>NW_022681466.1:64099510-65299510 GCF_009764315.1 Trachypithecus francoisi
TGGGGAACCCGTGGACTATCGACGGCTCTGGCCCGGGGTTTGCCCTGCCCGTTAGCCCAGGAGGATAGACAGACACAGGGGACTGCTGTTCCCCTAGTGATTTCAAGGCTCATTAACTCCGACCCGTCCCGAAAGCAAGCAACTCCACCGCTTCTCTTCAAAGCTCTGCAACGAAGGACTAGGTCCAAGGACCGCAGGCGGAGGCGGGAATTGTCAAGATCCCAGGTTACGGAATGGCACCGAGTTGGTGACCAAAGGAAGCAGGCACCCGGGTGTTCAAGGCAGCCCTGCAGGGCGGCGCGGGGGCTAGGCCGAGGCCACTCCCTCCCACTTCCTCGACGCTATTTCCTGGGAGGAGTTGGAGCTCGCGGCCCGGAGCCAAGAGACTCCCAGAGCCGTGCACCAAAACACTAGGCTTGGGGGAGGCGGGTTCCTGAGCGCGCGCCAGGACCGTTCTGCCATGCATAGTGGACCCAGCACTACAGCTAGCCTGGCACGACCTCTAGGGCGGTTCGCAGCGGCACTTATATGGCGGCTCGTTGGTCTAGGGGTATGATTCTCGCTTCGGGTGCGAGAGGTCCCGGGTTCAAATCCCGGACGAGCCCTCCTTTACATTTTGCTGAAACGGGAGTGTCTTCAAGGAATGTGTTACCTGACCAGCGCTGCAGGAGACTTGACTGGAAATCATCAATGTACAATAAGCTCTTTTGTGGCACCGGGATAACTGAAGGAATCTCAGCCCCCAGACCCGCCTGACATGTCAGGAAGAGACGAGGCACGCCCTTGGGCAGGACTCTCCCTTTCTGCCTCCTGACTTCCTGCGTGGTGTCTCAACTCCGCCAGTACAGCCTGATTTCGATTTGATTGACACCCATCAATCTACAGTTGTGGATGACAGTGTTCGGGAGAGCCCAGGAACTGTCAGAACTTACTTCTCTGAAGCCCTGGAGGCACTCTGTCTCTTTCGGTCACTCCATCTGACGATCGGTGCCTGAAATACACCTACAGTTTCTGGTCCGCGTTTCTCGGTGGTTGGAAGAACAGAACCCTTAGGAACTCTGCTGTCAGCAAGCCGAGTGTAAAGTCCCAGATCAAGGATTCGGAGAAGAACCCTTACGGGTCACTCCTCGTTAGTATAGTGGTGAGTATCCCCGCCTGTCACGCGGGAGACCGGGGTTCGATTCCCCGACGGGGAGAATCCTAATGATTTTTTTTTTTTTTTTGCTTTCATTAAATCCGTCCTGGCCCCTGGGATGGAGCTAGAAAAAAGAGGGAAAGGAGGAGGGGAGGAAAGTTTGGCCTACCTCTCCAGCTCGCATTCTAAGTTTCCATTTTACTTCAAGCAACTTGGAGTTCAAACGTGTACCTAAAGTGGCCACTATCTCCTCCGCTCAACATGTTCATTAGTGCTCAGACTTGATCTAGCTTGCTCCCTCCTTGACGGCAGTGCGCGTTTCCAGGCTCTATTTGAACCTGGCCAAGCAGCTTTGGCCCCCGGCCGTCCAGGGTGCAGAGCCCGGGCTTTTGTTTCCTTTCGCCTCCCTGCGTTTTGTGGATTCGTACTGCGATCCGGACATAGTAGGCAACCCCGGGCCGAGATTCCGACAGGCTGCTCTCACCTGGAGGGGCTTGCAAGGCGTATCTGCCAGGAGCGCGGTGGTCCGGCAGTGGTCGCAGGTGTAGCGGAAAGTGGGTTCTTTCGGAGAGGAAGGTTCCTCAGGAAAACCTCACGAAAACCCTCAACGATGGTGGGGCCCAGAAAACACGAGAAGGAAAAGAGGGGGGGAAAAAAAGCAATTATTACTTGCGTTGGCCGGGAATCGAACCCGGGTCAACTGCTTGGAAGGCAGCTATGCTCACCACTATACCACCAACGCTCAGGTACTAGCAGTTCCCTTTCATATGTCATGTTGATTGGGGTGAGTCGGGTTGGACTCGAGCGGAGTCAGGGAAACAGCATCAGCGAGATCCAGGTAAAAGTAATGGCTGCTGTCGTCCGCCCGGCGCGCAATTGTGAGTGACCTTCACCGCTAGTGCGCGCCACCCCACATGAACCTGTAGGGTTATGCCCAGTCTACAGACGAGGAAACCGAGGTCCAAAGAAGTTGAGTTACCGGCAGAGCTGGGATTACGTCTAAGATCTCTCCAGGGGGCGAGAGCTGCAGCGGCACCATGATGATTTATCATCTCCAGAAAAAAAAAAAAAAAAAAGAGTCCTAGACGCATAAAAATCGCTTCTCTGTAGAGTGGGCTCAATGAGCTCAATGTGATTCAAGTTAAGGAACTGGGCCCTAAGCCAAATGCGCCTAAACACAATTTGGTTCTTTATTATTTATCCAGAGGATGAATTTAATTCCCACTTACGTGCGCCCACATCTCGTCAGCTGGTGCCTCGCAGAAATGCGCTGACAAATCTTAAAGATGCAGCTTCATGACAGAAGTCCGCCCCTTATTGCTGTTCAAGAGACCCCTCAAGTAACCGTTTCGGGCGGGCCTCGTGGCGCAACGGTAGCGCGTCTGACTCCAGATCAGAAGGTTGCGTGTTCAAATCACGTCGGGGTCAAACGTAACATTGTTTTCCCTAATCAAATAGATTTCCAGTGACATTTTTAGGGACAGGACAAAAAAACCTCCTCAGTAGACAGATAGGAGGGGAATGAGACAAATGTGAACGTTATTCAGAAGTTGGGTACAGACTTTCAGCACTATGTGATATATCCCTGAGACAAAACTGCACATGTACCCCTAAAGTCTATAAAAGTAAAAATAAATTTAAAAATAAAAAAAATTCCTGTTGTATGGAAAATTTTAAAGAATTTTTTTCAATTATTATTGTTTGTATCTTTTTTCCCTTGAGACGGAGTTTCTCTCTTGTTGCCTAGGCTGGAATGCAATGGCACTAGTTCAGCTCACCGCAACCTCCAGCCATGGGTTCAAAAGAATTCTCCTGCCTCAGCGTCCTGAGTAGCTGGGATTATAGGCATGCACCACCATGCCTGGCTAATTTTGTATTTTTAGTAGAGACAGGGTGTCTCCATCTTGGTCAGGCTGGTCTCGAACTCCCAACCTCTGGTGATCCGCCCGCCTGGGCCTCCCAAAGTGCTGGGATTACAGGTGTGAGCCACCGTGCCCGGCCTTTTTAAATGTTTTTAATAATCTCTGCTGTTCTATGTATGTTTACTTAACACTGAACACAAGGATATTAAATACAAATATTACCTTTCTCCAGACTTCCCAGCAGTCACTAGAAGCCCAGGACCACGTGCCTTTTGGCTGCTTCCAGTAAATTGAAAAACAAAACCAGTGGGGCGGGGTGGCTCTTGCCTATAATCCCAGCACTTTGGGAGACCGAGGCAGATGGATCACGAGGTCAAGGTATCTTGGACATGGTGATACAGAAGCAGACAGTTGACCAGTCCTTGCAGAAACGGTGCTTGAAGGACTGCTGATGACCTAAGCAAGGTAACAGCATAGAAACTCTGGCGACCTAAGGCGGAGCTGGCTGTGAGGCTGGCTACCCAGCAGTCCCACCACCATTCTCACTGCCAGGGCAGCCAGAAAACCTTGCCTGCTTTAGTTATTTCATAAGGAGATGCAAAATGATAATTTCCTAATTCTATCATTTTGTGTACATTTATTAGCTGAAACACACACACAAATATATTCGTAACAAAACAAACAGGAAATACAGCCAGGTGTGGTAGCTCATGCCTATAATTCCAGGGATGCCAAGGAGGGCAGATCACCTGAGGTCAGGAGTTTGAGACCAGCCTGGCCAACATGGTGAAACCCCGTCTCTACCAAAAATACAAAAAAATTAGCCAGGCGTGATGACACATGCCTGTAATCGCAGCTACTCAGGAGGCTGAGGCAGGAGAATCGCTTGAGCTTGGGAGACGGAGGTTGCAGTGAGCTGAGATCGTGCCATTACTCTCCAACCTGGGCGACAGAGTGAGGCTTCGTCTCAAAAAAAAAAAAAAGGAAATACACTTACAGTCCTTGTTTCTCTAACTGGTCATATAGTGGTAGCTGATAACTAGCTTCTTTTTTTTTTTTTTTTTTGAGATGGAGTCTCACTCTGTCACTCAGGTTGGAGTGCAGTAGAGTGCAGGTGATCCACCTATCTCGGCCTCCCAAAGTGCTGGGATTACAGGCATGAGCCACCATGCACAGCCATTTTTTAAATATTTTTAGTAGAGACGGGGTTTCATCATGTTGGCCAGGCTGGTCTCGAACTCCTGACATCAGGTGATCCTCCCGCCTCAGCTTCCTAAAGTGTTGGGAATACAGGTATGAGCCACTGCACCTGGCCTAACTAAGTAGCTTCTTCTACTACCCATTTTGTCTTTCCATTGTCTTCAGCAAGCCCCTCCACTGGTCCTGGTTCTTTCCCTGGTAAGGAGACCCAAACCTTGTTCCTGAAGGGTCTAAGTCACTAGTAATCCTACCTGAATTGAGTGCTTGTAGTTTTCCACTGACCTTAAAATCTGTATTGGTCTGCTCAGACTACCCTAACAAAATGCCACAGACTAGGTGGCTTAAACAACAGACATCTATTTTCTCACTCTTCTGGAGGCTCAAAGTCCAAGATCAAGATGTTTACAGGGTTTGTGTCTGCTGAGGCCTCTCTTCCCGGCTTTTATATGCTGCCGTCTTGCCGTGTCCTCACACGGCCTTTCCTCTGTGCCGCCAGGGAAAGAGAGAGCTCTGGAGTCTCTCCCTCTTCTCCTAAGGATGCCAGCCTTGTAGGATAGGACTTCACTCAAAAGACCTCATTTAACCTTAACTACTTCCCTAAAGGATCTGTCTGGAAATACATTTACCTTGGGTGTTAAGGCTTTATCATATGGATTTTGGAGGGACACAATTTCATCCATAACAACTACAGAAGAAAATAATAGTGAAACAATATACATAGACCCAATTCTTGAATTTTTTTTTTTTTTTTAATTTGAGACAGACTCTTGCTCTGTCACCCAGGCTGGAGTTCAGTGATGCGATCTCTGCTCACTGAAAGCTCTGCCTCCCGGGTTCACGCCATTCTCCTGCCTCAGCCTCCTGAGTAGCTGGGACTACAGGCACCTGCCACCACACCCGGCTAATTTTTTGTGTGTTTTTAGTACAGACGGGGTTTCACCATCTTAGCCAGGATGGTCTTGATCTCCTGACCTCGTGATCCACCCACCTCGGTCTCCCAAAGTGCTGGGATTACAGGCATGAGCCACAGCGCCTGGCCTAATTCTTGAAATTTTACACTGGAACTCCACCTGTACGCCTTTTACTTCATTTTTTAAAAACGTCAGAAACAAATAAAGCAAAATGTGTTAAGATTTGACTAATTTAACAGTACTCACATAAGTGCCTTTCAAGTGTATGCCTGGACGGGTGTGGCGGTTCATGCCTGTAATCCCAGCACTTTGGGAGGCCAAGGTGGGTGGATCACCTGAGGTAAGGAGTTCGAGACCAGCCTGGTCAAAATGACGAAACCCCGTCTGTATTAAAAATACAAAAATTAGCCAGGCATGGTGGCACACACCTGTAATCCCGGGAGGCAGAGGTTGCAGTGAACCGAGATCGCCCCATTGTACTCCAGCCTGGGCAACAAGAGCGACACTCTGTCTCAAAAAAAAAAAAAGAAGTTTAGCCAGAATGGTGGCAGGCGCCTGTAATCCCAGCTACTCGGGAAGCTGAGGCGGGAGAATTGCTTGAACCTGGGAGGCAGAGGTTGCAGTGAACAGAGACTGCGCTACTGCACTCCAGCCTGGGCAACAAGAGAGAAACTCCATTTCAAAATAATAATAATAATAAATAAAAAAGAGCTGGGCGTGGTGGCTCACGCCTGTAATCCCAGTACTTTGGAAGGCTACAGCAGGCAGATCTCAAGGTCAGGAGTTCGAGAACAGCCTGACCGACATGGTGAAACCTTATCTCTACTAAAAACATAAAAATTAGCTGGGCATGGTGGCACATACCTGTAGTCCCAGCTACTTGGGAAGCTGAGGCAGGAGAATCACTTGAACCTGGGAGGCAGAGGTTGTGGTGAGCTGAAATCATGCCACTGCACTCCAGTCTGGGCAACAGAGCAAGACTGCATCTCAAAAAAAGAAAAAAAAAGATATTTTATAATTTTTTTGTGGTTTATACTTAACATAAATTTTACCATTTTAACCATTTTAAAGTAATTAAGTGTTTCTGGTATATTCTCACAGTGGTGCATCAATCATCACTATTTAATTTCAGAACATTTTAATCATGCCCCCAAAGAAACCCTCTATCCATTGGCACTCTGGATTCCCCCTTCTCCCTCCCTCTAGTCTCTGGAAACCACTAATCTGTTTCTGTCCCAATGGATTTGCTTATGCTGGATATTATGCTGGATATCGCTTGTAAATGCAATCATATAATATGTGAACTTTCTATCTAGCTTTCTTTTCTTTTCTTTTTATTTTTTTTTAGACAGAGTCTTGCTCTGTTGCCCAGGTTGGAGAGCAATGGCACGATCTCAGCTCACTGCAACCTGTGCCTCTTGGGTTTAACGGTTTTCCTGCCTCAGCCTCCTGAGTAGCTGGGACTACAGGCGCCCACCACCACACCCAGCTAATTTTTGTATTTTCAGTAGAGTCCGGGTTTTGCCATGTTGGCCAAGCTGGTCTCGAACTCCTGACCTCAAGTGATCCTCCTGCCTCAGCATCCCAAAGTGCTGAGATGGCAGGCATAAGCCAGCACACACGGACTTTTTTCTATTTCTTTCTTTTCTTTTTTTTTTTTTTTTTTCTTTTTTTAAGAGAGAGGGTCTTGCTCTGTTGCTAAGGCTGGAGTGCAGTAGCATGATCACTGCTTACTACAGCCTTGACCTCCTGGACTTAAGCTATCCTCCTGCCTCAGCCTCCTGAGCAGCTGAGACTACAAGTGTGCACCACCACATCCAGCTAATTTTTGTATTTTTTGTAGAGACCGGATTTCGCCATGTTGCCCAGGCAAGTCTGCAACTTCTGGGCTCAAGGGATCTGCCCACTTTAGCCTTCTAAAGTGCTGGGACTACAGCCATGAGCCACAGTGCTCAGCTTAGACTCTTTTGCTCATAGAGTTTTCATGGTCACCCAGGCTCTGTCACCCAGGCTGGAATGCAGTGGCGTGATCTTGGTTCACTGCAACCTCCGCCTTCCAGGTTAAAGCGATTCTCCTCCCTCAGCCTCTCCAGTAGCTGGGACTACAGGCGGCCGCCACCACGCCTGGCTAATTTTTGTATTTTTAGTAGAGACGGGATTTCACTATGTTGGCCAGACTGGTCTTGATCTCCTGACCTTGTGAGCCGCCCGCCTCGGCCTCCCAAAGTGCTGGGATTACAGGTGTGAGCCACTGTGCCTGGCCCAATTCTTTTATATAGATACTTAGGAGTAGAATTGCTGGGCTTTCTGATTCCTTGCCCCATAGAGTTCTTCCTCTTGGGCCCCAACGTCCTAGTTTAGGGGAGGAAGATTTACTTTCTGAACCTCATCATAAGCTTCAAAGGGATCAAAAACTACCTGCTAGCACAAGCCTGCGCCCTCTGCTACCACACCTTCTTTTTAGAGATTATTTGTCATTAATATTTAATCCTGCAAACAGTTCCATGACTCCATACACCTTCTAAAACATTGGAACATTAAAGGTAAAGCTTAAGTCCCGGTCGATGACCACCCATCTCTGCCTCCTCCCTCCTCTCCACAGAAGAGACAATGGCAATGCAAATACAGGAGACATATTTCACTATGTTGATGTGCGGGCAGTGAGATAGAAAGCCCCTAAGGGAAAAATTCTAAACATACATGCATGTGACCACCCCCTGGGCTTACACAAACACCTTATCTGGAAAACCCCCAGCCATTTGAGGTTGCGAAAAAGGCGGGAACCAGCCAGAAACTGCCGAATGTTCAACTTTAAATGTTAACCAATAATAAGCTTGTAACTCCTGTTTCTCTGTGACTTGTTTGTATCTCGCTATAAAAGAAACCCTAAAACAGCAGCCGGGGCCTCTCTCTTTACCTGCCATTGTATAAAGCGGAGAGGTCCGGGTTCGAACTCATAATAAAGCGACCCCGGCTATTTAGCTTTGACTCTGGACACTGGTGGTCACTTACTGGGGTCTCGCGACTTCGGGCACAACAGGCAGTTAAAGGTAAATTGATAGACTAAAGAAGCGAATTGGTGTAACCAAGTCCAAACTTGTTCTGAGGCTGCAATGAGCTACGATTGTGCAGTAAGTGTGCATGCCACGGACAAAAGAGACCTTGCCTTGAAAAAAAAAAAAAAAACGGGCCAGGCACAGTGACTCACGCTTGTAATCCCAGCACTTTGGGGGACCGAAGCGGATGGATCACAAGGACAGGAGTTCAAGACAAGCCTGGACAACGTGGTGAAACCTCATGTCTACTAAAAACACAAAAATTAGCCGGGCGTGGTGGCAGGCTCCTGTAGTCACAGCTACTGGGGAGGCTGAGGCAGGAAAATCACTTGAATCCGGGAGGCGGAGCTTGCAGTGAGTCGAGATTGCGCCATTGCATTCCAGCCTGGGCGGCAGAGAGACTCCATCTCAAAAAAAAAAAAAATCCTTTATAATAAACCAGTGAACATTTTTCCCTGAGTTCTGTGAGCCACTCTAGCAAATTCATTGAACATAAAGAGGGAATTGTAGAAACCCCAACTTATACCCAGTTAGTCATGAGCACGGGTAAAACAACCTGAGGCTTGTGGTTGGCATCCAAAGTGAGGGGCAGTCTTGTGGGACTGAGCCCTCAACCTGTGGGATCTGATGCGCTCTCTAGGTAGATAGTGTCAGAATCGAATTGGAAGACTCCCAGCTGATGGCTGCTGCAGAACGATTGCTTGCTTGGTGGTGGAGTAAAATCCCCACACATGTGGTCGCAGAAGTCTCCTGTGTTGATTGCTGCAGTGTGAGGGCAGAGGAAAAATTGGGTCTTTTTTGTTTTTTTTTTTTTAGACAGATTCTTGCTGTGTTGCCCAGGCTGGAGTGCAGTGGCGTGATCTCAGCTCACTGCAACACTCCCAGGTTTAAGCAATTCTTGTGCCTCACTCAGCCTCCTGAGTAGCTGGGACTACAGGTATCTGCCACCACAACTGGCTATTTTTTTTTTTTTTTTTTTTTTCGAGATGGAGTCTAGCTCTGTCACCCAGGCTGGAGTGCAGTGGTGCGATCTTGACTCCCTGTAACCTCCACCTCCCGGGTTCAAGCGATTCTCCTGCCTCAGTCTCCCAAGTAGCTGGGATTACAGGCTCTTGCCACCACACCCAGCTAATTTTTGTATTTTTAGTAGAGATGGGTTTCACTGTGTTGGCAAGGCTGGTCTCGAACTCCTGACCTCATGATCCACCTGCTTCAGCCTCCCAAAGTGCTGGGATCACAAGCATGAGCCACCGTGCCTGGCCAGAACTGGCTAATTTTTTGTATTTTAGTAGTGATGGGTTTCACCATGTTGCCCAGGGTGGTCTTGAACTCCTGAGCTCAGGCAATCCACCCTCCTGGGGCTCCTGAAGTGCTAGGATTACAGGCGTGAGCCACTGTACCCGGCCCGTTTTTTGTTTTTATTGAGACAGGGTGTCACTCTAATGTCAGAGCTGGAGTGCAGTGGCGCAATCATGGCTCACCACAGCCTTGACCTCTGGGCTCTGCTGATCCTCTTGCCTCAGCCTACCAAGTAGCTTGGACTAGAGGCACACAGTACCATACCCGGCTAATTTTTTTTGTATTTTTTGTAGAGACGAGCTTTCACCATGTTGCCCAGGCTGATCTTAAACTCCTGGGAACAAGTGATACAGCCGCCTTGGCCTCCCAAAGTGCTGGGATTACAGGCGTGAGACGCCAAGCCCAGCCATGGTTTGTTTTTTCTACACAGTATGCTTTAAACAGCAAATAGCATTTAGAATGCATTCAGGAAGAATATCTATTGTTCATGTAAGAAAAGTGCTAATGGAGGCATGCAGAGGCTCAACAATGTCATCAAGTCCTGCAGTGCTTTCCAGGCCTCTCTTCTGCCTTCTGCAGTGTTAGGCTTCAATGTCAAGCTGCTTCCTTCAGTAGCACTAGAAGCAGCAAGGAGGGCTGCATGCTTCCCTGCTCACTTCCAGAAATCCCTTCCTCCATACCTTGCCCTATACATCTTTTCATCTATATCCTTTGAAATACACTTTATGATAAACCAGTAAACGTTAAGTGCTTCCTTGAGCTGCCCAGCATTCTGAGCAAGAAAACTGATTCCCATGGCTGGGCACGGTGGCTCAAGCCTGTAATCCCAGCACTTTGGTAGGCCGAGACAGGCGGATCATAAGGTCAGGAGATCAAGACCATCCTGGCTAACATGGTGAAACCCCGTCTCTACTAAAAATACAAAAAAAAAAAAAAAAAACTAGCCGGGCAAGGTGGTGGGCGCCTGTAGTCCCAGCTACTCGGGAGGCTGAGGCAGGAGAATGGCGTGAACCCAGGAGGCGGAGCTTGCAGTGAGCTGAGATCTGGCCACTGTACTCCAGCCTGGGCGACAGAGTGAGACTCTGTCTCAGAAAAAAAGAAAAAAGAAAAAAGAAAACTGATTCCCACTAGTTGGTCCACTTAAGTCACATGCTTATATCCCTGATCCAATAACCATAATCTGGAATAAAACCTGATTAGTATAAGTCAATTGGGACTCATTTCTGGACCCGGAATGGAGTCAGTTTCCTTCTCAAACCTTCAAAACTCTAAGTGCTTTCAGAACTGGGAATAAGGCCGGGCGCAGTGGCTCAGGCCTGTAATCCAAGCACTTTGGGAGGCTAAGGTGGGTGGATCACCTGAGGTCAGGAGTTTGAGACCAGCCTGACCAATGTGATGAAACCCCGTCTCTACTAAAAATACAAAAATCAGCTGGCGTGGTCACATGCGCCTGTAATCCCAGCTACTCCCGAGGATGAGACATGAGAATCGCTTGAACCCGGGAGGAAGAGGTTGCCGTGAGCTGAGATGGCGCCATTGCCCTCCAGCCTGGGCAACAGAGCGAAATTTCGTCTCAAAAAAAAAAAAAAAAAGTGGTATTTAATTAGGTCTTCATCAACCTAGGGATTTGGGGTTGTCAGCAACAGAAACTACTACAGAAACCGACTGCATAGACTGGAGAGACAGGTGGTCCCCTAAAGGAAAAATAAGAGTGTTAGAAGAAAGGAGAAGAGTGCTGGACAGTACATACTTAACAAGTATCCACTGGTTATTTCATAGAAGGCCCAGAAATGTATTTATTTAACTTAGTAATGAAATCTGAGGGTTAGGAAGAGCAGAAAAGAAGGGAGTGTGGCAGGAAGGAAGAAAAATCAAAGTGGGCCCAAACAATATGGCGGCTAACAGAGATCTTGCAAGGAAAGGTCTACTCGTGGAAAACTCCTCCCAGGAATGTCAGAACTTTTAATAACGACATAGTAATGACACAAGAATAAACACACAGGCAAATGAGCAAACAACAGAATACAAAGTCTAGAAATAGACACAAGTAAATATGCTAACATTATATATCAAGGGCAGCATTTAAATTCTGTTGGGGCAGTTTAACAAATGGTGTTGACATAACTGGCTCTCCATCACGCAGAAGTTAGACCCCAGCTCATACATGTATAAGGATAAACTCCAGTTATATTAAAGATTTAATTTTTTTTTATAAAAAGAAGAAGGCCGGGCGCGGTGGCTAACGCCTGTAATACCAGCATTTTGGGAAGCCGAGGCGGGTGGATCACCTGAGGACAGGAGTTCGAGACCAGATTGGCCAACACAGCGAAAACCCGTCTCTACTAAAAATACAAAAATTCCAGGCGCCTATAATCCCAGCCACTCGGATGGCTGAGGCACGAGAATTGCTTGAAACGGGGAGGCAGAGGTTGCAGCAAGCCGAGATAGCACCACTATACTCCAGCCTGGGCGACAGAGAGAGACTGCGCCCAGGGGAGGGGAGGGAGGAGAGGGGAAGAGAGGAGAGGAAAAGAAAAGAAAAAAAGAAAAGAGAAGAGAAGAGAAGAAAAGAAAGGAAAAGAAAAAGAAAAAGAAAAAGAAAAAAGAAAAAGAAAAAGCAAGATAATTCACTGGGGGAATGTGGGGAAACCTTCCTAAGCTGGAAGCCAAGCGTGCGCCCTTCTCATTCCGCCTCTTCCGTTGGGTTCCCATTACTTACGTCACAGGACATCGAGCCAATGGGAACTAGGCATGGGCGACGAGCTCACCCAATGGGGCCGGGGCGGGAGATTTGAAAGGTCCTCGGCCAGGGCGTGGCGTGGCTGATTCAGTTGTTTGCGGGCGGCCGGGAGAGTAGCAGTACCTTGGACCTCAGGTGAGCTGGCCTCCTGTCGCAGGCCTTGCGCCAGGAGTGGGCAGATGATCAGGCAGATCAGAGGGTCCGCTGGGCTGGCCTGCGCGCACACCGCAGGGCTGGAAGGAGGTAGGGATGATAGCAGGGTGGGGGCGGTGAGACCAGCGCCCGGATTGGAGCTAGTGTGCTGACCTGCTCCCTTTTACCAGCTCGGGCTAGCGCTTCCGGCTCGATCGGTCCAACCCCTCCCTCTCTCTCTCTCTCTCTTTTTCTCTGCTTCTCACGGCTGTTTCCCTTCTCCGCCCAGCTCTCCTCCCCCTTTCCCTCTAAGGATGGCCCAGAAGGAGAACGCCTACCCCTGGCCCTACGGCCGGCAGACGGTAAGGCCCTTCCCTCCGTCCCCGCGCCCCCATGACCCTGCATGGCGAGTTCCTGCTGGGAAACTTGAGATCGTGCAAAGAGCAGTCCCTTATGCACTTTCTTTCCCATTATGCTCCAAAGTACGCGCCCAAGTTTGATGACAGAACCTGGCCTGGTCATTTGTAGCCACATCCTGTCAGGTGCTACCAACTTGAATCTGACCAGCCAGTGACTACCAGCCGGTGAGGACCTCTGCAGGGTTCGTCACACACAAGTGATATCTGGGACTGAGCAGGCAGGGCCTGGCCTTCAGGCCATGATTCCCAACCCATGTCCTGAAAAAAATAAACTAGACAGCAAATATAAATAGACTCTAAAAGGATATAAAGTTACTGTTTAAAAGGTCCAGGGCAAGCCTAAATTATAATTTGGAATTAATGAGTAAGTTGAGGCCGGGCGCGGTGGCTCAAGCCTGTAATCCCAGCACTTTGGGAGGCCGAGACGGGCGGATCACGAGGTCAGGAGATCGAGACCATCCTGGCTAACACGGTGAAACCCCGTCTCTACTAAAAAATACAAAAAACTAGCTGGGCGACGTGGCGGCCGCCTGTAGTCCCAGCTACTCGGGAGGCTGAGGCAGGAGAATGGCCTAAACCCAGGAGGCAGAGCTTGCAGTGAGCTGAGATCCGGCCACTGCACTCCAGCCTGGGCGGCAGAGCGAGACTCCGTCTCAAAAAAAAAAAAAAAAATGAGTAAGTTGAGGTAAGGATCTCAATGAATCTAAATGGACTTATTTCCCAATTGTCCAGATAGATTTCATTGAGGGGCCTCCTCTGATTTGAAATGCCACCTTTTTTTTTTTTTTTTTTTTTTTGAGGCGGAGTCTCGCTCTGTCGCCTGGACTGGAGTGCGGTGGCCGGATCTCAGCTCACTGCAAGCTCCGTCTCCAGGTTCACGCCATTCTCCTGCCTCAGCCTCCCGAGTAGCTGGGACTACAGGCGCCCGCCACCTCGCCCGGCTAGTTTTTGTATTTTTAGTAGAGACGGGGTTTCACCGTGTTAGCCAGGATGGTCTCGATCTCCTGACCTCGTGATCCACCCGTCTCGGCCTCCCAAAGTGCTGGGATTACAGGCTTGAGCCACCGCGCCCGGCGAAATGCCACCTTTATTATATATATAAATTCCCACATATATGTGGGTCTATTTCTGGACTGTATTTTGTTCAACTTGCTTATTTGTAGATCTGTACCAATATCACTATTTGGGAAGAGGTTTTTAGGGGCATAGGGGCTTTCTTCTCTTGGCTGAAGAAGAAGGAAGGGGCCCTGCACAGGCTTTGCTCCCTGTTTATGGAGCTCTGGCTTCCTGGAGAATCTGCCTGTTCGCTTGTTCATCAGCTCCCTCCCTCATGGAGCACTGCGTGAGGCTGTCAGGAATGGAGTCTGAATGAGAAACCACTGTCACTTTTATCTTGGTCACTCCTAAAAGAAAGTGTATCTCTTATTTTGAGAAGCTGAAAGTGAGGCCAGGTGCCGTGGTTCATGCCTGTAATCATGGGAAGCTGAGGCAGGTGGATCACCTGAGGTCAGGAGTTCGAGACCAGCCTGGCCAACATGGTGAAACCCTGTCTCTACTAAAAATACAAAAATTAGCCAGGCGTGGTGGCGGGCGCCTGTAATCCCACCTACTCAGGAGGCTGAGGCAGAAGAATCGCTTGAACCTGGAAGGTGGAAGTTGCAGTGAGCCGAGATGGCGCCATTGCACTCCAGCCTGGATAATAGAGCAAGACTCCATCTCAAAAAAAAAAAAAAAGGTGAAAGTGAGAAGTGGTCCAGGGCCATCAGAGTAGCTCTTAGTGTCCTTAAAGCCTGTTCTTGCAAAGGTGTAACCCCTGGTTATTGCTATAACATTCAAGGCCTCAAGCTTCTTATCTAAGCCTTAATAAACTAAGCTTTTTAGGAGACTTTGAGAATACCTCTGTCTAAACTCCTTGAATTGTGGGTGTTCACAGTAGAGACCCAGCTCTCTACTGTGGTGTGGGTGAGAGGCTGGATGAATGGCTGTGGTGTTATGGACAGGACTTATACAAGTTGAACAGCTTCATGCCTGAAAAGTGTGGGCCAGAGCCAAAGAGGTGAAATGTTAGGTGTTGGTGTGAGTCTTTTGCCCCTTATCTTAGGCCTACTTAGGTTATTTATTTTTTTATTTTTATTTTTTTCAGACAGAGTCTCACTCTGTCGCCGAGGCTGGAGTGCAGTGGCGCAATCTCAACTCACTGCAACCTCTGCTGCCCGGGCTCAAGCACTTCTCCTGCCTCAGCCTCCCAAGTAGCTGGGATTACAGGAGCGCACCCGGCTAAATTTTTTTTTTTTTTTTGAGACGAAGTCTAGCTCTGTCGCCCAGGCTAGAGTGCAATGGCACAATCTCGGCTCACTGCAACCTGCCTCCTAGGTTCAAGCGATTCTCCTGCCTCAGCCTCCTGAGTAGCTGGGATTACAGGCACTCGCCACCATGCCCAGCTAATTTTTGTATTTTTAGTAGAGTGGGATTTCACTGTGTTGGCGATGTTGGTCTCGAACTCCTGACCTCGTCATCCGCCTGCCTCAGCCTTCCAAAGTGCTGGGATTAGAAGCTGACCCACCACACCCAGCCGCACTGGGCTAATTTTTTATATTTTTAGTAGAGATGGGGTTTCACCATGTTGGCCAGGCCGGTCTTGAACTCCTGACTGCGTGAGCCACTGTGCCCGGCCCTAGGTTGTCTATTAATAACCCATTTTAATATGGGACTGTGAGCAGAGGCTGGGAGGCAAAACTGTCACATCAGTGTTTCTCTTTGAATTGGGGGTGGGCGGCTGGGTGGCTCTTTAGCAAGGGGCTGAAATACTGCTTGCAGCACATTCCACCCGGGTCATCAGACAAAGGCACCCTCAGAGCTACCCCCTGCTCCTTCTCAGGCTCTGTCTGGCCTGAGCACCCTGCCCCAGCGAGTCCTCCGGAAAGAGCCTGTTACCCCATCTGCACTTGTCCTCATGAGCCGCTCCAATGTCCAGCCCACAGGTACCTGGGGTAAGGGGGAGAGGACTGACCCGGGGACATGAGCATCTATGGGAGGGTTTAGGGATGAGAAGGTCGTCCCTGTTCTCATTCAACTTACCTGTTGTCTCCTTAGCTGCCCCTGGCCAGAAGGTGGTCGAGAACAGCAGTGGGACACCCAACATCTTAATGTAAGTGCCCCAAACCTTGGGGTGGAGGGGGTGAGGGGACAGTGAACGGGCAGGAAGTGGGGAAGATAAAACCTAAGGGCAGGAGTAGAGATGAAGAGAAGTGGGGCGGGGACAGGATGAGATGAGGAAGCGGAGAGAAAGCAAACCTCTTAGTAACCAAAACCAGTTCTGAGTTGCCTTCCCCCACTTTCTAAGCAGGCGGCACTTCACAATTGATGACTTTGAGATTGGGCGTCCTCTGGGCAAAGGCAAGTTTGGAAACGTGTACTTGGCTCGGGAGAAGAAAAGCCATTTCATCGTGGCGCTCAAGGTCCTCTTCAAGTCCCAGATAGAGAAGGAGGGCGTGGAGCATCAGCTGCGCAGAGAGATCGAAATCCAGGCCCACCTGCAGTATGGGTTGATGCCCCCTGAGCCGAAGCCCCTCTGCTCCCTCACCCCAACTCCTCACTCAGCCCTACCTCATCCAGATTGCTTTCTCTGTAGCTACGGCTAGTGAGCCCCATTTAGCCCTTAGTCCTGGCCAGAGCCTTGAATCCAGAAATCTGCCTCCAGTTTCCCCTTCCCACTCCCATTCCTGGTGTCCCCCAGTTTGCTCCTATTATCTTTCCCAGCTCTTTTATGCCTTTGGCCTGAGGCCTCCTCTGTCTCTTCCCCCAGCCATCCCAACATCCTGCGTCTTTACAACTATTTTTATGACCGGAGGAGGATCTACTTGATTCTAGAGTATGCGCCCCGCGGGGAGCTCTACAAGGAGCTGCAGAAGAGCCGCACATTTGACGAGCAGCGAACAGCCACGGTCCGGGCGGGTGGGCACCTGGGCCGCCAGTAGGGGGCTGGAGGCTGAGGGTGTGCTGCTTGTAGCTGGAGGTCCATCCTTGTCTGATTGCCTCTCGTTGCCCCTCCCAGATCATGGAGGAGCTGGCAGATGCTCTAATGTACTGCCACGGGAAGAAGGTGATTCACAGAGACATAAAGCCAGAGAATCTGCTCTTAGGGCTCAAGGGAGAGCTGAAGATTGCTGACTTTGGCTGGTCTGTGCATGCGCCCTCCCTGAGGTATGGTGGCCTGGGAGGCCAGCCCTGGGTGTGAGGCTGGGCCATTAAAACCTCTCCAGGGGCGGGGCGCGCTGGCTGACGCCTGTAATCCCTGCACTTTGAAAGGCTGAGGCGGGCGGATCACCTGAGGTCAAGAGTTCGAGACTAGCTTTGCCAACATGCTGAAACCTTGTCTCTATTAAACATACAAAAATTAGCCGGGCGTGGTGGCGGACGCCAGTAATCCCAGCTACTCGGGAGGCTGAGGCGGGAGAATTGTTTGAACCTGGGAGGCGGAGGTTGCAGTGAGCCGAGATTGCACCATTGCACTCCAGCCTGGGCGGCAGAGTGAGACTCCTCTCAAACAAACAAACAAACAAACAAACAAAATGGTTAGAGTGTGGTGCTAATAATCCTAAGGTCACGGGTTTGATCCCCGTATGGGCCAATGGTAAAACTAGCCAGGTGCGGTGGCTCACGCCTGCCAATCCCAGCACTTTGGGAGGCCAAGGCAGGTGGATCACTTGAGGCCAGGAGTTCAAGGCCAGCGGACCAGCCTGGCCAACATGGCGAAACCCCATCTTTACTAAAAATTTGAACTCCCAGCTGTGCGGGAGGCTGAGATGTGAGAATCACTTGAATCCGCGAGGCAGAGGTTGCAGTGAGCCAAGATCGCCCCACTGCACCCCAGCCTGGACTCTGTCTCAAAAGAGCCCGGAGCAGTGGCCTTTTTTCCTCCCACATCATTTTTTAACGGTTTCATAGTATCACATAGTAGCTGATTTATTTAAGCAGAACATGCCTAATGGGCATTAGAGATGTCCCCAATGAACTCCAAAATGAACTCCAAAAGAACACTGCCCTCATATCGCAGTATCTTATTAAGACATATCCTTCAGTGTGGAGTTGCTGGGGCTGTGTGCAGGCTTACCTCTGGGGTTTTCAGATGTATCATCACCCCAACCTCACCACCACTCCAGTAGCCCTGCCTGGCTGGACCTCTCCCCTGGTACCTCCTGTGGTCTTTTGGCTCCCTGCCATCAGGTAGCAGGGAAAGGAGAGTTCCTATGTCACTGGGACCCCTGCCCACGCCCCTTATCCCTCCCAGGAGGAAGACAATGTGTGGCACCCTGGACTACCTGCCCCCTGAGATGATTGAGGGGCGCACGCACAACGAGAAGGTGGATCTGTGGTGCATTGGAGTGCTTTGCTATGAGTTGCTGGTGGGAAACCCACCCTTTGAGAGCGCATCACACAACGAGACCTATCGGCGCATCGTCAAGGTGGGAGGGCGGCCTGGGCTTTGTGCCAGCTGCAGAGGCCAGGGGCTGGGGGTGGGCAGAGTGGATTTGCGTGGCCCTAAGTAACTCCAGACAGAATGGGTAGTCAAGGAAGATGTAGCCAGGGTGAAAGTAATGCAGCCCTTCCATCTCTTCACACCTGCAGGTGGACCTAAAGTTCCCCGCTTCTGTGCCCACGGGAGCCCAGGACCTCATCTCTAAACTGCTCAGGCATAACCCCTCGGAACGGCTGCCCCTGGCCCAGGTCTCAGCCCACCCTTGGGTCCGGGCCAACTCTCGGAGGGTGCTGCCTCCCTCTGCCCTTCAATCTGTTGCCTGATGGTCCCTGTCACTCACTGGGGTGTGTCTGTGTTTTGTATGTTTGTGTATGTATAGGGGAAAGAAGGGATCCTGAACTGTTCCCTTATCTGTCTTCTACCTCCTCCTTTGTTTAATAAAGGCTGAAGCTTTTTGTACTGATAAGTGTAGATGTTTCTAGGTGGAGGCTTTGCTGTGGAGGAAGCTGTTCCCTAGAAGGAGAGGTGGCTCACCCTGAGGAGCTGGGATGAGCATTACTTTGCTATCCCTGGTAACACCCTACCCTCTCAGCTCTGACACCCACCTGGTCAGCTCCCAGCCACCCCCACCCCTACCCCCACTTTCACCTCTACCCTGTCTATTCTTTCCGTTGCTCTGACTCCCAGAGCCCACGGGCACTGGGGGCCCTGACTCCCCATTGCTACATTGGAACACCAGCCAACTCTGGCCACCTTCTTTCACCTCTCTCTCGGTTGTCCAACTTCTAGTTTTTCCTTTTCTGTTTCATTCTCTGCCCCTTTGCCAGCGTAGGAGCAACTGAGCAATTCTGTACCCTAGAATCTGTCTTTGATTCTTTTTTTTTTTTTTTTTTTTGAGACAGAGTCTTGCTCTGTTGCCCAGGCTGGAGTGCAGTGGCCGATCTCAGCTCACTGCAAGCTCCGCCTCCTGGGTTCACGCCATTCTCCTGTCTCAGCCTCCCCAGTAGCTGGGACTACAGGCGCCCGCCACCTCGCCCGGCTAGTTTTTTGTATTTTTTAGTAGAGATGGGGTTTCACCGTGTTAGCCAGGATGATCTCGATCTCCTGACCTCGTGATCCGCCCGTCTCGGCCTCCCAAAGTGCTGGGATTACAGGCTTGAGCCACCGCGCCCGGCCTGTCTTTGATTCTTTTACTGCTCTGATCAGGATCTAGTACAGGAGCCAACAGAAGCAGTAGTGATTCTGTCTTGTTCCTGACACGAGGTTTCACTGTCATGTATGACGCTTGCTATAGGTTTTTGATAGATACCTTTTATCAGGTTAAACAGGGCCTATTTACTCCTAGTTTACTCAGTCTTTAAAAGTTAAGTCCAGGGCCGGGCGCGGTGGCTCAAGCCTGTAATCCCAGCACTTTGGGAGGCCGAGACGGGCGGATCACGAGGTCAGGAGATCGAGACCATCCTGGCTAACACAGTGAAACCCCGTCTCTACTAAAAAATACAAAAAAAAACTAGCCGGGCGTGGTGGCGGGCGCCTGTAGTCCCAGCTACTCAGGAGGCTGAGGCAGGAGAATGGCGTGAACCTGGGAGGCGGAGCTTGCAGTGAGCTGAGATCCGGCCACTGCAGTCCAGCCTGGGCGACAGAGCGAGACTCCGTCTCAAAAAAAAAAAAAAAAAAAGTTAAGTCCAGGCGCAGTGGCTCACGCCTGCAATCCCAGCACTTTCAGAGGCCAAGGCGGACGGATCACGAGGTCAAGAGATCGAGACCATCCTGGCCAACATGGTGAAACCCCATCTCTACTAAAAATACAAAAATTAGCTGAGCGTGGTGGTGCGTGCTTATAATTCTAGCTACTCAGGAAGCTGAGGCAGGAGAATCGCTTGAACCTGGGAGGTGGAGGTTTTAGTGAGCCCAAATCGCACCAATGCACTCCAGCCTGGCGACAGAGCAGGACGGAGCCTTACCCTGTGGTACAGGTTGGAGTGTAGTGGTCTGATCTCGGCTCACTGCAACCTCCAACCTCCTCTCAGATTCAAGCTATTCTCCTGCCTCAGCCTGCCGAGTAGCTGGAATTACAGGCACATGCCACCAAGCCCGGCTAATTTTTTTGCAGTTTTAGTAGAGATGGGGTTTCACCATGTTGGCCAGGCTGCTCTCGAACCCCTCACATCAAGTGATCTACCCTCCTTGGCCTCCCAAAGTGCTGGGATTACAGGCGTGAGCCACCACGCCTGGCCAAGTTTTTGTGTTTTCTGTTGTTGTTTTTTGAGACAGAGTTTCGCTCTGTCGCCCAGGCGGGAGTGCAGTGGTGTGATCTCAGCTCATTGCAGCCTCTGCCTCCCAGGCTCAAGTGATTCTCCTGCCTCAGCATCCTGACTGGTTGGGATTATAGACATGTGCCACCACTCCCGGCTAATTTTTGTATTTTTAGTGGAGACTGGGTCAGGGTTTCACCATGTTGGCCAGGCTGGTCTCGAACTCCCACCTCAAGCTATCTGCCCACCTCCGCCTCCCAAAGTGCTGGGATTACAGGCGTGAGCCACTGCGCCCGGCCGGATTTATTTTTTTACTTTCATTTTTTTTTTAATTCATTGCTTTACACCAAGCCTCTAGAACAGTGTCTGGGATGTAGAGGATACTCAGTAACTACTGTCAAATGAATAAATCTAACCAAAATTATGGTGGCAGTAGGGTGGAAGAGTGAATTCCTTGAATTTTATAGCAGGAAAAAAACAGATCATGCCTAAAACTGAAAACTGAAAACTTAGGAAGCAGCAACAGAAGTATGTGATTTAAAAAAGTATGGTAGGCCGGGCGCGGTGGCTCAAGCCTGTAATCCCAGCACTTTGGGAGGCCGACACGGGTGGATCACTAGGTCAGGAGATCGAGACCATCCTGGCTAACACGGTGAAACCCCGTCTCTATTAAAAAATACAAAAAACTAGCCGGGCGAGGTGGCGGGTGCCTGTAGTCCCAGCTACTGGGGAGGCTGAGGCAGGAGAATGGCGTAAGCCCGGGAGGCGGAGCTTGCAGTGAGCTGAGATCCAGCCACTGCACTCCAGCCTGGGCAACAGAGTGAGACTCCGTCTCAAAATAAAAGAAAAGAAAAAAAAGGAAAAAAAAAAATGTATGGTAGACCAAGCATGGTAGGCCACGCCTGCAATCCCAGCACTTTAGGAGGCCAAGGTAGGTGGATCACGAGGTCAAGAGATCGAGACCATCCTGGCCAACATGGTCACATCCTGTCTCTACTAAAAATACAAAGATTAGCTGGGCGTGGTGGTGGGTGCCTGTAGTCCTAGCTACTAGGGAGGCTGAGGCAGGAGAAACTCTTGAACCTGGGAGGCAGAGGTTGTAGTGAGCTGAGATCACACCACTGCACTCCAGCCTGGCGACAGAGTGAGACTCCGCCTCAAGAAAAAAAAAAAAAGTAAATACCCAAAGCAAACCAAAATAAAACAGTGAAAAGACTTGGAACTGGCTATCTCTAGGGAGAAAGAAATGGGCAGAGTGCTTATTTATTTTTTATTTTTTGAGACGGAGTTTTGCTCTGTCACGCTGGAGTGCAGTGGCCCAATCTCAGCTCATTGCAACTTCCACCTCCCGAGTTCAAGCGATTCTCGTGCCTCAGCCTCCCGAGTAGCTGGGATTATAGGCATGTGCCACGATGCCCAGCTAATTTTGTATTTTTAGTAGAGATGGGTTTCACCACGTTAGCCAGGATGGTCTTGATTTCCTGACCTCGTGATTCGCCTGTCTCCGTTTCCCAAGTGTGGGGATTACAGGCGTGAGCCACTGTGCCCAGCCTATAATTTTTTTTTTTTTTTTTTTTTTTTTTGAGACGGAGTCTCGCTCTGTCACCCAAGCTGGAGTGCACTGGCCAGATCTCAGCTCACTGCAAGCTCCGCCTCCTGGGTTCACGCCATTCTCCTGCCTCAGCCTCCCGAATAGCTGGGACTACAGGTGCCCGCCACCTCGCCCCGGCTAGTTTTTTGTATTTTTTTTTTTTTTTAGTAGAGACGGGGTTTCACCGTGTTAGCCAGGATGGTCTCGATCTCCTGACCTTGTGATCCGCCCGCCTCGGCCTCCCAAAGTGCTGGGATTACAGGCTTGAGCCACCGCGCCCGGCCTGTGCCCAGTCTATAATTTTTAATATGGATATCCCTAGGTTTTTTTTTTAAAGCCCTTCTACTGGATGGACATGCAGATTATTTCCAGTGCTTTGCACTGTGGCCAGTGTCTTCTGAGTGCCTCCTGTGCACCTTTGTGATGGTCTCTTGTTGTCCTCTAGGGGACATCTAAAGAAAGACATGGCAATGGTGAGTACAAGTATCTAGAGAAAGACATGGCAATGCTGGGTACACGCAGGTAAACGGTCTATAGATATCACCAAAAATGCCCTTCTAAGTGGTGGACAGTTTACACTCCCGCAGGCCATAATGAAGGACACCCATTTTCCCACAACCATAACGCTGACTCCTACTCCTACTGTTACCTGTAAGTCTGCAGCTATCCGGGAAACTCCGGAATGGCAACTCTGCAGCAACCTCACTCCTCTGTCTTCTCGATGGCAATAATTCAAACGAGATAAAAGCAAGGATTTTGTTTTTTCTCAAGACGGAGTCTTGCTCCGTTGCCCAGGCTGGAGTGCAATAGCGCGATCTCGGCTCACTGCAACCTCCGTCTCTTGAGTTCAAGCGATCCTCCTGCTTCAGCCTCCCGAGTAGCTGGGATTACAGGCATGTGCCACCACGCCCGGCTGATTTTTGTATCTTTAGTAGAGACTGGGTTTCACCATGTTGGTCACGCTGGTCTCGAAATCCTGACCTCGTGATCCGCCCCTCCTCGGCCTCCCAAAGTGTTGGGATTACAGCCGTGAGCCACCACATCCGGCCAAAGGCAAGGTTTAAGGAAGAAGGGAGAACTGATTTTGAGCAAAGTGATAGTTTATTACAAAAGACAGTACACTTAGAAGAGGACCAGGCTGGCGACTTGAAAAAATCAAGTGCCCCTTCCTTTTCTTTAGAGTTTTTATACCCTCTACCTTTTCCGGCACGCTCTGTCTCCTTTTGTTCTTCCTCTGAGCAGGCTGTGGCTTAATTGTCGCAGGCGCAGTGGCCTGCCGGCATTTGGGAGGGAACGCATGCGCAGTGTGTTTGCCGAAGTCCAGCGCATGCTCTTTAGGGTCAATTCTCTCTTTCTGGTCCAGCGCCCCCACAGGAAGGTTAGATGCTGATCAAATCCAACCATTTTGCCTTTTCACTGCACATGCTTAAAACCTTACTGCACATGCTTAAAACATAGGGGTGATGGCTTGCTAACTCCAGGTGTTTTCTCTATTGCAAGACTCCTCTCATTCCTGGCGCCAGCGATGGCCATTTATTATCTCAGACGGATAGTTAGTTGTATGCCCGCCTGTCCTTCACTCAATGAGAACCAAACAGCTCTGGGGTTCTTCTCTTGTCCTGCCCGTTATGTAAGAGGGACAGATTTCTAATCGCTCGACCATGACTTGACAAATGCCCAACATACCTGGAGGCCCTCTTTCCTGCCCTCATGTCTAACTACCTACTCTAACACTACAAAGCATCCCCAATAGATTGGCTTTTCTACTCCCCAAAACACCAAAGCTCCCCACAGCTCCTACACTCATGATCCCCCCTCTTCTCTGAGAAACAGCAGAACCAAACGGGGTTCTTGCACAGTCCAATCACCAATTCCCCCAAGTTACCTCTGTTCACCTATTATCAGTCTTTCCCCTTCCTCCTCAAGTGGTCCTGTCAGGGATATACTCTGAACCCAGGCCTCTTGCTATTCAACTTCATTCCAGTAATGGTCCCCTTTGGCTTTTCTACTATATATATATATATAGTATATACACACACACACACACACACATATATGTATATGTATATACACACACACACATATATACACACACATATATCCATATATATATATATAATCCTTTTTTTTTTTTTTGCTGGATAATTCTCATCACCATACAAACATATAGCATAAAAAAAAAAAAATAGGCCAGGCAGTTTGGCTCAGGCCAACTTTATATCTGTAAGCTCTGACTCAATATCTGTGTGGAGAAGAGTGAAGACAGACTGACATGGGCAGCCAAGGCGTTGGAGCAACTCACAAGCCAGACCCCTGTGTTTTCCTAAACTAGATGCACTGTCAGGTCTTTTGTCTTCAGGAGAAATGAAGAGATTGCTGTTGACTGCACAGTTCCAGGGGCCAAGGCAGAAGAAATCCTGGGGAAAGGTAAAAATATATGGGAGTATTAATTATTTTTTCTTAACTTCTCAGATACTGGAAACTTTGCTTTTGGTATCCAGGAACACATGAATCTGGGTATCAAATATTAAATCTTTGGCCTGAACTTTCTTTTTTTTTTTTTTTTTGAGACAGGGTCTCACTCTGTCACCCAGACTGCAGTGCAGTGGTGTGATCACAGCTCACTGCAGCCTTGAATTTCTGGGCTCCAGCAATCCTTCTGCCTCAGCCTCTGGAGCAGCTGGAATCACAGGTGCACACCACCACACTCACGTAATTTTTTTTTCTCTTATAGAGATGGGATCTTGTTATGTTGCCAAGGCTGGTCTTGAACTCCTGGGCTCAAATGATCCTTCCACTTTGGCCTCCCAAAGTGCTGTGATTATAGGCCTGAGCCACTGTACCAAACCCATGGTTTTATTTTTATTTTATTTTATTTTATTTTTGAGACAGAGTCTTGCTCTGTCACCCAAGCTGGAGTGCACTGGCACAATCTCAGCTCACTGCAACCTCCGCCTCCCGGGTTCAAGCAATTCTCCTGCCTCAGCCTCCCAAGTAGCTGGGATTACAGGAGCGTGCCACTGTACCCAGCTAATTTTCATATTTTCAGTAGATACAGGGTTTCACCATGTTGGCCAGGGTGATCTTGAACTCCTAATCTCAGGTGATCCACCTGCCTCAGCCTCTCAAAGTGCTGGAATTACAGGCATGAACCACTGTGCCCGGCCCAGCCCATGGTTTTAAATATGATGCCCACATTTATATTTCTCACCTTGAAGTCCCTATCAAGCTTGAGACTGACACATTCTTGGCAATCTAATAGGCTTCTCAAAGTGAACATGCCTAAAATAGAATTTTTTTTTTTTTTTTTTTTTTTTAGACAGAGTTCTGCTCGGTTGCCCAGGCTAGAGTGCTGTGGCATGATCTTGGCTCACTGCAACCTCTGCCTCCCGGGTTCAAATGATTCTCTTCCCTCAACACACGCCACCATGCCCAGGTGATCCACCCACCTTGGCCTCCCAAAGTACAGGGATTACAGGTGGGAGCCACCATGCCTGGCCTAAAATAGTATTCTTAACTCACTGCCCACCCAATCAAAAAAGTTGTAACTTCCCCATCTCAGTCAACAGCCCTATCATTTAGCACCCAGTTACTTGGGTCAAAAACCTAGAGATCATTTCTGGTTTCTCTCTTTTTACTTCCTTACCTCCCCAGGTCTTCCAGCTCTTCCTATTGCCAACCAAATCCATGGAGAGGCCCACTTTTATTACACACAAACCCAATCACTCTCATGCTGGTTTAGGCACCATCCTTTCTGGCTTGGGTGATGATAACAACCTCCTAACTATTCTCTCTGCTTCTTCTGTTCCTGCTTCCTAGAGTCCATTCCCCCGACAGTCGAAGTCAGAGCATATCATTCCTCTGTTCAAAACCCTCCTTTGGTTTTTCAGTGTATTTACAATAAAATCTAAACTCCTTCCAATGGCTGGCAAGGTCTTATCTTCTGGGGTTTTCAACAATGGCTGCACATTAGAAGCATCTGAAGGACTTAAAAAGAAAATAGAGGCCGGGTGCGGTGGCTCAAGCCTGTAATCCCAGCACTTTGGGAGGCCGAGACGGGTGGATCACGAGGTCAGGAGATCGAGACCATCCTGGTCTATACGGTGAAACCCCATCTCTACTGAAAAATACAAAAAACTAGCCGGGCGAGATGGCGGGCGCCTGTAGTCCCAGCTACTCAGGAGGCTGAGGCAGGAGAATGGCGTAAACCCGGGAGGCGGAGCTTGCAGTGAGCCGAGATCGCGCCACTGCACTCCAGCCTGGGCAACAGAGCTAGACTCCATCTCAAAAAAAAAAAAGAAAAGAAAAAAAAAGAAAATAGGGGGCTGGGCGCGGTGGCTCACGCCTGTAATCCCAGCACTTTGGGAGGCCGAGGTGGGCGGATCACGAGGTCAGGAGATCAAGACCATTCTGGCTAACACGGTGAAATCCCATCTCTACCAAAAAAAAAAAAAAAAAAAAAAATTAGCCAGGTACGGTGGCAGGTGCCTGTAGTCCCAGTTACTCAGGAGGCCGAGGCAGGAGAATGGCGTGAACCTGGGAGGCACAGCTTGCAGTGAGCCAAGATAGAGCCACTGCGTTCCAGCCTGGGTAACAGAACGAGACTCTGTCTCAACCAAAAAGAAAGAAGAAAAAAAGAAAGAAAGAAAGAAAGGGAAGAAAGGAAGGAAGGAAGGAGGGAGGGAGGGAGGGAGGGAAGGAAGGAAGGAAGGAAGGAAGGAAGGACTCCCAGGCCTTGCCCGAAGAAATTCAGATTTCGTTGGTCTGGGTTGAGGCTGGAGCATCCATGTAGTTTTTAATTCCCCAGGTGGTTCTGAGGGGTTCCAAAGCCCTGCCCTAAGAGTTCTGGTCCTTCCCCACCAATCCATGCTTCTCTCTAACTGCTCTTCCACTTCCATCACTAAAGCTCTGACCTCGGCCGGGTGCAGCAACTCATGCCTGTCATCCCAGCACTTTGGGAGGCCGAGGCGGGTGGATCACCTGGCATCTGGGGTTCGAGACCAGCCTGGTCAATATGGTGAAACTCCATCTGTACTAAAAATACAAAAAAAAAAAAAATTAGCAGGGTGTGGTGGCGGGCACATATAAACCCAGCTACTTGGGAGGCTGAGGCAGGAGAATCTCTTGAACCCAGGGGCTGGAGGTTGCAATGAAGCAAGATTGTTGCACTCCAGTCTGGGCAACAAGAGGGAAACTCCGTCTCAAAAAAAGAAAGAAAAAAGAAAGGAAAAAGAAAAAGAAAAGAAAACAAAGAAACAAAGACATCATCTCCTCACACATGAACATTCCAAGTATCCAGAGCAAGAGCCATCCCCAAATGTAATGTAAAACCATGACATAATTCTACATGCCACATAAAACCTGTATTCCACCCCAATCCCACTCAACAAGCCGTACAGACAATGCAAGGGCTGGTGCCCTGGGGCATGGGGAGAAAACTGTCCTAGCTGACATTCTTCTAAATGCTGAGCCCACTGACTGGGGCATTTGTTCATTTTTGGGACTTGGTGATCACCTTACCTTCCCACGGAATGAATGATGCCAAATAAAGAAAGCAGAAATGATCTCCAGCCTTGCTTCTTCCCCGATAGGTCAGCAGGTAACTTCTCTCTACTTCTGTGGAGTGATGTGGGCACTGGCAACATTGGAGGTGGGTAATCTGCCCCCCACCCTACTGTGGGCTATGGAGGGGTGAGACCTGTGATCGATCGAGCTTTCACTTTGAGTCAGCATGCTTCACTTTGAATTCCTTCTCCATTGCTTATTAGCCACGTGACCTTGGCCAAGTTATTTATTTTTTTTTTTTTTTTTTTTTTGAGACAGAGTCTCGCTCTGTCACCCAGGCTGGAGTGCAGTGGCTGGATCTCAGCTCACTGTAAGCTCTGCCTCCCGGGTTTACGCCATTCTCCTGCCTCAGCCTCCCGAGTAGCCGGGACTACAGGTGCCCGCCACCTCGCCTGGCTAGTTTTTTGTATTTTTTAGTAGTGACGGGGTTTCACTGTGTTAGCCAGGATGGTCTCGATCTGCTGACCTCGTGATCCGCCCGTCTCGGCCTCCCAAAGTGCTGGGATTACAGGCTTGAGCCACCGCGCCCGGCCAAGTTATTTAATTTTCGTATTTTTGTGAGTCTTTTTTTTTTTTTTGAGACAGAGTCTCACTCTGTCACCCAGGCTGGGGTGCGGTGGTGCTGTCTTGGCTCTCTACAACCTCCGCCTCCTGGGTTGAAGCGATTCTAGTAGAGACGGGGTTTCACCATGTTAGCCAGACTGGCCTCGAACTCCTGACCTCAAGTGATCCACCTGCTTCGACCTCCCACAGTGCTGGGATTACAGGCGTGAGCCACCATACCTGGCCAGCCACCGCTCCTGGCCTTTTGTGAGTCTTTAAGATGGAAATAATAGTCATTTCTTACCTATAACATGGGCTGTTCCCAACTGCATTAATATACATAGATATTTGTATTATTTAGTTTTGTTTGTTTGCTTTGAGATGGAGTCTCACTCTTGTCGCCCAAGCTGGAGTGCAATGGCACGATCTCTGTTCACTGCAACCTCCGCCTCCCGGGTTCAAGCGATTCTCCTGCCTTAGCCTCCCAAATAGCTAGGTTTACAGACATGCGCCACCACACCCAGCTAATTTTTACATTTTTGTAGAGGCGGGGTTTCACCATGTTGGCCAGAATGGTCTCTAACTCCTGACCTTAGGTGATCCGCGGCCTTGGCCTCCCAAAGTGTTGGGATTACAGGTGTGAGCCACCGTGCCTGGCCCGTACATATAAATTTTTACTTTCTAAAAACTCTATTTTAAAATGCTGTTGGGGGCCGGGTGCAGTGGCTCAGGCCTGTAATCCCAGCACTTTGGGAGACTGAGGCGGGCCAGGCGGGGCGAGGCGGATCACGAGGAGATCGAGACCATCCTGGCTAACACGGTGAAACCCCGTCTCTACTAAAAATACAAATAATTAGCCCGGCACAGTGGCGTGTGCCTGTAGTCCCAGCTACTGGGGAGGCTGAGGCAGGAGAAGGGTGTGAACCCCGGAGGCGGAGGTTTCAGTGAGCCCAGATGGTGCCACTTTACTCCAGCCTGGGTAATAGAGTGAGACTCTATCTCAAAAAATAATAATAATAAATAAAATAAAATGCTGTTGGAGGCCAGGCACTGTGGCTGACGCCTGTAATGCTAGCACTTTGGGAGGCTGAGGCGGGCAGATCACCTGAAGTCAGGAGTTTGAGAGCAGCCTGGCCAACAAGGTGAAATCCCTTCTGTACTAAAGATACAAAAATTAGCCGGGTGTGGTGGCACATGCCTGTAGTCCCAGCTACTTGGGAGGCTAAGGCAGAGAATTGCTTGATCTCGGGAGCGGAGGTTGCAGTGAGCTGAGATGGCGCCACCGCACTCCAGCCAGGGCGACAGAGCAAGACTGCATCTCAAAAACAACAACAACAAAAAAAAACCACACACAAAAAAAGACAATACATAAGTGAATGAACATGACTGTGTTCCAATAAAAATGTATAGACCTTGACATTTTTTTTTTCTTTTTTGAGACAGCGTCTCATTCTGTCGCCCAGGCTGGAGTGTAGTGGTGCGATCTCAGCTCACTTCAACCTCTGCCTCCCGGGTTCAAGAAAGTCTCATGCTTCAGCTTCCTGAGTAGCTGGGATTACGGGTACACATCACCACGCCCGCCTGATTTTTTTTTTTTTTTTTTTTTGAGATGAAGTCTCACTCTATCGCCCAGGCTGGAGTACAATGGAGCGAACTTGGCTCACTGCAAACGTGGCTCACTGCAACCTCCGCCTCCCTGGTTCAAGCGATTCTCCTGCCTCAGCCTCCCAAGTAGCTGGGATTACAGGCGCCCACCAATAGGCCCGTCTAATTTTTGTATTTTTAGTAGAGACAGGGTTTCACCACGTTGGTCAGGCTGGTCTGGCACTCTTAACCTCAGGTGATCCGCCTGCCTCGTCCTCCAAAGTGCTGGGATTCCAAAGTGTGAGCCACCACGCCCGGATTCTTGGCTAATTTTTTTTTTTTTTTTTTTGAGACGGAGTCTCGCTCTGCCGCCCAGGCTAGAGTGCAGTGGCCGGATCTCGGCTCACTGCAAGCTCTACCTCCCGGGTTTATGCCATTCTCCTGCCTCAGTCTCCCGAGTAGCTGGGACTACAGGCGCCCGCCACCTCGCCCGGCTAGTTTTTTGTATTTTTTTAGTAGAGACGGGGTTTCACCCTGTTAGCCAGGATGGTCTCGATCTCCTGACCTCGTGATCCGCCCGTCTCGGCCTCCCAAAGTGCTGGGATTACAGGCTTGAGCCACCGCGCCCGGCCTCTTGGCTAATTTTTGTACTTTTTGTAGAGTCAGGGTTTTTGCCACGTTGACCAGGCTGATCTCAAACTATTGGCCTCAAGTGATCCGACCGCCTAGGTTTCCCAAAGTGCTGGGATTATAGGCGTGAGCCACCGTGCACAGCCAACTTTCATATTCTTTAGATTACTTTCAACCATTTAAAAATATAAAAACAGCCGGGCAGGGTAGCTCATGCCTGTAATCCCAGCACTTTGGGAGTCTGAGGCGGACGGATCACCTGATATCAGGAGTTCAAGATCAGCCTGACCAATATGGTGAAACTCCCGTCTCTACTAAAAATACAAAATTAGTCAGGCGTAGTGGCACATGCCTGTAATTCCAGCTACTTGGGAGGCTGAGGCAGGAGCATTGTTTGAACCCAGGAGGCAGAGGTTGTAGTAAGCTGAGATTGTGCCACTGCATTCCAGCCTGGGCAACAAGAGCAAAACTTGAAACTCAGTCTCAAACAACCAAATAAAAACATAAAAACTTTCTTAGCTCACGGCCATATAACAACAGGTGTTGAGCTGGATTTGGCCCTTGGGCCATACTTCACTGAACCCTACTGTAGTGGACACTGTGGTAGCCTCCTGACAGCCCCTCCTGCCTTCCCCATTATGTTGCAACTGTTTGAATTTGGAAGGAACTGACCCATCCCTAGCTCCAGGAGGAGCATAACTCTTTTAACCTAATCAGTTAATTCCTTTTTTTAAATAGGGTCTCACCCTGTTGCCCAGATTGGAGTGCAATAGTCCAATGATAGCTCACTACATATTCAACCTTCTGGGTTCAAGCAATCCTCCCACCTCAGCCTCCATAGCAGCTGGGACTCCAGGTGTGCAACACCATGTCTGGCTAATTTTTTCTTTTTCTTTTTTGAGATGGAGTCTCCTTCTGTTGCCAGGTTGGAGTGCAGTGGCACAATCTTGGCTCACTGCAACCTCCGCCTCCCGGGTTCAAGTGATTTTCCTGCCTCGGCCTTCAGAGTAGTTGGGATTACAGGCGCCTGCCACCACACCCGGCTAATGTTTTTGTATTTTTAGTAGAGACGGGGTTTCACCATGTTGGCCAGGATGGTCTCGATATCCTGACCTCGTGATCCACCCACCTCGGCCTCCCAAAGTATCGGGATTACAGGCGTGAGCCACCGCGCCTGGCCGCTAATTTACTTTTTTTTTTTTTTTTTTTGAGACAGAGTCTTGCTCTGTTTCTCAGGCTGGAGTGCAGTGGCGCGATCTCCGCTCACTGCAAGCTCCGCCGCCTCCCGGGTTCACACCATTCTCCTGCCTCAGCCTCCCGAGAAGCTGGGACTACAGGCGCCGCCACCACGCCCGGCTAATTTTTTTTGTATTTTTAGTAGAGACGGGGTTTCACCGTGTTCGCCAGGATGGTCTCAATCTCCTGACCTCGTGATCTGCCCGCCTCGGCCTCCCAATGTACTGGGATTACAGGCGAGCCACCGCGCCTGGCCGCTAATTTACATTTTTAAAGGATCATTCTGGTTCTCTATTGAGAATAGACTGTAGAGAGGTGAGGGTAGAAGAAGTGAGGCCATTTGGGAAGCAACTTCATTTATCCAGGCCAAAAATGATGGTGGTTTGGACCAGGGCAGAAACAATGGTAAGGATGAGAAGTGGTCAGATTCTGGATATATTTTCGAGCAGAACCAACAAGATTTCCTAAAGGATTGGCCATAGATTATGACAAAAAGAGGAGTCAAGCACAACTCCAGGGTTTTTGGTCTTAGTCACTGGGAAGATGGAGTTGTCATTTACTGAGACAGAAGTCACCGTAGGAAGAAACAAGGTTTTGCCGGGGAGGTGGTGTGATAGGGGTGGGGCAAGGAACCAAATCACAGGAAGGATAAAGGTGGGGCTATCTTCAGGCTGGCACAGGATTTCAAACGCTCTCAGAATTCATACCTCTTCATCTTTCGTCTCTGGTTCTCTTCCTTATCAGCCTCATTCTTTCCTTCTACAGACAGTTATCTCCTGGACATGAAAGATGGAAAAGCTGATACCCAGCTTGAGTTCTCAAGAGAACAGAAAGGCGTCTCACACTGTCCACAAAGCTAGAAACAAACAAACAACACTGTGGAGGATTTTTACTGGTCATACCTTGGGTCATGTGCTCTTCCCTGAGCCAATCTGCAGTCAGAAGGATGAAGTACTCTAATTGGCCAGGTTTGGGTCACGTGGCTGTCCCTGGCTGTCATTGCACCAACAAGTCAGGGAATGGAGAGTTGGAGAGTGAGGAGCTTCCCCTACACAGACAGAGGGTGGGTAGCCCATTTGTCCGCTAAAAACTGCAAGATACAGGCTCACGCCTGTAATCCTAGCACTTTGGGAGGCCAAGGGGGGCGGATCATGAGGTCAGGAGTTCGAGAACAGCCTGGCCAACATGGTGAAACCCGGCCTCTACTAAAAATACAAAATTAGCTGGGCATGGTGGCACGTGCCTGTAATCCCAGCTACTCAGGAGGCTGAGGCAGGAGAATGCTTGAACCTGGGAGGTGGAGGTTGCAGTGAGCCAAGATTGTGCCACTGCACTCCAGCCTGGACAAGAGAGCAAGACTCCGTCTCAAAAATAAAAAACAAAAAACAAAAAACAACTTCAAGATACATCTAGAATGCATCCATCCACATCCTGCTAGACTGAGCTACTATCACCTGGTACTCGGAACCACCTCCTCACTGGTCTACCGTCTCCCTTGCAAACATTTTCTACAACAGCCTATAATCCCTAAACATGAATCCCATCACATCACTCTCTTCCTGTGCTCAGCTTCCCATTCTCAAGGGAAGGCCTCCCATCTTCTAAAGACTATCTACCTACCCAGCCCAAAGTATGAGCTTTTCAGGTTTTTTTTTTTTTTTAGAGCAAAGGAATGACGGGTTTTGTCAAGCTGCAGGTGACTATAAGATACAGACAGCTGACAATTGTGGACTCCTCAGGCGTAGTGAAACTGTGAGCTACTATCATTAGGGTTGACTGGCTAGGACCCTGGCAGGCACCTGGGGATAGTAGTGCTGGGAAGTTCTGGGGAGTTGCACTTCTGAATGTTGGCATGACACTGCCTCAAGACATCTCTCTATCCAAATGGAAAAAACAACCACATCCTTTGTCAGCTAAGGAGACTTAGCAAACTGTTTTTATTAAATACGGATGTCTGGTCGGGTACGGTGGCTTACGCCTGTCATCCTAGCGCTTTGGGAGGCCGAGGCGGGTGGATCACTTGAGGTCAGGAGTTTAAGACCAGCCTGGCCAACATGGTGAAACTCCGTCTCTACTAAAAATACAAAAATTAGTTGGGCGTGGTAGTGGGTGCTTGCAATCCCAGCTACCTGGTAGGCTGAGGTAGGAGAATCGCTTGAACCCAGGAGGCAGAGGTTGCAGTGAGCCGAGATCGCGCCACTGCACTGCAGCCTGGGTGACAGAGTGAGACTCCGTCTCTAAACAAACAAATAAATAAATAAATAAGTAAAAATACTGATGTCTCTGGGCTTTGGCTATGTGTTGCAATTTACAACCTTTCCAATGTCTGCTGCACCATTGCATTTAGAGGAAATCTCCATTCCCCACCAGGAACTACAAGGCCCCCTGCATGACGTGGCCCCTGCTGCCTGTTCAGCTCCTTAGCTGGAAATCCTTCCCCTTACCTTGCGGATTTTGTTTTAGTCCCAATGTCTCCTGCCCTCTCACCTCACTTTCTTGAATACGTCAAGACTTCTTTGTCTCTGAGAGGTAGCTCAAGTTTTCTTCCCTCTGCCTGGAGGGTGGCTGGGTCTTTTTGGTTCTTTTTAGTTAAAGTCCCACCGAAGAGGTCTTTTCCTGACCTCTTATCTAAACTAGTGCCTACTCAGTTATATTCTCAATCATAACACTTTACTTCCTGTATAGCACATATCAAAATTTGTGATCATTTCATTTGTTGAATATTTTACCTCGTGGCAAAATCACACGCCATCCTTTAAGGGGCGAGACCCTTCAATGTGAAAGGGGCAAGAGACACAGAACAAGAATGGCAAAAGCATAAGAAAGCCCAGAGGCTGCTGCCTTGACCACAATGGGTCGTTCTGAGCAGTTCAATGGTTAGGTCTGTTAACCAAGAAAGATAGAGCAAAGCATTCATGCTCATGCTGGACTTCTGGTTTCCTCCTTCCTTAGTCAAGTAGGTTCAACCCCGATGGTCCAAGCAGGATATGTCATTTCCATCCTAAGAACCTCTCTAGGAACCCCAAGTGGTCTCCCCACTTGGTGTTTTTGCTAAGCAATCACTGTGGGGGTGTTCAATTGCAGGCAGAAAAAATCTAAGCCCCACCCTGCGGGACTCAGAAATTTGAGGACCTTGGTCTTTAAGATCTGCCCCATCAGCTTTCAGAAAGGGCGGGGCGACGGGAGCAGCTGTCACCTCCTTCTCTCCACCCAGCCGGCGTTCACGTGTGTTCCGCTGTGCAGTAACAGCTCTTCTTCCGGGACTTCCTGGTCGCCGCGACCAATCAAAATGCTTTTCCTGTCCTTACCATTGTCAGCCGCTGCCAATCGGCGCGCCTCTACCAACGCCCCTTAAAGGCGCAGCCACCGCCTCCGGAGCCGGGGCGAACCAATTCCTCGGTTGCGGCCCCCACCTGCAGTATGGAGTCGTCTCGGGGGCGGCCCGGGCCCGAGACGGACCTTCTGGCTGTAGCGGAACAGCAGGCCGCAATCTTCGGCGGCGGACCGGGCCGAACGTCCTCTGAGCCGCCCTCAGGCCTCCGGGTGTCCGGAGAGGAAGAGGCCGAGAACGCTGGGGGCGCGAACCGCCACCCCAGGACGTCCCCGAAGACGTCAAGCTGCGGCGTCGTCCACCGACCGGAACGGGAGGCTCTCGAGAAAGAGCCCGGCCCTCAAGGGACGCCGTCTGGGGCCGGGAGCCTCAGTGGGGCACCGGGTGCAGAGCACGAACCGTCCCTGTCCTTCCGGCACAAGGACCCGGCGCCGCCCGAGGGCAAGCCCGCCTCCGGGAGGGACTGCCGTCGAGGGGGACCAGGCGGCGGGATGGATGTTGAGCAGCAGGAGGAGGAAGACAACGACGAGGAGGCGGCCGCGGGCGGCAGAGCCGGCCGCTCGTTCTCCAGCCGCCTTCAGGACAGCCGCAGCCTGGACGGGCTGAGCGAGGCGTGCGGTGGCGCCGGGTCCTCAGGGAGTGCCGAGTCCGGCGCGGGCGGTGGACGCCGCGCCACCATCTCCAGTCCCCTGGAGCTCGAGGGCACAGTGAGCCGCCACGGCGACCTCACCCACTTTGTCGCCAACAACCTGCAACTCAAGATCCGTCTGAGCGGCGCCCCTCCACCCCCTCCTTCTGCCCCTGCGCGGCCCTGCCCAGCGCCTGCACCCACACCCACACCAGCCATTCCCCCCATCGACCCTGAGGTGCTGCGGGATCTGGAGCGGTTGAGTCGGGAGCTGGGAGGCCGGGTGGACCGTCTGCTTCGCGGTCTAGGTGGCGCGGTGCAGGAGCTGACGGCGCTGAGCGTCGGCTGCATCCAGACCTACCGCGACGCTGTGGACTCCTTAGGTGAAGCCGTGGACATGAGCATCAAGGGCATGTACACCCTGCTGGCGCGCTGCGAGGAGCTGGAGCGGGCTCTGCAGCCGGTTCAGGGGCTGGCTCGCCAAGTCCGGGATATCCGACGTACTCTGGAGGTGTTGGAGGCCCTGTGCAAGTGACCAGGAGGACAGGAGAGGCCGGGCCTGGCCAGGGCAGGGCCCAGCAGGACCTTAAGGACTCTTCAGGGAGTCCTCGTGGGAAGTGCCCACTGAGGGGAGGCCTGTGTGTTGGAGGCTCTTCCAGATACGTTCAGCTGGCCCGCGCCCACTCGCTGGGCCTTAGGCTGGTGTATATGGGGAAGTTGTAACGGCTTTCCTGGTGGGAAGGGATGTTACTGTGCTTTTATACAGTTGGCCATCTGTAGCTACCCTGTTCTTCCCAACTCTCCTCCCTACCTAGAGCACCAGCCCTGGGAACACAGGGCTTTAGGTCTGCTTCAAGGTGAGGACGTGACTCCCACATGTAATCAGGAGAAAGGGACAGAGGAAGCCCCAGCCCCCACTGTGGCTATCCTGACTTCAGTGGCCACATCTCAGGTGCCAGGGGCTGTGGGAGCTTGAGCCGTCCTTGGCCAAACACACCGCAGGCAAGGATGCACCCCTGCGGATGGATAGCCTTCTGCTTCTGCCCTCTGGCCCTCTACCATACCACTTCCCCAGCCAGAACCGGGGTGCAGCTAGGAGGAATGGGTTGCACGGCGGAGGGGGGTGAGGTGGGAGGCGTCTCACTGCTCTCAGGGTTCAGGTAGAATGTTGCTGGTTTTGAAGCCCACCTGTTGTGGAGTGTTCTCATCAGTTTTGGCTTTCTGAGATTTTGTGGAATTAAAGTGCTGCTGCTGCTGCTGCTGCGAAGGCTGAGGCTGAGTCTGTGTGGGGTTACAGTGATTAATAAGCCAAAGCAATGGGAATGAGGGTCGGTGTTGTTCACGCAGCTCCCTTGGGGCTGGTGCTGGAAGTGGGGTGGGGGTGGGGGTGTCTCAGGCTCTGTGGGGAAGGATATGGTTCCTGCTCTCAAGCATCTGGTCTGAAGGGAAATGTGAGGACACAGATCATCACTCGCAGGGGCCCAGAGATCCAGTAACCACAGAAACGTAAAATAAAAAAAGGTGCTCTAGAAGAGAAGGGGAAGAAAATGTCTTCTCAGGTCCTGATGAATAGGCAGGGGCTGGGTGGATTGGACGGACATCTTACCTCTGAAGGAAGACTGGGAACACTTGTCAGCTCCATTCCTGACCATTTCCCACACTCTGCAGATCTGTGTCACATGGTTTGAGACAAATTAGTCCCAAAGCCTTTTGTTTACAATTCACACGGTAAGTTCAGGAGCCATATATTATGGCCATTAAGATGTAGAAGCAAAGATCGTGAAACAACCCTGGTTTCTCTCAATCCCTTCCTCTCAAGGCACTCCCACTTTAGAATGCGCTACAAAACGCTTCCCCTTCTGGGATTGGAAATGTTTCGCTGGTTTTCACCCGTGATGTTATTTGGCTCTAAAACAGACAGCGGAATCCTGCTTTTGAAAAGTTTCCGATGTGGCCCGTACGGGGATCGAACCCGCGACCTTGGCGTTATTAGCACCACGCTCTAACCAACTGAGCTAACCGGCCAGCTACTAGAAGGGGCTTGAAATAAGGTTATTTAGTTACAATATTGTTCAGTCCTCTCGTAATAAACCTTTATTTGTAGGACTTCTTTATCAGAAATGAAAACAGAATACAAAAACTGACTAAGCACCTAGACGAGTAACAGACAAGTCACAGTGCTGGCAAGTACAGATGATGCGACTGGGGTAGTTGCAGGTCGAGGCTCAACTGCAATGTGCACGAAGAGCAAAAATCCCAACAGCGTGTCGCAGATGCACCGAGAGAAGACAGATGTTCATGTGAGTAAACCATATAGGCTGGAAGTTATGAGGCTCTGCAACTCTCCTCGCAATGTTTAATGTTCGCAAAAGCGTGGGGAACTACTAAGGCACCGCTGGGATTCGAACCCAGGATCTCCTGTTTACTAGACAGGCGCTTTAACCAACTAAGCCACGGCGCCGCCGGAACGGCGTCTGGGATCTTATTTCCTTGGCCAGGTCAGCTCAATTGCAGAGCACGAATACAAAAATGTCACAAAAAGTCGGCCGCATTGGAAAATGCGGAAAGGATGGATGCAGCTGGGAAAGACACGAAAACTGAACGGAGTGACTCGGAGTAACAAGAGAAATCCTAGTTTTGACGTTACAAAACTTGAGCTCGGACCACAGGGCTTCCGTAGCCGACGAGGATGGGATTCGAACCCACGCGTGCAGAGCACAATGGATTAGCAGTCCATCGCCTTAACCACTCGGCCACCTCGTCTTCGGCCTGATTTCGGCTTACGGACAGCCCTCCGCATCTCACATCTCTGCGACCTGAACTTCCCGCAAGTAGGGTTCGCCTCTGTCGTGAAGGCTGCACATTTTGAAGGAACCAGCTCAGCACTGGAAAGAGGACTCACAGACCAAAGACCGACTTCTCTCAGGCGTGATCGTCCGAACCTCCTCCCTCTGCTGAGAAGTCTAGAACTGCTCCTGTCCTGAGGAGCCGCGTTATCCGCCCAGAATTACGGTATCCGGATCCATCGCAAAAACGCCCGCGAGAAGGTTGGGCTGCCCAAACGGGGCGGCCTCGGAACTTCGTGCCAGAAACCCCTTCCATTCAGGACCCAAGAGGATATTGATTCTTCAATGACCTGAACGCTGAAGCTCGACCGTAGTTTAAATTAACGGGAGTTAATAAAAGTAGAAGAAAAGCATTCGTTGACCCCGACGTGATTTGAACACGCAACCTTCTGATCTGGAGTCAGACGCGCTACCGTTGCGCCACGAGGTCGGCCGGCCATTCGGCAGCTCAGTTCTCCCCATGACCACTGTGCCCCCAGGAGGCCGGGGTCATGGATCGAGGCATGGATGGGCACCTAGGGCATTCCTGTCCCTCAGACCAGTTGCGGGATCGTATCTGCGCTCGCCGGGCGGCCCTGTAGGGCAAGCCGGCGGGGTGGCACCCCAGGGCAGTGACTATGGAATCCAGGCTCAGCAGTCTGTCCCTCCTGGCCCCCGGCGTCCTGCCAACGCCCAGATAGAGAGTCCCGAGCTACTTACAGCCCAACGCAGACCGACCTGCCTAGAAACGGATGGAAGAATTTGAACCAGAAGGAAAGTGATGGAGCCGTGCCAGAGCCTAGGGCACCTGAAAGGGTGAGAGACTTGCTCCCCCAGCAGCGCGTCTCCTCCCCGGCTGCACTTTTACAATCGCCTGCGGAGCCTTTGAATGTACCCACGCACAACCCCCGGTTTCGGAGGTTCTGATTTAAACGGTCCAGGGAAGAGCTCTGGCATCGATATGTAAAACTTTTGAAAAATATCGGTATTTCAGCTGTTTGAGGGCACATAAATATTGTCTATAATTTTATGAGTTTTGACAAATACATACACCCGCACAAATCACAACTCTTTAAAAACATATAGGACATTTCCCTCGCTCAAGGTTCTTACATGTCCCTTCTCTACGGATCCCCACTCCTCCCTTCCCAGAGGGAATCTCTATTCTAATTTTGACCACCACAAACATCAGTATTTCTTTTCTTTTCTTTTCTTTTTTTTGAGACGGAATTTCGCTCTTGTTTCCCAGGCTGGAGTACAATGGCGCAATCTCGGCTCACCGCAACCTCCGCCTCCCGGGTTCAAGGGATTCTCCTGCCTCAGTCTCGCGAGTAGCTGGGATTACAGGCATGCACCACCACGCCCGGCTAATTTTTAGTAGAGATGGGGTTTCTCCATGTTGGTCAGGCTGGTCTGCGAACTCCCGATGTCAGGTGATCCCCCAGCTCGACCTCCCATAGTGCTGGGATTACAGGCGTGAGCCACCGCGCCCGGCCAACAACTTCTTTAATCTGTGAACACTTATATTTGATGAACCGCTCACTAAGGGAGCTCACCTCTGAAGGTCTAGGTCAAAAATGCATGTAAGTTACAGACAGGGAAGAAAAGCATGAAGAGTTCTTCAGTCTTTTTTTTTTTTTTTTTGAGACAGGTCTCACTTCTGTTGTTCAGGCTGTAGTGCAGTAGTGTGATCACGGCTCACTGCAGCCTCCACTTCATGGGTTCAGGTGATCCTCCCACCTCAGCCTCCCAAGCAGCTGAAACTACAGTTGTGCACCACTATGTTTGGCCAATTTTTTGTACTTTTTTGTAGAGATGGGGTTTCACCATGTTGCCTAGGCTGAAACTTCAGTCTTTTTATCCTGTCTCCTAAGAACGTTTGAATGCTTGCTATGCTGTAATTTCTGCATTGGAGAATACAGAAAGCTCATCTCTCATTGTAAATTAGGTGTCATTACTATTACTCATTTTAGGAATCAAATGCAATGGGGGTCATTTCAAAGGAGAAAACTTGATAGGTTTCCTTGTCCATCCTGAGAGCAGGGAGGTTTGAAACTATCTTCAGAACTTTGACCGAGTCCAACAGTTAAGAAAAGAACCGGCCGGGCATGGTGGCTCACGCGTGTAATCCCAGCACTTTGGGAGGCCAAGGAAGTTGGATCACCTGAAGTCAGAAGTCAGAAGTTTGAGAACAGCCTGGCCAATATGGTGACACCCCGTCTCTACTAAAAATACAAAAATTAGCTGGGCATGGTTGTGGGCACCTGTACTCCCAGCTACTAGGGAGGCTGAGGCAGAAGCATCACCCCAACCCGCAAGGTGGAAACTGCAGTGAGCCGAGATCATGCCATTGCATTCCAGCCTGGGCGACAAAGGTAAAAACTCTGTTTCAAAAAAAAAAAAAAAAAAAGGCCGGGCACGGTGGCTCACGCCTGTAATCCCAGCACTTTGGGTGCTGGGAGACTGAGGCAGGCAGATCACGAGGCCAAGAGATGGAGACCATCCTGGCCAACACGGTGAAACCCAGTCTCTACTAAAAATACAAAACTTAGGTGGGCATGGAGGCACGCGTCTGTAGTCCCAGTTACTCCAGAGGCTGAGACAGGAGGATCACCTGAGCCCGGGAGGTAGAGGATCACTGTAGTCATGATCATACCACTGCACTTCAGCCTGAATGACAGAGTGAGACCCTGTCTAAAAAAATAGAGACAGAGAGACACTTTGTTGAACCTCTTTTCAAAAAAAAAAAACATAATAATAATAACTCCTCAGTAAAGTCTAGAAAAATCACAATCTTTTATTTCATGGGGATAAAAGCAAGTTTTGGTGATTACATTGTCTCCAATACGAAGAAAAGGCTGTGCTGTCTTTTAAAGAGATGGTTTATATGAAAATGTCATCACATAGTTTCAATATATAAGAGTTCAGGCCGGGCGCGGTGGCTCAAGCCTGTAATCCCAGCACTTTGGGAGGCCGAGACGGGCGGATCACGAGGTCAGGAGATCGAGACCATCCTGACTAACACGGTGAAACCCCGTCTCTACTAAAAAATACAAAAAAACTAGCCGGGCGAGGTGGCGGGCGCCTGTAGTCCCAGCTACTCGGGAGGCTGAGGCAGGAGAATGGCGTGAACCCGGGAGGCGGAGCTTGCAGTGAGCTGAGATCCGGCCACTGCACTCCAGCCTGGGCGACAGAGCGAGACTCCGTCTCAAAAAAAAAAAAAAAAAAAAAAAAAAGAGTTCAACACTTTAGGGACTCTCAATCCTATAAATCATTCCTTTTTTCCTCAATTTCATGTCTTAATGATAATACTATATAAGACTCAGAAAATATTAATGTTTATTGTTTAAAACTCCTTTTTTTAAAGACAGAATCTCACTCTGTCACCCAGGGTGGAGTACAGTGGTGCGATCTCAGCTCACTGCAACCTCCACCTCGTGGGTTCAAGAGATTCCCTTGCCTCAGCCTCCCAAGTAGCTGGGACTACAGGTGCGTGCCACCACGCCCGGCTAAGTTTTGTATTTTTAGTAGAGACGGGGTTTCTCCATGTTGGCCAGGTTGGTCTTGAACTCCTGACCTCAGGTGATCCACCCGCCTCGGCTTCCCAAAGTGCTGGGATTACAGGCGTGAGTCACTGCGCCCGGCCTAAAACTTCGTTAAAAAGATATATCTGAATGTGGCCGGGCGTGGTGGCTCAAGCCTGTAATCCCAGCACTTTGGGAGGCCGAGACGGGTGGATCACGAGGTCAGGAGATCGAGACCATCCTGGCTAACACGGTGAAACCCCGTCTCTACTAAAAAATACAAAAAACTAGCGGGCGAGATGGCGGGCGCCTGTAGTCCCAGCTACTCGGGAGGCTGAGGCAGGAGAATGGCGTAAACCCGGGAGGCGGAGCTTGCAGTGAGCCGAGATTGCGCCACTGCACTCCAGACTGGGCGACAGAGCGAGACTCCGTCTCAAAAAAAAAAAAGATATATCTGAATGTATATGTGTGTGTATTTAAATATATAAATATATATAATATATATAATTATATATATTATATATAAATACATATACATATATTTTTTTGAGATGTAGTCTTGCTCTGTCGTCCAGGTTGGAGTGCAGTGGCAAGATCTCGGCTCATTGCAACATCTGCCTCCTGGGTTCAGATGATTCTCCTGCCTCAGCCTCCCGAGTAGCTGGGAATACAGACACGTGCCACCACGCCTGGTTAATTTTTTTTTGTATTTTTAATAGAGACGGGGTTTCACCATGTTGGTCATGCTGGTCTCAAACTCCTGACCTCAGGTGATCTGCCCGCCTCTGCCTCCCAAAGTGCTGGGATTACAGGCGTGAGCCACCACTCCAGGCCTTTATTATTGTTTTATTAGAGAGAGGTGTCTCACTATGTTGCTCAGACTGGCTTCAAACTCTTGGATTCAAGGAATACTTCCGCCTTGGCCTTCCAAAGTGCTGGGATTACAGGCATGAGCTTTCGCTTCTGGTCCCAGAGTGCATTTTCTTTTTCTTCCTTTTTTTTTTTGAGACAAAGTCTTGCTCTGTTTCCCAGGTGAGAGTGCAGTGGCACGATCTTGGCTCAATGCAACCTCTGCCTCCCGGGTTCAAGCAATTCTCCTCCCTCAGCCTCCTGAATAGCTGGGATTACAGGCGGGCGCCACCACAACTGGCTTTTTTTTTTTTTTTTTCAGTAGAGATGGGGTTTCACCACGTTGGCCAGGGTGGTCTGAAACTCCTGACCTCAGGTGATATCCCTGCCTCAGTCTCCCCAAGTGAGGGGATTACATGTGCGAATCACTGCTCCCGGTCAATTTTTGGCCAAAGTTTCTAAAATAAAGTTTAAGAATAAATGCCCTACTTTTATAGAATTATAAATGTCCTATTTTTATAGAATTATAATTCTAGCGTTTCCCTTTTTTTTTTTTTTGAGACAGTTGCGCTCTTGTTGCAGAGGCTGGAGTGCCATGACACGATCTCGGCTCACTGCAACTTCCACCTCCCGGGTTCAAGCGATTCCACTGCCTTAGCCTCTCGAGTAGCTGAGATTACAGGCACGCGCCACCACATCCGGCTAATTTTGTATTTTTAGTGGAGATGGGGGTTTCAGCATGTTGGTCAGGCTTGTCTCGAACTCCTGACCTCAGATGATCCGCCCTCCTGGGCCTCCCAAAGCGCTGGGATTACAGGCGTGAGCCACTGTGCCCGGCCCGCGTATCCCTGTTTGTAGCACCTATTATCTTACGGATTTATTTGTTTGTATGTCTGTTGTTGATCTCCCTGACTAGAATACCCTTACTAGGTAATAAATAAATATATAAAAATATTTGTTGAAGGAATGAGAAATGCCTCTTGGGCTTGTACTTTAGTCTAGCTAAAGGCACTGAGATGGGGAGTGGGAAGGAGGAAGAGATTGTTCTCCTGGGAAATGGGCCGGGAGTTTCCTTGTGGGACTTGACTGAGCAATTAGAGAAGAACTTTCAGATCTGCAGGACCTGCGCTGAGGCCCAAAAGTCATGACGTAGCCGGATAAGAGCTTCTTGGACTGTAGCTGGGCAATGTCGGAGGCCCAGCACCTCCAAGAGATAAAGAAATCTAAGTTGAGTTTCCCTTCCCTTAGGCTCCAAGCCTCCCAGAGACGCAGGGACTGTACCATTCCCTTCGTCCACTCCCACCTTTCCAACCACCTTGCTTTGCTCTTATTCCCACGCTAGTTTAAGGACGCTGACCACTTTTCGCACTCTGCAAATCCCTCACCAAACTGAGCAAAGTAGTCTGAGAGAAATCAGTCTTCCTCAAGGAAGGTTCAGGCCTAGGGTCCTCAGACAACCAGGGGCTCTATGACAACCCGTAACTGCAGGGCAGTCCAGGAACACCGGCCTCTCCACGTTCGGGTCCCTTGTTTCTCAGGCCCCGCTTGGTGGGAAGTTAAAGGCATGAGGAGAAGGGGAAGGGGAGCGGGTGTGAGTCTTCGGCATGGCGGGGACCTCAGCCCGGCGTGGCGGTGGGAGTGATCGCAAGTGATCCACAACTGGGCAGCGTAGCTGGGGCTGGGGGCCGCTCCCGGCGTGGGCAACCGCGGAAGCAGAGGTGTCCCCAGGCTAGGCCAGGGTGGGTTTCCGTTCGTCGGCCCTGCGTGGGCAGATCGGGCGCTGCGGGGCTGTGCCACCCCGCACCCTCTGAGAAACAAAGGGCCTGGCTGCGCACGGGTACCCAGGCGTTGGGTTAGAAGCTCCTTCGGGTACCCCTGAACTGAGTTAGCCCTGAAAGACCCACAGCAGATGGAGAATGTACTGCCCTCGCGAGGTTTTCCGAGAACGCGGCGCCACGCCCACGTACGCGGTTACCAAGGCAACTGGGCGGTGCCTGAGCTGGCGGAAAGGAGGATTTCGTCTAGATTTGTCCGCTTGCTGGTGGACTTCAGGAGTCGCAGTCTCTGAACTCCTAGCCTCAGAGACCGCCGCTCTTGTTCCCAAGGGCCATGGGCCGGGTCTCAGGGCTTGTGCCCTCTCGCTTCCTGACGCTCCTGGCACATCTGGTGGTCGTCATCACCTTATTCTGGTCCCGGGTAAGACCCACGGCTGCCTTCCGTCCGCCCCTATTCCCATCTCGGAGTCGTCCCCGCCCCACCCTGCCCCTCTCCCAGTGTCTTACCCACTTGTGTTTTCTCGTGTCCCGCCGCCCCCAGGCCTGCCCAGCAGCCTGCCCCTTTTTCACGTCTCTTCCTCTCTGCCCTGCTCCCAGGACAGCAACATTCAGGCCTGCCTGCCTCTCAGGTTCACCCCGGAGGAGTATGACAAGCAGGACATTCAGTGAGCTCTTGGGACGGGGTGGCCAGAACGAAGAGGTGGTGGGAGTGGAGGGGTCTTAGAAGAAGTCCAAAGGCCTGGGCCAGTCCAATTCCTCTCTGCAGGCTGGTGGCCGCGCTTTCTGTCACCCTGGGCCTCTTTGCAGTGGAGCTGGCCGGTTTCCTCTCAGGAGTCTCCATGTTCAACAGCACCCAGAGCCTCATCTGTATCCTTTCTGCCTGCCCACCTTTCCCACACGACCCATTTCTATCAGGACTACCTTCAGCCACCTGACACAATAGTGTCTGCTGTACCCAGTCTCTCCAGTTCAAAGATCTTCAACCATGTGCTAAGTCCTGCTGTTTACTAGGCACTTAAAATTCCGAAATGAGAGTAAAATACAGTTTTTGACCAGGCGCGTTGGCTGACGTCTGTAATCCCAGCACTGTGGGAGGCCCGCGCAGGAGGCAACATAGTTAGACCCCATGTCTACAAAAATAATAGTAATAATAAAAACCCCACTTTTTTTTTTAACCATGAGGAGGAGGTAGATACACATCTGTAATTCAGTGTGATAAGCACTGTGCTATGGGAGTGTGTAAAGATAGAAAGCACAGGCAGGGTGCGATGGCTCACGCCTGTAATGCCAGCACTTTGGGAGACCAGGCAGGTGGATCACCTGAGGTCAAGAGTTCGAAACCAGCCTGACCAACATAGGGAAACCCCGTCTCTACTAAAAATACAAAAATTAGTCGGGCGTGGCGGCGCACTCCTGTAATCGCAGCTACTCAGGAGGCTGAGGAAGGAGAATTGCTTGAACCCGGGAGGCAGAGGTTGCAGTGAGCTGAGATCGTGCCACTGCACTCCAGCCTGGGCGACAGAGCAAGACTCCGGCAAAAAACGAAAGATATAAAGCACATTGGGAACTCAGAAGAGACAACGGAAGCGAGCACTGGGAACTCAGAAAAGGCAAAGAAAGCGAGGCACATGGGTCAGAGAATTGTGGACCAGGAGGACCAGGACACTGGAGACTGATTCCAGCGCATATCAAGTCGCTCTCAGCACTCCTGTGTGGCATAGCAGGAGAGCCTACTCTGACCTCTTATCTGAAGGATCCAGGCTGGCTCCTAGATATGGGGTAGGGTAGCCTGAGATCCCTTCTGCTGCAGTCACTTCTGGTCTCTCCTCACATGACTGTCCTAAAATTCAGAAGTCAGGGATGCTGACTCTAGCCCTGGCAATATGGTGAGGGAGCAAGCAATGAACCTGAATGCAGATGCCAGCCCCACCACTGGCCTTTTCTGACCCCTCACTATCTGTCGATCCAAAGACTTTCCTTAACTCTGGTGCCTTCCCAAGCCATTGGGGCTCACTGCAGTGCATCCGTGGCCCTGTCCTTCTTCGTATTCGAGCGTTGGGAGTGCACTACGTATTGGTACATTTTTGTCTTCTGCAGGTGTGGTAGCATCCAATATTCGGGAATGAGGGAGGGAGGCTGACCCTAAACCTGAAGGTTTTTCCCCACCCAGCCCTTTCCTCCATGTGTGAGATACCAGATCCACTTAAAGCCTGTAGTCTTTTGAAGTTTCATCCCCCACCCCATGCCACCTGCCCTACACTTTCAGGGGTGGGGTCTCTGGTTTGGAGATTTGGGTATTTATATTGAAAGGGTTTCTGAATCTACCACTTGCCTCGGTAGTGCCCTTCCAGCTGTCACTGAAATGACTTTATTCGTCACCGTCTTTGGGCTGAAAAAGAAACCTTTCTGAGCACCTTCATGACGGGAACCTAAGGACGAAGGCTACAGGGGCAAGGGCCGCTTCGTATTCCTGGAAGAAGGAAGGCATAGGCCCCGGTCCTCCCCTCGGAAACTGCTTCTGCTGGAGGATATGTGTTGGAATAATTACGTCTTGAGTCTGGGATTATCCGCATTGTATTTAGTGCTTGGTAATAAAATATGTTTTGTAGTAAGATTAAGACATATACAGTTTTCAGGGCACAATTGAGATGGCGAAACTACTGAAGAAAAAAAAAAGAAGCAACATTGTTTTCTAGTCCTGCAGACCGTAAGATACTTGGTATCGCTTCTATTTTGGTTATTACGGTAGGTGTCTGGCGGAAGGGAGTGGGCGGAGATATGTAAATAGAAAGTGCGTACACTTAGAGCGTCCAGCACGTAAATGATCGGAGCATTCTGGGAAAAAATAATTTATTCCTTTTCGGCAGCCGAATGAAAAAAAGTTCTTTTAAAAATGTGCAAGCAAATATGGCAATACAACTGGAAGGACGCTAAATAGTGGGATTACTGATACCAACACGTCATGAACTCACCCTAGTTGTGACCGGAATCTTTTTGCCTGAGTGCGGAATGTCGGTTATCGAAGTGTATCGTCAGGTGGGATAATCCTTACCTGTTCCTCCTTTGGAGGACAGACTAGAACATGATGATTGGAGAGTGCATGAAACGTGATTAACGTCTCTGCGTAATCGGGACTTGCAACACCCTGATTACTCCTATCTGATTCTTCCTGACGATCGCTTTCGTTTTGTGTTATGTTGATTGTTAGAATTTTGTTAACCCAATTATGCGGTGAATGTATTATTCTCTGTATTTCGCTATGCTGTGATCTCGCGAAATTTATCTGGCCTTGAAAATTGTGGCTTCGTATTTGTTGTTTTCTGGAATTTAGGAGGTAGGATTGTACAAATGGACTCCCATTATTCTTTGTCGTTTGATACTTTGATGTTCACCTCTTGTTAGGAGACACTGCACATCAGTAAAAATCTGTATGTAATCTTGTGTACAGGATGGTTCCCCTTAGGATGATACTTTCAATAGGAACAGGTTTTTTTGCTTTTTGTTTTTGTTTTTGAGGCAGGGTCTTGGTCTGTCGCCAGGGCTGGAGTGCACTGCGCTGATCTCGGCTCACTGTAACCTCCGTCTCCCAAGTTCAAGAGATTCTCCTGCCTCAGCCTCCCAAGTAGCTGGGATTATAGGCAGGTGCCACGATGCCCGACTGCTATTTTTTGTATTTTTAGTAGAGACTGGATTTCACCATGTGGGCCAGCCTGGTCTCGAACTCCTGACCTCAGGTGATCCGCCCCTCTCGGCCTCCCAAAGTGCTGGAATTACAGGCGTGAGCCACCGCGTCTGGCCTTTTTATTTGTAAATTTTGTGCTATCCGTACTTTATACCAGTACAATTTGTCATACACTTATGTATATACATGGATACATTTGTTTTTGGAGTTGGTTGTTAAAAAACTACTAGTACACCCCCAAGAAACTGATTATCACCAATGACTTCTCCTTCCCAAATCCAGAGTCACTTTTCAGACTTGAGTTTGAGTTTGACCTCTCTTCAGCATATGGTATGTCGACCACCCCCTCTTTTTTTTTTTTTTTTTTGAGGCAGTCTCACTCTGCTGCCCGGGCTAGAGTGTAGTGTGCAGTGGTGGGATCATGGCTTACTGCAGCGTCGAACTCCCAGGCTCAGATGATCCTCCTGCCTCAGCCTCCCAAGTAGCTGGGACTATAGGTGAGCACCACCACACCTGGTTAAGTTTTAACATTTTCTATAGAGACAGGGTCTCACTATGTTGCCCAGGCTGGTTCCAAACTCCTGGGCTCAAGCCATCCTCCCCACTAGGCCTCTCAAAGTGCTAGGATTATAGGCACGAGCCACCGAATTTGGCCCACTCCCCTCTTTTGCACTTTTTTCTCCCTTAGTTTTGAAACAGTGGTTCCCCTGGTTTGCCTACTACTGTACTGTTCTGGTTGTTCCTTTTTACATTCATTCAATGAATACTTAGAGTACCTGCAGTGTGTCAGTTACTGGGGACATAATACCAGGTTGTCTCCTCTGCTTGCCCCAAAAGTGCCGGTGATCACTACTCCTTGGGTCACTTCATCCATCTTGTTTTCAAACATCAACTAGATGCTGCTGGTTTCCAGATCTCAGCTCGCTTATGTGAGCCCTAGCCCAGGGCCAGGACTATAGGAATAACCTCTGCAGCCAGACTGCCTGCCGCGGTCCCAGTGCGTTTTTTTCTCTTATCAGGAGGTCACTTGCCCTCTCTGCCTCATCCACACTCACAATTTTTTGTTTGTTTGTTTTTTTGAGATGGAGTCTTGTTCTGTCGCCCAGGCTGGGGTGCAGTGGTGTGATCTGCAACCTCCGCCTCCCTGGTTCAAGCGATTCTCCTGCCTCAGCCTCCCGAGTAGCTGGGATTACAGGTGCCGGCCCCTGCACCCTCCTAAATTTTGTATTTTTAGTAGAGATGGGGTTTCACCATGTTGGTCAGGCTGGTCTCGAACTCCTGACCTCATGATCCACCTGCCTCGGCCTTCCAAAGTGCTGGGATTACACCGCGCCAGGCCACACTCATACTTTTTTTTTTTTTTTTTTTCCGAGACGGAGTCTTGCTCTCTCACCCAGGCTGGAGTGCAGTGGCCGGACCTCAGCTCACTGCAAGCTCTGCCTCCCGGGTTTAAGCCATTCTCCTGCCTCAGCCTCCCGAGTAGCTGGGACTACAGGCGCCCACCACCTCGCCCGGCTAGTTTTTTGTATTTTTTAGTAGAAGATGGGGTTTCACTGTGTTAGCCAGGATGGTCTCCATCTCCTGACCTCGCAATCCGCCCGTCTCGGCCTCCCAAAGTGCTGGGATTACAGGCTTGAGCCACCGCGCCCGGCCACACTCATACTTTTTATGTGAGTGGCAAGTTTGTGTCTGGGGGATTGCTGCATCTGCCTCAGGTGACCTTTCCCTTTAGCGTTCAGGGACTTCATCAAGGCTGCATGAACCGTTTTGAACCTGCTTGCTAATTTTCTGTAGTAGATATTTGTATGTGCAGCAGAATTATCCTGCATCTCCAACTTCTACCAGGCGGTGGGGAAATGCTATTGATACCCACCAACGAGACAGATTGGCTCAGATCAGTTCACAACAATATCTCATGGGATCGCTGAGAGAATTAACTGAGACGATCCAGCTATCTGTCAGGGGAGAAGGGTAGCAGAGTGTCAGGCCTGTGGTAACTGCTCAGTGCCTTTTCCCTGAGTTGATTTGGATCTTGGGATTCTCCCATCATAGTGGACATCTGCTGTTTTTGCCAGTTCAGTATCCATCCTTTATTTCTGGTAATAGCACCACCATTTTTTCTTTCTTTTTTCTTTTTTCTTTCTTTTCTTTCTTTCTCTTTTTTGACAGAGTCTCGCTCTGTCACCCAGTCTGGAGTGTGATGGTGCAATCTCGGCTCACTGCAACCTCAGCCTCCCTGGTTCAAGCGATTCTCCTGCCTCAGCCTTCTGAGTAGCCGCGATTACAGGTGCCTGCCACCAAGCCCGGCTATTTTTTGAATTTTTAGTAGAGACGAGGTTTCACCATGTTGGTCAGGCTGGTCTCGATCTCCTGACCTCGTGATCCACCAGCTTTGGCCTTCTGAAGTGCTGGGTTTACAGGCATGAGCCACCGCACCCAGCAGCACTACCATTTTCTTTTGGGAGACCCTCCCTTATTCTTAGTCTGCGTGGTTAGGAAGAGGCTGACAGTCACTCCTTCCCTACCATTCCTCTCTAGACTCATTCTGTTTTCCTGGGCGCGGTGATTGGTTCAAGCATAAACCTTGACAACATAGGACTATTGCTGGAACTTTTGGGAAAACAGAAGCCTGGACTCTTCCTGGAAATAAAAGCATGCTATAAAATAAAATAATTAGGTTGGGTGCAGTGGCTCACGCCTTTAATCTCAGCACTGTAAAAATACAAAAATTAGTCGACCGTGGTGGCGTGTGCCTATAATCCCAGCTACTCTAGAGGCTGAGGCAGGAGAATCGCTTGAACCTGGGAGACGGAGGTTGCAGTGAGCCAAGATCGCCCACTGCACTTCAGCCTGGGTGACAGAGGGAGACTCTGTCTAAAAAACAAAAACAAAACCATAAAAGTACTCAAATAAATCTTGGAACTTTTAACCTTTATATTTTGAATAACTTAATTTTTTTTTTCTTTTTTCTTTTTGAGATGGAGTCTCACTCTTTCGCCAGCTGGAGTGCAGTGGTGCAATCTCGGCTCACTGCAACCTCCGCCACCCGTGTTCGAGCGATTCGCCTGCCTTAGCCTCCCAAGTAGCTGGGACTACAGACACATGCTGCCACGTCCGGCTGATTTTTGTATTTTTCTTCTTAACTTTCCCTCCCCTGCCCTCCCCTCCCGTCCCCTTCCCTTCTCTCCCCTCCCTTCTTTCCTTCTTTTCTTTTTCTTTTTCTCTTTTTTTTGAGATGGAGTCTCCCTCTGTTGCCTAGGCTGGAGCGCAATGGCGCAGTCTCGGCTCACTGCAGCCTCCGCATCCCGGGTTCTAGCAATTCTCCTGCCTCAGCCTCCCAAGTAGCTGGGATTACAGGCGTGTGCCACCACACCTGGCTAATTTTTGTATTTGTAGAAGACATGGGGGGGGAGGTTTCATCATGTTGGCCAGGCTGGTCTCGAACTCCTGACCTCAGGTGATCTGCCCACCTCAGTCTCCCAAAGTGCTGGGACTGCAGATGTGAGCCACCGTGCTCAGTCCTATTTATTATTATTATTATTATTATTTCTGAGACAGGGTCTTGCCATATGGCTCAGGCTGGCGTGCAGTGGCATGATCATAGCTCACTGCAGCCTCAACTGCCCCAGGCTCAAGCGATCCTCCCACCTCAGCCTCCCTAGTAGCTGGGATTACAGGCACCCACTGCCACTACTGGCTAATTTTGATGGCTTTTTTATTTTGTTTTGTTTTGAGGCAGAGTCTTCCTCTGTCACCCAGGTTGGAGTGCAGTGTTGTCATCACAGCTCACTGCAGTCTTGACCTTCTGGGCTCAAGCAATCCTCCCACTTCTGCCTCCAGAGTAGCTGGGACCACCGGCAGGTAAAAACACACCCAGCTAATTTTTTAACTTTTTTGTAGTGATGGAGTCTCACTTTGTTGCCCAGGCTGGTCTCGAAGTCTCAAAGTATGGTAATAAAACACTGAAGGCATAAATGAAAACACTCACACACTTAAATATATATTAGAATGTTGGCCAGGTGCGGTGGCTCACGCCTGTAATCCCAGCACTTTGGGAGGCCAAGGCAGGCAGATCACGAGGTCAGGAGATCGAGACCATCCTGGCTAACATGGTGAAACCCCGTCTTTACTAAAAATACAAAAAATTAGCCAGGCGTGGTGGTGGGTGCCTGTAGTCCCAGCTACTCGAGAGGCTGAGGCAGGAGAATGGCGTGAACCCAGGAGGCGGAGCTAGAAGTGAGCCGAGATCATGCCACTGCACTCCAGCCTGGGCGACAGAGAGAGACTCTGTCTCAAAAAAAAAAAAATATATATATATGTATATATAGGCCGGGCGCGGTGGCTCGAGCCTGTAATCCCAGCACTTTGGGAGGCCGAGATGGGCGGATCACGAGGTGAGGAGATCGAGACCATCCTGGCTAACACGGTGAAACCCCGTCTCTACTAAAAAATACAAAAAAACTAGCCGAGCGAGGTGGCGGGTGCCTGTAGTCCCAGCTACTGGGGAGGCTGAGGCGGGAGAATGGCGTAAACCCGGGAGGCGGAGCTTGCAGTGAGCTGAGATCCAGCCACTGCACTCCAGCCCGGGCGACAGAGCGAGACTCCGTCTCAAAAAAAAAAAAAAAAAAAGAAAGAAAAATATATATATATTAGAATGTTAAACATTCTAACATTAGAATGTTAAAACTATGCATAGTAAAAAAAATAAGCAAAAGTTAAAGAATAGATGATAATCCAGGGGAAATATTTTTAATTCATATTGCAGAGAAAGGACTAATTTTGACATATATAAATTGACAAATTTACAAGAAAAATACCAACAACCCAATAAAACTGTACAAAACATTTCTACAGAAATTTCACTGGTAAGGAAATACAAAAAACTCTCAACTATATGAAAAGATGCCTAACCTCATTCATCAATGAGAAATGCAGACCATGTTTCAACTTAGCATATTTGTAATCACCAAAAAGTTTCATAGAGTGTTGGAGGGGGTATGGGCAAACAGGCCTTGCCTATTCATTGGTGGGAGTAAAAGCTGGTGACATGTTTATGGAGAGCAATTTAGCAATTCCCATGAAAATCAAAATCACAAACACCTATTCCTTTAACCTAGGATTTATTTTTGTTATTTTATTGTTTTTGAGACAGGGTCTCACTCTGTTGCCCAGGTTGGAGTGCAGTGATACGATCATGGCTCACTGAAGCCTTGGAAATCCTAGGTTAAAGTGACCATACCACTGCAGCCTCCCAAGTAGCTGGGAATACAGGTGTGAGCCACAACACCTGACCAGTATTTTCATGTCTAAGAATTAGCCCTACATATTTGCACACAGGTGAAAGGGGAATGTGTAGGTTATTTTTTGCAGCTTTGCTTGTATTGGCAAAAGGCTAGAAACAACCTAAATGTCTGCCAGTAGGGGATTGGTTACATTCTGATACATCCATACTGTGGAATACTATGCCACCAGAAGAAAGTACATTTTATGTAGTATAATGGAACAATATATAAGATACATTAAGTGACAAAAGCAAGGTGCAGAAAAGTGCATGTAGTTTTTTACACGTTGGTGTAAAAAAGGGGAAAACTACAAGCATGATTGCTTACATATGCATGGATCATCTCTGAAAGGAGGCACAGGCAACCGGGAGTATTGGCTGTTGTGAGAAAGCAGATTGAGTGGCAGGGATACAGGGTGGGGAAGAAACTTTCTCCATGTGCTCTTATGAACTTTTGATATTTTGAACATAAATTTTTTTTGTGTGTGTATGTGTGTGCATGCGTGCACATGTGTGTGTTTAATATACAAGGTTGGGTGCAGTGGCTCACACTTGTAATCCCAGAACTTTGGGAGCCCAGGGTGAGACCAGCCAAGGCAACATTATGAGACAAACATAATGTCTACAAAAAATTTTAAAAATTAGCTGGGGGAGGGGGGAGGGATTGCATTGGGAGTTATACCTGATATAAATGATGAATTGATGGGTGCTGACGAGTTGATGGGTGCAGCACACCAACATGGCACAAGTATACGTATGTAACAAACCTGCACGTTATGCACATGTACCCTAGAACTTAAAGTATAATAAAAATAAATAAATAAATAAATAAATAAAAATAAAATAAAAAAATAAAAATAAAAATTAGCTGGACGTGGATGTGGGGGTCTTTGCCTGTGGTCCCAGCTACTTGGGAGGCTAAGGTGGGAGGATCACTTGAGCCCAGGAGTTCGAGGCTGCAGTGAGCTTTGATTGTGCCACTCCACTCCCTCTTAGGTGACAGAGTGAGACCATGTCTCTGAAAAAACAAATAAAAATTTAAAAACTATAACATTTTTGGGGCGGGGCATGGTAGCTCACACCTGTAATCCCAGCACTTTGGGAGGCCAAGGCTGGAAGATTACTTGAGGCCAGGAGTTTGAGACCAGCCTGGAAAACACGGTGAGACCCCCATCTCTATAAAATAGATATAAATATATATATAACTGTAACATTTTAAACAAATGTGAGCCTGCAGCTGCTTATGTTGCCTGTGTGGAAATGAAGCTATGCCAGAGGCAAGCATAGCTGAAGAAGAGAGAAGCAGATTCCCGATGGCATCTTTTGAGGACCTGGATCCTGCTGTTTCTAGCTGTGTTATAGTTACAAGATTCTTCTTTTTGGTTTAATCTGTTTGAGGAGGGTTGGCAAGTGTCTTGGTCATTAAGTTCATCACAGCAAAGATCATGCTGTTTTAACAGTCTCTTTTTGTGTTTATTATTGTAACTTCTGATACCAGCACAATGCCTGCCATTGTAGAATGAAAGAGCCCTCACTTAACAAATGAGAAAAATGAGGCCCCAGGAGAAAGGCATTTGCTCCAGGACACCATGCAGAGTGGGAGAGCTGGGAGTAGAACCCAAGTCTCCTGTCTGTTAGGCCAAATCAGTTGACTCGATTCAACAAATGTTTATTGAACACCGCTACCTGCCAGACTCTAGGCTTGGCATATAATATGGAAGGTAATAAAATGTCAGCCAGGAGCAGTGGCTCATGCCTGTAATCCCAGCACTTTGGGAGTCTGAGGCAGGCGGATCACCTGAGGTCAGGAGTTCAAGACCAGCCTGCCCAACATGGTGAAACCCCATCTCTACTAAAAATACAAAAATCAGCCAGGCTTAATGGCAGGCGCCTGTAATCCCAGCTACTCAGGAGGTTGAGGCAGGAGAGTTGTTTGAACCCAGGAGGCGGAAGATGGCACCACAGCACTCTGGCCTGGGGGACAGAATAAGACTCTGTCTCAAAATAAATAAATAAATAAATAAAAAGGAAGATATGGGTTCTTGACAACCTCTTTATCTGGAGGGGAATTCCTCCCCCTTTCAGAACAAGAGGGGCTTGTTAAACCCGGTGAATCTCTAATGAATGGAGGGTTGGAGAGTGAGGTACTGGAACCAGGAGTCCTTTCAGGCACCCAATCCAGGAGACTCTGATCTGCCTATGTCTTCTCCCACCCATATAGGGCTCTGGCATATGGCACGCCCACCACCCACACTGCCCTGCTTCCCAGTGGCCAGGGGCCTGGGCCTGCTCTGCTGCAATGACAGGAGCTGGTTCCCTGGTCAAACCAGTAACAAGTGATCAGTGCTTCGCCAGCCCAACTAGGACCGTCCTTACAGGATACTGGGCACGTAGGTCCTGCCCAAACCCAGCCTTCCCATTAGCAGTCTATCTGCCTGCTATGCGCTCACCATCGTTTATTATTCATTTGCCTGCCTCGTTCCTGGCACTGCTTCTTACTTGTTCAGAGAGAACTTTGCATATTAAAAAGATATCAGTTTATGTGTTTACATTATCCTTTAATACAAAAAGAGACACATTCTTGACCAGGTGCATTGGCTCACGCCTGTAATCCCAGCACTTCGGGAGGCCAAGGTGGGCAGATCACCTGAAGTCAGGAGTTTGAGACCAGCCTGGCCAACATGGTGCAACCCTGTCTCTACTAAAAATAGAAAAATCAGCAGAGATTGCAGTGAGCCAAGCTTGTGCCACTGCACTCCAACTTGGGTGACAGAGGGAGACTGTCTCAAAAAAAGTAATTTAAAAGACTGGGCGTGGTGGCTCACACCTGTAATCCCAGCACTTTGGGAGGCCAAGGTGGGTGGATCACCTGAAGTCAGGAGTTTGAGACCATCCTGGCCAACATGGCACAATCCTGTCTCTACTAAAAATAGAAAAATTAGCCAGGCATGGTGGTGGACACCTGTAATCCCAGGGACTCAGGAGACTGAAGCAGGAGAATCTCTTGAACCCAGGAGGCAGAGGTTGCAGTGAGCCGAGATTGCGCCACTGCACTCCAGTCTGGTAAAAGAGTGAGACTTTGTCTCAAAAATAAATAAAAATAAGGCTGGGCGCGGTGGCTCAAGCCTGTAATCCCAGCACTTTGGGAGGCCGAGACGGGCAGATCATGAGGTCAGGAGATCGAGACCATCCTGGCTAACACTGTGAAACCCCGTCTCTACTAAAAAATACAAAAAACTAGCCGGGCGAGGTGGCGGGCGCCTGTAGTCCCAGCTACTCGGGAGGCTGAGGCAGGAGAATGGCGTGAACCCGGGAGGCGGAGCTTGCAGTGAGCTGAGATCCGGCCACTGCACTCCAGCCCTGGCGACAGAGTGAGACTCCGTCTCAAAAATAAATAAATAAAATAAATAAATAAATAAAAATAAAAAATTGAGCACACATGGCAATCCATGCCAACTGTCTGGTACACAGTGGGTCCCTGGAGTGTCCCCTCCTTCCAGGAGTCCAGAGCTGGACAGGCAGCTCTGAGAACCTTCTGGCTTGGAGGGTTCACCAGATGTCACAGCTGATTGCAATGGTGGGGGGCTGGCCTTTCCATTACTCATTAGAAAGCCTTTACTTTACAAGCTGCATTGAGGGACACACAGGCCTCTGAAATTAATTATAAGTTCAGTCAGGTTTGACTCATGTGGATGGAGCAAGTTCATGAGTCAGTGTGGGAATGACCCAGCCTCCTTTCATCCCAACTTCTAAACCAGTAATTGTCTGAAGATAAAATAAATTACAAAATAAGGCCGGGCGTGGTGGCTCATGCCTGTAATCCCAACATTTTGGGAGGCCAAGGAGGGTGGATCACCTGAGGTCAGGAGTTCGAGACCAGCCTGGCCAACATGGCGAAATCCCATCTCTACTAAAAGTACAAAACAATTAGAAAGGCGTGGTGGTGCACTCCTGTAATCCCAGCTACTTGGGAGTCTGAGGCAGGAGAATCACTTGAACCCAGGAGGTGGAGGTTGCAGTGAGCCAAGATCACGCCATTGCACTCCAGCCTGGGCAGCAAGGGCGAAACTTTGTCTCAAATATAAATAAATAAATAATAATAAATAAAAATTAAAACTAAAAGAAAGCCTTTATGAAAGTGTGGTCTCTGGGCCGGGCGCGGTGGCCCAAGCCTGTAATCCCAGCACTTTGGGAGGCCGAGACGGGCGGATCACGAGGTCAGGAGATCGATACCATCCTGGCTAACACGGTGAAACCCCGTCTCTACTAAAAAATACAAAAAACTAGCCGGGCGAGGTGGCGGGCGCCTGTAGTCCCAGCTACTCCGGAGGCTGAGGCAGGAGAATGGCGTAAACCCGGGAGGCGGAGCTTGCAGTGAGCTGAGATCTGGCCACTGCATTCCAGCCCCGGCGACAGAGCGAGACTCCGTCTCAAAAAAAAAAAAAAAAAAAAAAGTGTGGTCTCTGTTGCCTACATGACAATCACCTTGAGCCCCTACATCCTTTGAATGAGTCTTGGGGGTGTGCCCTAGAAATTCATTGGTCAGTTACCGCAGCAATTGAAGCCAATGAAGAAGCCAAATCTGAGTTACGCAAATACATTATTTTTCTATCGTTTGACTTCCCTCTATTTGGGTCTCCATTCTACCTGCCTGCAGAAAACATCCTCTCAGTCACTTCCAGGTGAACACGGTCATCCCACTCCTTCCCCCACCTCCACCATTGATCTAAATTTGGGGAGTTCCTCTGAGCCACAGCCCAGGTAGGGTGGGGTGAGAAGGGGCTGCTGGGTGAGAGTTCCCTCTCTGAGATGAATCCTCCTGGGCCCCTCATCTCCGTGGGTCACACATGCCCTCATTTCTACTCTGCTGCTGCCGCCCCCACAATCCAATAGCAATAGCAGGACCCCCGGTCTTGACAGTGTATCTGGGGCTCTGTCCCTTCCACATCACCCCCAAACCAGCATCAAAATGTCTTGCCTGGCCCTGCACCAGGCTCCCCCCAGTTAGTGCAGGGTGTCCAACTGGAGGCGGAAGGGCTTCCTGTGCCTGCCTCTTCCAATCCTCCCTGTCTTATTTATACCCAGACAGACACTGAAGCTTTTGAACTTAAAAGGCTGGAATTTGGCATCTTTGTTCTCTGACTAGAAAGCAGAATCATCTCAAGACCAAAAAGCAGGAGCCAGCATCCCATAGCACGATCTGAGACCCCCATGGAAGCTGCTCTTTTCTTTCTCATCACATAGGCTGAGCCACCCGGGACTGTCAGTGCACAAGGATCAGGGACGCGGCTGCTCCTCTGAGTGGGAGGAAGCCAAGAGTATCTTCTCTTAGATTGGGCTGAGTTCCCACACCCAGCACACACATTCCCTGCTCACTCACCTCCCCCAGACAGCTGGGAAATGACACCTCTGGTGACAGAGCCAGTCCCCGGGCTTCTGTGGGGAGGGAGTGGGGCACTGCAGTGGGGGTGGATCTCACACCCGGAGGCCCTGGGAAGCCAGGGTGGGGGAGGGACGAAGCTGGTTCCTGTTTGTCTCAGCGATCAAGGCCATCAGCCTCCCTGCACCTTCCAGGGATGTAGTAAGCAACCCCACCCCAGGTTCAAAGGGCCTCGCCTAAAATGCCTCCTGTACCCTTGAGGCTTGCTTTGACCCCCTGCACTCCACCAGAGCGACAGCTCCCCTGGTCCCATCTTCTCTGACAAGCTGGGTGGGAGTGTACACAGCCTCTGAGTGTGCTTAGAGGGCCTAATGGAGACCAGCCGGGGACAATATTCCATGTTATCCACATCAAGCCATTTAACGAATATGGATTTAGTATCTACATATGCAATGTATTTGGGGTCCAGAGAGAGGAGGGCAACTGTCCAAGGTCACACCTGCGAGGCGAATACGCATGTAAAGCAGCACCTTGTAAACTGTACCCACTGTGCCTACTACTAAAGAAAAAAAAAATGAGAGGAAAAAAAAGCCTTTTGGTCCCTGTGCCTGGGACCAAAGCCTGAGCCCTCTCCTGCAGTCGGGGTCACTGACCCAAGCCTGGGGCAAAGCTAGGTCTTGGCCAGTCAGCAGCCACCACGTGAAGCAGCCCTGCCCCCATCACCCCCGGCTGCCCTGTGCCCTCCTCCTCGGGGTCTCCAGCTCACCTCACCTCAGTCGAGCCTGCTCCAGCTGTTAAGTACCCCTAGTCTGAACCTCAATCGTGAGGCGGGGCACCCCCTCCTCACACCCTGTAGACACTCCCCCGTCCTCCACCCCCTGGACTTGTTTCGGCGGGAAGAGCCTGCCTCATCTTTTCTTCCTACCCTCCTACCCAGTGGCCAGGGATCGCAGGCTTCCTCTGAGACATCCACCAGCGGGGTGATGGGTTGGGACCAACCTCCTCCACTCCCCTCCACCCTAGCAGCAGGGTCCCCGCTGTCGATATTGCCCCAGCGCCTGTACTGGCCCTCTCTGATTTCCCAACCCCAGCCCATTCCAAGTGCTGAAGGCGGGTCGCTAGGTGCTGGGACCTGGGAGCGGGGCGAGACCTTGGGCTGTGTGGGGTGCAGGCTGGCTTACTGGGTTCACGATTCAGGGAGTGGTCTGGGGGTTAGGTGTGGGGCCAGGCTGCTGTGTGCCCCAAGGGACAGGTGGCAAGAGGTTTGGGGGCGGCTGTGGAAGGCTGTGCTCAGACAGGGCGGGATGACGGTGGGTTTAGGGAAGCCGCAGCAACCCGCCTGGGGGTCCCGCGAGTGCCCAGAGAGCTGCCAGGGCACGGTGGCGCCAGACCCGCAGTCCCTCCCGGCACGACCCCAGTCCCGCAGCGCCCCGCCCCCGCGGCCCCGCTCCCGACGCGTCGCCCGCGGCGCCCCGCCCCCGCCCGCAGTGCCCGGATGCGGGTGACGCGCGGCCGCCATCTTGCCGTCCCGGGCAGCCAGCGCCAGTCGGAGCCAGCGCGAGCCGCCGCCATCACTGCTGCTGCCAAGTCCTCCGCCCGCTGCCCCCGCCATGTGAGTCGGCCGCCCGCCACCCTCACCGCGCTTCCCTGCACCGGCCGCCACCTTTGGCAGCCGGCCGTGGGGAGTGCCCGGGGTCTCTCCCGCGTTCCCCGCGCCCCGGGGCCAGGCCCAATCCGGTGACTGCGCGCGGGCGGCCAAGAAGCCCAGCGTCCCGGGCTGGCCGGCTCGAGCGATGGCCGCGGGAAGGAGCGGACCCTGTGTCCTCCTGCCCCGCCCTGCCCCTGTCACCGCGGCCCCCTGTCTTTTCGGGTCGACCCCGATCACATCTGTGAGGTCGCCCTCATTTGACAGGCGGGGAAACTGAGGCCGGGGGGAGGGGGGCCTCGCTCAAGGTCACGCAGCTCATCGGCGGCGAGGCTGGACCTGGACCAGGGCTTCCATCGGGTGGCCTTCCTCCCGAAAAGGAGGACTGGAGGGACGAGGATGGACAGGTGGATGGGCGGAGCCCTGGCTGCGGGGCCGAGAGGCTGCAGGCCCTGGGTCTTAATCTGTTCCTGCTCCTCAGGTCTGCTACCGCTGCCACGGCCCCCCCTGCCGCCCCGGCTGGGGAGGGTGGCCCCCCTGCACCCCCTCCAAATCTCACCAGTAACAGGAGACTGCAGCAGACCCAGGCCCAGGTGGATGAGGTGAGAGTAGGGGGAGTCAAAAACAGTAGAAAGGACCCTGGGGGCTGGCGTTTAGGTGTAGTGGCCAGTGTTGGTTTGGGAGTGATGACACTTCACGCCTGTGGGTTTGCGGACAAAGACACCTTGCCCCATCCCTGTCTCCCTGTCAGCACGCACTTGGAAGGGTGCTGGGGGTGTTAATCAGCTTTGCTAGCCTGGGGTGTGCCAGCCTAGGCAGGTGTGCTCTGGTGATGGACAGAGCGCCTGAGGCGCCATAGAGGGAGGGTGTTGCTATGATATCTGAGATGTCACCAGCATGCCCCTGATGTGTGCTCCTTGCATGTCCCCAGGTGTGCTAGGCATGTACTATGTGTGTCCTTGGCATGTTAACCTGGCAGCATCAGGGTGCATGTTCCATGTGTAGCACGGTGGGCACATGTTTGAGGATTGCCCTCACTGAGGTGGGCCTTGGCACACCCCCCTGCCTCGTGGGCCCTTTTCCCAGGTGGTGGACATCATGAGGGTGAACGTGGACAAGGTCCTGGAGCGGGACCAGAAGCTGTCGGAGCTGGACGACCGTGCAGATGCACTCCAGGCAGGGGCCTCCCAGTTTGAAACAAGTGCAGCCAAGCTCAAGCGCAAATACTGGTGGAAAAACCTCAAGGTAAGGATGGGGACAGGAAGGAGGACTGGCGGGTGAATGGGGTATCATAGTTAGTCTCGCTGATCCTCTCCTCTCACCCCCAGATGATGATCATCTTGGGAGTGATTTGCGCCATCATCCTCATCATCATCATAGGTGAGTAGGCTGGGAACGGCCGGGGCTCTTTCCCTGGAGAGGTTTCCCTAGTGGATTCTGGGTTTTGAAGGTCATTAATCTAGTTTTTACTCTTCAGCCAAAAACACATATAGCTGCTAATGGCAATTCTGATTCATCTAGAGCCAAAAACTTTGATGTTATTTAGCCTGCATTTTGCCTGGTTCTTGGCAGTTTTGTTAACATTTAGAAATAGGAAAGTTGGTGTATCCATTGAGGACCCTTTGGGCCTAAGAGCCCAGTCTGAGAGCCCTGGAATTGAGGAGTGGGAGAAAGGAAAGGCCCAGGGGCTTGAGACGTGACCAGGAAGCCAACCATCCCATTATTTGAGAGCTTGTGGTCTCAGAGGCTCAGGATTAGGGTATGTGACCTCAAGGCCATACCATGGAATTGAAGGGACCTCAGAACCCACCTGTCTAACCCCTTGCTTTGTAGATGGAGAAACTGAGTCCAAGAGAGGGGTAGGGGTGCCAGCCAGCTGGGGAGTGGGGAGGATTGGAGCAGGGCCAGGCCTGACACACTGCTTTCTTTCTTTCTCTCTCTCTCCCTCTTCCTCATCTTCTTCCCCTCTCTCCACAGTTTACTTCAGCACTTAAATCCCTGAGGAGTCTGCCCTGCCTAGAGAAGGGCCTTTCCCCCCACCCTCAGCCGTTCCTCCACCTCTCAGCCATATCTTTCAGCCCCCCCTTCCCTGGATCCGTGCGTGTGTGTATCCGTGTGTGTGTCCCCCTGTAAATAGCCAGCTGTTATTTATACATATATAATATTATATATATTTGGTCTGTTTGTAGTTTTATTACTAGAAGATTTTTCCAGTTGTCCTTAACACCCCTTCCTGAGGTTCCCTTCACCTCCTCTCTCTTGCCTTCCTTCCCTTTCCCTTTCTTCCTGACTAGCCCCAAGTCCCTTCATTTGCATCTGCTATGCAATAGTCCCTCTCCTCTCCTTCTTCTTCCCTCAGATTTAGCTGATCCTTCTTCCCACCCTGGCCTTCCTTTCCTCTTCCCTCTCCTGGTCATGCTCCCTCTGCCCCGCCCTCAAAAAAGGCCACAAAAAACAAAAAGCACCTGTCCAGGCTTCCCTAGGTGCATCTTGTTTGCATCCATTGGGAGGCTCTGAGACTGGCCCCACTTGGTCCTAGGAATCCCAAGGTCTTTGGGAGTGTCCAGCATGTTAATTAGCGTATCATTACATACTGCCATCCCTTTCCATTTCTTTTTGTTCCATCACTCTTCTCTCAACCGGTGTTTTTTTTTTTACTGAGGAGTTAGTCCCCATTTGTCCTTGTATCACATTTTCATTTGCACGACATTACTTGCCGATGGTGGGGAGCCTGGGCTTTTGGGGGACCAGGCTGCTCTGTCCCCCAGCATTGCCTCCTCCTAGCTCTTCTAGTCCAGTTTGCCTCCCTTACCCTCATTTTCCAAACCTCTTGTACCCTCTCCCTCCCCCAGCTGGTATGTAAGTGTCTTGGAGTTCAGTATGTTATGATGGACCAATAATTCTGCCACTTGGGGATTCTCCCCACATTCCTGCTCCCCAGTTTTCATGTGGGGCACTCAACTGACATTCCCATGGAGTTTCCCTCCCATCTGCCTGATCCACCTCCTCCTCCCACCAGGAGAGTTGGGGGTTGGCCACAATTGATCTCTTTTGGGAGGGGTGGCTACCAGTGTGTGGGGGGTCATCACTGCCTTGGGGAGGAGTGGGGCAGGGCAGAGAATCCCCCCAATTCTTGCCTGAAATCTCTGGCCTCACCCCTGCTGGGGACAGGACTGAAAACCCTCCTCCCCAATTTGGGGGGTGTTGCCCCCATCACTTCCCAGCTCCTCTGACTTCCCCCACCCCCAAATTTAGGGTGGGGTACTAGTCACTGCCAATGTGTGCATGGGACTTGCTGGAATATGGGGATGCTTGCCCCCCCTCTCCAGGGCTGTTGAGCCCAGAGAGAGCTGTCCTTTCATTGGGTGAAGTGATTGAGGAAGGGTCTATTGTCTTTTTAAATGGCACAATTTTAAGGGTCTGAGGGTACAGTCCCTTAACCTGCCACGGGAGGGGGCCCCCAAACTTTCTTCCTCCCACACTCGAGGTTTTCTGTGTGGAGGGGGAGCAGGGATATCTAAGCTGTGGTGTGAAAGGGTAGGAGAGATGCTGGGGGTGGGGGTGCTGTGTTCTAGACCCCCCATATTATCCCAGTGTCCCCTGCCCCCCTCTTCCCCCACCCCATGCCCCCAATTCTGTGGCGCATCCAGATTGTGAAAATGTACAATAAATGTGTAATGAGTAACCAGGTGTTGTCTGTTCTAAGATCTTTTTTATTTTTTCTATTTTTTTTTTTTTGGTGCGAGGAGAATAAGATCTTTTCTTAACCAATGGGAAAAATATTGGATCGGAAGGTTTACCAGGAAGGTTGAGAAGATACATTGGTAAAGGACTGGATTTGGCAAGAGGCCCTGACCTTGGGCAGGGCAAAATGTGATTCTCAAAGTGGCCACACGGGGGCAGTAGGAGTTGGTAATGGGAGGTGTCATAGCCAGCCCCCGTGTGTCTAAGTCTCGTGAGCCCTACGGTCTAGAGTTCCCAGGTTTCGTTTCCCTTTCCTGGGGCATGTTCCTGCTGTTGGACTTCTTTCTACTCGATTTAACTTCTAGATGCTCTGCAGTGGCTCCCGTGCAGCAGTAGATTAAGTCATTGGCCACTTCTGTGAAGCATCTCTTCCCCTCTGTGCCTAACCCAGTGCCAGCGCTCAGATGGGGTTGGTAAATACTGGTTTAAATAGGCTCAGAGAGACACAGCTGAGTATGTCGTGGAGCTGCCGGTAGACGGCCTACTACCTCTGTATTCTGTTGTATGTATGACTCGTGACTTTAGACCCCACACTGAACTGTCACAGCCTGTAGGTCCAGGAGGCCTCAGATGTGGCATCTTAGTATCCCTTTTCCCAGGTGCTTCAACAATGAGTTGCCGGCCACAGTGGCTCACGCCAGTAATCCCAGCCATTTGAGAGGCTGAGGTCAGGAGTTCAAGACCAGGCTAGCCAACATAGTGAAACCATGTCTCTACTAAAAATACACACAAAAAATTAGTCGGGTGTGGTGGCGGGCACCTGTAATCCCAGCTACTGGGGAGGCTGAGGCAGAGAACTGCTTGAACCTGGGAGGTGGAGGTTGCAGTGAGCCGAGATCACCCCACTGCACTCCAGCCTGGGTGACAGAAGGAGACACTCTCAAAAAACAAACACAAAAATTCACTTAACACGATGTTGAACAAATGGGAGTATATTTTAGGTAGGGCGCGGTGGCTCACGCCTGTAATCCTAGCACTTTGGGAGGCTGAGGCAGGGAGATCACTTGAGGTCAGGAGTTCCAGACCAGCCTTGCCAACATGGTGAAATCTCATCTCTACTAAAAATACAAAAAATTAGGCATGGTGGCTCGCGCCTGTAATCCCAGCTACTTGGGAGGCCGAGGCAGGAGAATCGCCACTGCGTCCAGCCTTTTTTCGTTTGTTTTGAGACAGTCTCGCTCTGTCACCCAGGCTGGAGTGCAGTGGTGCAATCTCGGCTCACTGCAACCTCTGCCTCCTAGGTTTAAGCAATTCTTTTGCCTCAGCCTCCTGAGTAGCTGGGATTACAGCTACCTACCACCATGCCTGGCTAATTTTTGTGGGTTTTTTTTTTTTTTTTTAGTAGAGTTTTACCATATTGGCCAGGCTGGTCTCGAACTCCTGACCTCAAGTGATCCACCCACCTCAGCCTGCGAAAGTGCTGGGGTTACAGGCGTGAGCCACTGTGATTCTTATATTAGGTACACAATCATTACCCGAATGTCCAACTTGAAGTCTTACTATATGCCAGGCAGTGCTCAGGATTTCGCACTTCAACTCAAATCCCTTCCAGGTTTAAGAGTTCCCATCGGCCCTAGGAGTTAAAACTTGAATTTGGGTTCAAGTTTTAGCCTTGTTACTGACTAGCGTGTTACAGGCAAACAGATTATGTAATCTCTCTGGATCTCAGTCTCATTTGTGAGGCGCGGGGAGTACGTGAGCTCGCCTCAGAGTTTGTGAGAAGCGCCTGGCCTGGCCCGCAGAAAACAATCAGGAAGAGGCTCTCTCATCTTCATCGTCACCAACACACCGTGCTGAGATCTGAAGACCGCTTCACCCTAATGCTCTGACCTTCCAGCTTCGGGGAGCCTCGGGGACCCAGGGCCGGAACCCCAGCGCCGGAGCCCCCCTTGTCATGCCCGGGTCTCTGTACAAAGTGCGCCTTATACTGTGCCACCGCTCACGTCTGCCCCTGCGTGCAGGTCACGCTCGCTGCGCCTGCGCAGATTTAGCAGCCGTGGTTAAGAGTGTCGTCAAGGAAAATCCCCAGCTTCTGGGTAAACAAGCTGCCGCGTGAGACCGCCGGCACGTGTACCCTACAGCTCCAAGACCTCTCAGCCTATGAGAAAGCTTGGAGAGCAGGCCTGGCACTGACGTCACCAATCTTGGCAGGTCGGGGGTTATTTCCTCAGCCAATAAAAACCTCAGAAGTGTGGAGGGCGTGGCTTCCGGTCAGGCTTCCAATCGCCGCGTTGGGGCGGCCCCTCTCGCACGTGTATCTCTCCCGCCCCCGTTGGCCTGCTGACCAATGAGAAGATGATGGCGGCCGGAGGCGCCAATGGCGGCTGTGCGGGGGCCGACGGCTGCACGCGGCACGGGGCATGGGTCGGCGCCCCTAAGCCAATAAGCGTGGGGGGCGTGGCAGCCCGGCCCGTGGGCGGGTTTGGAGAAGCCAGCGTAATGCTAGAAGTCCTAGAAGAAATTTGGAGTGTGCGTGCGCGCCGAGCGGTGAGTGCCCGGGGATGGGGGAGAGATGCGGGGCGGTCGATGTGGACTTTTGCGGGGTGGTGTGGTCGGTTGGGAAGGTGTTAAATAGTGTGTGTGGGATCATGCAAATACCTCATAGCTGCAGTGGGAGCTCTGATGGTTGTGGAGAGTAGGGACCACGAACTCAGGTCTAGAGGGACGGGGTGGGAGTTAGTGACATCAGATCCCTCGCCCCCTAGAGTCCCTGGACACTTGACTGCCCGGGGGGAAGGGCTCGGAAGCCTTCTGCGACCTGAGGGAGCTCCCTTTCAGGTCGGGACTGAAGGAGCCCCTGCTCCCAGGGAGGTAGCGGAACGGGACCCTTGAGAGCTAATGGAGGATGTTTCAGTGGCTGCTGTTTGGGTGGTCGTCTTAAACACTTGAAAGAGGCAGAGGTTCGGAGACGGGAGGGATGCCCTGGTAGGGCAAATCGGAGGGTACCAAAGGGTTGGCATGCTGATATGAGAAAGGATGGTGTGATAATTTGTGAGACCCAGAGCCAGTCACATTACGGCTCCGCGTGTCTTTCTCATGTTAAACGGAAGGGTTTAGGCCTCAGAGTCGTCCTTGAGAATAGACGTGGGGTAGCAACTATTGAGTTCTGAGAGGAGTGATAGGGTTGGGGTTTGTGCAGATTGGCTGTGCACGTCTTCCTGAGCCACTGGAGGTGGGGAGGCACCAACAGAGTGTTTTGATATCTGTCTGTACAAACAACCAGGCCAGGCGTCTGGTAAAGTTGGCCTGACATAAGGTAGAAAAGTGAGGAAGTGGGCTTCGTAGGAAATCATTGGGGCTGGTGCCTGCTAGGGTGATCTCAAGCACTTTGGGAGCCTGGGAAAATGGGCTATGATGTTAAGTGTGTGGGGAGTGCAAACAGTGTCTTGGGACCAGGCCTAAGGCAGAGAAAGGGGTTGGATGGAGTCTGTGTTCCTGGCACCAAACTTAGAATTGGCTGGATATTTGAGAGGCCAGGTTTGCCAGTGCTGGAATGCAGCTTACAGGTTGGTTAACACCTCACAGGTTCCTGAAGGGTAAGAAACCAGAATGACAAGCCATTATTAGAGTTCAGATTTTTGAATCCTGGGCTCCATTTGTTAAGAGCTTGAGACCATGTTATGAGGCACTGGACAAGTTTAGTAACTTCTGTGCCTTAGTTATCGCCCGGGGAATAGGGGTCATGAACCTATCTCACGGGGTTGTTCTGGGGATGAAAAATGTAAAGTGCTTATCATAATGCCTGGGTCATGGTGAGAGATTTATGTGCCTGCTGTGGCTGGGAACTAGTCTCACATTCTCAAGTTTTTCTGCAAGTTTTGATGGTGTCCCATTTCTCTCTTCCTGGCTCTTCTGGTCTTCAGGCAGCAGTCCAAATTCCCTCATTCCTCCCTTCTAGCCCTCTCCCAGGATCCAGGCCCCAGACTGGGCCACTTGCTCTGTCCCAGTTTGATTTTCTCATCCTAGGCCCCTTCTCCTCCCTGTCCCCCCCGCATCCGCCGCCCGCCCCGCTGCCATAATAACAGATTCAGGCTCTGAAGGAGGGCTTCTTTCTGGAAGGGAGAAAAAGGTGCGTATTCTCTCCCAGAGTCTGGGCCTCCAGCTTCTCCGCCCTGGGTCTTTGGTACCAGGCCAGCAGATGTGTACAGTTTGGGGGAGAGGAAAAGCCAGAGCTGCAGGAACAAGCTGAGGAGCGGGCAGATGGGAGTCCTGAAAAGAGAGCCAGGCGTGGTGGCGGGGAGGTGTGGGGAGGGGGCCCCCTTCCTCCTAATCCTCTCTCCAGGAATCCCTGGCTTTGGGACAGGACGGCTGTCGTTTGGTTGGGGGAGGCGCCCAGGCCGGGTGCATGTCCTGGGCCACCAGCCAAGAGAACATGATGTTCCCAAGTGCGCTGGCCGCCGCCCTCTCGGGCTGGCCGCCTCCCAAACCGCTGCCTCTCCAGTCTCTCCAGCCTCCCTGCCCCACATTCCCCGGCAGCCTCGCCCCGCCCCCTTCTTCCGCTTTGACGTCACCGCTGTCTCCCGCCCCCTCGCCTCCATTGACGGCAGCAGGGCCTGGTTACTGTGGGGACGGTGAAGCAGGACAACAAGAGCCTTGGGAGCAAGCGGGGGCTGCTGGAGGGCTGGAGCCTTTTGTGTATGCAAAAGACAGATAGGGAGATGGAGGCGGGAGAGCAAGGACTGCCTAGGTCAGGGGGGATCACAGCTAAATCCCCGAGGGGGGAGAAAAACTGTGTTTTCAGGGAAGAGGTGTCTGCAAATGAGACAAGGCCAAGGCCACAGTATGAGTTGGAGTGGGGAGGGTCATTTTCAGGGAGAGGAGACTGAGAATCCAGCCTCCTGAATCTTTTTTTTTTTTTTAGTAGAGAGAGGGTTTCTCCATGTTGGTCAGGCTGGTCTCGAACTCCCGAACTCAGGTGATCTGCCTGTCTCAGCCTCCCAAAGTGCTGGGATTACAGGCGTGAGCCACCACGCCCGGCCTCCAGGCTCGTGAATCTTTGTTTTCCTGTTTCGATTTTTGTGGGTTAATTTATAACACACTCTTGTCCCAGCTTTTCCACAGAGCCCTCCCCTTCACCCTCCCTTCATTGTCAGGAAAGTTTAGGCCACGTGACAGTGAGGGGAGTGCCCCCACAATGATTATGTCAGCAGCTGCTTGGAGGCCTGTTCATCTACTACCCACGTTTCCAGGGAGCCCTGCGAGGAACTACTCATCACTGTCCTGGATGGAGGGGGCTGTGTAATTGCAGTTCTCCTGGGCCCAGACTAACATTTTATTGCTTGCAAATCGTTCCCGTTCTCTTTCTAGGACTGCTCCCCTCTAAAAGAATTAGAATTCCCAGCCCCCTTTCTCCTGTTTACACTCTTTCTCCACCTCCCCAACCTATCCTTGTTTAAAAAAAAAAAAAAAAATCATGTTATCGTGTTTATCGATCACTTGCCATGTGTCAGGTCCTGGCCTGGGCTCTGGGGAATACAGTGAAGGAGACAGATGACGTTCCGGCTGGGCCCCTGGAGTTTGGCTTTCTCTTTTCCAAGCAGTAGAAATACGAAGCCCTTGCCACCCCACCTTTCTCTGTCTAGGGCCCCAGCTGGCCTCTTCTCTCTGCCATCCCCTTGGTCCCTCTGTAGTCCTGGCTTCCTGGCCCCCACTTTTGGGGCAACCCTAACTGTGGGTGGCTGCGTTCTCTGGAGGGAAGTACTAGACACCACGTAGGCTGCCCGGAGACCTTTTCTCTGAGTGGCCATAGAAGCACCTGCCATTGTTTCTCTTCACAGCCACTATTGGCTCTGGTCGCTCCTTCCATTGTCCGCATCTTTCCTCCACCCACTCACCCACCAATCACACGTGGGTCCTTAACTGTCCTCTCCCACGATTTGAAGTGTCAGAGGAAGTGCTTCAGTTAAAGGGCTTCATTATGTAGAACGAAGGTTGGGAAGGAACAAGGTTGGGACAGGAACCCAGGAGGGGCCCAGCCAGGTTTCTGTCTGTCCCTTCCTCTCAAGGACCACCCATCTCATCCAGCTTGGCCTAACTCCCAGCGCCATTCCTTTTCCCCACCACTGGAAGGGCGAAGATGCCAAGATGTTGTGTTCTGCAAGGCTAGTGCGTTCAGAAAGTAGGCAAGTCTTGAGCACCTACTCTGGCCCGGGTTTTTTCCCTAAAGAGGCGCAGCGTACCTCCCTCTCTCCTCCCTTCCATTATTCACTGTGCAAGCGTCCTGCGCCCATTGGCTGGGCGGTGTCTGAAGCTCTTCAGCCCAGCACCAGCACCCAGGTCCACGTGCGCCCGTGTGTGTGACACAGCCCTGACCTTAGTGGAGGCCACTAGCCAATCAGGCGCCGGGAAGAGATCCCCAGCCAATCGGGGGCGGGGCCTGCGGCTCCGTCGGCAAGAGGCCAATGAGGGGGCAGTGCCCGGCATTATGCAACCCGCCTCCCCGCCCGGTGGAGCTTCCACTCGGCTGCGGGCTGGAGCGGCGGCGGGCAGGCGGGCCGAGGACACTCCCGCGACCAGGTAGGCATCTCTGCGGCCATCATGGGGCCGATCTCCGTCCCTGAGCCGGACCGCTGCCACTTCCAATCTGATGGGCTACTTTTGGCCCAGCCAGTCAGAGGGCACACTGTTGTCCTTACCGCTACCCACCCTCTCCCCGCCCCCAGGGACCGAAGTGCTCCTCGAAATCTTGCACCGGGAGTCTGCACTCCTGACCCACTCACCTTACCTCCAGCTTGTCCCCACCTCCCTGTCCCATCTTGCCCAGCCCCACAGCCGACTCAGCGGGCATGCCCCGGTGTTCTTGCTTGTTACTCGAGGGGCCCCAGGTTTGCCCCGTTACCAGGACCCCATTAGGCTTTCGGCGCTCCCCGTGTCTCTGCTCTCCAGTCCCTGGCCCTGCGCCGCCTGTGATGTCAGCCCACTTCGGACTGGAACATCCCGTTCCCAGCACTAGTTCCTGCTGTTGGCCACAACCTTCCCTTTTCGCCTGGCGCTGAGAAAATGCTCAGTCGTGGGGGGGGTGTTTAGACGGGGAGTAGGGGAAGAACGATCTGTTGGCTGTTGTGCCTCTTCTGCCCAAGACTTGGGGTGGGGGTCTGGCCAGAAAAGTAGGGGACTGAGGAGAGAGGATCCTCGGGTCCTTGACGATGGCGGTTTGCCGGCTTCGGTCCTCGCGGTGGGGAAGCAGCGCAGGGGCTAAAGAAGGAAAGGCTGTGTTGTCTTGAGCAGAATGACTGGGATCCAGACGACAGTCAGGTTAAGGGGCTTTTGCGCCGAGGGCCGTGGCCGTCGTGTTTCGTCCTAGGGAAGCCAGGACAACCCTGGAATCCTAATAGGCCGTCCCACTTCGTGCGGCCACTGAGCCATCCTGGGACTGGTGATATGTAAGGGATGCGTGACCCCCGGCCGCACCCACCAGTGTGAGAGAGGGCCGTTCCCCCACTTCCGCCGGGAAATGGGGGAGGGGTCGCTCCTCCTGCCCTCCTGTGGTCCCTCCAGCAACCGCTGAGCTCAGCAGCTGACGTCTGTTTCCCTGGCGACCGTGGCGGCGGCGGAAGCGCGTGGTGGGGCCGCGCACGTCGGCGCGCATGTGCAGCGGGGGTGGCACCGCCCCCGGATAAAATTAGCCTGGAGGCCTAAATATAGGAGGCGACCAGCTCACCCCCTGCTCCGAGGCCTTAGAGGCCCAGGCAGAGTGGAGACCTAATGGGAACTTGGGAATGGGAAGTGTCCAGGTTTTTGCCGACAGCCGTAGTTATCGACTGCTCAGGCCAGGGTGGCAGGGGATGTGAAGGAAGGCTCCAGAGAACTTTCTCCCACTTGCAGCCCCCCAAGGGGGTTTCCCCTAAGGGGAAACATCCTGACTCCCCATTGGAAGCCCCAGGCCTGGGTCCCACTCCCATCAGTCCTGCATGAGGCCAGGCAGGGGAAAGTCTGAGTGAAGCCAGCAGGTGCTCTGGAGTTAACAAACCAGCTTTCTGCAAGCTCTACTTCCTGGTTTCCCTCTCCAGGTACTGGCCGTGATCGAACTTGTCAACCCGCAGAGACTTAATCTTCCACCTCAGTCCCTCAGCCAGGCCTCCAGGCCCCCCCGTGCATCCGTGGTGCCCTCTTCGCCTTCTCTGTTCTGTTCTCCCCATGGCCCAGACATGAGTGGCCCCCTAGAAGGGGCTGATGGGGGAGGGGACCCCAGGCCTGGGGAATCATTTTGTCCTGGGGGGGTCCCATCCCCTGGGCCTCCACAGCACCGGCCTTGCCCAGGCCCCAGCCTGGCCGATGACACCGATGCCAACAGCAATGGTTCAAGTGGCAATGAGTCCAATGGGCATGAATCCAGGGGTGCATCTCAGCGGAGCTCACACAGCTCCTCCTCAGGCAATGGCAAGGACTCAGCCCTGCTGGAGACCACTGAGAGCAGCAAGAGGTATGTAGTGATGTGTATGTTGGGTCTAGGAGTGGTCTTGTGAGCAGGCAGAGCTGGGTGACAGGCCTCACACTGCTGGCCCTACCTGTAACTGGGCCTGTTGCTGTCTCCTAGCACAAACTCTCAGAGCCCATCCCCACCTAGCAGTTCCATTGCCTACAGCCTCCTGAGTGCCAGCTCAGAGCAGGACAATCCGTCCACCAGTGGCTGCAGGTACGTCGAGTGAGGCTGGAGGAGAGGTCTGGGGGCCCAGGCCACATTCTGGGACTAATGTCTTTATCTCCTTCCCTGTGGGCCCCGCAGCAGTGAACAGTCAGCCCGGGCAAGGACCCAGAAGGAACTCATGACAGCACTTCGAGAGCTCAAGCTTCGACTGCCACCAGAGCGCCGGGGCAAGGGCCGCTCTGGGACCCTGGCCACGCTGCAGTACGCACTGGCCTGTGTCAAGCAGGTGCAGGGTAAGTGGTATGTCCCAAGAGGGAATGGCCAGGACCTGGGTTCCTGTGTTGAGGCAGCCTCCTTACTGAATGCCTCACTGCCTCCACCCTGCAGCCAACCAGGAATACTACCAGCAGTGGAGCCTGGAGGAGGGTGAGCCTTGCTCCATGGACATGTCCACCTATACCCTGGAGGAGCTGGAGCACATCACGTCTGAGTACACGCTTCGTAACCAGGTCAGCGGCCGCCTGACCTCTCCATCCAGATGCACCCCTACCCCTTCTCCCGCGGCTCTTGAATCTGCTCTTGCTCTCCCCTTCCTGCCAGGATACCTTCTCAGTGGCTGTCTCCTTCCTGACGGGCCGAATCGTCTACATTTCGGAGCAGGCAGCTGTCCTGCTGCGTTGCAAGCGGGACGTGTTCCGGGGTACCCGCTTCTCCGAGCTCCTGGCTCCCCAGGATGTGGGAGTCTTCTATGGTTCCACTGCTCCATCTCGCCTGCCCACCTGGGGCACAGGGGCCTCAGCAGGTAAGGTGCCCAAGCACTGTGAGGAGGCATGAGCAGTCCCAGGAAGTTCCTGCTGTGAGGGGCCAGGGGACCCAGATTTTCCCTTAGTGGGTTCTTCGCAGCCTAGGGAAGGGGCGGGAGGCTGTGCTCACTCCTCTCCTGTCTGTCTCAGGTTCAGGCCTCAGGGACTTTACCCAGGAGAAGTCTGTCTTCTGTCGTATCAGGTAGGTGAGGGGAGGTGGAGAAGATCTCTGCTTCCTTTTTTGTTTGTTTGTTGTTTTTTGAAAGGGAGTCTCACTCTGTCGCCAGGCTAGAGTGCAGTGGCATGATCTCGGCTCACGGCAACCTCCGCCTCCCAGGTTCAAGCGATTCTCCTGCCTCAGCCTCCCAAGTAGCTAGGATTACAGGCGCCGCCACACCTGGCTAATTTTTGTATTTTTAGTGGAGACGGGGTTTCACCATGTTGGCCAGGCTGGTCTTGAACTCCTGACCTCAGGTGATCCGCCTGCCTTGGCCTCTCAAAGTGCTGGGATTAAAGGCGCGAGCCACTGTGCCCGGCCTACCTCTGCCTCTTTCTGCTCCCTCCTCAGGGTCTTTGCTGTTGTGTGCTGTGATCTTGTGGTTGGAAGAATAGGTGGCTCTCTGTTGAAAGTCCCTAATGCTCCTCTCTCCTTTGCTAGAGGAGGTCCTGACCGGGATCCAGGGCCTCGGTACCAGCCATTCCGCCTAACCCCGTATGTGACCAAGATCCGGGTCTCAGATGGGGCCCCTGCGCAGCCGTGCTGCCTGCTGATTGCAGAGCGCATCCACTCGGGTTACGAAGGTGAGCAGGTCTGGGCCCTGGCCTGGTGGGGGCTGGGAGGAAGGACATTTCCTCATGGTCAGGCATGAATTTGGGAGGCTTAGCCAGACCCTTTGAATTTTGGAACCAGAAAAGCTTTTGTAAAGATGAGGATTTGAGCTCCTTGTAGAGGTAGAGTTGAAGAAGATCGCTGAGCTAGAGGAGGGCAGAGAAGAATGCCTTGCTTGCTCTCAGTCGTGTTACTGGTACAGGGCATAGGATTGGCCCAGACCATCTTTGGGCCCATAGTGCCCAGGGCAGAGCTGTGTGGCAGATCGTCAGCCAGCCTGGGCCCAGGCAGAGTGGAGGGCTGAGGAGTTGGGCATTCTGGACGAAACCCAGTGACCACACTTTCTGTGCCTCAGCTCCCCGGATACCCCCTGACAAGAGGATTTTCACTACACGGCACACACCCAGCTGCCTTTTCCAGGATGTGGATGAAAGGTGAGGATAGGACCTAGAGGAGAGGAGGGCAGCTAGGGCTGAGGCCACAGCCACTCTGATGTCTCCTTCCCATTCAGGGCTGCCCCCCTGCTGGGCTACCTGCCCCAGGACCTCCTGGGGGCCCCAGTGCTCCTGTTCCTGCACCCTGAGGACCGACCCCTCATGCTGGCTATCCACAAGAAGAGTAAGTTCCTCTTGCCCTGCTCACCCTTCCCACTGTCCCGGGCTTTTGAATGGCTGCCCTTCTGGTTGGGTCTCTGGGTGCCTTGGTCTCCTGGATCTCCAGTGCCGTGGCCTCCCCCTTACTCAGCTCTCCCTCCCTTTGACCCCTCCTCCTTTCCCACTTCTATCAGTCCTGCAGTTATCGGGCCAGCCCTTTGACCACTCCCCTATCCGCTTCTGTGCCCGCAACGGGGAGTATGTCACCATGGACACCAGTTGGGCTGGCTTTGTGCATCCCTGGAGCCGCAAGGTAGCCTTCGTGTTGGGCCGCCACAAAGTACGCACGTAAGTGGGCCATGTCCCCGAGCTGGCGTTGGGGATAGGGCAGTGTGGTGGGGGACAGGACTGGGCCAGGGCGGGCCTCACTCTTCCCCACCTTACAGGGCTCCGCTGAATGAGGATGTGTTCACTCCCCCGGCCCCCAGCCCAGCTCCGACCCTGGACACTGATATCCAGGAGCTGTCAGAGCAGATCCACCGCCTCCTGCTACAGGTGAGAGTAGTGGAGAGGAAGCGTGGGCGGTGACGAAGGGGGTGGGAAGTGGGATCAAGCCATCTAACTTGCCCTCTCCCTGCTGCAGCCCGTGCACAGCCCCAGCCCCACAGGACTCTGTGGAGTCGGCCCCGTGACATCCCCAGGCCCTCTCCACAGCCCTGGCTCCTCCAGTGATAGCAACGGGGGTGATGCAGAGGGGCCTGGGCCTCCTGCGCCAGTGAGTGACCTGCTCCCACCTCACTCTCTAATCGCCCTTTCCCCTCTCCTCCTCGGAACCAGCACTGCCAGTCCCAGAGTCTTGCCCGATCCCCCTTTGCCCTCTCCTTCCTGCCATTTCTTTCTTACCCTGCTCTCATCAAGGCGTCTGTGCCTCCCCCCGGTACCTTGTTGTTTGATTGTGCCCTTGGCCCCTGACACTGGCCACAGCCCCTGCTTCTGCTCACTGTGGTGCTGTCCTGCAGGTGACTTTCCAGCAGATCTGTAAGGATGTGCATCTGGTGAAGCACCAGGGCCAGCAGCTTTTTATTGAGTCTCGGGCCCGGCCTCAGCCCCGGCCTCGCCTCCCTGGTGAGTTGGTGACAATGTATGGGTGAGGAGACAGACCTGGGGGGTCCCCTGACCTTCACCCCCAACCCATTTGCTGTTTTTTTCCATGTGAGCTTGAGAAGACTGTTTTCCTCTTTCTCTCTTTGCCCCAGCTACAGGCACATGCAAGGCCAGGGCCCTTCCCTGCCAATCCCCAGACCCAGAGCTGGAGACGGGTTCTGCTCCCATCCCGGCCCCACTAGCCTTGGCCCCTGAGGAGGCCGAGAGGAAAGAAGCCTCCAGCTGCTCCTACCAACAGATCAATTGCCTGGACAGCATCCTCAGGTAAGGCCTGCCAGGCATCTTCTTCACCTTGGGCTCCACCCCTGCCCACCCCAAGCCCTGCTTTGATGCCCTCTGCTGTGTCCATCACCAGGTACCTGGAGAGCTGCAACCTCCCCAGCACCACTAAGCGTAAATGTGCCTCCTCCTCCTCTTATACCACCTCCTCAGCCTCTGACGATGACAAGCAGAGGACAGGTCCAGTCCCTGTGGGGACCAAGAAAGGTACAGACGCAGTGCACCCTGCTCCCCCTGCCCCGTCCTGGCCTGGTGGCTCTGTGTCTTTTCCCTTCTGCTTCTGGGCCCTCTTGCTGTGCCCTGCCCTCCTCCTCAGTCTCCTGGTCTCCAGACTGTTCCCTACCACCATCCCCTTCCCCTTTTCCCTGGGATCCTCTCTCCTGACTTCCCAGTGGGGGTGGGGATGGTAACTGGCACCATCTCTCTGCACAGATCCGCCGTCAGCAGTGCTGTCTGGGGAGGGGGCCACCCCACGGAAGGAGCCAGTGGTGGGAGGCACCCTGAGCCCGCTCGCCCTGGCCAATAAGGCGGAGAGCGTGGTGTCCGTCACCAGTCAGTGTAGCTTCAGCTCCACCATCGTCCATGTGGGAGACAAGAAGCCCCCGGAGTCGGGTATGGGCGTGGAGCTGGGGGGCAGTGCTTGGGCTCCACCAGTCTCCCAGCTAGAGCTCCCTCCTGCCTTTCCCCTCCCTTCCAGCCCCTGATGGAGAGAAGGAGGCCTCCCTTGACGTGGGGCTTGGGGCTGCCGCTTCTTGCTCTCCCTTCCCTGCCAGGCTTCTCGGCTTTGCCCTTCCCCTGTTCTGCTTCACGTATTGTTACTGTCAGTTGAAACACAAAGTCTGGGGTAGGGGGTTTGCCCTGAGGTGCTGACCACAGAGGGTCTGAAGGTGAGGAAAATTAAAGCTCCCTGAAGGGTCTTTGGATATGGACCTTGAAAATGTGTGAGGGGCTGGGCATGGTGGCTCAGGCCTGTAATCCCAGCACTTTGGGAGGCTGAGGTAGGAGGATCACCTGAGATCAGGAGCTCGAAATCAGCCTGGGGGTCATGGTGAAACTCTGTCTCTACTAAAAATGCAAAAATTAGCCAGGTGTGGTGGCACACGCCTATAGTTCCAGCTACTTGGGAGGCTGAGGCAGGAGAATCGCTTGAACCCAGGAGCTGGTGGTTGCAGTGAGCCGCGATTGCATCCCTGCACTCCAGCCTGGGAGAAAGAGCGAGACTCTGTCTCAAAAAAAAAAAAAAAAAGAAAAGAAAAGAAACAGAATGTGTGAGGGAAAGCCAAGGAGTGGGCTTCTCTTCCAACGAGAGTGGTGAGGGGGTCGTCCCAGTAGAGTTCCTGGAGGGGAGTGGCCACTGGAGGGACCTGAGTAGCTATCGTCTCTTCTTCTGGGCCAGCTTTGCATGGAGAGGAGGACCCAGGGCCAGCCCTTGGCAGAGAGGTGACCAAGAAATGTACATGGGGACCAGGCTCGGCTGTGGGGCAGAGCCACCAGGGGCTGGCTAGGCTATGGGACAGGGAGGGTGTGGTATGGATTTGTTGACCCCTGAGGTGATTCTGATGACCTTTCTGTATCTCACCTTCCTCAGACATCATCATGATGGAGGACCTGCCTGGCCTAGCCCCTGGCCCAGCCCCCAGCCCAGCCCCCAGCCCCACAGTAGCCCCTGACCCAGCCCCAGATGCCTACCGTCCAGTGGGGCTGACCAAGGCCGTGCTGTCCCTGCACACACAGAAGGAAGAGCAAGCCTTCCTCAGCCGCTTCCGAGACTTGGGCAGGCTGCGTGGACTCGACAGCTCTTCCACGGCGCCCTCAGCCCTTGGCGAGCGAGGTAGCCACCTGGGGCCTGCCGGAGCCTGCCCTTTGCCCAGTCTAGGACTGGACTGTCGGGGGGTGGATCTTAAGGGAGGTGTTTCTGCTCCAGGGACCCAGGAGCTGGTGGTTTCCACCACCAGGCCCTGCCTAGGGACAGGCCCCTCGCTAGCTTCTCCCCACTAGGCCGGGGTTCCGGGCTGCAGCCAGAGGAGGGCAGCCTGGGGGGATGGCACTGGGACGGGCAGGCAGAAGTGCTGTGCTCCAGGTAGGCGACTTCAGGCCTAGCCTGGGGGCAGGGACAGGAAGTATGCCCACTTAGGAGTCAGTTGTCACTGATGAAGAGACATGCATAGACTCTGGGCTAACTCTGGGTGGGGTCTGGGCTTCAAGGGCAGGTGGAAGGCAGCCCCTCCAGGTGCCTGAGGGAGACCCCCTGCAGGCAGACGCAGGACTCAGGACTGGGCTTTCCAGCCCCCCTCTTCGCTCCATCGCAAGCTAGGCAGAACACGGCCTGGATGGGCAGGAGGAACGCCTATGCTGGCAGCGCCCGCAGGAGTTTGGCGGATGGACCAGAGCCACCTGTCCACATGTCCATGGACGCACCCTGCCTCCTCCATCTGCCAGCGTGCCTCCATCTTCCGCACACCCTCAGCTCGACCCCTCTTGTAACCTCTCCCTGGCCTTGTTCCTTTCTCAATAAATCCCCTTGTCCCTGGTTCCTGTGATTCTTCCCTGAAGGTGCCCCACTTCCTGAGCCTCCCATTCTGTGTGGGTTGAGAAGCTCTCTCTGGAGCCTTGGCCTGCCCTCTCCCTGGTCAGAGTTGTCATGGCATTGTGCGTAGCAGGGGCACTAACCCCAGGTTGAGGCCCTCGCTAACCCTAGTCTTTTCCCACAGGCTACCACCACGGCCCCACACCTCCAAGCCGCCGACACCACTGCCGATCCAAAGCCAAGCGCTCACGCCACCACCAGAACCCTCGGGCTGAAGCGCCCTGCTATGTCTCCCACCCCTCACCTGTGCCACCCTCCACCCCCTGGCCTGCCCCACCAGCCACTACCCCCTTCCCAGCAGTTGTCCAGCCCTACCCTCTCCCAGTGTTCTCCCCTCGAGGAGGCCCCCAGCCTCTTCCCCCTGCTCCCACATCTGTGCCCCCGGCTGCTTTCCCCACCCCTCTGGTGACCCCAATGGTGGCCTTGGTGCTCCCTAACTATCTGTTCCCAACCCCATCCAGCTATCCTTATGGGGCACCCCAGACCCCTGCTGAAGGGCCTCCCACTCCTGCCTCGCACTCCCCTTCTCCATCCTTGCCCGCCCTCCCCTCAAGCCCTCCTTGCCGCCCGGACTCTCCACTGTTCAACTCAAGATGCAGCTCTCCACTCCAGCTCAATCTGCTGCAGCTCGAGGAGCTCCCCCGTGCTGAGGGGGCTGCTGGTGCAGGGGGCCCTGGGAGCAGTGCTGGGCCCCCACCTCCCAGTAAGGAGGCTGCTGAGCCAGAGGCCAGACTGGTGAGCACTGATGCCTGCATCCGCCTGCCAGCCCCCACCCCAGCCCCGCCCCTCTGCTACCCTATGCTGCCTGCTGCCTCTGCCAGGCCAGTGTGTCAGCCTCCAGGAGGTGGAGGGAGACCCCAGCTGAATTTCTGAATGAGGCAGAAATTGGCTAACTCCTCATTGAAGGGACAGTCCTGTCTGTCTGACAGGTGGTGAGGACATCTCAGGAACTTCTGAGGGAGTATCTGCCACTTGGAAAGGGTCTGGCCTCACATCCCCACTCTTCGCCAGCTTGCTTCTCTCTCAGCCTGGCCTGGCTGTCACGAAGTGGGGAGCAGAGACCACTGGGGTTGGATGTGCCTCTCCCCACAACCAGTGAGAGCAGTTGAAGGGAGGCGTAGGTGCTGACCCCTTCATCCCTCTTTGCCCCACTCCCCTCTTCCAGGTGGAGGTCACTGAGTCCTCCAATCAGGATGCACTTTCTGGCTCCAGCGACCTGCTGGAACTGCTGCTGCAAGAGGACTCGCGCTCCGGCACAGGCTCTGCAGCCTCGGGCTCCTTGGGCTCTGGCTTGGGCTCTGGGTCTGGTTCAGGCTCCCATGAGGGGGGCAGCACCTCAGCCAGCATCACTCGTGAGTGCCCCGCCTCCAACACCTCCCAGGGTAGGGCAGTGACTGGGGAGCCGGAAGCCCAGGCCCCATCTTGGTGGAGCTTCCTAAGGCCACTGGGATGGACATATGGCCTTTGAGGGAGGCCTTGTGAGGCCCCCAGAGTGGGCATGCAGCCAACCTGACTCCATTGGTCTGACCCCCACTTCTCAGGCAGTAGCCAGAGCAGCCACACAAGCAAATACTTTGGCAGCATCGACTCTTCCGAGGCTGAGGCTGGGGCTGCTCGGGGCGGGGCTGAGCCGGGGGACCAGGTGATCAAGTACGTGCTCCAGGATCCCATTTGGCTGCTCATGGCCAATGCTGACCAGCGCGTCATGATGACTTACCAGGTACCCTCCAGGTGAGGCATTTCAGAGGCATTCTTGGCCTTCCTTTCAGAGGTAGTAGGGGGGCAGTTTTCTTTTCTGGGACTAGCTCTGTCCTGGATAGGATAGATGGTTCCTATCCTTCTCCCTGCCCCTTGGATCTCTGTTACTAGTTCCTCCCAGGAGGAGAGCAGGTTTCCTGGTCTTGGGAGCCTTGACCTCCCATAGCGCTGATTTGGGGGAGGAGCATGAGGTGGGGAGTTGTGGTAGAGGAAGGATGCCAGCTTCACAGGTCCCGGTCCGGGTCCTGGATCCCAGCCTCTGCCTTCTGAACCCCTTCTCGGGCAGGGACATGACCTCTGTGCTGAAGGAGGATCGGGAGCGGCTCCGAGCCATGCAGAAGCAGCAGCCTCGGTTTTCTGAGGACCAGCGGCGGGAACTGGGCGCTGTGCACTCCTGGGTCCGGAAGGGCCAACTGCCTCGGGCTCTTGATGTGATGGTGAGAGAAGCCTGGGACAGGGGTAGAAAAAAAGAATTGAGCTTGTCAAGTTCAAGGGATCGAGGCCAAGAGCTGATCTCAATATCCTTGGATCACTAATTCTGAAGACTGTTGATTCCACTGAATTTGCTGTGGATTATTATTAAGCCGCATGAGTCTTTGCAGAACTTTTCTCAGCCTATCCTATGCTAATGTGCATTATGACTCTCCTGTAACGGCATCTGGGTAGAGGGCACAAGGCATCTTCCAACCTTGTTGGACCACAGGTGCATGTATGTGGACTGGTGCTTCTCGGGAGTACATTTCGGGAAGCACAGTGGGCTGGGGGTGGGAAGCTGGGCTGACAGGTTAGCAGTGAGGACCCTCTCTGACTCCCTCATGTCCATTTCTCTTACCAAGGCCTGTGTGGACTGTGGGAGCAGCACCCAAGATCCTGGTCACCCTGATGACCCACTCTTCTCAGAGCTGGGCGGACTGGGGCTGGAGCCCATGGAAGAGGGTGGAGGCGAGCAGGGCAGCAGCGGTGGCGGCAGTGGTGAGGGTGAGGGCTGCGAGGAGGCCCGGGCCCAAGGTGGGGCCAAGGCCTCAAGCTCTCAGGACTTGGCCATGGAGGAGGAGAAAGAAGGCAGGAGCTCAGCCAGTCCAGCCTTACCTACAGCAGGAAACGGCATGAGCTAGACTCCATTCTGGGACCATCTCCGGGAGTCCACAAGATGCTTTCTTCTTCTATGTCCCAATTCTCAGAACTCAGATGTGGCTGGACCAACCAGTGGGAAACTGCCCCAGCTTCTCCCACCATAGGGGGCCGGACCCCCATCACCAGCCCAGGATCCAGGGGCTGCCTCTGGCCTCGTAGGGAGCAGAGAGCAGAACTCCGCAGCCCAGCCCAGCCCAGCCCAGAGGAGTGTCACCTCCCACCTTTGGAGAGGAATCTTTCCCTCCCCTGGACAGAGTTGCTGACAGGCTGCTGAAGTGGCCTCTCCATATCCCAGCTGAGCCTGAATCCGACTCCTGAGGGTTGGGGCTGCACTTAATTTATCGGGGGAGACAGCTGTCTCTCTCACCTCCTCCCCACATGGGAGGAGAGCCTGAGGCCCAAGCAGGACCTGGGGGATCCAGCCCCTAGCTGCTCGGGGGTGGGGGAGGTTGGTGGACCATGGGGTCCCTGGTGCTGCCCCTCAGGTGGGACCCAGGTGTTCTCAGCTGTACCCTCTGCCGATGGCATTTGTGTTTTTGATATGTGTGTCTGTTACTACTTTTTTAATACAAAAAGATAAAAACGGCCAGGACTTTGTGGAATGAAGTTTGGGGTTGGGGTGAGGGGAGCGCGTGGAGGAGAGGCTCAGCCCTGCTTCCGGGAAGGTTGTAGTGAGGGTGCACAGGGCCATCCCCTGAAGCCCCCATCCTCTCCCCGCATCCTGTCCAGGTGAGGGCCCTGCTGAGCCTACTACATCCACGCCCAGCTCTGACTCTGCTGTCCCCTCTAGCATGGCCTCAGCTGGGTTTACCCTGGGAAGGAGAGATGAGAGGCACGTGTGGTCAAGGGCTTGGGTGAGCTCCAGCCCACGTCACAAGTGGCCGAGGCAGAGGAAGCCCGCTTAACCCCGTCGTGCCTTGAGGTATTCGAGGGTGTTTGTCTTCCTTGGCTTCCTTTTTTAAATAAAACAAGACGGAATTTCACTCTGTCACCCAGCTGGAGTGCAATGACGCCATCTCGGCTCACTGCAACCTGCGCCTCCTGGGTTCAAGCGATTCTCCTGCCTCAGCCTCCCAAGTAGCTGGGATTATAGTGTCCACCACCACGCCCGGCTAATTTTGTATTTTTAGTAGAGAGGGGGTTTCACCATTGTTCAGTCTGGTCGCAAACTCCTGACCTCAGGTGATCTGCCCGCCTCGGCCTCGCAAAGTGCTGGGGTTACAGGCGTGAGCCACCGTGCCCGGCCTTCCTTGGCTGCTTGGTCACCGCACAGAGAGGGCCCCTCAGCAGGTCAGTCTAGGTAGCTAAGGGACACATGGAGTCATGTGCTCACTCATGGCCCCAAAGGTTTGGAAGAATGGAGGAGCAAAGCATGAACTCTTCTGGCAGAACCTGAAAAGGAAGAGGTAGCTTAGGAAGGGATGAGTCGCTGAAGAACCGCTACAGACACTTATTTACTGATTTTTTTTTTTTTTTTTGAGACGGAGTCTCGCTCTGTCGCCCAGGCTGGAGTACAGTGGCCGGATCTCAGCTCACTGCAAGCTCCGCCTCCCGGGTTCACGCCATTCTCCTGCCTCAGCCTCCCAAGTAGCTGGGACTACAGGCGCCCGCCACCTCGCCCGGCTAGTTTTTTGTATTTTTTAGTAGAGACGGGGTTTCACCGTGTTAGCCAGGATGGTCTCGATCTCCTGACCTCGTGATCCGCCCGTCTCGGCCTCCCAAAGTGCTGGGATTACAAGCTTGAGCCACCGCGCCCGGCCTATTTACTGATTATCACTTACTGTCACCCGCTAACAGTTGATTTATCTTAAGGCGCACTTACTCTGCCCCGGCGCTGTGGCTTAGCTGGTTAAAGCGCCTGTCTAGTAAACAGGAGATCCTGGGTTCGAATCCCAGCGGTGCCTGAGGTGGTGGGGGGTGACATATTATTGCTGCTAAGTGCACTTCTCCACTTTCAAAGTGCCTTTCTGTGTGGTTCCTCTTACAAGTCAATCCGTTTTTGGGCCTCCGTTCCCCTGCGCTTTTAGTGTGTATTGGAAGCTACAGATTCTCACTTCGCTTTCATGAAGTAGCACGAAGTAGGCATCTCGGGGACTGTCCTCAAGGGTATGGAAGACAGGGCTCGGATTTGGGCCCGTTTTGTTTCCATCCTATGCTCGGGTAGGAGAGGGAGAATGGGAAAGCTGCCACTCCAACGGGGCAGCTGACGGCTGCTGGAGAGAAGGCATGGTCTGCGCCACCGAGCCGAGGCGCACGAACGCTGGCGTCTCGAGGCGCAGGGGTGGAGCCGGCTGGAGGCGGGCGTGTTGATAGGCAGCTATAGTTGCGCAGGGCCGAACCCGCACGCGGCTGTGATGGCCGAGTGGTTAAGGCGTTGGACTCGAAATCCAATGGGGTCTCCCCGCGCAGGTTCGAATCCTGCTCACAGCGTCAGTACTTTTGGTAATAGGTATCTCGGTCCCTGGAGAAGGAAAAAGCAGTTTGTTTTCTAGTTCTTTCCTTGGAGGCTCTCCCGCGTTATTCTGAGAATCTCAGGGACTCGGCCGTCAGGGTCCAGCCCGCGAGCGCCCTCTTGCGAATCTCATACTCCTGTCGACCTGCAAAAACCTTTTTACTGCCGATTTCACTTCCTAACGCCACCACGCTCAGGTGGCTCCTTAGGGCTACTCAGCAATCGTTACTTCCCCCCAATTCATTCACTCTCCTACTCTCCTATGCCACTGCTTAATTCCTACCCTTACCTCAAACTGCGAATCCCTTCTTCATCCTCCCTCAGCTTCTATTTCCTGATTCACTGAGAAAATAAAGCATTCCGGAGTTTCCCATCAACATTCACATCGCACCTACCTACCTACCTACCTACCTACCTACCTACCTATTTGAGTCGGTGACCACCTACTCTTCTTTTCCCTTATTATTGTAGATGAATGCTTCCACCTAAAGCCAACCCCTACTTTTACTAGATTTCCCATCCCCCCGGCCCACTCAAGCAAGGACACTGCTCTTTTTCCTTTACCATCAAATTTTCCCTCTCAGCTGGGCGCAGTGGCTCACGCATGTAATCTCAGCACTTTGGGAGGCTTGACGAGTGGATCACTTGAGGTCAGGACTCCGAGACCAGTGAAACCCCATCTCTACTAAAAATACAAAATTAGCAGGGCGTGGTGGCTGGCGCACGCCTGTATTCCCACCTACTCGGGAGACTGAGGCAGGAGAAGCACTTGAATCCGGGAGGCGAAGGTTGCAGTGAGCCGAGATCACGCCATTGCACTCCAGCCTGGGTAACAATAGCAAAACTCCATCTCAAAAAAAAAAAAAAAAAAAAAAAAAAAAAAAAAAAAATCCCTCTGTCCTTGATTTTTCTCATTAGCCTACAAACACTAATTTATCCCAGTTTAGAAGCAAGCCAACAAAAGCTATCTTGACCCCACACGCCCATCCAGCTACCACTCAATTTCTCTACTCCCTTCTACAGCAGCAAACAGAACAAGTTATCCAATTCCATCTTCCCACTCTCCTTTGGACGCTTTCTAATCATGTGTTCCCCGCCCCCATCAAAGTTGCCGTTGTTAAGGTTGCCGAACGACCATCACATTGCTAAATCTAGTGACCATTACTTAGCTGCAGTTGATGCCGATGCTTACTCTTCCGTTAGAAACACTCTTCGTAGGCCGGGCGCGGTGGCTCAAGCCTGTAATCCCAGCACTTTGGGAGGCCAAGACGGGCGGATCACGAGGTCAGGAGATCAAGACCATCCTGGCTAACACGGTGAAACCCCGTCTCTACTAAAAAATACAAAAAACTAGCCGGGCGAGGTGGCGGGCGCCTGTAGTCCCAGCTACTTGGGAGGCTGAGCCAGGAGAATGGCGTGAACCCGGGAGGCGGAGCTTGCAGTGAGCTGAGATCTGGCCACTGCACTCCAGCCCGGGTGACAGAGCGAGACTCCGTCTCAAAACAAACAAAAACAAAAAACACTCTTTGCTTGCCTTCTAGGACGCTGCGCCCTTCTGATATTCCTTCTACTTCATCAGCAGCTTATTCTCAGACTTCTTTGCTGGTTCCTCACTTTCTGGATCTCTAAATGTTGAACTGTTCCCAACGCTCAATTTTCCAACCTCTTCTCTATCTGTATCCACTACCTTGGTCATTTCCAGTTTCGTGGCTTTACATATCAGGTAATAGATTCATACATCCTAGATTTTCATCTCCAGCTCCAGAACTCTTCCCTGAATTACAGATGCTTATATATTATTGCCCACATACCATCTACACTTGGAAACCTAATACAGATCACAAACTTAAAATGTGCAAACCAAGGCCTGGTGCGGTGGCTCCTACCTGTAATCCCAGCACTTTGGGAGGCCGAGGCGGGCGGATCACCTGAGGTCGGAAGTTCAGACTAGCCTGACCAACAGGGAGAAACCCGTCTCTACTAAAAATAGAAACGTAGCCGGGCGTCGTGGCAAATGCGTGTAATCCCAGCTACTGGGTAGGCTGAGGCAGGAGAATCACTTGAACCTGGCAGAGGTTGCGGTGAGCCGAGATCGGGCCATTGCGCTCCAGCCTGGGCAAAAAGGGTGAAACTCCGTCTCAAAACAAAAAACAAAAAACAACCCTCCCCCCGCAAAAAAACAAAAGTGCAAATCAAACTCCTAGGCTTCTTCCCCAAACCTTCTTCACCCGTGGCGCTTTCATCTCAGTAAATGGAAATTCCATTCCTTCAGTTGTTTAGACTAAAAACCTTAGCATTATCCCTGATTGTTCTCTTTCTCTCCCACTGTACATCGAATGAGCAATTTCTATTTAAAATATGTTAGGGCCAGGTGTGATGACTCACGCCTGAAATCCCAGCACTTTGGATGACCAAGGCAGGAGGATCCCTTGAGTCCAGGAGTTCAGGACTAGCCTGAGCAACATAACAAGACCCCAGTCTCTGTGGGGGGAGGGGGGGAATTAGCTGAGCATGCTTGTTGTCCTAGCTACTTGGGAGGCTGAGGAGGGAGGATCACTTGAGCCCAGGAGGCTGAGGTTGCAGTGAGCAGTGATTACACCACTGAACTCTAGTCTGGGTGATAGAATGAGAGCCTGTCTCAAACAAAAAAGAAAAAAAGTCTAACATTTGACTATTTGCCATGACCTTCACCATTACACCATGGTCCAGGCCACCCTCATCTCTCACCTAGATTATTGCAATACCCCTCTAAGTTATTTCCTGGATAGTTCCATGAGAGTCTACTTTTTTTTGAGGCAGGGTCTTGCTCTGCCTCCCAGACTGGAGTGCAGTGGCATGATCTGGGCTCACTGCAGCCTCCTGAGTTCAAGCGATTCTCGTGCCTCAGCCTCCCAAGTAGCTGGGACTATAGACGTGCACCACCATGCCCAGCTAAATTTTGTATTTTTAGTAGAGATGGGGGTTTCACCATGTTGCCCAGGCTGGTCTCGAACTCCTGACCTCAAGTGATGTGCCCCCCCCCCCATCCGCCTCCCAAAGTGCTGTGATTATAGGTGTGAGCCACCACTCCTGGTCTCTACTCTTTTCTTTTTTTTTTTTTTTTGAGAGACAGAGTCTTGCTCTGTGGCCCAGGCTGGAGTGCGGTGGCCGCCATCTTGGCTCACTGCAACTTCCGCCTCCCGGGTTCAAGCAATTCTCCTGCCTCAGCCTCCCAAGTAGCTGGGACTACAGGCATGCACCACCACACCTGGCTAATTTTTGTGTTTTTAGTAGAGACGGGGTTTCACCATGTTGGCCAGGATGCTCTCAATCTCTTGGCCTCCTGATCCTCCCACCTTGGTCTCCCAAAGTGCTGGGATTACAGGCGTGAGCCACCGTGCTCGGCCGGAATCAGCCTCTTCTCTAAGGAGTCCTGGTTCATTTTAGCAAAGAATGGCATTTAGTAACCAAGATCTGGGCATTTAATGTGGGATATCATTGTTTCTAGGCTCACTCAGTGGACAGAGTTAGGAGATATGTACGTGTATACGTTGTGTATGTGTATATATATTTATTTCTATATCTGTACACATAAAAACCATGAATTCGTATTGATACCTCCATTAGAAGACTTCAAAGAGAATTCATATACACACATATATATGATTATAATGGGGATTGCCGGACGCAATGGCTCACGCCTGTAATCCCAGCACTTTGGGAGGCTGAGGTGGTCAGATCACCTGAGGTCCAGAGTTCCATACCAGCCCGGCCAACATGGTGAAACTCTGTCTCTACTAAAAACACAAAAATTAGCGGGGAGTGGTGGCGAACGCCTGTAATCCCAGCTACTCAAGAGGCTGAGGCAGGAGAATCGCTTGAACCCGGGAGGTAGAGGTTGCAGTGAGCCGAGATCCCAGCATTGCACTCCATCCTGGGCAACAAGAGTGAGATTATAAAGGGGCTAAAAAAGTTCCTTATCGCCGGGCGTGGTGGCTCACGCCTGTAATTCCAGCACTTTGGGAGGCCGAGGCTGGTGGATCATGAGATCAGGAGATTGAGACCAGCCTGACCAACATGGTGAAATCCCATCTCTACTAAAAATACAAAAATTAGCCGGGTGTGGTGGCACGGGCCTGTAATCCCAGCTACTTGGGAGCCTGAGGCAAGATAATCGCTTGAACCCGGGAGGCAGAGGTAGCAGTGAGCCGGGACCGCCCCACTGCACTCCAGCCTGGACAACGGAGTGACACCCCGACTCAAAAAGAAAAAAAAAAAAAAAGAAGAAAGAAAGAAAACTTCGTATCACCTAAAGATCGCATAGTTATCATAATATTGTAGTGCCATGCGTTACCTTTTTTTTTTTTTTTTTTGAGGCGGAGTCTCGCTCTGTCGCCCGGACTGGAGTGCAGTGGCCAGATCTCAGCTCACTGCAAGCTCCGCCTTCCGGGTTTACGCCATTCTCCTGGCTCAGCCTCCCGAGTAGCTGGGACTACAGGCGCCCGCCACCTCGCCTGGCTAGTTTTTGTATTTTTAGTAGAGACGGGGTTTCACCGTGTTAGCCAGGATGGTCTCGATCTCCTGACCTCGTGATCCGCCCGTCTCGGCCTCCCAAAGTGCTGGGATTACAGGCTTGAGCCACCGCGCCGGCCGCGTTACCTTTGAGGTACACAAATACTTACCCCTTGTGTACAGTTGCCTGCAGTATTCAGTACAGTACCATGCTGTAGCTGTACAGGTAGCTTAGGAGCACAATAAGCTGTACAGTGTAGCCTAGGTGTGTAGAAGGCTCTACCATGTAGGTTTGCATCACTACACTCTGTGATATTTGAATAATGAAATTGCTTAGCAACGCATTTCTTTGAATATATCCACACGTTAAGCAATGCATGACTGTACCTAAGACAAAGATCTAGGAGTTAACCTCTTCATGTTTTCTCTCCTCACCACCACCTCAAGGCATTGCCTAGAAGACTGCTCCAGCCCCCAAATGAGCCCTCTGCCTTCATTCTCCAAATAGCAACAAAAGCGATCTTTTAATTTTATCTATCTATCTATCTATCTATCTCTATCTAGAGTCTCGCCCAGGCTGGAGAGCAGTGGTGCAATCTTGGCTCACTGCAACCTCCCCTCTCAGATGCGCACCATCACCCCTGGCTAATTTTTTTTTTCTTTTTTCTTTATTATTATTTTTTTCATCAAGACAGAGTCTGGGTTTGTCGCTCAGGCTGGAGTGCAGTGGTGCGATTACGGCTCACTGCAACCTCCGCCTCCGGGGTTCAAGCAATTCTCCTGCCTCAGCCTCCGGAGTAGCTGGGATTACAGGCACACATCATCACTCCCGGCTAATTTTTGTATTTTTAGTAGAGACGGAGTTTTGCCACGTTGGCCAGGCTGGTCTCGAACTCCTGGGCTCAAGCGATCCTCCCACCTCAGCCTCCCAAAGCTGGGATTACAGGTGTGAGCCACAGCGTCCGGTCCAAAGTGATCTTTTTATTATTATTATTATTTTGAGACGGAGTCTCGCTCTGTTACCCAGGCTGGAGTGCAGTGGCGCGATCTCGGCTTATTGCAAACTCCGCCTCCCAGGTTCAAGCGATTCTCCTGCCTCAGTCTCCCCAGTAGCTGGGATTACAGGCATGTGCCACCACGCCCGGCTAATTTTTGTATTTTTAGTGGACACAGGGTTTCGCCATGATGGCAGCCTGGTCTCGAACTCCTGAAATCAGGTGATCCAACCTGCCTCGGCGTACCAAAGTGCGCGGATTACAGGCATCAGCCACCGCGCCCGGTCCCAAAGTGATCTTTAAAAACATAAGTCAGAGAATATAACTTTCCTAATGAAAATCCTCCAATTGCCCTTTGACTAAAATCCAAAACCCTTCAACACTCTCCAAGATCCTGTGGGATGGACTACGCCTGACACTCCAGTCTGATCTCTGCCACTCTGCAAATTCTCCATCCCGGGTTCGCTGGACCTCTTTCTCCAGCTCCCACCAGCAAATAGCTCTCCTGCCTCAGAGCCTGTACTTGGCAGTTCATTTTGCCTGGACTCAAGGCTGCTGACTACGCTGGCATCAAATGTCACCTCTTCATAGAGGCTGTCTCTGATCACCCAGAGTAAAGTAGTCCTTCACTTTCAAGTCATCGCCATGACCCTTTTGTTTTGTTTTTGTTTGTTTTGTTGTTGTTGTTTTCTTCCCACAGCCTCATAACCATCTGAAGCTATCTTATGTTATTTTTTGCTTTCGCAGTTATTGTCTGTCTTTCCCACTGTAACATAAGCTTCAGGAAGGCCCAGACCCAATGTACTCCTTCCAGTACTCGGCACACGAGAGGCAACCCGTGAATATGGGTTGACCCAATAAATCCAGCAGCTGCGCACACAGGCATATAGATAGATGCACATATTTTTGTTGTTGTTGTTGTTGTTGTTGTTTGTTTGTTTTTAAACAACAGTCTCCTTCTGGAGGCCACGGTTACTACTTAGAGCTAAGAAGAGAGCACTGGCAGTCACAGATACAATCCGAGGACGAGACACAGACCCAGACCCTGGCGCAAATAAAACAGCCTAAAGGAAACCGGAGAGACAGCTCCAGGGTGAGTTCCAGAGAGAGAGACCCAGATAGACTAAGACCGAGACAAAGATTCATTCAACGAACCTAAGCCCCGAGTCCACAGGTCCCGGCAGCTACCGCGGACAGAGCCAGGAGGAGGAGGAGAGCGGAGGGAGGCGTAGCGCGCCGGAAGGGAGCGGACCGTGGGGAGCCCCGCCGCCCCGCCCCGCCGCCCCGCTCCGCCCCGCTCACAAGTGGTCGCCGCAGGTGGCGGTGCGCCTGCCCGCCCGCCCTCGGGCCCGACGCGTGCGGGATCAAAGCGGCCGGGAAGGGGCGGGGAGGGGAGGTGGCAGGAACCCGGAGGTGTTAGCGAGCTTCCCAGGGGATGGCAGGAGCGTGGGAGCGCAGAGTCCCGGGAGGCGACAGAGACTCGGAGAGACGACGAGATACCAGAGACCCGAGGGAGCCAGAGGCGGAGATGCAGACGCCAAGAGACCGGAGAGACGCGGAATCAGAGATGCGGAGGAACGAGACCACCGACACCCAGAGAGACCCAGGGTAGAAGTCGCTGAAGATCTGGAAAGAACGTGAGAGACACAGAGATGGAGAAGCTAAGGGGCACTCAGAGACCCAGAAAGGAGGCTAGACAAAAAAGGCACAGACCCATAGACTTAAGACAAGGAAGCGTGCTTCAGAGAGAACGGAAAATAACAGGAAGAGAGGTGGAAAGAACAAGGGATTTAGAGTGGGGGGCGGGAAGACCTGGCCCCTCCTCCGTGGGGGGCCGAGAGGACCCCTGGGGCAGGGATCCGAGCACTGTGTCCTTTCTCAGGGTCACGCCTGTGGAGGTGCGGGCCGGGGGCGGAGGGAGGGGTGTGGAGGATGTAGGACCCCCAGGCTGGGAGGAGGGGAGAGTGAGGGCGTGCGGAATCATGGTGTAGGCCTGGAGCTGCAAAATCTGCTATAGTCAAAAGGCTAAGATTTATATTTGGCAGAAATATTTAAGTGAAGATGCTTTTTAGATGCTACCAAATGTATTATCCTCTCTTTGGGGAGGAGAAAACAACTCTCTTGCATTGGCCGGGAATCGAACCCGGGCCTCCCGCGTGGCAGGCGAGAATTCTACCACTGAACCACCAATGCGCGGCTAGCAACGTGTGCCAGGAGCCTATCTGAGGTCCTAAGAGGTTGAGGAGGACCCGGACAAGCAACTGTGTAGGCCAGGGAACTGGTCCTGAATAGTTGACGTGGGTGGAGCGCCAGGTCATCCTTCCTCTCGTCCGGATCCGGCCACCGGGCCATAAAGCCGCCCCATATGGCCAGGGGCGGCCCCACACCCGGGTGCGAACAGCCTGGGGCCCCCAGCCTCGCGTGCAGGTGAGAAAAATTCAGCCCGAGCCCAGGTTCCCAAGGAGGGGGGCAGCGGGGGCTGTTGGGGCCACACATTTGCGTTCCCATTTGGCTGAGGGACGGAGAGGGGGAATGTGCTGGGGGCCCTGATCCCAAATGGGAGCTCCCTCCTCAAGGTCTGTGCCTCTCTAGGCTCTGGCTACAGCAAGAAAGGCTCCGTGACAAAACCAAGGTGCGGAGGGCCGTTGGGAGGGCTTGGAGAAATCCCCACTGGTCTCTGACTTCACAGCTATCTTCCGTCTCGGTCTGCAACCCTGTCTTTCCGTGTCTTTATCCCTGGCAACCTGGCTGTCCCGTTCAGTTTCTGATTTATCTTCTCAGGCACTTTGTCCTGAAGCCCCCGAGTGGTCAGGCATCGTTCTGCGGAGGGTCATGTCCTTGGTTTGAGGTGGGTGTTGATCCCTTTTCTGTATCCCTTGCTTTCCCCTTAGTAAAACTGCCTGCTCCCTGCTACCCTACAGTCACCAGGGGCCTCCAGAAGCAAGCAGTGCGGGCATACTTGCGTGAGGTGTCCCATCAGTGACACTCCTGAATCTCCTATGACTAGTTTTGATTCAAATACTTGTGCTGTAAGTGAAAAGACCTCTCCACTCCTATGTTTCAAAGACTTGCTCCCTCTGCCTTGAGGTTCCTCCTCAGTCCAGCCATCCTCAAGGAGACCTTTCCCCGAAGCACCTATTTCACTGGGCTTCTGTAACAGCTACTTGGTGTCACGTGGTCTTTTCCATTAGCTACTGCAGGGATAAGCTGGGTCTCTCCTGCGTATCTCACTATGACGCGCCCGAGCCTAGACCAGTGGCCTGTCCGCACAGTGGGCGCGCAGATGTTCGGGGACTTGAATGTAACTGGCTTAGACAGAACAGAGCGCCTCTCCAACCTCCTGGCAGAGCTTCGGTTGAGTCGGACGGATTCACCCAGCACACTCGGGTTGCTCCCTGTCTCGACTAGGAAGTTAACTTCGGGGATGATGTATAAAATTCAGCCTGGGGGCTGAGAGGTGCTAACTTCTATTTCAGGGTTAGTGAGGGTACAGTAAGTCTCCGAGAAAGCTGCAATTCTGGAGGAACTCTGAATTTCATCCACAAGCGAGCTCTGCCCCTAATAACCTCCTCCCTTCAGCTGGGTTCCGCCTCCTTATACAGCCTTATGGTCCGTAAACCAGCCAGTGCCCCCATTCACCCCTCACTTCCCACACTCCCAGGCCAGTTTCTCTACTTCCCCTCCCCCCTTCACTCCTCCTCTTTCCGGGAGCCTCGTGCCAGGTCCTAGAGGGGCAGAATCCGGGTGCCGAAGGGGGCGGGGTCGGGTCCTATCCCTCCTACCCTGGGGCCGAGGAATATAAGGCTCCAGGCGAGCAGGGACCCGGTCCACACCAGGGTCCGGAGGAGCAATGGTCACCCGGGATCGAGCTGAGAATAGGGACGGCCCCAAGGTGAGAGGCGGGAGGGGAGGGAGCAGAGGTCCCTGGTTTGGCCAGGGTACTGGGCCCCTGACGCCGTCGGTCTGGAGAGAGACTGGGGACGCAGGGGTGGAAGGGGAGCCGTGCTCCAGGACTCCAGGAGCCAGGAGCTGGAGAGGAAGCTGCAAAATATGAAGAAGGGGACAGGGGTCAGAGCCAGACCTGAGTGGGCGGCGGAAACATAGGACTAGGGGCCTCGGTAATGGGGGTCGGCACCTTGTGGCCTGGGGAGGGGGCCGGTGTTGGAGTAAAATAAGAAAGTAGAGGGCAGAGCCAAGGGAGGAGGGTGGGAACGAAAAAAGAGGATAGTCACTTGCTCTACGCTGGCTGTGAGGCGGGCGGGGCTGGCCCAAGGCGGTCTTGTAGAGAAGGCCCCGGGGCGTTGGTTCCAGAGGCCTCACACTGGTGGAAGATTTTAGGAGAACCAGTGGAGAAGGTGACGGCCTGGAGGGTTTTGAGGGAGAAGAGGCGGAGCGGTCGCGCTAGGTATCTCCCTTTCTATACTCAGGGCCGCCAGCTCTGAGCCCGGCACCGTGCGGCGCACGTGCCTGCGCGCAGAGGGTTCCCAAAGTTCTCCACTGAGACAGAGAGAAACTGCACGAGACGGAGACGTAGAGAGAAAAGAGGAGAGACACAGAGAGGGGAGGAGGGAGGACGAGACTGAGAGAGGAGAATGCGAAGATCCGGGGAGGCGAGCTACAGAAACTGATCTAGGGGCATTGGGGGGGGGGGGGGGGGCGGAGAGGGATCGAATGGGGCCGACCCTAGGCAATCTGGGGTCTTGAGGCCAGGGTGGAAGCCGGGCTCTCCCAGCGGCGGGATCCGACGCCGGCGCGGCCGCGCTGAGTCTCGGTCCGGTCGGCCCGCTCTCCTTTTCCGGCTGGTCGCAGATGCTGAAGCCGCTTGTGGAGAAGCGGCGCCGGGACCGCATCAACCGCAGCCTGGAAGAGCTGAGGCTGCTTCTGCTGGAGCGGACCCGGGACCAGGTCAGTCCCTCCGCTAGCCCCGGGTGCCCAAGCTTCCCGTTTCCGCGTCCCAGGGCTTCCCACTGGGGTGGGGACACATGCTTGGTTGGCAACCCTGGCTCCAAGGCATCCTCACTCGAGTCCCGCCTTTGGAATTCCATCCCAGACCCCCACTCGCTCTCAGAACGCGATCTTCTTCGCCACCCCTCGGGTCTGTAAGTTTCACGCCTGGTTCTGTAAATTTCGCTCCCGGGTTCGGTCCGTTTCACCCTTTGGGTCTCTTAACTGTCCGCTTCCCCCTCCCCCATAGCCAGCTTTTGATCAGCCAGCTTCTGTTCTTTCGGGTGGTTAATTTCATTCCCTGGGTTGCGGTTTCAAATCTCCTCCTCAAGCGTTGGGCATTGGTTCCATCCCCTCGGATTGGACAGTTTCGTCTCAGGGTGGGCCAGACCTCCCTTGGTCATCTCCACTCCGCATTTGGTCGCGCGTTCTGTGGGCAGTGCGCAAATGCGATCGGGGGTACCCCCAGCTCCCGCATCCGCCCCTCCCTTCTTCCCCCTGCCACTTTCCCCCTTTCTCCCCACCCCTTTCTGTCTCTGCGCCCTCCCCTCCCGTCTGTAGAACCTCCGGAACCCGAAGCTGGAGAAAGCGGAGATACTGGAGTTCGCCGTGGGCTACTTGAGGGAGCGAAGCCGGGTGGAGCCCCCGGGTACAGCGCGGGGGTGGGGCAGCGGAGGGAGGGAGAGGGGACGCCAGGAGACTCGGGCCGGGGCAGAGCGGGCTGGCCCTGCGGTGGTTGGTGGGCTTGGGGAGTGGCCGGTTCTGCTCCGAGGCGAGGTTAATAACACCCGCGCGTCTGTCTCTGTGTCTCCCTCATTTTCTCCCTCTCTCCGTCCATCTGGCTTCCTGTCTCTGTGCGCCTGTCCGGCCTTGGTATCTCTGCGCCCCACCCCTTCCCTCACCCCTGCTGGGCCCCTGCCCTGCCCACCTGTGCTCCCGCCGGCCGCACCCGCCGCCGCGGCTCCAGGGGTTCCCCGGTCCCCAGTCCAGGACGCCGAGGCGCTCGCCAGCTGCTACTTGTCCGGTTTCCGCGAGTGCCTGCTTCGCTTGGCGGCCTTCGCGCACGACGCCAGCCCGGCCGCCCGCGCCCAGCTCTTCTCCGCGCTGCACGGCTACCTGCGCCCCAAACCGCCCCGGCCCAAGCCGGTAGAGCCGAGGCCTCCAGCGCCGCGCCCATCCCTGGACCCCGCCGCACCGGCCCTTGGCCCCGCGCTGCACCAGCGCCCCCCAGTGCACCAGGGCCCCCCTAGCCCGCGCTGCCCATGGTCCCCATCCCTCTGCTCCCCGCGCGCCGGGGATTCTGGCGCGCCGGCGCCGCTCACCGGACTGCTGCCGCCGCCACCGCCGCCTCACAGACAAGACGGGGCGCCCAAGGCCCCGCCGCCCCCGCCGCCCGCTTTCTGGAGACCTTGGCCCTGAGCCTTGGGGGGTGGTGGGGGCGGGGTCTAGGGGTGGGGTAGAGACTCCAGCCCGAGGGCAGCAGAGGGACCCGGGCGTCCGGGCGAGCAGGTGTTGGGGGGGCGGCGGGGCGCGCTTGCTTAGCGCGCGGGTGAGATGTGGTCTATATTAGAGTATCTATATAAATATATATTTCCCTGGTTCCTGTCCCTTTTCCCTGCCCCAACTTCTTCCTTGCGTCTAGGATTGTACTCTCTCTGCCCCCCAGCCCAGTCCCAGTCCCTTCCCGAGTCCCTAGTGCATGGAATAAAGTGGTTATTAAATCCCCGTGTGTCCCCGAGCCAGGGGCCTGCCTTTATCTCGACGTCCACGCCCACTTTCCCTTCCCTTCTGTCTCCCACCCTCAGTCCTGCTCTCCATGGCCCAAGCCCCGGGGCAGACAGGTAAGTAAAGAAGAGAGCAGAGCGGGAACTGAGATCGAAATAGAAACCAGGTGGAAAAAGAGAGAGATAGGGTAGGGGGAGAAAAAAACGGATGAAAGGAAAATTTGAAATAAAATCGACTCTGGTGGGATTCGAACCCACAACCTTTGAATTGCTCTAATTCGTCACTAGAAGTCCAATGCGCTATCCATTGCGCCACAGAGCCACCTGGCGGGCGGCGGTATCATCTAGCTTACCGGTACTAGAGTGGGAAAGGGGCAGAGTTGGGGGAGTGGGGGGCGGACATGCCAGGAGCGCGCGGTTTGGATCGCAGAGGCCAAGCCAGGTAGAGGGAGCGGGCGCAAAGCATGTTAGCCAGGTGAGAGCGAGGGTGAACATAGGTCGAAAAAACAGGGAGGGAGAACAACGGAAAATGGGTGAGCGAGCGAGTGCAGAGCTCCGGCTGCCCGCTTGGTGGCTGCTTCCGGCTCAGGCGCTCCCCACTCCCAGATGTAGTCCCACCCAAATAAACTAGTTTTGTTGTAAATTTCTGTGTGTTTCTGTCTCTTCTCGTTTATCTGTTCTGCCATCTGCTGCTATGCGGTCCAGAGTCTCGATAATTCCCCATTTCCAGTCTGAAAGATGTGGAAAAGGAGATGGACCAGTTTGGCACTCTTAGTTTTGCCCCATTCTTGCTTCTAGTCTCTTAGGAGGACAACGGGGATACTGAGTTTTCAGCCAGGTAGCGTGGCCGAGCGGTCTAAGGCGCTGGATTTAGGCTCCAGTCTCTTCGGAGGCGTGGGTTCGAATCCCACCGCTGCCAGACCGGAGTTTTTCTGGTGGATCAAGCACCTGATATAATTCCGTTAGGTTCTACCTATTTACATGCAGAAAGTAATTTTATTAATTCCCCTGTTAATAGTTTCACCATCATCTTCCGTGTTTGGTCTTCCAGACAGATCATACTCCTGCATTCATTCCTCAAGCTAAGACCTGATAGTAGCTGCTGAAGCAACATTTCCTTTCTTCATAACATCTCTATTTTAACATATTTTCAAATGTTAGCTCAGCTTCCAAGATATTTAATTTATTGTATGTTCTCCTAACACTGTGTTATAGGACCCAGTCACCTGCTAGGAAAAGCACAAATAATTGGTAGTGTCTTAGTTTCCTTTTTTTTTGGTCGGATTCTCTTGGGTCATAGGAGTATCTCCTGTGGGAAAAACAATAGTATGCAACATGCTGGTATCAAAGAAAAAAAAGTTAAGGTTCCACCGAGATTTGAACTCGGATCGCTGGATTCAGAGTCCAGAGTGCTAACCATTACACCATGGAACCAACCTCTTGTTAGCCTTCAATATTATGTACATTACTGGACATTCTATTTTGCGTGTCTTCCATACCCGTCACTGAAAGAAAACGAAAATAAAACAGAAGCTGCTGTTGGATATGGTAGACACCGTTATCGAGCACTTGAAATATATGAATTCAGATGCATTGCCAACTTCTAAATATCTTCTTTTGAAGGCTTTGTACAAACAAAAAGACTTAAAATTTCATTAATAATTTTAAAATGTTGATTATGTGTTAAAATAAGATTTTGGTATATTACGGTAAGTAAAATAGATCCGTCAAATTAATTTCGCTTGCTTCTTTTTATTCTTTGTAATGTGGCTACCAGAAAATTTAAATTCGATAATACAGCTCGCATATGTCGTTTTTAAAGTATGTTTATTACCCTCCACCGTCATTTGCTGTATTTTGTGGAAACCAAGTTCCTGTTCCACTTAGTTTTAAAAGCTAGTAACTATTTTTGTTACTATTTTAAGCGAAGAGTGGTACCTAAATAAAAGGTAAAACAATCCGCCCGAACAGGGACTTGAACCCTGGACCCTCAGATTAAAAGTCTGATGCTCTACCGACTGAGCTATCCGGGCTCTTAGTTCAAGTGTTACTCTTTCTTTATAAGAGCGTTCTCGATATGAACATCCAGGTTTGTAGAACCACAAAAGGATTGTGTGTATCTGTGCAGAATATTTTGGCACAGATTCAGAGGCGGCGGGTGAAGCCCACCTGCTGCTGATTGAGCTTTCTCTGCCTCCCGTTCTTAGAGCCCCAGCCGAGGCTGGGACGCACGGACTGGAACATAGTGGAGGCTTGAACGGTGCGGCGCCGGAACTGGCCGCTCGGGGCCGCTGCGGGCTATGGGCTTCTTCCTCCGAGAGGTTCTTCCCCAGTCCCACGTGGCCCAGATCCCGGACACCCGGGCTCCCGGGTCCTGCAGGCGCAGGGCGGTCCTGGAGCGGACAGAATGCCACGCGGGGCCTTCAGACGCTGTTTGCCGGCGCTGTATTTCGCTTTCCTGACCGGCCCTACTCTAGAGCAGAGAATGAGGTCGGGCGTGCCAAAGGCTGGGGACAAAAAGGGCCAGGCGTGTGGGGATCGGTGTATGGGGTGACAGGGGAGCTGTTCCTGACCATTTGACGTGTGCTGGAATGCGTGTGCGACTCACCTGCGTGTGGCTGCAGTCACATGCGATTTATGACCACGTGCAGTTCTCCACTGTTTAGTGATTCACACGGATGATTCACACGTAGGAATGCAGGTGCCCTGTGCTCATCTCCGCCTGGGAATGGGGAGGAACAGATCTTGCGGGACATTGGGGACTGGGCGGACAAGCACTCCAGGGCATCAGTCCGGGCCGCTGACCAGGCAGAGGGCAGTGTCCCAATTATACAGGCGTCACCTCCTCCTTGCCTCCGTCTCAGCATCTGGTTCCTCCCTCCGCAGTGGAACCCAGGCTCCTGATACCCATCTGGGTGAGTCAGCCAGAGGGACCGGCTGTGTCAGAGGCAAGCAAACAAGTATTAGAGTGCAAGACTGTGGGCGGGGAGAGGGAGCCCGAGCCGCCAGCAGGGAACTTCGGAGAGAGAGAGCCCAGGAACATCCCAGACAGAGCTGGGCCCTTCCTCAGCCCTACCCTGCCCGGCAGCCCCTAGCTCAGAAACCCCGCCCTGTCCGGCCTGCCGCTCTCCTCCTCCAGGCCGGCTGCTGCTGCGGCCAGCGTTGCCGTGGGCATCCCTTCCTCTTTCCCATCATGGCAGTGTATCGCCTGTGTGTGACCACTGGTCCCTACCTGAGGGCCGGCACACTGGACAACATCTCTGTCACACTGGTGGGCACGTGTGGTGAAAGCCCCAAGCAGCGGCTAGATCGAATGGGCAGGGACTTCGCCCCTGGATCGGTGAGTACAAAGGAGACAGGCAAGCGCCACCTCTGAGGGCAGGGGCCGCAGGCGGGAGGAGCATTCCTCCTGGACTCCTGAGATCCTGCTGAAGTCAGGATGCCGGCCCTGACCTCCTCACCTTCCCTACTGAGGTCTCTGTCTTTTCTGGAGATGACGAACTCCATCCAGGCAGGACTGTGGAGAGGAAGGAGCGTTGGATAGGGAGTCGAGGGACTTCCCCTGGCTCCTAAACTCCTCCCATAATTGACAGTGGGCTTTAGGCAAGTCGTTTCCCCTCTCTGAGCCTGGGTTTCCTCTTATCCGGAGGGGATCTGCCTGCCTCTGCCAGCCCCAGGTGTCCTCCACAAGGGTTCCCACCCGGCCTAGGAAGCTAGTGAAATGCAGTGCCCACTGTGCTCGGGCACTTTTTTCTTTTCTTTTCTTTTCGAGGTGGAGTTTTGCTTTTGCTGCCCAGGCTGGAGTGCAGTGGCGGGATATCAGCTCACTGCAACCTCCGCCTTCCGGGTTTAAGCGATTCTCCTGCCTCAGCCTCCCGGGTAGCTGGGATTACAGGCGCCTGCTACCAAGCCCTACTAATTTTTTGTATTTTTAGTAGAGATGGGGTTTCATCCGGCAGGCTGGTCTCGAACTCCTGACCTCAGGTGATCCACCTGCCTCGGCCTCCCAAAGTGTTGGGATTACAGGCATGAGCCACAGCGCCCGGCCCGGGTACCCTTTTTCTAATTCATACAAAAGCCCGGTGTGGGCTAGCAGCAGCTCAGGTTTGTATGCCCGAACAGGCTTAGGTGTAGATGCATCTTGCAAGGCGCAAGGACCGCCTTGGCAGTTCCCTGCCTCTCACCTGCTTGCTGTCTTGGTCCCCTCAGGTGCAGAAGTACAAGGTGCGCTGCTCAGCGGAGCTGGGTGAACTCTTGCTGCTGCGTGTACACAAGGAGCGCTACGCTTTCTTCCGCAAGGACTCTTGGTACTGCAGCCGCATCTGTGTCACCCAACCGGATGGTACTGTATCCCACTTCCCCTGCTATCAGTGGATTGAAGGCTACTGCACCGTGGAGCTGAGGCCAGGAACAGGTGGGCCAGGGACGAGGACTACACTGTACTGCAGGTGTCTTTTGAGATTAGGAGTGGGGTCTCACAGAGCTCCAGAGTGTAGGGAACAAGATTGAGGTCAGAAACTCTGGGCTCCCAAGTAGATGTCTTCTGAAAAAAGGGAAACTCTCAAGCCCCGAAATGCGACGGTTTTCCAGACGGTATTGACTCTTCTGGAGACTCACATAGACACACCCACTCATATAGGCGTGCACCCTTCTCTCATACACATAGGAAGCACTTTGCTTTCCACAGCCTCGCTCTTCACTTCTCCAGAGTGAGTTCCTCCGGACCCCAGAGAGGAACTAATCCGCACATTGAGTCATTAGATTTTAACAGGTGGAGAAGCCCTGGCTGCTTAAAGATTTTAGCTGGAGAGGCCCTGTTCCCTCCCCTACTACTAGCTTTTCCAGTGTGGATGAAGACCCTGAGAGGTGCTGCTAAGATTCCTTGTTGAATTTCTGGATTCCATGGATGCTGGGCTTGAGCATCTTCAACTTCCAGAACTGTCTGATCTGGAGAGGCAACAGTAGGGCTGCTCTTGGTGTTGGGAGGAGGCTCAGGATGAAGGAGGGATATTCTAGGTCAAAGTGAGGCAAGTGAATATTACCCCATGGTCCATAATAAGTTTTCCACAGACCTCCCTATAAACTCTCATCCATCACCACAGCACATCCATCCATAGCTACACAAAATATATTTGTTCATCAGTCATTTACCAACTGCATCTTATATACATGGGCCAGGCACCATGCTAGAAGCTGGGAATACAGAAAAAAAAAAAAAAAAATACGACTTCTGCCCTCAAGGAGTTTATAGTCTGGAGGGGAGATACACATGCCAACAATTAGGAAGGTTGTTATAATTTGGGGGTGAGGCTGTCTTGAATTCCTTCTACTGATGAATACACAAAGAACGTAGGGGCACTGCTACGTGATTCACAGGGATGTGGCTGTCGGATTGGGTTCAAGGGTTGGGGGTTCAGGCAAGGTTTGCAGAAGATGTTCTTTGAAAAGAGACTTATGCCAAGCGTAATTTTCATTCCCCACAGCAAGAACTATTTGTCAGGACTCCCTTCCCCTCCTCCTGGATCACAGGACATGGGAGCTCCGGGCCCGACAAGAATGCTACCGGTGAGGGTGGCCTAATTTGACTTCTTTCCCCATCTTTATTCTGACCTCAGCCTTAATCAGATTGTTCCTAACTCTAACCTCATTCTCAACCTTGGGTGCCTAACTTGGATCAGGACTCTTACATAGTGACCCTGAGTCTGAACTGAGAACACCAATAGTAACAGTTGTCCCAACACCACCAATGAATCCATATTCAGCCCTCAACTGTCCTTGATGTAACCCAGATCCCAATATCATAAGTGACCTGAAGTATCCTCCAATCTCAGTCCTTTCTCAGCTTCCCCCCATAAATTGGCCATGATTTTAATCTCAACACAAACCCATCGCTAACCCAGTGTGGGCATTAATGCCATCCTCAAATGCTACCTTTATTTCATGGAGAAATGTCCAATTCCTTGTCACCCATCCAGAAAGTAGGTGGTTTCTGAAGTTTTAATCTGAAGTCGTGTCTTTAAAGCTAAGACTTGTGTTTATCTGGAGCATGACTTGCCACCTCTGGCCTTTTTCCCTCGGAAGCTGGAAGATCTATGCCCCTGGCTTCCCCCGCATGGTAGATGTCAACAGCTTTCAGGAGATGGAGTCGGACAAGAAATTTGCCTTGACAAAGACGACAACTTGTGTAGACCAGGGTGACAGGTGAAGATTAAAGCTTGGGAAGGAGGGGAAAGAAAGTCAAGTGAGGGGCTGTTGGGAGGATGGGGTCCTGATAGCCAGGAAGGAGGGGTAAGTGTCTATGACAATGCAGTTTCATTCAAGTGTCAGGATGGGAGATGGCCCCAAAGGGTCTGGCAGAGAGGAGGAGAGTGAGGAGGTTATTTTAGGTCAGGAGCAGCGAGGGCAGGGGAGGAGCTGGGAGTAAGGGAGACCCGGGGACTCCGAAGGCAGGAAAGAGGGAAGGAATTAAGGGGCTGGGCTGCAGAGCCCAGTGACTGGTTTCTGTCTTTCTACACCCCCAACCCCCAGCAGTGGGAATCGGTACCTGCCTGGCTTCCCCATGAAAATTGACATCCCATCCCTGATGTACATGGAGCCCAATATTCGATACTCAGCCACCAAGACCATCTCGCTGCTCTTCAATGCCATCCCTGCGTGAGGCCATTGCCCCTCTGATGAACATCTCACATCTCTGCCCATCCATCCCCTCCCCTTGCTCTCAAACTGCCCCTTCTCCCTATCCCCAGTATCCCCTCTCCCTACCCCAGTCCCTCCTCTCTGGACTCATTCCCTCTCCCTGCCCCACAGTCTTCCCTCTCTACATGGCCCCTGCCCCCTTCCTGCCCCTGTCTCCCCCTTCTGCTCCTCATTTCCGCTCTCCCTGCCCCCAGACTCCTCAGCCTCTGCTTTCATGACTGAACTCCTTGCGGTTTTCCCACCCACCCCCACCGGGTGTTGATTGGGCAGACCCCCAGCAAATGTTTGTGCAGTGAGTGAGTGAGTGCTTAGGAGCCCAGGGAACATCATTCTTGGGCCTGTCAGATCATTCCTCCCCCCTTGCCACCCTACCTTCCCCAGGTGCCCACACTTTTCAGGGCACATCACTTTTTTTTTTTTTTTTAGACAGAGTTTCACTCTTGTTGCCCAGGCTGGAGTGCAGTGGTGCAACCTCCGCCTCTCGGGTTCAAGCGATTCTCCTGCCCAAGCTTCTTTCAAGTAGCCTCTCAGGTAGCTGGGACTACTGGCTAATTTTTTATTTTTAGTAGAGATGGGGTTTCTTCATGTTGGTCAGGCTGGTCTCGAACTCCCGACCTCAGGTGATCCATCTGCCTTCACCTACCAAAGTGCTGGGATTACAGGCGTGAGCCACCGCGCCCAGCCCACATTACCTCTTTATGCATCCTATGTTATTGACCTATTGCCACAGGTGTACTTGTTTCATGTTCCATTTCTTTTGTTGTTGTTGTTGGTTTTTTTTTTTTTTTTTTTTGAGATGGAGTCTCACTCTGTTGCTCAGGCTGGAGTATAGTGGCGCGATCTTGGCTCACTGCGGTCTCCACTTCCTGGGTTCAAGCAATTCTCCCACCTCAGCCTCCCGAGTAGCTGGGATTACAGAGATGCGCCACCACACCTGGCTAATTTTTGCGTTTTTAGTAGAGACAGGGTTTCACCATGTTGGCCAGGCTGGTCTTGAACTCCTGATCTCAGATGACCCACCCGCCTTGGCCTCCTAAAGTGCTGGGATTACAGGCGTGAGCCACCACGCCCTGCCTGCATTCCCTTTCCTTTGATTCAGCCCATTTAGTGAGTGCATATTATGAACTGGGTATGGTGGGGCAGACACAGCCAAGTCCTTGCCCTGAGGAGCTCATAGTATAATGGGGATGATATATGTCCACTGTGCTTACAGTACGATGCAGGGAATGATGAGTGTGAAAGATTCAAGGTATGTGTTTTGGAGGTGTTCAGGCAATGCTTCATAAAGGACTTTACTTCTGAGCCATGCCTAGAACACATAGATTTTTATCATAGAGATGTAGCAGATGGCTTTCTACCAGAGGCATAGCTTAAATGAAGACCTGGAAGTGGGGGAAAGCTGATTTAATTTCAAGCATGTTTCTCCATATTATAAAATAACATTGCGGGGCATGGTAGGGCACACCTGTAGTCTCTGCTACTTGGGAGGTTGAGGCAGGAGGATTGCTTGAGTCCAGGAGTTTGAAGCTGCAGTGAGCTATGATTGTGTCTATGAACAGCCACTGTACTCCAGCCTTGGTAACACAGGGAGACCCCATCTTAAAAAGAAGAAAAAAAAAAATAATGCTCACTGTAAAAATTCAAACCGTACAGACATCCACAAAGTGAAGAATATGCATCCCTCCACATGCCAGCCCCTCTTCTACTGTCCAGTGTAAAAAGCATGTCTCTGATCATGTTTGGAGAGTGGGTCTTGGTTGGCCCTGTTTAATGCCCAGGGTGGGTGAAAATGCTGGAAAGGTTGGTAAAGGCTGGCTGATGAGGATCTCCATGGGCTAGTCAGGCTTGGCAGCTGGGGCTCTGTCCTGTAAGCAGAGGGGAGCCAGTGGAGGTCTGTGACAAGAGGGCAGCTTGGAGAACACAGGCCAAAACACCAGTGAGGGTGGCTTGTCTGCACCATAGGGGCTGTGTGTGCCAACTTTATATGTAAGTGCAATGGCCTGTCTTAGGGATGGTTACATATGAACCAGGGTCTTCCAAGGCCACAGAGCCTCCACTGGGCGCTAGACTTTTTCTCCCATGTGGATTGTTAGGTATCTCTACTCTGGGGATGGACCCTGTTAGTTCCTCCAGGCAGAGGGGGACACAGTGGTTCCCAGCAGACTTTAGCCCCCAGATCTCATCCTGATCTTTTCCTCTCCCATCAGGTCCTTGGGAATGAAGCTTCGAGGGCTGTTGGATCGCAAGGGCTCCTGGAAGAAGCTGGATGACATGCAGAACATCTTCTGGTGCCACAAGACCTTCACGACAAGTAAGCAGAGCTAGGCAGGAGATGTCTACCCTCACCTTATCTCGTACTCAGACCCTTTCCTCTCCTTCCTGGGAAAAGACCCTCTCCCAGCCCTCCCAGGGAGACTGCTGGATTTGAGTGGGAGGGGCTCCTGGCTTCACGGGTGGCATCTCCCAGATTCCTCTGGAGAACAAAGCACCTTCTCTGAGGAGGGGACAAAAACAGGGGGAGTCAGGAGACAGAGACACTCTGCTTGCCTGGGAGAGGGTCACAGTCATTTAGGGAATCTTGATCCTGATCAGGGACACATGACTCTCTTCCCCAACTCCAACCACGAAGTGCTCCAGGCTTTGGGCCCAGAAAGACTTAGGTTCAAATCCCTGCTCTGCCACTCAGCTGTGCAAGTCACTCCATCTCTCTGACCCTTACTGTCTAGTATTAAATTGAAGATATAATGATTCCTATCTTATAGAGTTTTTGGGAAGAAAACCTAAACCACAATGACAAGCAAAGGACTTGACAGGACCAGGATCTAGGGAGGTAGTTTCTAGACCAACTGGTCCCCTCTCTTGCCTCCTAGAGTATGTCACAGAGCACTGGTGTGAAGATCACTTCTTCGGGTACCAGTACCTGAATGGCGTCAATCCCGTCATGCTCCACTGCATCTCTAGCCTACCCAGCAAGCTGCCTGTCACCAATGACATGGTAGCCCCCTTGCTGGGACAGGACACATGCCTGCAGACAGAGCTAGAGGTGGGTAAGGACCTGGGCAGTGGGCCTGATAGGTGGGAGGTGGGTGTGTCACCATTATGGACAAGGGATGTGTGTGGAGGGTATGGAAATGGCCCGGGCTGCATTTCACCTGTGGGCCTCATTCTCTGGGCAGCCATGGTCCTGTACACTTTACATAGAGCAGATAGGGATGAAGGTCAGATTGGGGTTGGGAGGCTTTGAGGCCTGAGATGGGACCTTGGTGAAATGGTGTGAACACGCAGGGTGGTTGCAGGGACATCTTGGAGGAGGCCTTGCCTGTGTTTTGAGGCCTCCTGAAGAGGTGCTGAGGCCTAGAGGAAGGCTATTTTAGGACAGGCCAATGGTAGGGCCACCAGATACATCAGGGAAAATCACTGAGAACGAGGAACTCTGAGGTCCTCAGAGAAGAGGCTGATCCAGTCTTTTTGGGGCAGCCAAGCCCTCAGGCATTCTCCTCCAGAAAGGTAGAGACATGGTTGGTCAGTTCTCATGTGTTGATTTAGCTGTTGCTGGATACATAGTGCTCAGATCTCAGAAGAGGATTCCATCTGAGTTGAGAGTGGGAAGGACTAGGTATGAGGTGAGGAGGAGAGGACGCTGGCTTGTCCCAGTAGGCGAGCGGTTACACAAGGAGGGACTCAGCTGGACCTCATTCCGGACATTCTGGGAAGGGCGGGGTACCCCACATTGGTCATTAATTCAGGCACCAAGAATTTCTGAGACCTCAGCTGGGGACCTCAGCTCCTCTCTGGAGTGGAAGTGGGCAGGGAAACAGGAGGGAAGTGGAGCGCGGGTAGGGAGGGACACTCAGCCTCTGTGTGCCTTCTGCAGAGGGGGAACATCTTTCTAGCGGACTACTGGATCCTGGCGGAGGCCCCCACCCACTGCCTAAACGGCCGCCCGCAGTACGTGGCCGCCCCACTGTGCCTGCTGTGGCTCAGCCCCCAGGGGGCGCTGGTGCCCTTGGCCATCCAGGTGAGCCCCGCGCCGCCGCCTCGGGGTGGGGGCTCAGGTGCAAACCGACAGCCCGGAGCCGCATCATCCCCCGTTCCTTTCGGACGCAGCTCAGCCAGACCCCCGGGCCCGACAGCCCCATCTTCCTTCCCACTGACTCCGAATGGGACTGGCTGCTGGCCAAGACATGGGTGCGCAACTCTGAGTTCCTGGTGCACGAGAACAACACGCACTTTCTGTGCACGCATTTGCTATGCGAGGCCTTCGCCATGGCCACACTGCGCCAGCTGCCGCTCTGCCACCCCATCTACAAGGTCTGCGACACCGGGCGGGGGCCCAGCGGGGCAGGGGCCGGGCGGCCTTGTCCCCGGCCTTCAGCTCACGTGATCCGCTCCGCTCGCAGCTCCTGCTCCCCCACACTCGATACACGCTGCAGGTGAACACCATCGCGAGGGCCACGCTGCTCAACCCCGAGGGCCTCGTGGACCAGGTGCGGCCTCCCCGCCGGGTCACTGATCTCCGCCCCCGAAGACGCCTTGCCCCGCTACCCGCCCCCAAGCCCTGTTCTGCACTCAAGCCCCGTGTGAGGACACCTGAGGTGTGAGAACACCTGTACAATTCCTGCCTCTTCCACCAGCCCCGCCCACTCCGCCGGTCTCCTACCGGCCCCGTTCACAGACCCTGTTCCCCCTTCCTCCCCGGCAGCCCCACCCACAGGTCCCGCTCCCCCGCCGACTGCCCCCTGCCCCGCTGGGCCACGGGTCCACAGGCAGGGCAGCCTCATCCTGAGCCCCGGTACCACCCTCAGCTGACCCTGAGCCCAGCCAGGCTCCCCGGCTTTCAGTTCATTCTTTTAGTTACCAAATACCTTTGGATCTTCTCCCACGCACGTAGTGGGGCGTCAAGCTGCGCAGCCTGCGTCAGGCAGGCCCTTGTGGGTATTTGATCCGGGGTCGTGGATTGCTTTATGAACCGAAGAAGGCCCTCCTTGGGCCAAGTCCCCAGCCCCATCTCGTGCCCAGACACTAGGGTGGGGATTGGGCCGGCCCGGAAGCCGAGCTGTGCTGTGTCCTCAGGTCACGTCCATCGGGAGGCAAGGCCTCATCTACCTCATGAGCACGGGCCTGGCCCACTTCACCTACACCAATTTCTGCCTTCCGGACAGCCTGCGGGCCCGCGGCGTCCTGGCTATCCCCAACTACCACTACCGAGACGACGGCCTGAAGATCTGGGTGGCTATTGAGAGGTACGAGGTTCAGGGCGGGACCAGCCATCCCACCAGGGTCTCCTGGCCTGGAGCACTGTGGTCCCTGCGCTCATGGTGCCTGGGGAACTCCAGGTGTTTTCATATCCTAGCATACGGAATTCTTGAGGATATGAATTGGGTTTGGGGTCGCCTCTGAAATGGCAGGTAGCTGCTGTCCAGAGAGGAGCTGGGGGTGTGTGGATGCAGGGGAAGGAGGGGGTGTCCGGTGGAGTCAGAGTATCAGGGCTGGTGCATCATTTAAGCATGGGCTGGGGCCTCGGGCAGGCAGGTCTTCCTTCCTCCTGGGTGCTGAGTGGGGAGTGGGGTGGCAGCATGAATCAGATTCTTCCTGCACTCCCCTGCCCACCCCCCAGACCCCTGTGCAGGAAGGAGGTGTGGAGCACCCATGACTCAGGAGTGAGTGGGACTTAAGGGAAGCCCAGCCACTCAGATTCCAGCTGCACCTAGGGGTCCCCACTGAACCCCCATAGCTATCTGCCTCTCTGCCGCCTGAGTGGCAATGAGCCTCGGTTTTCTGGCCAGGCCTGAGCCCGTGGTTACTCCAGTGGTACCAGCATCTCTTTCCTGCAGCTTTGTCTCAGAAATCGTGGGCTACTATTATCCCAGTGACGCATCTGTGCAGCAGGATTCGGAGCTGCAGGCCTGGGTTGGCGAGATTTTTGCTCAGGCGTTCCTGGGCCGGGAAAGCTCAGGTATCCCCTCTCTATCCCACTTCCTGTGTAGGCTCTGATGAGCTAGCACTTGCTGGGCCACCCCCTACTCCCATCAGTTATTTATTGACCAGCCTTTGAAGTAGATACGACCAATATCCCCAATTAGCAGATATGGAAAGAGGCACAAAGAACGCTGCGCAAGGCAGGTTCTGAGCCAGCTCCGACTGTCTCCAAAGCCCTTGCTTGCATCCACTGCTCTGTGCCCCTCCAGTCCCTTGACCTTTTCAGAAGCCCAGTTCATTTCAGCTTCCTGAGCTCTGCCAATGTTCTGCAACGTGCAGTGGGAGCCATCTCTGACTTCAGAGGATTCTGAAAAGTTTCTCTCAAACCCCCCTTGCTGTCCTGCCACGTGGCCCCTCCAGCCACCAACCTCTCTTCATTCCTTTGGCTGCAAACTTCTTGGAGTGCGTTGGTCTTGTTGTGGACTGATCCCTCATTTACGCTTGTCACCTAACCCTAACTCTCCCTTAGCTTCTGACACTGCCTGAGAGGCCTCAGACCCACAGACACCAGCGGCTCCCTCTTAGGCCTTAACCCAAGTGTCCAGCGGATGGCCCAGATCACGCCCTCCTTTCTTTAAAGTCCTCTCTTAGCTCCAGGAAAGGCGTGTCCTTCTGACCCCCTGCTTCTTCCCAGGTCCCGGCTTCTCCCCACCTCTTAGCTTATCCTGGATCTCTGACTCGTCTCTACCCCTCTCTAATGGAATGAATGTTTCTTTTGTTTCTGCTCTGTAGCTGATTTCCAGACTCAGAAATCTCCCAAGCCCACATTCCCCATTCTCTAAAGGACTTCTATTTAAAAAAAAAAAAATTTTTTTTTTTTAATTACTGTGCCTTGTGTGGCAGTGCTAACTCATAGGCAGTATTCCAAGTTAGCCTTTTCTTCTTCTTTTTTTTTAGTTTCTGGTACAGATGTGGGAGGGTGTCTTGCTTTTTTGCCCAGGCTGGTTTCAAACTCTTGGCTTCAAGCAATCATCTGCCCTCAGCCTCCCAAAGTGCTAGGATTATAGGCATGAGCCACCACGCCCAGCCAGAGCTTTTCTTTTTGATGTCTCATTGTCACCCTTAAGCCCGGCATGTGAAAACTGCACGGTCACCCCTCCTTAGAGTGAGGTCTGGCTATGCTTGGGTTACATAGCCCATTGCTGCTCTTCATAGCCTACCTACCTAGCACCACTGTATGTTACGGTTTGTATTCTGGCACTCAAAAATGTAGAACCTGGACATGGTGGCTCATGCCTGTAATCTCAGCACTTTGGGAGGCCAAGGTGGGTGGATCACCTGAGGTCAGGAGTTGGAGACCAGCCTGACCAATGTGGTGAAACCCCGCCTCTACTAAAAATACGAAAATTAACCAGGCGTGGTGGCTTGTGACTCTTGTCCCAGCTACTCGGGAGGCTGAAACAGGAGAATCGCTTGAACCCAGGAGGTGGGGGTTGCAGTGAGCTGAGATTGCGCCACTGTACTCCAGCCTGGGCGACAAGAGCGAAACTGTCTCCAAAACAACAACAACAACAACAAAGTAGAAGAAGTCTCTCTATCTAGGGGTAGTGGAAGAAAAGGGAAAGTTCAGAGTGGCGCAATTGTTTATCCTCTAGCCCTGGCCTGGGACTTGTCTCAGCAGGAATGTGGCTTTATTTTTTATTTTTATTTTATTTTATTTTATTTTATTTTATTTTTATTTTTTTTTTTTTTGAGGCGGAGTCTCTCTCTGTCGCCCGGACTGGAGTGCAGTGGCGTGATCTCGGCTCACTGCAACCTCCGCCTCCCGGGTTCACACCATTCTCCTGTCTCAGCCTCCAGAGTAGCTGGGATTACAGGCGCCTGCCACCACGCCCGGCTAATTTTTTTGTATTTTTAGTAGAGACGGGGTTTCACTGTGTTAGCCAGGATGGTCTCGATCTCCTGACCTTGTGATCCACCCGCCTCGGCTTCCCAAAGTGCTGGGATGACAGGTGTGAGCCACCGCGCCCGGCAGAAATTGACCTTTTTCTATACAACCACAATGTTGTCATCACACAAAACAAAACTGACACTACTCTCCAATGTCACTTTCATATCTAGTCCATATTCAATTTTCCCCATTTGGCCAGGCTTACGCCTGTAATCCCAGCACTTTGGGAGGCCGAGGTGGGCGGATCATTTGAGGTTAGGAGTTTGAGACCAGCCTGAACAATGTGGTAAAACCCCATCTCTACTAAAATACAAAAATTAGCCAAACGTGATGGTGGGCACCTGTAATCTCAGCTACTCGGGAGGCTGAGGCAGGAGAATCACTTGAACCTGGGAGGCAGAGGCTGCAGTGAGCCAAGATTGTGCCACTGCACTCCAGCCTGGGTGACAGAGCAAGACTCCCTCTCTAAATAAATAAATAAATAAATAAATAAATAAATAAATAAATAAATAAATAAATATCCCCATTTCCTCCCAGCTGATCCCTATTGGTTGACGATCCAACAAACGACTGCAAGCTGTTTTGTTTCGATTTCAACTCCAGAGTCTCTCATAACTTAGAACAGCCCCCCTTCCCCCTCTACTTCTTAAAATCACATACATAGACTCATTGAAGCGCCCCCACTGGTTGTTCTGCAGAATGTCTCACCTTCTGAATTTATCTAATTGCTTCCTCATGACGTCATTCACCTAACTCCTCTGTCTCTGTGGTTTTTTTCTTTCTTTATTTGTTTTTGGTTGTTTGCTGTGTTTTGTGGTTTTTTTTTTTGAGACTGAGTCTCACTCCATCACCCAGGCTGGAGTGCAGTGGTGCAATCTCAGCTCACTGCAACCTCCGCCTCCTGGGTTCAAGAGATTCTTATGCCTCAGCCTCCTGAATAGCTGGAATTACAGGTGTGTGCCATCACACCCAGCTAATTTTTGTATTTTTAGTAGAGACAGGGTTTTGCCATGTTGGCCAGGCTGTATCCCATGTTTTTTGTAAACCAGAAGTCATGTCTGAAGGTTAAATATTTTTGGCAAGAATATTTCTGCATTGCGTCATATTGGGACACGCATAATGTCAGGTTGTCTGACTATTAGTGATGCTGAGAGTAATTTCTGGGTTAAGGTGGTGACAGCCAGAACTGGAGTTTTTTTTTTCTGTATTATTTTTTGAGACAGAGTCCTTTTTTTTTTTTTTTTGAGATGGAGTCTCGCTCTGTTGCACAGGTTAGAGTGCAATGGCGCAATTTCTGCTCACTGCAACCTCTGCCTCCCGGATTCACACCATTCTCCTGTCGCAGCCTCCAGAGTAGCTGGGATCACAGGCACCTGCCACCACACCCGGCTAATTTTTTGCATTTTTAGTAGAGATGGGGTTTCACTGTGTTAGCCAGGATGGTCTCAATCTACTGACCTCGTGATCCGCCCGCCTCGGCCTCCCAAAGTGCCGGGATTACAGGTGTGAGCCACCACGCCTGGCCGGAGACAGAGTCTTACTTTGTCGCCCAGGCTGGAGTGCGGATTCTGCTGCCTCAGTCTCCCAAGTAGCTGGGATTACAGGTGCCTGCTACCATGCCTGTCTAATTTTTGTATTTTTAGTAGAGACGCAGTTTCGCCATGTTGGACAGGCTGGTCTTGAACTCCTGACCTCAGGTGATCTGCCCACCTCGGCCTCCCAAAGTACTGGGATTACAGGCGTGAGCGACCGCGCCCGGCCTTGGAGTTTTTAAGGGTGACCCTTCCCTGTGTTTTGCAAACCTGCTATTAATCATGATCAGTGCTGATCCTGACACCACCTCCCTCCTTGGGCTTGTTTCGTATTTGGGGCTGTCTGTTTCCTACTTAAGACACAAAGGGCGATCTAATTACTGTTAATTCAACTCTTCTATCTTACCTTATTACATTTGTCTCTGATTTAACGCATCAGAACATTCTTCAGATTGAGAACAGCTCTTCTAACGACTACAAACCTATTCCAGATTCATATACGGTATTTAAAGGCAAAACATACTCATTAACCTCAGTCAGTCTGAGGTTAATTCAACTCTCCTATCTTACTTTATTACATTTTTCTCTGATTTAACGCATCAGAACATTCTTCAGATTGACAACAGCTCTTCCAATGAGTACAAACCTATTCTAGATTCACATACAGTATTTAAAAAGGGAAAACACTTGTTAACTTCCACCTCTCAGTTCAAGCGATTCTCCTGTCTCAGCCTCCTGAGTAGCTGCGACTACAGTCACACACTACCACGCCCAGATAATTTTTGTGTTTTTAGTAGAGATGGGGTTTCTGTCACCATATTGGTCAGGTTCCATATTCCAATGGGGGAAAAATAGGCAATATGAACTACAGAAAAATTCCTATAGATGGTCTGTCCCCTTTTTTGTTTTTATTTTTTTGTTTTTGCTTTTGTTTTCGTTTTTTTGAGACAGGGTCTTGCTCTGTTGCTCAGGCTGGTCTCAAACTCCTGGGCTCAATTGATTCAGCCTTCTAAGTAGCTGACACTACAGGTGTGTCCGCCTGCTGTAGTTTTTTGTTCTCAGCCTCCAAGTTGAGAGACTCAACCAGGAACAGAACATTCAGAAAACTCCCACACACTCCCAGGCAGATGTCTGGTCTCCCAAACTCTCTGTTCTGTTGCATCAGTCTCCGTCCAGTCAGCCTGACTCCAAACCTTAGTTTTCTTTGACTCATGTTCCCCTCTCTGTCTTCCTAAATCCAGTTAGGTGGCTGATGCCTATTGTCACCACCCTAGTCGTATTCTTCCTCATAGTGCTCTGGAATTTTGGCAGCTGCTTCTCAACCAGTCCCACCTCTCCCAGCCTCTCGCTGCTTGCCCGCCAAGCCTGCAGGGCCACCACCCTGCTAATCCTCTGAAATACTGCCCAGGAACCACATGGCCCTGCACTCCGCTGCAGCCTCACCTCCAATTAGGTCCCCTCCCTGTTCCCTCACCCTGCTAATACCCCATGCCTTCCCACTCTGCCTTTTTTTTTTTTTCTTTTGAGACAGGGTCTCACTTTGTCGCTCAGACTGGAGTGCAGTGGCATGATCACAGCTCACTGCAGCCTTGACCTCCCAGGCTCAAGTGATCCCCTTGCCCCAGCCTCCCTGGTAGCTGGAACTACAGGCATGCACCACCACATCACTGCATCCAGTTACCGTTTTAAACAATGTTTTTGTAGAGACAAGGTCTTGCTATGTTGCCCAGGCTGGTCTCAAACTCCTGGGCTTGAGCGATCCTCCCACCTCTGCCTCCCACGCTCTGACTTCTTACCCTCTCATGCATTCCTTCATTCGACCAATAATTACCAGGCTCTTGGTAATTATTAAGTATTGTTCTAGGTGCTGAGGTTTAGTAGTGAAAGAGACAAAAATCCTGGCTTTAGTGGAGCTTAACATTCTTTTGGAGAGAGGAAGAGAAAATCAACAAACATATGTCAGGTGGTTATGAATGCTAAGAGGAAAACTGAAACAGCATCAGGGTATATAGTGTGTCAAGGTAAAAAGATCATTTCAGGGAGGTGGTCAGGGCAGGCCTGTCAGGAGCTGATGCATTAGTAGAGGCCTGAAGGAAGTACAGGTGCTAATTCTGAGGATAATTGGGGCAAGAGTACCAGGCAGAGGCATAGTAAGTGTACAGGCCCTGAGTTCTGAATGTGCTGGTGCGTTTGAGAACTCTCAGGAAGGCCTGTGTGGCTGGAGTCAAATAAGGAACAGCCAGGAAGGAAATGAAGTGGGAGAAGGGGCTGGGGCCAGATCAAGTAGGGCCGTGACAAGGTGAGTGGGATGGGAAGCCCTCCGAGGGTTTTAGCGAAGGGTGACGTAATCTGATGGGCATTTGTTCTTGCCAGTGTGCAGTGTGAGGTGGTGTAGATGCTTAGGTGGGGACGTCAGGTAAGCTACTGCAGAGTAATGCCCATGGCTGAATCTGGAGCTCAGGAGCCAGGCAAAGCCAGACATGGGAATTTGGGAGTTGTTGGCGAGTGGGAGGTGGTTAGAGCCATGGACTTGAGTGAGATGAGTGAGGCACAGAGTGAATGGACCAAGGGCTGAGCCTTGGAGCTCTCCCCTCTCTAGCCCTGAAATGCTTTTCTCTGTTGTCTTTTTTTCCATTCAAGGCTCATCCATCTTTCAACTCACAAGGCCCCTCTTGTCTTCCAGGAGGCCTCCACTAACCACTCTGCTCCTGGTACCCCTTTCTGCCTTGCCTGCCCTCTCCTCAAAGAGCCAAGCTCTGGCCTTAGAAGCTTCCTTCTGCTTCTGTTACTACGAGCTTTTGAGTAACATGCCCTGTGCATCGGTCTCTGCTGCTAAGCCCAGCAAAGGATGGTTGGATACTGGGTGCTTGAACAAATCTTGGTGAACTGGGTAGGATTAAATCACTACGTCCTAATAGGGGCTGCAGATGGAAGTACCTTGGAAGTCAGGGAGAGGCAGCTGGGCACTTGGGCTTGAAGCTGGCTCTGTTATTGGCCCTGCCTGCCGGGGATTTTCTGGCCAGATCCCAGTCCCCATCTTCTATCCTGACCCACTTCAGAGGCCACAAACCTTGATGATGGCCATCCCTAACTTCAGCCCAATAAGCAGTCGTGTCTTGGTGTTCCTTATTTCCTCACTTTCCCCCTGGGGTGAGCCCCAGTCCTGAGCTGGCCCTAGGAATCCAGTACCTTCCGTCCACACCCTCTATCCTTCCTCCCCACACCCAGGCTTCCCAAGCCGGCTGTGCACCCCAGGAGAGACGGTGAAGTTCCTCACTGCAATCATCTTCAATTGCTCTGCCCAGCATGCTGCTGTCAACAGTGGGCAGGTGAGGCTACAAAGGGTAGGCCTGGGGACATCAGGTCTTAGCAATGGACTTGAGGCCTGAATTCGGGTTGAGAGCTTGGGTGGGTCAGGGTTGGGGTGGGTTTATGATTAGGCTTGGGGTTGGAGTGGCAGCTGAGTGGGCTGAAGGCTGGCATTGGGTGATGACTGGGTGGAGCTGTGTCCAAGGTCGCAATGGTGACTCAAGTTGATGTTAATTTGGAAGTAGAACTTAGGGGCTCCTCTCATGGTTAGAACCCAGACAGGTGGAGTAGCAGGTTGCTCTGTATGGCATGCCAGCCCAAGGCCCTTTTCTAGGATTACCTCTATTCTGGGGCCACGTCCTACCCTAGTGACTCACCCCACCCAGTCCTGGAACACTGGATAGGGAGTGACAAGGAGTAAGCTGGCTTCCTGCCCCACTTCTGGGACTTTCCACTCCCTACCCCTTCCTGTCTTGCCTTTTCATGATCCCCTCATTTCCCAACAATCACCTCTCAGATGGTAGAGGTGGGATCAGGGACGATGAAGAGGGAGGTGATACTCTCCTTCTGGCCAGCTGACCCAACCGGGATGGGGGTCTCCACAGCATGACTTTGGGGCCTGGATGCCCAATGCTCCATCGTCCATGAGGCAGCCCCCACCCCAGACCAAGGGGACCACCACCCTGAAGACTTACCTAGACACCCTCCCTGAAGTGAACATCAGCTGTAACAACCTCCTCCTCTTCTGGTTGGTGAGCCAAGAGCCCAAGGACCAGGTGTGTGTATGGGGTGTTGAGGGGAGTAGGGTTCTTGAGGGCCACCAGTGGGGGTGGTGGTGGCTTTGTCTGGGGACTTGAGGACTGACCAGTGGGATTTATGTTCACTGCAGAACTGCCTTGGGTTCTTCAGTCTCTTCAGGAAATCATAATCCCAAAAGACATAGACTGAAGCAAATACCAGTTTAGTTACCAATCTGCCCGTCCGCCCATTTATCCGACTGTTCAGCCATCATCTACTCATGTGTTAATGCAAACATTCAACAAACATTTGTTGGATACTTCCTATGTGTCCACACAGCACTGGGCACCAGGTCTATAACGCTGGATGAGACCTTCCTGCCTTCAAGAAGCCTGTGGTCTAGCTGAGGAGACATACAGGTCAATGAAAAAGGGCACCACTGTGTCGTAGGAGTTACTTATATGTTAATTTCTCCATTCAACACACACTTCCTGAGTACCAGTGGTGACCCAGACCCTGTTATGGGCAGCTACGAACCTTGTCCTTATGAGCTTACAGTCCAGTGATAGAAGTAAGGACAGGGCCCTGTGGAACCTAAATGGGTCTGGGGGAACCAAGAAAGGCCTCTTGGAGAAAGTGACATCTAAGCTGAAACCTGCAGGACAAGTAGGAGTTGGACAGAGAGGAGGAGCAGGGTTCCTTTTTAGGGAGGGGGAAGGACAGGACCAAGGAGTGAAGGCGAGAAATAACTGGTGTGTTTGTAGGATTCCATCACAAATGGAAATAGCAGAGCAGAGAGGAAGGTAGGGCTTTGTCTGCACAGTATTCATTTAGAAGACAAAGCAGAGCTAATCAAGTCTTCCTCGCCGCCCCCACCAGAGGGAGTCTTGCTCTGTCACCCAGGCTGGAGTGCAATGGTGCAACCTTTGCACTGGTGCAATGGTGCAACCTCTTGGCTGCAACCTCCGCCTCCCAGGTTCAAGCGATTCTTCTGCCTCAGCCTCCCAAGTAGCTGGGACTACAGGCGCCTGCCACTGTGCCTAGCTAATTTTTGTATTTTTAGTAGAGACAGGGTTTCACCATGTTGGCCAGGCTGTTCTCGAACTCCTGACCTCATGATCCACCACCCTGGCGTCCCAAAGTGCTGGGATTACAGGCGTGAGCCACTGCGCCCGGCCGCCAATCAAGACTTTTAAGCCTTAGGCCCAGTGGTTAAATCTGCTTTAGCAAGGGTGTTCCTGTGGCTGTGTGAATGGATGCAACGGGCAACTTTGGAGGCAAGGGGCTAGGGAGGAGCCAATATCTGAGTTTAGGCCAGGCAAGTAGCCCTTTATCACTGGTTCCCATCATCTTTGTTTCCACCCAGCCGTCTTGCACACAAGCTCTCTGACAACTGAATATCCTTATTTCTCACGCTTGACTCCCTTTGGTGCTAGAAAGATTCCAGATGTTGCTGGGCACAGTGGCTCGTGCCTGCAATCCCAGCACTTTGGGAAGCTGAGGCCGGTGGATTGCTTGAGCCTAGGAATTCAAGAGCAGCCTAGGAAACATGGTGAAACCCTGTCTCTACCCAAAACACAAAAATTAACTGGGCATGTTAGTGTGTGCCTGTGGTCCCAGCTGCTTGGTGGGGTCTAAGGTGGGAGGATCACTTGAGCCCAGGAGGTCAAAAATGCAGTGAGCCATGTTCACACCACTGCACGCCAGCCTGAGTGACCAAAAAAAAAAAGCTTGGCACTGTGCTGGCATATAAATGTTCCATAAATGGTAGTTCCACCTCACAGGGGAGAAAACTGAGGTTCAGGGAGATTCAGCAATTTGTTAAACATTGCAGAGCTAGTAAGTAGGCTTTGAATCCAGTGTCATATTTCTGTCTTCTGCTTTGTTTTCTCTTTCTTTCTCTGGTGTGTGTGTATTCTGTGTTTTTTTTTTTTTTTTTGATGGCTACACTACTGTTTTAGAAATCAAGTATTCAGCCAGGTACATTGGCACAGGCCTGTAGTCCCAGCTACTCAGGAGGCTGCAGTGAGAGGATTCCTAGAGGCTAGGAGTTCAGGGCTGCAGTGTGCCGTGATCACGCCTGTGAACAGCCACTGCACTTCAGCCTGGGCCACATAGCAAGACCCCATCTTTAAGTAAGAAAGGAAAGAAAAAAAAAAGAAATTAGATGTCAATCTGATTTTAAAAACATAAAACTTGTTATTTGAAAAAAATATATAATAAAATAAAAAAACTATAGACATATTTATTTTTTCTTAAGATTCTCTGGATCAGAAATTTAGGCAGGGCTAGGCTGGGCAGTCCACAGGGTACCAGCTAGGGTGAAACACTTGGATACAATCAGCTGGTGACTGGGCTGGGCTGGAAGCTCCCAGAAGGCTTTGCTCACATGTCTGGGGCCTCAGTGCTCCCGTGTGTGGTCTTTCTCTCTCTCCATATGCTGTCTTATCCCCCAGGATAAGACTCTCCAAGGGGTCTCTCTCCAGCAGGATAGTTGGACCTCCTCATAGCACAGTGGCTGGCTTCCAAGATTGAAAACAAGCTTTCAGATTTCTTCAAGTCTAGGCCCAGAAGTGGCAGACTGTCACTTGTAGCACTATTTTTTTGCTTGCCTGCCTTCCTTCCTTCCTTCCTTCCTTCCTTCCTTCCTTCCTTCCTTCCTTCCTTCCTTCTTCCTTCATCTGTCCCTCCCTCTCTTTCTCTGTCTCTCTCTTTCTCTCTTTTGACAGGAGCAGGCTGTCTCAAAAAAAGCCTGGGCAACTCCAGACAGGGTTGCTCAGGATGCAGTGCATGACGTGATCACGGCTCACTGCATCCTCAAACTCCTGGGCTCAAGAAATTCTCCCACCCCAGCCTCTCATGTAGCCGAGGCCACAGGCGCCACCATGCCTGGCTAATTTTTTGATTTTTGGTAGAGACAGGGTCTTGTTATGTTGCCCAGACTGGTCTTGAACTCCTGGGCTCAAGTGATCCTCCTGCCTTAGTCTCCCAAAGTGCTGGGATTATAGGCGTGAGCCACTGCATCTGGCCTAGACAATTCTAATCAAGGGGGTAAATAAAAAAAAAGAGAGAGAAAGGGAACATAAATACACAACATTAGGAATGGGAAAGGCATATAACCACAAATGCAGAGAAGATTTTTTACTTTTTTTTTTTTTTGAGACAGAGTCTCACTCTGTCACCTAGGCTAGAGTGCAGTGGCACGGTCTCGGTTCAGTGCAACCCCCGCCTCCCGGGTTCAAGTGATTCTCCTGCCTCAACTTCCTATGTAGCTGGGATTACAGGCGCTTGCTGCTGCGCCCAGATAATTTTTGTATTTTTTTTTTTAGTAAAGATAGGGTTTCACTATGTTGGCCAGGCTGATTTTGGAACTCCTGACCTTGTGATTCACTCATTTTAGCCTCCCAAAGTGCTGGGATTATAGGTGTGAGCCATCATACCCAGCTGATTTTTAAAATTATAATTAATATTATAAAATTATAATAAAATTATAATAAAATACTGCTTACAGTTTTATGCAAACAGATATGGAAATCTAGATGAAATATTTTCTAGGAAAATAAAACACTAAAGCTTAACTCCAGAAGAGAGGAAAACCATACAAATTGTAAAAGGTTTTAAAAGATCTGATCCCTTTAAACCTCCAAGGGACAAATGATTCCTAAGTCATTCAAACTACTTGAAAGCATAGCAAAAGGTGGAAGCTTTCTCAATTATTTTGCTGAATTATAGAGTCAGCACCTAGCAAAGGTAGTACTCTCTTTATTTTTTTCTTTTCTTTTTGACATGGAGTTTCACTCTTGTCGCCCAGGCTGGAGTGCAATGGCGTGATCTCAGCTCACCTCAACCCCCGCCTCCCGGGTTCAAGCAATTCTCCTGCCTCAGCCTCCTGAGTAGCTGGGATTACAGGCGCCCACCACCACACCTGGCTAATTTTGTATTTTTAGTAGAGATGGGGTTTCTCCATGTTGGTCAGGCTGGTCTCGAACTCCTGACCTCAGGTGATCCGCCTGTCTCGGCCTCCCAAAGTGCTAGGATTACAGGCGTGAGCCACCGCGCCCAGCGGTAGTACTCTTTTTTTTTTTTTTTTTTTTTTGAGACGGAGTCTTGCTCTGTCGCCCGGGCTGGACTGCAGTGGCCGGATCTCAGCTCACTGCAAGCTCCGCCTCCCGGGTTCACGCTATTCTCCTGCCTCAGCCTCCCGAGTAGCTGGGACTACAGGCGCCCCCCACCTTGCCCGGCTCGTTTTTTGTATTTTTTAGTAGAGACGGGGTTTCACCGTGTTAGCCAGGATGGTCTTGATCTCCTGACCTCGTGATCCGCCCGTCTCAGCCTCCCAAAGTGCTGGGATTACAGGCTTGAGCCACCGCGCCCGGCCGGTAGTACTCTTAAGAAGGAGAGTGGGTCTCATTGGAAGGCTCTAGTCCCAGATCCACACCTACCACCCACATGACTTCAGTTATGTAATAGCCTCTCTAAGCCTTAATTTCCTTATCTTTAAAGTGAGAATAATAAGAATACCCGTTTTAAGGGTTGATGTATGGTTGTGATGGTTCATGTAAAGTGCTTACATGTTAGCTGTTATTAAGAAAATGAAATTATAAGGCTGGGTGCGGTGGCTCACGCCTGTAATCCCAGCACTTTGGGAGGCCGAGGCGGGTGGATCATGAGGTCAGGAGATCGAGACCATCCTGGCTAAAGCAGTGAAACCCCGTCTCTACTAAAAATACAAAAAATTAGCCGGGTGTGGTGGCGGGCGCCTGTGGTCCCAGCTGCTCGGGAGGCTGAGGCAGGAGAATGGCGTGAACCCGAGAGGTGGAGCTTGCAGTGAGCTGAGATAGCGCCACTGAACTCCAGCCTGGGTGACAGAGCGAGACTCTGCCTCAAAAAAAAAAAAAATATATATATATATATTTATATACTTTTTTTATACATATGTATCAGCCAATGAAGGCCAATAGTGAATAATAAAACAATAATACACCATGATAAAGTCTAATTTATTCTAGGAATGAAAGGAATGGAAGGTTGGTTCAACCTTATGAAATCTAGCAATATAATTCGTTACGTCAATAAAGATGCATATCGTATAATTATCTCAATATATGCTGAAAAAGCATTTGATAAATGTGAACAGCCATTACTAATAAAAACGCAGTGCAAAATGAAACCCCCTTAAGGAGTTTTGATTAGAAGTGTATGTCAGGCTGAGTATAGTGGCCTGTAATCTCAGCAGTTTGGGAGGCTGAGGCAGGTGGATCACCTGAGGTTGGGAGTTCAAGAGCAGCCTGGCCAACATGGTGAAACCTCGTCTCTACTAAAAATACGAAAATTAGCCGGGCATGGTGGTGGCATGTGCCTGTAATCCCAGCTACTCAGGAGGCTGAGGCAGGAGAATCACTTGATCCCAGGAGACGGAGGTTGCGGCGGCGCCAAGCCAAGATCGCACCACTGCACTCCAGCCTGGGTGACAAAGCGAGACTCCATCTCAAAAAAAAAAAAAAAAAAGTATATTTCCGAAAACACTATATTTATGGTGAGACCATAGATGTCTTTTCATTAAAGTCAGAGGCAAGAAAATAATGCCCAATGTCTATTGTTACTACTGTTATTTAACATTGATCTGGAGGGCTTCGCCAGTGCAATACAATGAGAAAAAGAATTTGTTAAAGATCAGTAGTATTGGCCAGGCATGGTGGCTCTCGCCTGTAATCCCAGCATTTTGGGAGGCCGAGGCGGGTGGATCACGAGGTCAGGAGATCGAGACCATCCTGGCTAAAGCGGTGAAACCCCGTCTCTGCTAAAAATACAAAAAATTAGCCAGGTGTGGTGGTGGGCGCCTGTAGTCCCAGATATTCGGGAGGCTGAGGCAGGAGAATGGTGTGAACCTGCGAGGCAGAGCTTACAGTGAGCTGAGATGGCACCACTGCACTCCAGCCTGGGCGACAGAGCGAGACTCTGTCTCAAAAAAAAAAAAAAGATCAGTAGTATTGGCAACAGTTATATGAAGGTTCTAGTAAATGGGAAGTGTGTGCTGGTTAGGAGGCTGGGCCTCTGCGTTGTCGTGATGAGCTGGTTGTGTGATATGATCATGAGGGAGGGACAGTCCTGTGCACAGGATGGCAGTGACTGGAGCTCATTGTGCTATTTCTTGATTGTGCTTGGCTGTGCTGTAAAGTGTGGCAGTGGAGGATGATGGTGATCGTGTTGGCAAAAGTTCCATCATGATGGTTGATTGTGAAGATACCTTAGAACCAGGATGCTGGTGGTTTTCAGTTGAATTTTGTGAAATTGTGAAGTAATAGTTATATTCTTGGGTATATATGCTGGACAGTGTTTATGTTGATCTCGGTTGTATGAGAAATGTGGTTGTGTTCCTTTAGTTCACAGAGCAGTTGGATCAGGTATGAAAGGGGCCTTTTAAGGTTTTCTAGGCCAGGCGCAGTGGCTCACACCTGGAATTCTAGTGCTTTGGGAGGCCAAGGTGGGAGGATCACTTGAGCCCAGGAGTTTGAGGCTGCAGTGGACTGTGATCACACCACTGTACTCCAGCCAAGGCAACAGAGTGAGACCCTACCTCAGAAATTTTTTTTTCTAGTTCAACCCATCCATTTTCAGATGCAGGAATTGAGTCTCAAAGAGTCAAAGTAACAGGCAGAGGCTTGCCAGCAGAGGCAGCACTGAATTTGGGTTGGCTGGTTCCTACATCACATTCTGTTCCCTGTTCTGGGGTTTGGGTGCTGGAGGACCTGGTGTCAGGATGCATGGGGTGGCAGTTTGGGGCAAGTGTTTACAATGGCTGCAACTGGGTTGTGCCACTAGAAGCCACCTTGACTGGATTTGCTGTTACATGTGGTCCTTTGTTATTCTCCATCCCATCTGAATGTCATCCTGACCTCTTACCTGATTTTCTCCCAGAGGCCCCTGGGCACCTACCCAGATGAGCACTTCACAGAGGAGGCCCCGAGGCAGAGCATCGCTGCCTTCCAGAGCCGCCTGGCCCAGATCTCGAGGGACATCCAGGAGCGGAACCAGGGTCTGGCACTGCCCTACACCTACCTGGACCCTCCCCTCATTGAGAACAGTGTCTCCATCTAACCACCCCCAAATACCACCCAAGAAGAAAGAAAGGTCCAAGCATGAGGAGGACCAGCTCCTCAGGGCCCTCCAGACCCTCCCATCCTCCCTGTTCTCAGTTCGCCTGAATCTTCTCTTCTGCACGTGGGGACCTTTGCAGCCAAGATGGCTCTGACATCATACAAACTGCGCCCTGAGCTGTGAGAGACCAGTACAGCAGCATCCAGGGTTAAAAGCCGCTGACCAAAGTCCAATGCACAATAGCGCCTCCGAAAGGAAGGAACCGCTTCACTTCTTGCCCTACTTGGGGCAGCCTCTCATGCCAGCCTCTTGGAATGCCCAACTTGGGTTTCTGAGCTTTTCTCCCTTATCCTTCCCCATCCCCAAACTCCTTTTCCTACCATGCCTTTCTACTTTCTCTTTCCTCCAAGCCTAGAGCCAGCCAGCCCAGCTTCCTTCTCTGGAAAGGCCTGGAAACTAGGCACAGAAAGAACTGTGTGCCTAGGTCTGACATGTGGCCCCCTTTGTCCCTAGCACCTTTAAGGGGAGGGGAAGAATCAGAGCACAGTTGCCTGGACCCCTAACTGCTCTTCTCAGGGACACGTTCCCAGGCCTGGGGTGTTTGCAGGATCTCTGTTTCTCTCAAGCTTTCACCCTACTCCCCTTTCATCCCATTTTTTTCTTTTTGTCCTTGAGCCCAGTGAGTTCAATAAAAACCAAAATATTTGACTCTCATTTTGTTTTGCTGCTTTGGTGTGTGTGTATAGGGGTGGCTGAGGGTGTGGGTACCAGGGGATTGCAGCGGGAGGGCAGCAGTGGATCCGTGGATCTTCTGTTCTGGAGACAGGAATCCATGGATCATCTAATATGGAGACAGAAGTGTCCCGGCTCAGCTCACCATCCAGCCAAGCCCTATATTCCTGCCCTCACTTCCCAGAGTGCGTCATCAGGAGGTGAAGGAATGTCTGGATTCAGGGGACTGAGAAGTGGAATAGTAAGTATTTTGTGAAGCCTCAGAGTCTGGTTAATTGTTAGCGTTGCCACCAAAATCCAGTTCTCCTCCTGGACACACGGAAGGCTCAGCCTCTGGCCCTCTTGTGGGTGGAGTCATAGGATGAGTTTTGGTTGAGTTGGGAGCAGAAGGGATGCAGGTCGTCTCCAGGCCAGCATGGAGACCCCTGATTTCCTTCTCTTTGCCTCTCCCTTCCGGAAGCACATGTTGAGATGGCACTTGCTTGTGTGTCCAAGGGACTGTAGAAGAGGCCCCCACTGACTGAGCCAGACTTGGACTGAGCGAGAAATAAACTTGTCGGGTGAAGCCACTGGAATTTGGGGGTTGTTACCGTGGTATAGTCTAGTTGATTCTGGCCACATGACTGGTAATCTGGGGAGTCTGATTTTCTCCCTTCCAGCCCCACAGCCCTTAAACATAGAGATCTGTGCAGCCCTCAAGTCAGTCTTCCTGGTCTTCTCAATCCACAGCTGCCCAACACCCTGGTTTTCTGCTTCCCCACACCTCAGATCCAGCCCACCTTCCTTCCTTCCTCTGCCACCTGAGTCGAATTCTGTGCCTGACCCAACCCTGGTCATGGCCTCTCTCTGGCGGGATCACAGTGTCTTTGGACAATGACAGGGTAACTGCTCCCCCATCCCTGTGGTGCCAGTGGTAGCGGGATCAGATGGTTTTAGTGTCAGCATAACCAGCGACCCACCCAGAGCTTCACGTGGCTGGGGGCCTTGCGGGCTGCAGTGCGTCCCAACCCCAGTGTAGACCATGGTCAGTGTTTGTTCCTGGAGTCAGTGGGGATCCACAGGCTGCCTTGGCTGGGGCTGCCACCATCTAAGAAAACAACATATATGGCCAGGCACAGTGGTTCACGCCTGGAATCCCAGCACTTTGGGAGGCTGAGGTGGGTGAATCACAAGGTCAAGAGAGCGAGACCATCCTGGCCAACATGGTGAAACCCCATCTCTACTAAAATTACAAAAATTAGCTGGGTGTGTTGGTGTGCACCTGTAGTTCCAGCTACTCTGGACACTGAGGCAGGAGAATCACTTGAACCTGGGAAGAGAAGGTTGCAGTGAGCCGACATCGTGCCACTGCACTCCAGCCTGGTGACAGAATGAGACTCCATCTCAAAAAAAAAAGAAAAAAGAAAAAACACAACATGTGCTTGCAGTACAACCGCAGCTCTACAAAGAGCCCCACACCTAACCACATTTCCTCCCTAACTAAATTGCCATCTCAAAGCCCGGGCATATTGAAATTTTGGGGCGGCCAACTGTCTCATCACATCCCAGCCCAAGAATCTCTGTGTTCAACCAAACCCCTTCTCCCTTTGCTCCTGTGTGTGTGTGTGTGTGTGTGTGTGTGTGTGTGTGGTGGGGAAGGCTGTCTTTGGCTGTTGGATTTTCACTTGCTGCATCTGTGATCCTGCGAGAAGAGGATCCTCATACCGTTGTGCATAAAGAGGTGTGTTTGGGGATATCTCACATGCAGATTGCAACCTAAGGGACTTATCCCAAATCACCAGTTTTGTTCACTGTAGAACAAATCAAAGGACTAAGAAATACTCAGAGACGCCCCCTTGTGGCCACCAGGGGTGAGGGTGAGGGTGAGGCTGAGGCTGGGTGCACACTGCAGGTGCCTTTGACCTTGAGCCAGGCTGCCAAGCATTTTAAATAGAGCTATGTATTTGTTTCAGATTTTATTTATTTATTTATTTATTTATTTATTTATTTATTTTTTGAGACAGAGTTTCGCTCTTGTTGCTCAGGCTGCAGTGCAATGGCGCGATCTCCGCTCACCGTAACCTCCGCCTCCCGGGTTCAAGCGATTCTCCTGCCTCAGCCTCCCGAGTAGCTGGGATTACAGGCGTGCATCACCACCCTGGCTAACTTTGTATTTTTAGTAGAGATGGGGTTTCTCCATGTTGATCAGGCTGGTCTTGAACTCCCGACCTCAGGTGATCCTCCCACCTCGGCCTTCCAAAGTGCTGGGATTACAGGCGTGAGCCACCGCGCCCGGCCTGTTTCATATTTTAAAATCGTGTACATAAAGGCTCTGATTTAATGACTGAGACATGATAGCTCCTCAGTAAGTGACAGCTGCCAGCATTATTGTTGGGTGCGCAGCGCAGGCCCCTTTGACCCTGGGGTTGGAAGCAGCAGGGAAAAGGGCCTGGACATGCTCAGGCACCCTGTACCCCAAGAGGATGAACACTCCTTGGGCCTCCACAAAGGCAGCATTAGAAGGCATGCCTATGCTGAAAAATGCCCCCGAGCCGGAGAGGGAGGGACCAGGGCGGATCATTGGAATCTGGTTTCCCAGAAAGGCAGCTTGGAAAAAGATTTATTGGGCAGACACGCCTGGTATACTTAGGATGTCCTGCCCTGACACTGGGGACAGGACATGGGGAGGAGGGTCTCATCAAGCTTCTGGAGCCCTGTGAGGTCAGGAGCTCCCCGTAGCTTGCACTCTGCCCTCCACTGTTTTATGGTCAGTCTAAAAGGTCAGCTGGCACAATGGGAGGCACACCAGGCTCCTTCCCCAGCTGACCTTTCCCAGCTGCCTCAGTGGTCCCAACCTGTCAGATACATGAGTGGGATGAGAAGACCTGAAAAGCCCCTTCCAGCGTTGACATCTTAGGATCACTTTGCTTCATGGCTCTTGTCTGCCTAGACGCTGTTCTAGATTTTGAGGGAGCAGCTGTGAGCTCCCCAGGCACAACCCCTTCTTTCGCAGTTTATGGGTGCTGGAGGGACAGAAAATAAACGCATCAATAAACAGATAAAGATCCTTTTGGGCGCTGGCAAGTGCAGTTGGAGATACAATCAGGTGTCAGGGTAGCATGATGGAGGGTGGAGGGTGGAGAAACATAAGGTACAGTGGTCAGGGAGGGACTCTGAGGAGGTGACACTGGAGTTGAGACCTGGATGACATGAACAACACACGCTTAGGGTCAGGTGCGGTGGCTCACGCCTGTAATCCCAACACTTTGGGAGGCTGAGACAGGCGAATCGCTGGAGCTCAGGAGTTTGAGACCAGCCCTGGCAATATGGCAAAATCCTCACTCTACCAAAAGATACAAAAAATTAGCCGGGCGGACCACGCCTGTGGTTCCACCTACTCGGGAGACTGCAGTGGGAGGATCGACTGAGCGTGAGAGGCGGAGGTTGCAGTGAGTTGAGATTGGGCCACTGCCCTCCAGCCTAGGTGACAGAGTGAGACACCGTCTCAAAACAAACAAACAAACAAACAAACAAAACTACTCTTTTTTTTTTTGAGACGGAGTCTCGCTCTGTCGCCCAGGCTGGAGTGCAGTGGCCGGATCTCAGCTCACTGCAAGCTCCGCCTTCCAGGTTTACGCCATTCTCCTGCCTCAGCCTCCCGAGTAGCTGGGACTACAGGCGCCCGCCACCTCGCCCGGCTAGTTTTTTTTTGTTTTTGTTTTTGTTTTTTTGTATTTTTTAGTAGAGACGGGGTTTCACAGTGTTAGCCAGGATGGTCTCGATCTCCTGACCTCGTGATCTGCCCGTCTCGGCCTCCCAAAGTGCTGGGATTACAGGCTTGAGCCACCACTCTTGAAACGGCTTGGTTGAAACAGCTTGAACAGTGTGGGGGAAGGGTGTTACAAACCCAGGAAGGACAAACACAAGGGTCCTGAAGGACACATGTTCTGGGTACAGCGAGGAGGCCAGAGTGGCTGGAAAAAGGTGTCGGGCAGGTATGGTCTTGTAGCCATAATAAATCCTTGGATTCGTTTCTGTTTTCTTTCTTCTTCTTCTTCTTCTTTTTTTTTTTTTGAGACAGACTATCTCTCTGTTGCCCAGGCTGGAGTGCAATGGTGTGATCATGGCTCACTGCAATCTCCACCTCCCTGGTTCAAGCGATTCTCCTGTCTCAGCCTCCTGAGTAGCTGGGATTATAGGCGTGCACCACAACACCCGGCTAATTTTTGTATTTTTAGTAGAGACGGGGTTTTACCATGTTGGTCAGGCTGGCGTCGAACTCCGGATCTCATGATCTGCCTGCTTTGGCCTCCCAAAGTGCTGGGATTACAGGCATGAGCCACCATGCCTGGGCCTTGGATTCATTTCTAAGGACAACATCATTTTAAGCTCTGGTGAACTTTAAGCAGGAGAGTGGCCGGATTCGATTTTTTTTTTTTTTCCCTCTGTGTCTTAGGAGAGTGGGTCCCCAGGAGTTACTTGCTCCTTGCCTTGCAGGACTTGGGGTGGGGTCAGGCATGGGGGATGCCCCAGCAGTGAGAACTCAGCTTCCTGTGTGGGTGGCCCCTAGTTAGCAACCCCAGTGAGTACATATCCTTCCCAGGAACCTCTCCTGTTCGCCAGGTCCCGCCCCTGGTCCAGGAGAACCAGTTCTTCAGCCCAATGAACACCTATCAAGAGTCATGCGTCTACGTTTTGGTCATAGCTGGGGAGTGCCACATCTACATCCTCATGCCTAATCCCGTCCCTGTCCCTGCCCCAGCCACATTCACATCCTCAGCATCCCTGCCTCCATCTCTGTCTCCCTCAGGAGCCTCATTCCCACTCCAGACTGGAGCCCTGAGCAAACCCAGGGCCACCCTGGGATTTGGGTTGGAGGAGACCTCTTGGTAGTGGGCTGTGACTCAGTTTGCCCAGTCCACTGCCCTGCTTCTCACCAAGCCTCAGCAGCCCCCTGGGGACACAGGACAAAGGGGAGAGATTAGAAAACAGGAGGCTGGGAGAATTTGCATGGAATTTGCATCTTAAGATTTGCATCCTCGGGCTCCCAGCATCCTCCAAGAGTCATCAAGGTGGTTGAGGAGGGAGAGCCCAGGAGGGAGATCCAGCTGGACAGCTTCTGTCTGCAGCCCAGGACAGCCAGCCCTGCCACCCAGAGCTGGGCACGACCCTCATCCTCAGCCTTCACCCCTCTCCTCCCTCCCCACCCAACCCTTCCCCTCCCCCACACCACACCTTGCCCCTTCTCTCACCCTGAGCCCAAGTCAACTCTCTTCAGATCTTCACCATAACTCCAAAGCCATCATTGACTCAATCCCCAGTCCTGACCTTGTCCTTGACATTAACCCATTGAACTATGTTTTCAGTGTCCCAGGTACCAAGTATGACACCAGGAGATGGGGACAAAACCAAAACAAATTATGAACTAATTTATTAGAGAAAACAGACATCAATCAAAGATGCTAGCTATAGTGCTGCGACAGCCATGTATAGTGAAATTTGGCCTTCCTCAAAAAACCAATTATTGAGCTAAGATCAGGAGGAAGAGGAAACGTGACCTCAGTTCTAGAGGTAGAGAGGGAACAGCGTGTGCCAAGGCCCTGGGGTGGCGAGGAGCTGACTTTACTTCCTTCAGGTCTTTACTCAAAAGTCCACTTCCCAAGGAGCCCTTCCTTGGCCATTCTATATCTAAAATTTGCTCTTCTTTTTTTTTTTTTTTTATTTGAGACGGAGTTTCGCTCTTATAGCCCAGGCTTGAGTGCAATGGCACAAACTTGGCTCACTGCAACCTCCGCTTCCTGGGTTCAAGTTAATCTCCTGCCTCAGCCTCCGGAGTAGCTGGGATTACAGGCATACACCACCATGCCCAGCTAATTTTGTATTTTTAGTAGAGATGAGGTTTCTTCATATTGGTCAGCCTGGTCCCGAAATCCTGACCTCAGGTGATCTGCCTGCCTCAGCCTCCCAAAGTGCTGGGATTACAGGCATGAGTCCCCGCGCCTGGCACTACTCTTTCTTTTATACTATCCTTCCCTGTTTTCTTTTTTCTCTTTAGCACTTATCACTATTTAACATACTATTTAATGTATTTTGTTACTAGGTAATATTGTCTGTTTCCCTCACTCAAGGCAAGCTCCATGAGTGCAGGGGTTTGCTTTGATTGCATTGTATTTTCAGGACCTGACACAGTGCTGAACACAGAGTAGGGGCTTGGCCAGTGTCTGCTGATGAATGAATGAAAGGCACGTGGTCCCAGACAGAAAAGAGCAAAGGGGAATGTGAGGGGTGAAGCCAATCAGGCAGGCCACGGGGGCCATGGGAAGGGATGGTGTCACTGTTCCAAATGCAAAGAGGAGCCACTGCCAGGCTTGATCAGGGTTGGGAGGAGGGGGCATAGAGGGTGATGGAACAGATTTGGGTCTGGAAAAGATCATTTCAATCCCCAACTCCAGCCACATCCGTGTCTCTAACCTAAATCTGAATTGCAGTTTCGACCCCATTCCACATCCAATCTGGAACCTACTGGAACTTTCTCTTCATCTCACAATCCCAGCCCCCTCTGACCCTAACCTGGCCTGGACACTGAGTGACCTTCCTTCGATGGCGATGGAAGCGTGCCATCAGGGAGGAAAGCAGGGCTGTGCTTCCTGGTTGACAGGAGCTGCCCCTGGGAGACGACAGGAAAGAGGACAGGTCCAGAAAAACGGGATAGGAAGGTGCTCGCCTCCTCACTCTCCCTGGGTCCCAAATCCTATCTGTGGAGAGTCTGTCTCTGACTCTCTCACCATTGTTCTTCACCTGACTGCTAACACCTTCTCCCTATCCTGTGGCTCTGACTTCTGTCATTCTATCAGAAACTAGTTCCCAATCCCAACCTCCCACCCACGACAGGCTTATTTTCTTCAGAGCACTTAGTATCCAAAATTATAGTGAACAAATTCTTGTTTACTATTTCTTTCACTTCTTTCCCAGCTATTCGGTAAGCTCCATGTGTATTTCATTTCTTCTCTGTGTCTGCAGTGCCCGGAACGCCATGCATCGTGCTCACTACGTATCTGTGGGAAGGAGAGAGGGAGGGATGTCCTGATTCCCAACAAACCCAGTTCCACTGGAGCCCAGCCCTGACTCCAGCCCTCTTCCTAGCTTCATTCTTTTTGGGGAGGGAAGTGAGGGTATGTACTTTACGAAATTAAAGGATAACACATAATGAAATGAATGAAGCACCCTAGAAGCCCCTCAGATCAAGATAAGAACACTTCCAGCAGGCTATATGGCCTCCCTCTGCCACAGATACTCACCACTGGGGATTGTCTAAGAATTGCTCAGTTTCACTGGTTCTGGAAGTTCCTATCAATGGAATAACAGAACGTATCCTCTTTAATATCTGGCTCTTTTCTCTCAATATCATCTTTGTGAGACTCATCCGCATTGCAGTTCATTCTTTCGTTTTATTCCTGGGTAGAATTCTATTTTATGATTATACCACAAAATATTGATCATATTAATCCATTATTTAACTTAATTCTTCTTTTTCCTTTTTTTTTTTGGAGATGGAGCCTCACTCTGTTGCCCAGGCTGGAGTGCAGTCACACGATCTCAACTCACGGCAACCTCCGCCTCCTGAGTTCAAGTGATTCTTCTGCCTCAGCCTCCCGAGTAGCTGGGACTACAGACATCCGTCACCACGTCTGACTAATTTTTGTATTTTCAGTAGAGACGGGGTTTCGCCATGTTGGCCAGGCTGGTCTCGAACTCCTGAGCTCAGGCGACCCACCCGCCTTGGCCTTCTAAAGTGCTGGGATTACAGGCGTGAGCCACCACACCCAGCTATTTAACTTAATTCTTATGCCCCAGATTTCACTCTGTCTTCTAGTTTAGGTTTTTTTTTTTTTTTTTGGTCTTCTGATTTTATATCCAACTGCAGTCCCTCCCCAGTGGATCCTGGCCCCGCAGGAAGCAACAGATCCTCTTCTGCTACCCTGATCGTCCCTCCCTGCAGCGTCTTCAGGCCTTTCTGCACCCATGTGGTCCCCGAGCCCTAGCTTCAACACCCCCCACCCTTCCTGTCACAGACTCTGGGCCCTGGGGCAGAAGGACGGGCCAGCTTTCTCACTGCAGCCACTACCTGCCCCATTTCCCAGAGAGGAATGGTCTGGCGGCCAGCCAGCTGTGCAGTGACTTAGTACCCTCCCCCTCCCCTCCCCCGCCCACCAGGAGCCTCAGAACCAATGCAGGTCACTCACTGCCCATGGCCCTGCTTAGCAGGGGTGCCCGACACTGCAGCCAATGGGGACTGGCAGGAGGAAGGAGCTTATTAGTCTGATAAAGATCTGGCGGCCCCACCCTGTCCCCTCCCGCAACTTCCCTAGGGCCCTGGCTCAGGCTGGACTGGCTCCCCCACCCTGAAGGCGCCTTCATCCAAGGCATCTTCCATCCACCCTTTCAGAGGCAGGCCCAGTGCCCTGCCTGCTCTTCCTCCCTGCCAGCTCCCAGAAGGCTTGGAGCCCAGACACCAGCTCACCTGCCACCAGCTGGGCCCCGCCCGGGCCTGCCCAGCACGCACCCCGGCCGCCAAGGGCAGCAGCTTTTCCAGGATTTGGCCGGCAGGCCCAGTCACCCCACCTCGCCACCTTACCACGCCACCTTGGAGGCCAGCCCTGTCCACTCCACTCTGTGCCTGGCTTCTCTTGCCTGCCTTGGGCCTTCGTGTGGCCCCTCCACGGTGTCTGGGACTGAGTGCCCCTCCTGCCTCCTGAAGAGTAGCCATGGCCACCTATAAAGTCAGGGTGGCCACAGGCACCGACCTCTTGTCGGGAACACTGGACTCCATCTCACTGACCATTGTGGGGACGCAAGGAGAGAGCCATAAGCAGCTGCTGAACCACTTTGGGAGAGACTTTGCAACTGGGGCAGTAAGTGTGTGTGTGTGTTGTGTGTGTGTGTGTGTGTGTCTTTGTGGTCCCGGGAGAGGTGAAGGTGCGCAGGGAGAGCCAGGTGAGCTGAGCTTGGCCAGGAGAGGCTGGAGAGCCAAGGCACAGCTCTGAAGACAGTGGGCTCCCCAGGTGGCTCTAGACGCCTTGTCCAGAGCTGGCTTCCAGCCCTCGCCCATGTCCTAGATCTCTGAGCCATCCTTCTCCATCCTACTCCCTCATCTCTAACTCTTTCAGGCATTCCTCATTTCATTCCCCATCCTTTTCTTCTCTCTCCCTCTTCCTCAGCCCTCTCTCCCTGTCTCTGCCTATCCTGCATCCCCTCTTTTCTCAGTCCTTTCCACCTGCTTTCCTTCCCCTTCGCTCTCCTCCCCTTTCTGTCTTACCCCCTCTCCCGCATCCCTCTGTTTTCCATTCTCACTCACTCTTCCTAATTCAGCTGTCTCCTAGCTGTGTCACATTTGATTGGATTCTCTATGACTTACAATGGCATCAGACCAGCCTGTCCAGTGGAAGGCATGCTTTGTGGGCCCTCAGACCTGATTTTGAGTCAGGCCCAGCTACCTGCTGCTATGCAACCTTAATAGGTCACTCCATCTATGTGGCCATTCTGAATATTTGCATCTTCATTGATGAACGGGAGAAAGGGCTGGCTGGACCTCTCCCCACTCAAAAACTGCAGAGTGGTACCCAAGTCCTCAGGGGTCTGAAGGTTCCTGTAACCTCAGGTGCCCGGAGAGGGGAGTGGGAGAAGACAGGAGCTCGGGATGGAGAGAAGGAGGGACTGGAGTCCTAAGCAGCCCTAGGTAGAGGGACTCAGTAGGAGACCCCCAGGTTGGAGGAGTCAGAAGGAAGCTCAATGATCAGGTCAAAATCCTGTCTCTCCATCAGTCCAGGGAGGTGAGCATTGCGCAGCATGAGCAGGGCCTGGGTGAGAGGCCAGAGGGGTGGGTGGCCTGGGAGTCTGGGTGAAGTCCTGCCCACTCAGCCAGCCCTGCATCCTGCCTAGGTGGACCAGTACACCGTGCAGTGCCCGCAGGACCTGGGAGAGCTCCTCATCATCCGCCTGCACAAAGAGCGCTACTCCTTCTTCCCCAAGGACCCTTGGTACTGCAACTACGTGCAGATCTGTGCCCCCAACGGCCATATCTACCACTTCCCCGCCTACCAGTGGATGGATGGCTACGAGACCCTGGCACTCCGGGAGGCCACAGGTGAGCCCTCACCACCCTGCTCCATCCTATGGCCGTGAGGCCTCACGCTCCAGTCTGCTACCCTGGCATGGCACCCAGGCTCCCATCAAGCCAGGAGGGGCCCAGCCCCACCAGGGACTCCTGGACTCTCCTGCCACTGTCACACATTTCCCTCAGTCAGTGCTGCTACTCTGGGCTCAGCTTGGGGCTGCACACCAGAGGAACAGAGGTGTCAGGCCCAGCGGCTCCCCTCAGCATCCCCATCTGGCAGCAGACAGCATTCCCAGAGTGCACTCCCCACTGTGTCTCCAGTCCTCCCTGACTCCTACAAGATGCCCGGCCACTCTAAAAAGACCGCTTGTGATGCTAAGTACAGGCTCAGGACTCTCACAGGAGGCCTATTTATATGCCAATCATATGCACTCCAAAAAGACTCCCTGTTACTCCAGCAGGATTCTGTTACTATAACAGGATGCCCCATGATTCCAACCAGCACCTTGCTATCCCATTTAGAAGCCCTTTGAGTTCAACAGGTCTCCATGGTAATGTGGTCTTATAATTATGATGCCCTGGCTTTCTTTTTTTGAGATGGAGTTTCACTCTTGTTGCCCAGGCTGGAGTATAATGGCACGATCTCGGCTCACTGCAGCCTCCACCTCCCGGGTTCAAGCGATTCTCCTGCCTCAGCCTCCTGAGTGGCTGGGACTACAGGCGTGCACCACCACGCCCGACTGATTTTTGCATTTTTAGTAGAGATGGGATTTCACCATGTTGGCCAGGCTGGTCTCAAACTCCTGACCTCAGGTGATCTGCTTGCCTCAGCCTCCCAAAGTGCTGGCATTACAGGTGTGAGCCCTGGTTTTCTAACTGAGCATTTTTTAGACTAATGGGATGTTCTATTGCTCCAAAGGACTCCCTATTTTCCCAATAGGACACCACATTTCTCTAACAGGATGAACTGTTACTCCAAAAGGCCCCCCTTAATCCAGTAAGGATCTATCCAATAGAGGCCCTGTTATTCAGATAGACTGTCAAGGTTTCTCCAAGTTTAGGGCTGGCTAAGGCTGCCCAGTGATTTTTCCAGTTGCTTGGTTACTCCCATGGGAGAGACACAGGACCTGAGTGGCTGAGCTACTTGCACCCACCCCTGCCAGAGCCCCTTGTGTGGTGGGCTGGGGTCAGGTTCCTAATTTGTGGTGCTGCATGGGAACTGGAGGCCTGTCCTCTGTTATCCCCCAGTTCTACCACCTGAGTGTCTGTTGGCTCCCCTTGAGACGAGTGGGAGGGAAAGGCAGAGCTGAGGACACCCGGGGCCTGAAGCCCTATCCTCCCTGCAGTTGACTACCTCTCTTCCGTTTCTCATTGCCCTGTGCTGGAATCTTCCCCCAGGGGTGGGGAACAGGGCCTGAGTTGGGGAAAGGAGAGGCAAAGAAAGCCTGGGAGATGGTGAGCATGCCAAGGGGAGGGTCTCACTGGGGACACAGAGCATCTTACTGCAGTGACAGGTCTGGGTGACATGGAAGCAAGGGACAGGCAGGGTGATGCTGGTGGCCAGGCAGGAATGGGGTTGGGTGGAGCCGCTGCCACGCAACAGGACAGGGAGACCTGAGTCACCCATAGGGCCCTCAAAGGAGTGAGGCTCCCGCCCTGGGGATGAAAACGAGCTGGGTCTCTGGGTTGCATAACTCCAGGGAGCGCTGTTCATCCAGAATACAACATGAGCTGAGGCAGGCGGAAGAGGGAGAGGGTGGTGAGGTGAGGGCCTTGAGAGGAAATGATGGACTGCAGTGGTAGGCACAGGCCAGTCTGGGGACCACCAGCCAGGGTGCTGGAGAAAGACGGACCTGGACTTGGGTCTCAGTTCTTCCACCGACTAGCTGGACATTTGGCATTTGGGCACATTTCCAAATTCTACTTCTTCTTTTTTTTTTTTTTGAGACGGAGTCTCACTCTGTCGCCCTGGAGTGCAGTGGCACGATCTTGGCTCACTGCAACCTCCGCCTTCCAGGTTCAAGTGATTCTCCTGCCTCAGCCTCCTGAGTAGCTGAGACTACAGGCACGTGCCACCGCACCCAGATCATTTTTTGTATTTTTAGTAGAGAAGGGGTTTCACTGTGTTAGCCAGGATGGTCTCGATCTCTTGACCTTGTGATCCGCCCGCCTTGGCCTCCCAAAGTGCTAGGATTATAGGCGTGAACCACCACACCTTGCCACATTTCCAAATTCTTCTAAACCTTGTAAATTGTAAACCAATTTACAAATTCTCATCTGTAAAATGGAGATAACAACAGAACCTACTTCATAGGGTGGATGTGATAATCCAGTAAGATGACATCTGAATGGAGTATTTTTTCTTTTTTGGGGATGGAGTCTTGCTCTGTCACCCAGGCTGGAGTGTGGTGGTGCGATCTCGGCTCACTGCAACCTCCGCCTCCAGGGTTCAAGCGATTTTTCTGCCTCAGCCTCCTGAGTAGCTGGGATTACAGGTGTGCGCCACCATGCCCGGCTAATTTTTGTATTTTTAGTAGAGATGGGGTTTCACCATGTTGGTCAGGCTGGTCTTGAACTCCTGACCTCATGATCCATCTGCCTCTGCCTCCCAAAGTGCTGGGATTACAGGCATGAACCACCGCACCTGGCCTGAATAGAGTTTTAAAAGGCTTAACAACTGTTGGTGGTCAGAAGCAGCCTGCCACGGTGCAAATCCAGCCTTGTCCCCAGGTAATATGTAATAGCGGCTGTTTCTCTTTGTAAAATGGGCATGGTGATACAGTCCTTTAGCTAAAACTGTTGACTCCAGGGGTGTTTTGAAATTCAGATTTTATTGAGAAGCTACACACACATGTATCTGTACACATGTGTATGTTTATATAAAATATGTATATGTATACATACATATTTTCATCTATAAATCTATATCACACACATACCCCTTATATTATGTGCTGTATCTACCACAGGGCACCTCAATCAAATATACTAACACTTCCCAGCAACAACTATGAATAGTTACATTGAATGAGTTAAATAAAGATTGTATATAGCCTCAGGGAGATTCACAGCAGACTTTGTCAACCAATGAATTTGTTGTGGAACAATCAGACAGACAAACAAACTTGATTTCCACAGCTTTCTGTACTTTGGGGTTGTAGAGAAGGGGTCAGGAGCCTATAGTAATAGTCACCTGTCTCATAGGGTACTTCTTAGGCTTAGATTAATAAAAGTAAAGTGTCTACAAAGTGCCTGGTGTTGGGGACCAGCTTCGACACCACCCGTAGGGTACCCAAAGTCCGGTGGCAATGAAGGAATGAGAAGAGACAGGTTAAGAGTGCATAAAGAGTGGGGGCCAGGGGGCCAGTTGCAACATGGAAGCTGCAAAAGGCCCAGAGTTCTGGTCTCCACACTATTTATTGAGTACAATCACTTAGACCTAAGAAGCAGATGTTCAGGGAGAAACAGTGAAAGGCAGGCAGTACGTCATAGGCGTAATCTATAGCAATAGTGGTTTAAATGAATCTCCTTTGTGCTCAGTGTATCTTTAACTTATCGGACAGCAGCTAGTGGGAGTGGGCTTAACTAGGAGCCTGCACGTCTGTCCACATTCCAGTGTTTCAAAGGAGTGTCTTTCTCCTTCAACACCGTGTTTACAGATAAGAGAGGTTATAGATAAGTTGTGCTCAGAACATGGGAACATAATGGCAATAACGCTTCCCTCCTTAGAGGCTTTTTGTGACTTTCCACAACTTAGTGTCCCATTTTTTTTTTTTTTTCCCGAGATGGAGTCTCGCTGTGTCGTCCAGGCTGGAGTGCAGTGGCGGGATCTCAGCTCACCGCAAACTCCACCTCCCGGGTTCACGCCATTCTCCTGCCTCAGCCTCCCGAGTAGCTGGGACTACAGGCGCCCGCCACCATGCCCGGCTAATTTTTTTTGTATTTTTAGTAGAGAAGGGGTTTCACCATGTTAGCCAGGATGGTCTCGATCTCCTGACCTCGTGATCCGCCCACCTCAGCCTCCCAGAGTGCTGGGATTACAGGCATGAGCCACCGCGCCAGGCTGTGTCCAATATTTTTATGGCCAGTTTATACAGGAACCCCACAAGCACTTTTCCCAACACCTAGGACCTAGTAAATGCTAAACAACTGTTAGTTCTTAATATTTCAGTGGTATCTACTCAAAGGAAAAGAAATCAACATATCAAAAAGATGCCTTATTTATCGTGGCACTATTCACACTAGCAAAGATATGGAATTACCCTAAGTGCCCTAATGGATGACTGGATAAAGAAAATGTGGTATATATACACAGTGGAATACTATTCAGTCAGGAAAAAAAATGAAATCATGTCATTTGCAGCAACATGGATGGAACCGGAAGTCATTATCTTAAGTGAAACAAGCCAGACCAGAAAGTCAAATACCAAATGTTCTCACCCATAAAAGGGTGTTAAAAAATGTGTACACATGGGCCAGGCGCAGTGGTTCACGCCTATAATCCCAGCACTCTGGGAGGCAGAGGCGGGCAGATGACCTGAGGTCAGGAGTTCGAGACCAGCCTGGATAACATGGCGAAACTGCATCTCTACTAAAAATATAAAAAGTAGCTGCGTGTAATCCAAGCTACTCGGGACACTGAGGCAGCAGAATCACTTGAACCCAGGAGGCAGAGGTTGCAGTGAGCTGAGATTGTGCCATTGCATTCCAGGCTGGGCGACAAGAATGAGACCCCATCTCAAAAAAAAAAAAAGTGTACACATGGACATAGCAAAATAATAGACAATGGAGACTCTTAAGGGTGAGAGGATGGGAGGGGGTGGATGATGAGAAATTACTTAATGGGTACAATACACATTATTTAGCTGATGGGTATCCTAAAGCCCTAACTTGGCCGCTGTGAAATCTATGCATGTAACGAAATTGCTCTTGTGCTCCATGAATTTATAGAAATAAAAAAATTTCAGTGGGTGTAGAGGAGGGACTTTTTGCAGCAGCAGAGCTCAACTTGAGGGTAGAGCAAGAGGAGAGTGTGGGTCCATGATCCTCTTATCTGAGATTTCGCGACGGACGCTCCTTCATTCTTCCAAGGTGAGCCTTCCCACTCCTTGGTCATGGGCAACCCCCAGAGCCTACCTGGGGCACAGAAGCTGAACTCCTGCTTCCGGAAGTAGGCAGGAGTGGGCAGGGGTAAGGGTCAGCCCTTGAGTCCCCTCCTTGGTCTCCCTACAGGAAAGACAACAGCAGACGACTCGCTCCCTGTCCTCCTGGAGCACAGAAGAGAGGAGATCAGAGCCAAGCAGGACTTCTACCAGTGAGGGGGCGGGTGGCAGAGTCTGAGCGCCCGGCAGGGGTCCAGGGAGGTGGGGGGCAGTGATGGCTCTGGCCCTTTGCCCTGGGGTGGTGTACGGGCATGAGGGTCACATCTCGGTTTCCCTTGCAGCTGGCGAGTCTTTCTTCCTGGCTTACCCAACTATGTGCACATTCCCAGTTACCGCCCTCCGGTCCGGAGGCATCGCAACCCCAACCGGCCTGAGTAAGAACCCGAAGAAGCTGCGCTGGGCCCCTCCCACGGTTTTCCCCTGGACGCCTGCCTCCTCCCCGCCCCCTGGATCCCAGCTGCCCTGCGCTTCTCCCCACAGGTGGAATGGCTATATTCCGGGATTCCCAATTCTCATCAACTTTAAGGCCACCAAGTTCCTGAACTTAAATCTCCGCTACTCCTTCCTCAAGACAGCCTCCTTCTTCGTCCGCCTGGGGCCCATGTGAGTGTGTGTGAGTGACGGGAGAACAGGGCTCCTGCAAGGACTATTCCTCTCCCCCCACCTTGGCGGCCTCCAAGACAACCCCAGAGGTTGGAATGGCCAGGAAGGCAGAGGGAGCTGAAACGCAAACCCAGAAAAATCCGAGAGATGATCCCAGAGACCTAGAGATGCAAAGATCTTGAGACATGGGACCCAGAGACTTTGCGACGCACAGACCCTGAGACCCAGAGACCTAAGTGGGTGGGGCTGCTCCGCCACCCGCCCCAGCCAGCGCTTGGCAGACTCTGACCGCCTCTCCCTGGAATCCCATCTCCTAGGGCACTGGCTTTCAAAGTCCGCGGCCTGTTGGACTGCAAACATTCGTGGAAAAGGCTGAAGGACATTAGGAAAATTTTCCCTGGCAAGAAATCTGTCGTCTCCGGTATGGAATGGGGCGTCCGGATCCAGCAGAGGGAGTCAGGTGGTCTCCGGCTTGCTAGGCAGGACCCCCACATGTGGGCAGTGAGACAAGAGAGGCAGCGAGGCGAGCGCGCGCCCTCTGGCGGCTTCTTGGAAAACGTCGCCCCGGGCTCCTCCCGCCGCTCAGCGCGAGGCTGGGGGCTTAGTTTTCCTCCCCGAGTCCTCTAGGTGCCCATGGTCTTCTTCTGTCCCATGCCTCTCCGTCCCCGTGGGGGGCCGGGCCTCCTTGTGACGCCCTCGCGCCGTCCTCGCAGAGTACGTGGCCGAGCACTGGGCAGAGGACACCTTCTTTGGGTACCAGTACCTCAACGGCGTCAACCCCGGCCTGATTCGCCGCTGCACGCGGATCCCAGACAAGTTCCCCGTCACAGACGACATGGTGGCTCCGTTCCTGGGCGAGGGAACGTGCTTGCAAGCGGAGCTGGAGGTGAGGCCCGCTCCGGCGGAGACCCCGGCCCCCTTCCTGGCCTCCCTCGCGGGCATCCCCCCCTCTCCCCACCTGCGGCGCCCGCGCCAGTCCCAGCCACGCCCGCACCCCGCGTCCCTGTCCCCGTCGCACCCCTGCCCCTGGTCGCCAGCGCCTTCTGCACTTGCGGCTCGGGTCACGGGGGCCCCGTATGGGCGCCTACTTGCCACCCTTCGCCGCTCCCCTCCAGAAGGGGAACATTTACCTGGCCGACTACCGCATCATGGAGGGCATCCCCACCGTCGAGCTCAGCGGCCGGAAGCAGCACCACTGCGCCCCACTCTGCCTGCTGCACTTCGGACCGGAGGGCAAGATGATGCCCATCGCCATCCAGGTTCCTAGGCTGTAGGCGGCGCTGCCGCTGAGCCTCTGTGTGCGCGAATGTTCCTCCGAGTGCGCGGGCGCTTATGCGAGCGTGTGGTCCTGTGTGTAGTCAGCCGTCTCTTGGTATCCTTGAGAGAGTGGTTTCAGGACCTCCCCCGGATGCCAAAATCTGCAGGTGCTCAAGTTTCTTATATAAAATGTCCCAGTATTTACATATAACTTACACACATCTTCTTGTGTGCTGGGATCACAGGCGTGAGCCACCGCGTGCGGCCCGGGCATGTTTTTCTAATTCGTACAAAAGCCCGGTAGGGCCTAGGAGCAGCTCAGGTTTGTATGCCCCAATAGGCTTAGGTGGAGAGATGTATCTTGCAAGGCGCAAGGACCGCCTTGGTGGTTCCCTGCCTCTCACCTTCTTGCTGTCTTGGTCCCCTCAGGTACAGAAGTACGAGGTGCTCTGCTCAGTGGGGCTGGGTGAGCTCTTGCTGCTGCGTGTACACAAGGAGCGCTACGCTTTCTTCCATGTTGCACTCCTGGGCTAAAGCGATTCTCCCGCCTCAGCCTCCCAAAGTGCTGGGATTACAGGTGTGAGCCACCTCGCCCGGCCATCTTGTGTATTTTAAATCCCATCTAGGCTGGGCGTGGTGGCTCACGCCTGTAATCCCAGCACTTTGGGAGGCCGAGGTGGGCAGATTACCTGAGGTCAGGAGTTCAAGACCAGCCTGGCCAACACGGGAAGCCCCATCTTTACTAAAACTACAAAAATTAGCTGGGCATGGTGGGGAGGCACCTGTAATATTCAGGAGGCTGAGGCAGGAGAATCTCTTGAACCTAGGAGGTGAAGGTTGCAGTGAGTGGAGATTGTGCCAGTGCACTCCAACCTGGGTGACAGAGCAAGACTCTGTCTCAAAAAAATAAAATAAAATAAATCCTTTCTGGATTACTTATAGTACTCAATACAATACAATGTAAATGCTATGTAGATCGTTGTTATACGGTATTGTTCAGGGAATGACAAGGAAAAAAAGTCTGTACACATTCACTAGAGACACTTTTTTCCCCAGAATATTTTCCATAGGTTGTTGGTGGAATCCACCGCTGTGGAACCCATGGATACAGAGGGCTGGCTGTACTTGTATGCCCCCTGTGTGTGCATCTGTGTGTGTGCATGTATATGTGTCTGTGCAGTGTGCTTGTCTCTTTGACTTCATCCATCCATCCACCTGGAAAACCAATCCCTGAAGCGGGTCAGGTCCCTACTGGAAATACTGAGAGAATTAGACTTAGCCTCTGCCTTGGGAATCTGGTCTGGCAGAGGAAGCAACGAGGTGTTTCCCAGGGTCATGTGCAAGTTAGAAAGAGGCTCCCTCTGGGTGGATGGGCCAGAGCCCCAGAGCCTGATGCTGCTGGTTCCTTAATGGAAAAATGTAGGCTGGTTTCAGTGATCTGCCTGCCCCCTGAGGGGCTAGGACTCCTTGTGCAGTGCACAACCTGCACACCTGAATGTGGCGGAGGTGTAGTTGAAGTAAGGAAGTCTTGCCAGAGGAGGCAGCATGTGAGATGGTTCTTGAAGAGTAAGTGGAAGCTACCAGGTAGAGACAGGGGCAAGAGGAAGGTACTGCAGTTGAGCAGAGGGAATGGCAAGATCAAATGTGGGGAGGGAGAAAAGGCCCAGGGGTGCTCAGGGGACCAGTGGGACCAGAGTTTCGGAGTGTTTTCACCTTCTCAGACTCCCTTCTGCCTCCGTCCTGCAGTGGGCCCTTTATGTGTGTGGGTCTCTGCCCTCACCTAATCCTTTCTCTTTCATCACCCCTAGCTCAGCCAGACCCCCGGGCCAGATTGCCCCATCTTCCTGCCCAGTGATTCTGAGTGGGACTGGCTGCTAGCCAAGACGTGGGTGCGCTATGCGGAGTTCTACAGCCACGAGGCCATCTCCCACCTGCTGGAGACTCACCTTATTGCTGAGGCCTTCTGCCTGGCCTTGCTGAGGAACCTGCCCATGTGCCACCCCCTCTACAAGGTATAGGCTTGGGGGGAGGGGCCTCTCCCAGGCACCATGGCCCTCACCTGGCCTCGGAAAGCCCCCAGGCCCACGGTGCAGTCAGAGAGATGCCAGTCAGCCTGGGGGGTATCTGGGGACCACAAGAGAGGGCTTGGCATGGGGACTTCCCAGAGTAAGTGGATCTGATATTGCAGAAGTGGGAAGCTGAGCTCCTTTGGGGGCCGCTTCAGCCCTTTCTCTTCATCCTCCTTGCTCTTCCCACAGCTCCTCATCCCCCACACCCGATACACCGTCCAGATCAACAGCATCGGCCGGGCCGTTCTTCTCAACGAGGGGGGGCTCTCCGCCAAGGTAAGACTTCCCGCCCCCAACCCCAACGAGACATTCGCTTTCCTCTGGCCTTTGCAGTTAGACGAAGAGCAGGACTTCCCACTTGCCTTTGGGTCATCATGATGGGCCATGAAAGGAGGGAACTGGATGAAGTGGGTTCTCCTCTCGAGAAAGGAACAGAGGCAGGGCTGCTGTGCTGGCCTGGAGCAGGAGAGTTCCCGGATGTGGGGTGGGCTGGGTCGGGGGTTACAGGGGCACTTACTGGGATCCTAGAGGACCTGAGGGGGGTGCCAGGGATGCCCATCCAGCTCCAGGATCTGCCTCCTCCCTCACAGGGCATGTCCCTGGGCGTGGAGGGCTTTGCTGAGGTGATGGTACGGGCTCTGTCGGAGCTCACCTATGACAGCCTCTACCTCCCCAATGACTTTGTGGAGCGTGGAGTCCAGGACTTGCCTGGATATTATTACCGCGATGACAGCTTGGCGGTGTGGAATGCACTGGAGAGGTGAGCTCGGGACAGCAGTGGGTGGCTCTCAGGGTGGATGCCTTGGGATGTTGGAGAGGGTGTGGGGAGCTTCTAGAGACCTGAGTGTGGGTCTTGTGCCATCCAGGGGCTTGGCCTTAGGGAAGGGGCCTGGGGTCTGTGTGTCCATCACACCTACACCCTCAGTCCTGCAGGCCTCTTCCTTGCTTGGCTCCCCAGCCCACCTCTGCTGGCCAGACCCCTTCTGGGATCTGAGCTGCCTGTAGGCCTTGCCCGTCCCTTACAAGGGAGTGCTCTGGGTGTGTGCTGGCCTTGCCAAGCCATCCTCTCCACTTCTACCCCACAGGACTTGCCCTCCCACAGGCCTGGGGCAGCTCCGGGGCCAACGGAGGTCAGGGCATCCTGGGGGAGGTGGGAGAAGCCTGGCTGAGGAGTGGGAGGGGAGGAAGATCCAAACTGAGGCCCTGTCCCCTGGTCAGGTACGTGACGGAGATGATCACCTATTATTATCCAAGTGACGCAGCCGTGGAGGGTGACCCAGAATTGCAGTCCTGGGTGCAGGAGATATTTAAAGAGTGTCTCCTAGGGCGGGAGAGCTCAGGTATGGGCCTGGACACCTGGGCAATCAGGGGGAGCTGGGGCTGAGGGGCAGCCCCCAGGCAGGTCTGCTAGGGCCCTCCTGGGCTGGATCAGAACATGTTTTATTGTGGACTGAAGGAGACCAAATTGCTGCCTTCGGATTCTGACAGGCTCTTCTCCGGCCCTGGAGCGGTGGCATCTCAGAGAGGCTGGGGAAGAAAGCATGGCTGGCAATGGGTCCCTGTCTGAGATTAGGGGCTGTGGGTCATCTCTGCAGAGACCTGGAGGGATCCCAGCCCCACCCCAGAAACAAATCTTTGTGGACTGTGAAATGGGGGTGTGAGCTCCAACAGGAAAGGGCAGGAGGCCAGGGAGCTGGCAGGAGGGAGCTGGCAGGAGGGAGCTGGCAGCTCCAGGAGAGCGGTGAAAGTGCCCTGAGGTACCGCCACCCGGGTAGACATTCAACAAATATCCAGTGAGCACCCACAATGCAATACTGTGCTGATTATTGAGGAGGTAAAAGGGAAAAAGGCAGGTGGTGAGGGTGCCTGCCTTCAAGGAGTTCATAGTCTGGGGTGGCAGGTATTTCCCTAAAGAAAGTTGTGGGGAAGTCCAGGGAAGGCGCCTAACCCACCTTGGGAAGGGGTAGTGGAGAGAAGATAGGGTGGGAGCAGCAGGCTAAGATCTAGCTGAAATCTAACTTCTTGGCTAACATCTAGCTAAGATCTGCAGGATGGAGAGGTCAGCCTCAAGATGACGGAGGATGGGGATGGAGAGTTCTGCATGGGAGCAGCATGTGAAAAGTTGAGAAAGCCAGAGGGAGCATAGGGAGTTCCAGGAGCTGCTTACTGCAATCACGTTCTCTGCAACTAGAGCTTAGGGTGGGACGTGGGGAGGTTCCCAATGGGCTAAGGCTGAGGCTGTGGGCAATGGCCAGCCTGCACAGCCTGGTTAAGGGCCAGTGGGGAGCCATCGAGGGTTTTGCAAGGAGATTAGACTTGTATGCTAGAGTATCAGGCTGCACTGGCAATCAGGAGACAGTTAGGGAAGCTGCCGTGGTGTCCAGGAGGGAAGACTGGGGACCTGACTAGGGTGAGGGCTATGGGGACACCACAGAGAATTTCAGAGCTGGAAATGACAGGACTGGGTGATGGTTTGGGTTTGGAGGGAGGGGCCGAGGGCGACTCCACGTTTCAGGCTTTTGCAGCTGGATAAATGATGTGTGTCGTCCCTTGAGCTGGGGGCTAAAAAGAGGAGCGGTTAGGGAGGAAGATGATGAGTCTGGTTTGAATATGTGGGACTTTTGGAACCTGAGATCACCATGGCAGCCAGGACACATGGGACAACAGGAAAGAGAAGCAACCTGAGGTTCACACGGGACAACAGGAAAGAGAAGCCAGCAGCTTGGTAGGGAAGAGGTGTGGGACTGAGAAATCCATCTGGAGTGTGCACAGAGTCTGGAAGGAGGTGATGGGAGGGAGTGGAGGGCGGGGGCTGGGTTGATTCGGGGCAGGACTCTTCCGAAGGAACGAAGGAACCCAGGGAAGCCTCCTGCCTCTACCAACATCCCCAGGCCTGGGACCAGAGAGGCACCCCCAGGGAAACTGAAAGAGAGATCTGAGGGTCACAGGTTAGGCAGGGGCCAGGAGCAGCCCTGGAGGACTTCTGGCCAGGGCCTGCAGCTCTCTATCCCTAACCTTATGATCTGGTTTAGGGGAGATGGGGTTCCTGCCACAGGAGGGTCACACAGTCAGGATGAGGGTATGGATGCGGCAGCTTGAAGCTTTTGCAAAACGGGGAGAGCGGGACATGGTGGCGCCCTCTGCCGGGCAGCCAGTGCCAGGGCAGGACTGACGCCGCCTGGGCTATTCCCCTGCCGCTCAGGTTTCCCCAGGTGCTTGCGAACCGTGCCTGAGCTGATCCGATATGTCACCATAGTAATCTTCACCTGCTCTGCCAAGCACGCTGCTGTCAACACAGGCCAGGTACCAGTGCTCTCAATAGCCCAGGCCCAGCCCCAGGCCCAGACCTCCCAAATTTAGTCCGTGCCCCAACCTCAAACCCAGCCTCAGCCATAATCCCTCCCTGGTCCAGCCTCAGCTTGTCTCAGCCCAAGTTCCAGCTTCAACTCCAGTCCCAACGGAAACCAAGCCTCAGCCCCAACTCTCAGCCCCAGCCCCAGTCTAACCAACCCAGCCCAGCCTCAGCGCCAAGGGCGGGGAGTCCAAGGCAGCGACTGGAGGGCAGATGGTCAGGGTATGGCGGAAGGAACGTGCCCCAGTACTCTTCTTCCTGGGGTACTCTTCCACCCAGACCCGTGCCTCTACCCCACTTCCAGATGGAGTTCACCGCCTGGATGCCCAACTTCCCAGCGTCCATGAGGAATCCACCGATTCAGGCTAAGGGGCTGACCACTCTGGAGACCTTCATGGACACGTTGCCGGATGTGAAGACCACGTGCATCACGCTGCTGGTGCTCTGGACCCTCAGCCGTGAGCCTGACGACAGGGTGAGAGACGGGATGGGGGACTCTGAGCACAGGGAGGGGGCCAGGAGCTGGGGAGGGGGAAGGATAACTGGAGGCGTCGAGTGGGGAGCAGGGAGTGAGAGACCACTGAAGCCAAAGGGTGGAGGAGCCAGGGCCACCGGCAGGAGGAGGGGGTGCTGGCCAGCCCTGGTTCCAGCTGTCGAGCTCTCTGCCCGCAGCGGCCCCTGGGACACTTCCCGGACATTCACTTCGTGGAGGAGGCCCCGCGGAGGAGCATAGAGGCATTCCGCCAGCGCCTGAACCAGATCTCACACGACATCCGCCAGCGCAACAAGTGCCTCCCCATCCCCTACTACTACCTGGACCCGGTGCTCATTGAGAACAGCATTTCTATTTAGGAGCGCCCTTCCCCTCTCTCCTCTCCCCATCCTGTACCCTCCTAGTTTCAAAAAACAAAACAAAACAAAACACAAAAACCTCAAAAACCAAAAACCAACCAACCAAAAAACCTTCCTTTCCCTGGGTCTGGCTGTGAGTACGCGCGGCAAGTTACTCGGGCGCTGGCGGCAGGGCTGGCGCTGCGGGGTGCGGGTGCAGGCTGTGCGCGCAGCGCGCTCTCACCGCGATTCCGTTCTCTGCGGCCGCGGGGTCCAGGTAGGAGTAGGGCAGCGCCAGGCCCCAGTTCCACTCCAGGACGTCCGCCGACATCTGGGCCAAGCGGCTCTGTAAGGCGGCGATGCTCCGCCGCGGGGCCTTCTCGGTGCAGTGCTCCTCTGGGTAGGTGTCCAGGCTGGGAGAAGGAAAGGCTGGGACCTTGGCGGGCTGCATATTCAGCCCACAGCGATTCTGTTCCATCTTAAGTCTCCCTACCAGGGAACTTAGTCCACCCAAGCCCAGCCCACCTAGGGGTCCTGGACCACTCCAGACCTATCCAACTTGAAACATAAACCACCTGCCCACCTCGACAAAAGACTGCGGGCCACAAGAAAGCCAGACCACTCCAAGCCTGGCTCACTCTGAAGCCCAGACCACTCTTAGCTCCATCTACTAGGAATCCACAACACCCTAAGCCACACCCACCAGCAACCTAGCGGCTGCAAGCCCTGCCACCTAGGAGCCTAGCCTGCTAAGTGCACCCTTTCTGGTAGCCATTGTCCCCAGGATCCCTTCCTCAATGTACCCACTCTCTAGAAGCTGAGACCCCAGCCATCCCCACCTGGGGCCTTGCTTATGGTGTCCTTGGTTTCATGGCTGACCCCCCACAGAAGCACCAGGGTGTGGTGTGTGGCATTGACCTCAGGGAGTGAGGCTGCTAGTTCCGTCTGGCCCTTGGCGGTGGGCAGGGCAAGCCACAGGATGATAGGAATACTGGGGATCCAGGTACGGAATATTCAGACCGACCCCCGCATACTCAGTACAGAGCTGCCAGTGCTGCTAGGGCTGCTCCTCCCGCGACCCTGCTTGTCCCCGGGGTTGGCACTGGCTCACCTGGCCGCTGTTGATGGCAGCATGTTGGGCTGAGCAGGTGAAGATGATCATAGTGAAACACCAGAGGAGCCCAGCACAGTGGCCCAGGGTGGAAGGGACCCCTCGATGGGAGTAGGGTAGAGAGACAGAGGTGAGACCCAAGAGGCTGCTGGCCTAGGGCAGTGGACAGCACCTCTGAGAGCATCTGGCTTTGAAAACCCTCCTGGAAGATCTCCCTGACCCAGGCCTGGAGCTCCGAGTCCGTGCTCACTGCCGTGTCATCCGGGCAGTAGATGTTAACAATATTGGTCCCAAAGCTGGGGGGTCGGGAATACATGGTGACTAACACTTGGGAGCTAACACTGCACAGGGGTGTGGGTTGGAAGGGGCCACTGAGGCCTGCTGCCCACAAAGGAGGAAACTGAGGCCAAGGAAGGAAAACGGCCAACCACAGAGTGAATTGCGGAGCCAAGATCAAACCGAGAGGCTGTGGTCTTCACCACGGCATGCAAACGGAGGCCCCAGGGCCATGACTGATCTGCAGATGTGTTTTGATCAGCCGGCAAGGTTTTTCTGTTTGTTTTTCAAGTTGAATCACTTGCCAACATTTAAATATTAGAAGATGTCTGGTTTCTGCTGAAAAATCAGAAGATCTGGTCACAGTGATAGCTGGGTCACCACTGTCCCTGTCAGACAAACGTGAGTTCCCCACTGGCCACGGTCCCTGCCCATTCTTCTTCCTTAGCTTTTCTCTGCTCACTGGTCCTGCAGGTATTTGGATTCCAAACCACAGGGAAGGATGAGACACCAGGCCCATCTGCGTTGGGACCATCTGATTGGGTTCATTGCCTCCACTGGTTCCCAAAGGGCCCTCCATCCCCAGCCATTGTAGGATGTGCGGACCCCCTGCTGGGGAAGGCGCTCCTGCTGCGGATGTTCATAGAGGGGGAGTCCCTGAGGACTTCAAGGGGGAGGTGGGACATGAGTTGAGCTTGTAGCCAGGGCAGAATTTGAATTGGGAGAGAGGGAGAAATTAGGGTGCCTCATCTCCCTAGAGCCCGTGTGTGCTGAGGTGGAAGAATGGAAGTAGAGGCAGATTTTAGAGGGGCTAAGCTGCAGGGAATGCAGCATTGCAAGGGGCGAGCCACTGGGCACCACTCGTGGCTAATGGGCAGCGGCACCGCCATCAATCTAAGTGCTGGTGGGAGGTCATTATGCAGGCTGGTGGCAGGAGCTGGGAAACCTCAGGAGGCCAGATGTTAAGAGGATCTGGCCGTTGGCGTGGAGGCCACAGCTATACCCCAAGGCAGTCTCCTATGAGGAATATTTCAACGGAGAAACCTGGAGACACAGTGACTTTATCTATGGGGTAAATAATAATCTTTTTTTTTTTTTTTTTGAGATGGAGTTTTGCTCTTGTTGCCCAGGCTGGAGTGCAGTAGCACAATCTTGCTCACTGCAACCTCCACCTCCCGGGTTCAAGTGATTCTTCTGCTTCAGCCTCCCCAGTAGCTGGGTTTGCAGGCGTCCGCCACTACACTCAGCTAACTTTTGTATTTTTAGTAGAGATGGGGTTTCGCCACGTAGGCCAGGCTGGTCTTGAACTCCTGACTTCAAATGATCCACCCGCCTCGGCCTCCCAAAGTCCTGGGATTACAGGCGTGAGCCACCGAGCCTGGCATAATAATCTTAATAGCTAATCTCAGAGAGCACTTTCTGTGCACTGGGGTCTGTTCTTAGGGTTTTGCATTTAATAACAATAATAAGCTATACCATAGGTGCTCTTATTATCCTCATTGTCAGATGAAGAAACCAGCACAGAGAGATTAAATAACTTGCCCAAGGTCACACAGCTGGGAAGGATGAAGAGTAAGCAGGAAGGGCTTGGAGACAGCAGTGTGTTTGGGCAGGAGGCTGGGGGAAGGTTGAATAAACCAACAGGGGTATAGGGGAGGGTGAGAGGGTTGGAGCCCTCAGGCCCCAGGGGAATGTCACCTCTCTATGGCTGCCCAGATCTGGAATGTAGTAGTGGGCGAGGTCCTGGACCTTGAGGTCAGCCAGTTGGTGGGACAGGTACAGGGAGTGGTAGGTGGCAGCTGCCAGTCCTTTGTTGATCAGCTCCAGGCAGCCCACCTGTCCCAACGACTGACTGTAATAAGCAGAGAGCCCATTCCTGCTGCTAGCAGGGGCTCTGGACCAAATCTCAGGCCTCCCCTGGCCCTCTGTGCTCCCCACAAGATCCCAGGCCTCCAGGGCCTTGACCTGGTGGATGAGCTTTCCTGGTACAAACAGCCCAGTGCTGGGTGGATGTTGATGTGGAAGGTGCAGAAGAAAGGGGAAGCCAGAGTCAGAGGTCAGATCAGGCAACCCTGGGTCTCCCACAGCTGTGGGCACTGTGAGGAGGGCTCCTCCCTGCCTTGAAAATGGGTGGCTCATGGGCAGCTGTGCAGTATGGACAAAGCAAAGGCTCCAGCACAAAGTGGGTTCGGAGTAGATGAGTGACTGTCTTGTGCACCAGGAACTTTGAGGGTCACACCCAGGTCTTGTCCAGGAACCAGTCCTCAGCTGGGTCACTGGGCAGGAAGACGGGGCTGTTCAGGCTGGGTGTCTGAGTGAGCTGGAGTGGGGGCACAGGAGAGGGCAGGCATTGGGCAGAAGCTGGGGAAGGGCAGCCCGTCATCATGTCCATGGGGCCAGAATAAGGGAGGAGACCACCCCTCATATTGTCTTATGCCCAATTTCAGCCTCCAACGAAAGAAGAAGTAAAAACTAAAAGGCAGAAATGAAATCCACAGGCAGACAGCCCGGCATCACACCCTCGGCCTGGTAGTTAAAGATTGACCCCTGACCTAATCGGTTATGTTATCTATAGATTCCAGACATTTTTTTTTTTTTTTTTGAGATGGAGTCTCGCTCTGTCGCCCAGGCTGGAGTGCAGTGGCCGGATCTCAGCTCACTGCAAGCTCCGCCTCCCGGGTTCATGCCATTCTCCTGCCTCAGCCTCCGAGTAGCTGGAGGTATGGAAAAGCACTGTGAAAATCCCGGTCCTGTTCTGTTCCGTTCTAATTGCCGGTGCATGCAGCCCCGGGTCACGTAGCCCCTGCTTGCTCAATTGATCACGTGCCTCTCACGTGCGCCCTCTTAGAGTTGTAAGCCCTTAAAAGGGACAGGAATTGCTTACTCGGGGAGCTCGTCTTTTGAGATGTGAGTCTTGCCGATGGTTCCGGCCCAATAAAGCCCTTCCTTCTTTAACTTGGTGTCTGAGGGGTTTTGTCTGCCACTTGTCCTGCTACAAAATCACATGGTCAACTTCTTTACCAGCTGTGTGATCCTGGGAAAGTTTATTAACCTCTCTGTGATTCAGGTTCCTCATTAGTAAGACCAGGTTGATGAGAATAATCTCTTTGAGAGGTGAAATTACCCAAGGCACTGTGTTGGCTGACTTCCCTGTACCAGTCCAGCCATTCAGATCTCCAGTTGTGTGGGGCAGACTGAAAGGATGGGAAGGGAGGGTGTGGACACCTCTCCTGAAGGGGTTATGGTTTTAACTATTGGGAACACGGTTGAACTGCCAAAGATGCATGACTCAGTAGAATTGATTCTGACACCCCGTCAGGGTGCAATTTGTTCTCTTGAGTTTCATAACATTTCTATCAAGATAGAAATCAAAGACGACAATACAGAGAAACAAACTTGAGAGGGGCTGAGTAGGATTGGAGAGGCGATGTCACCAGGCACAGTGGCATTGGGAGGAGGCAACCTTTCAGTCATTCTGAGGATCTAATAGACTTCTCCCACCCCACCCACCAGCCCCCCAGGGCCCTGCCTTGCTGACCAGAATGGCAAGGGGTGGCAAGGACCCATTGTCATTAGGACGCTGGTGCAGCAGGATCAGGGTGCAGTCATGAACGAGGGCCTCTCATGACTGATGCTGGGGTAGAGGCCTGAGAGGATGGCATGGTCCACCAGGTACAGAGAGCCCCTTAAGGGGAGGAGTGGAGGAGGAGGGCCGAGTAGGCTTGGGTGAGGAAGGGGGAGTTATTATGAACCTGGGAGTATTTCACTTAAAGGAACTTCATTCTCTGGAGCCAGTGGGGTGTTCCAACTCAGAGCCACTTTCTGGTCCCAAAGAAAGAAGCACTTCCCCTCTTCCCCCACCCGAGTATTGAAGGTGACTCTGCTGTGGCCAGGCCCAAGCATCAACAAGAGACAGTGAGAGAAGCGCGCCCTGCTGGAGGTCAGCACAAAATGCACCCTCCTGGGGTCGCTGCACACCCCATCCCAGTAGCCCAGGGATGGGAGCAGTAACTCTGCAGGGCTCTCAGATGAGCTGCAGAGCATCCTCGGAAACCATGGCAACCAACGCATCACTATGGCTTCTGTGCTGGCAGGGCCTGCCAATGCATGGTGCCTGACAAAACAGCAGGAGAGAGCACATTCCTCACTCAGCCCTGCCCCTCAGCTCTCGCCATCTCAGAACAATGCCCCTCCCTCCACTGGCGCCTGCTCAGCCTGCAGACTGGTCCCAGGGTCCGGCGTGGGGACCATCCTGGCATCAGCAACCAGGAAATTATTTGGGAGACAGTGACGGCGGTGGATCAGGATGGAGTTGAGGTCATTCAGGAAGTGGGAGGTGAAGGAGGCGAAAAAATTGTCCTCATCGTCCTTCCGGTCTCAAATGCATACTCTGCAGAGGGTGGGTGTGGGGAGGGTCACCCTGGTCTTCCGCCTGCAGCACGGCCACCACTTTCAGACCCATCTCCAACTTCCCAGCATAGCCGCTTCCTGATGTTGACGGCTGAGCTGGGCTGGGCTCCCCTCCTCCCTACCACAACGGGTTGGATGACTTCACTTTTCCAAGTGGTTTTCTTAGAAAACAAAGGATTGCAGGTTTGGGTTCTGCCTGAGGAGTCACCTGAACTCCCTTGGCCCTACCCGTTTTGGAGGAAGCCTAACATGCTGTGTGATGTGCACTAAGACCTCACCTAGGATGAGAAGAATTTGAAAAAACTGGAGTACTAAAGAATGCTGGATACCAGCACGGCCCAACCTTTCCGGCTTCCGCTCCACAGAGCCCTTTCAATTCCCTGCCAAAACTCACCAGTCCCAGGTCCCATTCTCCTGCCACTTTGCCACAAGGCAGTGTGGATGATTTGTTCAACGAGAGTGATCATTCAATAAGAGGTTGCATTGCTTTGGGGCGTGGCACTGGTGCTAGGGTTTCTGAACCAAGAGTTTGACCTGTATAGTTTAAATGCATCGGGCACCCAGCGGGGACAAGGATATCAGACAGTTAGCACTACTGAATATTCCAGCTTGGTTTGTTTATTTATTTATTTTGAGACAGAGTTTCGCTCTTTTGCCCAGGCTGGAGTGAAGTGGCGCAATCTTGGCTCACTGCAACCTCTGCCTCCCAGATTCAAGCGATTCTCCTGCCTCAGCCTCCTGAGTAGCTGAGATTACAGGCACCTGCCACCATGCCTGGCTAATTTTTGTATTTTTAGTAGAGACAGGGTTTTGCCTTATTGATCAGGCTGGTCTCAAACCCCTCACCTCAGGTGATCCACCTGCCTCAGCCTCCAGCTTGGCCCCTTTCCTTCCCTCTCTCCCTCCCTCCTTCCCCTCCTCTCTCTCTCTTTCTTCTTCTTCTTCTCCTTCTCCTTCTCCTTCTCCTTCTTCTTCTTCTTTTTTTTTTTTTGAGACTTTCCCCCAGGCTGGAGTGCAGTGGCGCGATCTCAGCTCACTGCAAACTCCACCTCCCGGGTTCACGCCATTTTTCTGCCTCAGCCTTCAGAGTAGCTGGGACTACAGGCGCCCACCACCGCACCTGGCTAATTTTGTTTCTGTATTTTTAGTAGAGCCGGAGTTTCACTGTGTTAGCCAGGATGGTCTCGATCTCCTGACCTCGTGATCAGCCTGCCTCGGCCTCCCAAAATGCTGGGATTACAGGAGTGAGCCACCGCGCCCCGCCCAAGCTTGGTTTATTTTCAAGACTGCGTGCCTAGGCCCCCAAGCAAGAAGGCACAATTTTGGAAGGGAAAAGTCTTTCTGCTTCAGCCTTTTTTTCCCTCTAAATTGCTGAGGCTATTCAAGGGACAGGTGTTCCCAGTGTTGGGGACAGTTTGAAGAAGTAGGTATGAAGGGGGTGTAGAGAAGTACACAGACCCCAATCCCCCGACTGAATTTCAGCTGCCTCAGGAGCTTGGCTTCCTGTGGGATTGGGGTCATGGGTATCCAGAGAGGGCACAAAAGGAGCATTGGTGCTTGCCTTTGCAAAGAAGTGAAGTTGTTAGAACTTACTTTGGCCATTCTTTTGAAAGCCCTGATAGGTGAGAATGGCTGGGCGAACATGGGCATTACCCTGTGATGAGAGAGGACATGTTGGGTGGGGCATCCTCCCAGGGTCCTTCAGCCCTGACCTTCCCACACAGAAGCCACCGCTGGGCCAGGCGTGGTGGCTCACGCCTGTAATCCCAACACTTTTGGAGACTGAGGCAGGCGGATCAGGAGGTCAAGAGTTTGAGACCAGCCTGACCAACATGGTGAAACCCCGTATCTCTTAAAAATACAAAAAATTAGCCGGGCGAGATGGCGGGCGCCTGTAGTCCCAGCTACTCAGGAGGCTGAGGCAGGAGAATGGCGTAAACCCGGGAAGCGGAGCTTGCAGTGAGCTGAGATCGCGCCACTGCACTCCAGCCTGGGTGACAGAGCGAGACTCCATCTCAAAAAAAAAAAAAAAAAAAAAAAAAAAAAAAAAGAAACACAAGCAAAACCCCTCCCCCAAGTAATGATTTTTCTTTATTTTTGAGTTTTGGTTCTGGTATCCTTCCACCAGACCGTTTTTCCTTTCTGTGGCACACCCATGACTGCAAAACAAGATAATAAATGTCCTTTTACATGAGCTGTGCTTTCTCCAGTTTGGCATGTAGCCCAGATAAACCGAGAAAAAGTTTGTTTGTTTGTTTTTGTATTTTTTAGTAGAGACGGGGTTTCACCGTGTTCGCCAGGATGGTCTCGATCTCCTGACTTCGTGATCCACCTGTCTCGGCCTCCCAAAGTTCTGGGATCACAGGCTTGAGCCACCGCGCCCGGCCGAAAAAGTTTTAACTGTAACATGTAGGAAAGAAAGTTTTCCGAATGATGGGACATGAGTCACTTCCATTTGCCACACTGCATTCGGTTGAAGCCCCCTAGGGTTAACTTCAGGTTTTTGGGTTGGTAGCTGTAGGACCTGGCACTGAGGATGTTGTACTATATTTTAAGCTTGTTTCCAGATCAATGAATATTTATTTTTTAATCCAGCAGCATTTACATGAGTTAGGGAATGGAATTTTTCAGCTTCTGTTTGTCACACGCGTCCGTGTGAAGAGACCACCAAACAGACTTTGTGTGAGCAACTAGGCTGTTTATTTCACCTGGGTGCAGGTGGGCTGAGTCCGAAAAGTCAGTGAAGGGAGTTAGGGGTGGGGCCGTTTTATAGGATTTGGGTAGGTAGTGGAAAATTACAGTCAAAGGGGTTGTTTTCTGGCGGGCAGGGGCCGGGCGGGGGTGGGGGGCGGCGGGGTCACAAGATGCTCAGTTGGGGAGCTTCTGAGCCGCGAGAAGGAATTTCACAAGGTCATGTCATCAGTTAAGGCAGGAACTAGCCATTTTCACTTATTTTGTGATTCTTCAGTTGCTTCAGGCTATCTGGATGTGTCCCTGCAGGTCACAGGGGATATGATGGCTTAGCTCGGGCTCAGAGGCCTGACACTGTGAGAACAGGTGTCACTAATAAATTTACTTGATTATTTAATTGGGTTAAAGGTCCTGGTAAGTTTGTGTGAGCCTGAATATGTGTAATATAAAAGGGAAAATTTTGAGCCCTAACTGCTTGTTGAAGTGAACTAAACAAGGAATTTAACGGATCATCAGCAATAGGTTTTACTAAAGCTGTTTTTTTACCATTTTGGCAGCCTGCACTACATAAGCAGAGTCAGAGATTACATTAACAGGTTGATTAAAATCTTCTAATATAGATATAACTGTTTGTAGCTCAGCTCTTTGTGCAGAATGAAACTGAGTTTGAATAACCTTTTCTTCTGGTCCTGTATAAGCTGCTTCTCCATTCTGAGAGCCACTAGTCAAGATAGTTACAGCTCCCTCCAAAGGAATGGAACTAGTTATTTTGGGTAAAATTCAGGTAGTCAATTTTAGGAACTGAAAAATTTTAGTTTCAGGGTAATGATTATCTATATTACCAACAAAATCAGCCAGATTTGACTGCCATTTTGACAAATTAATAAAGGCTTGTTGGACCTGTGCTTTGTTTAAAGGAACTACAATTTTATCTGGATCAGTGCCAGCGAGTCTGACTATTCTCAATTGTACTTGGCCTATAAGAATAGCTATTTGATCTAAATAAATTGAGAAAGTGCTAGTTGTACTGTGAGGTAAAAAGGACCATTTAACTAAGTCAACATTTTGAACAATCACTCCTGTAGGAGAATGGAGAGTAGGGAACACCAGGAGCTGTAATGGAACACTAGGATCTCTTCTACCGACTTGAGCATTTGAATTTTTCTCCTCAATCATTGTAATTCTTCAGGGGCAGCAGGTGTCAGAGTTCTTTTGCTATGTAAATTTGGATCCCCTCTTAGCAAATCAAACAGGTTAGACATTGCGTAGGTGGGAATTCCTAAAGTAGGTCTTATCCAATTAATGTCCCCTAATAATTTTTGGAAATCATTTACGGTTTTTAAGGACTCTTTACGAATTTCCACCTTTTGAGGCTTTACTGCTTTCTCCTCTACCCTCATTCCCAGGTAATGATAGGGTGTAGTAGTTTGGATCTTATCGGGTGCTACAGCGAGATCTGTTAAGTCTCACCACTTCTTGTAGCATAGCAAAAGAGTCAATCAGTCTGTCCCTGCTTGCAGCAGCACATAAAATGTCATCAACATAATGAGTGATATAACAATCAGGAAACTGATTCCTGACAAACTGAATAACCTTTCCAACAAAAGTTTGACAAATTGTAGGACTATTTAACATTCTTTGGGGTAAAACTTTCCATTGATATCTAGTAGATGGCTCCTTGTTATTTATGGCAGGTATTGTAAACGCAAATTTCTCAAAATCCTGAGGATCCAAAGGAATAGTAAATAAGCGATCTTTTAGTTCAATTATTACCATCGGCCATTGTTTTGGGATCATGGCCGGAGATGGCAACCCTGGTTGGAGAGCTCCCATCGGTGGAATGGCTGCGTTAACCGCTCGTAAGTCGGTCAACATGCGCCATCTACCGGAATTTTTCTGAATTACAAAAACGGGGGAGTTCCACGGTGAAAAAGGTTCAACACGTCCTTTGTCTAATTGCTCTTTTGCCAATGAATGTAATGCCTCCAGTTTTTGTTGAGGAAGCGGCCACTGATCAACTCAAACAGGTTTTTGAGTTTTCCATTTTAATGGAATGGGCTTTCGAGGCTCAATAGTGGCCGCACCTAAAAAGGATATCCAATTCCTTTTCGGTCAAATTTAACTGAGACTTCTATCAGCTGAGTTATTCTGGCCTCATTTTTTTCCTAATCCTTTCCCAGGAATATACCCCATTTTGGTCATCATTCTTTGGCTCCCAGGACTGTAAATTGCAGAGGGAATGGTGAATTCTGTACTCCATTGCTGTAACAAATCTCTCCCCTACAAATTAATGGGAATGAAAATAATCCATAGGCTGGATGGTGCCTTCCTGCCCATCTGGTCCTAAACGAATAAAATTGTAGCACTTTGATAGACTTCAGATGCCGTGCCTACTCCAATCAAGCCGTAGAAGCCTGTTGTCGGGACCACGCTTTTGGCCACTGATTTACAGCTATAATTGAAATATTAGCACCTGTGTCTACCAGCCCTTCAAACTGTTTTCCCGGAGTCATTGTGCACCCAGGTGTGTTTTTAGAAACTTGATGTACTCAATAGGCTGCTTTTCCATCATTGTCGGTACTGCCAAAACCACCTTGTCTTTTTACTGTACTTTTTTCTACTTTTACATAAGGCAATAACAACAGCTGAGCAATTCTATCTCCCGGGTTTGCACTCCAAGGAATACTGGAACTAATGACCAATTGAATTTCTCCCACGAAATCTGAATCAATCAGCCCGGTATGAATTTGAATTCCTTTTAAGTTTAGACTAGATGTTCCTAAAACAAGTCCAACTCTCCCATCAGGTAAAGGGCCAAATACTCCAGTAGGCACTTTTTGAGGGGATTTCCCTGGAAGCAGAGAGACAGCTTTTGTGCAACATAAATCTGAGGCTGCACTCCCTGCTGTAGCTGGCGCCAATTGTGTTACTCTGGTGGTAGGGCAAGAGACAATGATGGTAGTTGGACTAGAGGCAATGACCAACTGAGGGACAAATGGCTGGAGTGGGAATGCCCCAGTGTGGAGTGAGGCCTAAGGCTGGCCGCTCTTCCTGTTTCCCCACTGCGGCTGTAACAGCTGGCCATTTTTATCAAATTTGGAGTGACACTGATTAGCTCAATGTTTACCCTTCTGGCACCTGGGACATAAGCCAGGTGGTTCTTTTGTTTGATTAGATCTTGCTTGTTTGTTTGATTTGTTCTTAAATTCCGTTTTTTGTGTCCAAATTGCCCATAATTGTAACAATTGCCTGAAAAGTTTTTAACTGGACCTCCCACTTTTAACCCTGCTAGAGCTTGAGCCATTATCATAGCCTTATGCATGATTTCACCAATTCCATTACATGCCCTGATATATTCATTAATCACATCAACTACCACCGCAACCTTTCCTTTCACCGGGTGGATAACTCACTGGCATTCAGGGTTAGCATTCTCAGAAGCCAATAATTCTACAATCGCCTTCCTGGCACTTTCATCAGCGAGCGCCTTCTGAGCTGCATCTTGAAGGTGAGCAATGAAATCACGATATGGTTCCTTTGAGCCTTGTCTAATAGAATTAAAAGAGGGGTAAGTAGTTCCTGGATCCTGAATTTTTTCCCATGCCCTTACACAGCAATTGCGAATGTGTTCAATGGCATCTTCTTGAAGTCCTAATTGTTGTTGTACAGTTAGCTCCCCATTGACCCCCTATTCCTAGAAGCTGTTCAAATGTAATGGCAATAGCAGGATTAGCAGCACGGTTTTTTCTATCCTGATTTTGAGCCTCATCGGTCCCCCAAGCCTTAAACTGAAGAAATTGGGAGGGCGAAAGTGTAACTTTCGTTAAAATCTCGCAATCTCGGAGTCAATCACTTATTCTGAGCCACAGATTGCAATTAGCGATCGGATGAAAGGCGAATTGGGACCATACTGACCAACAGCTGCTTTAAGATCTTCGAGCAGCTTAAAAGAAAATGGTTCCCATACCGCCTGATGGGCTCCACCTTGCTGTCGTGGGGGTTGCAAAACTGCTGGAAACTGCCAGGCATCAAGATCTCCAGCTAATCTAGCCTGCCGAGCAGTCACCTGTAATGGCGATTCATTAACATTAGATGGCAGTGCAGCCTTATGTTGTAACTGGTGCTGCACCACGTACTCTTGGTTCCTGAGACCACAATTCATTCATTGGGGAAACAGGGCAAATTTGAGATTCAGACCCCCAAGGCTCCGAACTACATTGCTTTATTGGAGGCGGTCACTCGGGATGATCCCAATGAGGGGCCGAGGGCTCCGCAAGGCCCTTCTTTGTTCTAAACATATTGGCATATACGGCTTCTCTCTTTTAGGAGCAGCTGAAGGTCTCACAGGCTCCTCAAAAGAAATTAAGTCATCTCTAGGTTTGTCTGATTTTCCTCAAAATCTTCTTCACTATCCTCTCCTCCCTCAACTTCCTTTGTATCTATATTGGCAGCAGCACCTCCTTCCTCCCAAGAAATTCTTTCTGCTGGAGGATAAGCCTCGTTTTCCAATGGAAACGGTTCCAAGGCTGCTTTAACTATAGCCCAGTTTAACCAGACTGTTAGAGGGATAAGTTTTCCTTCCTTACACACTTGTTTTAAGGCAATTCCCACCTGTTCCCAATCTTTTAAGTCCATGGTACCATGTTCAGGAAACCAAGGACAATATTACTCTACTGTTTGAAACAGAGTAATCGAAGTTTCTGTGTTAGCCTTCATTCCCGCGCTCTTTAAGAGGAGCTTCATAAAGTGTAAATCAGCAGAAGGTTTACTTTTTGATTGTCCCATGGTGTCGCTGGAATGCTCTGAGCGCACAAGCTTACTGCAAGGCCGACCACACGTTCTCGGGAGTCCCTGGACAGACCGTTCTTCGCAATGACCACACTCAGGCGTAACTTTACCTGGGTTCAAGGAGACCACGTTGGGCACCAGAGATGTAGGGGAACCAGCCTGCTACACCACCTGCAGGTTCTCCCCTTCCTGGCAGAGGTGAGGGAATGAGAAAAGAAATAAAGACAAAGACACAAAGTTTAAGAGTTAACAAAAGTGGATCCAAGGGTCCATCGCAATGCAGAGACTGCAAAGGCCCTGAGCTCTGGGTTCCACCGATATTTGTTGAGTACAATTCTTTTGATCCTATAGGCTGAGGGTGGGCTGATGGTGAGGTGATCATTGGGTGAGCATAGGGAGAGGTGGCGGAGGGGGCTGCGACCGTCATTAGCCAGTTAATACTACTTTCTGTTCCACTATGTACGCTAATACTCTATGTTTAACTTATAGATAATCATCAGAGTCCAACTAAGCGGTTAACAGAACAGAACAGGATGTGAAAGCAGAGAGCCCTTCAAACCACAGGCCTGTACATCAGAGGAGTGGTCAGCTCCTGAGCACGATTAGCAGAGCCGCTGCTCTGGCTCTGGGAACGGGCGGGAGACAGGAGACTTCCTCCTTATGTCTACCACAGAGGACTTCTCCTCTTTTACAAGCAGCCTCCTACAGTTCCCTCCCGGGTAATGGAGCAACGGTCGCTTCCCTTCCCACGAGAACTTTGTTCAGGCACTCAAGGGGGAGGTTGAGCCATAAGCCAGTTTTCTTGCTCAGAGGCTCCGCAGGCTTCCTGTGATTGTTCCACTCTGTGGTCAGTGGAGCAAACTTACCGCCTGATTCTCTTATTGTTGGATTAAGCACAAGCTATACTTATGATTCATAATTATGTTAGTAAAGCACTATTCTAAAACATATACTATTAATCTCTAAATGGGCACACTGTAGGCCAGCCCTCGACCACCTCAGCCCACATCCAAGCCCCTATTTTGACCCACACATCCCTCTCCATTTCTGCTACTTCTGTCTCTGTCCCAGGCTTCAACACCTTCTCAGGTCAGTGGGGGATGCGGGTGGGGACAGGAGAGTCTGTTTCTCATTCCCTGGGGTTGTGAGCAAAGGCATCCCTGGGATGTCCAACATGGATGTGGGGGCGGTGAGGGGAAGGCAGGCATATAGTTAGGGAGGAGGCTGGAAGAGGACCTGGCAGAGAAAAGAATGGACTGGGGCTCTAGGCACTGTTCTGGGGTGGCACATGTGGCTCTCCCTCCAGCCTGGGAGGGATTTCAAACAAATGAAAAACATGGTTCATACAAATTAGAATGTTCACAAGTCAAATATTTTATTCGACTCAGCCAGATGGTCATGCTGGTTCCCAGAACAATTGAGGAGCCGGGCATTTATAGGCAATTTAATAAAGGAATGTTAGGATGTGATTGTTGGGTTAGATATGAAACTAGTCAACATCCTATACAGCAATAAACTACAATCTCTGGTTTATTTGCTTTTAAAAAAAAGAACAAATCATTTACATGAACTTCCCATAAACTGAGGCCTTTATTAATAACAGACAGCAAAGTCAAACAATGGTATGCTGTGCTAGAAAATAAAAATCCTTCCCAGCACTTTGGGAGGCTGAGGTGGGAGGATCACTTGAGGTCAGGAGTTTGAGACCAACCTGGTCAACATGGCAAAACCCCATCTCCACTAAAAATACAAAAATTATCCGGGTGTGGTGGTGGGTGCCTGTAATCCCAGCTACTCGGGAGGCTGAGGCAGGAGAATTGCTTGAACCTGGGAGGCAGAGGTTGCAGTGAGCCGAGATAGCGCCACTGCACTCCAGTCTGGGTGACACAGTGAGACTCTGTCTCAAAACCCAGAAAACCAAAACCAAAACCAAACCAAAACAACAACAACAAAACAAAGGACAGGCAGTTGTCCTCTTGATTCTACTTATCAGTTTTGGATAATTTTTCTTAACAAGGCTGCTCCCTGTAAGTACATCAAGCAATCAAATAGATCTCCATTTCAGGGTTTCGCCTCTCTCTCTCTCTCAGTTTAAGGTTCTCACTTCTTTACTCCTCACTGTGGCCCTGCTATGCAATCCCACTCTCCTTCTCTCCTTCTCAAGCAACAGCTAGGTGTGCATCCTTCTTTCCAGACCTTTCCTTGCCATTTCTATTGATTTACATCCTTCACTTAAAAAAAAAAAACACACAAGGGGGCCCGGGTGCCGTGGCTCACGCCTGTAATCCCAGCACTTTGGGGGACTGAGGCGGGCAGATCACGAGGTCAGGAGATCAAGACCATCCCGGATAACATGGTGAAACCCCGTCTCTACTAAAAATACTAAAAAATTAGCCGAGCGTGGTGGTGGGTGCCTGCAGTCCCAGCTACTCGGGAGGCTGAGGCAGGAGAATGGCATGAACCTGGGAGGTGGAGCTTGCAGTGAGCCAACATCGCACCACTGCACTCCAGCCTGGGCGACAGAGCGAGACTCCGTCTCAGAAAAACAAAACAAAACAAAAAAACACAAAAGGGATCATGTGCTTCTCATAATGTGACTTGTTTTCTACCTATATTATAGAACATCATCATTAATGCAGTCAAGTGCCAACTTGACTGCAGTGAGGAATATTGAGAGAACTGGTAAAGCGTTATTTCCGGGTGTGTCTGGGAGGGTGTTTCCAGGGGAGATTGGTGGGAGTCAGTGGGCTGGGTGGGAAACGTCCACCCTCAATGTGGGCGGGCATCATCCAATCACTGTGGGTCCTGGTGGAACAAAAAAAGGGAGAAAGGGATTTCTTCCCTTTTTCTCTCTCTCGGAGCTGGGATACTCTCCTCCTCCTGCCCTTTGGTGATCAGAACCCTAGCTCTCTGGCTTTGGGACTCCAGGACCCATACCAGTGGCCCCCCAACCAGTGGAAGTATTCGCAGGCATTTGGTCTTGGACTGAGAATAACACCATTGGCATCCGTGGTTCCAAAGCTTTCAGACTTGGACTGAGTCATGCTGCTACTGGCATCCAAGGGTCTCCAGCTTGCAGACAGCCTGTAGTGGGACTTCTCAGCCTCCATAATCACATGAGCCAATTCCCCTAATTTCTCCTTGTATATCTGTCTATAGTCATGTACCACATAATGACATTTTGATCAATGATGGACCACATGTAAAACAGTGGTCCCATAAAATTATAATGAAGCTGAAAAATTCCTACTGCCTAGTGCCATCATAGCTGTCAGAATGTCATAGCACAACGCATTACTTACATGTTTGTGGTGATGCTGGTCTAGGTAAAATTTTGTGCTGCCAGTCACAAAAAAGTGTACAGTAATGTCCTAAGCCCTCACATTCACTCACCATGCACTCACTCACACACCCACAGCAACTTCTGGTCCTGCAGCTCCATTCATTACGCCATCGGCATCCCTGGTTCCAAGGCCTTCAGTAAATGCCTTATTTAGGTGTACCACTTTTTACCTTTAACATCATTTTTTTTTTTTTTTTTTTGAGACAGAGTCTCGCTCTGTCGCCCAGGCTGGAGTGCAGCAGCGCAATCCTGGCTCACTGCAAGCTCCGCCTCCCGGGTTTATGCCATTCTCCTGCCTCAGCCTCCCGAGTAGCTGGGACTACAGGCGCCCGCCACCTCGCCTGGCTAGTTTTTTGTATTTTTTAGTAGAGACGGGGTTTTACCGGGTTGGCCAGGATGGTCTCGATCTCCTGACTTTGTGATCCGCCTGTCTTGGCCTCCCAAAGTGCTGGGATTATAGGCTTGAGCCACTGCGCCCGGCCTAACACCATATTTTAATTGTACCTTTTCAATGTGTAGATATGTTTAGATACACAGATACTTGCCATTGTGTTACAATTGCTTATAGTATTCAGCATGGTAATGTGTTGCAAGGGTTTGCAGCCTGGGAGCAACAGGCTAGACCATGTAGCCGCGGTGTGTGGTAGACGCTACCATTTGAAATTATGTAAGCACAGTCCACAGTGTTTACACAATGATGAAACCACCTAACACATTTCTCAGAACATATCCCCATCGTTAAGTAATGCATGGCTATATGTCTATTATCTATTTACTATCATCTATCTATCTATCTATCAATCAATCAATCTATCTATTATCTATCTTCTATCTATTTACTATCCATCATAGCCCAAGGAAACCACCACTCTGGAGAATTAACTGGATATCCCTAGAAGTGAATGTTCTCCGTAACAACCTTCTCTTCTCAAGGCGGGGCAGCCAGCGGAGAGCTCTAGGGCTAGGGTTGTGTGGTATGTGTGGTGGGGGCACCTCACAGGCTCACAAGCTCACAGGCCCTGGGCAGAGGAGGTGGTGGTGGCTTCTCCAAGGGTGGTTAGGGACTGACTGCTTGGATTTTCACAGCTGAGCTGCCTTGGAGGCTGCAGTTTCTCCTGGAAATGAAAGTTGATCCCAAAAGATATATACTGAAACAAACACCAGTTTACTGACTCGGGTGCAACTGCCCTCCAACTCACCAGCACATCCACGCATGCAACCATCCAATCACTTTCCCTTCATCTGACATTAAACAAACATTTGTTGGGTATCAATCTGAGTCAGTGCAGCGCTGGGCACGAGGCCTAGCAAATTGAGTGAGACCCAGCTCTTGCATTCAAGAAGCTCATGGTCTGGTTGGGGAGACACACAGGTAAGTGATGGGCACCACAGGGTTTTAGGAATTATTTGTGCGTTAATTCCTCCATTCAGCACGTACTTACCAAGCACCTGCAGTGTGCTAGCGCTGTGATGGGCAGTTGTGAACCTTGTCCTCCTGAAATGGAAATCCAGCAATAGAGGTCAGGATGGCTAAGTCAGCTGGAAATGCCCCTGAGGAATAGGCAATGAGGCAATAGAAGGATGAAGGAGGCACATCAGCTCATAGCTGTCCCATCTTGGCAAGGACACACATCACTCCTCTGAGAATTAGTGTTTTGGCCAGAATTAGTCACATGACCTCAACCTAACTGAAAGGCAGGCTAGGAAATGTTGGGAAGTACATGAGGTATTAGGTGAGCATAAACTCTCTCTGCTCCAGCAACCAGTGACCTCTGCTGCTCCATGTTAAGTCAAATAGCCTCTCTCATGGAACTGAATATGGAGGCAAATAATTCAAGGATGAAAAATGGTAGGAGCTTCATTATTCCCATGGCAGTCCCTGGGGACAGCATTAATCAGTTCTTGTCCCTTGTCCCTCAGATGCCTCAAGCTTCCTGGGTTTTAGTTTCTTTCCTGAAACTGCATGATTAACTTTTTTTTTTTTTTTTTTTGAGATGGAGTTTCACTCTTGTTGCCCCGGCTGGAGTGCATGGTGCAATCTCGGCTCACTGCAACCTCTACCTCCTGGGTTCAAGTGATTCTCCTGCTTCAGCCACCCAAGTAGCTGGGATTACGGGCACCTGCCACCATGCTAGGCTAATTTTTGTAGTTTTAGTAGAGACGGGGTTTCACCATATTGGTCAGGCTGGTCTTGAACTCCTGACCTCAGGTAATGCACCCACCTCGGCCTCCCAAAATGCTGGGATTATGGGTGTGAGCCACCGTGCCTGGGCTTTTTTTTTTTTTTTTTGGACAAGATACTGCTCTGTTGCCCAGGCTGGAACACTGGAATGCAGTGGTGTGATTACTGCAACCACTGCCTCCCTGGATCAAGCAGTCCTCCCACCTCAGCCTTCCGAATAGCTGGGACTATAGGCATGAGCCACTATGCCCTGCTACTTTTTACATTTTTTTGCAGAGATGGGGTCTCACTATACTGCCCAAGCTGTCTTGAACTTCTGGGCTCAGACAGTCATCCTGCCTCGGACTTCCAAAGTGTTGGGATCACAGGCGTGAGTCCCTGCGCGTGGCCTGCATAGTCAGCTCTTTAACTTCTCAAAGAACTCCGTTTCTTTTCCATTAACTCCTTTATTGTTTAAGTTAGCAGGAATTGATGGAAAGAAGTTTGACAGATACATATATCTCTAAATCACTTTTGGTCTACTCACTCTCCACGAGGAATGAGCAGGTCAAATGCCGTTTGCCAGTCAGCCCTACCCCTTCTGAGGCACTGTTCTGTATTTTTCCAATGGTAGTGTTTATGCAGTTATAGTATATAAATTACATTTTTGTCCACATTGTTTTATAAAAAGCAGTGAAACTGAAAAACAAAAGCACTCATGCCTGCAATGTGAAGTAGTGATGGAAATCATTAGGTGACTTGTAAAGGAGGCATTTTGTTTTTACACCAAAAAAGCAAAGGCCATTTTAAAATTTGGAGAGTGCTGGTCAGGTATTTTGCAGAATGCCCCTCAATTTGGGTTTGTCTGTATTTTCTCATTATTAGACTGTAGTTGAGTTTCTAGAAGAAACCACAGAGGTGAGGTGCTCTTCTGACAACATTAGAGCAAAGCAACATGGTATCAGCAAGTTCACCTGGATCTTTTATTTACTTATTTATTTATTTAGAGACAGAGTCTGTCTCTGTTGCTCAGGCTGCAATACAGCAGCACCATCTCAGCTCACTGCAACCTCTGCCTCCTGGGTTCAAGCGATTCTCCTGCCTCAGCCTCCTGAATGGCTGGGATTACAGGCACCTGCTACCAAGCCTGGCTAGTTTTTGTACTTTTAGTAGAGATGGGGTTTTGCCACGTTGGTCTTTAACTCCTGGCCTCAAGTGATTCACCTGCCTCAGCCTCCCAAAGTGCTGGGAATACAGGTGTGAGCCACCACGCCCGGACTCACCTGGATTATTTGATTAAGGTGATGTCTACCAGGTGTCTCCACTGGAGTTATTTTTTTTTTAAAGGATACTTTTTTACCATAACGGATGCTCACTGAATATGAGCCAGAAAAAAAAAAAAACAGAATGAAAGAATGTGTATGAAATGTTGTAACTCCATCAGTGAAGATGAAATCTAGCAGCAAAGTGTGACTAGAGATATGATAATGTTTTCTGATTCTCTGGAAACAGAACCTACTTTATAATGTACAAGTCTTTAACTTTAGGGGACGCTTTTAAGAAAGTATATACAGGCACTGCCTGCGCCGACTGGGCAGTGCGTCCTCATTCTGCCTGTTCTGCCTGGCTCCCAGTGATCCTTTTTCAGTGTTTTATTCATTTTAAAGCTGAGACAGTAGGTCACAATCCACCTCTTGGGCATTTTTTGTTTTCGTTTTTGTTTTTCTGAGATGGAGTCTCACTCTGTCACCCAGGCTGGAGTGCAGTGGCACGATCTGGTCTCACTGCAACCTCCACCTCCCAGGTTCAAGTGATTCTCCTGTCTCAGCCTCTCGAGTAGTTAGGACTACAGCCACACACCACCAGGCCCAATTAGTTTTTTAATTTTTATTTTTTGGTAGAGGTGGAGTCTTGCTATGTTGTCCAGGCTGGCCTTGAACTTCTGACCACAAGTGATTCTCCTGCCTCCATCTCCCAAAGTGCTGGGATTACAGGCATGAGTCACTGTGCCCGGCCTCTTTGGCAGCCACTTCTTGGTGACTGTCCTTGAGTTGGGTGACCATAAGGTCCAATCAGTGGAGGCTAGTGGGCCCATGGGCAGGATTATATGCCTCCCCCCACGGTTGTAAAATGTAAAACAAAACCAACTAGCAAAACCCTCAAGTGGGCTCTGCAGGCACTTTGAGGCTTACAGCCTCCAAAAGGCTCAGTGGTTCTGTCCTGAGACTGTTATTGGTGGGTTTTTTGCTTTCTGTGCTTTGATTTTGTTTCTGTTTTTTTTGTGTGTATGGTGGTGGGGGTGAGTTACAGAGTCTGGTTGTCCCAGGAGAGGCACATGGAGGCCTGTTTTTCCGAGGAGTCCTTTTCTCTGGGTGCCAGTTATCCTAGAGCGACGTGGTCAAAGGGATGTTATCCGGGCCTGTGTTCCCCTGGGGTTTAGATGGAGACACTGTTCTCGATGAGGGGAGGGTCCAGGTAGGTGTAGGGCAGCACCAGGCCCCGGTTCCGCTCCTGGATGGCCCTCGAGATCTGGGCCAGGTGGCTCTGGAAGGTGGCGATGCTCCGCCGAGGGGCCTCCTCTGTGAAGTGCTCATCCGGATAGGTGCCCAGGGGCCTCTGGGGACCCACCACAGGCTGGGTGAGTGGGCTGCTGAGGTCCTGTATCCCAGACTCCCTGTCCCCACTATCTGAGCAGCTGCAACTTGCCTTAGTCAGCTCTGGCCCGAGCCCCCAAGCGTGGGACCTGAAGTAGCCCTCAATGGGGCCTGATCCATGTCCCTCCTCTTAAACAGATAGCCACCTAAAGCTTATCTGCAGGAAGCTTTCGGGGAATGAAAGCTCAATTCGGAATTTGCAAGGAGCACAATTACACATTCCCCTTGCCACTGAGAGTGGCTCTGCATCATCGCATTTTGCCATTTGACCTTCGCTGTGAAATGTCCAAGGCTCATGTGTCCCACTGGAGGGTCAGTGGGGCAAGGGGACCTGTGACCTGATGGCAGGGTTGAGTCTGGGCCAGCAGGGTAAACATCACACTTTCCCTTACCCCACTTCGTCCCAGCCTGGCCCCCAGTCCCACACTCACTTGGTCTCCAGGCTCCTTGCTCAGCAACCAGAGAGCAAGGATGACATCACATGTGGCATTGACGGGTGGGAGGGTGGCTATGAAGCCCTCACGTGTTGCCAGGCCTTTGGAGGTGGGTGGTGGCAGCTGCATGCTGGGTGGCAGGTTGGGCATCCAAGCACAGGAGTCAAACTGAAGGCCGAGAGGGCAGAATGAGGCGGAGGAGCTGTGTCACCAGCCTGCCACCCCAGGCGCTGGCCTTTCCTCACCTGCCCTGCACTGACAGCCGCATGCTTGGCTGAGCAGTTGAATATCACCATGGTGACATACTGCACCAGGGCTTCCCGGGTCTCCAGTGAGGAGGGTATACCTGTGAGGAGAGCTGGGCTGGGATGGGGCTTCCAGGGGCCTGAGGACCCTGCTGCGGAGGCTTGAGGGTGAGCCTTGAGGGTGGGGAACACGGGGATGGGGTCACTCAAATGCGCACTCTGCAGGGGGTGGGGGACACGGGGACCGGGTCACTCAAATGCATGCTCTGCAGGCGGTGGGGGACACAGGGATGGCGTCACTCAAATGCGCCTGAGGGCTGAGGTCCCCATACCTGAGCTCTCCTGGTTTAGGAAACCCTTGGAGAAGATCTCTCTGACCCAGGCCTGGAGCTCTCTGTCATCTTGGACAGACTCATCGCTTGGGTAGTAGATACCGATGATTTCAGAGACAAAGCTGCAATGCACCCAGGTTCAGGCCCAGCCTCCAACCCCAACACACTCTGAGGAATGCCTCTGCTTAGTGTCATGAATGTCTGGCCCTCCTCCTCAACGTGAGCCTCCCTGGGGCCTCAGTCTCCTTCTCTGTCTTCCCGTGTCCCCGACCAGCCCTCGGCTCTCCAGGGACGGCCCCTCACCGTTCCACTGCACCCCAGATCTGCATCCCATCATCACGGTAGTAGTAGCCTGGGATGTCTTCAACTCCTCGGGTCCGGATATCCTCAGGCAGACACAGGAGAGAATAGTTCAGCTGCTTCATGTTCCTCTGTATCAACTCCGAGAAGCCCTCGATGCCGATGCCTGTGGACTGACGGACAGGACTCTTGGGTCCTGCAGACCTTGCTCCAGAAGCAGGAGGTAGCACTGGTGTCGGGGAGACAGGCCACTGCTACCCCAGGACCTCAAATTCCTCACATTGAAGGAGTGGCCTGCCCACTCCCGCCCCAACACAGCTCTCACCCTGTCCACCACCTGGCCTGGCACGATTAGCAGCTCCCGGGCGAGCATGTTGATGTGCAGGGTGTACCGGGTGTGCGGGATCAGCAGCTGTGGGGCAGGAACGGCAGAGCTGGGGGAGGCCTGGGTCTTTCTGGCCCCAGACCTTCCCCCACAGAGGCACCAGCCCTGCAAGTCACTTGGAAAGAGGCAACAGGAATGAGAGGAGGCAGCCTGGGACAGGGGTCTGAGCCCTGGAGTTCCTGCTGGGCTCTACCAGCAGCTTGTTCTGGGAGCTCAGGTGTGCTCCTCCCTCTCCCTGAGCCTCAGGTTATTTTGTCAAATGCTGGTGCTGATGTGGCTGAGCGCTGTGTCTTCTGGCTCTGGCATCTTGTGATTCCCTAGCCCCTGGGCAGGGAAGACACTAGGAAAACCAGGGCCTGTGGGCCTGGCAAAGTGGAGCCATCCACCAGAGCCCACCTCTGAGTGCCAGGCCCCAGAAGCTGCAGATAGTCAGAAACAACCAGATAGGATGTAAGAGCACAGAGTAGGGCCCACATCCAGGACCCAGGAGACGTCTAGAAGGATCAGAGAATTTGAGCGGTGGCTGTGGGTGAACCCTGGGAGGGAGCCATCCTGCCCTTCACAGAGGAGATGCCTCGAATCCATGCTGTCTGGAAGTTAGCAGGGTCTAGGAAACCTACAGAACCCACCCTAGAGCACAGGGGCCTCCCACCCAGCCCTCCCCCATCCCAGAACTATCTGCAGAAAACCTGTCGGTGTCTCAAAGCCATGTTCACATTTTGGCACCTGCCACCCCCAGGCCCTTCCCTTCCTAAGATTTGGGCTTCTATGATGGCTGCTGATGCCGTCTGATCTCCCTTAAGAAGGGAGCCTCTCCGGGGTACCTCATTTATCTTACTCAGGGCCTGCTGGAGACCAGGCTCCCGGGGGGCTGTGCCGGGAGATGCTGCTGAAGCGGACGGGAGCTCCGCAACCCAGCTTGCATGGATAGGGGCATGTGAGGAAAGGCTGCTTAGAAGAGGCACAGAGGCATGGGCACAGGCTGGGCCACCTTGTCAAGCCACTGACCTTGAAGAGAGGGTGGCAGTGGGGCAGCTGGCGCAGGGTAGCCAGGGTGAAGACCTCAGGCAGCAGGTGTGAGTGCAGCAGGTGTGTGAGGGCCTCATGGAAGGAGAACTCGGCATTGCGCACCCAGGTCTTGGCCAGTAACCAGTCCCACTTGTCGTCAGTGGGCAGGAAGATGGGGCTGTTGGGGCCGGGGGACTGGCTGAGCTGGGGGGAGGCGGGTGGGGACAGAGACAGCCATGAGTGTCTGCCAACCATTCAGTCTGACCCTCCTCGCCCCTGCCCTGCCCCTGCCTGACTGCAGACCTGGATGGCGAGAGGCAGCAGCGGCCCGCAGCCCGGGCTCTGGTACAGCAGGGTCATCGGGGCCGCAGAGAACTGAGGTTTCCCATTAATGACATTGGTATGGATGCCGGAGAGGATACCGTGATCCACCAAGAACAGGGAGCCCTTCTGCAGAAGAAAGGACAGCTGGGGCTACCACCTGGTTTTCTAAAGGAAGGGGGTGGGGTGGTAGAAGGGAGAGGATTCAGGGCTGGGAGAGGAGCATGTTTCGGGAGAGTGTGCTTGGCACTCAGAACACAGTAGGTCTCTAAGAAATGTGAGTGCGTCCCTCTGTCTCCAACAGGGGAAGGGTGCGAAGGCACTGAGATGGGACTGTGAACAGCCTGGATCCCTGCACCCCTCACCTCTAGTTCAGCCTGCAGGCTGGTCCCAGGGCCCAACACTGAGGCCACCATGGCATCAGTGACGGGGAAATTCTTTGGGAGGTAGTGACAGCGGCGGATCAGGACAGGGTTGAGACCATTCAGGAACTGGGAGGCGAAGAAGGCATCCTCCTGCCAGTGCTCAAATGCGTGCTCTGCAGGGGGTGGGGGACACGGGGACGGGGTCACCCCAGCTCCCACAGGCCTCTGCCTAACCTTCACAGGGGGTCCTCAGGGTTACCTCCCCTGCCCCTTGTCCTCAGTCACTGCCTGTTCATCCAACAGCACATCAGAGTCCCCAGCCCACCCATCCCAGTGTCTGCCTAACACCCGCCCTGGATAACTCAAATGCAACATGTTGGAGACCAAATACAGATTCTTCCGACAGCTCAGGTTGGTCCCATTGCCTGATATTTGGGAAATGGCAGCTCCATCCCCACCCGGTTGCCTACAGAGGAGACTGGGGACCTCTCTTTTTCTTTTCTTCTTTCCCCTTTTCTTTTTTTTTTTCTTTCTTTTTTTTTTTCGAGATAGGCTGTGTTCCTGTGTTGCTCAAGCTGGAGTCCAGTGGTGCGACCTCGACTCACTGCAACCTCTGCTTCCTGGGTTCAAGTGATCCTCCTGCCGCAGCCTCCCAAGTAGCTGGGATTACAAGCACAGACCAGCACGCCTGGCTAACTTTTGTATTTTTGGTAGAGACAGGGTTTCTCCATGTTGCTCAGACTGGTGTCGAACTCCTGGGCTCAAGTGATCCATCTGCCTTGGCTTCCTCCTTTCCTTTCTTCCTTCCTTCCTCCCTCTCTCCCTCCCTTCTTTCCTTCTTCTCTCTCTCTCTCTTTCTCTCTTTACAGGGTCTCACTCTCTTGCTCGGCTGGAGTGCAGTGGGGCTGTCTCGGCTTAGTGCAACCTCCGTCTCCCAGGCTTAAGCAATTCTCAGGCCTCAGCCTCTTGAGTAGCTGGGACTATAGGCACGTGCCATCACATCCGGCTAATTTTTGTATTTTTAGTAGAGATGGGGATTTGCCATGTTGGCCAGCCTGGTCTCAAACTCCTGACCTCATGCAACCCACCTACCTTGGCCTTCCAAGTGCTGGGATTACAGGTGTGAGCCACCACGCCCAGCTGGAGCCTGGGGATCTCTCTTGGTGGCACCCCCAACATATCAAATCCCATTGATTCTCCATCCTGAGTACCTCTCGGTCCACCCATCCACTCCACTGCATTGCCACTGCCTTGCTGAGGTGACCATCCTCTGGTGACCACAGCCAGAGCCTCATAGCAGATTCTCATAGCCTCTTGCCCCCCAGTAACTCCCCCTGAGCAGTGCATAGTGACCACATTATTCCCCTGCTGGCAACCAGTCAAGCACTGGGCTGAGGAAAGACCCAAGTCCTGCCGTGGCCAACACAGTCCTATGTGACCCCTGCGCACCTTCCTGCTCCTTCTATCACCCTCCTTCTCTTGCTCATTACACTTTGACCAAGAAAAGTGGTGTTTTCTTTCCTCCAAAGATGGCTGATCGTTCTGTCTTCAGGGCCTTCACACTCACTGTTCCCCGAACTGCTCTCTGCCCCCACAGCCCATCCTTGGCACTGCTAAGGCCTACTCAACTTCGAGGTCTCAGCATAGTTCACTCCCTTGGGAGAACTTTCCTGGGGCCCTCTCCAGGGTATGGCAGGTGCCCCCTTTACACACTCACTGGATCCAATGAGCATGTTTCATAGTGTAACGAATTATTTGATTTTGAGTCTAATTAACACCAACTGGCCTGCTCAACTGTGAGCCCAAGAAGAACCATGCAGCCCCTAACCCGGTGTCTGATATGCAGCAGCTCAACAAATGTCTGTTGGATTAGAAGGCGTTAGAAGGTCAGGGATCCCCTCTGTCCATATTCTCTTTTGTCTCTGTGGGGAAAAGTAAGGTCTAGCAAGGGCCTGCTCAGGGTTACATAGCAAATCGGTGCTTGGTTTTCTGAGACTCTGGACAGCCACAGGAGTTGATGCCCCAGGAAAGAGGTCAGGATCCCTGGCCCAAGCTCCTCACCAGCTGCTGGGGTCTTCCGGAAGTTGAAGATCCTTTTCATCTCATTCAGACTCCTCCAGAGCCCCTTGCGGTCCAGCAACCCCTTGATTTTCATCTCTGCAAAGCTGCCAGGGGATGTGAGGGGTGGGGAGTGGGCAGGAGGCCCTGGGAGACCCTTCCCTGTCATCCAGCCTTATGCCTCTTGGGATCCTGAACCAGCCTCTGGGCCTAAGATAGTCACCGCCCCTAAGGTAGCTGTTGCTCTGTGGGACTGGTAGTGGCTAGGAGGCTGTTTCCTGGATAGGACTATGTGACTCATATCACTGAGGGTGGCGGAACTGACTAGGGGAGGTGAGAAGGCAGGGGTCACAGGGCATCTGAGGCCTAGGGGCAGGGCAGGGTGGGCATCCTCACGCAGAGCCTGCCTGTAGATAAAAGTTGGCATTCTTGGCTGTGGAGTATTTGATATTGAGATCCAAGTCTTTCACTGTCCTTTTATCCAGGCAATGAGGCCAGCCTGGGTTGTAAGCCTTCCACCTGGAGGGTAGAGAGGGAAAGTGGTCAGCAAGAGGCCTCAGGGAGCCCCTTCACTAGGGCAGATGGAGTGGCAGTCCCCTTGGGGGGCCTGGTCACAGTCAGACCCCTTCAGCAAAGGAGGGCCCTCCTGGGATCTGCCCTTCCATTCTACACGAGGCTGCAAGGGAGCTGCCATTTTCCCACAGTGAGCTGGCTCCCCTGGTCAAGGGTGATTGGTCCAGAGTTGAGCACCTGACTAGAACTGCACCAATCAGAGTCCTTTCCAGGGAATTTGAAACTGGGGCTGAGCCTAAGAGGTGGTCTCTCTCTGGACATGTGGATTACAGCAGTAAACACAGACTGTTAGCTATGGCCATTTTCCACTGGGTGGACAATTCCTGCCTGTGTTTCTGTAAGTGCCTCTGTGTCTGGCTGACAAACTCGTTTTTTCTGCCTGCTAGTTGGAGTTAGCTTTTGTTCTTACAACTATAAAAGTCCCGACTAACACAGATGCATCTTGTAGAGGGGAGATTATCCTGGGACAGGGGCTGCACAGAAGGTTTCAGTTGCCTTTGGTAGGCGTCCCATAGAGAGGCAATTCAGCCTCCACAGTTTAGGCTTAGGGGGAGCCACCTAAGGCATCTCTAAATTCTATTCTCAAACAAGCAACACAACCAAAGACCTTCCAGCAAAATGGTAAAACCATGTCTCTGCAAACTTGATGACCCCTAGCCAGTCATCCTCTCACTCATTCATTCTTTGATTCATTCAAAATTTGCTTTTGGGTTTGAGCTTTCAACTTCAAAGAAAAATTTGCAATTAAAGTACACTGCCACCAGGTGGTGGCCAAACCCTGCCTCTCAGACTTTAATCCCTCTCACCTAGAGATCTTGGTTAAATGCAGATTCTGATTTCTAACAAGCTCCCAGGCAATGCTGTTGCTATGGATCTGAGGCCTCACTGTACGTATTATAAGAGCCTAGAGTGTTGGAACAGAGTTGACTGAAAGACAGGAACAACAGCAAGAGCACAATGCAAGGCTTGGCAGCTGACTAGCTACATTCTTAACCATTTTCTCATTTGTTCCTCCTAACCCAAACGAGATTGGTATTCTTAGTTTCTTTTACAGAAGAAAATAAGAATCAAAGAGATGAAATAATTGGTCTAAGATCTCACAGCTCGTTTTCACAAGCCTAGGCTGACCCTGGGTCTCCACGGACACAGTAGACCTCAATATCTATTCCCTCTCTTGGGGCTGCTGCTGGCAGATTTGGTGCAATGGCTTCCTTAGGGGTGGAATTCATGACACATGGAGAATCACCAGGAACCAAATGAGCCTGTGGCTGCTCTGATCCCACAGACCAGGAATAAAAGCCTGCAGCCCAGGCTTTAGACGGCAGATGAGTTGGCCAGATCAAGATCTTTTGAAAGTCTGCTCTTGAGTGCAGTTCCTGGCTTTGTGCCAAGGGAATCCTCACTAGCGGCTCCAACTCCTCTGCAGTCTCCAAGTCCCAGTTTTCCCCTCTGACCTCCAATGCTGAGCCCAGAGCACAGAAAGAGCCCCCGTCTCACCCCTTGCTAGCCCTGGAGGGTGAGTTTCCTGGGGCTTGAGAGGTGTGTTTCTGCTCTACTCAGATTTCTGGGAGGATACAAGATGATGCATGAACAAGTCCCAGGGCAAGGAAGACACCAGCAAAGGTAAGCCATTTAGAGGAGTTTTTCTTTTCCCTCCCTCCCTCCCTTCCTTCCTTTCATTCTTTCATTCTTTCTTTCTGACCGAGTTTTACTCTGTTGCCCAGGCTAGAGTACAATGGCATGATCTCGGCTCACTGCAACCTCTGCCACCCGAGTTCAAGCTATTCTTCTGCCTCAGCCTCCCAAGTAGCTGAGATTACAGGTGCCTGCCACCATGCCCAGCTAATTTTTGTATTTTTAGTAGAGATGGGGTTTCGCCCTGTTGGCCAGGCTGGTCTCGAACTGCAAACCTCAGGTGATCCACCTGCCTCGGCCTCCCAAAGTGCTGAGATTACAGGTGTGAGCCAACACTGCACCTGGCCCTAGAGCAGTGTTTTTCAAATGTCAGTGGCCACCAGAGTCATCTGGAAGTCTTGTCAAAACAAAAATTCCCACTTTTCACCCTCAGTGTGTAGTAGGTTGGAGGTGGCCTGAGAATTTGCATTTCTCTATGTTCCTGCAGATGCTGCTGGTCCCAGGAGCAGCTTTGATAGGAGAGGTGGAGGCAGGGGCTTTTAATCTCTGTCATGACCAGGACACTCAAGCTGCCCCTCATCCGTTGGGCACCCCCTCCCCCAACAGTAACCCCGTCCTCACTGGTACATCTCCTGCCGGGCCTGCAGCTCCTCCTGGCGCTGTTGCTGGAGCAGGGGGTGGTGGTCTGCCCTGGACACCTTGGCTGTGGGAGAGGGGGAGTAGGTTGCGGCGGGGAGAGAAACTCCCCATCACTATCCCAGCCACACCGTCCCCATGATTGCTACCCTCTACCAGGTCCCCTCCTCCCATAAGTACAGTTTCTACACCAGGCTGCCACCTCCCCCTCACCAAGGCCCCACCAGCCTCCCTCCTCTGCTGGCTATTACGTGGCCACACCAGCTCACCTCTCCACTTCACCTGCCCTTCTCTCCAACCCCTAGTCCCCAACCCCTTCCTGTGCTCCCCCTGCAGCCCCAGCCCGGCCGGCCCCTCACCTGTCCCCTCCTGCAGCACCAGGCTCCCCGCCCCCTCCAGCCACTGGTAGCAGGGGAAGAGGAGGGGGCCGCCCTGCGGCGGTGTCAGCTGGAACCAGCGGCAGAACCAGGCGTCCGGGGCCAGGGGCCCGAGCAGGGGCAGCGCTGGGGGCGCCTTGTGCACGCGCAGCAGCAGCACTTGGCCCACGTCCTTCGGGAGCGTCACCTGGAAGTCCTCCTCCTGAGGGGAGGTTTTAGTATGCGTCAGGCCAGACCCACCTGCTCGCCCCCTTCACCTCCACCCCTACCCACTCCCACGCACTCACAGCGCCCGCAGTGAACTCCTTGCCGAGATTGTCCAGGGGCATTGGGGGGCTCTCTTCCCGGGTCCCCACGATGCTGACAGACACTTTGTCCCATGTGCCAGCGCCGAAGGCCTTCCCAGTGGACACCCTGACCCTGAAATCGGCCATGGGGCCAGCCTAAGACCAGCTGTGGACTGCGCACAAGGCTGCAGAGCTGGGCTCACCCCGGGACACGCCCCGCTCTACCCCTGGCTATTGTCACTGACCCCAAGCCCGGTGGACTCCCCTAAAAAGCACGTCCGCTTCTGGGCGGGGAGGGGCGGGGCGGAGAGGCTGGAACTTGCAACTAAAGTGAGGTGGGCGGGGGATTGGCAGCGCTGGGAACAGGAGGGACTAAGAATACCCTGAGATTTCGGGAACGGGGCCTTTCAGTGATGGTGCCACGCCAGAGAGCCAGAGTTGGGACCCAGTTGGGGTGGGGGTAGATTTGTGCACAGCACCTCTGTTTGTTTTCCTTCTTAGCCTTAGAAGTCTCTGCAGAAACATCACCCCTCTTCCCACAACTCTTCTTGGGCCTACGTTCATTTTATTTATTTATTTATTTATTTACTTATTTAGTTAGTTAGTTAGTTAGTTAGTCAGTTTTGAGACAGAGTCTCCCTCTGTTGCCAAACTGGAGTGCAGCAGCACGATCTCGGCTCACTGGAACCTCCACCTCATCAAGCGATTCTCCCACCTCAGCCTCCCCAGTAGCTGAGACTACGGGTCAGCGCCACCAGGCCCAGCTAATTTTTGTATTTTTGGCAGAGACGGGGTTTCATCATGTAGGCCAGGATGGTCTTGATCTTTTGACCTTGTGATCCGCCTGCCTCGGCCTCCCAAAGTGCTGGGATTACCGGCATGAGCCACCACGTCTGGCCCAGATTCATTATTTTATTTCATTCAATAATGAATGTTCAGAACTACCTCTGTGCCAGACGCTATGGTCACTGCTATGGATAAAGGCCCAGGCAAGACCTAGTGCTTGCTTTCATGGAGATTAAAAATCAAGGGTGAGGCCGGGCACAGTTGCTGGCCAACACGGTGAAACCCCGTCTCTACAAAAAATACAAAAAAAATAGCCAAGAGTGGTGGTGGGCATCTGTAATCCCAGCTACTCAGGAGGCTGAAGCAGGAGAATCGCTTGAACCCAGGAGATGGAGGTTTCAATGAGCTGAAATTGTGCCATTGCACTCTAGCCTGGTGACAGAGCAAATCTCTGTCAAAAAAAAAAAAAAAAAGAAGTGTGAGAGAAAATAAGTAACCAGTACATAATTTCAGATGATAGTAAGTAAGTGCGATGAAGGAGATGAAACAGACTGATGTGAAGGAGTGAGAAGCAGAGGTGGGAAAGGAGGCCCTCAGAGGCTCAGAGGAGGTGAAAGGATCTGTCCGAGAAGAGAGTTTTGTGCAGAGGAAACTGTTCCTGCAGAGGCCCTGCAGTTAGGAAAAGCTTGGCTTGTTGGAGGAGGGAAAGGCAAGAGTACAGTGCGGGAGGGACTTGGGGAAGAGATGTCAAAGGGAAGTTACGGATTTGGGCTTTCGGGAAATAACAGATTTGGGGTTTTCAGTCTGGAAATGCTAAGTTTGAGATGACCATTAGACATCCAAGTGGAGAACTCACATATGGGCATAGAGCTCAGGACTGCAGGTATGCATCTTCGAGTCACAAGCACACAGGTGCATCTATACCACAGGCTGGTGAAGATCACTAGGCAGAGAATATCCTATAAGTGGAGAGAAGAGGCACGAGCTGTGCCCTAAGGCCCTCTGATATTTGGAAGTCATGCAAAGGAGTGGAAGCAGCAAAGATCAGTCAATGAGGTAGGAGGAGAACGATGCTGACAGACACTTTGTGCCATTGTGTCTGTCACAGTGTTTCATGAAGGCCAACTGAAGTGAGAGTGACTTATCACATGGTACATATACACAATGGAATACTTTGCAACCATAAAAAAGAATGAGATCGTGGCCAGGTGCAGTGTCTCACGCCTGTAATCCCAGCACTTTGGGAGCCTGAGGCAGGTGGATCACGAGGTCAGGAGTTTGAGACCAGCCTGACCAACATGGTGAAACCCCATCTCTATTAAAAATACAAAAGTAAGCCGGGCGTGGTGGCGCCTGCTTGTAATTCCAGTTACTCAGGAGGCTGAGGCAGGAGAATTGCTTGAACCCGGGAGGCGGAGGTTGCAGTGAGCCGAGATCATGCCATGGCACTCCAGCCTGGGCAATAGAGCAAGACTTCATCTCAAAAAAAAAAAAAAAGAATGAGATCGTGTCCTTTGCAGGAACATGGATAGAGCTGGCGGCCATTATCCCTAGCAAACTAACGCAGGAACAGAAAACCAGTATTGTATGTTCCAGTTCCTACTTTCAGTTCGTTAGGATATATACCAAGTGGTAGAATTGCTAGAGCATAAGGTAATTGTATGTTTAATTTTTTTTTTTGAGACTGAGTCTCGCTCTGTTGCCCAGGCTGGAGTGCGGTAGCATGATCTCTGCTCACTGCAACCTCTGCTTTCTGGGTTTAAGCAATTCTCCTGCCTCAGTCTCCTAAGTAGCTGGGATTACAGGGCCTGCCACCACACCCAGCTAATTTTCATATTTTTAGTAGAGACAGGGTTTCACCACATTGGCTGGGCTGATCTTGAACTCCTGACCTCAGGTGATCCACCTGCCTTGGCCACCAAAAGTGCTGGGATTACAGACGTGAGCCATCACACCCAGTCTGTATGTTTAATGTTTTCAGGAACCACCATACTATTTTCCACAATGGATGCAACATTTTACATTCCCACCAGCAGTGCAGGAGGAGGGTTCTAGTTTGTCCACCAATGCTTGTTATTTTCTGTTTATTTGATAATAGACATTGTAATGGGCTTGAATTGGTATCTCATTGTGGTTTTGATCTTCGTTTCCCTAATAATTGGTAATGTTAAGCATCTTTCCATGTGCTTGTTGGCCATTCATGTATCACCTTTGGAGCAATGTCTGTTAATGTTCTTTGCCCAAACCATCCATTCTTAATTCTTATCCATTGCTAGGTTGAATTTTAGATTTCTCATGTGAATCATATGCAAGACCTACACGTTTTCAAATACGTCAAATGTTTTTATTTATAGATCACTCTCTTTTTTTCCTAAAGTAGTATTTATAGTACATTTCTTTATTCATGTATCTTCAAATGGTCAAGTTTTCTTTCATACATCCAAAATGTAGTGTGATGTTTTCTTATTCACCAAATGTTAGCTCTACTTGTAGTCTGGTTCCAAACTAATCAGCCTGCTTTTAAATTTTAAGACATTTATTGAAAAAAATTTTTTTTTTCTTTTTTCTTTTTTTGAGACGGAGTCTCGCTCTGTCGCCCAGGCTGGAGTGCAGTGGCTTAATCTTGGCTCACTGCAACCTTCGCCTCACGGGTTCACACCATTCTCCTGCCTCAGCCTCCTGAGTAGCTGAGACTACAGGCGCCCGCCACCATGCCCGGCTAATTTTTTGTATTTTTAGGAGAGATGGGATTTCTTTTTTTTTTTTTTTTTTTTTTGAGGCGGAGTCTCGCTCTGTCGCCCAGGCTGGAGTGCAGTGGCCGGATCTCAGCCTCCCGGGTTTACGCCATTCTCCTGCCTCAGCCTCCCGAGTAGCTGGGACTACAGGCGCCCGCCACGTCGCCCGGCTAGTTTTTGTATTTTTAGTAGAGACGGGGTTTCACCGTGTTCGCCAGGATGGTCTCGATCTCCTGACCTCGTGATCCGCCCGTCTTGGCCTCCCAAAGTGCTGGGATTGAGAGATGGGATTTCACTGTGTTAGCCAGGATGGTCTCGATCTCCTGACCTCATGATCTGCCTGCCTCGGCCTCCCAAGACATTTGTTGAAAATTGATAGGATCAAACCAAACTCAAGTGGTATAATTTTTAAACATTGGATTGTACATTATTGTAAGGGTACCAGTAACCATTATTATAAATAATAAGTTAGTGATTATAGCTCCTTTTGTGATAATTAGATCACTCTAATAATACAAATCAATATTGCAAGTATCCATGTGCCCAAATCCAGTGAGTCTAGGAAAAAGTAGAAATGCTTTATTGTCTATTCATCCTAAAATAAATACATCCTTGGATACTTAGAAATTTCAGTGAATCTGTTTTAAAGGAAACTTTGTGTAATTATTGTAAATCGAAAATTCGTTTCATTTCCCATAATAGAAGGTAAGAATAAAGGAGAATGCAATGAAAACCAAACAGTGTAATTCAATTCCAGGTAGATTCTGTTGCCTGCGGCCTGCTCCCTGTTCCAGAAGATTATCTAATGCTAAAGGGGTGCTCAAAACATATCAATACCAAATTGACACTTTCTCCCTGAAAAGGGGAATTGATTTGCGGTTTTATCTCAATTAAACCTGTGATCCTGCACCTCCAGGGACTTATCCTGGAGTAGCATTGCTCAACGTATGGCAAGCAGACGGCTGGCATCAGATGTCTTTGAATGCTTGTTAAAAATGTCAGTTCCGGGTCAGGTGCAGGGGCTCACGCCTGTAATTCCAGCACTTTGGGAGGCAGAGGTGGGTGGATCACTTGAGGTCAGGGGTTCGAGACCAGCCTGGCCAATATGGCGAAACCCCATCTTTACTAAAAATACAAAAATTAGCTGGGCCTGGTGGTGGGCGCCCATGGTCCCGGCTACTCAGGAGACTGAGGCGGGAGAATCGCTTGAACCCAGGACACAGAGATTCCAGTGAGCCGAGATCATGCCACTGCACTCCAGCCTGGGTGGCAGAATGAGCAGAGTGAGATTCTGTCTAAGAAAAAAAAAAAAAAAGGAAAGCCAGTTCCCCAGCCCTGCCTCACACCAAGGAGGCAGACTCCCCAGAAGCTTAGCCAGGGAATCTACATTTTACAGTAGGGTGATTCTTCTTTAGAACCATTGCCCTTGATCCTTTTGTACTTGGTAAGCCTGATGGTTGGGTTTTATGCTCACATATGAGACGTGCCTGTCTCAAACCTTGTTACAACACATTACCCTTCCTACTTAAAAGGTTGGAAAAATAGAACCTTCGCCCTTGATCGTTTAAATATTTTATTACGTTCTGTCCTACAGCTCATGATGATCTCAGACAGGTTGAACAGGAGTCGTCATCCAACCCCTCAAGATATAGATGAATAAATCTGAGCCCTGACTGGGAAAGGAGTTTACCTGAGATTTAAAAATGTCCATTGAGTCATGTGCACCCCATCTTTGAACCAATGAATGATTTGGCTCCTGCCTACCTTTTTTTTTTGAGATGGAGTCTTGCTCTGTCGCCCAGGCTGGAGTGCAATGGCACCATCTCGGCTCACTGCAACCTTTGCCTCCTGGGTTCAAGCGATTCTCCTGCTTCAGCCTCCTGAGTAGCTGGGATTACAGGTGCCCATCACCATGCCTGGCTAATTTTTTTGTATTTTTAGTAGAGACAAGGTTTTGCCACATTGGCCAGGCTGGTCTCAAACTCCTGACCTCAGGTGATCCACCCGCCTCAGCCTCCTAAAGTGCTGGGATTACAGGCATGAGCCACTGCACCAGGCCTTTGTTTCCCAACCCCGCTCCCTCCCTCCCTCCCTCTCTCCCTCCCTTCCTTCCTCTTTCCTGTCTTCTCTTTTTCTTCCTTTTAAATTCTAATATTCTCATCAAAGTTGTAGATGCATATGATTTAAAGAGTCAAATAGTTCTACAAATCTCTCACAAACAACTGACTCCTGCTCCACTTCTGTCCTTTCCCTGTCATGAAAGACAATAACTTGGCCGGGCGCGGTGGCTCAAGCCTGTAATCCCAGCACTTTGGGAGGCCGAGACGGGCGGATCACGAGGTCAGGAGATCGAGACCATCCTGGCTAACACGGTGAAACCCCGTCTCTACTAAAAATACAAAAACTAGCTGGGCGAGGTGGCAGGCGCCTGTAGTCCCAGCTACTCGGGAGGCTGAGGCAGGAGAATGGCGTAAACCCGGGAGGCGGAGCTTGCAGTGAGCTGAGATCTGGCCACTGCACTCCAGTCCCGGCGACAGAGCGAGACTCCGCCTCAAAAAAAAAAAAAAAAAAAAAGAAAGACAATAACTTTCACTACTTTCCTTGATAATCTAAACCGCTACATCTCAAAATAGCATGCATGCATTGTTTATTTAATGATTTTTCAGCTTTAGGCAAATATTGGCTTCCCCCTATGGAAGATAGGATTTTTTTTTTTTAGATGGAATTTTGCTCTTGTTACCCAGGCTAGAGTGCAATGGTGCAATCTTGGCTCACCGCAACCTCCGTCTCCTAGGTTCAAGCGATTCTCCAGCTTCAGCCTCTTGAGTAGCTGGGATAACAGGCACGCACCACCACACCCGGCTAATTTTTGTATTTTTAGTAGAGACGGGGTTTCACCATATTGGTCAGGCTGATCTCGAACTCCTGACCTTGTGATCCACCTGCCTCGGCCTCCCAAAGTGTTGGGATTGCAGGTGTGAGCCACTGTGCCTGGCCTGGAAGATAGGATTTCATTTTCTTTCCTAGTCTTGCTCCCATTTGCAAACCTTTCTCACCCCCCATCCTTCTAATACAGTTTCGTTAGGACTGAGCAAACTGACAGTCAGTGTTTACATGATTTTGGTTATGGATGTGCTGTTAATAGGAGACGTTTATAGTATACTGTAATTATTTTTTTCTTCCATACAAAACTTTTTGTTGTTTCTCTAGATAATAATGATTATATTGTTGGTCTAGTTTTCTATATATGTTTCATTAGTTTAATCCGAAACTTCACCACTTGTTCAGATTGCCTCTCTATCAGTTCGGACACATCCATTTCTCAATCGGTTCCACTTTGTGAAGGAGTCTCTCCAGTGTGTGCTCTTGGCTTCTTTTCTGGTCCTCCTGAGCTCTTGCCTCACCACCATCCTTCACCTTCATTTTACCTCTCTGCTGTGCTGGAGTTTTTGTTTCCTGGATCTCATGTTTTGTTCTTTCCTGGCTTATTTCATGGGCTAGTGAGAAAGGGTACATGGGAGGGAGGAGAAGTTTCTAAGACTTTGCATGTCTGGAAATGCCTATAATCTATCTATACACTTGAATAATAGTTCGGAAATCATTTTTTTTCCTTTGGTTCAGAATTTTGAAAGCACTGCTCCACTGGCAGCAGCTATAAAGAAGCCTAAAGTCATTTGCATTGCTAATTCTTTTCATACGATGTGATATTTTCTTCAGAAGCTTTTAGGAGCCTCTCTTTGGTCCAGCTTCCGTAATTTCACAATGATGTGCCAAGGTGTAGTCTATTTTTATTAATTGTGCAGTGCTCTCAGTAAGTCCTTTCAGTCTTGAAATTCATGACCCTCAGTGTTGGGAAGATGTCTTGTATTATTTCATTGATTATTTCCTTCTTTTGATTTTATCAATGTCTCGTTTTTGAACTTCTATACTTTTAGATGTTGGATCTCTCAAACTGGCTCTCCAGTTACCATTCTCAGTTTCATTTATTCTCCATTTTATTTTATTTCCAATTTTCTATCACTTTGCCTTTTGTTCTGTTTTCTAGTAGATTTTCTCAACTTTCTCCTCTAGTCCTATTATTATTCCTCCCATCATATTTTTTTCACAGATGACGTCTTGCTATGTTGCCTATGCTGGCCTTGAACTGCTAGACTCAAGTGACCGTCCTACCTCAGCCTCCTGAGTAGCTGGGAATATAGACATGGGCCACCATACCCAGTTTGTGTATATTTGCTTTATTAGTAATCTGTTTGTATTTCATGGTTGCAATATTTGATCTTGTTTCTCTGAGGATATTAGTGATAAGGTATTTTGGATTTTTGTTTGTTTCTTTTTTTTGTTTGTTTTTGTTTTTGTTTTAAGATGGAATCTCTCTCTGTCACTCAGGCTAGAGTACAGTGGCACAATTTCGGCTCACTGCAACCTCCGCCCCGCTGGTTCAAGCGATTATCTGGCTTCAGCCTCCTGAGTAGCTGGGACTAACAGGCATGCGGCACCATGCCCGGCTAATTTTTGTATTCTTAGTAGAGACGGGGTTCACCATGTTGGCCAGACTGGTCTTGAACTCCTGACCTCAGGTGATCCACCCTCCTCGGCCTCCCAAAGTGCTGGGATTATAGGTGTGAGTCGCTGCACCCAGCCCGTTTGTTTCTGATATTTGTGGTATGTGCTTATTATCTATTGCTGCAGAATAAACTACTGTAAACCATAGGAGGTTAAAACACCAAGAACCACGTATTTGCAGATGATTTTGCAATTTGGGCAGGGCTGCATGTAGTGTCAGCTGGAGTCCTTCATGCAACTACATTTGCCTGGGAGATAGGCTGGCTCTGGAATATCCAAGAATAGTTCCACTCACATGTCCAGAATGGCTGGGGGCCGGCTGGGTCTTTCTCCACGTGGTTGCTCATCATTTAATAATCCTTCCTGAACTTCGCTACATGGTGCACGGATCCCAGAGGCCTCTTGCAGCCCAGACCAGGAGCTGGCGCAGTGTCACTTTTGATGCATCCCACGGGTCAAAGCAAGTCACAGACCAGCCCAGAGTCCATGTGGGAGGGAAATGGACTCTGGGCTGGTCTGTGATAGACCCTCTTGATAGGAGGAGGAAAGAATCAGTGTGCATGTTTAATCTACCACACCATTTTTGTTTTGTTTTGTTTTTGAGACAGGGTCTCCTCTGTCACCCAGGCTGGAGTGCAGTGGCATAATCATGGCTCACTGCAGCCTCAACCTTCCAGGCTCAAGCCATCCTCCCACTTCAGCCTTTTGAGGAGCTGGGACCACAGGCATGTGCCACCATGCCTAGCTAATTTTTAATTTTTTTTTTTTTTTGTAGAGACTGGGTCTCCCTACATTGCCCAGGCTGGTTTCAAACTCCTAGGCTAAAGTAATTCTCTTGTCTCAGCTTCCCAAAGTGCTAGGATTACAGATGTGAGCCACTGCACCTGGACCACAACACCATTAAAAAAAAAAAAAATTATTGGCTGGGCGCAGTGGCTCACTCCTGTAATCCCAGCACTTTGGGAGGCCGAGGCAGCAGGATCACCTGAGGTCGGGAGTTCAAAACCAGACTAACATGGAGAAACCCTGTCTCTACTAAAAATCCAAAAAATTAGCCAGGCGTGGTGGCACATGCCTGTAATCCCAGCTGCTTGGGAGGCTGAGGCAGGAGAATCACTTGAACCTGGGAGGCAGAGGTTGTGGTGAGCCGAGATCGCGCCATTGCACTCCAGCCTGGGCAACAAGAATAAAACTTCACCTCAAAAAAAAAAAAAAATAAATAAATAAAAATAAAAATTCTTTTACTGCCATTTGAATGGAGTTTTGGAGGGAGAAAAAGTCAATGTTTGTGCTAAATCTTCCACTTTTATCCATAATAACCTAGAAGATCAACCTGTTGCCCTTCTCCACCTCTAATTCCCTACCAGTTGCCTCCATAGCCCCATTCTAGCACCTTTTGCTGTTTTCTACATACTTCTGCTGAAGCAGGGAGTATCTTGGAGAAGTTAAAACTTAAGTCTTCTTAGCTGAATTTTGTGGAGAATCCTAAGATAGGGCTAAGCAGAATGAGATAGGCCTTTGATAAAATGTTTGTATTCATTTTAATTTTGTTTTACATCATCTTATTTGTTTTTTCAAACTTGTAAAGTTATATAAAGAAATTGTGGCCAGCCATGGTGGCTCACACCTGTAATCCCAACACTTAGTGGGTTTCAAGGCGGGAGGATTACTTGAGGCCAGGAGTTTGAGACCAGCCTGGGCAATAAATAAAAGCGATGCCTAGGTCCCTCCCCAGATTCCGGGCATTGAACTCAGGTATTATGCAATTTTTTTTTTTCCTTTTTTTTTTGAGACGGAGTCTTGCTCAGTCGCCCAGGCTGGAGTGCGGTGGCACGATCTTGGCTCGCTGCAAGCTCCGCCTCCCGGGTTCACGCCATTCTTCTGCCTCAGCCTCCCATGTAGCTGGGACTACAGGCGCCCGCCACTACACCTGGCTAGTTGTTTTGTATTTTTAGTAGAGACGGGGTTTCACCGTGTTAGCCAGGATGGTCTCGATCTCCTGACCTTGTGATCTGCCCATCTTGGCCTCCCAAAGTGCTGGGATTACAGGTATGAGCCACCGCGCCCGGCTGGTATTAAGCATTTTTTAAAGCTTTCTGGATATTCCAGTGTGCAGCCACCATTGAGTATTGCTGGCCCTGAAGCGTATTTATGTCTTCTTGGGAGTGAGGGAAGAAAGTTGATGCAGGAGGGAGAAGAGCCCATTTCAGAAGTGAAAACCCAAGAAAGTGAAAATGGCAGCCCTAGAGCCCAAGTAAGGATGCTGGCAACAATTAAGGCTGAAGTTCAAGCAACAGAAAATTCCAACTGAAACTGACTTTCCCAATACAGTTGGTTATCAGTAACTACAGTAGCAAAGGTAGGGTGTGTGACAGACACGATGAATTACCCACCCTAATGTCATTCTACCTTCTGCCTTCCTCATCAAACCAAAATTTGCTTCAGGGCAGGAAGGTGGCCAGCCCCAGTGCTGAATCATGTTTGGTCTAAGATGAGGGAGACAATACTGTTCTCTGCCTCCTCAGCCTTGTGGTTACAGCACGGCTGCCCCAGAGATGACTAAGGCCCTGACGTCGTTTGGTCTCTTCTTTCTGCCTCCTGTAGTGTTGACTTCAATCTTGGACTCTACCCAGGGCTGCTGTTCTGGAAGTAGTTCCAGAACTCATGTCCTCTTGCCACACCAACCAGGAGAAGAGAGGGAGTTTTTTTCTGGTAGCACCTAAGGAGGAGGGTTGACGCTTCTCTGTTCCAAAACTCTGGCAGGTGGCTGCCCCCGGGTCATTTTTCATTGATCACTGTGATCCCTGAACTGACCAGTGTGGCCAGGAGCAGGGAATATATGGAAAGGTTTAAGTCAACCATGGTGTATCCTTGGAATTGGGGATGGAGTCAGTCTCATTCAGATCACATGGCTGAGAATATGAATGGGTAGTTTCATAAAGGAAATCCGAGGGGTTGATACCAGGAAGATGGGGAACAAAGGCTGGGTGGCAAACCACTCTCACAGCAGATGAGGGACACATCTTCCATCATAATAGGCAGGAGGCTAGGCAGATGGGTATAGTCACAGAAGGGTCTGTGGGCTGGAGGGCAGGGATGGTGTGAGAGCTCCTTCCTGGTCATTTCACTCTGTCAGTAAGACATGGATGAGGTCTTGAATCAGCTAGAAGGGGTCTGGAAACTTCCAGGTCAGGTCTTGTGTGGAGTGCTGGGGATGAAAGGATAAACAGGACAACATCCTTGCACTCCAGTAGCTACTGATTTGATGGGAAAAACCCACAGCCTGAGGGAATATAATGGAAGGTATGTGATGGCAGTACCCATTCCCCTTATTCAGGTAGCAACATCCCCGTTTTCCTGTAAAGAATAACCCCTTCCCCATTCTCAGCCCACGTGATTACAGTGGAGCTCACTTCTCTCTCTGGCTCCAGGGGTGGGCACATGATCCAGTTTGGGCAAAATTAGGCAGCACTTGGAAATTATCTGGGGATGGTGGCACATGCCTGTACTCCCAGCTGCTTGGGAGGCTGAGGCAGGAGGATAGTTTGAGCCCACGAATTTGAGGTTACAGAGTGAGTGTAACACTCTGTACACTTGCAAAAGAGCAAGACCCCATCTTTAAAAACAAACAGACAACAACAAAAAAAATCAGCCCTGGGATTTTTTGTTTGTTTGTTTTAGTTGCCAAGATTATAGTATGTATGCAAGCCTTGAAATGGTTGCTGGCTATTTCTGTGACCATTTCAGGAGAACCCCCCTGAGAATGAAGACAACACAGAGGAAACCACAGCTGAGTAGCATGTAGAGATATGGTGCGTGAGCTCCTGGATGCACCGATACCTGAAGCAAGACCTATTCTTGGTCTCTTCTGTTTGGTTACATGAAGCAAATGTTTCCTTTATAAGAAAATTGAAACCCTTTAGATCAGAAGCATCCTGATGAATACAGAGGTCTCTCAAACCTGTGTATTTGATTCCTGAACTGAGAGCATCACATGTCTCTGTCTTATCTGTTCTGTTCCTCCTCACCCCTTTCGTGTCCTGCATCCCTGTCACTCATCCCACCTAAGGGGTCCCTTAGATAATCATTCTTGTCATGTATTCATTCAACAAGTATGCCTTACGAGTGTCTACAGGGATGGCAATGAGCTGTGTGCTGTATGTGTGGCAAGGTCAGTGAATATACATGGTGAGCACTCAGCCCCTCCCCAATCCATGCCCATGGCAGACATTGTTAATCAACCCATGAATTCTTTTTGAACCTGAAAGTGGCCTCAGAATCTTTGTCATCATAGCACTCTAGACAGGCACAACCAACTGGTTGAAGTTGACATAGAAGATGAAACCTAGCGTCATCTTTCTCCTTCATGGCTGCCCCTCCTCTCTGGCTCTGCCCAGTGAGTGTGCACTCTCCTACCTGCTCATGAGAGGAGTGGCAGGGGAGCATGCTGGATCTTCATTCCCTTTGGAAGAGATTGAGAATTTGGCTGCTTCTAGTAAATGAGGAGGATTCTGTTCTGCTCTCCATGAATGTCACTGTCCCTGGCAATAAAGTATGCATTAGTAGAGTCTGTGGGATTGTTGCACCTGGTTTGGGCATGTCCTTTGATAAAGGATTCCTTTATTATAGGGTTCTAAAAGACAGCCTCTTTAAACATACCTACTGGGGACTGGGCCAGTTATAGAGAGATGTGTTCCAGTCACTCATGCATAGCTAGTTAGTGCCATGATGGAGGCTGGGGGCTGAAAGCTTTGCTGGAAACAAAAGAAAATAAACTTCTCCTGTAGAATGGAGAACCATACTTTCATTTGGAGCTTTAATTCTCATAGCAAAGACCATGGCTTTAAAACCATATGTCAAAAGGAAAACCACTTTCATCTTGACCTCTTCAACTTATAAAATGGATCCCTTTCTTAATCATCTAAAATTATATGTATAAATATAAACTGTAAAATTATAAGTACCTGAAGATACTTGTACAAAAAGAATAAACTTTCCTTTAATTAAAAAAAAGTTGGGGGGTCCAGGTGCAGTGGCTCATGTCTATACTCCCAGCACTTTGGGAGGCAAGAGGCTCACTTGAGCCCAGGAGTTTGAGATCAGCTTGGGAAACATAGTGAGACCCTGTCTCTATAAAAATAACAATTAAAAAAAGTAGCCAGTTGTGGTGGTGCACACTTGTAGTTCTAGCTACTCAGGAGGCTGAGGTGGGAGGATCACCTGAGCCCAGGAGGTTAGGGCTGCAGTGGGCAATGATGGTACACTGCACTCTCTCCTGGGAGACAGAGTGAGACCCTGTCTCCAAGGAAAGAAGAAACCCCTAGTGTCATCTTCAAGGTAAAATATGGCCCAGGGCACTAGTGGATCCATCACAGAAGGGAGACAGGACTGAAATGCTCTAGCGGTTGGGGAGATTCGAGTAATTAGGACTCTTAAGTTTGTAAGGAATTCTCTACTCTCTACAGAGAGAATAGAGAGAACTTAAGCAATGAGGAGAACTTATTATAAGGACAAAATGCCAGGGATCGAGCACGGCCTCAGAGATAGCCAAAGGCAGAGACTGGAGTGTTGTAAGAACTTAGGAAATTCTCTCCATTTCTCTCTTCTCTGCGTGTTTGTTTTGTCCTCTGTCTCTTCCAGTTTTTTGTTTCCAGTTCCCACGGCAGAGAATGAATGCCATAACAGATCGTGTTTATGGATTCTCTAAGAGGTAGACAGATGGTTTTGGAGTGTCTTTGCAACAACTCCAAGTTCCCCAGCAAAGGGCTCTCACCCACACAGTTTGGGACAGGAACCCACCCTGGTCCAATTTCCTGTGTCCACTGGGGAGGGTTTATATAAGATGCTAGGCTGGCTGTGCCCACTGGAGGCAAGTTGGCAATGCCAGTGAGCTGTGAGATAGTGCGGATTTCTCAGAAACGATGGGGAGACCATTTCTAGGTAATAGAAAACAAAATCAGTATCCCCCATGTGATTTGAGGAAGACTTCTTGCAGGCGGTAGATTTAAAACGAGTGTCTGAGGCACTTCCTCACTTTCTCCCTAACCCCTTAAATCCTCCTGCCACCCTGTCTTGCCCCAGATGCCCCTGGTTAAGCCCTACTCCCCTCCCTGACCCCTGCTCTGGGGCTGCTGAGCCATGCTAAAGAGAAGAACCATGCAGTGTGGGGGCCTCTGCAAATGTGAGAACCCCCAGCCCTGGGTGAAGAGCTGCCTCCTCTCAGCCATCTGGTAATTCCCTTATACATTTTCCAAACAGGCAAAGCCAATGCGTCCAAGGCCTCAGCTAGCTTTGGCTAGTGGCAGGATCTTCCCTGGTCGGGGAAAGGCACCCTGGCTTCTGGCAATGGCTGAACAGGCCCCAGCGCTGCCATGGGCTTCAGGCCTCTGGCACCTCCACATTCCCTGTGCACCCACCCACTGCCCCCAGCCCTGTGATGTCCCTCCTGTGTATGTTGCTGTTTGGATTATTACTGCCCTCTCATGCTGCAGGCTGGATCCTTGAGGCCGAGAATGCTTGACACTAGAGAGTGGCCCTTTCCTCAGTGTCTCCACACTCAGGGACCCTGGGCTCCAGCATGCTGAAGACCTGGGAGAGCTGGAACTCCACAGAGACCCCCTCCCCATTGAGCTCCCTCCCTATCCCCTAGCCTCACCAAAGACCCCTCAAACTCTCACCTGACTCCCTGTCCACTTATCTGAATCATGCCAGACATCCTTGTCCCTGATGACGCCAGAAAGGAGGCTCTTTGGCAGCCTTTTCTTCCCATTAAAAACTTGTGGACTTGGCCAGGCGTGGTGGCTCACGCCTGTAATCCCAGCATCTTGGGAGGCCAAGGCAGGAAGATCACCTGAGGTCAAGAGTTCAAGACCAGCTTGGCCAACATAGTGAAATCCTGTCTCCACTAAAAATACAAAAATTAGCTGGGTGTGGTGGCGCACACCTGTAATCCCAGCTACTCGGGAGGCTGAGGCAGGAGAATTGCTTGAACCTGGGAGGTGGAGGTTGCAGTGAGCTAAGACCACGTCACTGCACTCCAGCCTGGGTGACAGAATGAGACTCCATCACAAACAAACAAACAAACAAACAAACAAAACTTGTGGGCTGCATCTCTCCTACTCCTGCTCCCAGCTCAGAGGAAGAAGTTTGCCTTCTGTTGTCCAGAGCTACTTCTATTTCCTCAGGGACTTGGTCCCATCAGTTCTTGCCTCTTTATTAATAGTGTAGAGTTTACGACTTTGGAATAGTAGAGTCCTGACGCTCATTTAGTAGATTTTGTGACCTTGGGCAGTCCAAACGACCTTTCTAAGCCTCAGTGTTAACATCTGTAAAACAGAAGTGTAATAGACGGTTTCCTTGGGTATCCTTAGAGGATTGGTTCTGGGACCCCCTTGGATACCAAAATCTGAGGATGCTCAAGTTCCTGATATAAAATGGTGCAGAAGTATTTGCATGTAACTTAAGTACAACCTCTTGCGTACCTTAAATATTTTCTAGATTACCTAATACAATATAAATGCTATGCAAATAGTTGTTATATTGTATTGTTTTTATTTGTATTATTTTTATTTTTGTATTGTTATTTTTTGTTTTATTTTTTAGATATTGTCTATCTGCTGTTGGTTAAATCTGAGGATGTATAGCTGGGCATCGTGGCACACGCCTGTAACCCCAGCTACTCAGGAGACTGCGGCAGGAGAATCGCTTGAGCCTGGGAGGCGGAGGTTGCAGTGAGCTGAGATCATGCCACTGGACTCCAGTCTGGGTGATAGAGCGAGATTCCGTCCCCGCCACCAAAAAAAAAAAAATCTGAGGATGTAGAACCCGTGGATACAAATGACCAACTGCACATGCCTCGCGAGATTCTCAAGGTATCAAATGAGGTTTATCAGATGAAGTGCTTAGCCCGGTTTCTAGCACGTAGCAAGTAAAATAGTGCTCCTCCCTCTCCCACACACTCAGAAGATGACCTCACCTTCCACTTTCTTGAAAAAACAGAAACCCTTGATGGAAAGTCCTGGAATCTGCAGCTCCTCCCAGGCCCAAGCTGTCCTATTCTAATCCTTTCAAAGGCTTCCCTTCTTCCCATCCAAGGCAATCCCTCCCCTGTGCCTGGATCTATCCCCACTGGACGCAGGAGCCTCATTCCCCGTCACCCCATCCCATGTCTCAAAGTCTTCCACCCCTTGGCATCATTGAGGATAAGGGCTCAGCACTGGACCCTCCTCGTTGCCCTTTCAGGGCCTGAAGCAGGCTGGGGCCTTCCAGTGCAGAACTTCAAAGCTGGGTATGCAGTCCCTCAGGTCTTGTTTCCACTGGGGCCCCAACCTTCCCCGCCCTCACCCCTGCCCTGGAAGAGAGTGTGGCAGGAGCTCTGGGTGCCCGTCTCTATATCCTTGGATAAAGGCTAAGCCCTGGGGGAGGTGACCCCAGAGACTGTGGTTGAGGACTAGCCAGTCAATGCAGGAGAACCCCTGTGGCCTCAGTGGCCCCCTGTGGCCTCGGTGGCCCCTGGTTGATATTTGCAATAAGAACATGCTGATGGAGGCATGCAGCTTGGGAGTGGGTGATCAGGGCTGAGAGAGAGGCCTAGGAGATGACATGCTGGCCAGTGACAAAGGTAATGATGTTGAAGCGAGGCCATAAAGTGCGTGGCTATGGACAGGTGTCTGCTTGGCATAGTGGTTTGGGTGAGGAGGTGGAGTATATGGGAAAGCCTCCTGTTGAACTTGTAGCCATCAGCACATTGTAATCAAATGGACCAATATTTCGTCACTATGAAAACATCACGAGGATTTTTGTTTGTCTGAGACTGTCTCACTCTGGAATGCAGTGGTATGATCTCAGCTCGCTGCAACCTTGACCTCCCAGGCTCAAGTGACCCTCCTGCCTCAGCCTCCCCAGTAGCTGGGACAGAGGTATGCACCACCATGCTTGGCTAATTTTTGTGTTTTGTAGAGACAAGGTTTTGCTATGTTGCCCAGGTTGGTCCTAGAACTCCTAGGCTCTAGTGATTCTCTTGCCTCAGCCACCCAAAGTGCTAGGATTATAGGCATGAGCCACTGTGACCAGCCATCATGAGGGTTTTGAGGTATGAAGGAAGGAAAAGAAAGAAAGAAAAGAAAGAAAGAAAGAAAGAAAGAAAGAAAGAAAGAAAAGAAAAGAAAAGGAAAAAAACAGAGAAAGGAAAGAAAAAGGAAAGAAAGGAAGAAAGAAAGAAAGAAAAGAAAGAACCCAACGCAACCTGACTTAAGCAGAGAAAATAATTTGCTGGCCCGTGTTGCTTAAACAGCTGGACTTGGCTTTAGGCCCAGTGAGGTATCCCAGCTCAAACAGTAGCCATCAGGCCTTAGTCTCCCTCCATCTGCCAGTTCAGCTGTGTCTTTGTGGTGGCAAGGATCGCTCAATGTCCCCTCCTCTTAGCAACCTCCAAGAAGACAATTTCTCCCCATGGTTTTGAACAACGTCCCAGCACCGAGCTTCATCAGCCTGGCCCAGCTCACCTGTCTGTCTTTGAGGCCAGAGGAACGGAATGATTGGGCTGGCCTGAAGGGGAAAGTCAGCAGTCAGTTCTAGCCAGAATGAGGCACAGATGGCTGCCTGATGCCCAGCAGGTTGCATGTAGGAAGGCAGAACAGCCGATGTCCATTACAGGTCATCCTGTCTGGAACATCGGGCCTGGCACAGGAACAGCTGGGCTCCCAGAAAACTTAGGGGCCAGTCACCCACTGGTGATTTTGGAATAGTCTCTCCTGCTCTAAAGCTCCAGGGGTAGGTTTGTGAGGGGTCAGACGTGGAGTGTGGGTTGTTGGTGAGGTCCTGCCCAGAGACCAGTGGACCTCACCTTTCCCATCTGTGGGCCCTGTTCCTTCAGTCTTGGACTCTGGCTCCCGTGGTTGTAGGTTATGGTCCATGGGTCATGGAGTCATGGCATAGATAAGCTCTGTCCTTCTCTTCTTGTCTCCTGCATACAATCAAGGGATGAAGTCACATCACCCACCTCAAAAGCATCAGAGACCCTGGTCTTTTCCAGCAGCCTGAGAGGCCTGAGACTTCCCCGACTGGTTGTCTGAGCAGAGGAGTTCCTGGGGGCTGTTGTCCCTAGCGACTTCCCCTCTTCAGGCCATCTCTAAGGTTCAACCCTATCTGACACCCTCCCTGGAAATGCCAGGGCTGAGCATTCCAGAGATGGGGGTGTCAAGACTACCCCTTCGGGCTAAAAGAAGCACACACCACAGCATGGAAGACAGCACGCCTTTATTTCAGCCACCCTCCCAGGGCCCAGATACCACGGCACATGCCCTGGTATCCACGGTGCAAGGTCCAGAAGAGCCCAGGGAACACAGCCCAGCAATGCAGTGTCACAAATCCCTGCCAAGGAGCAGTTCACCCCACCTCCTCAAAGGGAGTACCGGGAGTCCACTGCAGATGGAACAGGGAGCAGGGCCCAGAACCTGAGGAGCAGCACACACCAAAAAAAAGGCGCCGGGTTAGCCCCGGGACACGTTGTAGAGTCTCTGCTGTGGATTGAAGCAGCAGCTATGAGAGGTCCCTGCTTTGGCCATCACTGCTCTGCCAGCTACAGAGCCATCTCCAAGGCAAGGACAACCCCAAGTGTGGGCTCCTGGCGCAGGCCAGCTGGCAGAGGGAGTGTAAACACATCTGAAGGTGGGGGATGCCCAGTGTCAAGCCAGGCCCTGGTGCTCTCATGCACTGGGAGTTGCCAGTCCCCAGGAACAGTGTGGGGAGGACTCGAGTCAGCAGAGCCCTGAGACTGGATAACTGACTGGGTCCAGGAAATGAGATTTCCAGAGAAATGATGGAAACTGCAGAGAAAGGCAGGGAGAGACTGCCAGGCAGAAAGGGGACTGTGGGGACACAAAGAGAGAAGAATAGGGCAGAGAGGGAGACAGGAACAGAGAAAGGAGAGGCTGAGGCGCAGAGAGAAGGCTGAGGCTCCATCTTTTCCCTTCTCTTCTCCCACTAGATCTGTGAACTCTGGGGTGGGGGTTCCCCAAGTTCTTCTAGCTGGGCTAGTCAGGGCTCTTCTCCCCATCACATCTGGTCACTTGAGCTCGAGGCCAGCCTGGGAAGGAGGCTGAGTGAAGCTGGGAAGGAACCAGCTCAGCCCTGCCCACTCCACTTCTACCTCAAACTGCGTCTGCCCTCTGGCTCATCCTCTGCTTCTGGGAGGAGCCCTGCCTGAGCCTGTCCCAGCTAATCTCTCTGCACAGAATCCTGGACTCTTCCTTGAGGCTGCTGAAATCTCACACCATTAACTACTCCAGGCCCTTGCAGGCAGGGATAGAGGGAAGGAAGCGGAAAGGCAGGAGGGTCGGGTATCGGAGGGAAGAGACAGGAGACTGAGAGCTCTATCCACATGGTCAGGCCCAAGGCCGCAGACGTGAATCTGCCCTTCAATCCCTGGGACCTAAGTACAGAGAAAATCTTAAGAAAAATCTTCAAGAATGTAAATAACTTTTAAAAATTTGTGTGTGTGCATGCCTGGGTTTTGTTTTTAATCTTTAATTCATCATATTCAAATGCAATTTAAAATATTTTTGAAATTGCGCTAACTTGCTCTCTCTAGCAACATTACCTTAGGTAACCAGAACTTACAAGTGCTGGATTTTTGATGTTTGATACATTCTTCCTTTACCTTTAGGAAGGAGGGGACCACCACTAAGCTGGTGGAAGTTATGAATCAGTTAAAAAAAAAAAAAAAGGCAAAGCCCCCTCCAGGAGCCCCTATAATCCTAATACCTGCTAAGGAGTCCCAAGCTCAATGTCTACAGACACCAGGAAGGAATATAAAGGAATGTTCAGAAAATCTTGGTGTCTTGGAGTCTGTGGGGAGTGGTGACATCTGGATAAAGGGGACTGTTACTCTTTAGCTGCAGCAGAATGTGGTTAAGTGGTGACACAAACTCCATGTGAGGTTTCCGATTTCAAGAGAAGGGGAAATGTGCTATACATTTTTAAAATGTGGAGGCTCTTGATTTTTAAATGTTAGCCCAAAATGAAACACTCCATAGGCCAAACCAAACAAGTTTTGTGTCTAGTGTCCAGCCTGTCTTTATGAGACCTTAGAGATTCTAAGATTTAAAGATCTTAGGGTGATTTAGTTCTATGATTCAGAAACTTTAATGAGCATGTCAATGTTTTGCAGGAACTTGTTAAAATGGAGATCTTGACTCAGCAGGTCTGGGGTGGGGCCCTGAGATCCTTCATTTCTAACGAGTTCGCAGGCAATGCCGACCCTGGCCCACCAAGCACACTTGGTGTAGTGAAGGTTTAGTTCCAGAATTCCCTCTCACTGTCGTATCCCTGGTCAATGATGTCTCCAGTTCTGCCTTCACCCTCCAGGGACTGGACACTCACTACCTCTAGTGGCAGCCTAGGTGGTTTCCTAGCCTGCTGCAAACTTCTTTCAGGGTCTGTAGCAATGGTGACAGACACTGAGAGTCAAATGTGCCAAGGCCCAGGCTCTAGAAGGTCGGAGTTTCACAAAGGAAACTTCAGCTGGGGACTTGCCAGGACAGGGCATTGGTAGTTGTTGCGAAGATCTAAGCAGAGATCAGGCGTGGTGTCTCACACCTGTAATCCCAGCACTTTGGGAGGCCGAGGTGGGCAGATCACTTGAGGTCAGTTCAAGACCACCCTGGGCAACACGGTAAAACCCCGTCTCTACGAAAATCACACACACACACACAAATTACACAGGCATGGTGGCAGATGCCTGTAATCCCAGCTACTCGAAAGGCTGAGGTAGGAGAATCGTTTGACCCTGAGAGGAGGAGGTTGCAGTGAGTCGAGATTGTGTCACTGCACTGCACTCCAGCCTGGGTGACAAAGTGAGACTCAAAAAAAAAAAAAAAATGCTAAGTAGAGAGGATTTTCTGTCCAACTGCTTGCTCAGCAGCTCCCAGTTAAACAGAGAATGCTGCTCTTCTTTGGGTGTTCTGGTTAGTCAAGGTGTGGTGCAATTTCCTTTCCCCAAAGCCTTGAAGCAAGCTTTTCTCTGCACTTGGGCGTTACCTGATTGTGCCACAAAAGAAGGAGCCAGTTTCTGACTGGTGGGAGATGAAGATAGGAATGAAGCTTGAGGCTGAACAGAAGCCCTTGCCCCCTCAGGCCATGTGACAAACCCTGCTCTGGTGGAACAGAACTCCACTTCCTCTGGGGTTGGGGCATCAATCCCAGATCCTCCTTCCTGGGTCCTTGAGAGACACTGGGAAGCGGAGAATCCCTGACCCTCACATCCCCTGTTGACTCAGGGTTCTTGGTGCTGAGGGCCACAGGCCACCCAGCTGTCAGGGGCACAGGGGCCATGGGAACCATTTAGGCCACCCCTCACTTCGCCACTGAGGGGATCACAGCAGACAGTGCGTGACACTTTCCCAAGGTCACGTGGCTGGTTTGCAACCAGCTCTTATAAAGGCCCAAAATCCTTTGAGGCAGAGCTGGACAGAGTCCACCAGCATTCGCCAGACTTCCAGTCACCTATAGCAGCAACTTTCAGGAAAAGGACCTTCCAGAACAATCCTGAAGAAAAGAGGGATATCTCAGAGGGAAGTTGAGGAAAGGGGTCATGGGGGTTCACCTTGGAAGGAGTGGGTCACGGGTCAGTTTCTTGCAGGAGGGGAGTGAGCAGGGCTTCTGCTTTCACATCGTCCTCTGGTGACTGCTGCCCCCTAGAGTTGTCTCCTGTGCAATGCACGGCCTGTGAGGCTTCTGGGGAAGCCAGGTTTATGTGATGGGGATGAGATAGGGCCAGGGAAGGGGCCACAGAAGGCCCCAATTATAGAGTTTCCTAAGCCTGGATTCCCAGGCCACTCCAGACCTACTGAGCCAAAATTTCTGCAGCGGGTGCTTGCCTGCCAGGGGAAGCCCCGAGGTTTAGGAACCAGCCTGGGCTCTCTTAAGTCAGAAAGGGATTGGGACACCTGGCTTGGGTGGGACGTTCTGCAGGCAGCAGAGGGGACGGGCAGCTGGGGTGGGGGCGGAGGGGGCAGCACCTGTCCGGGGCCCGGGCCTCACTTCTCAAGAGAACTGGCCCGGCCGCGCCTTCTCCAGCTTCCGTCGCCGCTCGGGTGGGATCTCCTGCAGGCTGATGCCGTGGTTGCTGGACCTGCAAGGAGGGAGCGGTGACCTCAGGGAAGGGGAATGGGGCGTGGGAGGCAGGGCCCACGTCATCGCTGCCTCACGCGCTGGGGGTCAGACACAGAGCCGGAGGCAGCCGTCCCTCGTCCCTCGCCCTGCCACGGAGGCCAGCCACTCACCCCGGTTGCAGGTCAGGCGGTTTGGGGATGGGCTTGTTGAAGCCGCGTCTGCCCACTAGCCAGAAAGTGTCCTCGGCGCCCTTGCCCTGGGGAGACATAGGAGACGGAAGGACTTAGGCGGACTGGGGTGAGGGGTGGGGGATCTCGAGGTCTGGATGGAACTGGGAGACCGGGTCAGGAAGGGTGAGCTGAGGTCGCAGCCATGGCCCGGGATGGGCGGGGCCTCAGGACAGGGCGGGGCCCCCAGGAGGGGACGGGGTCCTGCCTCACCTTCAGCTCGGTGCGGCCTCGCAGCTCCACCTGGTAGCCCGAGTCCAGAGCACGGAGAATCCCCACGGTGCTCAAGTTCACGTGGATGCGGTAAGCTGTGGCAGTGGGGGACGCCGTGAGCTCGGGACTCACCTCCCGTGTGCCCCTTCCACCTCCCCCTCTTGTCCCCGTCACACTCACGCAGCCCGGTGGACTCCATGCGTGAGGCGGTGTTGACCGTGTCCCCAAACAGGCAGTACCGCGGCATGGTGAGGCCCACCACGCCTGCCACGCATGGACCTGTGGAGACGCTGGGGGTTGGCTGGGCTAGTAGGACCGGCAGCTGGTCTGCACCTAGGTAGGGCCTTGGAGGATCTTCGCACCCATAACCTCCACCAGCTCCCCAAATAAGCCTTGTTAAGCGCATCCTCTTCAAGGTAAGCCCCACTCTCCACTCCATGAGTTGCCTCCTCTACAGGAAATCTGGAGCCAGGCCCTAAAGAGGGAGACGAGCTGGAGCCTGGGAAGACCCGGGAGTTACCTGAGTGCAGGCCTATGCGAATGCGCACGGGAACCTCAGGCATATGGCGCATGCGGAAAGTGCCCACAGCACTGAGGATGTCCAGCGACATGTTGGCGATCTCTGCCGCGTGTCGCTGCCCATTCCTCTGGGGCAGCCCCGAGGCCACCATATAGGCGTCCCCTATTGTCTCCACCTGGGGGAAGAAGGAGTTGTGTGAATTCCCTTTTGAGTATTCCTCCCCCGTACACGAAGCGATTGCCTCTTATTATGGGGTCCACCTGGGGTTAGTGCAGAACCAGGTTGCTAGTGGAGGGACTGAGCTGGGGACTGGAGGAATAAATAAGGGACAGGCGGTCTGGGAAAGAAGATTGATTGGGCAGGTAGTCTAGGGGCTGAGCAGGAAGGGCCGGGCTGGAGGCTGGTGAAGCTGAATTGAAGGTCAGGAGGGCTTGTCCCCTGCACACTCCACCTTGTAGACATCGTGGGAACCAATAATGGCATCAAACAGTGTGTAGAGGTCGTTGAGCAGGTCCACCACCTCAATGGGCTCACTCATGGCAGAGATGGTGGTGAAGCCCACAATGTCACTGAAGTACAGTGTCACTTGCTCAAAGTACTCGGGCTCCACTGGTGTCCCCGTCTTCAAGGCCTCAGCCACAGACCTAGGGATAGCAGGCAGTGAGGTCACCTGGGGGCCGCCCTGCCTGGCTGGGCTCCAGCTGCCCTCCCAGCCCACCCCTTCCCACTGGCACCCACGGAGGCAGCATCTGTGTAAGCAGCCGGTCTGTCTTCTGCTTTTCCAGCTCCAGCTCCTCTGTGCGCTCCCGGATCAGATCCTCCAGGTTACTGGAGTACTGCTCCAGCATCCGAAGCATCGAGTCAATGATGTTCGTCTTCCGACCCTTGTTGATGTTCTTGAACTAGCAGTAGAAGGAAGCCGGTGAAGCTGCTGAAGACCTGGGCTGCCATGCCCTTTTCATGCCCCCCTCATGGGCCCTCTCACGGGGCTGTTCACTCTGAACATCCCCCTCCCCACCACCATTCATCTACTATTCGTCAAGCACCCCTGGGGTGCTAGGCACTGTGTTTTCAGACATGATTAGGAGGCACGTGGGAAATGAGGCTTCCCAGAGGGCAGTTGTTCTCAGCTAGTAACTGACAGGGCACTGGACCCAGCTCAATGCTTGGACTCCCAGGCCAAGGGTCTTTCTGTCACAGGAGGCCAAGCACATACATGGTTCTCAATCAGTGTTATTTGAATTGAACTGAATATTCCTCCCACCCAGACAGAACTCCATGTCCCACTCCAAAGGCCTCCACAGCCTCCATTCTAATTCTGCCCCACCAAACCCCGAGTCCTCAGGCTACTCCTTAGGAAGCAGCCTGGAAGGCCAGAGGTCCTGCCAGCCTGCCTGCCTGCAGCTGTCTCAGGTTGCTGACAAGCATCTGGGATCCCAGAGGCCAGCCCAGTCCTTGCCCACTCCCAGCCCCTGACCAGGTCGAAAGTGTGGTCCATGGAGGGCCGAAGTTCCGGCTGCTCTGCCCAGCACTGCTTCATCAGGTGGATACACTCGACAGGTGCCTGGTCCATGGACACCAAGGGTCGACACAGTGGAGGGGGGCTCCGCACCCTCTGCACCACTTCTGGAGGCATGAAGGGACAGTGAGGGGGAGTGCCCTAGAACACAAGCTGCCTCTGACCCTGGCCTGACTGTTGAAGACCAAGATGTGGGAGGGGGTGCCTGGCAGGGGTTTCTTTCCATCAGAGCTTCAGTGTGTGTGTGTGGAGGGAGAGTACGGTGTGGGAGGGGGTTGCTAGGAGGAACAAGAGGACCTTGAACTCTGGGGGTCAGTAAGAGGGGACATAGGCAAAGAAACTAACATTTGTTGTACGTAAGACAAGTGAGGGATAAGTGATCAAGTAGCTTGCTCAGAGTCCTGTGGAGAAGGGATGTAGATTGGAACCAGATTGGACTACCCTCTTACCCACTCCCCCTCCCCTGCTCCTCCCAGGGACCCCTGAGAACAGAGAGGAGTCTGCTCTGTCAGTTGTGGGAGCAGTTTGGGTCCAGGATCAAGACAGAGGAAGCTGTTGTGTTGGGACCTCATGAACCACCCTCCCTACCCTGGCCATGCATGGCTTTCTGCACCAGGACCCGCAGACGCCAGCTTTAAGGGGCCTCCGTATAATTGAGTTTCATCACTGGGCTTTGCTTTAGAGGAAAGAGTGAGGCTGGCTCTGTTCTAACTGCAGGGTGCCCCTCTGGCCCGAACTCCATGCACAGGGCAGCCTTACCCTCGGGAGTGAGCTCCAGCATGGCGTAAGGGGCACTGCGGCACACCACTTCTTGCATGATGATGGCCAAGCTAAAGACGTCACCAGCCAGCGTTCCCCGGCGCTCCAGGGCCGGGTCCCTAAGCAGCTCCGGGGCTGTCCACAGCTGGTCTGGGGATGAGGAAGGGGCTGTGGGGCGGCTGAGGAAAGACTTCCACCTTCACCAGAAAGCCCAGGTTGGCAGCCAGACAGCACCAACCCTGCAGCCTGAGACCAGTCCTACAACTATCTCTAGGAGCCGTCTCAGAGAAAGCCTGGCCCTCACCAATAGGCCTTGCCCTTCAGACAAGGTGGTGCCCAGGGAAGGCTCCATCTCTTGAGCACAAGCCCTACCCTCAGGCAAACTTCCAGTTAGAGCAAACCCAGCTGCAGGCAGCTCAGGCACAAGTCCCGCCCCCAGCAGCCCCGTCTCCTCAGTCACAGAGCCCACCCTCTCAGAGGCCACGAGATCTTTTTCTGTAGCAGTTGTGTCTGGTGGATGCGGGATGGAGAAAGTGCGAGGGCAGAGGTAGGGAGGAAGCAGGGGAGAAGCCCTTGAAATAATGGGGATCCCGGTGGACGCTCTTCTGCGCAGGGGACTCTTACCCTCTGCTCTGGGAGGCTCCGGTAGCACCTTCTGTGCTTCCAGCAGTCTCCCGTGGCCGTGGTCAGTGATCTTGAGTACGAATCTGCCATCCACTATGCAGTTCCGTGACTTCAGCCGCCCATGAGCTACGCCTCGATGGTGCAGATACCTTATTCCCTTGGAATGGGTAGGGTAAGAGGCAGCCTCAGCCTGCTTGGTTCCCTTGCTCCCCATCCCTGCCCCCCAGGACGTCACCCCACTACCCCCCGACACACACCTTGATCAGGTCCAGCAGGAGGGAGGACTTGAACATCCAGTCCAGCTTTATTTCTCTCTGAGCGAGGAGGTCCTGGAGGGAGCCCCGTGTGCAGTGCTCTGAGACCACAGCCAGGTTGCCCTCCCAGAGGGCCGCAGGGCCTTCTGCTCCCCGAGCCAGGAAGAGCCCCAGGTAGAGGGCCACGTTCTCGTGCCGGAGCTCCTGGAGCTGAGAGGGGGATAGTTGACTCGCATTTTCTGCCCAGGGGCAATGCGGGGAGGCGCTGTTAATCAAGATCTGTTTTTGAGTATCCAGACTCAGAAGATGAGATTTGTACAAATGGTGGATGAAATGGCTGATAGGGTATGTAGGGGGGCTCTCTTCTACACACAGTTCTCTTTTTGGAAAAAACAATATAGTCAAAGGCCACTGTTCCGATACGGAGTATGCTTTAGCCTAATGCTGTGAATGAAAAGACAATTTTGCATTGGTGATCAGGACCCAGGCAGGTTCAGATTTATTGATCATAAGCCTTTTTTTTTTTTTTTTTTTTAGACACGAGGTCTCACTCTGTTGCCCAGACTGGAGTGTAGCGGCATAATCATAAATCACTGCTACCTTGCATTCCTGGGTTCAAGTGATCCTCCGACCTCAGCCTCCTGAATAGCTGGGACTACAGGCTTGTGCCACCATGCCTAGACAACATTTTACATTTTTTTCTATAGAGATGGGGGCCTTGCTATATTGCCCAGGCTGGTCTTGAACTCCGGGCTTCAAATGATCCTCCCACCTCAGCCTCTCAAAGTGCTGGGATTATAGGCCTGAGCCACCATGCCTGGCCCCAACCATAAAACTTTGAACTGCCTGGGTCTTAAGGGAAACAGCTCATGAAGGACAAGCTCCTGGAACCACCATCCTCTCCTTCTGACTTAACAGCCTTTGCTGGGAGAACCAGGGAGGAGCTATGCCACCTTCTTTCTTTTCTTTTATTTATTTATTTATTTATTTTTTCAGATAGTCTTATACTATCACCCAGGCTGGAGTGCAGCTGGCCAATCTTGGGTCACTGCAACCTCCACATCCCGAGCTCAAGCGATTCTCCCATCTCAGCCTCCCGAATAGCTGGGATTAAAGGTGTGTGCCACCATGCCTGGCTAATTTTTGTATTTTTAATAGAGACGGGGTTTTGCTATGTTGGCTAGGCTGGTCTTGAACTCCTGACCTCAGGCGGTTCAACCACCTCGGCCTCCCAATGTGCTGGGATTACAGGCATGAGCCACTGTGCCTGGCCTGAAGCTGTGCCACTTTCAAAGGACACCAGAAATGGCTTGTGCCTGCAACCGAGCCGGTGGCTGCTGTGCTTGGTGTTACATCATTGTGTCAATCAGGTCTGAGACTCCCACCCTTCCCAAGTTAGGGAAGATAGGACTGACTGCTCTGCAGTGACCTCACAATTGGGGCACGTTGGAAAAAAAGGTGGCTTAGCTGGCTGACTGGTACCCTTTCTAGATTTTCCTTGGTCCACATGCCCAATAAGGGGATACTTTTTTTCTTTTTCTCTTTTTTGAGACGGAGTCTTGCTGTGTCGCCCAGGCTAAAGTGCAGTGGTGCGATCTCGGCTCACTGCAAGCTCCACCTCCTGGGTTCATACCATTCTCCTGCCTCAGCCTCCCAAGTAGCTGGGACTACAGGCACCCGCCACCACGCCCAGCTAATTTTTTGTATTTTTAGTAGAGACAGGGTTTCACCATATTAGCCAGGATGGTCTTGATCTCCTGACCTTGTGATCCGCCTGCCTCGGCCTCCCAAAGTGCTGGGATTACAGGCGTAAGCCACTGCACCTGTCGGATAATTTTGGTGGATACTTTTCATTTTAAACACCTGGTGTTAAATGGTGATCAAGTTCATTAACCCCCCCATACACATAGTCCACTTAAGTCACTGCATCTGTGACCAAGAGCGCCTGTAGAGGAATCAGGGAAGGAGGCCAGGCCCACGCTGTATGGCGTGGAGATAAAGGGAGACATTAAGGTTGTAAGGACCAGAATAAGCCATTTTACAGCCTCCTTGCCAACTTTCCACTTCATTCAGAACGTCTAGGGTTATTCTGCACAAGTGGCCCAACAGAACCGGAAACTCATTTTTTTCTTTTCTTTTTTTTAAGACAGAGTTTCACTCTTGTCACTCAGGCTGGAGTGCAATGGCACCATCTCGGCTCACTGCAACCTCTGCCTCCCAGGTTCAAGTGATTCTCCTGCCTCAGCCTCCTGAAGCAGTTGGGATTACAGGCGCCCGCCACCACCCCCAGCTAATTTTTTTGTATTTTTAGTTGAGACAGGGTTTCACCATGTTGGCCAGGCTGGTCTTGAACTTCTGATCTCAGGTGATCCACCCACCTCGGCCTCCCAAAGTGCTGGGATTACAGATGTGAGTCATTTTTTATTTTCTATCATTTGCTCAACAAACATTCACTGCATCTCTCTAATGTTCCAGACACTGTGTTGGGTGCTGGGAATACAATGGAGGGGAAGGAGGAGGCCCTCACTCAGCTTACAGTCCAGTAAGAGAGGCAGAAACAAGCAGGCAGACAGATAAACATACAATTGCACATTGCAACAAGATCAAAGGAAAGAACTAGTGGTGTGACACAGAATAATGAAAACCTACTCCAGGGCGAAGGAAACAACTTTTTTTTTTCTTAATTTTGACAGGGTCTTGCTCTGTCATCAAGGCTGGAGTGAAGTAGTATGATCACAGCTTACAATAACCTCCAACTCCTGGGCTCAAACAATCCTCCCACCTCACCCTCCAAAAAGTAGCTGGGACTACAGGCATGTGACGCCACACGCAGCTAATTTTTAACGTTTTGGAGAGACGGGGATTCTTTATGTTGCCCAGGCTGGTCTTGAACTCCTGGCCTCAGGTGATCTTCCCTCACATCTGCCTCTCAAAATGCCAGGATTACACGTATAAGCCACCACACTCAGCCAGGGGGGACACTTAACTGAGACCTACCTCTGTACCCAGCTGCAAAGAGAAGGCAAGAAGGGAGAAACCGATGGCCACCTAGGCCCCATCACAGGCCCAAGTCTCACCTTGGAGAAGGCCGTCTTGGTTGCTGGGCGAATAGCTATGTGCTGATCCCCTGGGAATTTCTTCAGCCAAACCCTGTCTCCCTGCAGCAAAGAGGATGGGGGTAGGGAACTCAGTCTCTTAAAATCCCATGATGGACCCCTCCCCCGCATTTCCATTGGCTCACTGTCCCAGAATGTATCGTCCATGTGACAAAACGCATTGAAGCAAGGGGTTTGATGTCTGCCCATCCACTTCACAGGCAGCTGGGAGAGGACCCACCCCTGGATGACAGATATTCAGAAGCCATGGATGGCTGTCCTCACTACCCCAGGGGTGCCCACCGTTAGTCCTATTAAGTGAATTAATACAACCACAAGCATCATCGACATCACAACCCTCATCACCATCCACTGCCATGAGAGAGCATGTTCTGGGAGTAAAGAATCTGGGTAGATCAGGCTTTATTGTAAAGTAACTGAACTATAGAGAGCTCCCCACCGGATGCTGGACCTCATCCTCAGCTGTTGGCAGGGCCGGTGCATGGGCATGGGACCTGTGCAGTCACACAGGGCCTCATGCTCAGAAAGGCCCGAACTTGGTTCAGTAACCTCCTGCCATCATCTTGAATGAACGAGGAGCCGCTCATTTCTATCTTGCCCTGGATCTCGCTGATTATGCAGGCAGCCCTGTCTGTGTATAAGGGATTTGGACTAGAAGGGGATTGGGGTTTAGTACTGACCCCTAAGGAGCATTTGGAAATAAATGTGGGGACATTTTTAATTGTCACAAAAACTAGGAGCTACATTTGGTGGACAGGGCCAGAGGCAAGAAACACTGAACATTCTTCAAGGCACAGAGTAGTCCTATTCAATTTAGGACAATCTGCCCCAAATGACAATAGTGCCTCCTCTGAGAATTGGCCGTGATGATCTCCAGGTGACATGATAGGAGGCTCTGCATTCCCTCCCATGACCTGAAGCCCAGGAGCTTTACATTTCTACTCTCTTGATTTGCTCAGCACTCTCAGCTCTCTCTGAACCTGTTCTCATTATCTCCCCTCCACTTGACCACATTCAGATTTACCAGCCCCAAAGTTTATGCCCTAATACTTCTTTGTGACTTTTTTCCCCCCTCTAGTGGTTGCTGTTCCTGAGTCTGGTCTGGATTGTGTGGAAATGCTGAGGGGTAGGGCCAGAGGCTCTGACTGGGTAGGAGATGGCCTCAGTGGCCACACCAGGTTACATGCTGGTCCCAGCATGCTCCCCAACAGCTCCAGCCTTCAGTCTCTGAGTCACTGTGATTAGCTTTTGAGGAGCCCTCACTCAGATAGTGGCTAGGGAAAAATTCTTGGGGAGGGAAGATTCTTAGGTTCTTCCCTTTGAGGGATCCATGACCTTTCCCTAGATCCTGTCTGGGCTCCCATCCCCCATCTCCCGGAGCCTGCAGGATCTGGCATGATTCCCTGTCCTCTTGAGAGTGCGCCTCCCCTCTGCCCAGGGCCTGAGCATTCTTCCCCTACTGTCTCTCTGTCTGGCTGGGGTCAGGCTCACCTCATAGACGCCAACGTTGGGGCTGTCCGAGGGTTGGCTGGGGCCACTGCGAACGTCTGACATGCTGCGGGCAGCCAGACTTGATCGACTCCCCTGGGCCACCTAGCAGATAGAGGTCAATGCATGAGGTCAAAATATATTCTGGTGTCAGAGTCCTGGGTTGAGGTCAGGCTGAGTTTTGGGGATGTAAAGATGGGAGGCGAAGGAATCTCAATGAGGGAAGGTGATAATGACATTACTCCCCAAGTGCACGCTTTACAGTTTACAAAGCAAACATTCATTTTCTTGTTGGAGCTTCACCTCCCACCCAGGAAAGTAGTCAGGACAGGTACTGTTACCCTTATTGCACAGATGAGGGTGCTGATCCCTACACTTCAGACTTGGGACAGAACTGGGGTAGAAATCAGGCTTCCCAAGTAGGGAGCTGGGGTGGGGACTTTCCCAGGGAAGGAACCAAATTTACAGAAAGAAGACAACTGGCTCCTGCCTCCCTGCCTCCCCCACCTTTCGAGAGGTGCCCCCATGTGGGTGGAGAAAGGTGATGTCGTCCACAGTCAGGATGATCTTGTTGGGACCGGAGACCATTTGAATGTGAAGTAGCTGGTGCCTGGTGGAGAAAGAGGTCATCTCCACCAAGGGCACCAAGGTCCGTGAGAACAGAGCAGCAGGGCATGGGGTGGAGGGATAATACTGGCTCAGGGGAGGGGTCCTGGAGGGCAGCCATCCCCACACCAGACATTGGGACTCCACCAGCCCATTAGAACCCCCTCACCCCAAGAAAAATCTCTTCTAATCTTGAGTGAACCCAGCCTGCTGTTTTTGAAGCAGACTTCCATTTCTGGCACAAACTCACTTCCTACTTACCTCATTCCACTACTCACCTCACATAATGGGCCAGGAAGGCCCCAGCCAGCCCCATCCCAACCACCAGGAGGAAGCCAAGAAAGACGAGGCCCGGCTCCAGTCCTGAAGGGACAGTGACAGGAGGTATACTGAGGAGCGATGCCAGGGGAGGCCTCTTCTCTAGGGAGGCATGGATTCATGCCAAATGCTGGCCCCTCCAGGAAAGGAGGATGGGGTACAGCATTTGGCAGGCCTATGACCTCTAGGGGGAGGTCATAGATTCCTCAAAGGTGAGAGTCTGGGAATGCTAGAAAGTTTCCAAGAGGGCTTTGGAGCTCAGCAAGAGAGGGGTCCTGTGCAAGCCAGGGGCGGGGAGAGGGCCTAGAAGGGCATCGAAGATGGATTACAGGATAGGAGTCCACTCTCTTTCACCACTTTGTGGATGGGTCCATGGGGATTGTCTCAGTGGGGGCTGGGGTGCTCGCCCTCACCTCCACCGCAGATGTTGTTTGGATCGAACCAGCATGAGGGGTCAGGCCCGGGTGCTGATCCCCCACGCGGGAAGTGCATCGGGGTCCCGGCAGAGAGGAGGGAGCCCCGGGTAGGATCCAGCATGTATGTGGCAAAAAGCCGGTCTCCCACCGCGTCCGTGTCTAGCAGCACGAATGGAGGCTCCTCGTCTCCTCCTAGGTCCCCGCAGAAGCCAGGGACCTGCGCATCCCAGACGTGGCGGGCCACAGCTGCTCCAGACACCCATCTGCCACCCGCGGCAGCCCGCGCTTCTGCCACGCCCCTCGCCAGCAAGAAGACCGCATCGTAGATGGTGCCAAAGAGTGGGGAGACCTGGAGAAGGAGAGTAGGGGCTCAGAGGTCGGGGTCACAGTCCACAGACAGACCAGAATTGCCATGCCAATTCTTTCAGAGCCGGTCAAGCCCAGGGTATCCACTGTTCCCACCTTCCAGTTAGTTGTTCCCAGGATCCCTCCCCATTGGCTATCTCTTCCTCCCTCCCCATTGGCTAACTCTTCCTCCCTTCCCATTGGCTATCTCTTCTTCCCTCTCCATTGGGTATCTCTTCCTTCCTCTCCATTGGCTAATGCTTTGTCTCTCCCCATTGGCTAGCTCTTCCTCCCTCCCCATTAGCTAACTCTTTGTCCCTCCCCATTGGCTAACTCTTCCCCTCTTTCCATTGGCTATCTCTTCCTCCCTCCCCTATTGGCTGTCACACCTGCTCTCTCCACTAACTGGTTCCTTTTTTCAGGACTCAGCCTCCTCTCTGACCATTGGTTGATTCTAACTCTCCATCACCTGTAGATTTTCTCTTCTTCCTGTTAGTTGCCCAGAATATAGTTTTAATCTCATCACCTACCATTCACCTGAAAGCCTTCTCACCTATCTTTTGGTTGGCCTCTATTTTCTGTTTTTCCTTAAAAAAACAAAAAACAAAACTAAACAAAAACAAAACAAACAAACAAAAAACCTTCTCCATTGTTACCACCCGAGCTTATCAGGCCTCTCTATTATTCCCAGTTACCATCTCTCAGAGAGCCAGGCACTGTGCAGAGCACCAAAGATGTATCAGTGTACAAGACAGACCCTGTCTCAAGGAACCTTTCTTCTTGCCAAAGAGACAGGTGTGTTCAAGCAGTGCAATGAGTAAAAGTAGAGAAACTGAGGGAGCTACAGAGACAGGAATGGGTGTCTCCAACCTAGGCTGGGGACAGAAGGAGCTGTGGGATGAGTCAGAATTATCCAGGGCAGGCAGGGACAAGAGAGAGGGCACAGCACACTCAGAAGCTCAGAGACAAAAGAGAAGGACACATTTAGAGAACCCAGAGTAGCTTGGTCTGGCTGAAGTTCATGGAAGGTGGAAGAGAGAGAAAGACAGGAGACCTGGTAAGCCACGTGGAGAGGCCTGTATCTATCCAGGGCAACAGAAGTCACTGTGAGGCTTTGAACAGGGGCATGACAGGGTGAGATCTGTCAGATTTCTGAAGCTTGATTTGGTTGTTGGGTGGAGAAAGGTGTTGGGCAGGTGAGTGTTGAAGCAAAGACCATCTGAGAGATTATGTTTTGGGATTTGGGCTTGGGGTGCTGTGGCCTGAATCAGGGCAGTGACAGTAAAGATGGAGAAAGTGGACGGATTCAAATGATCTTTAGGAAGTAACAGTAACAGGGCTTGATGTCTGGAAGTGGGGGCGAAGTATTCAAGGAATCAAGGGTGACTTACAAGCTCAGAGGCTCGGGCAGCTTGGGCAGTGGAGAGGACAGCCGTGGTACTTACTGAGAGCTGAAGGGCTTTTCTCTCTACTTTCTCAACCTCCCTCTCTCCACTGCCGACCCTCCCTCCATCCCATCTCACTATGAGTCCTAATCTGTATTCTCTTCTGACTATTCCCATCACCGCACCGCACCACACTGCCTCCACTGGCCACCTCCAGTCCTCTTGGAGGAATCTAGGGGCATTGGTGGGAAATTGCAATCCCTATGACTCACAGCCTTCTCTCATGCAGCCCCCTGTGAGTTGGGCCTTTGTGGTGGTTAATTCACTGCCCATTGACATCTAAATTCCCTTCTCATAGTGGTTTCTAGTCCTCCTTTGTGGCTGGAGTAAAGTTAGATGATCTGAACTGAGATTCTGGGGACTTGGGGAACCCTAGGTAGTAGTTGGATGTTGGAAATACACTATGGATCTGGTGAGGTTGCCCCTGGATCCACCCAGGGAACTTTCTGCTTCTGGCAAGGTGTCTAGGCCCTTGAAAAGCTAAGACCACCAGATGATGCCCCAGAGGAAATACCTCTGAACTAAGGATGAAGGTTGGATTGGCATCCTCCCTCCTTCCTGCTTTCAAGAACACCAAGTATTTATTTTAGACAGCTGGGAGTATGTGGTGGTGGAAATGGGTTTACTTTGAAGTCAATTGCAAAAGGTTTTGCAGTTTACAGTTCATTAGAGCTTACTGCTTGATGTTGGACTTGAGAGGTCTCATTGCCTACTCTCTGGAGGCAATCCCCATACACTAAGAGATCCCAAGCAGGGCCAGAGCCTCTGCACTACCCAGGAAACTCCAAACAGCTAGAGCTGCCAGTCGTTCTTTCTCCATTGGTTCCATCCTCCTCTCCCCGCTTTGGCTGTCCTCTCCCCTCTCCCTTGCCTTCTTCCCTCCTCCCAGGACCATCTACCTGCTGCAGATTGAGGTCAGAGGGCAGCTCGCGGCGCTCTTGGGCCCTGCGCAGGCTGTCCAACACGCTGCCTTCAGAGGGACAGTGGCGCGTGAGGGTAAGCACCGCATCATGGGCCCTGCGAAGCTGGGAGCTGTTGGCGAGTGCAGCTAAGGCCTCCGGGCCTGGGGACAAGGCGTAGTGGATCGTGTCGAAGGGCAGGAAGACCAGGGAGCCATCGGTCAGGCCCAGTTCCTCCGCGGCCTCCAGGAGGTAGCGCTGCTCCTCGCCTCCCAGCAGCACCGAGTGCATCACCATGATCACTGCTGCGGACAGAGGCTTGGCTCGCGGCGCCGCCCGGCTGCCGGCAGGACCCGCCGACCTCCTCGCACCCTGCAGGGGAGCCTACCTGTGACCCTGGGCCCGTCCCGAACCTTCCTCAGGGCCTCCCGGGCTCCAGACAGGTCCAAGGGCTCCAGGGAAGTTACGGAGACCACGGGCAGGCCCCGGGCCCTGAGTGCCGTGGACAGTGAGTGTCCCGCCTCCACCCACAGGTCCTGGGGGGCGGTGACCAGGGCCACGCGCGCCCAGCCGAATGCGCGAAGCAGGGCGTAGAGGGCGTCCGCGGCGGGGGTCACGGCAGGGGCTGTGGTGCCCGCCGCCTGGGTCCCGGGGCAGCCCCAGGGCACCAGCGCGATCCCGGCTTCTTCGGCGAGCAGCTCGGCCGGCCGGCAGGCCGCAGGGTTCACCGGACCCACGAGACCCGACACGCGGGCCAGCGCGGAGGACACGGCCCCCAGCGAACCCGGGGTCCGGCACGGCTCGGGCAGCAGCGCGACCTCGAAGCGGGGACCGCCGGCCAGGTCGGGGTCGCGGTTCAGGCGGGCGGCGGCCAGGCGGGCTGCCAGGTCCGCGCGGGCCCGGGAGAAGATGGGGTCGCAAGCCCAGGGGCCCAGGACCCCCACCGTGAACACCGCGGAGAGGGCGGGGGGCTGCAGCAGGAGCAGGAGCAGCAGGAGCGGGAGCCGGGGCAGGGCCCGGGGGAGGCGGGGCAGGGCCGGAGCCCACCGCGCGGGGCCGCAGAGCCTGGGGTCCGGAAGCCCACCCGCTCGGCGGGCGCAGGCGGTCATTGCCGGCTTCTGCGAACACAGACGGAGAAGGCTGAGCGACTGAGACCCCCGGCCTCCCTTAGGGTTCTCCCCGTAACCCACAGTTTCTCCAAGCCCGTGTAACCCATGGGATGATTCTGCTGCTACCGCCCCCTCCGGAGGCTGGGAAGACTAACTGGGGCCAAGGACACCGCCCCGAAGCCCCCTTCTGCTGCCCCGGCTTCCCGCTCCCATCCGGCTTGCCCCTCCCCCCGTTGGAGGCGTCAGGGGTCAGCAGGGACTCGCCCGCGCCCTCAGACCGACCCTATCCCAGCGGAGGGGCCTCTGACACTTACCGGGAAGTCCGGGGCTCGGGCCCACGGCCCCGGTGAGGGGTCACAGGGCCGGTCCCCCTTTTGACGCCCGCCCACAGGTCTTCCTTGCCAGCCCAGGCCAGGGCGGGGGCGTGGGTACAGCCGGCCAGAGCCCTTAATCTCCCCAAGCTGATTAGCGTCCTTAATTAGGCAGGGAGGGGCGGGCTAGTGGAGGATGAGAGCCCCTACTGCGCCTTTCTGGGGTGGGATCTGTCCTGGGTTCCAGGTAGTCAGCCAGATCCTTTCCCCTCCATGCCTTCCAGCCCCCCACATCACCCTCATCACCACCACCCCTGCACAAAAGCAGCCGCAGTTTCCCCTTTCAGCCTTGGGCCACACTGCTCTGCTCAGCCAGAAAGTGACAAGCGCCTGCCCATGGGCAGCTGTGGGTGATCCGTCCTGGAGAAGAAACTCTCATCTCAGTCCCTTTCCTTACAATCTTCTGTTTCCAGTTCTGCCAGCTAAGTTCAAGCTCCATCCTTTGGCTGGCAAAGTCTATATCCCAGAGACCAAACCCACACCAAGCTGACACCTGCCTTTCTTCTTTCACTGCTCTTTTCTCTCTCACCACACTTGATTCCCTGACCTCTGCTTCTCCATGCCTAGAAAACCACCCCTTTGGCAGGACCTCAGGAAGTAATGAAAAGAGCTTTGGCCTCGGACAGACCTGGGTTCCAAGTCCCTCTTACTGATTTTTGGACCTTGGACAATTGCTTAATCTGAAGGTTGTTGTGAAAATGAATATAATTGCCTGGATGGCAAGAATAGCTAACAATTTTAGAGAAGAGTATAATGGAAGATGCCCTATAAGATATACAAATTTATTATAAAGCAATAGCAATTATATATTTATGTAAATATATAATATATAAAACAGCAATTATATAAATATATAATTATATAATATATGAAACAGCAATTATATAAATATATATTCTAAAGCCATAGCAATTATATATTATATATTTATATAAATCCACATTGTGTAGTGATAGCAATTATATATTTATATACATATTTATTATAAAGCTATAGCAATAAAGACTTCATAGTTTGGGCACAAGGATAAACAAATGGACCAATGAAATAGAATCTACAGTACTGAAACAAGCACAGCAAATGTGTGAAGTGGACATTTCTTAACAACTGGGAAAGAATGAACTTCAACAAATAAAGCTGATTAGCCATCTGGGGGGATATAGAATTCAATCCCTATCTCACACCATACACAAAATCTATTCCAGGTCAAAGACCTATATGTGAAAAATAAAACTTAAAAACTTTTAAATAAATCATTTTCAGACATGGTGGCAAAGATTGGATAAGGTAAGAATCATTAGTGGATTTGAAAGCTAGGGGGAAATGTTGGATGAGGAGCAGGACTTTTGCAGGGTCTAAAAGTATCTCCCTACAGATTGCCGTGAGTTGGAAGGGAGGGGGGAATAAAATAAAAAACAATCATTGTATTGTACAGTGGAGAAATAGGGCAATACTTTAAGCAAGTGATCAGAATTAACCATGAGGGGCAGAGAGACATTCTGTGCCTCCAGATGTGATACCCTGAGAAGGACATAATACTACATCTACGCAATGCTGCACAATATATCTCTGCAATGTTCCAGCATTACTTCAAATCTAATCACAAGGAAACATCAGATAAACACTAAATGAGAAATGTTCTATCAAAAAACGGGGAGGACTGTATTCTTCAAAAATGTCGATGTCATATAAGGCAAATAGAGGTTAAGGAACTGTTTCAGATTAAAGGAACCTAAAAAGACATGACAAGTATATGCAACACCTCCCCTTAGTTTGGATTCTGTATTATTGGATTTTTTTAAAGTGCTGTAAGATTATAGAACTTGAGGCCCGGTGCCGTGGCTCATGCCTGTAATCCCAGCACTTTGGGAGGCTGAGGCAGGCAGATCACTTGAGGTCAGGAGTTTGAGACCAGCCTGTCCAACATGGTGAAGTCCCGTCTCTACTGAAAATACAAAAATTAGCCAGGCGTGGTGGAGTGTACCTGTAATCCCAGCTGCTCAGGAGGCTGAGGCAGGACAATCACCTGAACCTGGGAAGCGGAGGTTGCAGTGAGCCAATATTGTGCCACTGCACCCCAGCCTAAGCAACAAACCAAGACGCCATCTCAAAAAAAAGAAAAGAAAAGAAAAGAAAGAAAAGAAAAATGGTTATAGGGCTTACGGGGTTATAAAAATGCTATAAAGAACATCAACATTAACAAAAAAATTGGCAATTGACAAAACTGGAATATCACAGGAGATTCAAAACAGTGTAAAGTTATAAAGTTAGTAATGGTAGTGTAGTTATGTTAGACTATCTCTGTTCATAGGAAATACACACTGAAGTATTTAGTGGTAAAGCATCATGTATGTAACTTACCCTCAAGCATTCCAGAAAAAATATATATTAGATATGATATATGGCATGTTGTATATATTATCTATTTCAAATGATAAACAAACAGGGTAAAATGCTAACAATAGGTGAAACTGGGTAAAAAGCCTGTGAATGTTCTTTGCATAATTTTTATTTTTGCAACATTTTTTAAGCTTGAAGTTATTTCCAAATAAAAAGTTAATTAAAAATGTTAGATCATAGAATTCAATGAAAGTAGATTTGCTCTGAAGAAAGAACAACAACAAAAAAGAAAAAATTAATAAGAAAATAGAAAAATAAAAAAAGAGCAGAAATTTTTAAGAGAAAAAAAGACATAGATTGAAAAGACATCTTTACCAATTCAGGGTAGGAATGGATTTATTAAACAAGACATGTTGGCCAGGCGCGGTGGCTCATACCTGTAATTCCAGCACTTTGAGAGGCTGAGGCTGGCCTCCCAAATATATTTGGCAAAATATTAACATCAGTTAGTTTTTGGTGGTAAACAATCGCTATATGTAGGGGTTTTCTGTATGCTTGAAATGTTTTCTAATTTAGATTTTTAAAAATTTGTAAACAAAAAGTGTACATGTCTGACCTGTAGCAGAGTTCCAAAATTCAGTAGGCGTCAATATTCGTATCTATAGTGCTGTGCTTCTTACTTTCCATAAGAGTTACCTCTCCACATCTCCTATCTTCTGACTCAACATCTCTACATGAGATGGTGGAAACTCCAGCCAACTCTTACATTTCACACATGGTGAGAATGAGGTCCAGAGACCAATTTGATTAAATCAACAGTCTGTCAGTTTTCCTCTAGGGTCCATGGACTGATGGGTAATAGAAATGAAGATGAAGGGGGGATTTTCTTAAAAATCTTTTTTGTCATAAAATATACTTAACATTTACCACTTTAACTTTTTTGTTTGTTTGTTTTTTGAGACAGAGTCTCACTCAACCACCCAGGCTGGAGTGCAATAGTGCGATCTCGGCTCACTGCAACCTCCGCCCCCCGGGTTCAAGCGATTCTTCTGCCTCAGTCTCCTGAGTAGCTGGGACTACAGGCATGTGCTACCACACCCGGCTAATTTTTGTATTTTTAGTAGAGACGGAGTTTCACCATGTTGGCCAGGATAGTCTTGGTCTCTTGACCTCGTGATCCACCTGCGTCGGCCTCCCAAAGTGCTGGGATTATAGGCATGAGCCACCACTTCCAGTCTCCACACTTTAACATTTTTTATGTGTGCAATTCAGTGGCGTTAATTACATTCACATTGTGTGCAGCCATCACCACTGTCCATCTCCAGGACTTTTCCATCTTACCCAATTGAAACTCTGTGCCCATTAAATACTAGCTCCCCATTTCCCCTCCCTCCAGCCCCCAGAAACCACTGTTCTTATTTTTTCTTCTTTTTATTTTTGAGAGACCAGGTCTTGCACTGTTGCCCAGGCTGGAGTACAATAGTACGATCTCTGCTCACTATAGCCTCAACCTCCTGGGCTCAAGCAATCCTCCCACCTCAGCCTCCCAAGGAGCTGGGATTACAGGCGTGTGCCACTATGCCTGGTTAGTTTTTTGATTTTTGGCAGAGATGAGGGTCTCACTATGTTGCCCAGGCTGGTCTCCAACTCCTGGGCTCAAGTGATCCTCCTACCTCAGCCTCCTAAGTGCTTGGGATTACAGGTGTGAGCCACTGACCCCGGCCCATCATTCTTTCTGTCTCTATGAATTTGACTTTAGCTACCTCACATAAGTAGAATCATACAGTATTTGTCCTTTTGTGTTTATTTCACTTAGCATGATGTTTTCAAGGTTTATCCTATGCTGTAACGTATCAGAGGTTCATTCCTTTTTTTTTTTTTTTTGAGACAGAGTTTCACTCTGTTACCCAGGCTGGAGTGCAGTGGGGCAATCTCAGTTCACTGCAACTTCAGCCTCCTGGGTTCAAAGCAATTCTCGTGCCTCAGCCTCCTGAGTAGCTGGGATTACAGATGCGCATCACCATGCCTGGCTAATTTTTGTATTTTTAGTAGAAATGGGGTTTCACCATGTTGGCCAGGCTGGTCTCAAACCCCTGACCTCAGATCATCCTGTCGCCTTGGCCTCCCAAAGTGCTGGGATTACAGGTGTGAGCCACCAAGCCCCACCTCACTCCTTTTTAAGGCCAAATAATATTCCATTGTATGTACAGTATATACCAAATTTTATTTATCCATTCATTCTTCTATGGACACCTGGCTTGCTTCCACCTTTTGGTCTCTGAGTCCCTGCCTTCAGTTGTTTTGGGTATATACCTAGAAGTGGGATTGCTGGATCATATAATTCTTCTTTTAAATAAGTATTTTATTTTATTTTATTTTATTTTTTGTGGCAGCGTTTCACTCTGTCACCCAGGCTGGAATGCAGTGGCTTGACCTCGGCTCACTGCAGCCTCCGTCTTCCATGTCCAAGTGATTCTCCTGCCTCAGCTGCCTGGGTAGCTGGGGCTATAGGCATGCGCCACCACACCCGGCTAATTTTTGTATTTTTGGTAGAGATGGGGTTTCGCCATGTTGGCCAGGCTGGTCTCAAACCCCTGACCTCAGGTGATCCTCTCACCTTGGGCTCCCAAAGTGCTGGGATTACAGGGATGAGCCATCAAGCCCCACCTCACTCCTTTTTAAGGTCAAATAATATTCCATTGTACGTACAGTATATACCAAATTTTATTTATCCATTCATTCTTCTGTGGACACTTGGCTTGCGTCCATTTTTTGGTCTCTGTTTGAGTCCCTGCTTTCAGTTGTTTGGGGTATATACCTAGAAGTGGGATTGCTGGATCATATAATCCTTTTTTTAAATAAGTATCTTATTTTATTTTTTTGTGGCAGGGTTTCTGTCATGCAGGCTGGAATGCAGTGGCTTGACCTTGGCTCACTGCAGCCTCTGTCTTCCAAGTCCAAGTGATTCTCCTGCCTCAGCCTCCCGAGTAGCTGGGGCTACAGGCATGTGCCACCACACCTGGCTAATTTTTGTATTTGTGGTAGAGATGGGGTTTCACCATGTTGGCCAGGCTGATCTCAAACTCCTGACATCAAGCAATCCACCCACCTTGGCCTCCCAAAGTGCTGAGATTACAGGCGTGAGCCACCGTGCCTGGCCTGGATCATATAATTCTATGCTTGATTGTTTGAGGAACTGACATACTGTTTCTACAGAGCCTGTGCCATTTTATATTCAAGGAGCGGACTATTTTAAATCCATTCTAGTCCTCATGCCAAGGTTGCACAGCCAGCCTCCCGCCACCACACTGCTTTTCCCTTCTAGTGGCCCACACCAGAGCTTGTTTGTTTCTTATTGTTGCCTGCTAAATTTTGATTCCATCTGTAAGGTACTGAAACAAAACATGCCCTCTTACATAAAGGGCGGGGCCAAATCTTAAAGTAGCAGTTGGCTGGAGTTACCAGAGGACAGAATTATATTTAAATCCAACTCCTGTACTATAAATAGTCTCAGCTGCAGGTGGCGCTCCCTCTCCGGAAGGTCTTGATTTCACTCTGTCTGGAGGCAAAGGGTGCAAAGCTCTTCTGAGATTTTTAGTCCCTACCCTGCCCCCCATAAAGTCACGAAATTTGGAGGAGTTGACAGAAGGAATTAGAAGCTTCTGTTTGTGGAGTCGCTGCAGCAGCAGATAAGGAAAAACTATTCCTTAAGTTTAAATGAGGCAAAACAACTTTTGAAACTAATTTGGCCTGAATCTCATAGTAGGAAACAAGTCCTGGGGGTCTGATCAAAAAAAAAAAAAAAAATTCAAGTTAAGTTAGAAACACTGAATCCAAAGTGAGGGTAAAAGTCAGGATTCCATTAAACTACAGTTTGTAATAGTTAAAGAATAGTGTGGAGGAAATAGAAACATATCATTTTTTCACTATTAAATGTTAAAACGGGTTGGGTGTGGTGGCTCACATCTGTAATAATTAAAGTATACAAAAATGTGTAAGCAAAAATAAAAGACTTTTGAAGATAACCACTGTAAATAGCTTTTAAAAATGCACGTATGAGAAAATAGATAATTTTTTTTTTTTTTTTTTTGAGACGCAGTCTCACTGTGTCACCAGGCTGGAGTGCAGTGGTGCTATCTTGGCTCACTGCAACCTCCGCCTCCCGGATTCAAGCAATTCTCCTGCCTCAGCCTCCCGATTAGCTGTAACTACAGGTGTATGCTACCATGCCCAGCTAATTTTTTTTGTATTTTTAGTAGAGACGGTTTTCACCATGTTGGCCAGGATGGTATCGATCTCTTGATCTCGTGATCTGCCTGCCTCGGCCTCCCAAAGTGCTGGGATTACAAGCATGAGCCACCAAGCCCAGCCAAAAATAGATCATTTTATGTACTACTTTACAATTTGCTTCCCTTCTTAAAAGATTTTATATTTGTTTTATGAAAATATAATACATTTACATCGTTCAAAAATAAAATAAACAAAAAAGAATACACAGTGAAAAGGCTCTCTACCACCCGTGTCCCCGGTCAGCCCACTTCCGGTCAGCCTACTTCCGGTCAGCCTACTTCCCCCAAAGGGAGAGCCACAGGTAGACTCTCGTATGTTTTGCGGAGCTCCTTGGGCATACGCAAGCAAATAAGAATCTGTTTTCTTCTAGTCCCCTTTTTACATAAAAGGTAACACTGTTCTGTACCTTGCTGTTTTGTTTTAACAATATCTTGGAGGTCTTGTTTCTTGTTTCATAGAGAGCTGAGCATAGCTGCATAGATTCCACTGAATCTCTGTACCGTAACCTGGTTAATCAGTTACTCTTTGCTATTGCTGCTCTGATGAATAATCTTAGACAAGCCTCACTTTGTATATATCCACGTACATCTATAGGCAAATTGCCCGGGTAAATGCACTGTAATTTGGAAAGATGTTGCCAAATTGCCCCCTCTAGGGATTATGCCAATTTACACCAGTACCAGCAATGACTTAGAGTGTCTTTTTGCCCACAGCCTGGATACAGAGTGTGTTGTTAATTTCTCCAATATGATATTTGAAAAAGAAAAATGGCATCCAAGGGAAAAAAAGTATCATGGTGTAGTTTACATTTGCCTTTCTCTTCTGAGTGAGGCTGAACATATTTTCATGTTTACAGGCCTTTTGCATGTCTTTTTTGAGAACTGTCTGTTTATATCTTTTGCTCACTTTTCTATTGGGTTATTGGTCTTTTTCTTATAATTTTTTAGATCTCTTTATATGTTAGGAGAATACACATTTGTGATATGATTTGAAAAAAAAGAATCCCAGTTGATGTGTCCACTCTTTGCTTATAATGTGTTTTTTGCCAAGTACATTTTCAAATGTAGTCTTTTAAAATTTTTAAATATCATTTGGATTTTAAATCATTATCAGAAAAGCAAAGGCTACAGACACGTTTTCCAATGTTTTCTTCATTCTTTAAGGACTTACAGTTTCACTTTTACATTTAAATCTGTGACCCCTTTGGAATTTATCGTGATGTGAGGAGTCAGGTGTGGATCCAATTTTATTTTCTTCTGCCTGGTTCCCAGCTGTCCCATTACCATTCACTGAATAATTCATTTCTCCTCATATCATCATAAAGAACAATCCTGAATGTATCTGCATGTATTTCTGGATTTTCTCTTCTGTTCCATTGGTCAGTCTGTCTAATACGAACCACTACTATACTGTTTTCATTACTGAAGTACTATAATATTTTTAATTAACTTACAGAGCTACTCCCCATCCTCTGCTTCATTGCTCCTCCTTTCCAGAATTTTCCTGGTAATTCTTCAGCATTAATTTTGTATATTGTCTTTTTAATCATTTTCCTAATTTTTAAAAAGTCATTGGTACTTTCTTTGTTATTGTGTTAAACTTATAAGTTAATTTATGGAAAACTTATATTTTATGATGTTGAGTCTTTCTGTGCAAGACTACTATTTGTTGAAGCCTACTTTTGTACCCTTCTGTAGTGTTTTTACCTTTTCTTTAAGTGAGTTTAATGTATTTCTTATTACTTTTTTCTTTTCTTCATTGTATTTTTTTCTTTTTTTCTTTGTTATTTCCAAATCTCCAGAACTTGTGAATTGTATTGTTTATTCAAAAGCATTTTATCTTTTATATTGCTCTTGTAGGTCCTTTTCTTCTGTTATATCTTCTAACTGGCTGTTGAGTATTAGTTTCTATTTTTCCGTTTATTACATGTCTTGGACGTTTTCCATGTTCTTAGATATAGATTTACTTCATTTTATTCAATAATGTTTCTCCTTACATTCTGTTTGAATGTAAGGATCTTGAGATGGAAAGATTATCCTGGATTATCTGGGTGGGCCCTCAGTGTAATCACAAGTGTCCTTATAAGAGGGAGATTCGACACACAAAGCAAGCAACAGTGAAGCAGGATGTTGTGCTTCTGGAGGACAGGGGCTAAGGGACACAAGAAATGCGACTCCGGGAGCTGGAAGTGGTTGGGAAATGGATTCTCCAGAGACAGCAAGACCCCACCAACACCTGGATTTGGGCCCAGTGAAACTGAATTCGGACTTCTGACTTCCAGAACTGTAAGAGAATAAACGTGTGTTGTTTTAAGCCACCAAGTTTGTGGTAATCTGTTACAGCAGTCAGGTGAAATGGATACGCATGTCTTTCTTTCCTTTCGTGTATGCTGCATGGCACACCTAAAAACGCAGACTCTGCCGGGCACGGTGGCTCATGCCTGTAATCCCAGCACTTTGGGAGGCCGAGGCGGGTGGATCATGAGGTCAGGAGATCGCGACCATCCTGGCTAACACGGTGAAACCCTGTCTCTACTAAAAATACAATTAGCTGGGTGTGGTGGCACCTGCCTGTAGTCCCAGCTACTCAGGAGGCTGACGCAGGAGAATTGCTTGAACCCGGGAAGCAGAGGTTGCGGTGAGCCGAGATCGCACCACTGCACTCCAGCCTGGGCAACAAGAGCGAAACTCCATCTCAAAATAAACAAAACAAAAAAAATGCAGACTCAGGCCTGATGGGAGAGAGTGGGAACCACAGGCTATCAGGAAGGTTCTCTTCCCAAAGAGGGTAAATATGTTATCAGATGTATTTAATATAAAGTCTCCAATAATACAGTACATTTTAGACTCTATCTCCAACAATGCATTCCCAGGATTTTGTGTATTTTGCTCTTTTCCTTAACAACTAGAACACAATCTGCCAGGTCCTTTAGCTTAAAGCAAATGAACATCCTATTGTAGGTAAATCTTTTCTATTTGTCTCAAGTATATGAAGTCTTAACAGTTATGCTTTCAGTATTCCCATTTCTCATAAGATAAATATTCCAAAAAAATGGTAAAAAGCCTTGCTATACAGATGAGGATGTAACCACAATGGAAAGGGAGGCTGGCTGACAGGACCACTGTGTGATGCCTCCAAATATGTGTTTATCAGCATATGTTCAAAAAACTGAATTCACCATGGAATGTAGCTATGAGATTTTAAAGTTGAATGTAGTAAAGTTAAGGAACCTGAAGAAGGTTCCACGATTGGGGATGACATCCAAGTAGCGGTGATATAGGAGGCAGGACTTGACTCCAGAGGTGGGGCTTGGACTCTGGACCAGATTGAAGACTAGCTGAAACAGGGAAGAGGTGAGAACACCACTCCATAAGACACGCCTACCGGTGCCATGCCAGTTTACCACTGCCATGGCAACACCCAGAAGTTACTACCCCTTTCCATGGCAAGAACTTAACAACCCAGAAGTTACCAACCTCTTTAAAGAAATTTTTGCATATCCACCCCTCGCCACCAGCTTGCCCTTGAATTCTTTCCTGGGTGAAGCCAAGAACCCTCCCTGGTTAAGCCTCAATTTTGGGGCTCACCTGCCCTGCATCAGTGGAACCAGTGACAGTCACAAAGGAAAGGCTACACCAAAGCTTGCATTGGCAAATTCTGGGTCTTTCCTATTCATCCAGGTTTTCCATGGCGCCACACAGTGCCAGGCATGCAAGGTGCTCAGGGAGTGTAAGTGGGATGTTACGATGCCTCACTCCAGGGAAGCTCTGGACCACGCCACAGAGCTGGGATGATTTCATTTTTAATCCAGAACCGGTACCCTGAGAGCTGCAGAAAGTTGGTGAATCACACCTGTGGAGACTCAGCTGCATCTGGACCCGATTTGGATGCAGAAATGCTAGACCTTGAGTTGATGCCATAATGGGAAGAGCCTTGTGTTTTCATGTGGTTGGAATGTGAATTGTGGTCAGAGGCCAGGCTGTGGTATACTGTATTTTCTAAAGATGGCCACGACAGGCTGGGCGGCTCACGCCTGTAATCCTAGCACTTTGGGAGGCCGAGGTGGGCAGATCATGAGGTCAGGAGATCGAAAGCATCATGGCCAAAATGGTGAAATCCCATTTCTACTAAAATACAAAAAATTAGCCAGGCGTGGTGGCATGCACCTGTAGTCCCAGCTACCCGGGAGGCTGAGGCAGGGGAATCGCTTGAGCCCGGAAGGCAGAGGTTGCAGTGAGCTGAGATCATGCCACTGCACTCCAGCCTGGTGACAGAGCAAGACTCCGTCAAAAAAAAAAAAAAGGTGGCTATGACAATATCCTTCATGTCACATACCTGTCACACAATGCGACTTATACACTCCTTTTTGAGAAATAACATCTATGTCCCCTTCCTTTGAATCTAGATGGGTTGGTGATTATGGCAGAAGTGATGTAATGTGACTTCTCGGTCTTGGTCATAAAAGCCACCATGCAAGCAGCATGACTGTCTGTGGCTGCCATGCTGTGAGGAAGCTCAAACCAGCCTGCTGTTGCAAAGACACCACATAGAGAGACCTCCCTGTCTGTGGAGAGCAGGGAGAGTGGAGGGAGAACACTTTGTGTTTTTACTTTTTAAATCAAAATTATTAAAGTATAATTTATAAACAAATGCACTCAGGTTAGTTGAAAGAGCCTAGATTCTCGCATTTAAATTTTTAAAATTTTAGAGAATTAAAAAAATTATCTTTTATTTTTAATATTGTCTTTTATAGTTTTGTGATTCCTATCATTTATGTTAAGTTTTTCAAACATTTAGGAGCAACAGTTAAAACTTAACCACGTGTTTTGCTGGTTTCCTTCTCACCATTGTTTCTTGTTTTACGATTTATTGTGTTCTGAATCTGATTAATGTTTATGTGGCAGGGTTGTAAATTTTGTAAACAACGCACTCAGAGGGGCAGACAATGGAGACCATATCTGATCTTTTCTTCCTTCCTTCCTCACGCTGGCAGCAGGAGAAAATGCATTAACTTGATAGTTAATGGAGTCTCTGTCTCCTCCAGATTAGATGCTGTCTTTGGAGTAAATATATAGTCATTTCCTGTTTCATCTTCCAACCGGACAGCCCTTCTCCATCTCATTTCCTTTCCCAAGATGGCATTTGGGCATACTGGGAGAGAGCTGGCCATCCCTGTGCTGTCCTCCCTCAGCTGTTCCCTGACCCAGGGTGGCTAGTCTGGTCTCTGGACTGGCATCTGCTGGAAACTGCAGGTTCCACTCAGACTTGGGTATGTCATGGTGTCCGCTGCTCCCAGCTACGGATGACCCATCTCCTCAACCCCAGGTCATAGCTGGCCCAGAGGCCTCTCAGCAGATGCTCTCCCCTCACCGTGTCAAGTGGGACTACATGGATGCCCGGCATCATGCTGCAGCATGAGGGGCCTGGGAGCTGTTCCTTGCTCTTCCCACTCTCTGCCTCCCTCTGCCTCTTCTATGCTTTTGCCCAAATCCTGCCTGGATGTGGCAACCTAAAGGGTTCCTCCTGCTTGGAAGCATCCTCTAGTCTATGTCCCCAAGTTCCCCATACCCTTCTGGATTGTTCCACCATACCAGGCCCCGATTCCAAAACAAGAAGGGGAAACAAGAATGTGTGTGCCTGGCCTCTCGGATAGGCCTCTTTCTTCTCCCCCTTTTGCATCCTCCAGGGCCTGAAGAGTTGGTCTTTGCTCCCTTATAGGTAGAGTTAAGCTCTTCCTCTCTGCTGGCATTCCCTATGCCTCATTTTTCTCCTTTTAGGGACCCCAATCATTGCCACTCAGCCTTACGGTGAGGTGCAAGGGATGTTTTCTTTACACTGTGGAATAAATGCTATGCTTTTGAGTTGATGCTTTTTTTTATATTGGAACCAAGGACTTTTTTGGAAATAGGACTTACTAAGGATAGAAATAATTACAAATCTGAATAGAGTCCTCAACAATATCCTAAGATAGTTCCTTGGGTGGCCTCCTGAATCACAGTGTTTATAAAACAGTGTCCATTCCATTATTCTCTGCTTTTATTGAGTTCTTCATTCTTACCATTATGTGCTGCATTTCTAAGAACTGTTTCTTGTTCTATGATTGCTCCTTTTTCATTAATGGGATTTTTGGGGGGTAGTATTTTTTTTGTGGTAAAATACACATAACATAATTTTTTCTATTTTAGCCATTTTTAAAATTTTTTATTTTTGAGATGGAGTCTCGTTCTGTTGCCCAGGCTGGAGTGCCGTGGCACAATCTCAGCTCACTGCAACCTCCACCTCCCAGATTCAAGTGGTCCTCCTGCCTCAGCTACCCTAGTAGCTGGAATTACAGGCACATCCCACCATGCCCGGCTAATTTTTACATTTTTAGTGGAGATGGGGTTTCACCATGTTGGCCAGGCTGGACTCCCAACTCCTGACCTCAAGTGATCCACCCACCTCGGCCTCCCAAAGTGCTGGGATTACAGGCATGAGCCACCGTGCCCGGCCTCATTTTAACCATTTTTAAGTGTACAGTTTAGTGGCATTAAGTACAGCCAAAATTTTTGTGTAACCATCACCACTATACCTGAAACTCTTCATCATCTCCAACAAAAGCTCTGTGCCCATTAAACAACGACGTCCCCTCTATTCTACTTTCCCCTCTATGAATTTGCCTATTGTAGGTACGTCGTATACGTGGACTCATGCAGGATTTGTCCTTCCGCGTTTGGTTTATTTCTTTCAGCGTAGTGTTTTCAGGGTCCATCCACATTATAGCATGTGTCAGAATTTCATTCCTGTTAGAGGCTGAATAATATTCCACTGCATGGATATACCACATTTTGGACACCAGGTTGTTTATTGTGAATGCAAGAGTCTGTCATTAATGTTATTGAGGGTATTAATTTGAATACTGTAAGTACATTCTTGTACTTAGAATTCGTGTACTCCATTCATTAGCGGATTACCCTTCTTTATCCACCTTTTTCAGGAGGCGGATGGGCCTTACTTCGGGGTGATTGTCCGTTGGCTGTTCACCCTGGGAAGTGGAGCTGGAGGCTGACGCGCTTGGAGGCTGGTGCGGGCTCCCTGGTCGTCCGTGTGGATCATCTTTTGCTGTCTCCCCGCTCCTCTCCCGCCGACCCCTCAGCTGCCCAGTCTTGGTGCTAAGTGGATGCAGATGAGACAACGGGCACATTTCCCTGCAGGGACCGGAATAACCGTCAGGGGGAGCCCCAAGGATAAGGCGCGAGGCGGCCGGGGCTCAGGTTGCGCAGGCACCGAGGGCACCTGGGCTCCTCCGCCCCCTGGTCTGTGAAGGCCGGGTGCTGCAGGGCCGCTCTCCCCGGAGTCTCTCTTCTTCTGGCCGCAGCGGGTGGACCGCAGAGTAGTCCGGGTGCAACGGCGCCCGGGCAGCTGCGGAAGTGGCTGGGTTGAGGTGGCGGCTGGGGCGCCACGCGCGTTCCCTCTCTGGCTTCCGCACCCGCTTCTGCACCAGCCTCGGGCAGTCAGTCCCCCTGGTTTAGTGGCGGAGGAAGCGAGGCGCGATCGGGCAGACCTGGACATTCCTCAACCTTGAAACCCTGATGCCTGGGGCCCGCTGCTCAGAGCTGGGGCTGGGCGGAGCTCTACTGGGGAGATCTTTCCACCTTCCTCTGGGGAGCCCCTCCTTTTTGCTGGGTGCTCAGCTCACCACTGCGTGACTTCGTTCTCCACGAAAAACACATTTCCTCAAATTCCTCAGATTTCATTTCTGTTAGTGACATTCTCTCCAGCTTTATAATTTGCTGGAATATATATATGTGTGTGTGTGTGTGTGTGTGTATATATATATATATATTTTTTTTTTTTTTTTTTTTTTTTTTGAGACGGAGTTTCGCTCTTGTTGCCCAGGCTGGAGTGCAAATAGCGCGAATCGGCTCACTGCAACCTCCGCCATGCACTACCATGTCTGGCTTTTTTTTTTTTTTTTTAGTAGAGACGAGGATTCACCATATTGGTCAGGCTGGTCTCGAACTCCTGACCTCAGGTGATCTACCCACCTCGGCCTCCAAAGTGCTGGAATTACAGGCACGAGCCACCGCGCCCGGCCGGAACAGATCATTTTTTACACTGTCATACAGTTACTTCTTTCTGATAATTTCCATGAGATGTGGGGAGAAAAGAGGCAATTGTGGCGATACAATCCTTGAAACCAGAAATCAATGACGTTATACTTAACTGGATTTTAACATTCTATCGCATTATGATTTTGTGTTTCCTCCTTTCTTCTTGTCTGTTTTTTGATAATTATAAAATTGATTCCTGTCTAGGCACAGTGGTTCCTGCCTATAATCCCCAGCATTTTGGGAGGCCAAGGCGGGAGGATCATTGAACTCAGGAGGTCGAGACGGCAGTGAGCCGTGATCACACCACTGCACTCCAGCCTGAGCAATAGAGCGAGACCCTATCTCAAAAAGAAAAAAAAAAAAAAAAGAGTCCTAATGATCTAGCACATTCTACATTCACTGCATGATTTTGGGACATGTTTCGTTGGGGATTATAGTTCTGAATTACAAAGTATTACCGGAATGGGCTGTGATCAGGATTATAAATAGCAGCAATTACATGCTTTTTGAACTAGAAAAGATGTTCTAAATTGACCTAGATATATACAGACTATTGGGACACGTGGTGGATTAAAATTAAGGCCTAGTAGCGGACTCTGAAAAACAATGTTTTCCACCAGGGGGAGCTGTAGACTATGTCTGAAGGTATCCAGATTCAAGTCTTTGTCTTGTGCCACTTTTAAACGTGATTCTCCTGATGGTGCCTTCAGTAGGACCACAATAAAAACCAGGCTAAGGCAGAAAGGTTGAATGGGTTCTTGTAACTGGAAACCTGAGCTACAGCGCTGCCTTTAGGCACAGCTGGATTCGGGCATAGACGCTGCAGGTCTCAGGCTTTGCTCTGTTCTCTGCTTGACTTTATCCTCCCAAAGGCCCTCCCCTCATTGTGGCAAAACGGCTGCAACAGTGCTGGCCTTCATCCTCCCAGACTTAAATTCAATGAGCAAAGACCCCACTTACCTAATGGCTTCCACAAACATCCAGGAATTGAGTCTCTTGACTAACTGGCCTGACCTTTGGTCAGATGTCCACTCCCGAGCCCATCTCAGTCACCGGCAAGGTGATGGATTGGCAAAGCCTGGCTCACACCAGGCTGAGGGTGAAGCCGGTTTAACCTAGATTACAAGGACTGAGGGGGACAGAGAGAGGTCTAGAGACAAAATCAGGCTCTGCTCCTGGAAGCGGGTGAATGGGTGCTGGGCAGCCCCCAGAAAACATACAGAGAAGAAGGCCCGGTGTGGAGACTCACACATGTAATCTCAGCACTTTGGGAGGCCGAGGTGGGCAGATCACCTGAGGTCAGGAGGTTGAGATCAGCCTGGCCAACATGGTGAAACCCCGTCTCTACTAAAAATACAAAATTAGCCGGGCGTGGTGGCAGGTGCCTGTAATCCCAGCTACCCAGGAGGCGGAGGCAGGAGAATTGCTTGAACCTGGGAGGTGGAGGTTGCAGTGAGCTGAGATCATGCCACTGCACTCCAGCCTGGGCGACAGAGAGAGACTCTGTCTTAAAATAAAATAAAATAAGCCATACAGAGAAGGAGAAGGTGATAACATAAGGCAGATGGAATGCACCATTGGGAGGTGGAGTCACAACAAGGGATGCAGAGTATAGACTGTGGAGTCAGCTCCACACAGGAGGAGAGACCTCTCAGCTGGCCATTATGCTGAGTAGGCAGCCTGAACTAGTGACTTCAGAGGGGAGGCAGCTCTGGGAGATGACACAGTGGAGGTTTGGTACTGTGACATCATGGCTGAAGGAGGTAGAGGAGAAGTATGTGACGCGAGGAGTTCGGGGCGCTCAGAGGACAGGCTGATGGCTGGATTGGTCATGGGGATGGTAAAATCACCAGAATGAGAAGACTGGGAGCTGATAGAGAAGAGGGTGTGCCCACTGCTCAGTGGATGATGACGTTCACCAGGGATGGGGGCGGGGTGGAAGAGGTGAGTGGCATGGCCCTCAAGGAACCGCTGGGAATGAGGAGGACACTGACCCCAAACCTCTCAACTCTGGGGTGTGTGGTGTCTGGGAGGAGCCTGTGAGCAGAGCCAGATCTTGAGTAAAGAAGGAGGTGGAGGGAAAATCCTGTGAATATGTTAAGAATGCAGGAGAAACTGAATTAAACAGGACAGATTAAGCAGATCTATTTATCTCTTCACCCTCCCAAAACCCCACTAAAATTACAATAAAAGGATAAAAAAGGCATAAACCCACAAGGACAAGAAGAACGGGGGAGGAAATGAGCACAGACAGGAGAACTCAGCATTCTGGAAAGCGGGGGGAGCGTGGAGAGTGATGACTGACTTGGCAGAGCAGAGGGAGCTCAAATCCAAGCGCTGGCGGGTGGGGGTGGACATCAAAAACCAGCAGAATCCTGGAAGCCTGAGGGATTGGAAATATCGGGTGTTTCATCTATTTACTGGTAGGAAATAAAATACCCCCAGTGTTGCATGGCTTGAAGCAATGCCAGTTGTAACTTCATGATTCTGTGGGCCCACTGGCTTCACCAGGTGGCTCTGCTCCATGTGATGTTGGCTGGAGCATGGGGCTGGTAGCTGGTGTTGCTATCCTCCAGCAAGTCGGTGAGGGCTGTGAGTTGAGGACCTCTGTCCTTCTCTATATTGTGATTCCATGTGCTTGGGCTTCTCAGAGCATGGTAGCATAGAAATTAGCTTTGGTTAGTTAAATCCAGTTCTTCCCTAGGGCCATTTTCCCAATGCATTTGATCATCAATATCAGTATTATCACATGATCGGTTTATGTAAGATAGTTGAATCTTAGCAACAAGGTAAGTGTTAACACTGTATGACAATATGGTTGTAGATATAACCTGAAAAATAATCGTCAAAAGATACTGGCATATTACTAGAGTCTTAGTCATTAACAGTGAGTCGGGTCTATCTGGAGTAATCATAGCATATGACCAAAATGTCTCCCAGAGCAATACCACTAGGGCTTGCAGACTTCCGTTTGGCTTTGTCAGGTTTCAAAAGCAGGAGTGATCTTGGCAACAGATGGTTCCACTCTTTCAGACATCCTGTATATATATATGTATATATATATATATATATATATATTTTTTTTTTTTTTTTTTTTTTTTTTTTTTGAGACGGAGTTTTTGTTCTCCTGCCTCAGCCTCCCGAGTAGCTGGGATTACAGGCGCTCGCCACCACGCCTGTCTAATTTTTGTATTTTTAGTAGAGATGGGGTTTTACCATGTTGGCCAGGCTGATCTCAAACTCCTGACCTCAGGTGATCCACCTGCCTCGGCCTTCCAAAGTGCTGGGATTACAGGCATGAGCCACCGTGCCTGGCCTATCCTGTATAATTAAGCTAAGAGAAAATATCATCTCTTGCTCTGAGCCCCTCTCAAGGCATCAATGTAATATTGATGTAATATGTGATATCCCCTCATTGTAACCCATTCATTCATTTCTTTATATTCAGCTACCATTTCTCCTTCCCTTCAGTTATATCTAAACTTTCCACTTATTTATTTATTTTTTGAGACATGGTCTCACTCTGTCGCCCAGGCTGGAGTGCAGCGATACAATCACAGCTCACTGCAGCCTCAACTTCCCAGGCTCAAGCCATCCTCCTGCCTCTCCACCTCCCAAGTACATAGGACTACAGGTGCATGCCACCGTATCCAGCTAGTTTTAAAACAGTTTTTTGTTTTTGTTTTTGGTAGAGACAAGGTCTCAAGGTGGGGTAATCTGTCTAATGGGGGCCCTTCCTTGACTCCCTCATGTTGAGTGTAAACATGAAGGCATGTGAGCCAGCCTTTCATTCCTTTATCTCCCCCGATTTTGAACAGCAGATGTTTCAATTGCCTGTTCAGTTTCTATCAAACCATGATTTGAGGTTTGAAATGTGTTCTTTGGACGGAACACATTTCTCTGAGGATGAAAATGTGTTTCTTGGTCTGAAGAAATGTGACTCGACAGTCCTAATTGGTGCAGTATTTTCTGTTTCAATTCTTTATAGTATTTTGAGTATTTGCATCTACTGCTGGGGATGCAAAACCTAGTCCCAGAGTGTCTGTTTTTTTTAGGACTCATTTGTAGCCCCCAGGGCTGGCAGCATCAGTCCAGTTTGCCAGCTATATGCGGGACCTTCGCCGTGAAGACCTTCTCCATAGTTATCTGCAGTCTCTGTCTCTCTTGTTGACAGACAGTATGATTCTTGTAGGCATTTTATGCCTGAGAGGGTGCAAGGGGAACGTGTCTAGATCCAGCTTATGTCTGCATGGCTGTGGGTCCCCCGTGTCCACTTATTTAATGGAGCCAGGTGGCCACCTCGAACAGGGGTATTGCAGATTCCAATCTCCTTCCAGTCCTAGAAGGGGCTACTTCTGAGGATCATTGATATGTCCTATTTTAATACATCCCTTAAATTCCCATGGTGGTTTCCATGGGGCCATGCCCCATATGAGGATACTTTGCATAGTCCAGTCTCCATTGTTTTACCAGATGCCGTGGCCTGGCCATTAGCTATACATATGAATTGGTAAAAACCCAAACAGGGGCCAGGCGCGGTGGCTCACCCAGCACTTTGGGAGGCCGAGGTGGGTGGATCACCTGAGGTTGAGAGTTCGAGACCAGCCTGACCAACACGGAGAAACCCCGTCTCTACTAAAAATACAAAATTAGCCAGGTGTGGTGGTGCATGCCTGTAGTCCCAGATCCTCGGGAGGCTGAGGCAGGAGAATCACTTGAACCTGGAGGCGGAGGTTGACCTGAGATCGCGCTACTGCACTCCAGCCTGGGTGACAGAGCGAGACTCCGTCTCAAAAACAAAACAAAGTAAAACAAACCACACCCCAAACAGGGAGTCAAACAGCATGCAGTTCAGCCCACACAGCTGATTTGTTTTTACATTCTTTAATTAGAGTGGTGGTCTTCCAAACAGGATGCTATCTGTTCACCTGGGAACTGCCATCCATAAATCAAGAAGCTCTTTGTTGGTCAATAGATGGCTGTTCCTAGGGCATCACTTAAGTGACCCAAGTGGCTGTAGCATCCGGCAGCATCTCAGGAGGTTCCAAAGTGGATTCTGAAACCGCCATTGCAAAACTGTAACTAAGGCCAGGTGTGGTGGCTCATGCCTGTAATCCCAGCACTTTAGGATGGCCAAGGCAGACAGATCATTTGAGGTCAGGAGTTTGAGACCAGCTTGACCAATAGGGTGAAACCCCATCTCTTCTAAAAATACAAAAACATTTTCAGGCATGGTGGCGCATGCCAGCTACTCAGGAGGCTGAGGCAGGACAGTCGCTTGAACCCGGGAGGCAGAGGTTGCACTGAGCCAAGATCGCTCCACTGCACTCCAGCCTGGGTGATAGAGTGAGATTGGGAAAAAAAAAAAAAAATTTATAACTGAGACAGTGAAAGAGATCTGACTAACCAACTCCATCTTGCTTCTAACCTCCAACCTGTGCTTGTTCATTCCAGGGCAGAGGCCAAACTAACTCTGGAAGGAACTTATTTTTTAGTTTATAGTTTAAAACAAAGATGATAACAGCCCTTTCCCAAAACAAACCCCCTTCTTGCCTGGGAACTAGACTGCCTTTGTAAACTAACAAATTAGCCAAAAGATCAGAAATTATGGTTTAGGAGTAATTCAGCTGGTGGCTGTAAGATTCTGACCCTCCCCAAATTGCTCCTGGGGATAACATCACCATTGTACAATCTATGATCAGTGCTTGAGAAATTTCGGTAAATTTCTAGCTCCTCTAATCTTATGGTCCCCACCAAAAAACTGACTCAGCACAAGAGAACATAGACTCCCTATGATTTCATCCCACGTCCAACCAATCAGCACTCTTGACCGCGGGCCCCACACCCACCAAATTATTCTTAAAAACTCTGATTCCCGAATGCTCAGGGAGACTGATTTGAATAATAATAAAACTCCAGTCTTCCACACAGCCAGCTCTGCATAAATTCCTCTTTCTCTATTGCAGTTCCCTCGTCTTGACAAATCAGCTCTGTCTAGGCAAGGGCAAGGTGACCCCATTGGGCAGCTACAATTCTAGGGGTAAAGAGACTACCCGCTCATGAGTAATCCTCGCATCTGTCTGGTAGCATGTTCCTGTATACACCATTTCCATTTGTTATGGAGCTCTTCTGGGCACTTTCCACTCCATTACAGTGTTTCTTCAATTTTATTTATTTATTTTTTAGAGGGAGTATTGCTCTCTTGCCAGGCTGGAGTGCAGTGGCGCCATCTTGGCTCACGGCAACCTCCGCCTCCCAGGTTCAAGTGATTCTCCTGCCTCAGCCTCCTGAGTAGCTGGGATTACAGGCACATGCCACCATGGCTGGGTATTTTTATTTTATATTATTTTATTTTATCTTTAGTAGAGACAGGGTTTTGCCATGTTGGCCAGGCTGGTCTCGAACTCCCGACCTCAAGTGATTCTGCTCACCTCAGCCTCCCAAAGTGCTGGGATTACAGGCATGAGCCTCCGCACCCTGCCATGTTTCTCCAAAATTGTCCAAGACATTATGTCTATGTCAGATTTCAAGATTATTTTATGCCTTTAGTCATAGTGGTCATTTCAATTAATGTTCAGTAGCAAGCTAGTTAATTGTCTCTCAAATGGAAATTTTTTGGTTCAAAATCCCAGTAGTCATTGCTGGGTGGTGCTTTTGCTACAGCCCAAGTCTGCATTCCACACAGGGCTATTGTACAGAGACTCTGTCTACACCAGCCCACCAGCTCCTGACAGGGCATTAATTAAAGTGTTAATCTCTTTGTGTCCATCGAGTATTCTACACTGTTTCAAATTAACAACCTTTGTGGGCTTAGGCCATTTTACTGGTCAAGCCATTTAGCACGATCAATCAATATTGGCAGAAGGGCAGATTTACATGCGTTCTGTTTTACTAGGCACTTTGTAGGACTAACAAATTAGCCAAAAGATTAGAAATCATGGTTTAGGAGTCATGCAACTGGAGGCCACAAGATTCTGACCCTCCCCTGGGAATAACATCACTATTGTAGAGCCTGAGATATTTTGCAGACCCTGCACTGGATGGATCAGCAGGCACCACCTAGATCGATAAACTGGCTCATCTGATCCTATGGCCCCCACCCAGGAACTGACTCAGCGTAAGACAGTTCTACTTCCTATCATTTCATCTCTGACCCAACTAATCAGCACTCGTGACTCACTGGCTGCCCCCTACCCACCAAATTGTCCTTAAGAACTCTGATCCCAAAGGCAGGGAGATTGATATGAGTAAATAATAAAACTCGGGTCTCCCGCACAGCTGACTCTGAGTGAATTACTCTTTCTCTATTACAAATTCCCCGTCTTGATCAATTGGCTGCTAGGCAGCGGGCAAGGTGAACCCACTGGGCAGTTAGAACACGGCTGACCTTCAGTGTCCAGCCCTTCTGGACATCAGGCTGATACCTGGAGTCTCCAGTGGTAGAACTAATACCACGACCTCCACCACAAGCCCCCATCCTAAATTACACTGAGAGGCTGCTTCTTCGTTACGGAGGTAGGCAAAATATTCTTAAACAGAACATCAAAGAAAAGCATAAGCCATTTAGAAAAAAAACCTGGTAAAATGTACTTTATCAAAATGAAAAACTTCTGCTCTTCAAAAGACACCATTAAGAAAAGGCAAGTGTGGTGGCTTGCAGCTGTAATCCTAGCATTTTGAGAGGCCGAGGAGGATCCCTTGAGCCCAGGAGTTCAAGACTAGCCTGGCCAACATGGGGGAAACCCCCGTTTCTACCAAAAATACAAAAAATAGCTGGGTGTGGTAGCAGGAACCTGTAGTCTGAGGTGAGAGAATCACCTAAGCCTGGGAAGACTGAGGCTGTAGTGAGCCATGATTGTGTCACTGCACTCCAGTCTGGGTGACAGAGTAAGAACCTGTCGAAAAAAAAAAAAAAAAAAAGGAAAGAAAAAGAAAATGAAAAGACAAGCCAGGAACAGGAGAAGATATAAAATAATACTTTTTTTTTTTTTTTTTTCCTGAGACAAGGTCTCACTCTGTCACCCAGGCTGGAGTGCAGTGGTGTGATCACAGCTCACTGCAGCCTTGAACTGGACTCAAGTTCTCCTCCCATCTCAGCTTCTGGAGTAGCTGGGACTACAGGCACATGCTGCCATGTCTGGGCAATTTTTTGGGGGATTTTTAGTGGAGACGAGGTTTCACCATATCGCCTAGGCTGGTCTCGAACTGCTCAGCTCAAGCGATCTACCTGCCTCAGGCCTCCCAAAGGGCTAGGATTACAGGCATAAGCCACTGTGCCCCGTCCGAAAATATTTTTATATGTATATTTAACAAAGGCTTGTATCCAGAATATACAAAGAACTCTTACAACTCAATAATAAGAAGGCAAACAACCCAAATAAACAGTTGGCAAAATATTTGAACAGACTCATTCCTCACAAAAGAAGATGTGAGTGGCCAATAACCACACGAAAAAGTGTTCAACATCATTAGTCAACAGGGAAATGCAAAATCAAACCACACAGAGATAATAACACTATACCTATCACAATAGCTAAAATTTAAAAGTCTGACAAAACCAAGTGTTAGAGAGGATATGGAGTCACTGGAATTCTCATACATTGCTTGTAGGGAAATGAAATGGCCCAACCAGTTTGGTAAACAGTTTGACAACTTCTTTAAAAGTTAAACAGGCTGTGGCTGGGCACCGTAGCTCACACCTATAATCTCAGCACTTTGGGAGGCCGAGGTGGGAGAATCACTGGAGGTCAGGAGTTAGAGAGCAGTCTGGCCAATATGGTGAAACCCCGCCTCTACTAAAAATACAAAAATTGGCTGGGTGTGGTGGCACACTCCCGTAATCCCAGCTACTTAGGAGGCTGAGGTAGGAGAATCACTTGAACCTGGGAGGTGGGGGTTGCAGTGAGCTGAGATTGCACCACTTCACTGCAGCCTGGGCAACAAAGCGAGACTCCATCTCAAAAAAAAAGTTAAACAGGTTGGATGAGGTGGCTCACGCCGTAATCCAGCCCTTTGGGAGACCCAGGAGTGTGGATCACTTAAGCTGGGGAGGTTGAGACCAACCATGGGTAACATGGCGAAACCCCATCTCTACAAAAAATACAAAAATTAGCTGGGGTGGGTGGCTTGTGACTGTAGTCCCAGCTACTGGAGAGGCTGAGGTGGGAGGATCGCTTGAGCCGGGGTGGTGGAGGCTGCAGTTAGCTGTGATTGCACCACTGTACCCCAGCCTGAGCGACAGAGTGAGACCCTGTCTCAAAAAAAAAAAAAAAGTTAAACATATTAGACATACAGTTACCATTAATTCAACTGTTTTACTCTTAGGTATTCATCTAAGAGAAAAGAAAATATATGTCCATACAAAGACGTCAAAGACATAGTAGCTTTCTCTGCACAAAGAATGTTCATAGCCGTTTTACTTGTAATAAATCAAACTGGAAACAATCCAATGTTTATATACATGAATGGATAAATAAACTGTGGTGTATCTATATATACTGGACTGGAGTGCTACTTGGTAATAAAAAAGAGTTAACTATTGATACAAGTAACAACATTAATGAGTTTCAGAATAATTATACTGAGTAATGGCCATAGGTTCATGGGCACAAATATACATCAAAATTTATCAAATGGTACACTTGGATTATGTGCAGTTTATTGTATGTTAATTACACCTCAACAAAGCCGTTGTTAAAAATGAATGAGTTATTGATACATACAGCAATATGGGTTAATCTCAGAAACCTTATGCTGAGTGAAAGAAGCCAGACTCAAAAGACTGCTGTGTGATTTCATTTAGATAAAAATCCTAGAAAAGACTAATCTAATCTAATCTAATCTCTAGTAACAAAAAACAGAAAGGTTGTCTGGAGCTGGGGATGGAGTAAAGGTGAAGATTGGCTGGGGTAGAGCACTGATTTTTTTGGAGCAATGGAAAAGCTCCATATCTTCATTGCGGTGGTTGTTACTCAGGGGCATAACATTTATCAAAACCGGGCCAGGCGCGGTGGCTCACCCCTGTAATCCCAGCACTTTGGGAGGCCGAAGCAGGCGGATCACAAGGTCAGGAGATCAAGACCATCCCGGCTAACATAGTGAAACCCCGTCTCTACTAAAAACACTAAAAAATTAGCCGGGCGTCGTGGCGGGTGCCTGTAGTCCCAGCTACTCGGGAGGCTGGGTCAGGAGAATGGCGTGAACCCGGGAGGCAGAGCTTGCAGTGAGCTGAGATCGTGCCACTGCACTCCAACCTGGGCAACAGTGTGAGACTCCGTCTCAAAAAAAAAAAAAAAAAATCAAAACCCATAAAAACATACACTTAAAATGGGTGCCTCTTACAGTGGAAAAATTATACTTCAATACATTTTTTTTTTTTTATAGTGGTGGGGTTTTTGCCATGTTGCCCAGGCTGGTCTTGAACTCCTGCACTCAAGCAATCTGTCTGCCTTGGCTTCCCAAAGTGTTGGGATTACAGGCATGAGTCACCACATCTGGCCAATAAAATGATTTTTAATAATTACCTACAAATATTGTTTCCCAGGTAGCTAGTGGAGAATGTGCCCTACCAAAACCAGAGATTAAACCAAGAAAGACGTTGCGAATTTAAGGAACAGGCGATCCAATCCACAGGCTAAAGGAATTTCTGCAATTATGGTGAAAAGAAATCCTAAAATAATAATGTGTACAAAAGACCTAGACAACAGAAACGTTCAGATTGGAGCATGATGACAGAGAACTCCAGAAAACAGATCTTTTTTTTGTTTGTTTAAAGACAGGGTCTTGCTTTGTCGCTCAGGCTGGAGTGCAGTGGTACAATCACAGCTCACTGAAGCCTCAAACTGCTGGGCATAAGCTATCCTCCCACCTCAGCTTCCCAAGTAGCTGGGACTACAGCTGTGCACCACCACGCTTGGCTAATTTTTTTTTTTTTTTTTGAGACGGAGTCTCACTCTGTCGCCCAGGCTGGAGTGCAGTGGCATGATCTCGGCTCACTGCAAGCTCTGCCTCCTGGGTTCACGCCATTCTCCTGCCTCAGCCTTCCGAGTAGCTGGGACTACAGGTGTCCACCACCACACCCAGACAATTTTTTTGTATTTTTAGTAGACACAGGGTTTCACCGTGTTCGCCAGGATGGTCTTGATCTCCTGACCTTGTGATCCACCCACCTTGGCCTCCCAAAGTGCTGGGATTACAGGCCTGAGCCACTGCACCCAGCCCCATGCTTGGCTAATTTTAAAAAATTTTGTAGAGACAGGGTCTTGCTATATTGCCCAGGCTGGCCTGGAACTTCTGGACTCAAGGGATCTTCCCAAGTAGCTGGGACTACAAGCATGTGCCGCTTTGCCCAACCAGAATACAATTTATTATTTGATGTGTTTTATCATGTGGAAAATTATAATGAGAGGTTGTAGGAGGATTTGGGAAAGAACTAATGATAGGTACATAGACAACCAAGCAAACTAAGAAAATTGCCTAGTAATTACTAAGCAATTACTAACTCCTGGAAAATAAAAATGATGAAAAACAAAAGAAACACAACCATAACCACAGAACATGTAACTACTGAATATATAAATACGATAGTGGAAATCGTGTAAGGAATATTGACTTACCTGAAAATTAAAACTAAACTAGGAGAAAAAGTCACATGTGCTTGCTTGCATGTGTATGTACAAGAAATTGCCTGTGTCATGTTAGAAAGTCTACAGATCATTTTAAAATGGACAAATAAAAAATAGCAGTTCTTGCATATTATTTAAAATTCAAAAAGCAGGCCAGGCCTGATGACTCACGCTTGTAATCCCATCACTTTGGGAGGCCGAAGCAGGCATATCTCCTGAGGTCAAGAGTTCAAGACCAGCCTGGCCAACATGACTAAACCCTGTCTCTACTAAAAATACAAAAATTAGCTGGGTGTGCTGGTGCATGCCTGTAATCCCTACTACTAAGGAGGCTGAGGCAGGAGAGTTGCTTGAAGCTGGGAGGCTGAGGTTGCAGTAAGCCGAGATCACACCACCGCACTTCATCCTGGTGACAGGGCAAGACTCTGTCTCAAAAAACAAAACAAACAAACAAACAAACAAACAAACAAAAAAAACAAATACCAGAAGCAGCAACTAAAAGAGACTTCCCTGTGCAAGGTGGGCTGGTGCTGGTGTGGCAGAGCTGCTGGTTTCACCTTGAACCTTTTAGCACATTTGATGATTCTAACTATGTGAATGCTTCACTTGGCTAAATATAGAATTAATGTTTTACTATATGTGGAGAACTTTGTTTGCCTTGGATGGGATTCCAGAAGCCACAGTGTAAAACTCTGGAAGAGATGGGTGTAGTGGCGGGGAGCTTGGGAGCAAGTAGGAGGAGGAGGAGAATGAGAGAGAGGAGCCTTGAATGAATGGGGCTTGCATCTGCTCTGAGCCCACCGTGAGGGCAGCAAAGAATCCTAATCAAGGGAAATGGAGAGGACCTTGGAGTCTGAGACTCAGAAAGACCCTCAAAGAACACTAGGTTTTACACAGAGGAGAGTTTTCTCACTCTTCAGTGAGACTCAGACGTTGCCAGTCCACAGGGATGGCAGCTGAAAGAGAGGACAGACAGGCTCTCAAAAGCAAATGCAAGACCTCAGAAAGAAGAGCAATCTATTAGTGTGAGGGGCAAAGGCCTTACCTTCCTCCTGCAGGAGTCCCTGGGGACTGTTGCCTGTGCCACAGTCCCGGTAATTTATTTTTATAATGATAGCACTGAGTCATTGGGAAAGTTAAATTACATTCAGCAGGTTCTGCTTTGGAAGAAAGGGTTTCAGAAATATTTCCACTAAAAGTGGTTTAAATTGGCTGGGTACAGTGACTCACACCTGTAATCCTAGCACTTTGGAAGGCCAAGGTGGGCGGATCACGAGATCAGGAGATCCAGACCATCCTGGCCAACATGGTGAAACCCCGTCTCTACTAAAATACACAAAATTAGCTAGGTGTGGTGGTGGGCACCTGACAGCTATAATCACAAAAAGCAACTCACTTCCCTCACCCAAATCGTACTACCTCTTCAGCAATAAAGACATACTTTGGAAGAACTACTTTTCTTAGAAATTGAGGAAATCTGGGCTCCAGAGATTATTTTCACACTATTCACTATAAGTCCTTAGGCAAGGGAATTAATTCTCCACTCCCGTCTTAGTTTCCCTCAACTATGTAAAAAACGAAAATACAGAACTGGATCTTTTTTTTTTTTTTTTAGATACAGTCTTGCTCTGTCACCCAGGCTGGAGTGCATTGGTGCAATCTTGGCTCACTGCAACCTCTGCTTCCCAGGTTCAAGCAATTCTCATGCCTTAGCCTCCAGAGTAGCTGGGATTACAGGCGTGTGCCACCATGCCTGGCTAATTTTTGTATTTTTTTTTTAATAGAGATGTGGTTTCACCATGTTAACCAAACCAGTCTTGAACTCCTGACCTTAAGTGATCCATCTGCCTCAGCCTCCCAAAGTGCTGGGATTACAGGCATGAGCCACCATGCTTGGCCAGAACTGGATAATTTTTAGGGTCACTTCCTTCCCTAATTGCCAGGCTCTACTATCTCAAACATGGATCCCTGAGTTCCTGCACATGTCTACCTTCCCAAAGAACAGGTGACAAGCTCCATTCTACCCCTCTCTGTGGAGCATCTCTAAGTCTTGGGAATTCTTTTAAGATGGGAAATAAATGTATAGGATTAAGAGTCACAACTGTACGAAATGGCATTGAAACTGACCCAGCTGTCCCTTAGAACTGATGTTTATGGTTTCATTGAATAAACATAAAAATGATCCTCCCAGTCTTAAAACTTGAGAAAGTGACATTTATCTTATCTGAGTTTCTTTCTCAGAAAACCAACCATCAGGCCTCCCAAATAGTATCAAGGAGCTGAAACTTACCAGATCATGGCATCTGGACAATGAGATGCCAGACTCCTCATCCATCATGGTTGCCTAACAGACCACCTGCTTCTTGTTGACCAACTTTCCTTCCTAACCCCTCCCTAATTCCTGTTTTCCCACACATGGTTACATTTCTTTCCTATTATATAAACCCTTAATTTTAGCCAGCCAATGAGATAGATTTGAGACTGATCTCCCATCTCCTTGACTGCAGCGCCTGATTATAGCCTTCTTCTCTGGCAATACTCGTTGTCTCAGTGATTGGCTTTCTGTGCAGTAAACTGATCCCCTGGCATTTCAGCAACAGCATTACAGAGAAACCTCATTTCCACCCTTGCCTCCTTCACCTTTCCCCTCTCTCCTACCACCTGAGGTAACATTTTTACAGAGATGTATTCTGACCACTCTTTCTTCCCTAAGAGGCAGCATACACTTTACTGTTCTGAAAAGTGCTTTCTTCACTTAGCAATAATAAATCAGGAACCCTTTCTACATAAGTTCATAGAAATCTTCCTCTTTCTTTCTTATAGCCAATATTATATTTAGTCCTTTATGTGGCTGGACCATACATTATTCAACCAGTCCCCATTACTAGACACTTGAATCGTTTCCACTCTTTTGCTATCACAGTGTCTCAGTGAATACCCTTGTGCTATGCCATTTCCTTTTTATGCATGGATTGGTATTTCATGCACATATCTTATATATGTGCCCCATATGCTGGATCAAAGGGTACATGCAAAGAGCGTCTGTTCCCTTACAGCGTCACCAACAGAGTACATTGTTCAACTTTCGGATTTGGGGATTTTTACCAAAAACGGTGTCTCACTATAGTTTTAATTTGCATTTATTTTATGAGAAAGGTTGAACTTCTTTTCATGAATTTAAAGACTTTTTATATTTTTGGTGTGTAAACTATCTCTTTATCCTTTGCTCTTTTTTTTGTTTGTTGTGGATTGGTGGTGTGTGTGGTTTTTTTTTTTTTTAGATGGAATTTTGTTCTTGTTGCCCAGGTTGAAGTGCAATGGTGCAATCTTGGCTCACCGCAACCTCTGCTTCCCGGGTTCAAGTGATTCTCCTGCCTCAGCCTCCTGAGTAGCTGGGATTACAGGCATGCGCCACCACGCCTGGCTAATTTTGTATTTTTAGTAGAGACGGGGTTTCTCCATGTTGGCCAGGTTGGTCTCAAACTCCTAACCTCAAGTGATCTGCCCGCCATGGCCTCCCGAAGTGCTGAGATTACAGGCATGAGCTACCGCACCCGGCCTTTATATATAAGTTTAATGAAACATTTTATTTTGAGATAAGTATAGATTCACATGCAGTGCTTAAAAAAGATATGGAGCCATCTCATATATCCTTAGCCTAGTGTCCCCAATGGTAACATATTACAAAACTGTAGTACAATATAGCTATAATTTTTTTTTGCCTCACAAAAGCTTTTTCTTGTTGTTTTTAACATAGTGGAATATATCAGTCTTTTTATGGCTTCTGGATTTTGACTCTAAGACTCTCTTGCAATATTTGTATTGCTGCTAGAGGGATCAGTTACTTCCAAGATTCTCTTAGACTTAGTTCCACAGGGAAAAGGAATTCCTGGAGAGTTGCCTCTTGGCCCCCACCATGACTTTTGCTCTCCCTACAGAGCCAACTGGCCCCACCCTCTGGCCTTGGCCTGGGTAGTGCAGTTTCTGGCCACACAGACAATTCAACTTAGCTGGAGATGCTGGTGCTGGAGTCTCCTACTGAGTCTTGAAGGTTCAACACATGAGCCCTTCCAGCTGGGGAGTCACCACCGTCAGGTTGAGTACCTGGGTTGGTGGGTGGGGGTGGCAGTGCCATTTCTGGTGCCCTGTCTAATGCCCCCTTGGCCTGGGGCAAACCTTTGCATGGTTGGTTCTTCAACTCCAGGAGCCTCTTCCTCTTGACAACTCTCCTGCCTTTTCTTCCCACTACAGATTCAGGGGCTTTGAAGTCAAACCCATCCCCAGGCTGCTATCGACTACCTGTCATTTCTACTGCTTAAGCCACAATTACAGGGCTTCCTACACTTGACCTGTAATTGAATTTCCTTGGGAACTCAATGACAAGATTGATTCAGCCTAATTGAGTCAATGATCAACTCTCCCTGCCTTTTATCTAGTCCTTGTTTCTGCCTGGGGCTGCCTGGGCTAAGGCTATGAGACTTTCACAGTTTCCGTTTAAAGAGTTAAAAGTCAACTGATGCCTTTTTTATTTTTTCCCACCTATTTGCATTTTGACAACTGACACCTCTTAGACACCATTTATTTAAAAGATCTTGCAGAACATAGCCTTTCTTCACCTTTCCTCTGTCTGGCTAGCTGAGGTCAGAGGAAACTCCTGTTTTTAAACTTGCGTGTGTTCTCTTCATATGAATGTTAACATGCAATTCTAAGAAATAAAAAAGTCCAGGTATAGTGGCATGCACCTGTAATCCCAGCACTTTGGGAGCCTAATCCGGGAGGATTACTTGCTTGAGCCCAGAAGTTTGAGGCTGCAGTGAGCTGTGATGGTCCCATTACACTCCAGCCTGGGTGCCACAGCGAGACTCTGTCTCTAAATTAAAAATTTTTTAAAGGAAGAAATAATAAAAAGTCCAGCCTCAAAAGCAGGTTTGGAAATGAATAAAAAGTCAGCCTTTGGGTGGCTCTTTTAAATTTTTTTTTAAATTTATTTTAATACAAGTTCTCACTCTGTTGCCCAGACCGGAGTGCAGTGGCATGATTTCAGCTCATTGCAACCTCAACCTCTGAAGTTCAAACAATTATCATGCCTCAGCTTCCCGAGTAGCTGGGATTACAGGCATATGCCACCATACCCTACTAATTTTTTTTTTTTTTTGTATTTTTAGTAGAGACGGGGTTTCGCCACATTAGCCAGGCTGATCTCAAATTCCTGAGCTCAAGTGATCTACCTGTCTCAGTCTCCCAAAGTGCTGGGATTATAGGCATGAGCCACTGCAACCGGCCATTTAAAAAAGTTTCTTGATATGACTCAATCATAAAAAGGCAACCCAATTTTTAAATGAACAAAGGATCTGAATAGAAATTTTTCTAAAGAAGGTATAAAAACAGCCGGCCGGGTACAGTGGCTTACACCTGTAATCCCAGCACTTTGGGAGGCCGAGGCAGGCGGATCACGAGATCAGGAGCTCGAGACTATCCTGGCTAACACGGTGAAACCCCGTCTCTACTAAAAATACAAAAAAATAGCTGGGCATGGTGGCGGGAGCCTGTAGTCCCAGCTACTCAGGAGGTTGAGGCAGGAGAACGGCGTGAACCCCGGAGGTGGAGGTTGCAGTGAGCTGAGATCGCGCCACTGCACTCCAGCCTGGGCGAGAGAATGAGACTCTGTCTCAAAAAAAAAAAAAAAAAAACAGCCAATAAGCACATAAAAAGATGTTCAACATTATTAGCCATCAGGGAAATGCAAAATTAAAACCACAATGAGATACCACATAACACCCACTAAGATGGCCATAATAATACAGATAGATAATAACAGGTGTTAGTGAGGTTGTGAGAAGCTGGAACACTCATATGCTGCTGGTGGGAATGCAAAATGGTGCAGTCACTTTACAAACAATCTGGCAGTTCCTCAAAAGGTTAAACCTAGACTTACCACGTGACCCAGCAATTCCACTCCAAGTTTATACACAAGAGAAATGAAAACACACGTCCGCACAAAAACTTACATACAGATATTCACGGCAGCATTATTCATAATAGCCAACAAGTAGAAACAACTCAAATGTCCATCAACTGATGAATGGATAAACAAAATGTGTTCTATCCATACAATGGAATATTACTCAGCCATAAAAGGTTATGAAGTACTGATCCATGCTACAACACAGATGAACCTTTTTTTTTTTTTTTTTTGAGACAGAGTTTCGCTCTTGTTGCCCTGACTGGAGTGTAATGGCACCATCTCCACTCACTGCAACCTCCGCCTCCCAGGTTCAAGCGATTCTCCTGCCTCAGCCTCCCAAGTAGCTGGGATTACAGGCATGCGCCACCACACCTGGCTAGTTTTTGTATTTTTAGTAGAGACGGGGTTTCACTATGTTGGTCAGGCTGGTCTTGAACCCCTGATCTCAAGTGATCCACCTGGCTTAAGGGCTGGGATTATAGGCGTGAGCCACTGCACCTGGCCCAGCACAGATGAATCTTGAAAGCATTGTTAAGTGAAAGAAGCCAGTCACAAAAGATTGCATATTGTATGACTCAATTTAGATGAAGTGTCCAAAATAGGCAAATCTGTCGCAAAAGAAAGTAAATTGTTGTGGTTGCTCAAGGCAGGGAAGGATGGGGAGGTTGCGGGTTGATGGCTAAATGGTGCAGGATTTCTTCTTGGGGTGATGAAAATGTTCTAAAGTTGATTGTGGTGATGATGGTGCAACTTTATGAATATATTTAAAAATCATTGAATTGTACGCTTTCATTTGTATAGTACGTGACTTATATCTTGATCAGACTGTTAGAAGAATGGTTAGTGCCAGGAATTTCTCTACGCAAAGCCTTAAAAAGGGAAGAAAGAAAAAAAAAGTGAATGGGCATCATCTGGGAGCTTAGAAATGGAGAATCTCAGGGCTTTTCCAGTTTTTGTTTAAATAGTCAAGAACCGACTGATGACGCTTTCCCAGACCCACTGAATCAGAATCTGCATTTGAACAAGATCCTCAGGCAATTTGTATTCACAGAGAGGCCTGCGAAGCACTGGACTAGACAGCGCTGTACACTGCAAATAAAAAAACTATCCAGGCTGGGTGCAGTGGCTCACGCCTATAATCCCAGCGCTTCGGGAGGCCAAGGCAGGTGGATCACCTGAGGTCAGGAGTTTGAGACCAGCATGGCCAACATGGTGAAACCCCGTCTCTAGTAAAAATACTAAAAATACAAAAATTAGCAGGGCGTGGTGGTGGACGCCTGTAATTCCAGCTACTCGGGAGGCTGAAGCAGAAGAATCGTTTGAACCCAGGAGGCGGAGGTTGCAGTGAGCTGAGATTATGCCACTGCACTCCAGCCTGGGCGACAGAGCGAGACTCCATCTCCAAAAAAAAAAAAAAAAAAAAAAGGCTGTAATCCCAGCAGTCTGGGAGGCCAAGGCGGGAAGATCGCTTGAGTCCAGGACTTCAAGACTAGCCTGGTCAATATACTGAGACCTCCAACTATACAAAAAATTGTAAAAATTAGCCGGGCATGGTGATGTACCCCTGTTGTCCTGGCTATGGGAGAATCTGGGGGGAGCTGAGGCAGAAGGATAGCTTGAGCTGGGAGGTAGAGGCTGGAGTGATCCGTGAACTGCACTCCAGCCTGGGCAACAGGCTGGGAACGAGACTCTGTCTCAAGAAAAAAAGAAAAGAAAAGAAGAAACAATAAATAAGTAAATAAATAAAAACTATTGGACCAGATGCGGTGGCTCACACCTGTAATCCCAGCACTTTGGGAAGCGGAGGCAAGCAGATCACCTGACGTAGGGAGTTTGAGACCAGCCTGACCAACATGGAGAAACCCTATCTCTACTAAAAATACAAAATTAGCCTTGTGTGGTGGCGCATGCCTGTAATCCCAGTTACTTGGGAAGCTGAGGCAGGAGAATCACTTGAACATGGGAGGTGGAGGTTGTGGTGAGCCGAGATCACACCATTGCACTCCAGCCTGGGCAACAAGAGGGAAACTCCATCTCAAAACAAAACAAACAAAAAAAACCATCCCTCGTTAGCCTGGTTCTGTCTCAAGTATTTTCACAACTCATATAAGTGCAGCAGATAGTGTCCAAAGGTGGCTACTATTTGAGATAGGAAAAATCAACACTCATGATGCTTCTGACACCAAAATTTGTGTGTGTGTGTATGTGTGTGTGTGTGTTGGAGTGAGTGGTCCCCACACATCAAGCAATTCTGCAGCAGACACTAGCTGGGTGTCAATAATTCAATTCAATTCTGACACTATCCACTTGAAGATAACATCAGATCCCAGACTGTCCAGTGGAGTTGAGGCTTCGGGGCTGACACTGCAAATCCTGAGTGAGAATGCCCAGGTAAGTCCAGCAACCCACAGAACTATGAGCAACAATCGCATATTTTTGTTGAAGCCATGACGTTTTAAGGTGGTTTGTTACATAGCAATACATAGAGTAATGAGCTATCCTGAGGCCAGTCACCTGACAATTGCCTGAAACCAGAGGTAATGGTTGGCAAAAAATTCTGTAATTTTTAAATTATAATTTATATTTATATTTATTTTATTATATATTATATTTTATTATATATAAATATATATTATATTTAATTATAATTATTATATTTAATAATAAAATTCTGTAAAAGTGCTGTATATCAGGAACTAGTGATTTGCTTTATTACCTAAATTAAAAACCCCTTAATATGCCTCCTAGTTACCTGGTTCAAGACACCAGGAAAGAAAATGAGAGGAGGAAAAGAACACTGGAAAAATGGGAACAGGCCGGGCCCAGTGGCTCAGGCCTGTAGTGCCAGTACTTTGGGAGGCTGAGGCAGGTGGATCACTTGAGGTCAGGAGATCGAGACCAGCCTGGCCAATATGGCGAAACCCTGTCTCTACTAAGAATACAAAAATTAGCTTGGCATGGTGGCGCATGCCTGTAATCCCAGCTACTCGGGAGGCTGAGGTAGGAGAATCGCTTGAACCCGGGAGGTGGAGGTTGCAGTTAGCCAAGATTGCACCACTGCACTCCAGTCTGGGCAACAGAGCAAGTCTCCATCTCAAAAAAACAAAACAAAACAAAAACAGAAGAAGAAGAAAAGTAGGAACAGCATAACAACATGAAAGCTCGAAAAATAAATACCTAAGCTTTCTTTTTTTTTTTTTTTTTTTTTTTTGAGACGGAGTCTCGCTCTGCCGCCCAGGCTGGAGTGCTGTGGCCGGATCTCAGCTCACTGCAAGCTCCGCCTCCCGGGTTCCCGCCATTCTCCTGCCTCAGCCTCCCGAGTAACTGGGACTACAGGAGCCCATCACCTCGCCCGGCTAATTTTTTTGTATTTTTTAGTAGAGACGGGGTTTCACCGTGTTAGCCAGGATGGTCTCGATCTCCTGACCTCGTGATCCGCCCGTCTCGGGCTCCCAAAGTGCTGGGATTACAGGCTTGAGCCACCGCGCCCGGCCAACTTTCTTAAACAATACTTTACGTCTATACTTATGTGATGTACCTCTATCATTAGTCATTGTGAATGACTGATGTTTATAAGTGACAGAAAAAGAGAAATGAAAGACAATTCCAAATAACTTCAAATATTATGTTATAATTAGATTACAAAAGAAATGCCTTTTTTTTTTTTTTTTTTTTGAGACAGAGTCTGTCTCTGTCGCCCAGGCTGGAGTTCCCTGGCACAATCTCGGCTCGCTGCCACATCTGCCTCCTGGGTTCAAGCAAATTTCCTGCCTCAGCCTCCCAAGTAGCTGGGATTACAGGCGTGTGCCACCACGCCCAACTAATTTTTGTATTTTTAGTGGAGACAGGGCTTCACCATGTTGGCCAGACTCATCTCGAACTCCTGACCTCAGGTGATCCACCTGAGGAGGCCTCAGCTTCCCAAAGTGCTAGGATTATAGGCATGAGCCACAATTCCTGGCTGAAATGCCTTATTTTAAACATTTAAGAAACAGAAAGTACATGTAATGTCAAAAAAAATCCCATTCATAAAAAGGATTTTAAAAACTTTAAAATATCTGAGAAAAGATTAACACAAAATGTTCAGGACATATAAACTGTAAAATCATAAAGCTTTACTTAAGAATAAAAACAGAAAGGGATGCATGGAAAGAAAGAACAAAAATTAGAAATGCACTATTGTCTAGAGGAAAATTGCCCTAAATTAATTTGTATTATATCTTGTTTCTTTGATGCCTTCATTTATTATCTCTAGTAATTTTGAGGTGCTTTTCATTTCATTTGCATAACATGATCGTTTTATTTCTTCCCTTTCTTTATGTATATCTTTCTTTCTCTTCTCAAATAGCTTTGTCAGAATTTTTAGAGCTAAGTTGAATAGTAGTAATAATATATCCTTGTCTTGTTCCTATTTTAAAGTGGAATAATTCATGTTCTCCATTAAGTATAATTTTAACTTTTGGTTTTCAATAGAGCCTTTTTGTCATGTTAAAGAGGCAACATTTTATTGCTTTTAGGGAGCGTTTCCATGAAGAATTCCCTCTGGCATTTGCAGAAATAATTATATGATTTTTTTCCAATAATATTATTGGTTATGTGGACAATTGAGCTTTAGTGGGGGATGTTTATAAGTGACAGAAAAACAAAAATGAAAGACAATTTCAAATAAGTTCATAAACAGAACTTTTAAAAAAGTATATGTTCTTTCTTTCTTCTTCTTCTTCTTTTCTGAGACAGGGTCTAACTCTGTCACCCAGGCTGGAGTGCAGTGGCATGATGACAGCACTGATCCCAATCTCCTAAGCTCAATCAGTCCTCTTGCCTCAGTCTCCAGAGTAGCTGGGACTATTTTAGTACAATGAGGTCTGCTGTGTTGCCCAGGTATGGAACTTCTGGGCTCAATTGATTCTTGCGCCTCAGTCTCCCACAGTGCTGGGATTACAGGTGTGAGTTACCACACCTGTTCCTTTAAAATGTATACTATATTCTGATAGCTAAAATTTTATTTAGAATGTTTGCATATCTAGTAACTTATGAGACTACCATGTAAGCTTTTTTTGATGCTGTTTTCGTTAGGTATGATGATCAAAATCTGTTTCATCAAAGGAAATGAAACAATTTATTTAAAAGGTAATACAGGCCAGGCGCAGTGGCTCACGCCTGTAATCCCAGCACTTTGGGAGGCCGAGGTGGGCAGATCATGAGGTCAGGAGTTTGAGATCAGCCTGACCAACATGGTGAAACCCCGTCTCTACTAAAAATACAAAAATTAGCCCGGCGTGATGGTGCGTGCCTGTAATCCCAGCTACTCAGGAGACTGAGGCAGGAGAATTGCTTGAACCCGGGAGTGAGCCGAGATCACACTATTGCACTCCAGCCTGGGTGACAGAGAAAGACCCCATCTCAAAATAAATAAAATAAAATAAAATAAAATAAAATAAAATAAAATAAAATGACAATATGAAGAGCAATAAAATTTTAAAAAGTAAAATTTAAAAAAAACTCACTACATTACCCAGGCTGGTCTCAAACTCCTGGCCTCAAGCAATCCTGCCTCAGCCTCCCGAAATCCTGTGATTACAAGTGTGAGCTACCATGCCCAGGCTTTAAAAAATAAATAAACAAATAAAATAAAATAAAATAAATTTTATATTTTATAAAATTAATTATATATATATATATAAAGCTGGGCACGGTGGCTCATGACTGAAATCCCAGCAATTTGGGAGGCCAAGGCGGGAGGATCACGAGGTCAGGAGTTCAAGACCAGCCTGGCCAACACGGTGAAATTCCATCTCTACTAAAAAAAATACAAAAAATCATCCAGGCGTGGTGGCACGCGCCTGTAATCCCAGCTCCACGGAAGGCTGAGGCAGGAGAATCACTTGAACCCAGGAGGCAGAGGCTGCAGTGAGTGCAGATTGCGCCATTCCACTCCAGCTTGGGCAACAAGAGCGAAACTCTGTCTCAAGAAAACAACAACAATACAAAAATATATATATAAAAAATATATAATAAATTTAAAAATATGTAATACATTTGATATACATTGCTCTGTCACCCAGGCTGGAGTGCTGCGGTGCAATCATAGCTCACTGCAGCCTTGAACTCGTGGGCTCAAGCAATCCTCCTGCCTCAGCCTCCCCAGTAGCTAGGACTTCAGGTGCGTACTACCACACCTGGCAAAATTTTTTAAAGTCCAACTTCAAGAGAAATAAAAGAAATAATAAATAAAACTATAATGAGATACCAAAATTGACAAATTTTAAAATAATCCCAGTTGAGGATGAAAAAGGGTTACATGGATGCTGTGAGTATGAATCAGCACAACCTTAACATTGTACATAAATACTCCCGTCCAATGAAGCTTGGTGGAGGGGAGAGGATGATAGGGTACAAATGATGTTTAGTTTGTTCTTTCTTGCACTTTTAAATTTTTATTTTCTTTTTCATTTATTTATTTTGAGACAGCGTTTCACTCTTGTTGTCCAGGCTGGAGTGCAATGGCATGATTTCGACTAACCACAACCCCCACCTCCCAGGTTCAAGCGATTCTCCTGCCTCAGCCTCCCCGAGTTGCTGGGATTACAGGTGCGTGCCACCACGCCCAGCTAATTTTGTATTTTTAGTAGAGACGGGGTTTCTCCATGTTGGTCAGGCTGGTCTCGAACTCCCGACCTCAGGTGATCCACCCACCTTGGCCTCCCAAAGTGCTGGGATTACAGGTGTGAGCCACCACGCCTGGCCTAAATTTTCTACATATATAAAAATATATTACTTTCATAATAAAATATGCATATCCAAATTGAAACCACAGTGCGATACCACTGCACATCCACCAGAATGACTAAGATGGGAAGCGACAACTACCCTGAATGTTGGTGGGAATGGGGAGTAACCGGAACACTCATGCATTACTGGGAGGTGTGTAAACTGGTTCAACCACTTTGAAAAACCAAAGCTAAATCTAGAGCCACCAGTAATTTCACTCCTAGGTATATACCCAATAGAAGTAAGAGCACATGGCCATCAAAAATCCTATACAAGAGGGCCAGACGCAGTGGCTCACGCCTGTAATCCCAGCACTTTGGGAGGCCGAGGTGGGTGGATCACTTGAGCTCAGGAGTGTGAGGCTAGTCTAGGCAACATGGAGAAACCCCATCTCTACAAAAAATACAAAAATTAGCCAGGCATGGTGGTGCGTGCCTGTAGTCCCAGCTATTTATGGGACTGAGGAAAGAGGAGCGCTTGAGCCTGGGAGGTCGAAGCAAGAGTCAGCCATGATCACACCACTGCACTCCAGCCTGGGTGACAGAACGAGACCCTATATCGAAAAAGAACAAAAGAAAACAAACAAACAAAACTGCACAAGAATGTTCACTGAAGTTTTAGTTGTAATATCTTCAAACTAGAATGCCTATTTTTTAGAACTCAAATGTCTATTTTGTTTTTTTGAGACGGAATTTCACTCTTGTCACCCAGGATGGAGTGCAATGGCATGATCTCGGCTCACTGCAACCTCCACCTCCTGGGTTCAAGCGATTCTCCTGCCTCAGCCTCTCGAGTAGCTGGGATTACAGGCACCCGCTGCCACACCCGGCTAATTTTTGCATTTTTAGTAGAGACAGCGTTTCACCATGTTGGCCAGGTTGATCTCAAATTCTTGACCTCAGGTGATCTTCCCGCCTCAGAAGGGAAGAAGGCAGGCAGGCAGGCCCAGGGTAGTGGCTCATGCCTACAATCCCAGCACTGGAGAGGCTGAGGCAGGTGGATCACCTGAGGTCAGGAGTTCAAGACCAGCCTGGCCAACATGGTGAAACCCTGTCTCTACTAAAAATACAAAAATTAGCCATGCATGGTGGTGCACGCCTGTAGTCCCAGCTACTTGGGAGGCTGAGGCAGGAGAATTGCTTGAGCCTGGGAGACGGATATTGCTGTGAGCCGAGATTATACCATTGCACTTCAGCCTCAGCAACAGAGGGGGGACTCTGTCTCAGAAAAAAAAGGAAAGAAAATGCTTCATGTCCTGAAAAATGTTCATCTTCACACTATAAATGTATATTTAACTAATAAATAGTATAAGCTAAAGGTGCAAAATAGTATACATAAGTGTGAGTCCAAAAATGTAGAAAATAAAAGTGTATAAGCATAGGGGAAAAAAAAAAACTATAAGAAGCAGACATACCACTGTATTGGTTTTAGCCTTGGAAATACAGGATATACATGGAAATGATTTCCACTAGTGTCCTCCTCTTCTAGAAATCGAATTGAGACCCGGGTTGAGCTTGCCTCAGTGCTCTCTGAAACCTTAGGCTTTCTTTGTGACTTCTCTTCCGCAGCTTCAAGCAAACAAGTGTATAACCAAGAAAATCATCATGAAGTGTGATTGAAACGGTCCTACTGCCGTGGGTTTTCTAAGACTGGAATCCCCGCTGCGGGAACTAGAGTACCTAAATTCTACCTAAAACATCACGAAGACTGTAAAGTGATTGCTTGCGTGGGGGAGGAAAAACGTCTTCTCCACCCTCTTAGATGCTGTTCTTGGAGGACTGTGAATTAAACTGACAAAAGACAGATTAACAAAAGAAAAGATAAAGTTTACACACACTAGGAACCCACAAAGAAAATGGCTTTGATCCATAACTAAAGATAGGGATTTACAAGCCTATCTTAATAAGGGTAAGGGAGCAGGGAGAAAAAGAAAAAGGCTTCTACTGGAAGAACAAATGGGTTTCTTTAGGAAAGACAAATGTATTTTTAGGAGACAAACTGGGAGACAAGATGGTTTGTCATCATATTTGCCTGTGGTCTTCTTCATCTTCTTCACTGTCACGAAACTCCTCCAGAGGGCTAGTGGCAGTCTCGCTTCCAGAAGTTTCTGCTTTTAGTCAGATAAGGGAGTAGTATTCAGACAAAGCCTCTTTCTGCATCTGTTAATTCTCAAATCTTCAGCTCAAAATAATTTTTACACCACTGTGGTATAATTTGGATCCCTTCCCTTGCATAGAAAGATAATATTTTGAAATATTATTCACTTTTCCCCCCATTTTTCCTGTTAAAGCTTAACCCTTCCTCATTTACCTTTCCAAGTATTCTGAATTCACTGCCTCAGGGAAAATGTGGTACATCTGGCTGTATAAGAATAATTCTCTTTCTTTCTTTCTTTTTTTTTTTTTTAAGAGACAGGGTCTCATTTTGTCACTTGGGCTGGAATGCAGTAGTGCAATCACAGCTCACTACAGTCTCTACCTCCCAGGTTCAAACGATCCTCCCACTTCTACTTCCCACAGGTGTGCACCACCACACCTGACTAGTTTTTGTATTGATTTTAGAATTGGGGTGGGGGGTTCACTATGTTGCCCCAGCTGGTCTCGAACTCCTAGGCTCAAGCAATCCACCTGCCTTGGCCTCCCAAAATGCTGAGATTACAGGCGCGAGCCATGGAGCCCAGGAAAAATTAAGTCTTCTGCTGGCTTTGAAACTTCCAAGGTCCAGGTCTGGTGGGACACAGGAAGGAGCCTGGCAAACAGGATGTAAGGGCTGGGCTCTTGGCTCCCAAGACAGAAGAAGACTGAGAGAAAGCCAGTGAATCTGTGCGAAATCCTCTCAACCCCACCCCCAGCATCGGCTGAACCTCAAGGTCGGGGCACAGAATCAGAAACCAGTAAGTTTGGGAATCCTTGGGGTGGACCCCAAGATGGAGAAAGACCTCAAAGCAGAAACGGCAGAGTGGTGTGCTCAGACCAGGAGACGGGGCAGAGGCCTCGCGGGTCCGCCTGACCCAGCCCAGGCAGAGCAACAAGGGTCTTTGGAGTCCCACGGGGTTTCCCTGAGCCCAGAGGACCACGGGAGCAGCAGATGGAATTTCTGGGCCCCAGAGAAGGACATGGGGATTTCAAGGAGGATCACCTGCCCCGGAGAGGCCCCTGGGATGGGAACACTGGAAAATCAGCCTGGAGCTCCGGATAGGATGAAGCACACACAACCGCAGCATGACCTTGGGGAGAGGCACCCTGCGGGCTGTGCTCAGATTTGGGAGGGTTCCGTGAAGGTGAGCCTAGATGTGGTTTTTTTTGTTTTTTTTTTTAGTTTTATCTATCTTTTATTAAAGACATGCTATTTTGACAAGTAGATTTGCGTTTATTTATTTATTTATTTATTGGGACGGAGTTTCACTTTCACCATTGTTTATTTATTTATTTATTTATTGGGACGGAGTTTCACTCTTGTTACCCAAGCTGGAGTGCAATGGTGTGATCTCAGCTCACTGCAACCTCTGCCTCCCGGGTTCAAGCGATTCTCCTGCCTCAGCCTCCAAGTAGCTGGGATTACAGGCGCCCACCACCATGCCCAGTTAATTTTTGTGTTTTCAGTAGAGACGGGGTTTCAGCATGTTGGTCAGGCTGGTCTCGAACTCCTGACCTCAGGTGATCCACCCACCTCGGCCTCCTAAAGTGCTGGGATTACAGGTGTGAGCCACTGCGCCTGGCCGATGTTCGTTTTAGAAAGATCGTGCCAAGTGGGAACGCTTGGAGAGAGCCAGGAAAGGACAGAGGGAGACCAAGAGTGAAGTGGTCCCAATAACCCAGGAAGGAATAAGAGCAGGATGGGAGAAGTGAGGAGAAATTTCACACAGGAAGAATCAGCAGGTCATGGTGACAAACTGTATGTGAGTGGTGACAGAGACAGAGAAAGGGTATTTGCTGAGATAGAGAAAGCAGAAAAATAGCAGGTTTAGGGAAGGAATCCAGTGAGTTCAGTTTGGGACACATTGATCTTTGTCTATGGGACGATCTAACTGGTAGCTATCAAGTAGGTAGTTCTCATAAACTAATAGAGTGCCCACAACCATTGCACAAGGCTGCCCAGGAACATTTCGTAATAGCCAACACTCCATATTGCTCTTAAGTTGGTGTGTGTGTGTGTCTAGATATAGCAGAGATGAAGTAGGATGCTGGTTTTTCACACTGCAACTGTTGATATTGAATGCTAGAATCGCAAATAGTTTTGTGAAGATGATTTAATAAATTTTCAAAAATTTAAATATTTCAGCTTTATTAGAATGATTTTGCTTAAATGTTTAATATTTATTAGTTATAACTTGCATTATTCCTCTTTTTTTTTTTTTTTTGAGATGGAGTCTTGCTCTGTCACCCAGGTTGGAGTGCAGTGTCGCGATCTCGACTCACTGCAACCCCTGCTTCCTGGGTTCAAGTGATTCTCCTGACTTAGCCTCCCAAGTGGCTGGGACTACAGGCAGGTGCCACCACACCAGCTAATTTTTGTATTTTTTTTAGTACAGAAGGGGTTTCACTATATTGGCCAGGCGGGTCTTGAACTCCTGACCTCAAGTGATCTGCCCGCCTTGGCCTCCCAAAGTGCTGGGATTACAGGCATGAGCCACCACACCTGGCTGTATTTTTTATCTTAATAGTTTAAAATATTTTCAGAAGATAAAGATTTTTAAAATACTAGAAGAAAAATCACTTCTAAAACATGACAATTTAAAATTAAAAGATTCTACATTTCCTTAATTTGCATATTTTGATGTAATTTTGTATATTTTAAATTATTTTTGGTTTTTCTTTTTGGGTTTTTGGGGTTTTTTTGAGACAGGGTCTTGCTCTGTCACCCAGGCTGGACTGCAGTATCATGAACACAGCTCACTGCAGCCTTAACCTCCTGAGATCAAGCCTCCCAAGTAGCTGAGACTGCAGGCACGTGCCACTAATCCTGAATAATTTTAAATTTTTTGTAGAGATTGGGGGGGTCTTACTTTGTTGCCCAGGGGGGTCTTGAACTAGTGGACTCAGGTGATCATAATTACCATAATTACCATAGCCGGGCACGGTGGCTGGCGCCTGTAATCCCAGCACTTTGGGAGGCCGAGGCGGGCAGATCCTGAGGTCAGGAGATCAAGACCATCCTGGCTAACACAGTGAAACCCTGTCTCTACTAAAAATACAAAAAAATTAGCCAGGCGTGGTGGCAGTGGGCACCTGTAGTCCCAGCTGCTCAGGAGGCTGAGGCAGGAGAATGGTGTGAACCCGGGAGGTGGAGCTTGCAGTGAGCTGAGATCGTGCCACTGCACTCCAGCCTGGGTGACAGAGTGAGACTCCGTCTCAAAAAAAAAAAAAATTACCATTTAGATTTTAATTCTGTAGTACATTACCGTTACTAGACCATAAATCACATGAAAATCTTGATTGTAACAATACAATTAGTGGTTTTCCTAATATGAAGGCAAGAAAAATAAGTTTTAGGAAATAAATACATAACAATTTATAAATTACATGTGTCTTTATTGTATTACTCTTTCAAACATCATCAACTTATTAACAGAGGTCCCAGAAATGAAGAATAATAACAAAATTTTGATATTTTGATATACTTTAAAAAATATGTTATGAAGGTGTATTTGTCAAAGTAGAAGGGGAGAACTTTAAAAAATATTTTGTTAAATTGATTTACAACTTTCCAGACACTTATACTTTTTTGTGTGTGTGTGATAGAGACAGGGTCTTGCTATGTTGCCCAGGCTGGTCTTGAACTCCTGGGCCCAAGTGATCCTCCCACCTCAGCCTTCAAAGTGCTAGAATTACAGGTGCAAGAGTCACCACACCCAGCCAGACTTACGCTCTTGACCTACCAAGGGCAGGCCTGGCTTCATGTGCCCTGTACACTATTGGCCAGATGGAGAAGTCAGTGTGCAGAGAGCTTGTATGTGGATATTCTCATGGTGAGCATTTCCAGAAGCCATTTGTGTGAACATGGGAGTTGCTCCCTGACTCGTACCTGAGACGGTCAAAGATTGTTCCATTTCCCTTTCCTGTCTTGGTTCCAGCATGGGCACATGACTATGAAAAAGGGGCTTCTGGGAAACTCCCTTACTCCTAAGAGAAAGCCATAGAAAGAGATTCTTTTTCTCCTCTGGACATTGTCAAGTCCACCATGTTGTCCAGCTCCAGGGGTCACCATTACATGGGCGCTTTTGTGTGTCTGTATGTGTATGCACAGCCTGCATGGCCATGGGCTTTGTTGCATCTGGACAGTGCCCTGAAACGCCTGCAGCCAGTCTGAGGAGGAAGCTGGTGTTTAGGAGGGAAGGATAGACACGAGAAGAATCTGAGTTCCAGGCAGCGTGCAGGGGCTCACGCATGTAATCCCAGCACTTTGGGAGACCGAAGCGGGTGGATCATCTGAGGTCAGGAGTTCCAGACTAGCCTGACCAACATGGTGAAACCCCATCTCTACTAAAAAAAATACAAAAAAAAAAAAAACTAGCCGGGCATGGTGGCATGCGCCTGTAGTCCCAGCTACTTGGGAGGCTGAGGCAGGAGAATTGCTTGAATTCAGGAGGCGGAGGTTGCAGTAAGCCGAGATCGTGCAGCTGCACTCCAGCCTAGGTGACAGAGTGACCACCAAAAAAAAAAAAAAAAAAAAGAGCGAGATCATGTCTGTGGAAACATGGATGGAGCCGGAGGCCATTATTCTCAGCAAACTAATGCAGGAACAGAAAACCAAATTCAGCATATTCTTACTTATAAGTGGGAGCTAAATACTTATGAATACCAAGAGAGGAACAACAAAAAAAAGTGGGGCCTACTTGAGACTGGAGGGTGAGAGGAGGGAGGGGGGCAGAAAAGATAACTATTGAGCACTGGGCTTAATACCTGGGTATTGAAATAAGCTGTGCAACAAACTCTCAAGACATGAATTTACCTGTTTAACAAACCTTCACATGTACTCCCGAACCTGAAATAAAAGTTAAAAAAAAAATACATACACACTTTAAGATGCTGCTAGTGAGAGAATTTGGAGAGTTACAGAGAATGTGAGTTACAGAGCATTCCAGTTGCTTTTCGCTTGCCAGGCTTCTTTCTCTTCTCCTTTCTGAGGCCTGCCTTCTCTCACTTTGCTGTCAGCAGCTCTCCTGGCTCTTGCCCAGCCCCAGCTCTCAGAGTATTTCCTGTAGGTCCACAGCAGCAACTTGCCATAGAGCTGGCATACTCCTTTGTCTTCTTACTATTTTCCCTTGTCAGCAACTTAACACAATTTGACATATGCATTACATACATTTGGATGTTTTGTTTTTCTGAGGGATTTTCTTTTTTTTTTTTTTTGGTTGTGGGGGGCGGAGATGAGGTTTTGCCATGTTGCCCAGGCTTGTCTTGAACTTGTGGCCTCAAGCTATCCTCCTGCCTCAGCCTCCCAAAATATCGGGATTATAGGCACGAGCCACTGGGCCCAGTTCTTTGCTGATTCTTTAGCTTTACATAAACAGTACATGTACATTTTCCTCTGCAATCTACTTTTCCCACTCAACAAGATTTGTGAAATTCATGCATATGGATTGCATGTAACTGTAGTTCATCCATTTGTACTGGTGTGTGTGGTATTTTATTATATGAAACTACCATTGGCAACAGACATTCGATTGCTTGCAGGTTTTTGCTATGACATTCTTATCTTCTGGTGCACATGTGGGCAAGAGTTTTGCAAGAGTTTTTCTAGGGCACATCCCTGGGGTGGATTTAGTGTGTCAGAGGGTGAATGCATCATCACATTTACTAAGTAATGATAAAATGTTTCCCGAAATGGCCTACTTATCCTTTGCAGTTCTCTCACCAGCAAAGCCTAAGTTTCGTTTCTATTGCTCCACATCCTCAGCGACACTTGATACACTCGGACCTTTCACGTTGCCTCACTGATGGTGCGAAGTGATAGATCACTTTGATTTCAGCGTGCACTGCCCTCCTTCCTAACGAGGCTGAGCATCTTTACCAGTGTTTACTCCTCCGGATGGAGCAGTCTGGCGCTTCCATTGAACTCAGGTACCTTTCTCTTTGGCTTCCTTCTTTTTCTGACCATTTTCCTTCACGCTTTTCAAGAAGTAGTCTCGGCTCTTAGGGTGCTTCATGTGCTCAATATGCACATTAATTCTCTTGGCAAGAATCTTGCCCTTAACTTGTTTGTTTACAACAATGCCAACAGTGTGCTGGGGGACACTGTAGACTCTTCCAGTTTTGCCATGGTGACACTTGTGGGCATTCCTTTTTGAATACTGCCCATTCCCTTGATGTCTACAATATGGTCTTTTTTTTTTTTTTCTTGAGACAGAGTCTCTCTGTGTCACCCAGGCTGGAGTGCTGTGGTGCGATCTCTGCTCACTGCAACTTCCACCTCCCAAGCTCAAGTGAACCTCCCACCTCAGCCTCCCGAGTAGCTGTGGTTACAGGTGTGTGCCACCACACTGGGCTAATTTTTTTATTTTTGGTAGAGATGGGGTGGGTAGAAACAGGGTTTCACCATGTTGACCAGGCTGGTCTCGAACTCCTGGATTCAAGCTATCCACCCACCTCAGCCTCCCAAAGTGCTGGGATTATAGGCCGAGCCACAGCACCTGGCCTACAATACTGCCTTTCTTATAGATTCGCATGTATGTGGCCAAAGGAACAGCTCCATGTTTTCTAAAAGGCCTGGAGAACACAGATTGGGTGGCCCTCCTCTATCTATCCTTTTGTGTGTGCCATTTTGGTGAATTACCGGAAGATGATGCCTCCGGCTGATAAAAAGCAATTTAAATGCTCCACTTAAACTTTATGTTCCCACCTTTATTTTTGCCATATTTCTTTCTTGCCAGCTCATCAATGAATTTAAGATTTTTAAACAATACATTTTATCTAACATTTTTTGGTATTTCAGTAGGAAGGTCAGTCAGGTTATCTAGGTCCACTTCCTGCTAGAAATACAAGTTCAACTTCCCTTACTTTTTAGCAACCGAATAATGCATTAAAAAGTTTGTTGGAGGGGCGTGGTGGCTCACGCCTGTAACCCCAGCACTGTGGGAGGCGGAGGGCGGGTGGATCACGAGGTCAGGAGATCGAGACTATCCTGGCTAACACGGTGAAACCCCGTCTCTACTAAAAATACAAAAAATTAGCCAGGCATGGTGGCGGGCGCCTGTAGTCCCAGCTACTTGGGAGGCTAAGGCAGGAGAATGGCGTGAACCCGGGAGGCGGAGCTTGCAGTAAGCCAAGATCGCACCACTGTACTCCAGCCTGGCGACAGAGTGAGACTCTGTCTCAAAAAAGTGTTTGTTGAACAAAGCAGGCAGCAAATAAAACACATTTTAAAAAATTATTTTAAAAATTATTATCATACTACCAGGATCTAGTTATGATTCAGCAGGAGTTATCTATTCAACCATACTTTCAGAATCAGAATTTTCTATTATTTTTTAAATCATTACTGTATTTTCTCCTAGATATTTGTTCTGGATCCATTTTTTTTCTATTGTTTCTTTCATAATTTACATATTGGCCGGGCGCGGTGGCTCAAGCCTGTAATCCCAGCACTTTGGGAGGCTGAGATGGGCGGATCACGAGGTCAGGAGATCGAGACCATCCTGGCTAACACAGTGAAACCCCGTCTCTACTAAAAAAAAATGTATATATATATACAAAAAACTAGCCGGGCAAGGTGGCGGGAGCCTGTAGTCCCAGCTACTCGGGAGGCTGAGGCAGGAGAATGGCGTAAACCCGGGAGGCGGAGCTTGCAGTGAGCTGAGATCCGGCCACTGCACTCCACTGCACTCCAGCCTAGGCAACAGAGCAAGACTCCGTCTCAAAAAAAAAAAAAAAAAAAAAAAAATTTACGTATTTTCTCCCTTTTGTAAACTTGGAGATTTCCTCCAATTTTTCTTCTAGTTAATATGCACGATTTCTAGTACAGTCCATTCTGCTTTTTGGTGTTTTCTAACCCCAAATTCTTGTTCTATGGCTGCGTCTTTTTCACACCATCTTTCATTTTCCAGTAATAATGCTGACTGGAATTGAAGTTCTTTCCTTTTTCCTACATTAACTGTTTTGTAGGAGCTCATTAGTTCAATTGTGTAGCCTGGACTAACTTACATATGTCCAATGCATCTTTTCATTATCTGCACATTCACTACTAATTATTGGCATGAGTTGTCTCAGCAATCATTAGTTTTCAATTTATCTGAGGGAGGTCTTACCCTGTGTAGGGCAGACTGCTAGTTGTCTATCAAAATCCATTCTCTCCTTCCTCCTGAGTTCCTGCATAATAATAGTCATAGCTGCATACACGGCAGCCCAGCTAGGCTACGTTTCTAAGTCTCTTGCAGTCAGGTGTGATCATATGATCAAAGCCTTGCCAATGAAATATGAGCAAAACTGATACGTGGCATTTCCAGGTATGGGTGTTAAGACATTGGACATAGCTGTTTGCCCCGCTTGTCAGCTGGGAATCCTAAATGACAATGATCTTGCTTCAGCCACACAAATAACAAGAGTGCTCTAGGGCAGGGGTCCCCAACCCCTGGCCACCAATCAGTAGCGTTCCACGGCCTGTTCAGAATCGGACTACAAGGCACGAGGTTAGCAGCGGCCAAGCAAGCAAAGCTTCATCTATATTTACAGCCACTCCCCATTGCTCACATGCATTACCACCTGAGCTCTGCCTCCTGTCACATCAGTCGTGGCCTTAGATTCTCATAGGAGCGTGAACCCTATTATGAACTGCACATGCGAGGGATCTGGGTTGCACACTCCTTATGAGAATCTAATGCCTGAAGATCTGTCACTGTCTCCCATCATCCCCTGATGGGACCATCTAGTAGCAGGAAAACAAGCTCAGGCTCCCACTGATTCTATGTTATGATGAGTTGTATAATTGTTTAATAATAATAGAAATAAAATGTACAATAAATGTTATGTGCTTGAATCATCCCCAAACCATCCACACCCCTGTCTGTGGAAAAACTGTCTTCCACAAAGCCCATCCCTGCTGCCAAAAAGGTTGGCGACCGCTGCTTTAGGGGACAGCAGAGCAATGAGATGGAAGGAATCTGAGACTCTAAGTGACCACACAGAGCAGGACTGACTCCACTGCTCTGGACCATAACCAGGGAAATAAACTTTGTCTAAAAGTCAGTGTATCACTGGGTTTGTTATTAGCCTTCACCCTAACTAACTCCACCGCCAGGACCTTCCCCACTCCCAACTATAACAGCTCTGAGAGTTCTTAGGAGACAAAGTCCCAGGTCAACCTCTCATCTACACCCTGTGAAACCTGAGCTTCAAGAAGGCTGCACCCACTTTCTCTGCAAGTGAGTTTTTATGAACTCTTAAAATCTTTCATTCCCCTGCTCCCAGCATATTCCCACCATGACCATGGAGGAAAAAAGTGGGGACTGCTTGACTGTGGGTTTTCTCTTCCTCCCCAGTCTCCTTGATGGTCTTCAGATTTTAATGTGGATATAATATATACAGATTTATTTATTTATTTATTTATTGAGATGGAGTCTCGCTTTGTTGCCCAGGCTGGAGTGCAGTGGCGCGATCTCGGCTCACTGCAGCCTCTACCTCCCAAGTTCAAGGGATTCTCCTGCCTCAGTCTCCCGAGTAGCTGAGATTACAGGCATGTGCCACCACACCCGGCTAATTTTTGTGTTTTTAGTAGAGATGGGGTTTTGCCATGGGCTTTTGCCATATTGGCCAGGCTGGTCTCGAGCTCCTGATCTCAGGTGATCCGTCTGCCTCGGCCTCCCAAAGTGCTGGGATTACAGGCATGAGCCACCGTGCCCGGCCAATATATAGTTTTAAAAATCAACGTTGTTTTACTCACCCGATAATATGGTTAAGTCAGTATGGTGCCCTTTTTGGATTGTGTTTAAAGAGCTGTTTCAGGAAACATTCTCCAGACTGTGCTTCACGTCAAGAAAAATGTAGGGCGTATTGACTGACGGCGGTAGGCGGGAATCCAGCAAGTAATGAGGAGAATGAACTGAGTGTTCACTTTACCAACTATTAAAAACAGTAGCAAAACATCACCTGCCAACGATGATAGTGTGCCACGAATCTGAGAGTTTGGTCAAACCAGTGTTATCCATTTGAGGTAAAACATAGAAAAGCAAGCATTTCCATACGTGGGTAAACAGACAAGGCTGGAAAAGCCCGCAAGCCTGGGGCTGCTCCTGTACCAGTGCACCTCTGGTTTCTCCGCTGGTGCATGCCAGAGAGCGGTCCTGTGCGGAGCTGAGGATCAAGCCATCCTGACGCAGCTAGGCAGGGCAACCCACATTTCTGGTCATTCATCTTCATCTTTTCTTCCTTTGCCCCTCCCCTGGGGGCTAGAAAGTTACTTAGGTGGAAGTCAAATGCAAACATTAGTACAAAACACTCTACGAATTCACATCCTATCATGTCTGTAACTCAGGGCCAGATAGAAGGGCCCTGCCTTTCTCTCAGAATCCAGTAAACTCTGTCCCTCAAACATTCACTTTGCACCTGCCATCACCACTACCCTGCACTGTGTGCCAGAGCTGAGAGATGTATGTGAGTCTCAAGGTAGGATATCCTCTTCCAGTTTGAGTTTGACTGAGTGCTTTTCAGTGTTTGTACCCTGAATTTGGGGTGCAGTGGCGCAATCTCGGCTCACTGCAACCTCTGCCTCCCAAGTTCAAGTGATTCTCCTGCCTCAGCCTCCCAAGTAGCTGGGATTACAGGTGCCCACCACCATGCCTGGCTAATGTTTTATATTTTTAAATAGAGACAGGGTTTTACCATGTTGGCCGGGATGGTCTCGAACTCCTGGCCTCAAGTGATCTGCCTGCCTCGACCTTCCAAAGTGCTGGGATTACAGTGTGAGCCACCGCGCCCAACCTGAATTTCAACTTTTAGATACAGGGCATACATGTGCAGGTCTGTTACATGAGTATATTGCACCTAGGCAGTGAGTATAGTATCATTAGGCAGTTTTTCAACCCGCGCCCCCCTTCCTCCCCACTCTGGGAGTCTGCAGTATCTGTTGTTCCCAAGTCTGTGTTCACATGTGCTCAATGTTTACTCCCACTTAGGGGAACATGTAGTATGAGGTTTTCTGTTCCTACACTAATATGCTTAAGATTATAGCCTTCAGCTCCATCCATGTTGCTACAAAGGACATTATTTCATTTCATGGCTGTGTGGTATTCCATGGTATATATGTACATTTTCTTTATCCAATCCACCCCGATGGGCATCTGGGTTGATTCCATGTCTTTGCTATAAAGAACAGTGTGGTAACGAACATATAAATGCATGTGTCTTGTTGGTATAATGACCTGTTTTCCTTTGGGTATATATCCAGTGATATGATCGCTGGAGGAAATGGTACTCCGTTTTAAGTTTTATGAGAAATCTCTAAACTGCTTTCCACAGTGGCTGAACTTCCATTTCCACTGGCAGCTATATAAACATTCCCTTTTCTCTGCAGCCTTGCAGCATGTTGTTTTTTGACTTTTTAATAAGTCATTCTGACAGGCATGAGATGGTATCTCATTGTGGGGTTTTACATTAAATTCATTTGCATTTCTCTGATGATTAGTAACGAGCATTTTTTCAAATGTTTCTTGGCCGCTTGCATGTCTTCTTTTGAGAATTGTCTGCTCATGTCCTCTGCCCATTTTTTAATGGAGGTATTTGTTTTTTGTTTGTTGATTTAAGTTCCCAATAGATTCTGGATGTCAGACCTTTGTCAAATGCACAGATTGAGAATATTTTCTCCCATTCTGTAGGTTGTCTGTTTACTCTGTTGACAGTCTCTTTTGCTGTGCAGAAACTCTTTAGTTTAATTAGGACCCAGCACTCTAGTCTTTTACACGTTTCAAAGCCATAAGCGTGAAGACTGTAGCAACAGTATGTCTGCTGGCTGGAGTAGAATCTGCCAGTCTGAATCCTATGAATGCAACCTGAAAGAATTATTTTTCCTTTTTTTTTCTTTTTTCAGATGGAGTCTCGCTTTGTCGCCCAGGTGGAGTGCAGTGGTGTGATGGGCTCACTGCAAGCTCCGCCTCTTGGGTTCATGCCATTCTCCTGCCTCAGCCTCCCGAGTAGCTGGGACTACAGGCGTCCACCACCATGCCCAGCTAATTTTTTTGTATTTTTAGTAGAGACGGGGTTTCACGTGTTAGCCAGGATGGTCTCGATCTCCTGACCTCGTGATCTGCCCGCCTCAGCCTCCCAAAGTGCTGGGCCACCACACCTGGCCTATTTTCCCTTAAAAGAGAAAACTTTCTCCCCAAGAACCAAATTTTAACTCAAACTCTTTATACAATAACTTACTCTTATTAAAGTTTGGGTCTTTTCTGATTATTAAAGTAACATATACTTGTTTTAGAAAATTTGGAAAATACAGAAATGTATTAAAAAACTAAGAATCACCCATAATTCCACTTCCACCCAGAGTTCATTGCTCTGCAGGTTTTAGCTTTGTCCACTGAATCTGAGCTACTCCAACTTTCCAAATCTTGTCATAGACCATCTTCCAAAGCATTCACATCTTTTCCCATAGGAAATGACATATAAACACGTAACATATAAAAAAAAGTACTCAAACCAAATGTGGTTTCTTTACAGAGTGATTTCCTACAAAACCTCTATTTTCCAAATTCCTATGAGCTAGAGACTCTGATACAGACTATTGAGCATTTATTAAAATAACAACAAGAGAACAAAGAAGAGGAAAGAGGGTAGGGGGGCTCATCTCCAGACTCCCCCCCGGCTCCTCATGCTACTCGGGGCATGGTGCCCACTTTTCTTCCGTGCAGGAGGTTTTTCAGTCTTGGGGGCTGTAGCAGGGCGGCGAGGGACAGACTGGGAGGGAATCTGAGAGTTGAGGGAAGAGAGAGGAAGAAATCAGCGTCAGATCCTCTCGATTCCCCACACCACTGAGGAAAGGCACGTGGAGAGGGCCAGATGAGTCTGCAAGGAGGAAAGGCCATGCTACAGAACGCGGGGGTGGAACAGAGGGGCCAGCCAGGAGTGCGCAGAGGTGAAGGAACTGGTCAGTGAGAGCCCTTTTCTCCCCTGGTCCCTGCCTGACTTTCCCTCACCTCTTTCCGGGGGATCTCACCCAAGCGGGAGTCTATGTTCCTTCTGGGGACATTATCCCCTTGGCCATCAGTCCTGCCACACAAATCAAAGGTATGAGGATGGGGAGCTCTGTCCCCCCGGTTACCCAATACTGGATGAAAGAACCACTCCCCAATTCTATCTCTTAAGAATAAGATCAAACTCGATAGACCCAGGCATCAACTGGGAGGAGACATTAGTGGAAGCAAATAATGAGTTATACTAGCTAGTCAAAATTCTAGGATTCTGAGTTTTGAGCTGAGGGGTAAAGAGGAAAAAAACGAAGGTAAAGAGACCCGGGGAAAAGATTTTTTTGTTTAGAAGAAAAAAGCAATAGAAAGGAAGAGACAAAAGAAAGGTGTGGGGCAGTAAGAGAAGAAGATCTGTGGATCCACCTCTCATCCTTCACTTTCCTCCCCAGAAAGGGACAACGATTCAATTCAGGGTAAAACACACCCACTCCACTCCCCATAATCCAGCTTCCACCCTGCGAATCCTTCCTCCTTCCTCCCAGGCTTGTACCCGCTGTGTTCCAGCCTCTTCAGGTAGAGCAGGAGATCCTCAGCAGGCAGAGCCCCCCAGCCCCGAGCCTGGTAGAGTCGCAACAGTTGAGACACCTCCATCAGCTGCCTTGGCAATGTGAGCCCATCTCCACCTGACAGACAGAGCAATAATCACAGGTGTCATCCTAGGGCCCCTCTCCCCAGCCCTCAGCCCATTTCCCCAGGAATTCAGAAGGGCAGTAAGTACCTGTACTGGATACACACTCAGGACTGTCCCTCTTTTTTTCCCTAGTAAACCAGGACATGCTCACCTCTCTCTGGGGAACCACTGCTGGGACCACTGCCTTGTGAATGGGAGGATGGAAGCTCCTGGACCCGGAAAAGACTGGATGCCACGGCTAAGGGAACTTTGGTTTTGTGGACAGGGGGTGGAATACGAGGCACTTGAGGGGCTTCCTCCCAAGATGGGACAGTCAGAGGACCTAGCAAAACGAAAGAGAGCCAAGAATCAGGAAATGGGGCAAAGAACCAAGATAGTCCCACCACCCAGCATTCACAAGGCTTTATTGCCTTTGCCAGCTCCTAAAAATTCATCCTAGATAACCAACTCCGTCTTTCCTAGGCCCCAGCCCCAACTTTCTTCAGGGTTGGAACTCACCAGACTTAGGGGGCAACAGATCGACAGCAGGGTTCTCATTGTTCTGGGACACTGTCTCCAGCAACTGTGGGTGAATAAGATAGTCAAGTTCCCCAGGGACTGACAGAGAAAAAGGCCTAGGGAACTAAGAGAAGAAGCTGAGACGAAGAGTTAGTCATAAACAGGGAATGAGGTCAGAGTCCCGGATTCCCAGAGCAGAAAGAGGAAAAGAGAAAGGGAAGAAGAAAATGAGCTAGTCTGGGTGGAATCTCTCTTACCTGGCGCAAAAAATTCTTGAGGCCCTCCAGCTGAGCAGGCGGCAGCCCTTGCTTTAGGAGGCCCTCCCCGTCAGGTCCAGGATCTTCCTCAGGGAATGGCCTTTCTGCCCTATGGTCGGGATGGAAGGCCCCAAGTGCAGAGAAGGCCCCAGCTATAAAGTGAAACAGGTGTGGGGGGGTGCAAGTGTGCTCAAGGGGGAAGGGGCTCCTCCACAAATCAACTCACCTAATACTCAGAAGAGAGGGGCCTATTAAATGTAAGAGGAACGTCACTGCTAGGAGAAGATGAAGATGGAGGTTTAAAGGAGCTGGAGAGGGAAGGGTTGGTTGGAGGTGACTGGGAGATAGCACAGCTGAACTCTAAGACAGAAATATAGACAGAAGAAGAAAGCTGTGGTACTCAAACTCTAAACAAATAAATACCCTCACCAACTCCCTGAAGAATGGAAATGAGTAACACACATGTTCTGATCTCTTCCCCAGAATATGCCCCATTCTTTTATTATTCTCACATAATTAAAAAATTTTTAATTGTGATACAACTAATCTCTCTCTTTCTTTTTTTTTTTTTGAGACGGAGCCTATATCTGTCGCCCAGGCTGGAGTGCAGTGGTGTGATCTCAACTCACCGCAACCTCCGCCTCCCGGGTTCACTCCATTCTCCCGCCGAGTAGCTGGGACTACAGGCGCCCGCCACAATGCCCGGCTAATTTTTTGTGTTTTTGGTAGAGACGGGGTTTCACTGGGTTAGCCAGGATGGTCTCGGTCTCCTGATCTCGTGATCCGCCCGCCTCAGCCTCCCAAAGTGCTGGGATTACAGGCGTGAGCCACCGTGCCCGGCCTCTTTTTTTTTTTTTAAGAGACAGAGTCTTGCTGCCTTGCCCAGGCTGGAGTACAATGGCACCTTCTTAGCTCACTGTAGCCCCAAACTCCTTGGTTCAAGCAATCCTTTTGTCTCAGTCTCCCTGAGTAGCTGGAAATTCAGGTGTGTGCCACCACACCCAGCTAATTTTTTATTTTTTGTAGAGATGAGGTCTCACTATATTGGTCAGACTGGTCTGGAACTCCTGACATCAAGCCATCCTCCCACCTCAGCCTCCCAAAGTGACAGGATTACAGGTGTGAGCCACCGGGTCTGCTCCACCCCTCATTTTTAATTCGACTTAGGTTGTCATGTTTGTACCACACAGAACACCTCCATCCACTCAAATCACAGCTGACATTAAACTAGGAGTGGACACCACACCCAAGGTCAGTGAATCCAATCAGATGGCCTCTAAACTGGACCTAAGAAACTGAGACACCGACGTCCCTCTAAATGTCTAGAGGCTCAGCTAGAGTATCACAGCCACAGCTGGTCAAACTCATGTGTGAACTGAAGTTATGAGGGGGGAGAACCTTGGATGCTGGTCTAGCAAGAAAAAAGAGCAGATGTGCAGGAGAGGCGGACCCAGGAGACTATGCAGGCCCACAGAAAAGGGCCAGCTGGCTGCCTCAGTTCCTGATAGTGCCCCTGTTCCCAACTCCAGTTCTCATGAAGTCCAGTGACACCACACTTCCATGAGATCTTAGTCCCTTTATGTGGACCAATGTGAGCATATTTCTGCTCCTTGGCAACTTGTGATCACTAAAGGCATCTGGGAAACTAAATGCTCAAGTACCAGAGAGAAAGCAAGGTACGAAAGAGGGAGCCAATTCATGCACAGAAGGGGAACCCCAGTGACTTCTGTCCCCAGTTACCTGCGGATGGAGTGAGGTCTGGTTTAGGCTCCAAGGGTTGGAAAGAATGTTGGCTCTGAAAAGAGGGGCCCAACAGGAGGCTAAGATCTGAGGAGGAACTGCAAAGAACAGGAGGTGCTCCAGGTAGCTCGTCCCTTGCTTCCCGGCTCTGCTGCAATACAGGCTTCAGGGCCACGGCCACAGGAGGCATAGTCCAGACCGTCCTCTCCTCCTTCTCTGGTTCCTGAGGCCCGGGGCTGGAGGGTCCAGCAGGAGGAGCCTGACCAGGAGAAAGGCAGAAAGAAGGGTCAAAGTGCAGCAGGTTTAAAGAGGTAAGACATGGTACAAACACTTTCGTAAGATTATAAATTTCCGGGTGCAGTGGCTCACACCCGTAATCCCCACACTGGGAGGATCGTTTGAGGCTAGGAGTTTGAACCAGGCTTGGCAACATAGAGAGACTCCATCTCTACAAAAGATTTAAAAATTAGCTGGGGGCAATGGCACGCGTGTGTAGTCCCAGCTACTCGGCAAGCCAAGGAGGGAGCATTGCTTGAGCCCAGCCTGGGCAACAGAGTGAGACCTTGTCTCAAATACACAAATAATAAATATTTAAATAAATAAAATTAAAATATCCTAATTTTTTCTTCTTTTTCTTTGAGATGAGGTCTTATTATGTTGCCTAGGCTAGTCTTGAACTCCTGAGCTCAAGTGATCCTTCTGCTTTAGCTTCCCATATAGCTGAGATTATAGACACACCACCACACCTGCTAGAATTTCGTAATTAAAAGAAGGAAGTGGGAAGTACCAACATATGAAGGGCTAGGAAGTGAGACTCTCTACTGTACTCTGGGGCAGGACTTGGCAACAATTTTTGGCCCTTTCCGTCATAATTCATTCAGCTGTCCCTCCACAAAATTAGTACCACATATCATTTGTCCCCTCTTGGGACTGGGAGACTAGAGTTATGCCCAGTGGAATGGGGCCAGTCTGAGTAAGCTATGGCCATGGAAAAAAGACTTTGCTGAGGCAGTTATTATTTGTAAAGTCCACTGATGTTTTCCCCCTGATATAGGCCTTAGGAGCTGAACTTAGTACTTCCCTTGGGAGGGAGCTAGATTTCCAAAGAAGGAATCTAGAACATAGTTCTTGCTGGGCATGGTAGCTTATGCCTGGAATCCCAGCACTTTGGCAGTTAGAGGTGGGAGGATCACTTGAGCCCAGGAGTTCGAGGCTGCAGTGAGCTATGATCGTACCAGTATACTCCAGCCTGAGCAACAGAGTGAGACCCTGCCTCAAAAATAAAAACAAAAACAGAACGCAATGGAGAAGCTTAGCTCACGGGGCAATGCTTACTGAAGGGTTGGGCGGTGGGAGAGTGCTGCTGAGTAGCTGGTTGGCCTCATCCCAGTGGGCCTGCAGCATGGCCTGCAGTCTTTCCACCAGCTCCACCCGCTGCTCCTCCAGCTGCTGGTTCCCACTCTGCAGTTCGCGTACTCGCGCTTGCTCCCGGGCCAGTCTGAAGAAAAGAGAGAAGTGACTCAGGGCCCTTAAGGAAGTAGAGACTTGGGGGCTAAGAAAAGCCAGAAGGGAATGTCAGATATCTGACATTCTGAAAGGAGCTGAGGCCCATGTAGAGGAGGACAGACCAATCAAGGGAGCAGCTCTTTAGTGTTCTCAGTTTGGACTCTACCCATGGGAAAGGGGCTGGGGCCTGAAAGGGGCACTCTGGGGACCAGGACCTGAGCTCGTAGTCCTCAGCCACCTGTTGTTGCCGCTCCTCTCTCTCTGCCATTTCCACCTTGAACTGAGCTAGCTGACTGGCTAGCTCCTGCTGGTGTTGTCCACTCAGGTCCTGCAGCTGCTTCCTGCAGGGCACAGGTAGGAGAAGAGGACTGAGACTGGAGACAGAAGAAGTGACCAACTGAGAAAAAGACATCATGTGTGCATGTGACAGTGACCTAGATAGCCAGTCAGCTAGCCTGGCCATGGCACAGGAAGCAGCAAGGACAAAGCTGGGGTCTTAGGATGGGTTCCTCAGAAGCAGAGACTTAAATAAATTTATTTTGGGAGCATTTCCAGAAAATCTTGGCAGCTGAATGGGGGTGAGAAGTGAGGCCGGGCTGGGAGGAGGCTCAGTCCGACAGAGCAGCTCTGGAGACAGCGCAGGTCATACCTCAGCACTGTCTCAGCAAAGGAGCTGGACCATCTATCATTCTGCACCCATCAGTTCTTGGTTAAGGGCTACTCTCTATGGGATGAAAATTCCCAGGCACTTCTGGCTCTCCAAGAATGCATGAAGGCAGCCCTCCCAAGAGAGACGCAGGGCCAGGCTGACGGGAGTTAGCGCACTCTGGGAGTCACAGTGCTGGACCATGGCAAAGGGATTGAAGGGAAACTAACGATACCCGCTGTGGCTGAGAGAAGTGACACCGAGTCCCATGTACCTGTGATGTTCCCTGAGGGAGGCTGCTTGCCGTAGGCTGCTCTCCTGAGCCTGTGCCAGCCGCTCTGTCACCCGCTGCTCCAGCTGCACAGCCAGCTCTGACTCTAGCTGGATCCGTTGGCTTTCATACCGGGCCTGGGAGTGAAGGAAGGTGGGATAACGGCCCAAATCTGTTTGGGCTTACAAGAGGATGGAGGATATAATGTAGACAAAATCCAGTACAAACTTTCCCCTCATATGAGATGAAGAACAAGAATTTTGCCTCAAGGAGTGAAAGAAGTTCCCTTTCCTTAATAAACCATAAGATATTCACACTTTAAACATACATCAAAGTGAAAATGACTTTGGGTGAAAGACATAAATTTCTTAGCTAAAATGAATGTTTGATAGAGCAATCAAATTCATTCTGTGTCTGAGATAACATACCCTGAGTACCTGAAAGCCAGTAGACATTCAGTATATGTTAGTGCCTCTTCCTTCTTAAGCAGTCAACCTGTGTCTCCATTTTCTCAGCCACAGTCCTTCAACTCACTAAAATCTGATTTCCACGTATAGTACTTTACCATAAAGAATTCAATTTCTTTTCTTTTCCTTTTTTTTTTTTTTTTGAAACGGAGTTCTGCTCTGTCACCCAGGCTGGAGTGCAGCGGCGTGATCTCAGCTCACTGCAACCTCTGCCTCCCAGGTTCAAGCAATTCTCCTGCCTCAGCCTCCTGAGTAGCTGCAACTACAGGTGTGTGCCACCAGGCCTGGCTAATTTTTTGTATTTTTAGTAGAGACGGGGTTTTTACCGCGTTAGCCAGAATGGTCTCAATCTCCTGACCTCATGATCTGCCCATCTCAGCCTCCCAAAGTACTGAGATTACAGGTGTGAGCCACTGCGCATGGCCCAAATAACTCAATTTCTAAATCCAAATAGTGGTTATTTCTCAGCCCCTACTTTTGAGAAAGGGCCTTGCTCTGTTGCTCAGCCTAAAGTGCAGTGGTATGATCATGGCTCACTGCAGTCTTGACCTCCCAGACTCAAGCGATCCTCCCACCTCAGCCTCCAGAGTAGCTGGGACTGCAAGCTCATGTCACCACACATAGCTAATCTTTTTATTTTTTGTAGAGATGGGGGTCTCACTATGTTGCCCAGGCTGGTCTCAAACTCTTGGACTCAAGCAATCCTCCCACTTCAGCTTCCCAAAGTGCTGGGATTACAGGCATGAGCCACCACACCTGGCCCTGTCTTTTTTGAGACTTGGTCTCACTCCTGTCACCCAGGCTGGAGTGTAGTGGTGTGATCACGGCTCACTGCAGCCTCTACTTCCAGAGTTCAGTTGATCCTCCCACCTCAGCCTCCCGAGTAGCTGGGATTACAGGTCTACAGGTGCGTGTCACTATACCCAGCTAATTTTTTGTGTTGTTAGCAGAGTTTAGGTACTGCCATGTTGCGCCCAGGTTGGTCTTGAACTCCTGGGCTCAAGCAATCTGCCCGCCTCAGCCTCCCAAAGTGCTGGAATTCCAGGTGCGAGCCATCACACCTGGCTGCTTTCTTAGTCTTTATTGCATGTGATCTCATTGTAACACCTGATGCCCTAGGTCAATTCTTTTTTTTATTATTATTATTTTTTGAGATGGAGTCTCACTCTGTTGCCCAGGCTGGAGCACAGTGGCGCAACGTGGGCTCATTGCAACGTCCGCCAGGTTCAAGCGATTCTCCTGCCTCAGCCTTTTTAGTAGCCGGGACTACAGGTGCGTGCCACACACCTGGCTAATTTTTGTATTTTTAGTAGAGATGGGGTTTCACCATGTTGGCCAGGCTGGTCTCAAACTCCTGGGCTCAAGTGATCTGCCCGCCTTGGCCTCCCACAGTGTTGGGATTACAGGCATGAGCCACCACAACCGGGCCAAAGGAGTGTGGTTCTCAAATGCCGGCCTCACTGGTACCTCCTTAAGTTAACCATTTATAAGGAACATAGCCTCTCAGAATGGCTTGCACCTGGAAAATTCATCAATTTGTCCTTAACACACATTTTATACATAAAAACCGAGGCCCATAAGGGTCAAAATTCTAGCTAGAAGTCAAACTAAGTGCCCAGTCCTAATGCAGTACTCTTTCCTCTTCAATGCTGTGTCTCCACCATGGGCTAGAACACAGCTCTCTCCAATCCTTTCCTGTATCCTGTAGATCAGCAGACTACAGCCCAATTCAGCCCTCCATGGCCTGTTTATATAAGCTGTACTAGAACACAGCTGTGCCCATTTGTTTACGTACAGTTTGTAGCTACTTCTGTGGTATAACAGCAGAGTTGGGTAGTTGCAGCTGAGACCATACAACCCACAAAGCTAAAAATATTTACTGTCTGGACCTTTACAGAAAAAGTTTGCCATCTCCTGTTCTATTCCACAGCAAGAGTCTGACTAGTCTGAATTTAAAATTCAGTATGTTAGCTGGATGGAAAGTGTTTTTCAAAGTGTAATTACATCTGACAAACAATTTCTGAGTACAATTCTGTGCCAGGCCATGTGCTGTTATGGAAGTTTCATAAGTAAATTAAAAAATCATTGCCCTCCTGGGTCCCTGACCTACTCAGAGAAATTAATACAAGTTATTTAAGTAAAGAGAATTACAAAGCATATTGTTACGATTGGAATCAAGTCTCTGACAAAAACTTTCACCTGCTCTGTCAACCCACTAAGTGTGGTGTCATCTGTTAAAATAACATAAGGTATCTTTAATAGATTTAAATCTATTTAATCCTAAAAGTAACACTAGGTCAGTCTGACATATTGTGGGAAATGGTCACTCAGTGAGAAATGGCTCTGAGTTTAGGACAGAAAACTACCCAAAATACTACATAGAAACTGTTGATGGAATTAAACCCCAAATCCCTGAACTGGGAGTGTCTGCCACAACTCCTGAGGGGTCCTTCTGCCTCAGATCTACTTCTCGCAGAACAAAACCTCAAGAACCCTCTGCCTTCTGACCTGCACCAAGCTCATTTCCAGTTGCAGAGCATCTCTCTCTCTCCGAGCTGTATCCAGCTCTCCTTCCAGCCGCCGCACCTCAGACTGCACCAATGCCAACTGGTGCTGGGCCTCCCAGGCGGCCTGGGCTTCCCTCTGGCTCTTCTCCTATGAAAGACAAATCAAACGTACATAAATATGTCATTTCCTATCTCCTGGTTACCTCCACTCCCCAATTCATCCTCCCAAACCCTAAAACCCAAGCTTCGCCCTTCTCCTCCCATTTGTCTTATTTCCCCATCCCTGTTGAATTTCAGTCTTTGGCCTTTCATGTATTCAAAACCCCAGCCCTTCCTGCTGGTCCTATACTCTCAACTTTGTCTCCCACACGTGGCTCTCTACTCTCCATTCCTGCCTATATATATCCCGCATATTCTAACATTCCATCCCATTCAATCATTTTGCTCTTCATCTATTCCCTAGTTCCTCAACTCTTCCAACTGCCACTTTTACCTTCTCTCTTTCCAACTGAGCCTGGTTCTCCTCCTGCAGCGCCTGGTAGTGTTCCTTAAGCTGGTGCTCTTGCTGGGCCCAGGTCTGCCGTTCTTCTTCTAGGGCAGCCCGAAGAGTCTCCAACTCGCGATGCTCACTCAGTTGCCCAGCCCGAGCTGCATCCCGCTCTTCCTGCAGGGCACAGCACCGCTGCTGTTCTGCCTCCAAGCTCAGGGTCAGAGCTTGCCTTTCCTCCTCCTACAGCCACAGAAGAAAACCAAGCTCCTTAGTAGGCTCTTAGTAGGCTCTTCAGAGACCAGCAGTCTGCCCTCTGACCCTCAAACAAGGTGCCTGCTGAGAATTATGCTCATTAAAAACACAATAATTAGGCTGGGCACGACGGCTCACACCTGTAATCCCAGTACTTTGGGAGGCCGAGACAGGCAGATTACCTGAGGTCAGGAGTTTGAGACCAGCCTGGTCCAACATGGTGAAATCCCGTCTCTACTAAAAATACAACAATTAGCTGGGCATGGTGGTGGGCGCCTGTAATTCCAGCTACTTGGGAGGCTAAGGCAGGAGAATCGCTCTAACATGGGAGGTGGAGGTTGCAGTGAGCTGAGATCACACAACTGCACTCCAGCCTGGGTGACAGAGCAAGACTCCATCTCAAATAAAACCTAAAAAACCCCACAAGAGTTGACAGGCGCAGTGGCTCATGCCTGTAATCGCAGCACTTTGGGAGGCCGAGGCAGGCAGATCATCTGAGGTTAGGAGTTTGAGACCAGCCTGGCCAACCATGTCTCTACTAAAAATACAAAAATTAGCTGGGCATGGTGATGCACACCTGTACTGCCAGCTACTTGGGAGACGAGGCAGGAGAATTGCTTGAACCTGGGAGGCGGAGGTTGCAGTGAGCCAAGATTATGCCACTGAACTCCAGCCTGGGCAACAGAGCGAGATTCCATCTTAAAACAAACCAACCGGCTGGGCGCCTCAAGCCTGTAATCCCAGCACTTTGGGAGGCTGAGACGGGCGGATCACAAGGTCAGGAGATCGAGACCATCCTGGCTAACATGGTGAAACCCCGTCTCTACTAAAAAATACAAAAAAATAGCCGGGCGAGGTGGCGGGCGCCTATAGTCCCAGCTACTCGGGAGGCTGAGGCAGGAGAATGGCGTGAATCCGGGAGGCGGAGCTTGCAGTGAGCTGAGATCCGGCCACTGCACTCCAGCCCAGGCGACAGAGCGAGACTCCATCTCAAAAAAAAAAAAAAAAAAACCAACCAACAAACAAAACACAATAGTTGACAAGCTCATGGGACTATAATAGATAAGAGCAGCTGTTCCAGAGCCAATCTCAGGTTTGAATCCTGCTTCTGGAATTTACTATGTGTTCTTAGGAACACATCCTTATCTGTAAACTAGAGGTTATAACAAGGTCTGCCTTCTGAGCATTAAAGTAAAAAGCATATGGAAAGCATTTAGCACAGCATTAGGCACATAGTAAGTACTCGATACACAATAGTTACCACCATCATCATCAAAAGAAATTCCACTAAGACTAGAATATCCAGCCTACAATCATGAACCATCATCCATCATCAGGACTGTCAGATATATATAGCCTGTTAAGACTACAAGTACCAGCATGCATGCAGCAAGCATGCGTTATGCATGCAACAAGTTCCAAACCCGGCTACTAATTCATATGGCTAATCACCTTATCATTTGAGCTCTAAGAGAGTTGAGTGAAATGGCTGAGTATGGTGGCTCACATCTGTAATCCCAGCACTTTGGAAGGCCAAGGCGGGCAGATCGCTTGAGGTCAGGAGTTTGAGACCAGCCGGGCCACTGTGGTAAAACCCTGTCTCTACCAAAAAAATACAAAAATTAGCTGGGTGTGGTGGCATGCACCTGTAGTCCCAGCTACTTGGGAGGCTAAGGTGGGAGAATCGCTTGAACCCAGGAGGCAGACGCTGCAGTGAGTTGCGATTGCACCACTACACTCCAGCCTGGACAACAGAGCGAGACCCTGTCTCAAAAAAAAGAAAAGAAACTTAGTCAATTCCATACCTTTTTTGGCCATGCCCTACAGAGTTCCTAAAGCAGATTGAAAAAAATCATCCAGGAAATTTCTGAAAAGATTTGGGTTCCACCACATATCTACTGAATCAAAACCTCTGCGGGTGAGTCCCAGAAATCTTTATTTTATTTTAGTTTAGTTTTTCAAGATGGAGTCTCACTCTGTCGCCCAGACTGGAGAGCAGTGGCGTGATCTCAGCTCACTGCAACCTCTGCCTGCTGGGTTCAAGCAATTCTCCTGCCTCAGCCTACCAAGTAGCTGGGACTAGAGGCATGCACCACCATGCCCAGCTAATTTTTTGTATTTTTAGTGGAGACAGGGTTTCACCTTGCTGGCCAGGCTGGTCTCGAACTCCTGACCTTGGGATCCACCCGCCTTGGCCTCCCAAAGTGCTGGGATTACAGGCATGAGCCACCGTGCCCGGCCTATATTTTAAAATAATTCCTCAGATGACACTAATGTTCTAATGAGGATACAAATTGCAGAGTTTCTCAAACTGACTTGGTAGCAGAGTCTTTTTTTTTTTTTAATAGAATATCTAGCTGAATTACTGTTCTAAGGAACACACTCTGGGAAACAGTGCTCTGGTGCAACTCAAATTATAATCTCCCACAATCCACCAATAGCCCATAGCTCTCTAGAAGTAATTAACAGCTTCCAATGGAATTAACCCAGTTCAGTCTTCTCACCAATGTCTCTCTTTCCCGTTGCTGCAGTCTGGCACTTTCCTGCTCACGATTCAGGGCCTCCATGGCCTCAGAAAGGCTTTGTTCCAGGCGGGTTACTGTCTTTCAGGAAGAGAGGAATACAGGGCAGAGGAACTGTGGGAAATCTGTGTGTGCTATATTTTATAAAGCATTGACAATGTAAACTTGAAACTTCAGAGTTAACTAAAATGACTAAGGGGCCAGACAGAAGACTACATGGTGTGGGAAAAATCAAGAAGTCATTGATGATGCAAGTTGGACAGCAGAAATGGTTAAAGGAGAAGAAAGGAGGGATGAAAAGAAATGTCAGGACAGCCACTACAAGACTGAGGTCAGTCTGTTGGGAACCCTAATTCCAGAGCTATTTCTGCCCCTTTCCATCTAGAGATCTGTGACTCAGGTTCTAATGCCATATGCTCCAGGGTGCTCACCTCCTGCTGCTTGCTTCTGGTGAGCTCTGCTGCCTGGCGTTCCTCTTGAAGTCCCCTGAGAACCTCTGTCCGCTCAGCCTCATGCCGGTTCCAGCCCTCTACCACACGGGCCAGGGTCTTAGGTAGGGCAAGTAAAATGGAATTTCAAAATAACTTTTTTGCCTTCTTTTTACCATAGGGGCGGGGTCAACAGCCATCTTCTCCCAACAGTCAGCAAACCAACCCCTTGCCCAGCTCTCAGCATGCGCCAAGAAATACTGGTTGGCCACCCCCTTGTTTATTATCCCTTAATGCTCTTCATGGCGAGACTCACCCACATTTTGCTACCCTGGTACCTTGTCCAGTTGCTCAATCATGGTATCTTTCTTGCGGTCGGCAGCCACAGCCACGGCTAATTGTTGCTGTAGCTCTAACACTCGGGTCTGCAGGCTCTGAATATGGCGCTCACAATGCTGGGGAAAAGGGTGAGGAGTCTGGGTGTTGCCCATCTTTCGTATGACCACAGCACCAAACTTTCCAGTTCCTCTAGTGGGGGAATGGGCTGGCACCAAGAAGCCTGGGTCCCAAGAACAGAATAGTTTTGGAGAGGGAGAATCAGGAAAATTCTGAAGCAAGCACCTTGAGGCTCAAGATCTCCATCATGTTTCTGTACCTTTTCAGGAGATTAGTGCTTAGATTCCAGGCTCCTCCTTTTCCTGGATCTCCTGAGTAAAAATCCCATAAACCTTTTGGCAGAGGTGCAGCAGCCCACACAGCAAAATGTGCAAAGTTACTCCTACCTTCAGAAGCTCATTGGACACAATGAGTAAACACAGCAAGGATAAAGGGGAAAGCCTTTCATTCATGCCAAGGGGTTTAACATAGAGAAAGAGAGGCTTCCAAAAATGGCAACCAAGGATTTTGACTTTCCTCTGCTTTGTCTATTTCTCTGTCCCCTTCAGACACTAAGGCAGAGGCTCACAGAGATAAAGGCTCAGTATATCACCAGTAGCTGTAAATCCTATGCACAAGCTAGCAGAGTTTGTGTTCACTCAACAAACACTGAGTGTTTCTGTGTTATGTATATTCTAGACCTTAGGCAGCCAGTACTAACACAAACAAGATACGGACCCTCAAATTTTAGAGACGAGAAAAAAACAAGATATATCAGAACGATAAGCTATATGAAGGAAATAAGAGGGCGATCTGACTGACTACTTGGAAGGGAGGTGGTGCCATATTAGTTGGATGGTCAAAAAAGTCCTCCTCAGGAAAACATTTGAGTTAAGTCCCAGCTTTCAGGCTCTTCACCCTCAGCCCTTTTCAACACTTGGATCCCCTCTTTCTAATCTTTGCTGCTCTCAAAAGGAAGCCTTTGCATCTTACCTTGCGGCGGGTATGCTCTGAATCCAATGCATCTCTCAGCCCCTGACAATCTGGGGGATTGAGTGGAGGCCCTGGTCGAAGGCTGGTGTAGCGGGGAAACAGCTCCTCCAGGGCTTGGGCTGAGTTAGATGGAGACAAGTCTTGCAGGGGCCGGGTGCTGAGCAAATCAGGTAGAGAATGTTAGGGCTGGGAAAGCTTTTGAAATCCACTTGTCCAACTGTGATATTCTACAGATAAGGAAACTGAGACCCAGAGAGGCCAAGAGACTTGTCCGAAGTCATACAGCTATATAACCACAGCGCCATAAATAACACACAGGTCTGGGATTCGCTTAAAGGTTTCAGCAGAAACAAGCTAACTCTTTAGAGGGGAAGAACGACTGGAGGTTAAGAGAAAACCGGGTACCAGGCAGCAAATACCCGTGTTCCTGAAGGAGTAAAGCGGGTAGGAGACAGTAGAAAAAGGATGAAAACTGAAAGCTAAGTGATAAGCCTCTTGGGTTCTTAAGAGGTACAAAAGCAATAAAGGGAGAAATAAGGAACAAAACACTTGGATTTCCAAGAAAGCAAGCAAGCTAGGAGAACCCCAAGAAGAACTCACTTGAGCAAGGTGGCTGTGCTATCACTGTCAAAGGAGTCCTCTTCCCGTCTCTCTGAGCCAGCGCCAGGAATGAGGGGATCCCCTGCAGGCAGCCAGAGGGACCCCAAAGCCACAGTCAGGTAATGACAAAAACAGAGGCCACTTGAAGAAGAGAAAAGGCCTTCCTTTCCAGTTCCCTCACTCCTTCACCTCTCCCCCACCAAAGAAAGGGAGACTTTTCTCCTGAAATATCTTGCTCAGAGGTTTTCCTGCCTGCTTCCTCTGTCCACTTTCTCCCACCCCTTAAATCTAGGTTCTCCTTCATGGTTCTAGGGAAGGGGCTTACTCACGATAGGCTGTATCACGTGAGGTTTGGAGCATGGTCTGGAGCTGACCCCGAACACTTTCCATCTCAAAGATATGCTTAGAACCATCCTAGAAGAAAAGCCACACGGAAATCAGATGCAACCTGTGTTATCTGTCTCCTACCTATTGCCAGGGTAGAATTTTCACTCCAGCACTTTGGAAAACAAGAAAAACCAAACAGATACAATAAGGGATGTCCTAACCTTGAGTCAGAAATTCAAACACTACAGAAGCCAGAAAGATTATGTAAATAAAATAACTGAGGAGGTATAAGACAAGAATTGTGGAGATTCTTGCCAATTCAAGAACAAATGTAAGGACTGTGTGGCTTATGGCTATCACAGTCTGCAAATTGACTATGACACCTTTTCTATACAATACTAATAACTATCTTCTCTGTAACATGTTGTAGTTGACTAAACTATGTCTTAATGATGTACATGCCAAAGTTGGAACCATACTATCAAAATAGTGTTGAGCTGGAAGGATCTGAGCTGATATCCTAAGTCCCTAGTTCCCTCTTGGCATCAAGAAACCTTCCCCATTCCAAGTGCACAGGAAATAGCTCACCAACCTACCCCATAGGTTTGCTCTATCTACTCGCAGCAGAGATGTCTCTCACAAAAAACACTAGGAAGTTCCATAATTTTCAAATTATGGTGTCCCAGGTCACTCCCTCCCTCATAAGCATGACTGCTTATGCAGTTAAAAGGAATATGAAATCCAACAAGAAGAGTTCAAATCTCATCAAAGCTTTTTATTTTTACCAACCCCAATCCCAAGACTCTCTGGTGTCTGGTGCCACAGTGGTCTCAAAGACACACTTCCCTCACCTTTTTCTTCAAGTTGTTTTCCAATCCGACTGACAAGCTTCGACTCAATTCTTGGGCTAAGCCGTCTAACCCTTCATGAGGCGGGGAGGTGGAGGGTAAATACAGTTGGGCTCGGGCCTCCGCCTGCCGGCTGAGGCGCAAAGAAGCATAGAGCTGGGAGGTCACTTCAGACGACACTTGATTGAGCCCAGGGGGTTCTGAGGAATCACTCAGGAGATCCTCTGCCCCGAGGGGTGAACTGGGGCTGTCAGCTGATGTTGCCATGAATACAGGGAAGAGATAACCGGAGACAGCACAGAGCTGGGAGGTTCTGCTTTAGCAAAGTCCAGGAGGAAAAGTTCACGGAGAAAGATTTGGGTGAAGGGAGGAAGACTCCACGCCAAGGATCCTTGGTGAATTAAGGGCATCGAGGCTTTCTGGTTAGAGGAAAGGTTTCCACCAGTTCCAGGGCCCATGGGAGTGGGCAAAAGCATCCCTTTCCCCAGCTCCTGGGAACAGTGTTAAGAGGGTGCAGCGCAGAGGGGGTGCGGACAGAAGACCTACTGTGGGACAACAGCGCCGCTGAAGCTCCTCCTCCCAACTACGAGTGCTGGAAGCTGCAGATCAACTCCGGAACAGGCTATCCCCGGTCAACTGAGCTCTTAAGTTCTCACGCCCAAAACGTCCCAACGGAAACGGACCCAAATCCACTAGGGGCCCATTTTCTGTCCCCCTTCCCTACTTGTCCCTCAACTGGCTCCAGTCTCAAGAGAGGGGAACCTCACGCTCCCCCGCCTCTTCACCCGTTCTACCCAGGGTCAGCTCCCTTCTACTTTCCCTCCGACCCCTCCTGGCAAGAAAGCCATAGCAAGCTTCCTTGCTCCCTAGAATCTCTCCCTCCCCACCACCCCAAAAGAAACTTTGTGAACCCTCAGTCACTCCCTAAGTCGTCCCTAAAAAGCACGCCGCCCTCAAGCCTAGCCCGAGATCCTCTACCCCGACGACCACCCGGTTCCGCCCACTCTCCACCCTTCCAGTCCTCAGGCCCCAGTTTGCCAAAGTGGGGGGCAAGCGATTGGCCTCCTCCCCTAAGACTCCCCTCTCGCGCCTCCCACTATGCTCGAAACCGTTGGCAGCCTCCCGCCCACTGTCCACGGCTCCTCCTCTCTCGCCTCGATGACGTCACCCGCCCGCGAGACCATGCTCGCAGACGCTCACATAACTACTGTATCCCGAGCGTCTGGTCGCGCGTGCGCGGCTCCGGTGGCCACAGATTGGCTAAGGGAGGGAGGCGGAGTCTGACGAGCGGCTTTGGAACGGAGTTAATGCCCCGCCACCGCTGGGTGAGAACCCCCCAAGGGGCGGAGCGCCGTAGAAACCGGAAGTAACTCCTGACAGGCACTCGGAGCAGTTCCGGTGAGTCCGGGGGTGGGGTCCCCACCTGGTTGGAAGGCTGTGGGTCCGGGAACCCGAGCCCACGGAGTGGAGGCGGTTCCGAAGCGAGGCTCACATTCCCTCCCCTGCAGATGACTGTCCACAACCTGTACCTGTTTGACCGGAATGGAGTGTGTCTGCACTACAGCGAATGGCACCGCAAGAAGCAAGCAGGGATTCCCAAGGAGGAGGTGACGAGAGGGCCCCGGTGCAGCCCGGGTGACCTCTCATCTCCAAACACCTATAGTCCCAACCCAGCCCCTCCTCTCCAAACCCCAGCCATTCCCACCCCCCACCCCGTCTCCCGCATCAACCGAGAGCTAACTCTGCCCCTCTCCCTCCAGGAGTATAAGCTGATGTACGGGATGCTCTTCTCTATCCGCTCGTTTGTCAGCAAGATGTCCCCGCTAGACATGTACGCCGAGTCAGAAAAGATGTTGGGAGGAGGGCTAGCCTTGGGAATTTGGGGATGGGGGAGACTTTCTGAAGTGGAAGGAGCATTGGCCTCCAGAGGGTACTTAGAGAGGCTGAGTCCGGAGCGAGAGTGCTGGAGCTGGCAGGAGTGGCGGTGGGGAGGGTCTGAAAGTGGAGAGGTTGGTGGAGGCTACATTGAGGGGTGAGGATGGGTGATGTATTTACTCAACCAGGCTTCTACAAACGATATGTTTAGATGAAGAGGGAGTCGACCTTTGAGGGGATCAAAAGTATCTCTTTGGGAGAGATTCTGCTCCCATTCTTTAACACCTTCCTCATCTCTGCAGGAAGGATGGCTTCCTGGCCTTCCAAACTAGCCGTTACAAACTCCATTACTACGAGACGCCCACTGGGATCAAAGTTGTCATGAATACTGACTTGGGCGTGGGACCAATCCGAGATGTGCTACATCACATCTACAGTGCGGTCAGTGCCAGCCCCAGGGACCCATCCCCCAGAGCTCATCAGAACCCCAAGACTCCCTCATCTTCCCTGCCCTAATCCTACTATATGTTTGCTGAACTCAAGAGTTTTCGCAGGGGCCCTTAGGTTCTTAACTCCCACCACCACTTTCTCCTCAGAGAGGGCTTGCCTTCCAGCCCTTCTTCCTTGTGCATTCACACACCCCTGAGGTTACGCAAGGTTTGGGGCTAAAAACCAGAAGTATCCAAAGCCTGGCTCTAACATCTTCCCTTTCCATAGCTGTATGTGGAGCTGGTGGTGAAGAATCCCCTGTGCCCGCTGGGTCAAACTGTGCAAAGTGAGCTTTTCCGCTCCCGACTGGACTCCTATGTTCGCTCTCTGCCCTTCTTCTCCGCCCGGGCTGGCTGAAGCAACCTTCCTCATGTCTCAGGAGAATTCATGTCTGCCTGGGGCCCTTCCGAACCTGTGCCACTGAAGGGCCCCCACTGTAAGCCCCCGCACCCCCATCCCCCCACCCAGAGCAACAGCGTAAAGGCCTGCCCTGATGCTCTCCTCCTACCAGAATGAAGCCCACAAAGTCCCTCCACCTCCACACCAGGCCCTCTCTCCAGTTTTATCCCTGACCTGATGCGAGAAGCACAGAATAAACTTTTTGCCACTCTCTGCGGCCTGAGCGTATTGGTTTGAGGGCCTTCTCAGTCCTGCCCCACGCATGAAGGCGGAAAGTAGGGCAGCCACACATCCTTGAGGGCTATAAAGTGGCTTTGCGAATGGGCTTCCCAACCGTGGGAATATTGATGCTTTGGGCTGGATAATTCTTTTTTTTTTTTTTTTTTGAGACGGAGTCTCGCTCTGTCGCCCGGGCTGGAGTGCAGTGGCGAGATCTCAGCTCACTGCAAGCTCCGCCTCCCGGGTTCCTGCCATTCTCCTGCCTCAGCCTCCCAAGTAGCTGGGACTACAGGCGCCCGCCACCTCGCCCGGCTAGTTTTGTTTTTTATTTTTTTAGTAGAGACGGGATTTCACCGTGTTAGCCAGGATGGTCTCGATCTCCTGACCTCGTGATCCGTCCGTCTCGGCCTCCCAAAGTGCTGGGATTACAGGCTTGAGCCACCGCGCCCGGCCTGGGCTGGATAATTCTTTATTGTGGGGACCGTCCTGTGTTTTGTAGGATTTTAGCAGCATCCCTGGCTACCACTCACTAGATGCTGATAGCACAGGCATGAAATCAAAAATATCTCCAAACCTTGCCAAAAGTCCCCAGGGAGACACAGTCCCTCCCGATTGAGAACCACTGGGCTTGGGGAAGCCTGACAGCCCTTGGGTCCCAGATGGTGCAGGAGCCACCCTCCCGGATTCCGCTCAGAAAATAGTCAAGCTGCGGAGCCTTCGGCAGGCGGGGCTTATACCGATGGGCGGCAGGTTTGGCTGCGAGGCGGGCGGCTCTATGCAGATGAGGAGGCGGTGCCTGCATGCTGATGAGCTGGGCCCGCTGCCGACGCGGCTGGGAAGCCAGCGGGTCCCGCAGCGGTTCGCGCTGAAGTGGCATCTTTCTCCCGCCCCACTTCCCCCTGGGTCCTTATCCTCCGAGACCTTTACCTCATCCTCGACCTTTACCCTCATCCATTTCCCCCTCCTACTCCTTGCACCTGTGTCCGCCGTAACTGAATACCTCCACTCCTGGCGCCCCCCGCGTTTCTTCCCTCCCGCCGCAAACCTCGCGACCTCCAGCAGCCCGCCCCCGCGGGCCGATCCTGCCTGGCGGCTCCCGCCGCAGCCTCCTCAGCCTTCCCTCTCTGCCGGGGCTCACCCCACTACGCCCCCGGTCGTCCGCCCTCGGGCTTCCCTGCTCCCCGCTCCCGTCCCCTCGGAGCCCCCTCCCCCGCCCCGGTCAGCCGGCATGCAGGTGTCAATCGCGTGTACCGAGCAGAACCTTCGCAGCCGGAGCAGTGAGGACCGTCTGTGTGGACCCCGGCCAGGCCCCGGGGGCGGTAATGGCGGGACGACCGGCGCGGGGCACGGGAATCCTCCGGGGGGTGGAGGGTCTGGCCCCAAGGCCCGAGCTGCACTGGTTCCCCGACCCCCAGCGCCCGCTGGGGCCCTCCGAGAGAGCACCGGCCGAGGCACTGGCATGAAATACAGGTATGGGGGTGGCCGGGCAGCCCACCCCTTCCGCTTTCCTTTCGGGACCCCTGAGGCTTCTTGAGATGGCCTCCAAGACCCCTTCAAACTTCTCTAAGTAGGTCCCCCTTCTTTCCATCTCTGCTTCCCATCTCTGGCACTCCCTCACTTTGTCCCTCTCTTGGTCTCTCTGTTGATACCCCTGACTACCAGAGAATCAAGTTTACCAAGGTTGACTGGGTCCTGTCAGACCCAGGGGATGCCCCTGAGCTTCCCTCCTTACCCCTGGGAAGGTCAGGGATGCACGGATCTCCATGCTACACGGATCTCCAGGCTGTGCCCCCTCCAGTGGAGTGTCCTTGGGTCCGTGTCCTGGGGAGTGGAGGGAGGGAATCGGCTTCTCACTCTGGCCTGCTCAGGGGTGCCTGACCCAGATACTACCCCCGCCTGCCCCAAAGGCTAGGTCTCCTGCGACCTTTCTTGGGCATAAGAGGAGTAGGGCCTGTGGGAAGGATGGACCACATTTTTCATCTCCATGCTGAGGGACAGGGTCTGGGTAGACTGAAATGTAACTGACTTTATCTCAGAGGACTGCCAGACCAGAGGCTCAGAACTTGAAGTAGGGGGTAGGAGAGGGGCTCCTGCTTGGGAGTGAGCTGAGGTCACTGATCTGACCTGCTTTGTCGCCTGAAGAGTCTGATCCCCTCTATATGGTGGCCCTGATTGGAAAGCTGAGCTGACACCTGGGTTGGGGGCTCTGGGAGGATGGGGAGCTCACTGGTTCAGACACAGTCTTCACAAGCCAATAGGAACAGAGGGAGTGGAGAGGGAGAACCACGCTTTTCTGTCTTACTCTCCCCCCTCCCCCCAGGTCCTCAGTCTGCCTTTCCTCCAGGCCCATCTGCCTAGCCTAGCCAGGGACCCCTGCCTGTCTGAATGCCTGAACTTGACTCAGTTTACCTCTTCCAACCTGGCATCTGCCATTTGGCACAGCACTCTGCCTGAGGGCCTGGTCTCACAAACTCACCACAATCAAGCACCACAATCAAACAGAATTCCTCCCAGCCCCGCACTGCACACATCCCAGAGATGACTCAAACACAGACAAGAAGGACAAACCTGACGGCACATCTTCAATGTGATAAGAGAGAATAGAGACACTGGACAGTGGCTCCAGAGGAACAGTCACTTACGGTTCACTTGTCCTTTTGACAAAATTCCTAGGATCTCTGCTCTGGAGATAGCACTTGCCCAATCCTATAGGCCCACTGGGTCTAGGTTATTTGGACTGAGACACCTGAGGGCTTCTCAGTCTGGAAGGAGAGGAGCTGGGGGCTGATAATCTAGGTCCATAATGGAGGCTCCACCCCTTCCTGCTGCTTCTGTATCTTGCAGGAACTTGGGGAAGTCTGGTCTTCGGGTATCCTGTCTTGGCCTAGGTGAGTTAGAATAGGGATTAAGGAAAGGGGGACATTCTTTCATGGTCTGCCCCCTGCAGTTCTCATGTGCCTGGCTTCTCTCTTTCAGGTACCTGGGTCACATTTGGTTCTCAGATCTCAGATGAGGTATAAGTTATGGGACGTAGAATCAGGGTGGTGGGGGTGAGGGAACCTGAAAAAAGAGAAATTAACCTGGATAGGGGTTTGGACAATAAGCACAGGGAATGAGGGATCCGAGGCTGGAGGATGGGGAGACGGGAGAGACTAGAGAACCCAGGGCTGAGATGTGATGGGTTAGAGTGCAGTGAGGGATGTAACTGAGGAGCAGTAGTTGATCTTCACCTCTTTCACCTCCCTAGACAGCAGAGGATGTGCTGACCGTAGCCTATGAGCATGGGGTAAACCTGTTTGACACCGCCGAAGTCTACGCAGCAGGAAAGTAAGGACTGGGGTGAAACAGCTAAGCTCCATTTGGAAGGCTGAGAGGACCCCAGGGATTATCTTCTCGTTTTCCCTCTAAAGAACCCTGGGACTTCTGAGAACGTGAAGTTCCAACCCTTTGGTGGAGGGACTCTAAAACATTGTAGGAGTTACAGTCGCAACATCAGTCCCGCTCTGGCTTAGAACTTAATCGGCATATTGTGCAGTTACATTAAATAAAGCCAACAAATGTATCTGAGGCCTTAGTTATGTGCAACTACATGAGGATTACAAAGATGAATTTTCAAACACATCATGCCGTATCACACATTGATAGCTTCACACTAGGAGCAGGGAAAACCTAGGATGACCTACCCTGCCTCTTCCCCATCTAGCAGACACTTCTGCTCATCTTCAACACTTGACCCAAGTGTCCGCTCCTTCAAGAAGTCTTTGCCTAACTCCCCAGAATTGGTCACCCCCCTCCCCCACCATGAGCTCCTAAAGCACTGTGGACTGCCTTCTGACACACAATTCATGGTTTATGCAGCTATATTAGCTGCTCAAGTCAGAGGCCTCCTTCCATGGAACTTGTCTTGCTCTTCTCCAAGTACCCACACAGAGCCTAGCACAGAGCAGGTGCTGCTTCTGGGAAGAATCAACGTGTCTCCAAAAGTGCACACAGTCTAAGTGGTTAAAGAAACAAAAATGGGCAATAGGAAGGATTAAACAATGGTAAAACATTTCAGTAACAGTCCACCGTGACAACTTAAGACTTGTCACAGTGAGCTCATAATTTTTTGCTAAATGATGTAGCCAATTCTATGGAAGCTGACAAGAAGGCTGGACCATAGACTGTGGCACTCAGAGAACACATTATGGATGAGGCAGAATTTGAGCTGAGCTTTGGAGGACGGGTGGGATTTTGCAGAGGCTCAAAGAAGGGGGAGTGCAACCCAGATAGCTGAGGCTAGACAAGGCAGCGTCCTTCCCGACTCCACCATAGTTGGCCCCTTTCCCCTCATCCTATTCTATCTTTTTGGCACCCACAGCAGGGCTTGGTACATAGTTAATGCACAACAGATATTTGTTGAATACGTGAGGAAAACTATACAACTACACCCCTAGTTCCAGGAGTCCTCTTATTTTGTCCAGGATGGGGCTGTGAGCTGAAATGGACTCCTGGTTTATATCCTACTTTGCTAGAGAGGAGAAGGTGGGGAGGAGAGGAAGGAATTGATCGGCTTGGGAGGGATCAGTGGCTCTGCCTTATGTTTCTTTTAGGGCTGAAAGAACCCTAGGCAACATCCTCAAGAGCAAAGGTTGGAGGTGAGACTGTTTTGGGGGTTGCTGGGAATGTGATCATCCAAAAATCCTTTTCTTGCTGGTTCTCCCATTTCTATTCTTCCAGGAGATCAAGCTATGTCATCACTACCAAGATTTTTTGGGGAGGACAGTAAGTGACTGCCCCACTGCGATTGTGGAGAAGGCCTACAAAGAATGTGTGAAAGTGTATGAGGTGGGGGTGGGGACAGCTATCCCACACCAGGTCCGCACCCTACCTGTGAAGACTCGTGCAATCCCATTTCCTTATGGCTCCAAGCCAGCCCTGGTCCCCTATCTTTGTCACGTCTCATCTTTGACTTACCTTTTCCTACAGGGCGGAAACCGAGCGAGGTTTAAGCCGAAAGCACATCATTGAGGGTGAGAGTTACGGGCTGGGAACCCAAAGTGAGGGGATATGGAAGCCAGAGGAGTAGGGAACATTCTCTGAACTTCTGGAGGCTTTGAATAGGGATTTAGGTGGCCATGGCAAGGGGCAAGGTTTGAATTCTTTTATTTATTTATTTATTTATTTATTTTTATTTTATTTTTTTTGAGACGGAGTCTCGCTCTGTCGCCCAGGCTGGAGTGCACTGGCGCGATCTCAGCTCACTGCAACCTCCTCCTCCCGGGATCAAGGGATTCTCCTGTCTCAGCATCTCAAGTAGCTGGGATTACAGGCATGCGCCACTACACCTGGCTAATTTTTTGTATTTTTAGTAGAAACAGGGTTTCACCACATTAGCCAGGCTGGTCTCGAACTCCTGACCTCCGGTGATCTGCCCACCTTGGCCTCCCAAACTGCTGGGATTACAGGCGTGAGCCACCGTGCCTGGTGGCCTGAATTCTTTTTTTTTTTTTTTTTGAGACGGAGTCTCGCTCTGTCGCCCAGGCTGCAGTGCAGTGGCGTGATCTCGGCTCACTGCAAGCTCCGCCTCCCGGGCTTACGCCATTCTCCTGCCTCAGCCTTCCAAGTAGCTGGGACTACAGGCGCCCGCCACCTTGCCTGGCTAGTTTTTTTTGTATTTTTTTTAGTAGAGACGGGGTTTCACCGTGTTAGCCAGGATGATCTCGATCTCCTGTCCTCGTGATCCGTCCGTCTCGGCCTCCCAAAGTGCTGGGATTATAGGCTTGAGCCACCGTGCCCAGCCAAGGTGGCCTGAATTCTTAGTACACTGAAGCTGAGATGCTTATCTTCTTCTCCCTACCCCACCTCCAGGCTTGCGAGGATCCCTGGAACGCCTCCAGCTGGGATATGTGGACATTGTCTTTGCCAATCGCTCAGACCCCAACTGTCCTATGGAGGGTAAAAGCAGCACCCCCAACCCTTACAGTCCTTCAAAACTGAGCACTTCCTTGCTGGGTACGGTGGCTCATTCCTGTAATCCCAGGACGTTGGGAGGCCAAGGCAGGAGGATCACTTGGGACCTGGAGTTTGAGAATAGCCTGGGCAACATAGCAAGACCCTGTCTGTACAAAAAATGTTTTAAAATTAGCGGGCTGTGGCGGTGTGTGCCTTGTACTCCCAGCTATTCAGGAGGCTGATGCAGGAGGATCATTCAAGCCCAGGAGTTTGAGGCCACAGTGAGCTATGATTGCACCACTGCACTACATCCTGAGTGACAGAGCAAGACCCTGCCTCAAAAAATCTAAAATACAAAAACTGAGCACTTCCTCAAACCCTCAGCAGGAAGCCAGCCCCTGTTCACAAGGCCTCCCAAACTCCACAGTGGAGGCTGAGACTCCAGGATGGGCACAGAAAGGGAGGCAAACAATAGATACTAACTTTCATGACTCCATAGAGATGCCGGGGCCTTGGTGGGGCAGGTGGACGTCTGCAAATCTGGAGTCTTAGATTCCAGGAGTCTGACAGTAAGGCTTTCCCTCTCCTGTGTGCCTAGAGATTGTGCGAGCCATGACCTATGTCATTAACCAGGGCCTGGCCCTATACTGGGGAACGTCCCGATGGGGGGCTGCAGAAATCATGGTGAGTGTGTGATCCCACTTTGCCCCTGTCCCACAATTGGTTCCCACTTTTCACGTGGTTACTCCAAAGCCCACTGCACTGGGACAGAAGGCAGAGAAGAAAATGGAAGTAGTGCTCTGACCCCTATCTTTTCCCCAACCCCAACACAGGAGGCCTACTCCATGGCCAGACAGTTCAATCTGATTCCTCCAGTGTGTGAACAAGCGGAGCACCATCTGTTTCAGAGGGAGAAGGTGGAGATGCAGCTGCCAGAGCTCTACCACAAGATTGGTTTGCAGCCCTCATCCCTGCCTTTACCTTAGCCTCGTCCATGGCTAGGTCCTTTTCCTGACACCCAGTGTTCTTCCCTTAGGAGTTGGATCAGTCACTTGGTACCCTCTACCCTGTGGTCTCATTACTAGCAAGTACGATGGGCGAGTCCCAGATACCTGCAGGGCCTCCATCAAGGTGAGATCTGGGGACTCCAGATGGCAGGACTGGGCTATGTGAGCTGCTCTGGGGGGAGTTACGGGGGGCTGCTGTGTGGGTGTGGTGGTGGTGATGGCGGGGTCTTCTGCTGATTCTCCTTGGCCTCCAGGGCTACCAGTGGCTCAAGGACAAAGTGCAGAGTGAAGATGGCAAGAAGCAACAAGCCAAAGTCATGGACCTTCTCCCCGTCGCTCACCAGCTGGGGTGCACTGTGGCCCAGCTTGCTATTGGTGAGACACTGCACCCTGCAGGGTCCCTATGTCCTCCTGACATGCTCCCAAGCCCATCCTAAAGCTGGTTTGTCCCTAGGGAGGACCCTTGTCTTCAGAGACACTTCTGAAATCTATGTGGTCACTGTGCCCCATCAGTTCTCTTTTTTTCCTCCTCTGGCCCCAGCATGGTGTCTCCGCAGTGAGGGTGTCAGCTCTGTCTTGCTGGGGGTGTCGAGTGCGGAGCAGTTGATAGAACACCTGGGCGCGCTACAGGTGAGCCGGGGGCTCTGAGGCAGAGCCTATCTGTCCCCTTCCCCAGGAGTCAAAGCCAGGCTCTCCAACCCAGGATGGCCCTATAAGGTCACCCACTACAAAGTCCTCACTTTGCAGGTGTGAGGTCCCAGGGCCGGAAAGCGAGGCAATGGTACAGCTGCGGCTCTTGCCTTGCCACTTGATCCCACTGTGGTGGTTCCCCGGCACTGGAACCCCATGCCCTTTCTCAGTGACCCAGCATGGGCTGCCGTTGCCACCACCCCATTCTCCTCCAGGTGCTGAGCCAGCTGACCCCACAGACGGTGATGGAAATAGACGGGCTCCTGCGAAACAAGCCGCATTCCAAGAAGTAGTCTGTCGCGGGCGCAAGCACCCAACCTGGTGCTGGTGCCGGTGCGGTGCCGGTGCACCCGCCCGAGACCCGCTTCCCGCAGCCGCCTCTCCCGCTCCGGATCCCTCCACGTAGCGGCCAGAGCCAGGGTAGCCCCGCCCACCAACGAGTCCCGGCTTCGAGTAGTGATACGCATGAACAAAGCCATATCCTTTTGCAGTGGGGTCGAGAGAGAAAGTAGTACGCCCGCCCCCTGCTGCGTCCTTCTAGGCCCTTTTGCAAATCCCGGGCATGAACTACTCGCCGTCGGCTCTCTGCCACTTGGTCTCGCCCCCTACTCTCCTCCTCTTATTCCCGAGGCCTAGAAAACAAAAACAAAAACCCAGCACATACAAGAAACATGCAGAGTACCTCAAAAGCGGCCCTTGAAATGTCATCAAACGGTAATAACCTAGTGAGTGAGTTGTGACGTCATCTGGAACACAGGAAATGGGGCTCTTAGAGTATTCGGTACGAAGGAAGCCAGGCTGGTCCTGGCGGGAAGTAAATGATAATCTTTGGCAAACCAGATCACTGCCTCCCAGCCCAGAGGTGGAGGAGGGTGGTCAGGGTGGGGCCTACAGTGGCACAGCACTGACAAAGGTAGAGGGAAATTTAATAGCACATCTACACTGCAGTCTGGTGAAAGTGGCCGGGGTGGCCCTTGGAAAACAGTTGGGCTGTTCTTTGCAGGAATTCGTGACAGCCTCTCTGTCATGGGCAGAGACAAGGGGCTGACATAAAGGGTCTGGGTATAGACTTTTGAGCCTTGAGCAGGGCCTCCTACCTGGCAGTGGAGAACTGCAGTCTTCCTCCTGGCAATAACCCTAAAGCAATAATGATGGCCCCTCCTCTGTAAGACTTCCCAGGGAACTGTAAATAAACCTCAGCTTGATCCTCACAGTGTCTAAAGTTGCAGGGGCTTGGGAGGTTAGGGTCACAGTCTCACCTGTCTGGCCCTCTCACCCGCTAACGTTAGAAAGCTCCCAGCATTAGCTGTCTCTCCATTGCTCATTCACCTTGGTGACCTAGGCATCAGGCTCCTAGTCACTGTTCTCATTAAGGACCAAGACACCAGATACCCCAGGCCCTAGTTTTCTTCCTTCAGTTACCACATTCCTTAGAACCCAGAAATCTGGCTTCATAATTTTGTTCCTCCTCTTTCTATGAAAGACCTAGCTATCTGCCCTTATTTGTTTGTATTTAAAGTAATATTAGCCATACTTCTTCCTTGTACTTCTCATTTCTCTCTCGCCGGATACCCACACATATGCCAAGGAACTTGTGGCTGAGTGGGAGATGCTGTTCTGAGGTTGAGGCTTTGTGATTTGATGGAGAGGTAAAGTGAAGAATGGTCTGAGGTTGAGGGAATACAGAGAGAAGGAAAGATGTTATCATTTTACTGGGACAGAACTGGGTGGAAAGTTACAACCTTAACGATCACAAGGCAGAGGAGGATGAGCTCTGCGTTCCTTAAATACAACCTGCCCATCTCCCTTCTACCCATCCTCATCCTGCCTTGATCCAAAAGCTGGGCGAGCAGAGTAAAACCAATTTCCAAAAGAGAAAAGTCAGCAGCATGCCATTTACTGTATTAGTAGCCAACTGAGTCAACTAATTAATACTTACTTCCACCCCATCATCTCCCACTCATTTTGCAAGACTGTGGAGGAAACAAGTAAGTAAAATATATGACTAAACTATGATTAGTTATTCTGTAACAAACATACAAGAATTTATCAATCCCAAATAGGATTCTCCTTAAATAGTTATCCTAGAGGGTTATGCACTTATTTTAATGAACCCTGTCCCATTGCTCAAAATATTAAAAACAAGCAAACAAACAAACACCACTCCTCCTAGAATTACCTTCAGAGATGGTTTGGAAACCCTTTGATTTAAAAAAACAAAACAAAACCAAACCTTCTTTTATTGTCATATTGTCACACCTCCTTTTTTTTTTTTTTTTTTGAGACGGAGTCTCGCTCTGTCACCCAGGCTGGACTGCAGTGGCCGGATCTCAGCTCACTGCAAGCTCCACCTCCTGGGCTTACGCCATTCTCCTGCCTCAGCCTCCCGAGTAGCTGGGACTACAGGCGCCCGCCACCTCGCCCAGCTAGTTTTTTGTATTTTTTTTTTTTTTAGTAGAGACGGGGTTTCACCGCGTTAGCCAGGATGGTCTCGATCTCCTGACCTCGTGATCCGCCCGTCTCGGCCTCCCAAAGTGCTGGGATTACAGGCTTGAGCCACCGCGCCCAGCCCACACCTCCTTTGTATATAGACATTTGCCATATTTGTCACTCACCTCATTCATTAATTTAGCAAGTATTTGTCTATTGAGTCCTATTATGGTGTGGCACAGGGATACAAAGGTGAACAAAACCAGACTCAGAACCTTCATATATCTTGCTGAGGAGAGAGACAATCACAGAACCACTAAATAAATACAAACTTCCTGTCCAAAGTCCAGAGGAAAGCACATGGTGTTACCGAGTCTATAGTGGTTATTTGACATGGCGAGGTTAACACCGAGAGCTAAAGGATGAATAGGTGTTAATAAGGGTTAAGCAAGAGGGTTAAGAGCATATGCTAAGGCCTGTGGCAGAAAAGAACATACAAGCCAAAAGTACCCAAAGCCAGAGTGTCTAGAGAGGAACGGAACAGAAAGTGAGACATGGGTAATGGTTGGGCACAGTGGCTCATGCCTGTAATCCCAGTACTTTGGGAGGCTGAGGCTGGTGGATCACTCGAGGTCAGGAGTTTGAGACCAGCCTGGCCAACATGGGGAAAACCTGTCTCTACTAAAAATACAAAAAAAAAAAAAAAAAAAAAGTTAGCCACCTGTAGTCCCAGCTACTTGGAAAGCTGAGGCAGAAGAATCGCTTGAACCCAGGAGGCAGAGGTTGCAGTGAGCTGAGATCATGCCACTGCACTCCAGCCTGGGTGACAGAGCAAGACTCAGGAAGGAAGGAAGAAAGGAAGGGAGGGAGGGAAGGAGGGAGGGAGGGAGGGTGGGAGAGAAGACAGGCAGGCATGGGTAAGTTCAGAACACACAGGGACTTACAGGGCACCTTACAATGTTATATTTATCTAGGCCAGCGCAGTGGCTCACACCTGTAATCCCAGCACTTTGGGAGGCCGAGGCAGGTGGATCACTTGAGCCCAGGGGTTTGAGACCAGCCTGGGCAACATGGGGAGACCCCATCTCTACAAACATACAAGAATTAGCTGGGCATGGTAGCTCGTACCTCTGTAGTCCCAGCTACTCGGAGCCTTAGGTGGGTAGGTGGCTTGCATCTGGGAGATTGAGGCTGTAGTGAGCCAAGATTATGCCACTATGCTCCAGCCCGACGGTCAGAGCAAGATCCTGTCTCAAAAAATATTATATTTATCATACTGGGAAAAAAAAGAGTAGGAAGCCCTCTATATCAGTTATCTATGATACACAAATCACTACCAACATTAATGGCCTGAGATAACTTTTTATTTATTTAATTTTATTTTGAGATGGAGTCTTTCTGTGTCACTCAGGCTGGAGTACAGTGGCGCGATCTTGGCTCACTGCAACCTCCACCTCCCGGGTTCAAGCAATCCTCCTGCCTCAGCCTCCTGAGTAGCTGGGACTACAGGCGAGTGCCACCACGCCCAGCTGATTTTTTGTATTTTTAGTAGACAGGGTTTCACTATCTTGGCCAGGCTGCTCTTGAACTCCTAATCTGGTGATCCACCCGCCTCAGTCTCCCAAAGTGCTGGGATTACAGGCATGAGCCACCATGCCCGGCCACTATTTATTTATTTATTCATTCATTCATTCATTCATTCATTCATTCAGAGATGGAGTCTTGCTCTGTTGCCAGACTGGAGTGCAGTGGCGCGATCTCGGCTCACTGCAACCTCTGACTCCCTGGTTCAAGCGATTCTCCTGCCTCAGCCTCCCCAGTAGCTGGCATTACAGGCACGTGCCATGCCCAGCTAACTTTTGTATTTTTAGTAGAGACGGGGTTTCACCATGTTGTCCAGGAGGGTCTCGATTTCCTGATCTTGTGATCTGCCCGCCTCGGCCTCCCAAAGTGCTGGGATTACAGGCATGAGCCACCGTGCCCAGCCACTTTTTATTTATTTTTAAGAGGCGGGGTCTCGCTCTGTCACCAAGGCTGGAGTACACTGATATGATCACGGCTCAGTGCAGCTTCGAAGTCCTGAGGCTCAAGTGATTCTCCCACCTCAGCCTACTGAGTAGCTGGAACGATGTGCACCACCGCGCCTGGCTTTTTTCTTTTCTTTTCTATTCTTTTCTTGTAAAGACGGGGTCTCACCACGATGCTCAGGCTGATCTCAAACTCCCAAGCTCAAGTGATCCTTGCATCTTGGTCTCCCAAAGTGCTAGGATTACAAGTGTGAGCCACTACACTCAGGAGAAATAACTTTTAAAAACTGTTCTTTTTCACAATTCTGTGGGCTGGCTAGGAGTTCCTTTGCTGTTTTCACCTAGGTTCACTCATGTGGCTGCACTCAAAAACAGCAGGTCAGCTGAGCAGGAAAATGGAAAATGGCCTCACCAGCATGTCTGGCTGTTGGCTGGCGCTCCTCCGTGTGGCCTCTTCCTTACATGGTGGTCTCAGGGAGTGTTCCAAGGGGACAAAGGCAGAAGCTAGAAGGCCTCTGAAGGACTAGGTTCCAGAACTCACACATCACTTCTGCCACACCTATTGGTCAAAGCTAGTTACAAGACCAGCCCAGATTCAAGGGATAGAGAAAGAGAGCCCAATTCTTGATGTGGGAAGCACCAAAGTCACACTGCAAAGGAATTTGGGGCCACCATTAATCTACCACCACATTAAAAGTTTTTTTTTTTTTTTTTTTTTTTTGAGACAGAGTCTCGCCCTGTTGCCTAGGCTGGAGTACACTGGTGCAATCTTGGCTCACTGCAACCTCCACCTCCTGGGTTCAAGCGATTCTCCTGCCTCAGCCTCCCAAGTAACTGGGACTACAGGTGCACGCCACCATGCCCGGGTAATTTTTTGGATTTTTAGTAAAGACCGAGTTTCACCATGTTGCTCAAGCTGGTCGCGAACTCCTAAGCTTAGGCAATCCGCTAGTCTCAGCCTCCCAAAGTACTGGGATTAAAGGCTTGAGTCACTGCACTCGGCCCATCATATATTCATTAACCATAGATACCCCCCTCTCCTCCCCTTCTTTTTCTTTTTTTGGAGACCGAGTCTCACTCTGTTGCCCAGACTGGAGTGCAGTGGTGTGATCTCCGCTCACTGCAACCTCCACCTGCCGGGTTCAAGCAATTCTTATGCCTCAGCCTCCCGAATAGCTGGGACTACAGGTGTGAGCCACCACGCCCGTCTAATTTTTGTATTTTTAGTAGAGATGGGGTTTCACCATGTTGGCCAGGCTGGTCTTGAACTCCTGACCTCAAGCAATCCACCCGCCTTGGCCTCCCAAAATGCTGGGATAACAGGCAAGAGCCACCATGCCCAGCCCTACCAGTTCCTTTTTAAGACCAAAAAGTTTTGAATTGTGACAGCATCACTGTAATAAGTAGACAGCTTCTCCCATAATTACAGACAATACCATTCAAAAGTTCTGAAATGTTTGCTTAAAAACAATGGTATACCTCCTCAAAAGAGATTACCCTCTAGGTTTTAACAATTAAGGTTAAAAAACCAGCTCTGCATTGCCTGTGATAGCTGGTAAATGCCATGGGTGTGGAGAAGCCCATCTTGCACATATTGGTCAAGAGGGATGCTTGTTGAAAATGTTGGGTACTGGCTGGGCGTGGTGGCTCACACCTGTAATCCCAGCACTTTGGGAGGCCGAGGCGGGCGGATCACCAGGTCAGGAGATCGAGACCATCCTGGCTAACATGGTGAAACGCCATCTCTCCTAAAAGTACAAAAAATTAGCTGGGCGTGGTGGCGTGTGCCTGTAGTCCCAGCTACTTGGGAGGTTGAGGCAGGAGAATGGCATGAATCTGGGAGGCGGAGCTTGCAGTGAACCAAGATGGTGCCACTACACTCCAGCCTGGGCGACAGAGCTCTGTCTCAAAAAAAAAAAAAAAAAAAGAAAATGTTGGATACTGAGAAATTCAGGTGAATTCAGTATAGGCTGGGGGCACAGGATAATAGTAGCTAATATAGTACTTACCTGGTGTTTTACTGTGTATTGGACACCGTTTGAAGCACCTCATACATATAACCTCGTTCAGTCCTCATTATCCACATTTTTTATAGGAAACCAAGGCCCACATAAATTAAGTAACTTGCTCAAAGTGTCACAACTAGTAAGAGGTGGAAGCTAGGATCTGAACTCAAGCCAGCTGGCTCTAGACTGTGTTATTACCCTCCACAACGGAACCTGGGCTGCAGGTCCAGGAGAGGAGGGTGAGAAGGCAGCTGTGTGTGGGTGTGCCACCATGAGGGGAATGTGGGTTGTGAGTACCATGTCCTGTTTACCAGTGGGAGAAGTCAGACCCCTGAGTCAGAACTTATGCTGGGGAGCTTTACTGGGGCCATCACGATGTGTGGGTGTCCAGGCCTCCGGAAGGAAAGGATTCCCAGCATTCCTAAAGCCACGGCCCTGGAATCTAGGTCCCTCCTTAGGCTGAGATACCAGGTGAGAGTTAAGCAGTTTGGGGAGAATGAAGTTTAGGAAGCCAGCTTTACAAGCAACAGAGAGGTCATCTATAATGAGAATTGGCAAAATCGAGTCAAAGGACCCGGGACCAGTAAAGGTTGGGCAGAATGGGCAGTGTTTGGAAACTGAGTGAGATTGTGAAACTCACTGCGAGCAACTGAATAGGCCGAGGGGGCTTTAGAGACCTGTGCCAATGATTGACGGCTGAGGCGCAGGGAGGGACCCGGGGATTTGTACATGGTAGAATGAAGGAGCGCTGGCGTTGCGTTGGGGGAAGAAAGAAAGTCCCACCCCGCTCCCCGGCAGTGGGGAGGAAGGGAGGAATGGCTGCCTCGGCCCCCAGGGTTCCGGTCCTGGCACGGCCTGGGCCGCCTCCCCGACTCCATCATCGCTGTCATGCCAGGCCTCAAGCCTCCACCGCCCCCACACGTGCCGCCACGGGGAGCGGCCCGATCAAGGCGTGACGCTTCGAAGGGTGGGGCCTCACTTATTCCCCTATTTAAAGGGGAAAGAGGCCGCGGCGCCGGCCCCAGGACCCGACCCGGGCCTCAGAAGAGTCAGTTCGTTCCGTTCACGGAGCCGGCCGCGTTAGCGACGCCCTCGAGTTCGCGGCGGGCACGATGCAGCTCTTGGTGAGGGTGCCCTCCCTTCCAGAGCGGGGCGAGCTGGACTGCAACATCTGCTACCGTCCTTTCAACCTCGGGGCCCGTGCGCCCCGCCGCCTGCCCGGTACGGCGCGCGCCCGCTGCGGCCACACGCTCTGCACCGCCTGCCTCCGCGAGCTGGCAGCGCGCGGTGACGGCGGCGGGGCGGCCGCGCGCGTGGTGCGCCTGCGCCGCGTGGTCACGTGCCCCTTCTGCCGCGCGCCCTCGCCGCTCCCGCGCGGCGGCGTCACGGAGATCGCTCTTGACTCGGACTTGTGGTCGCGATTGGAGGAAAAAGCGCGGGCAAAGTGCGAACGAGATGAAGCGGGGAGCCTGGCCAAAGAAAGCAGCGACGCTGACGGAGAGGCCGAGGAGGAAGGGGAGAGCGAGAAGGGGGCGGGGCCTAGGAGCGCTGGGTGGCGTGCGCTCCGGCGGCTCTGGGACAGGGTCCTGGCGCCCGCGCGGCGCTGGCGGCGTCCGCTGCCTAGCAACGGTGAGGGGCTGCCAGGGGAGGATGCAGGGGAGAGAGCGCCGAGGAACACGGAGGTTCGTTGGCTTGCTCCTGCTGCCGCTAACCCTTCTTCTTTCCCCCAGTGCTCTACTGTCCGGAGATCAAGGACATTGCCCACCTGACCCGTTGCACGTTGTAACCGAGGAACTCGGAAGCCACAGCAGAAGGAAGGTGGGAGCTGCAGCCTCGCGGGGGCTGATACCAAGACTACTCTGTCTCAGATCCCATAATTGACATGTGATAAGAGAGATGAGCCGAGGGCAGGAGGGAACGCCCTGGGAGGTGTTGATGATGAGTTGGGGAGGCTCCTAGACGAACTCGCCCCCATCTACTGACTGTGCCAGTCTTACATTTTCAGGATGGAGTGGCCAAGGGATGATATAAACAAAGCCTACGTTACTGTGGGAAGAAGACAGACTGTTTTCTTAGCTGGGACTTTGGCTTTTGTCCAGGGTGGCTCTGGTGTGTGGGAGCAACAGGTCCCATTTTAGCAATTCTTTGTCAATGGTTTGAATTTTTTTTTTTTTTTTTTAAGATGGAATGGGAGAGAAGAGGCTAATTTTCGCGTCATGTTAATCTCACTTCTCTGGCATGTAAGGGTGCTGGTATGCCTGCTGTCTCCCCACTCCCAGTTCTGTGTTCCAAAAATTGAGATGGCTCCCTGCCTATGACTATGATTAGGAGCCTTGCTTCATTTCAGAATCTACCTTCCGCCTGCTAGGGCAGGTATCAGAAATTCCAGAGGGCATTTATGTGAGGCACCTAATTAGAGCCTATCAAAGTAGGAAAGGAGAGCCATTTGAAAGGCATCTTATTTCAAACTCTTGCTATTATCTGTGTTATCTTTACAGTCACAGGGAACACTGGCGCTACTGAAAAGATACTTATACAATTTTAGGTGTCTTTAAAATTTGTGTCCCATAATGGGACATCACCTATTGTATATATGCCATGTATTCTATTTTAGCATCCTGTAAGTATCTTATGACCATATAGTCATAGTCAAGGACCAGCAGCGTTGGTATACGGTCGATGGAAGTGCACAGTCTCACTCCAGGATCCCACTCCAGACTTCCTGAATCAGACTCTGGCAGGGTTGTTTTTTTGTTTTTGTTTTTGAGACAGTCTCACTCTGTCGCCCAGGCTGGAGTGCAGTGGCGCAATCTCACCTTACTGCAGCCTCCACCTCCCCGGTTCAAGCGATTCTCCTGCCTCACCCGCTGGAGTAGCTGGGATTACAGGCGCCTGCCACCACGCCTGGCTAATTTTTGTATTTTTAGTAGAGATGGGGTTCTGCCGTGTTGGTCAGGCTCGTCTCAAACTCCTGATCTCAGGTGATGCGCCCACCTCGGCCTCCCAAAGTGCTGGGATTATAGGAGTGAGCCACCGCGCCCGGCCAGACTCTGGCATTTTAACAATCCCAGGTGATTTGTGTGCATGTGAAAATGTAAGTATCATTGGTCTAGATCCTAGACTCTTTAGGATATCACCATCTGTAGATAGAATATTTAAAACATAATACATAATAGGTATGACTGATAGATTATTTTATCCAAAGTTCTAAAGTAACATTTTATTGCTAAAGAAATCCTAACCTACTATGTTACATTTTTCTCTTAAAAATGTGAACTTATTAAGTATTAGCCTCAATTTTTAGGGGTCTCCAACCTTTTTAAAATATTTTTGATTGACAAATCATATACACTTATGAGTTATAAACCTCTATTTTTGTAACCCTATTTTGGCATTTTCCTGTCCTTACGTCTCAGCTTAAATGCTCCCTCTTCTGGGAGGCCTTTTCCTGCCTTCAACGTAGTAGAGCCTTTTCCCCAACCCCTCTGTAACATAATGCCCTGTTTTATTTTTACTGCTTTTATTTTCATGCTTTGTGGGTGTCCTCACTGGAGTGTAAGCCCCATGGGAGCAAGGGCTGACCTGTGACTGTTTTATCTCCAGGGCCAACAGCAGTGTTACTGTATAGTATGTACTCAATAAATATTTGTTGGCTTTGTATCTTTTTTTTTTTTAATATAATAGCCTTGTGAACTACATGTCTGGCCTCTCTCAATCTCTGAGAAGCTCTGTTTAGTGAGCAATAAACATCAAGGAAGTGCCTAGCAGTTCAAATCTTTAGTAAGCTAGACAGATCTGACCCTCAACTCCTTTAAAAAAAAAAAAAAAAAAAGTGTGCCTTTGCTTCATACTGCAACTGAACCTGTGGAGCTGTAGTGACCTCTACTGACTCTTAGGGGAACTAAAGTGCAACTTGAAGGTGGAAAGGATGATCAAAAGGATGGCTGGAAGGCAGTTTTGAATCTTGCTAGGCACTCCTCCCACTACATTTCTGTCCAGTAAGTCCCACTCTCTTTGAAGTCAACCTGAGGCCATGTAGGTATCTGCTGCTCACCCTCCTTCTCTACACTGAGCCCATCACATAGTTGGGGCTGGAAGAACCTCAGTTTTAGTGAATAATCCAAGAGATAAAAATGAGGAAAAGGAAAAAGTCGTAAGATTTTTTTTAAAAGGCAGAAAGCAACAACTTTTCTTATCCCTCCCCCCAAAACTGCCCCCCATAAAAAATAACAGAGCACACAGAAAGGAAAGTATAATTTATATGTACAACCAATAAACCTGATACAGAAGAGGGGATCAGGACAGACCAGGAGTGGGTGTGAAGAGAGACTGGAAAAGGGGCAGCAAGAAAGTGAAGGGGCAGCAAAGAGGAAGTGGGGGGTTCGCCATGCAAACTGCCACTCTCCCCGGCCCCTCCTGGGAGGGGGGATGTGCCCACATTTCCCTTGCCTGCCCTCCACTATTTTGCTCTGGTCCCAATGACAAGGTAGCTCCCAAGACCCTGACTAGGTCCCCTGCCTGACTTAACGCAAATTTAGTCTGTATCTAGGCCTTGAGGAGGGAGGGTAGTAGAAGTCTTCCAGGAACCTAAGCCCCAGAACTGGGGACTTCCCCCCCCACCCCGCCACCGTCTGGCCCACTGTATTCTCTCCCACCCTTCTAGGTTACCTGGGTCCCTAGAACAGGTTGGGGAGCTCCTCTTTGGCTTGAGGGAGTATCACCCAACCATTACTCTTTGTAGGGGGGTGGTCCTTGGTCCCTAGGGAGGGGGGAACATTCCCAACACAAGATGCCGGTACACAGGAGGTAACTGAGCCAGTGAACGGCGCCTTTATTCTGAGGCTGAACAGCAATTGACTTCCTCCCTCATAACTGCTCCACCCTCCATGTGGGGAGAGGTAGGGAACGGTAACATGCAGCCACCCCTCCTCGTCCCTTCCTCCCTCCCAGGACTCATTTTCATCCCTCTCTAAAAGTCCCCCTCCTCTCTTCAAAGCTCTCTTCCCCGCAAGAGTTCCTAAAGGCCAGGCAAGGCTAATTCTCCACTTCTGCATGAGATGGAGCTGATTCTGCAGGGAAACAGCTGGGGAGGTTCCACCTCTTGCCTCCCCACAACCATTTACTGGGAAGTTGTGTATACTTGGCAGTGGGGGAGGAAGGTACTTGGAAGACCCTGCCAGCCATCTCCCACCCAGACCTCTTCTCACCAGCACAGTCTTCAAGGCTTGGTGGGAAAGGCGCGTGGGAGTGGAGAAAGACAAAGGGCCCTTCTTGAAGAGAGGAGCTGCAGAGAGGGGCAAAGGGGTTCCTAGCCCAGTGATGGCCCAAGGGATGGGGAAGGTGGAGGGCTGGCAGCAGGCCCCAGCGCTTGAGCTGGGGGTCGGCCTCGGGGACGGGGCCTGGGTGAAGGGCAGGCCTGGGATCCAGTCAGTCGTCTATACAGATCACCTCCCCGGCTCGGGGCTCCTTCCGATCCAGCCCGTCTGACACCAACGCCCCCACCATTTCCTTCTCCTTCTTCACCAGCACTGGAGGGCCGTTGGTGGCGGCTGTTTGGGAAAGGGGTAAGGCAAGATCAATCCCCACATCACTCCCAAACATCACTTCATGACAGTGGTGAATTCTCACTTGTAGATCACCTCCTGCCACTTCCAGTTGCCCCAGGTAAGGGTGGGAAGACCAGGACAAACCCCTTTCCCTGAGATTCCACTTTGTGTTACATGATTGAACACATGTTCCCACTCTATACCCCTCGGGTTTCATATTCACTTTCCCTTTAAGGAACCTGGAGGGAGGTGGCTTGGGTAGAAGACACCAAGTCACAGGTCTACTAAAACTCTGGTTTTTGATAAAGGAGATCAAAGAGGGGTTAAGAAAGGCATGGGGGGACAGCCTAGAACAACTCTATCTCATAAAACACCAGATACCACCAAGGAAATGAGATGGACTAGAGCAGTTAAAGGGCAGCTGAGCACTAATAAAGTTTGGCAAAGGAGGAGTGTGAGTAGCAGTGGGTAGGAAAACACCAGCTGACCTGTGATGAAGGACCCTGCAGGCATCTGGCTGTAATTGGCGCCTGCGGCGGCCAGGGCCCCTACGGGTGCGGCGCTGAAGGCTGCCCCGTACCCCGGAGGTGTAGCGTAGGGACCCGGGGGGAAGGCCTGGAACAGAGAGTAAGCAGAAGTTGGAGTTAGTTCATAGTCTGTGAGAGGAAAGAAGCTGTAGGGGAGACATTATGAGCCACACTCCACAACTACTGAGGGTAGGATACACAGGCAGGCAGACTCACTCAAGGGTGACGACTGTGTTCTAGCAAGATGTTTTTCCATATTGTATAGGATTCTGATGGAAGTGTTTGTATGTGTGCAGGAGGAACCCAAACAGGGAAAACTGGAGCTAGGGGGAAAGAGGGTTACCGGTGTGGGGTGAGGCTCCGTGCCCTTGCTGGCCAGCCGGCTGAGGATGCTGCGCTCGGACATCTGAAGGCGGGCTGCGATGGGGGGTATTCGGGATAGCGTGGCTGGCAGGCGGGTCACGTCCGCCTTCATGTCGCTCAGCAACTCCTCCAGCTGGTTCAGAACTGGGGCCCGGGCCACAGAGAAAGAAGGGCAAGAGAAAGACAGGGAAATAGAGAGATGGAGCCAGGAAAAGAGAGGCATCAGATGGACAGATACAGGCAGAAAAAGAGCGAGAGAGGAGGACACAGATGTCAAAGAACCAGAGATCAAGAAAGTAAAAGAAGTAGACAAAAAACAGAAGCAACTCAGGGGAAAAGAAAAAGTGTCAGGAAAAGAGAGAGACCAGATCACCACAGAAGACAGATGGAGAGAAAGAAGAAAGAAAAAGGGAGCATGGAGGAAAGGAAGATGGGGGGGACATTGGAAGACATGGGGGCGGGGAGTTGTCAGAACATCTCATACTGGAAGAGCAAGGTTTGGGGTTGGGGATGATGGGGAGGAAATAGTCAGGAGGCATGGGAGGTGGTAAGTGTCAAAGCTTTAAGGAATCAAGGTTTTAATATGTAAGGGGAGAGGGAGGTTAGAAGGTCAGTATTACAGATTCAAGGAATTAGAACAGGGATCAAAGGGGCCAGGAGTCAGTGACTACATCAGGCAGGATTAGATGGTTAGAGGGCTTTGGATATCATCTCTATCATTGGCAAGGTAAGAGGCGGCAGGAGGAAAGGTCGAAGGTCAAAGGGAAGTTTCATGGAGTAGGGTCAGAGGGTTGGATGGGTGGTAGTTTCTGCCTCACGGGGTGAAACGGATGTGAGGGAATGTGATTTGTTTGACCAGAGCCAGGGATTTGTATGGTGCACACACAGTCCAAGGCCCCTAACTGGATGATGTCGGCAGTATGGCGGGGATGCGGCTCCACCGCCAGTGAAGAGGCCCCACTGTGTAGAGGGGACATGGAGGCTGGGGCAGGTCCCTCTATGGGGCATGGTTGTGAATGTTACCAGGCATGGATGCGGGTTGGTTTGCACAAGTCCTAGAGGCTAAAATCCAAGGGGGTGCCAGGTTGGTAGGGGTGGGGTTAGAGGTCAGAGGGGGGTGGTTCAGAGGGTAGAGGGGTCAGGGGGTGGGAAGATTTTGAGGGGTGCGGGGTGAAGACTTACGCAGCGTTGTGGGCCCTCCCCCGCGCGGGGCCGCCGCGGCCCTTACCCTTGTGCAGGACGGCGTTGGCCGGCTTGTTCCCCGCCAGCGACTCCTTGGAGAGGTGCTGGTGGCTCTCGGCCAGGCACTCGGCCTCGGCGAAGCGGGCGTGGAGGGCCATGGCGGGGTGCGCCGGCTCCTGCGACAGGTTCAGGTAGGCCGCCCGCCGCAGCTGCTCCTCAATCACCAGCGCCTGCTCCAGGAGCTGAGGGCACAGGGTTGAGGGGTGAAGGCAGGGCTCTGCCAGCAGCGGGTGAGTGGCCGGCGGGGGGACTGGACACAGCAGGAGACCCACCCTGCCCTCACTGCTGGCCCAGAGCACTCCTAGCTCCAAACCAACTGCCAACGTAGCATCAACCCTGACCCAGACCACACTCCTAAGCACAAGGTTACACTTTGGTCTTGGCTCCAAGCATCACCTCAGCCCTGAAGGTGTTAACCTTCCCTAGGTTCCAACTAGATCTGACCTCACTTCTGACCCAAGCCCTTCTATAACCCGTTCCTGTCCTCCCTCATTCCCACCTTGAACCTCCGGGCCAGGAACTTATTTTTCATCTCCAGAAAGTTCCCCTTGTTGGCTTCAGTTTTAAATGGCTCGTTGATAATGGCAAATTGAGCATCATTCTGGATGTCCTGCCACCGTGCATAGCCATGGCTACCAATGAAGGAAAGGGAACCATCAAGGAATTTAACAGGAATGGGCTTGGCTTTGAACACTTCTTCCTTTTGGCCTGACTCCCCAAAGTGTGGCAGTAGCCCTGTCCCCGGGTGTGAAATCATCATCCTTTTTTTGTTTTTTTTGCCAGCTTGAGAGAACCTTTTCCTTCTTGCACGTGTGTCAAAGGATACAGGACAATCCCAGCCAGAAGCCAGTAGTCGTGTCTTCTGTGCCAGATCTCATTGAGTTTGCCCGAGGAAATAGCTGCCCGTTCCTCATTCTGCCACAGTGTGTGAAGCTCTGCAAAGAAGGCAGCAGACAGAAGAGGCAACAGGGGTTTGCAGACTGCCCTCAGTCCAACAGACAGGTAGAGATGGGGAAACTGAATAATGAAAGGGAACTAAGGGCTCCTGAAGAGGAATGGGTAAAGGTTAGGTTAGGAGTTCGGAACAAACTCCGTTACTAACCAGGTTCGAGTTAGAATTAAGAATAAAGGTGGGATTAGAGCCAGCTTTGGAGTTAAGAGGGATACTTAAGAAAGATTTAGAGCAAGGATTGGAGTCAGCATGCAACATACTTCATTGGAAGTTACTTGGAATTAAAGGTAGCAGGAAGCCTCAGGCAAAACGAGAAACCCCATGAGGATGAGCAGATCCCCTTGAGGAGCAGAAAGCAGCGAGAGTCTCCCCAACCTGTGAAGCCACCATCTGCGATATTGAACATGAACCGGGGCTTCTCTGTCTTTTCCTCTCGTCGCCCATTGGACCGTGGCTCATCTCGAGGCCCTGGTCGAAGCTCCCGGTCACCTTTTACATCTTCTGCTAGGACAGACAGGCCAAAGCTCACACCTCAGGACACCTTCCTCCCAGGTCCCAAGACTACTATCTGTACTGTGCTGTCCTGGCCTTTCAAACAGCTACCCGCCCAGGACCCAAGCATTTGGTTCCCCAGACTCCACCTCCCCTGATGCCCTCAGGGACCCAGGTGTCCGGTCCCTTCCACCCATTACCTCTCTTGCCCAAATCCCCCGTTTCCCCCTCCGGCCTCTCCCTGTGTTCCTGTCCATCCATCGGCTTCTCCTCCCCCCTTTCTCCTGGCGTCGACTCTGTGGCTGTGGGAGGGGGTAGGGGATAGGAAGGGAGGATGTTACCCTCATCCTCTGACCCCAGAAGGAGGACATCCCAAATTCTAATCCCCCATCACTCCTAAGGCCATGCACCCACCTGACTTCTCTCTGTCCCCACGGTACCCAGGTTCAAGCTCCATCTCTCCAGGTACCCCTGGCACCTCATCCTCTAGAGGAATCTTCCTTGGCTCCAGCCGCTCCCCGAGTGATGGGGCTGGGCTGGGGGCATCAACCTATAAGAGGACAACGGGGTCAGGATGAGCTGGAGGGCTCCCAGGCATCTGGCCTCCAAGCCCCTCCCCTCCCACTCCACAGGGGAATCTAGGGAGCCACACACCTCTGTGTCCATCTTCTCCCCAATTCTGCTGTTCTTCTCTGGCTTTTCCTCCTGGTTTTCAGCTTCCTCCTTCTCAAGAGGAGTCCTTATGCCTTCTCCTTTCTCACTTGGCGCTGGAGTAGCTGCAGGGGAAGGCACAGTGATAAAGACAGAGGTTCTCTTGCCCTGACTCCTGGCTCCCTTTCTGTCTCTCCCACCATCCTGATTTCTGATTACCAGGTTTAGAGGTGCAGGGACTGTTGGTAGCAGAAGCCTCCGGAGTGGTGGGAGACGTTTTGGTAGGAGAGGAGGCTCTGGAGGAGCGCTTAGAGTCAGCGCTGGGGTCGGGCATCAGTTCCGGCATTGACCAACGCCCATTGATGTGCTCAAACTCCTGCACCTGGGGTTGGAAGGACAGGTGTCAGCTCCAGGCTCTTACAGACATACAGACAGGAAGCTCCAGTCTCCTCCGTCTCACACCAGAGCGAGCTTACAACTCAGGGACGGAGGCAGAGGAAGGACAGAGACTAGGCAGCCAGCTTGATTTTTTGGGTGAGAGGAAGACTGATACCTTCTTCTTGACGAGAGACATGACTCCAATGCGGGTCAACACCTGCTGGCGACTCAGTCCCTCCCGAGGGACCCCATCGGCAAAGGTTTCAGACCCGTCTGCCCCAGGCTCACACAGATGGCGCATGAACAAAGATACATAGGCCCTAAGGAGCATGGGGTGGGAGGACGGTTAGGGGAGCCACAGAAGGGGTATAGGGCAGTGAGGAAGATTCAAGGATGACTGAGGACCCCCAAGTCCCCAAATCCTCAGGTGCTCCAGGGCTCCTCCCCTGGGCCTCTCAGTCTCACCATTACCAGCCCTCCAAGTCCTAACCGTGCCCCTGCGCCCCATCCCTGGCCTTTCCCCTTGGCCTTTGTACTTAATTCCTGGGCCCCATCAGTCAGCTCTTCATCCTTTCCACCAGCTCCTCCTGCCAGGTGATTGTGGCCAAGTAAATGTGAGGCTAGGACAGCCCAGGAGAGGTTCCTTGCTTCAACACCTCTCCCCTGGGGAGGATGCCTGGCCCCTCTACTCTAGGCTCGGCTGAGGGGAGGTGGGCTGGGCTGAGACCACCCCCCAGGAAATCGAGCCAGGAAGTGTTGTATGGCAGGGAGGGTGACAATCAGTTGAGTAAGGTCACATCATATGGCGGCCCCAAGGAAGAATGGAACGCCCAAAGCTCTTACCCTTGCGTCCAACTCAGCCCTGTATCACCCACACTCACTTAAACTCCTTCTCAGTCTTGCCCCTCAGGTCCCGCACCAGCCACTGCGTGGTGAAGGCATCCTGTGGTGGCATCCCCCAGCGCATCACGGCATTGAGGAAAGCCTTCCGCTGACGGGTATTGAAGCCCAGCACCTGAGGGTGGGGGCAAGGAGGCAATGGCGACAAATGTCCAGGGTTCTTAGGTCTTGTCCTTTCTACTCTCAGTGATCCAGGCCCCAATTTCCAACCTTCTGCCCTCATGCTCTCCTTGGAGAACTCGCGAACACTGGGCCCAGCTCTCACCTCAATGTTGCCCCCGACTCGGGCCAGCAGTGGAGGCAGTGGCTTATCTTTCTCATTCCGGAGCTGCCTCTTTGACTGTCTACGCCCTGAGAGTGGGGATGACATCAGTTAGCTGATCCACCACCTCCTCTAAGCCTCAGTCCTCCTTAGCACCCCATTCCCACAAGATACAGAACACAGGAACATTCCTATCATGTTTGAGGTGCTCCCAATTCTCTCCCACCCAAGCACTTCAGAACTACTAACCCAGTGAGTCTAAAAGAACCAGTCATATTTTAAAATTAATAGCTGATATCTGACAAAGGCCAGATTACCAGTGGGAACGGAAAATGATTCAGCCTTTCTTGATCTAGTCTATGTGGTCACACAAACAGAAGTTTACTAGTGGAGAGACTATCAACATTGCTTCCTTTCTGCTCATCTGCAATCGAGTTTTTCCACACACACACACACAGATTTTTTACTTGTACAAAAACAGTGGGCTTAAAGCAAACTGCAAAATAAAATGGTAAGAGGTAAGAGTCAGGAACACAGATGCCACCTTCAGGACGTTCATCGAAGTCTTCATCCTCCTCCTCTGAACCCACCGAGTACTCTGACTGGTTGTCTGTGGGGGTGGAGAGGGCCCAGTGGTCAGGGAGGTCTCTCGGGATATGCCCATGCTGGGGCCGTTTCTGGCTGGCTTCCTCCCTGCCGAGACTTGTCTACCTTTATTCTGGCCTTGGCCCTTCTGGGAACGCCAGGTCACTGCCCAAAGTCTGACTTGGGAGCCGCATATCCTACACCATCTCCATTCACCGCCCACCTTCAGTCTCTGGGCCCCTCTGGTTCTTCTGCCAAACCTACTCTAAGCAGTGGCCCTGGGTGTCCATAGGATGCCTGTGCAACCACCAAATAGTTTAAATCACCTACAAACCCACCTGGCCTCCGGGTAATTCCTAATGACTCTACCTTACGTCTTACCCTTTTAGCAGGGGAAGGCTCTGACTTCTAGGCTTCTCTCTTACCCTCTAAGTAGCCCCAGCCTTAAGTCCCTTCTCATCATCACTTTCCCCGCTTTTACTGCCTGCATCTGGGGCAGTCCTCACCTTGGTCTTCCTGAGCAGCATCATTGTAGTTAACTTGCTTGCGAACCCGCTTGCCCTTGCCTAGATTCCGGGCCAGGTCTTCCTGCTGTTGCTCATAGTGATGCCTCAGCAGCTTCTCCCAGTAGTCAGGGTCCACATTCTCCTCCTGCTTGATGATCTCTCGCTCAATTTCCTCAATCTGAAGGGCAGCAGAATGAATGAACACTGGGGGTCTCCTTCTTTGCTAATCCTTCCATGGCAACAAAATCCCTACTCTGCTGCGTCAGCCCAATCCGGTCTCCCCACTCCTGGAGCTTCGTGACTCTGCATACATTTTCTGGACATTGTGCATGTTCCATGCCATCTCTTACCTGCAGCGTGCTCTCCTCATGGTTTCTAAATCTCTCCTCTAATCCCTCTGACAGTGTTTCTCCTGCACTGTCTCAGAAGGTACCCTTCTGTGTTTACCAGTACTGTCTGTGCCTACATTTCTCTCTGAAGTCCAGTCTCACCTATTAGACGAAGAAGTTATTTGAGGTCCACTACTGTTCTAAGGGGGACGGACCCTCCTATTTCAAGGCCAAGTAAAGGATACTGCCTTTTGGAGATGGCCTGGGATAGATAATGTCTGGCCCCCAGAGCCTCTCACCTTGTCTTCTTCCCGCACGACGTACTGTGCCACCTTGAAGGAGCTGAGATACTCATTCATGTTCTGCACGTCAGTGTCCTCAGTTGCATCCTGGTTCCGGTCCAACAGCCGAGCGATGGCCTCATTGTCATAATGAATCACACTGCTGTCTTCCTCCTTGTTCTCCCCTGGTGAGAGGGAAAACAGGGAACTTTGGGTTCCAAAGTTTAGAAAGGCTGATGGGAAAGCTTCTACTCTGCATCCTTTTCACAGAAGCCCTGGAGAAGGCTCTTTCCCTGGGAGCCAATGTTGAAAGGTTTATGTTTTGTTTGTTTTAACCCTACAGGCAAAGAAAGAGGTCAACCTTCCTCCAAGGGCCACTAAAAGAAGGCTCTCCTTCCTTCAAAGGCTACAGAGAAGAGTTGTTTTTCCCTCCACAGGGGGCCGAGAAGTACTCCTGGGAGAGCAGGGGCCTGCTTTCACGGAGCTGCAGAAAAGGTTCTCACCCTCGTTTTCATCCTTGAACAGCTCTTCAGTGCCAAATTTGAGAATGTCGTCAAGCTCCTGCTTGGACATGGAGCCTGCCTTGGAGCCCAGCCCAGGCCGCACAACCAGGTGTGTCAGCATCATCTTTCTCTTGGCCACTTGTGTGATTCGCTCTTCCACTGACGCACGAGTCACAAACCGGTAAATCATCACTTTGTTGGCCTGGCCAATCCGATGAGCCCGGCTAAAGGCCTGCAGGGGCAAGAGAAAGTGGCGGGTGGGCCAGGGGAGTGGCCAGGGAGAAGCTGCCCACATGCTCAGGAAAGAAGGCTGCTGAAAAAGGGTCTGCTCTCCTCCCAGAAGCGATTTATTTCTGACCCCGGAACATGACACCTTTCTCCATGAACCCACATCTCCTTGCTAAATGGTGCAGGGGCTCCAGGATGCGAGTTCCCACCTGGATGTCATTATGGGGGTTCCAGTCAGAATCAAAGATGATGACAGTGTCAGCTGTGGCCAGATTGATGCCCAGGCCCCCAGCTCGGGTGGACAGGAGGAAGCAGAATTGTTGGGCTCCAGGAGCTAGGAGGTGAGAGTTGGATCAGGTTTTTCTTGTACCCAGTAGGTCTGTCCACCTGCTCCTAGACGTTTTCTGATGACAAACAACCATGCCCCCAACTCAAAGCCTAAGTTTCCAATGTCCCCCAAGCCAATCCCCCTCCCATCCCAGGGACCTATCACAGGTTTCTCAGGCCTCCCACACCCACCAGGGACCAGTGTATCTCCCTCACCATTAAACCGATCGATGGCCTCCTGCCTCAGGGCACCAGTGATGCCACCATCTATGCGTTCATACTTGTAGCCTTCATAGTCTAAGAAGTCCTCAAGCAAGTCTAACATTTTGGTCATCTAGAGCAAGAGAAAAGGATGGAGTCTGGAACAATGAGGTGGTGGGATAGCTTGCTTATTCTAACTACTCCTTTATACAAACTCAACCCTGATCCTTACACCTGAACCCCTGCCCTGTCTTAAGCTCCTCTTTATTTCACATTCTTGTCACACTCTCTTTTTTATTTTTATTTTTGAGATGGAGTCTCATTCTATTGCCCAAGCTGGAGTGCAGTGGTGCCATCTCAGCTCACTGCAACCTCCACTCCCGAGTTCAAGTGATCCTACCACCTCAGAGTCCCTAGTAGCTAGGACTACAGGTCTGCGCCACCACGCCCAACTAGTTTTTGTATTTTTAGTAGAGACGGGGTTTCACCATGTTGGCCAGGTCTCAAACTCCTGACCTCAAATGATCCTCCTGCCTCGGCCTCCCAAAGTGCTGGGATAACAGGTGTGAGCCACCATGTCTGGCCCTCTTGTCACACTCTCTTGATTTAAGATTGTTTCTCCTAAGGCAGAGGTTCTCTGCGACCCATGAGAAGGTTTCAGGGAAATCTAGGAACCCCCTGAAAATCCATACAAATTTGTGTCATTGTATGTACAGTTGTCTGGAGAGTGGACCCAGAGTTTTCATCACATTTCCAGAAGTTCTGTGCCTTCACCCTCACCTGCCAATAAGATGAAGAAATAATACCAATCTCTAAGGAGGCAGATGGCTCACCCTCACCCTTCCCCCATGCAGCTGAAAAGGAACTAGAGCTGGACTTCAACTTCCAATAACCTCAAGAACAGGCATCAGAGGCCAAGAATAAACTTGCTATACAGTAATCCCAGCACTTTGGGAGACCGAGGTGGGCAGATCACCTGAGGTCAGGAGATCGAGACCATCCTGACCAACATGGTGAAACCCCATCTCTACTAAAAATACAAAAAATTAGCCAGGCATGGAGGTGGGCACCTGTAATCCCAGCTACTCGGGAGGCTGAGGCAGGAGAATCACTTGAACCCAGGAAGCAGAGGTTGCAGTGAGCCCAGTTCACGCCCCTGCACTCCAGTCAGGGAACAAGAGAGAAACTCTGTCTCAAAAAAAAAAAAAAAAAAGAAACTCTTACAGGAGGAATCTCCTCATTTGTCACCCTGGAGCAGCCACAGGAAGATGGTAAGAAATTAAAGTGTGGGGGATGAGGAGAGGGAAGAGGAAGCAGATGTAGATAGCTAAGGGCACAGGTCACCTGCGAGAAGATGAGTACTCGGTGTCCTTGCTCCTTCAGCTTTCGCAGCATCTTCTGGAGCAGCATGAGCTTCCCAGACGACTTAATAAGTGCTCCACCCTCATAAGCCCCACTGGGGAGTTTGGGGGACTCCTGAAAAGGGAGGAGAGAGGAGGAGGACAGGGTCACTTGGAAACATCTCCCCATATTCTTACCATGCCTAGAAGGCCAGATGCCCAGATCCAGCTTCCACACATTCCCAATTCCTACTGCTCTCAGAGACCCAGTCCCTGGCCTTCCAGCGCAGCTCCACCCTTGTGGCTCAATACCCACCTCCCCACTACTCCCCACCCATGTTTTCTGAGAGCGGAGATTCGATCAGCTCCTGCTCTATGTATCTACCATAGCAGCCACGGGAAAAAGGTATGGATGGTTGCAGCACTTCTTAAGATCCATCATGATATTAAGCAGCGACACCTGGTTCCCACCACCTCGTGAATTCAAGGCCTCAAAATTTCGAGTCAGGATGTATTTGTAGTATTTCCTAAAGGCCAGGAAAGGGGTGTAAAAGAAACATAAATAAAGGAAGCAATTATGATATGGCACTTGGAACGCTCCCATCAATCCCCAACCCCTACTCCAGGCAACTTGTCTTGCATCTTACTTCTGCATGGGGCTTAGCTCCACCCGAACGATGAGCTCTGTCTTGGCTGGCATGTTCTTAAAGACATCTGCCTTGAGCCTCCGTAGCATATGTGGCCCCAGCAAATCATGCAGTTTCTTGATCTGGTCCTCTTTGGATATGTCAGCAAACTCCTCCAGGAAGCCCTCCAGGTTGCTAAGAGCCAGGAGAGAAGAAAAGTAACAGGTTGGCAAGTTATTTGCCGCTGATCTCAGGCTTACCACCTCAGATGAATCCTCTATCAGCTCATTTTATCTGCTCCACCTCTCATCTCTGCCAACTACCCTTAGGGAACCACTTACTTAAATCTCTCTGGGGTGAGGAAGTTCAGGAGATGGAAGAGCTCCTCCAGATTATTCTGCAATGGGGTTCCTGTCAGCAGCAACTTATGATCTATCTTGTAACCATTGAGAACCCTGAAAAACTAAAAGATGGGGCAAGGCAAGGCAGGAGACTGGGCTTATTAGTGGCAAATGACCGACCCACAGCATCAGCCTTTCTCTGTCCCAGCTCCCATTTCACTCAGGATCAGAGGCCCCAAATCTTTGGCCCTCTCCCTCTTCCAACCTGGACGTCCTCCCAGACTACAGAAAATCCCCAGAACTTTGTTTGTTTTTTTTAGGACCAGGGCAAGTAGGAGCCCACCATTTCAAGCTTTTGAGGTCTGGGAACCTCACTCACCTTGGACTGGTTGTTCTTGAGTCGATGGGCCTCATCTACCACAAGACAGGCCCAGCGGATAGAACCGAGTGCTGCCTGATCAATGGTGATCAGCTCATACGATGTCAGGAGAACGTGGAACTTCACCTGTGCCTCCCTCTGCCAACATAATTATTGCCCATTCAGCTGCCACCTGACAACCATGGACTTACACCTCCAGACACTTTGTCCTGACTGTGGCTCCCAACAGGAGCCATTACTCTGTTCTCCAAGCAGGGATTACAGACCATGGCCCCTAAACCTCTGCCCACATTTCCAGTACTGACAGATCCATGTATGCCCCTGGGAGTACCTGCCACATCTCTAGGATGGTAGTGCAGAGACACGAGGACAGGTGGAAGAAGAGGAGAAAGGTAAGGAGAGAGGGGAATAGAGAAACTGAATTCCTGGCTGAGAAAAAGAAGTGACAGATTTGAGGGTCTTAGAGGATATGAGGTAGAGGGGCTTACCTTCATCTTAAAAGCTTTCTTGCCCCCTTTGATGGCGTTGTCCTCAAAGGAGAATTCATTCTCACGAATGATGGCCCGGCTATCCTTGTCACCCGTGTATGTCACCACATAGAATTTGGGTGCCCACATCTGGAACTCCCGCTCCCAGTTGATGATGGTAGAGAGTGGGGCACTCACCAGGAAGGGACCTTTTGTGTGGCCCTGGGAGTCAAGAATGGGGGCGGTGTAAGTCTAGGCTAGAGGCTGTATACCCCAGTCCTCTGCCAGCTACACCCCTCCATCTTCCCCTCCCCACTTCCCCAGTCCAGGCGGTCCCCTTCAAGGTCCTAGAGTCCAGCACCTCCTTATAGAGTGAGTAGAGGAAGACAATGGTTTGTATGGTCTTGCCCAGCCCCATCTCATCAGCTAGAATGGTGTCAGTGCCCTGGGCCCAGGAGAAGCGCAGCCAGTTCAGCCCTTCCAGCTGGTACATGTGCAGGGTGCCTCCAGTGGCTGTGATAAACCGTGGCTGAGTCTCATATTTCACGGTAGGCTACAGAGACAAGAAGTCAGAAAGCTCAAGGAAATAGCCAGCGGCTCCTCCAGTCTTAGTCTCCTCCTCCCTGGCATGGATACCAAGTTGGATTACAATTCCCTCTACTATGGCCTGAGTTTACAAAAGTTCTCACATCTAGTCTTCAGCCCCTCCCCCTCATTCCGTAAGACAATATCCAGCAGCACCATGGGGGAGGGCAGCTGGTGAAAGAGCCGCCAGTGGCCTATCTCTAGCAGCTCCTGCCCTTTTAGGCCAAAATTCTTAACCACTCTTGGCGCAAGGCTGGACGCTGAAGGAAGAGCTACTGTTCACAGAGGTTACTGAATCTCTGGGAAGTTCCATCAGTAGCCCTTGGGAAATCTTCGATCACCATAGCTCCAGAAACAAGAAATGCCAACTGAGAGGACTTACATCATTAGTGGGAGAACTAGGAGGCCCATCACCCTGTAGCTCCTTCTTCTTCTTTTTATACTTCCGGGGCTGGGCAGGGTCTTCCCCCATAATTAGTTCTCTGGAAAAAGAGTGGCTCTGAATGAGGCCTCGTTGTTGGGAGTCCTACACTTTCTTTTCTGAACCCACTCCAGACCTACTTCCCACTGTCCATGACCTAGATTTTCCCATATTTCCTTTTCCCCAGGCTTTTTACCCTTGCCCTTTGGATTTCACCTCAAGAACCAGCCCTCCCCACTCTTGAACATTCTCTTCTCCACTACTCAGCCAGATCTTGTTTCTGTTCCTTACACTACCTCCTTAGCAAGCCCATCTCAAACAACCCAGCCCAGGTGGCCATTGCCCTGAACTCCAGGTTGAATCAGTCCCTACTATACCCTCATTTTATGCTGGAGTTTTAGCTTTCATGCCCTAATCCTCAGAATCTCTCGAATCCACAGGCTCGTTCCCTCACCGGTGTCTCCAGTAGCTTTGCTTATGTTCTTCATATTCAGGGATATTCATTTCATCTTCCTCCCACGTGGACTGGTCATATGGCAAGTCCCTCCATTTTACTAGATAGTGGTAATTCCCCTTTTTATCCACACTGTGGGGCAGGAGGCCATAAGGAGGAGCAGGAGGAAAAAAAATTGCACAGATCGCAAACAGCAAGAAGGCCTGAGAAACACAATTATCAGCAAACACACAAAATTTGTCACCCAACCTTCAACAGTGGGCGCTGGAAGGGACGTGAGAATAGTTAACCTGGCAGCCTAACCTTCTCAGGATGGTATCCTAAAAATCAACTATCACAAAACATTCCTGGAGATCCCTCCTTATATCATTTGTTCACCTAATCACTAAGTATTTTCCTCATGGAACTCAGAGTCTCGTCGGGAAGACAGCATTGAAATAACTAAATAAATACCATAACTTTAGGCAGTAATAAGTACCATGAAGAAGAAATATTCAAAACACTGGTCTGGATGAATTATGTCTCTCATGTTTCGCTTTTATGCCCTCATCCCCAGACTCATGTGCTATGTCTTATGCCACTGGAGATGACAAAAGAGGCACCACCTGGCCGAACTTTCCTCCTGTTTTCTCCCATTCCCCTGGAGGAAACAAGGCCAGAAAGGCTGGAGCTACAGCAGAGGTTATCAAGGTTAGATCAATTACCTGGTTAATCAGCAAATACTAACATGAGGCCATCACCATGGTAAGAATAGTGTCATATGCCAGGTCTTACTTCCCAGGGACCAAGGATTCACCTGTGGTTGATGATACGGTGGACAGTCATCCACTCTGGCTTGATGCCAAAACGATAGTACTTCTCCTCCATCTCAGCATAGTGTGGGTCTTTCACTTTACGCTTGTCACTCTTCCCATCATCCTCGCCGGAGCCATAGTCCAGGGGCGGGGGCTCATCCATGTCATTCTTCCGCTGGTAGTTTCGGTACATAACCAAATGGAAGATTTCCAGCTGATAGGGCACAGAAACATGGGGAAGAGACAGGCCTGACACTCACAGAGGACAACAGGGAATGGGGAAGAGGCCAGCAGGAGGAATGGGACAGGGAAAGGGAGCTATGAAAAAGGATGGATTGGCCGGGCGCGGTGGTTCATGCCTGTAATCCCAGCACTTTGGGAGGCTCACGGGTGCGGATCACCTGAAGTCAGGAGTTCAAGACCAGCCTGGTCAACATGGAGAAACCCTGTCTCTACTAAAAATACATAAATTAGCCAGGTGTGGTGGCACATGCCTGTAATCCCAGATACTCAGGAGGCTGAGGCAGGAGAATCACTTGAACCCATGAGGTGGAGGCTGTAGTGAGCCAAGATCACGCCACTGCACTCCAGCCTGGGCAATAAGAGAATAACAGGCGCGTCCCAGCACTTTGGAAGGCTGAGGCAGGTAGATCACCTGAGGCTGGGAGTTCGAGATCAGCCTGATCAACATGGAGAAACCCCATCTCTACTAAAAATACAAAATTAGCTGGGCGTGGTGGCGGGCACCTGTAATCCCAGCTACTCGGGAGGCTGAGGCAGGAGAATCGCTTGAACCCGGGAGGCAGAGGTTGCAGTGAGCCAAGATCATGCCACTGCACTCCAGCCTGGGCAACAAGAGCAAAACTCCATCTCAAAAAAAAAGAAAAGAAAAAAGAAAGAAAGAAAAAGGATGGATTAGAGACAAATGAGTCAAAGCCAAAACAGGAGAATAAATAAAATGAAACAGATGCAACAGTTTCAGAAGACACGGCCTGGGTGGGGCTGTTATGAGCAAAAGGAGATAGGGAATGGGGTTATAAACATTGAGATTTTTTTTTTTTTTTGAGATGGAGTCTCGCTCTGTAGCCCAGGCTAAAGTGCAGGGGCGCCATCTTGGCTCACTGCAAGCTCTGCCTCCTAGGTTCACACCATTCTCCTGCCTCAGCCTCCCGAGTAGCTGGGATTACAGGTGCCCACCACCATGCCTGGCTAAATGTTTTGTATTTTTAGTAGAGACAGGGTTTCACTGTGTTAGCCAGGACGGTCTCGATCTCCTGACCTCAGGTGATCCGCCTGCCTCGGCCTCCCAAAGTGCTGGGATTATAGGTGTGAGCCACCACACCCGGCCGATAATTTTTTTTTTAATAGAGATGGGGTTTCACTATGTTGCCTAGGCTGGTCTCAAGCAATCCTCCTGCCCTGGCCTCCCAAAGTGCTAGGATTATAGGTGTGAGCCACTATGCCCAGCCAGGAATATTATAAAACATGGAAAAAAAAAGATAAGGAAGGACATGAAGTTAAGAAAGGCTATACTATATCTGAGGGAAGAAAGCTAATGGAGACTGAGAGAAAGAGGACTGTAGACTAAAAGAACCACAGATGGAAACTAAGCAAGTAGGGTATAAAGGCCAGAGGCCTGAAACGAGAGAAAATGAAGGGTATGGGAACCCAGCAAACAGAAGTAAGAGAGGGAGAGGAGGGCAGGAAATGAGGTCATGGGGGAGAGGGAAAGCAAAGGTCCTAGTACCTGGAGCTCCTTGGCCCAGGAGCAGTGCCAGTAGGATAGTCCCACCCACTTGACAAAGAACTCTCGCTCTGATCTGCCTTGAAGAGGACGCGGGGCTGGGACATCTGGATTCCCGTCTGCCTGCTGAGGGGCTGGCACTGCTACAGGTGGCTCCCCCCACCGCCAATGCAGGATCTTCTGCACTCGACCCTTCAGCACAGGGCACTTTGGGATGGACACGTACAAGGAGGAGGAAAAAAAAGAGGCAGAAAGAACCCATCGTTAGATGAGAGGATAGGGGTCCCACAAAGTGGGGAGTACAGAGAAAGGAAAAGCTGGACATGTGGGCCCCAGGGATGGGGGAAGGGGTCAGGCCGGACAGTAAATACAGAGGGGAGATGTTTCCACTCACTGTGCATCGGGGACAGAGCCATTCACCATTGGGAATGTCAGGCAGGGGAGGGTTTAGACAATGAATGTGGTAGGAAGAGATGCACGCGTCACAGCACAGAAGCTCCCCGCCGTCCTTGCACACGCGGCAGTACTCCATGTGATCATCCTCCTCCTCCTTCTCCCCTTCTTCCTCTCCCTCCTCTTCGTATTCTTCCTCTTCCTCCTTGGCCTCCCACTGGACCCCCTCCTTCTCCTAGGGGGCCAAGGACAGACACACAGACAGATGGCAGAAGTTAAGGAATGAAACTGGAAGATACAGGCAAAGACAGGACACCTGAATCCTAGAAGTGCAGAGAAGACTGGTGGGAACTAAAGAAAAGGACACTCCAGTTTCAGAAATGCTGATTCTGGGAGCAAAGGTGTGGGAGAAAGGAATACATTAGGATCCTAGACACTTGGACATCTGTTACTAAGAAGTCCAGCCATCTGGGGGTAGGAAGAGGGTAAGTGAAACCAAGGGGGAAAGAGATGGGTGGGGTCCTCAGGGCCATCAGGTGCTGGCATTAGGTACTCACACAGTGAGGGCAGCTCCATTTGCCCTCGGGAGCCCGGTCAAGCTCAGGATCAAGGCAGACGAGGTGGTAGGCACGAGGGCAGGTGTCACACAGAATAATTTCCCCACCCTGCTGGCACACCTCACAGTAATCCTGGTGATCCGTCTCGTAGCCATCAACCTCCTCCTCCCCGGCCACTGCAGGACAGCCCAGGACTGTCATATACCCCGGTGGAGGGATAAGGAAGTGGGGCAGGGGGAGATGGAGAGAGAGAGGGAGAAGGGTTGAAGAGAGAAGTCAAAATTGAAAATAAGAATGAGAGGACGGCCCACTGACAGGATCACACGCAGTCAACACTCCTTACCCTTCTTCTTCTTCCTTCCTGGCCGGCCTCTCTTTAGTTTCTTGGTGCGGACAGGGCCATCAGGCCGGCCTGAGGCACTGTGGACACTGCCACTGTCCAGGTCTGACTCCTCAGCCTCTGGTTCAGGACCTTCGTCACTCTGAAAAACATACTGCCCATAGCCCCGTGGCCGTCAGTGAGGCAGACTTCATTCCACACCCTCCCCAGGCCTTTGGCTTCCTGCTTCGTCGTCCCTCACAGATTCCTGTCTCTGGATCCTCGTCCCTCACGGATCCCTGTCTCTGGATCCCTGGCCCTCACAGATTCCTGTCTCTGGATCCTTGGCCCTCACGGATCCCTGTCTCTGGATCCTTGGCCACCAGGTGTTTAGCAGACAGGGACGGGTCACTCACCGAGCCTCCTTTCTTCCTCTTGCCACCCAGCAGCCCTAGTTTTATTTTGAGCGGTGCCATTTTCTTTCCCCGAAGCTTCTTGCGTCCATCAGGCACTCGGGGGCTCTTACTCCGCCTCTTATGGCCTGGACCTGAATGAGGAGTCGGGTGAGAAGAGGAAAAAGGAGAGGTCATGACATCCTGGAATAATGGAGGTCACAGGAGCCTCTGGACTCCTCTGTGGGCTGTGGTTTCACTAAGCCCCACTTCATGGAAAGCATCTCTCCTCCGGCAATCAGGGCTGGGAAGGCGAGAGTTTCAGACTCTAATGTGAAGACATGCGGTTTGGAAGGTGAAAGGACCGTTGTTGGAAGAGAGTTCCCTACCTTTGCCCTCTTTGGTTTTGGCTCTTCGGATGGGTGGGGGCTGGATATCAGCAGCAGGGGGTGGTGGAAGGGCGGGGGGTCCGGAGGGTGCTATGGGGGTGGCCGACGAGACAGCAGCTGACACCTGCTCAGCTACAGCTGCTGCTGCTGCTGCCGCCGCCGCCGCCACAGCAGCTGCTGACCCCTTGAAGGGGTTGTTGGCGCTGAACTCTCTCCATTTGGCCCCAAGGATGGTCATCATCTTAGACATTGGGATCTTAGGATTCTTCTTAGCAATCAGGGGCCTGTAAATACAGAAGCAGAAAACTCGGACCCTTCACAGATGGTCTGGGAACACTGCCATCTCCCCTCATCAATTAAATCTATGTACATGCTAGGATTCCTGGGTGGTGAGAATATGTCCTATTAGGAAAAACAGCCATTTAAGAAACTAAACAAAAATAAGTTTTAAAAAAGCGGGGAAAGAAAAGGTTTAAAAAAGCATTAAAAAAAAAATACAGACCAGGCACGGTGGCTCACGCCTGTAATCCCAGGCTGAAGCAGGAGGATCGCTTGAGCCCAGGACTGTGAGATAAGCCTGGGCAACAAAACGAGATCCTGTCTCTACAAAAAACTAAAATTAAAATAAAAAAAATAATTAGCTGGGTGTGGTGGCGCCTGAGGCTGAGGCAGGAGGATGACTTGAGCTCAGAAGTTGGAGGATACAGTGAGCTATGATCATACCACTGCACTGCAGCCTGAATAACAGAATGAGACCCTGTCTTTAAAAAAAGGGAAATAGGCCGGGCACGGTGGCTCACGCCGGGAATCCCAACACTTTGGGAGGCCAAGGCAGGCGGATCACGAGGTCAAGAGACGGAGACCATCCTGGCCAACATGGTGAAACCCCATCTCTACTAAAAATACAAAAATTAGCTGGGCATGGTGGCACGCGCCTGTAGTCCCAGCTACTCGGGAGGCTGAGGCAGGAGAATTGGTTGGACCTGGGAGGTAGAGGTTGCAGTGAGCTGAGATCACACCACTACACTCCAGCTTGGTGACGGAGTAAAACTCCGTCTCAAAAAAAAAAAAAAGGAAAATAAAAAACAGCAAAATAAAACTGAAAAACATTAAAGGTTAAGATAAAATTAACAGAAATACTTTACTTTTGTATACTACAGTTCATAAAACACTTTCACATACATTATACCTTATCTCGTCCTCACAATAATACTCTTGAGTTGCTATGATTCTCTGCATTTTACTAGTAAGTGCCATGGGCCCTGAAGATGGGCTTCTGTAGGACCAAGTGTGAAAGAGACAGACCGTGCTGGTTCTGCTCTGGGGTGGGGTGCTCAACACCTGTGCTGACATGGGTGAGCCATGGTGCTGAGAAAGCCCCATGTTCAGCAGTGAGGTAGGTGAGACAACATTACTAATGACAGTCGCCAGTTACTGAATGCTCCCTAGGGGCCAGGCACTGATTGTACTGTGCTTTCCATTCACCATCCCACCCAACCCACACAGATTCCTATGAGGTATATATTACTATTCCCAGTTTATAGAAGAGAAAATTGAGGATTGAAGAGGTTAAGTTGCTTGCCCAAAATGAAACCAGATCTGAACCTCAGCAGCTGCCTCCAGAGCACTGAACTGATATGTTAAAGTGCCTCCTCTCCAAAAATACGTCTGTACTGTTTTCTTTTTCTTTTCTTTTTCTGAGATGGAGTTTCGCTCATTGCCCAGGCTAGAGCACAGTGGCATGATCTTGGCTCGCTACAACCTTCGCCTCCCAGGTTCAAGCGATTCTCCTGCCTAGCCTCCTGAGTAGCTGGGATTACAGGCATGTGCCACCACGCCCAGTTAATTTTTTTTGTATTTAGTAGAGATGGCGTTTCACCATGTTGGTCGCAATGGTCTTGAACTCCTGACCTCAGGTGATCCACCTGCCTTGGCCTCCGAAAGTGCTGGAATTACAGCCATGAGCCACCGGACCCAGCCCATCTCTGTTATTTTCTACTGTACTATTCTCTACCCTTCTTCAGGAGCCACCGAAGCTCAGGTCCCACGGCCAGCAATGGACCCTCCATTAGTACCAGGGCCTAAGGAAGGGGCATGGGACCTGCTAAGTGAGCAAAGGAAGTTTAGGAACACTGATGGTATCTCTCAGGTCCAGCTAGAGAGAAGTCACAGAGCAGAAGATGGAGCTGTTGGGGCAGCGGAGGGCTCACTATATTCTGTCCTCACTTCATTCTGTTGGGAAAGAGTTCTCTAACCCAGCACTGGAATCACGATCGCCCCTCCACCCCTCGCCCCTCAGTGAAGAGGTCTTAACTGGGGTTCTTGGATCCTTACGAGTCCAGGAGTTCCCTGAAATGACATGTGGAATTGGGTGTGTATATGCCGTGAATTCTCTGGAGAGCAGTTTCATAGCTTTCATCAGATTCCAAGGGGTCCAGGGCCTCCCTCAAATTAAAAGTGTCTATTAGCGAAGATTCCCCAGTCTTACCGCACCTCATGAACTGGCTGAAGGCTTTGTAGTTGGTGAGTGTGTGGTAATCCTCCTCAGAGAACACATGCTCCACATCCTCCAGGCCCCAGGTCAGAAGCAGAGTTGCTGATGACTTCTGTTCCACTTGCTGCGGGAGAGGGGCTTTGGTGAAGTAGGTGCTCCTCCAGGCCCTATTCCAGGCCCCACACATACCTGTCTACCTACCCACCAGCTTCCCTGGGCTTTCTTGCTTCTTGCTCCATTCTCCAGTCCAGTCTCCATTCCTCCCCTCCTCATGCCCATCTTTAATGCGGATTTCTCACTCTCATTCCCTAATTCTACTCACCTTTTGCCCCCCATCTCCCTCTCCCTTTTTCCGCCGCTTTGTCTTCTTCTCCTTTTTTTCTCGGTGCTTCCTTCTTCGTTTCCGACCTGGTCCGGTTCCATACTCACTGCCCCCACTCTCTGACTTCTCCCGGTACTCATCTCGCTCAGAACCAAATTCTTCCTCACTGTCCTAAGAAAAAGAAATAAAAATAACATTTATTCATCCCTACCATTGCCAGAAACTGTTCTCAGCATATACCATATCTTATCTCTTTTAATCTTCACAACAATCATATGTGATAGAAACTAATTTTTTATCTCCTTTTTTTTTTTTTTTTTTTTTTTTGGAGACGGAGTCTTGCTCTGTTGCCCATGCTGGAGGGCAGTGGTGTGATCTCAGCTCACTGCAACCTCCACCTCCCGGGTTCAAGCAATCCTCCTGCCTCAGCCTCCTGAGTAGCTGGGATTACAGACATGTACTACTGCACCCGGCTACTTTTTGTATTTTTAGTAGAGATGGAGTTTCACCATGTTGGCCAGGCTGGTCTCGAACTCCTGACCTCAAATGATCCACCCGGCTCAGCCTCCCAAAGTGCTGGGATTACAGGCATGAAGCACTGCACCCAGCCTTTATCTACTTTATACAGATGAGGAAACTAAGGCACAGAGAGCCAAATAAATGGCCTGGTATCCTAGACAGAGGAATGCTGGACTCTTAAATTCATACAGTCTTCTTCCGGAGCTTGTGCTTTCAACTGCTTCTCTTTGCTGCTGAGGCAAGTCATGCTGACAACAAGGCTCTTCACTAGGTTGCGGTGAATGAAGTTAGGGTCCCAGATCCCTGAGATACAGGCCAACAGTGGCAGGGAATTGGGGGGCCCAGGGGATCAAGCCTCCCTGGCTTCAGACCCCCACCGCCACACCAGTAATCAGGACCAGAGAAAATGTAGGTCTCTGAGAATGGGTCTCCTGAGCCTTGCCACAGAGTTAGGAATTCTTGACACTTACACGCTTCTTGCGTTTTCGGGGTTTTCCTGGCTTGTTCTCCTTCTGCTTCTTGGGTCCTCGTTTTCTCTTCTTCACACCCAATGCTGAAGGCAGCAGCCGAATGTCATCCTTATCTTTGAAGCAAAAAGCATCAGAAAACCTAAGCCTCTAGGTTTCCAGCCTCTGAGGCCCCTCAACTTGCCCCTTCCCCACCGCGGCAGTTCCCGCTCTCTAGGAACTGGGACATTAACTCCTCCAAGCCCTGCCTCCCCTCACTGGATGCAAACAGAAAGTGTTTCGAGTACTCTGGGATGCTCTGGTTCTGAATGGGAGGTCAGGGGTCAGAAGAGAAGAGCAGCCAAACCACTCCCCTCCCTCCCTTCCTACTAACAAGGGACCAGGCTCCAGGCCATGGGCTCTGACTGTGGCAGGTCCTTTCAGTCACCGCCAGGGCTCCTCCTGCCTTCCCCCTCACTTCGCCAGCTGGCATCCTGCCCAGGAACTGGGGAAGCCATGCCCAGCTGCTGGCCTGGCCTGACCCCAGCACTTGGAGTGGGGAGACACAAGCTGGCAGCTCCCTAAGCCAGATGCTGGGGAGGGAGAGCCAAAGGTGGACACCTGGGTTCTCACACTAACACCCTGGGGCCCTGACATCCTTTTGCCAAGAGGGAGGCCTCTATTTACATTTCCTCGGATAATTACCAGGCATCCTGTCACCCCAACACAGTCCTGGAGGAAAAGAAATCCTCAGCTGGTCATTTTTACTTCTTGCCCACAGGATCACAGTGTCTGCCTCCTTCATCACACCCTAATTCGACAGGAGAAAGTCTCCACAATTACCTAAACATTCCTCCTCCCAAGTAGCCTAAAACCTACCTTCAATTCTATCCCCATCTCCCCGCTCCCTTTGAGAACTTGGGGGCCATACCCTTTGTTTCCCGGTCTCACCCTTCACCTCCATATTTTGTTCCAGATATCCTGACCCATTCATCTATAGGCAGTATGGGAGACCCAAACAAAGATATAGGCGCCGACAGACACACCCAGCACATGCCTTCTCAAAAGCACGCGCGCGCGCGCGCACCCACCCACACACACTCAGGCCCACAAATCCAGAGGAGGGCCTATACCTGCTTCAGCAGGGCTAGGTCCCTGGCTTTCTCCCCAGATGTCTCTATCAGAGGGCCCCAGGCAGGCTCTTCCCTGATGTCCCCCCACCCCATTATCTGTGAAGGTGTCACTACTCTGTGAAGGCTTGGGGAATGGAGAGTTACCCCACATAAAGGAAGACAGGATGCCCCACAGACTTGCCGCCCTGGGGCTCTAGTTCGCCTCCCTCCCCTACCAAGCACTAGACTAACCAGCCAGACCTGTCTAGTACAGAGAGAGGCAGCCGACGCAGGACGGGAAAGCCTGGGCTTGGCCCAGCCCCTAGCTCTAGGACACACAATCCTTTCTCCCTCCCTCAATAGCCAACGGAAAATTAGCCACAATTAACATCAGAGGCCTCCGTTTCCACTGCCTCAGAGTCGGAGCCTCTCCTTCCTTCAGTGCCACCTTTCCTGCTAACTCCAGCATCCTGTGTCCCCTTGTGCAGGAAGACACTCTAGGACTGTGTGCGTGTGTGCAGGGAGGTGGCTGCCGAGAGCCCGGGTGTGAAACGGAATGGGGACTGTAATAGGAAGTCAGCAAGGAAGGCGCCATGCTCCAGCAGCCGGCTCCCCCAGGCCCCAGGGACTTCGGTTGACTTGAACATGGAAACGGAGGCTGCCGGGGCAGTGGCAAGGGCAGGCCAACTGGCTACGGATCAGGGACACGGCCTCGGCCACCATCAGCCAGGGGTGGTGCACAAGCCCGTTCACTGTACTCCCCACCCCAGCGGGAGGTTCCCGAACTTGGGCAGACGTCAGTGGCGGGAGAGGCAAGGCGAGAATGGCGAGGAAAAGCAAGGACGGGTAATAAAGCAAATCTAAGTCCCAACCTCGGTCTCAGCAGCCACTCAATGCTGGCCAGGAGCCCAGACTCTCCCACATCCCCGGCTCGGATCACAGGGAGGCAGGGAGGAAAGAGGCGGGGGCCGGAGGGCGCAGGGCGGAGCCTGGCCGCCCGAGCAAGCGGGAGGAGTCTCGACCGAAGCCTCGCCTCCTGCCCGCCCCTCTCTTCTTCTAATCTCACCATCAATCTCTCACACATATATTTATTTTTTCTCAAATTCCCCTCCCTCCCCCACAACGCACCACCATAATAGGTCTGCTGCACATGCGTACTGCAGGCAGGGGGTGGGTTTGTATTTTCAGACCTTTTGCAAAGAAACTACCAGAATTTTCCGCACCACCCACAATCATTCCCCACCCCCACCCCCAAGGAATCACATCTATATATTATGTTATATTATTTCTCTCGACTTGCCAGAAGGGGGAGGGAGAAGAAATGAGTTTTTGGCTTCCTGCTCCCTTCCCCCACCAACACGACTGCTATTATTTTAAACGTTTAACAATGTAAGGAGACTGGAGAGAGGGGGAAGGGATAAAATTGGTCTTGAGTAAGAATGTAAAACAAAATGGTGAGAATCAAAGCAGTCGGAATGGAAAACAATGGAAACCTCTCCTGTGCACAAATGCATATTCTAGACAAGGAAGAGCGAGGGCAGCCTGAACACATTGCCTTAGAGGAGGGTTATTTTCCCCACACTTAAGTAGACAGAAATAATGAGTGGCCTAAAAATATTTTCCCGAAGTTTTACCTCCGAAAGTCATCTGAGGGGGTGTATCTGGGTCACTCATTCGACTTGGAGGGCTGAAAGGGAGATAAAAATTGCCCAGGGGGAGAGGGGAGGTGGGTTTTCATTTCAGATGTAAAATGTAAGCAGCCTTTGACGTTTCTTCTGGTCTATTCAGAAAGCCAAGAAGGAAAGCGGAGGCCAGGTTGACACAAAGACCCATCTCAACCTCGGATCCTTTCACGCTTCTCTCCCCCACGTACCCAGATCCGAGACCCACCCAACCCCACCCTAGACTCCAAGTCCCAATACAAATAGGTGAGCGCTGCCAAGCCCCTGGCAGGACCTGGCGGCCTTTCTTTTCCTCTTTTCAGCGCCTCTGCCGGAGGCAACCCCAAAGGCACCCTCTCCCCACAACTCCTCATTCCTCCCCTTCCTGCCAAGGCAGGGGGCTCTCTGGGAGAACTTTTTCAAAACTTTTCCCTTTTTCAGACAAGCTTGGGGGGTGGGGAGACTTTATCCAGTTTCCAGGAGACGCACATCCCTCCCCGACCCACAAGAAAGCACCCCCCCCCCCCCCCCCGCTCCCCTAAAGGTCGTCTCGGCTAGACAGGAACGTTTGCCACAGAAGCCACACGGATCAATGTGAGTTTTACAAAGAGCCCGGTGTTGGCCGTTTTGAAGTTTGGTGCATTTGTGCCGCATGGCAGCCAGAGGCCCGGGGGTGCGGACGACCCCCTGCTGTTCCCCAGTTGGGGGGTGTGGACACCCAGATGCTCACCTATCCCAAAGACTAGAAATCACTCCACTAGGAGGGTGGTCTGAGGGGGACACCGCTGGGCGCCTGACGCGGCGCAGCGGTCTGGAGAGCGCCGCCCAGAGAGTGCCGCCGGGTGACTTGTCACCTCGGGGGACGGGTGCTGAGTGATGGTCAAGCTGCAGAACAGCTGGGTGGGCAGTTCACGCCCCCCAACGTGCTCAGGGAGTGGGTGGTTTCAGCGAGAGAGTGAGTGACAGTGAATGGCAGCCACGTGAGAGTCACAGCTGGGCAGCTTGGCCACCCCAGACTGACGGGGTCAGGAGAGGGATCCCCTCCCCACTGCACTTGACACAAAAGAGCCCAGAGCCCCGGCGAGATGAAGGGGGTGGAGCTGGGGGCATCTGGTTCCCCAGACACTCTCCTCTTCGCTCCCCAATCCTAAGGGACTGCTGTCCCCTGCACAGGCTGGGGGAGCGAGGGGACGAGCTCCAGTCTTATTCCAGGAAGTGGTCTGCGTTGACTGTAGCCACCACCTGCCCCTACTCATCAGCAGCCCACAAACATTCACAAGACCCCTCCCTCGCGTGCCACCGCACGCCCCTCAGCTGGCGGGCATCTAAGTCCTCGCGGGTGGAGGGGGGGTCCGATGGACACCGTCCCCACTCTGCCTGCCCAAGTCCTGAGCGGAGGGGGCAGGCCCGTCGGCTGCTCCGGGCGGGGAAACCCCACTCTCCCTCGGTCCAACCCCACCGGGGCCCGAGCCCGAGGGGCGCTCGCGCGGCCGCCCCTCCCCCACGCGCCCCTCCCCCACGCCGCCGTCCGGCCGCCAGGGTCTCCGCGGTCCCTCGCTCGGCCAGGGAGGGGGCCCTGGCTTCGCCTTGGCCGTTTCCTGCCTACCCCCTCCCCGCCGAGGGTAAAAAAAAACCCACCTCCTCCTCCTCCTCCCCCGAAAGCCGCGACCGAGTGGCCCGGTCCGCGCGCGCAGCTCGCGCCCAGCGCTCTCCAGCCGGGGTGGCGGCGGCAGCGGCGGTGGCGGTGGCGGTGGCGGCGGCGGGGGAGGGGTGCGGCGGGGGAGGGGAGGAGGCCTGGCCCCGCGGTCGCAGCCGCCACCGCCCGCCCCGACCGCCCGGACCGCCGCGGGGCCACGGGCCCGAGCCCCGGATTCGCGCTCCGGATTCGCCTCGGCTCGGCCGCGCGGTGGGTGCCTCGCCCCCGCCCGGCTTCGCGCGCCCGCGGCTCCCACTCGGGCTTGGGGGGGAGTCGGGGCGGCCGCTTACCTGGCGGCGGGGGCGGCGGCGGCGGGGGCAGCGGTGGCGGCGGCGGCGGCGGCGGCGGGAAGAGGTGGCAGCCGGGGGGGCTGTGGCGGTCGCGGCCCCGGTCGTGGGCCGGCCCGCGCCCGAGTACTCCCTCGTCGTCGTCCTCCTCATCGTCCTCGTCGGCCGCCTCCACCTCCTCCTCCTCCTCGTCGCCCTCTTCTTCCTCCTCTTCTTCCTCCTCCGACACCACCATCTCCTCCTCCTCCTCCTCCTCGTCCCTCAGAGGGGAAGCCATCCTGTGGCTCTGGCCCCCCCACCACCCCCCCACCCACCGCCCGCCCGCCTCCCCCACCGCTACCACCACCACCTCCTCCTCCTCCTCCTCCTCCTCCTCCTCCTCGGCGGCGGCGTCCTCCTCCTCCTCACCGCCTCCCCCAGCCCCCCAAACCCCTGGGCCACCCCCCTCCGAAACCCCCACCCTCGGGGCCGCCGTCTGAGGAGGGGGGCCAAACCACCCCCAAAAATTGTCTTGGAAAAAATTGAGGAAAGACTTTTTTTCCTTCTCTCTTTCCTCCCAAGAGAACAAGAAAGGGGGATTTAAAATATATATATATATGTATATATATAAAAGTTTTCGACTTCTCTCTGCCCCCCTCTCCGTTGCTTTAAATATATTTAAATTCTGAGGGGGGCGCTCAGAAATATTTCTCAGAGCTGAGGCACTAAGATGGCCGCCTTGAAATTATTTTTAAAACAACCCCCCCTCCAGCACCGCCACCCCCTCCATAAAGAAAGGGAGAGGGGGGAAAATCCCCTTTTCAAACAAAATGGCTGGCTTAATATTTCATTTTTCACCCCCCCATTCTCCTCCCTGTTACACCCCCATCTCCAAGCCTCTACCCAGAAACCCACAAATTTCTCCTTTTTCATAACTGATTAGTGCACAGATTAATAGAGATATTTTCCTTGTGTACTGAAGAGTGTGTGTGTGTGTGTGTGTGTGTGTGTGTGTGTGTGTTGGGGGGGCATGAAGGATTTCTGCATAAAACAAAAATGGCTGCTGTGACTAACTCCCCCCTTATAAAAAATATTTGAGGGGGGGCATTAATCAGTACTCATGCTCAGTCTGACATCAGCATAAATTGTTAAAGGTTAACTAGTTAGATACTAGTCCAACTAGATTTAATTTTTTTTATTTTCTTTACTAGTCTCTTCCTCCCCACCTCCCTTCTCTAAAGAAAAGCTTTTTTTTTTGAATACTTCAGAAGGGAGTGGTTTGATGTGAAGGTTTTTTTCCCCTTCAGGCATTGAAAAGGAAAAAGATGAAATATATGTTTATATATAACTCTGTTTCTACATACCTCATTGAAGTCACAACGCATTTAATTGTGTACATATCTTTTAAATGAGAAGCGGGACTGGATTTTTTTCTTCTTTCTTTAAAAAAAGTGATAGAAATCCTGGTGACTTTTGGGGGAGAGATATGAATAGATACGATGATTGAGTTTTTTTCAAAGGAGTCCATGTTTGATTCTCCCCTTTACCCAGCCTTTTCAGTGATTTATAATTGTTGTAAATTTTATCTTTACTCTTTTACCCCTTTCCCTCGCTTCCCCTCCTCCAATTGCTAGAATGTAAAATTCAACTGACTTGAGAGATTAATTTGGGGGTAAATAGAACAAATTTTTAGGATAAAGAGGAAAGAGTCAAATCTGAAGATCATGAAATTATGTTCTTTTTTCTTCCGTTTCAGTATATTTGCCTTCCCTCCATGATCTCCAACACTATCCGATAAAGTAGAAGCAACTGAGGTACCGTGAAAGAGAAAGGAGCTGGAACTGAGAAAAAGCAGAGGTAGGGGTTATACCCAGGCGTTTTCATCTAACTTTCTGACCTGTGATTTCCAACCGTACCCCAGTGTTTATGGTAAAGTGGTACCAGGAATTGGACAGTTGGAAAGGAGTCCCAAAGTAGCTTTCTCATACAGAGATTTGCTCAGAGAGGTCTAGACAGAAAATGATCCTTGCCAAATGGAGCAAAGGAAGGAGGGCAAATAGCTCAGTTGTACCCTCTCACATTGTTGTTGACCCTTTCTTACTCTAGCTTCCTCTCATTCCTTTGATCTCCCTTTGCCCCTTCCCTTGCTTCCCATTCCATGCCTGTGGAATCATTTCTCTCTGGGCTATTCCTCTACCTCTCCAGTGTAACTGCTGGCCACCCATCTTCTGCGGTGCTCAAGAGCACCCTGAGAGGGAGGGGTAGGTGGGCAGCAACCAGAAAGTATTAGTGACTGGGAAGATGACGCACATTTTTGTTTATGAAGCTAAAATGTTCTTTATTAATGTTCCACTCCCCACACTAATGCACTTTATTGGGTGTTGGTTTCCATCTCTTTTTTTCAACCTGGCCTTTGGAATTCTCTTGCTTCGGTTCCCACATCATTTCTGTACTAAGTCTAACTCTTCCTCCTCTTCTAGTTTTCCAGTCGATTTTGCTCTCCTGTCTTCTTTCTCTGTCCCTCTTTACTAGTTCATCTGGTTATCTCCCTCTTTCTATATGTGGGCTTATCTCTATTTATGTCTTTGTTTTTAACTGAGACTATCCTTCTCATCTCTCGGACCCTCAGGCTCTGTCACCTCTAAGTGACTTTCCGTCTGTGTCTTCTTTCTGCTTGCTTCTGTCTTCCAGTCTCTGACTGTGTGTGGCTCTTCCTCATGTGTGCCTGACTCCCCCTCTTTCTGGCCCCTTCTGTGTGTGTCTGTGGATCGTACTGTGTATGGGAAGAGCGTCTCCACGTGAATGTGGGCCACGCTGCGCATCATGTGCGCTGCAGCCTCTCTGCCTCTGTGCCCTCTCTCTATACTGAGAGCCTCTGCCTGCCACATGTGCCATGATCTGCAGGTGCGGGTGGCTCAAGGTGGCTGTGTGCATCCCTATACAAACATTTGTCATTCTCTCTCTCGAGTGTGCTTTGCATGTGGATTTGCTAATTTGCCTTATTCTCCCTCTCCTTGTCCATCCTCCCTTTTGCCTGTCTGCATCTCTTCCCTGTTCTTTCTTTCTCTCTCTCTCTCTCTCTTTTACTGACCTCTTGATTTTTCTTCTTCTCTCCTTGTTTCTGCCTCTTTACCTGCTTGCTCCTGTTATGGTTCTGCCTGCCTGCCTGTCTGCTCCTCCCTGACTGGCTGGCAGCCTCTTTTTCCTCTCTGGTTGTCTGTCTGCTTCTCTGGCTGTTTGCCCACCACTCTCTCTCTAGCCATCTGTCTCCCCGCCTGCCTGTCTCTATCACTTTTTTAGCCTGCATCTCTCGGTTTGTCTACCTTCCAGGCCCTGCCACGGCTCCCCATCTTGGTTTGCCTCTTCTCTTGCCCTTCTGCTTGTTCCTTCTCTTATTTGTGCCTGTTAAGTTCCTCCTTTTCCCTTGCCTCCCTTTAGATCTCTCTTGCCTGTCTGCCCTATTTGCTGCTATCCCACCATTTCAGGCTTTTCTCTTTAGTCTTCGTACTTACTAGCATTTTCTTCCTTTGCTTCTTTTCTGCCAACATCCGTCAATGAGGATAGTCTCTCTCCCCTAAACCTCTCAGTAACTCCTTTGCCTCAAAGTCTTATCTAACTTCTTGCCACATCCCCTACCCTGCCTTCTCTCATGTTTGCCTTTATTTCAGTTATCTCTTTTTCTGTCTTTCTGGTTCCTCAGACAGTCTGCCTGCCTCAGTCTTTTTGCCATTTTCCCAGTCTCTCACTGCCTTCCTGCCTTTTTGCTGTCTGCTTAGCAGGCTCTTACTGTCCACATCTCTTCTTGCTTTTCTCTCTTCTTTTGTTTCTTTTTTCCCAGTTAACTTCTAAATAGGTAGTACATACTTACGGTACAACATTTTAAAAGTACAGAAAGTGTACTGTGAAAAGTAAGCCTCTCTCCCATCCTTCTCCCATAGTCTCCGAGTTCCTCTCCCCAGAAGCAGCCACTGTTTGACATTTCCTGGATACTGCTCCAGAGAAGAGTCTACACATACACAAGTCTTTTTGCTTGCTTGCTTTTGCTTGTGTTTTGCTGTACTCCTCCCTACTTTTCTTCCAGTTTTTCTGGATGCTCCTTCCTCTGTCAGTCTGTCAGTACTCCTAACTAACTTGGCTGGGCTTGCCATCTCTGGTCTTTTGGATTCTGCCAAGTGCTACCCAAAACACTTGTCTTTTGGATTGACTAGTTGCTGGTTGCATGCGTTCACTACTAGTACCTGAGGAGTGCTCAGGAAGGCTTTACTCTCCAAATGTAGTCTGCTCTGCATGGTAAGTGGTCTGATGACAGCAAGACAGCTTTGTTGGTCCCTTCATCACCGAAATATGTATTAGAGAAGGCATGAAAGCACCAGTAGTACTAAAAAGTATTGTATACGTATAGGCACAGTTAATAAGTAACGGTAAGCTGAGCTTACATGCACACAAAGTAGAGAGAGGACTGCCCTGCTTTTCTCACTTAGTCTGTATGAATTATGTAAGGTCATGTGAATCTAGGATCCTTTAGGTTGTTGACCTAGGCCTAAGAAGTTTGTCTTCCTCCTAGTCTAAAAATCTTTCTCCTGATTAAAACTTTTTTCCTTTTTCATCCAGCCTTCTGGCTCCACTCACATGCCACCTTAGAGACATTTTATAACTCTTTGAAGGAGACAAAGACACAGCCTCTAACCAGGTCTCTTTGAAAAAGATGATAATAAAACTTGTACACACAATGCACTGTTCTTTCATTTCTGCTTTTTTACTGCCTGTTTTTCTGAGTTTAACTGTTTCAGCCTCTATCTTTGTGTCTCTCCACTCTTTCCCGCTTTCCCTCTCTTACTTCTCTTTTCTTGGTTCTTTCTTCTTATCTGTCTGTCTTGGTCTCTATTCTAGCCTCTTTTTCTGATTGGCCCTCTCCCCTCTCTTCTGTCTGATTGGCCTATATCCTTCCATCACCCCATCTGTCTGCTGGATTCTCCCTGTCTGCCTGCAATAATGTATGTGATAGCACTTTATAAATTATAAAGCACTATGTTGTATAAAACACCATTATCACTTTGTGTTCCTTCTTACCTTATTTTTTCTTCCTTTATCTGTCTTTCCTTCTCTCTCTCTTTCTCTGTTTGCCTGTCTGCATCCCTTTTGGTGATTTTGACTGCTTTCTCTGTCAGTCTCCATTCCCTCCCTGCCAGCCTATTTTTCTGCCATCCCTCATCTCTGTCTGCTCAGTTCTTGCGTCTCTCCTGTGTTTCCAGGTTTCTCTACATTTCTTTTGCCTGTCTAGTCTCTCTGTCCTTAAGCCTTTTATCTGTGCCTGTGTGTCTCACTGTCTCTAGCTGCTTGTGTCCCTGCCTGTCACTTTCATTGTGGGGCATCAGTCTCTGCCTTTTTCTGTCTTTCGGTACGTCAAAAAATAAACATTAAATAAAAAATTTAAATTCCTTATGATTAATTGCTAGAGGAGAATATTTTTTGGTTTTAATGAGAAGACTATTAAGGTGAGAACAAAGAACTCAAATATTCAGCTGTGAAATGCAAATGAACAAAAATTTTTAAGGGACTCTCAAGCCAAGAATAGGATTATTTATTTAACGCAAAAGCAAGAAACATATCTAAAGCACTAGTTTCTAACCTTTTAGGATTGGAGAGAGTTAGAAACTTTCCCCAGGGAAGAAAAACACACACACACACACACACACACACAAAATGTCACATATATTTTCATGGTGTTACAAATACCCTGAAGTCTTGGACCCCAGGTTAAAACTCTAATGTAGGGAGCCAGTGGTAATCCGTAATAGAGCACAGACAGGCACTCATACAACAAGAAGATGAAAAGACTGAAAAAAACACTTGCAATCTATGATTTTCTACCCAAGGAGATGTTAAAGAGATTCCTAATTGTCTTTTGAAATATATAGGTTAGTGATAATAAGGAAAGGCATGTAAATACTCAGGATAGTCTAGACCTAATCATAGTATTTTAGAGATGGAAGGTCTTGTAAATCAGTGGTTCTCAAATGGCTAAGAAAGGTTGCCACATGTCCTTCCTGGAGAAGTCTGTCCTTTATTCTGAGAGGATATATTTCTGATATATATTTTTATATAGAATAAATATAGTATATAGTATATTTATATAAAATAAATATATGTATATATGCTTATATTTATGTTACAAGTTATAATGTTACATATTATTAAATATATATACATATTCATATTTATAATGTTAAAAACTTCCTTTCTAAAGCTGAGATAGATCTGTATGGCAGAATGTGAGTAGATTTTAGTCGGGGGGGAGAAAAAGAATAAGGAAATGACTCTATACTGACTGTACAATCTGAAAATTTTCAACATGTACTTCTTTTATAATTACAAAACACTTTAAATAATTTTAAATATCTTTTTATGAGACGTAGTTTCGCCCTTGTTGCCCAGACTGGAGTGCAATGGCACAATCTCGGCTCACTGCAACCTGCGCCTCCTGGGTTCCAGCCATTCTCCTGCCTCAGCCTCCCAAATAGCTGGGATTAAAGGCACCTGCCACCATGCCCAGCTAATTTTTTGGAATTTTAGCAGAGGCAGGGTTTTACCATGTTGGCCAGGCTGGTCTTGAGCTCCTGATCTCAAGTGATACACCTGCCTCGGCCTCCCGCAGTGCTGGGATTATGAGCTTTGTTGTTCTTAATGTCCTTAGTCAGCACAATGAAAAGTCAGCAACCCCATGTTGATTACTAACTTCTTTTTTTTTTTACATTTTATTGATCATTAAAATCTAAAAGTCTAGGATCTACTGCTTTAATCTAACCTGTTCTTGATTTCATCAAGGAGGAAACTTCAGTCCTTCATATATCGCAATCATGATTTGCCATATTAATATATCAGCTATACTATTATATGCATACTATTTTTCTTTAAATCACTCACTTTTCTTTAACTTAAATGAATGATCTTTAAAAGCTAAATTTTGGCCGGGCGCAGTGGCTCACGCCTGTAATCCCAGCACTTTGGGAAGCCAAAGCGGGCGGATCACGAGGTCAGGAAATCGAGACTATCCTGGCTAACACGGTGAAACCCGTCTCAACTAAAAAGTACAAAAAAAAATTAGCCGGGTGTGGTGGCGGGTACCTGTAATCCCAGCTACTCAGGAGGGTGAGGCAGGAGAATGGCGTGCACCTGGGAGGCGGAGCTTGCAGTGAGCCCAGATCGCGCCACTGTACTCCACCCTGGGCAAAAGAGTGAGACTCCCTCTCAAAAAAAAAAGGTAAATTTTCTATTGCTAGAAATAATATCCATAAATCTTTCATTTGATACTGTCATTATGTTTTTCTTCCTAATTTAAAATGCAATAATTATTAAAATAAAAATAAAAGTAAAAGCATCTTGCATGCTACTAATATAGGTACATATTTTAGAAAATATCACTTTAATCTAATTTTATAGGTATAGAAACTGGGGCCTAGATATTGAAAGGATTACCTAAGATCAAGTTAGTAGTTAGAGACAGAACCCGGGCTTGAACTTTTATCTTTCAGTTTCCAATCTAGTGTTCTTCTACTATATACTACATGAGTTCTAAGTCAATGAGATGTCCTAGAGTTTTAAAGGACACTAATATGTGAAACTGATGGTCACATATATTACTGTTATTAACTATACCAACTATACCGCAGAACTAGCAAGGCCAATTTAATAGTGTCTATTATACTTATAAACTTAGTGTTTTCTGACACAGAGTTCCACTTCTTACCATTTATTATAGAGAAACAGTCACCATACTTGTGCATAGGGTGACATTACAGAGCTGTTCATTACAACATTGTTTGTAACAGCAAAAAACTGGAAACACCCTAAATCTCCAATAGTGAGGAATAGCTAAACAAACTACACAGCAATTAAGAAAAAGGAGTTACTGGGGCACAGTTGTCAGGATTTCCTGGGGCTGTGTCACAGGACATTAAAAAGAAAAGAAAAAGAAAAATGAATTAATTCTATATGTAGAGACATGGTTAATATATTGTTGAATGGAAACAAGCAAATTGTAAAACAATATATATGTTATGACATCATTTAGTTTATGTTTAAAGAAATTAAAACAGGCCGGGCGCGGTGGCTCAAGCCTGTAATCCCAGCACTTTGGGAGGCCGAGACGGGTGGATCATGAGGTCAGGAGATCGAGACCATCGTGGCTAATACGGTGAAACCCCGTCTCTACTACAAAATACAAAAAACTAGCCGGGCGAGGTGGCGGGCGCCTGTAGTCCCAGCTACTCGGGAGGCTGAGGCAGGAGAATGGCGTGAACCCAGGGGCGGAGCTTGCAGTGAGCTGAGATCCGGCCACTGCACTCCAGCCTGGGCGACAGAGCGAGACTCCGTCTCAAAAAAAAAAAAAAAAAAAAATTAAAACAATAATATTTTTACTGATATGTTTATTTGGATTTAAATGCCTTTAAATATGCTGGAAGTATACATACTAAACTGGTAACATTGGTTACTTTCAGGAAAAAATAATCAAGGGGGATTGTTTACTTCATGGATAATTCTGAATTTTTACAATGAGATTTTTACAATTTTTACAATGAGAAAGTATGTATTATTTATGTAAACAAAATTAAGTAGCTTCATTGATTACATTAGCAACTGGAGCCAAGTGGGATAAAAAGTAGTATGACTTCTCTAAAGAAATAATTCCTAATGAATCTCTGGTTCTTTGAAGTGAAAATGTGTAAGCAAAGTACAATCAGTAGATGTAATGTAGTTAGGGTTTTTAAAACATTAGTGAGGTTCCACTTTAAAGAATAATTAAAATATGAGAGGGAAAAAGGGAAGGTACAGAAGAGCATATATAACATGGTAACATTTATGAAAGAAAAAAATATGTGAATATTCATAGAATATTCCTGGAAGAATATACAGAAAACTACAGTAGTTGCCATTGGGAAGGGGAAATTTTTTTTTTTTTTTGAGACGGAGTCTCGCTCTGTCACCCAGGCTGGAGTGCAGTGGCCGGATCTCAGCTCACTGCAAGCTCTGCCTCCCGGGTTTAGGCCATTCTCCTGCCTCAGCCTCCCGAGTAGCTGGGACTACAGGCGCCCGCCACCTCACCCAGCTAGTTTTTTGTAGTTTTTTAGTAGAGACGAGGTTTCACCGTGTTAGCCAGGATGGTCTCGATCTCCTGACCTCGTGATCCGCCCGTCTCGGCCTCCCAAAGTGCTGGGATTACAGGCTTGAGCCACCGTGCCCGGCCTAATTATTTTTTCATTGTACATCTTATAAAGCAATTTGAAAATTTTTTAGTGACCAAGAGATTGACTAGGTGAAGGGAGGAGGGACACTTTTTGAGATAAGGCATAAAACAGACATGAAAACCTAAGTAGCAATATATGATTGTGATGATGGTTATGGGCTGTAAAATCAGCATTCAGAGAAGAAAGCTCTTTCTTGGTTGGGAGCAGGGAAACAAGTAAATAACTTTCATATGTAGTTGCATTTGAGGTTAGCTCACAAATAACTGAGATTTGTGTAGCACAGAGGAAGAAAAAAGGCAGTTTGGGTGTGATAAGAAAGAATTTAGTAGGTAGTATGTAGACCTCATATGGCTGGAGTGTTAAGTTCATGATAGGTTATAGTAGGAGTTGGTACCTCTTTAAAGGGTAAGAATTTTTGTATATCAAGTGAAGAGTAGAGGTCAGAACCTTGGGGGAACTTCAAAGGATGAAGTGGGGAGAGGAGAAGCCAAAGAAAAACAAGTTGTTCAAGTGGTAAGTATACCAGGTAGTGTTGATATGGTAGAGTAAGAAGACAGCTTCAGAAGGAAGGTGCGATCATTGATACTAGATGCTTCATGGGGATCAAGAAGAGTACAAACTGACAGTTCCTCAAAAAGGTAAATACAGAGCTACCATATGACCTAGCAGTTTCAATACTAAGTGTACACCCAAGATAATTGAATCATATGTCCACACATAAAGTTGTACATGAATCTTCATAGAACCATTATTCATAATAGCCAAAAAGTGTAAACAAAAATATCTAGCAACTGACGAACGGATAAATACAGTGTATCCATGCAGTGGAATATTATTCAGCCATAAAAAGGAATGGAGTACTGATACATGCTACAAGATGGATAAACTTTGAAAACATTATGCTAAGTAAGAGAAGTTAGACATAAAAGGCCACATATTATTTGATGCCATTTATATGAAATGTCCAGAATAGGCAACTAGAAGATCAGTGGTTGCGCAGGTTTCAGGGGCGGGAAGAATGGGAGGGACTGCTAATGGATATGGGTTTCTTTTTGGGGTGATGGAAATGTCTGGAATTCTGGATAATGGTGATAGTTTGCACAGCTTTGTGAATATACTAAAAACCCCTGAATTCACTTTAAAATGGTGAATAAGGTATATGAATTCTATCTGAATTTTTTTTAATACAAACCAGCCAATACAGTGACTCACACCTGTAATCCCAGTGCCCTCTGGGAGGCCAAGAGAGGAGGATCACTTGAGGCCAGGAGTTTAAGACCAGCCTGAGCAACATAGCAAGACTATCTCTACAAAAAAAGTTTAAAAATTAGCCAGGCATGGTGGCTCGTGCCTGTAGTCCTACCTACTCAGGAAACTGAGGCAGGAGGAGAGCTCAGCCCAGGAGCTGGAGCCTGCAGTGGGCTATGATTATACCACTGCACTGCAGCCTGGGCAACACAGTGAGACCTTGTCTCTAAAAAAACAGTACAAACCAAGAAAAGTATTGTACTTGTCATTTGGTCACCTTTAAAGCCAGTTTTAGTGAGGAAGTTAGATATCAGTGAAAGATTGTGAGAAACCATTAAAATATTGCTTACAGAGGGTTTTTTGTTTTGTTTCATTTTAGTGACAGGGTCTTGCTCTGTCACCCAGGCTGGAGTGCAGTGGTGTGATCATAGCTCACTGCAGCCTCCACCTCCTAGGCTCAAGCTTTCCTCCTGCCTCAGCCTCACCAGTAGCTGGACTACAGGCACACACTACCACAACTGGATAGTTTTAAATTTTTTTATAGAGATGGAATCTCGCTGTGTTGTTCAGACTGGTCTTAAACTCTTGGCCCCAGGCGATCCTCCCATCAGTGGCCTTCCGAAGTGTTGGGATTACAGGTGTGAACCACCACACCCACCCTTTTTTAATTTTAATTTTTGTTTTTGTTTTTTTTTGAGACGGAGTTTTGCTCTTATTGCCCAGGCTGGAATGCAGTAGCACAATCTTGGTTCACCAACCTCCACCTCCCAGTTCAAGTGATTCTCCTGCCTCAGCCTGCTAGGTAGCTAGGATTACAGGTGCCTGCCACCACAGCCAGCTAATTTTTGTATTTTTAGTAGAGATGGGGTTTCACCATGTTGGCCAGGCTGGTCTCGAACTTCTGACCTCAAGTGATCCACCCACCTTGGCCTCCCAAAGTGTTGGGATTACAGACGTGAGCCACTGCGCCTGGCTAATTCTGTATCTCTACTGTTGCCTCCAGATTCCCTCATCTTGTGTAAGAAGCCCCTATTTCTTTAAGGCTGCAGCAGTCTTGCTGTGTGCTCCTTACCTTCTCTTCCTCACTGTTTTCTACTTACCTCCTGACATTTCCTTCATTGAAGACTGACACCTGACTTAGTCCTGCCATCATCTTCGGTGACCTTAGGATCGACATGAATGATCTATTCATCACCCAGACTTTTTGGTCCCTTGATCCCCTTATTTCCAGAGACCTGTCTGGCCATCCCACTTCTGACCCCATCTCTGGACTTCCTTTTGAAATATTAAGTTCAAACCCCCAACTTGGGCCACAACTTTCTATCCTTCCAGCCCCTCATTTACTTCTCCTCTACTCCTGGACCCACCATGAGACACTGTAGTCCCTTAGCTCCTCATTTTCTCCTCATCAGCTATGCCATCTTCACCTCTTTTCCTACCCAGCTTAAATTCCATGGTCTGTCATTTTAACCACGCTCCTGCCACTGTCTTGGTGCCCTTTTCTTATTTTCCTTCCTGCAAACCTCTGGCCTTGTATCACTCTGGTTGCTTGTTTACACCCAGGATGCAAAGGGCTGCTGAAGAAAACATCATGACCCTTCAGACCAGTGTTTCTGCTCATCCTTTTTCCTAGTCAGCTTAGCTCTCCACAGTGACTTCCTCAAAACCTTCTCCTTATACTAGTTCATTTTAAAGAACAGGATACATAATGTTCATTTTAATATCATAATAGATAGAAAATCTTATCTACTTCCAGGAGCTGGATTATCATATGAAAACTCCCTTGAAATTCCAACACTCGCTGTGCGCGGTGGCTCAAGCCTGTAATCCCAGCACTTTGGGAGGCCGAGACGGGCGGATCACGAGGTCAGGAGATCGAGACCATCCTGGCTAACACGGTGAAACCCCGTCTCTACCAAAAAAAAAAATACAAAAAAACTAGCCGGGTGAGGTGGCGGGCGCCTGTAGTCCCAGCTACTCGGGAGGCTGAGGCAGGAGAATGGCGTAAACTCGGGAGGCGGAGCTTGCAGTGAGCTGAGATCCGGCCACTACACTCCAGCCTGGGCGACAGAGCAAGACTCCGTCTCGGAAAAAAAAAAAAAAAAAAAGAAATTCCAACACTCGACTACATGTTTAACTAGATCCATATTTGTCCTTTTATCCTTTCCTCGTGTCCTGTCTGAAGCTAATCCCTATACTTGGGCTCTTGGTCTCACCCATGCCACCTTCTCAGGGACAGTGGTTACCAGTGATCCTCTAACTCAGTCCTTTATTTCCCACTTGCTCTTTCCCAACCACATTAAAATGTGCTCAAATCTCCTTATCTTTGAAAGAAATACTCTGGACCCCTTTAGCTGCCACCTTACCGCACTGTGTCCATTCACAGCCAAGCCTCTTGAAAGAATTAACTGCCCTCAGTGTCTACTTGCCTACTCGTTTTCCAGCCCTCTGCCCCCACTACAGCTGCTTTCACCAAATTACCAACAACCTCCTGGTTGCTAAAAATCAGAGGATGTTCTTAGTTCTTCACTTGACCACCCGCTTTTTGAAAAATAATTTGCTTGACTTCTGTAGTTTTGCATTCCTGGTTTTTCCTTTGCCTCTCTGGCTCCTCCTCGTCAGTCCCCCTTCAAAGAGGCAGTGCTGTATGGATTAGTGGTCAGCCATGGTACTTAAGAACGTGGGCTTGGGAGACAGGTCTGGGTTCATATGCTGCTTCCACTTCTCAGAGTTTGCTTCTTCAACTAAAATGGCAATATATAAGTCTTTTTGTGAAGCCCTAATATTACCAAGTCAATGGAATTATACTTTTAAGGTCTTTAGTACTGTGTCTGACACACAGTAAGCAGGCATGCAGTAAACTCCACTGACTCTCCAAGCTTATACTAGGCGCCCCTCCTATGTGCTACCATATTATCCTTTATCTTTCTCATTAGGCTCCAGAGAGGAGGGGCCCTGTCACCCTTCTCCACTGTCGTATCAGTCTAGCACCAGGTGCACATTAGGCACCCTGTAAATAAATATCTGTTGACTGCTTCAAGTGTTTAATATATGGCAAAGGTGATACTTTAAATCAGTGGGGCAAAGGATTATTGATAAATAATGATGCATAATCGATAAATGGAAAACTTTGTGAAAATATAAAAGGTGGATCCTTACCATTTACTAAACTAGTTTTCAGATGGATTAAATAGTGACATTAAAAACAAAAATTGGCCAGGCACAGTGGCTCAGGCCTGTAATCCCAGCACTTTGGGAGGCCGAGGTGGGCTGATCACAAGGTCAGGAGTTCAAGACCAGCCTAACCAACATGGTGAAACCCCGTCTCTATTAAAAATACAAAAATTAGCCGGGCGTGGTGGCGGGCACCTGCAATCCAAGCTACTCAGGAGGCTGAGGCAGGAGAATCACTTGAACGCGGAGGTTGCAGTGAGCCGAGATTGTGCCACTGCACTCCAGCCTGGGCAACAGAGCAAGACTCCATCTCAAAAAAACAAAACAAAACAAAAATGTAATTCTGCTCAATTCAGCAAGACCAAAAAATTTTTTAGAGAACTAGAATGAGGTAGAAAAAGTGTGGAAGAATATTTTCCTGATCTTGTGGATGAAAAAGGCTTCAGCATACTACAAGCGTCAACCATAAAGGAAAACGTGGATACATTTAACTCAGTGAAGCTAAATTTTACTATGTAAGGAAACATCATAAAGTTAAAAGACTAGCTAGGAAAATATTTGTGCCATTTATGACAGATAATTTTATTCAGTAAATACTGTGTGCTCTAATAGAGCTCAGACATAACAGAAACTACTGTAGCTCAGAAAGATACTTTATCCAGGAAACTAGGGCTTTGGAAGGGCCAAAGAAGAACTACAGACTGGGTTTCCAGAGTGACAAGAACATTGTAAGGACAGGCTTGGTGGCTCACGCCTGTCATCCCAACACTTTGGGAAGCTGAGATGGGTGGATCACTTGAAGTCAGGAGTTCAAGACCAGCCTGGCCAACATGATGAAACCCCATCACTACTAAAAATACAAAAAATAGCCAGGCATCATGGTGCATGCCTGTAATCCCAGCTACTCAGAAAGCTGAGGCAGAAGAATCTCTTGAACTCGGGAAGCGGAGATCTCATTGAGCCAAGATTGCGCCACTGCACTCGAGCCTGCGTGACAGAGTGACTCCACCTCAAAGAAAAAAAAAAAGAAGAAGAAAAGAAAAAAAACGTTTTAGAACTGGCCCACCAGAGATCTACTTCCTGTTTCTTCTGTGATCAAGAAGCTACCAGGGTGGGGTACTGGCTCCAGGATTACTCCAATATTGTAAAATAGCAGGAGTAAGGGAATAGAAAGGAAGATAGCGAGCTAGTGTTTGTATTCTTGATGAAATAAAGATGTCACAGAAATCAACAATAAGAAAAAGACCAATAGAAAAAAACAAAAGTAGTAAAGTATATGTACAAAAGATGAACAATAGGATGATGATTGCTGACTTTTATTGAGTTTTACTCTGTGTCCAGGAACTATCTAAGATGTACTTAATATGTACTAACTCACTCCTTTCAATAACCTTATAAAGTAGAAACTATCCTAATACCCATTTTACAGATGAGAAAACAGACAAAGGGAGGTGAAATATCTTGCTCAAGGTCAGAGCTATTGAGAGGTGGGCATTTATACCTAAACTTGTGGACCATAGTAGACCTGAAAAAAGAAAACTGGATGGTGTGATGGCTCAAGAATAAGAAGCTGGCTTTAGGAGGGCATAATGAATTTGTTTCTAGATGTGCTTAGCGCAATATGATGGTGTGACATCTTTTTAGAAATAATTTCTGGCTGGGTAGGGTGGTTCACACCTGTAATCTCCACACTTTGGGAAGCTGGGGTGGGTGGATCACTTGAGCCCAGGAGTTCAAGATCAGCCTGAGCAACATAGTGAGACACCGTTTCTACAATTTTTTTTTTTTTTTTGAGATGGAGTCTTGCTCTGTCGCCCCCAAGCTGGAATGTAGTGACATCATCTTGGCTCCCCAAAACCTCCACCTCCCAGGTTCAAGCAATTCTCCTGCCTCAGCCTCCCAAGTAGCTGGGATTAACAGGCATGCACCACTGCACCAGTCTAATTTTTGTGTATTTTTTTTAGTAGAGACGGGGTTTCACCATGTTGGCTAGGGTGGTCTTGAACTCCTGACCTCAGGTGATCTGCCCAACTCGGCCACCCAGAGTGCTAGCATTACAGGCATGAGCCACTGTGCCTGGCCAAAATAAATAAATTTAAAAATAGAAGTAACTCAACTTCTGAGCTATGGAATAGTTCTCTGTACCTCCAGTACCTAATAACACAAATACTGCAATATATCTTTTCAATTAAAAGATTTTTTGTTTGTTTTTTAATTGATTAAAAGATTTTATCTGGTCTGCTCTTCCTTCTATTGCTGCCTTTTAGCTAAATCCTTTTCCTTGCTCTCACTGAATAAGGGGATATCATCTTAATGAGAAGGAGGAAGATGTAAGCCCAAAATTGTTGTAATTGTTGTCTTTGCCTTCTGCAAGTTTTTTAAATCTTTTTTGTTTTGTTTTGTTTTTTGTTTTTTTTTTTGAGACGGAGTCTCGCTCTGTCGCCCAGGCTGGAGTACAGTGGCCGGATCTCAGCTCACTGCAAGCTCCGCCTCCCGGGTTTACGCCATTCTCCTGCCTCAGCCTCCCGAGTAGCTGGGACTACAGGCGCCCGCCACCTCGCCCGGCTAGTTTTTTGTATTTTTTAGTAGAGACGGGGTTTCACCGTGTTAGCCAGGATGGTCTCGATCTCCTGACCTCGTGATCCGCCCATCTCGGCCTCCCAAAGTGCTGGGATTACAGGCTTGAGCCACCGCGCCCGGCCTAGATCTGCTTTTTAAAATTTATTTTATTTTATTTTATTTTTGAGACAGAGTCTTGCTCTGTCACCCAGGCTGGAGTGCAGTGGCATGATCTCAGCTCACTGCAGCAACTGCCTCCCAGGCTCAAGCGAGCCTCGCACGTCAGCTTCTGGAGTAGCTGGGGCTACAAGCACAGGGGCCACCATGCCCAGCTGTAGATCTTTTTCGATTGACCACTGTGATGGAAACTGAATAGTCCTATACAAAATGGCAAAAACCAAACTTTTCCCCATTTGACATTGCTTTTTAACAATTTCTTAATAGTTTTCTGTTGGCTGGCCAGCTAGAAGTATCTTGCTTTTCATCTATTTTCAAGCCCCAGTTGTTCCAGCAGAATTGCACACTTTTCCCAGCTGATTATCTTTTAGGTTATAAATTTGTCATGGGAAATGCTAACCCACACTGGCTTCCTCTTACCCCTTCACTTGCTCTTGGGCCCTTTCGCCATCTAGCACTCCAGTCTGTAAAATAAATCTTTTTTTTTTTTGAGACGGAGTCTTGCTCTGTCGCCCAGGCTGGAGTGCAGTGGTGTGATCTCGGCTCACTGCAACCTCTGCCTCCTGGGTTCAAGCCATTCTCCTGCCTTAGCCTTCCAAGTAGCTGGGATTACAGGAGCTAATTTTTGTATTTTTAGTAGAGATGGGGTTTCACCATGTTGGCCAGGCTGGTCGCAAACTCCTGACATGAAGTGATCCACCCATCAGCCTCCCAAAGTGCTGGGATTATAGGCATCAGCCACTGTACTCGACTGAGAATCATTTTTATTTCAGACTGAATGAGATATAATTAGTACATTAAAATCAAATTATTTTATATTCCAAAACTGTAGAACTCCTAAAATGTATCCCAGAGTCAATAATAAAGTTATCCACTCACTTCATTAGAGGAAGAGTTTGAACTTTGGTGTCAGAAAGGTAACACCTGGAATCCAAGCTCTGCCACTTAATAACTATGACTCTGGGCAAGCTGTTTATCCCTCAAGTCTCAGCTCCTTCATCTGTAAAACAGCACTATTAATGCCTATCTCAAAGGGTTGTTGTGGTGAGGGTTACGTGAGCTAACTTACATAAAGCACTGGCTGTAATAAGGTACTCGATAATTGGTAGCTGTTACTCTAAACCATCAAGTTTACTGTTAGCCACTTCTCTCTTCAGAGATTCACTTAAGATGATTGCAAGGTGAGAAGATTCACAACCTGAGTTATGAGCTTAAGCACCTTAAACTCCTTTAGGAGCAAAGGACTGACTTTAGCTACTCGTCTCCCAGTAATTGGCCCCGTTCCCTTGCTTTCATCACTGTGTAAAGAAGCTCAATTCTGGCATGATATGAAACAGACCATATTTTACTTGACTCAAAAACTTCTCCTAATGAAGGAATAAACACTATTGTTAGGTCGGAAACTGAGTGTTAGTCGCAGATACAGTCTGTAATTTTCTAATCATGTCAGATGTTACCTGGATGCTGAAAAATGCCAAATCTTAAAATCCTGAGGGCAGGATTCATTACTAAATAAAGAATGGCTAGCACAAGGAATGGGAAAGAAAACTAAGGCTTTCTGAGTGTCTTTTCCAAGGACTCTTTATAGTGCTGGGCAGGTTCCCATTCCTTATTTAACCTTCTCAACAACACTATAAGGTGGCATCTTTTTAGGGTGACCATGTCCTGGATCTTGCCTGTTGCCCTACTGTCACCTTACTTTCTATTATCTGTATTTTATGGTTGAAGAAACGGAATCCAAAGGAAGGTATTTAAATATTCTGTGCATGGTTATAAAGCCAGAACACTCCTCCTTTCTGCATTTGGATTTCTTCTAAGAATATCCCATGCATACCTTGTCCAACTGCAGCCTGGCTTCTCTAACAAAGCCACCGTGACCTATTTGCAGAATCCATGGTCGCTCAGGTCTTCATCTTACGTGACCTCCGTGCAGCACTTTATGCTGTTGACCGCTCCCCTCTCTTCTATGCTCTCTCTTTGGCTTCTGTGGCAACATTTCCCGCTTGGCCTCTTTCATCCCTCTAGCTCTTCCTTTCCAGTGTCCTTTCCTCCTCCCCAAACCTCTACGTAGATTACACTTCACCCTTAAGGGGATCTGATCCTTGACTAGCTACAGCTGCTATCTGTCAATAATTCCCACACCTATAACTCTAGCCCAGAGCTGTCTTTCAGGATCCAGTCCTATATATCCAATAAGATCTGGACATGTGACTGCATGCCCCAGAGTTACCTCATACAGCTAACTAAAAATTCATCACTTTCCTTCCCAAAGTCTTCTTCCAGCAGTTCCTTTCACCATCCTCCCAGTTATCCAGGCCAGACACGGGTGTCATCCTTGACTCCTCCCTTTGCCTTAGACCCCTACCCAAATGATCAAGTCCTCCTATTCTCTCTTCAGTTCATCTCTGATCTCCACTGCCACTAACCTAGTTGTGGCTGCCTTTGGATCTCACCTGGACTACCGCATTAGCGCCAGTCTCTCTGTCTCCACTTTCTCTCCCTCATTTCCTTCTCTCTTGACATTGTAGTCAAGTCACCTTTTGAAAATGCAAATCTGATCATGTGATTCTTTCTATAAAACCCTTAACTCTGGGCCAGGCGCAGTGGCTCACACCTGTAATCCCAGCACTGTGGGAGGCTCAGACAGGCGGATCATGAGGTCAGGAGTTCAAGGCCAGCCTGGCCAACATGGTGAAACCCCGTCTCTACTAAAAATACAAAAATTAGCCGGGTGTAGTGGCACGCACCTGTAATCCCAGCTACTCAGGAGGCTGAGGCAGGAGAATTGCTTGAACCCGGGAGGCGAAGGTTGCAGTGAGCCAAGATCATGCCATTACACTCCAGCCTGGGCAATAAGAGCAAGACACCGTCTCAAAAACAAAACAAAACAAAACATAAAACACTTAACTTGGAATTGTACACTATAAAAGGGTGAATATGATGATATGTGAATTATGTCTCAATTTTTAAAAAAACTTACCCTGGTTGACAAAGCCTTCTATGATTTGGCCTGGCTCAGCATCTCTCATGGGCTTCCCTCCTCCTGCCTCCCATTTTCCTCTTAGCTTTACCATGCAGCAGTTCCTTCTGCCTCCGAGTTCTCCACACTTTCCAGTCTACGTTTGCATTTCTTATCCTGTGCAGGAAGCATTCTCTCTTCCACCTGTCCCTGGTCCTCTTCCTCCCCACTTGACTGACTCCTCCTTGTCCTTCAAATCTTAGCTTGAGATGATACTCCCCCAGAAGGCTTGGTCCCCCCGGACTGGGTTAGGTGCTCCTGATGTGTGTTTCCTACTTAGCTCTTTTGTAGCATTCACCAAATATTTGTTCATTCTGTATTTACTGAGTGACTGCTCTGGGCTGGGCACTGGGCTAGGTGCTGGGTATTTCACAAATAAGAGATGTGGCCCTTGCCCCCATGGTGCTTACAGTCTAAGAAGGAAAGAAAATGGACATTAAACAGTGAATTACCCTAAATATTTTAATTATAATTATGACATTTCAGAGCACCCTGGGGAAGGCGTGTTAAAGGACTTGACATAATTGGAGGTATCAGAGAAAGTGTCATTTAAGCAACTTTAAGGAGTCAGGGGGCCAACTGAAGAGTGGTGGGTGGAGTGTTCCACGCAGAGGAACAGCATGTAGGAAGGCTCTGACGCAAAGCTTGGGGGGCATTTCAGAAACTGAAAGGCCAATGTGGGAGACAAAGAAGAGCCTGAAAGAGCCAAATCTTACCTTCTGGACCATGGTAAGGGTTTCTAAGTTCATCTTAAAGAGAAGTAGGTTGCCTTTGAAGACTTTTAACGTGGGAATTTTAAAAGTTCCCCATGGCGGCCGGGTGCGGTGGCTCGCGCCTGTAATCCTAGCACTTTGGGAAGCCGAGGCGGGCGGATCACAAGGTCAGGAGATTAAGACCATCCTGGCTAACACAGTGAAACCCCATCTCTACTAAAAAAAAAAAAAAAAAAAAAATTAGCTGGGCGTGGTGGTGGGCACCTGTCGTCCCAGCTACTCGGGAGGCTGAGGCAGGAGAATGGCGTCAACCCAGGAGGCAGAGCTTGCAGTGAGCCGAGATCGCACCACTGCACTCCAGCCTGGGTGACAGAGCAAGACTCCATCTCAAAAAAAAAAGAAAAAGTTCTCTGTGGCTACTGTGTAAATAAGGAAGCAGGATGACAAGTTAAGAGACTCACAAACTTCCCGTGAATCTCCCACTAAACTCTAAGCTCCTAGAGGGCAGAAACTGTGTCATTAGTTTTTGTATCCACAGTTTCCAGGACTGCCTGACAGATGCTCAGTATCATTTTAATGAATTGAATACATGATAGGGCCAAGATTCCAACCTAGGCTTTTAAGAAAGGCTCAGCTCAAGTATCAATGCCCTATCTCCCCTACACACAACCCTTCAAAGACCACCCCTCCACTCCTCCCTAGACTGGGCTGGGTACCCCCTTTTACCTCCAGTGCATCTCTGGTGGATTGTATTTTCTAAATATGGCCACATTAATGTCTCACATCCCACGTGTTCTTCTTACAGTGTAATTCTGAGACTCTTCCCGCTGAGAGGTGGGAGTAGTTCCCTCCCCTTGGAATGGAGGCTAGGTCATATGATTCAGCTTCCTCTTGGTTCTCTTGGGATGCTGTGAGGAAGCCCAGACTGCCCCGTGTAGAGGCTCATGTGGAGAAAAACTGATAGTCAGCACTGAGAGCAATGTGAGTGAGCCATCTTGAAAGTGGATCCTCAGCTCCCAACAGTCCACCCCAGTTCACACCTTTTGGAGTAGAAGTGAGCCATCCCTGCTGAGCCCTACCCATATTGCAGATTCACTGGCAAAATACAGCAGTGGTAGGTAACTAGAATAGCATCCTATGTTTGACATGCAGGGAGGCGGTATGTTAGTTGGATGGGCTATGACTACCTTGGTACTTATTAGTTGTATGACTTTTGGCAAGTTACTTTACTTCTCTCTGCTTCAGTGTTGTTTTTCAGTATAAATGAAAATAGTACCTATGCCTTAAGTTTGTTGGGAGGATTAATGTTGGTAAATGCAGTTCTACAGGTAAGACAGATGAGTCATGTGAGCATCTCCTCAGACATGCCTCTGATCATTCAGCTGTCACTCTCATGTGATTCTGTGTCTTTATTGTACTTTCACTCTATTCATAATATGTTTATATATAGGCATGTGTATGTACAGGTTGAGCATCCCTAATCAGACACCCAAAATCCTCCTAAATCTGAAACTTTTAGATGCCTACACGACACCACAAGTAGAACATTCTACACACAAGTAGTTAACACAAACTTTGCTTCATGCACACAATTTTTTTCTTTCAGATGGAGTCTCACTTTGTTGCCCAGGCTGGAGTGCAGTGGCGTGATCTTGGCTCACTGCGGCCTCTGCCTCCTGCATTGAAGCAGTTCTGCGTCAGCCTCCTGAGTAGCTGGGATTATAGGCACTTGCCACTACACCTGGTTAATTTTTGTATTTTTAGTAAAGACAGGGTCACTATGTTGGCCAGGCTTATCTTGAACTCCTGGCCTCAAGTGATCCTTCTGCCTCCCAAAGTGCTGGGATTACAGGTGTGAGCTGCCACACCCAGTCTAGGTACACAATTATTTAAAATATTGGCCAGGCACGGTGGCTGGTGCTTATAATCCCAACACTTTGGGAGGCCTAGGCAGGAGGACTGCTTGAGGCCAGGAGTTTGAGACCAGCGTGGGCAACATAGGAAGACCCTGTCTCTACAAAAAACAAAAAATTAGCCAGGTATAGTGGTGCTACTCGGAGGCAGGAGCATTGCCTGAGCTCAGGAGTTTGAGGTTACAGTGAGCTGTGATCACACCACTGCACTTAAGCTTTTACCCCCATCCCCACTTTGATGGATTCACTTCACTTATTCATTCACCAGCTTTTTGGTTTTTTCTTTTTAGTGCTTTCTGTGTGCCTAGAATACCTAGTAGTTGTGGTGCATATCTATTTGTATTTTGAATCCTTAATCTTTGGCTTCCAGGATAAAGATCAGTCAGGTTTCAAATTCTGTGTGCTTTCTTCCAGCTAAACCGTGTGCTCTACTGGCCCATGATCAAGTGGCTGTTCTCCCAACAGCAGCCCAGCCATGTGGTCTCCCTAAACTTAGCTGTGGGGCTGGATGCATTAACCTTATCCTAATGTATGATTGGATGTTATCGTATCAAGACCAAATGATAGATCCCTTTACTCAGCTCCAAGGTACAGCCAGATTAACATTTGGTACAGTAGTAAAACACCTGAGACTCGTCATAAATTTAGCCCCAAAGGTTAAAGCTTTAGGAATTTCTGCCATGGGTTGCCACGGTTCTGCCACAGGTTGAGGCAGACCATTGAGACAGGTGCCAGAGTATTGGGACCACACTGTATTGTCACTTTTGATATTTGACTTTTGAGGCTTTTTCAGTTATTGTTGTGTATGTGTGTGTGTGTGCATGCTATTTCAGGAGTAGGAGTAGGGGGTTGGGCTATTTGGAGAACCTGATGGAAATTATAGCTCCGTTTTCCAAAAATAATACACATCCACAGACACACACACACAGAGTATTTAGAAACAGTTTCAGGATAGCCAGGTTAGTAATCCACCTGTGACTTGCCATAAGGGTGGAAACTTTTTTATACCGTAACTTAGTCCTTTATTATGTACTATGTTCATTTACCTTTTCATGTGTGCATGTTTTATCCCAGTGAGTACGCAAGCTTCCTCCAAGGAACATATGCCTCTTTATGACCCCCAGTAATATGTGCATGTAGGGACCTCACCTGTGGGAAATCTTGCCAGTTGAGTCCTTTGAAGCTCTGTGATTAACTGGGGACAGCAGCCTTCCCTTCAGCACTCCACCCTCCACCCACCACCCTCCAGCGCAAAAGAGACTATCACAAGAGGACTTGGACCCTGCATTCATGTTCTGTTTGCTCTCTAGGTTTTAGGCTAAAGCATTATTTACATAATCCTCATGCAAATATCCACTTGGCTATTTAGAGAACAAAGCAGTGCCTACTGGAAAGATTTTTTTTTAAGTATTAATAAATGAATGCATTACATTATTTTTAAAAATTGTGATGTCTTTATATCTTTGTCAGCTCCATACCTTGCCCTATACACTCCCATACCTGTAATCAGGACCCCTTTTGTTCTATCCCATGAATTCCTAACTGCACTCCTTTCCTGCCATGTGCTTGTGAGGAAAAAAAAAAAGCGGGCATAAACCTAATGCTAATGGAACGGTGGCCGTGTGGTTTTTCCTTGTTTTCTTGTCCTTCCCTCCCCCTTATAAATGTCCAAGGGCCACCTTTCCATCCTAACTTTGAAAGGGTTTTCCCTCCAGGCTTGTCTCCCTGACTCTGTAAGTAATTACAGCCACCTGGTGGCCATATGGGGAAATGACAGATGGATTGGCCCCCAAAAAATCTAGTGAGTCCCTCTTTTTTTTTTTTTTTTTTCTGAGATGGAGTTTCATTCTTGTTGCCCAAGCTGGAGTGCAATGGCGCTATCTCAGCTCACCGCAACCTCCATCTCCCGGGTTCAAGCGATTCTCCTGCCTCAGCCTCGCAAGTAGCTGGGATTACAGGTGCACGCCACCACGCCCGGCTAAGTTTTTAGATTTTTAGTAGAAACAGGCTTTTGCCAGGTTGGCCAGGCTGGTCTTGAACTCCTGACCTCAAGTGATCCTCACACCTCGGCCTCCCAAAGTTCTGGGATTACAGGCGTGAGCCACTGCACCTGGCCAGCGACACTCTGTGGAATAACTTTTGGTTTTGGGGTATAGGGGAAGCAGGGAAAGGGAATCCTGTGGATAGAGACTGTAGCACAGGAACCAGACATCCTATTCCTCCATCCTTCCTTGCCTACTAGGACACAACATCCCCCCCACTAGTTATAGACAGATGAGTTCTCTTAACATTTGAGTTCATTCACAATTTATTGAGCAGCAACTGTGTGCTCAGCAATGAAAATATAGCAGTGAGCAAGATGTGAACAAGATCTCTGCCCTCATGAGCTTACAATCTAGCAGTACAGCCAGCCTATTACAACCATAATTTTACAATTGTAATAAAAACTCTGGAAAATGCATGGTGCTAACCGATTTATCAGAAGTCTTGACCCACCAAGAAATCAGAAAAGAACTAAGGAAGGAACATTTAGGATCAGCTAGGCAGAAAGTGAAAGGAAGCGTGTTGCAGGCAGAGAGGACAGTGTGTGAGGGCTCCGCGGCAAGACATGTAATGAACTGAAAGCCAGTGTCTGGGCTGTAGAGAACAAAGAGGGGTGTTGCGAGATGAGCCTGATTTATACAAGGCCTTTGAATTTAGGACTTTATTCCAAAAGCAGGTGGAAGCCACTGAAGAAACTAAGGAAAGTTCGATGTTTAGGTTTGTTTTTCATTGCTGACTCTTATTGCAGCATGGAAGGCAGAAGTGGAAATGGGAGAACAGGTTAGGAAGTTTCCATAGCAGTTTAGACAAGAGGTGATGGTAACTTGGAGAAAAGAAGATAGGTTCCAGAGATATTTAGGAGACAGATTACACTTGATGAGTGACTGGATGTGTGAGGAAAGGGATGTGTTTCTGGCAAGAGGCATTGAAGTTGGAGTCTCTGGAAGAGGGACAGATTTTGGCAGAATGAAGACATCCCGTAGGCACAGGACAGGCCCTGAGGCTTGCACTAGAGGAACAGCATAGCCTTCATTCTCAAATAGTTCAGGGTTTAATTGAGCAAACAAGGTACACATAATTGCAGAGTTGATTAAAGATCAAAATGACTGATTTAGATAATTCACGGACTCCTGCATTCCATGGGATTAGATTTAAATCCTCCACCTCACAGTAAATTCAGATACTGCTGAAGCCAATAGCAATGTTTCCTGTTCATGCCTCCCACAGCCCCTCAGAACACCTATACAGCCCAACGGTATCTCACAGGGGTCACCTTCTCCTGTGCTGGACCCTGATGCCCCCTGCCAGAAGACACGCTAAACTCTTCCTGATGTGTGTTTTGCTTGCTGCTGCCAGGAAGTTCACCTGTCTGTCATTCTCAAATCTCCCCTCCTTAAGTTAAAGGAGACCAAATCTAGCCACTGCCCCCGATAGTGGTTCTCTTTTGGTCACCAGGAGAGTCTTCTGACTTATTTAACATCTCTCTTTACATTACCCCTGTCAAGTTCTCTCTTTTGGAGTCACCATCTTGCAACCCTGTCTTCCTCATCTTCTCCATGTGGCAAACTGCCTCCTTTTTCTCCCTCACCAAAGTGTCACTCATTTGCTGGCCTTTTCCCCACTCTAGTTTTCCCTCAAGTTAGTAAATACCCACCTCTTTGCCCCAAAAAGGTCAGGAAAGAAATGTGGGGTATGGGATTAACAAGGAAGTAGCCCCAATAGCTATTGCTTAGCTGACACTTAGCCTTCCTTGCCTCCTCTTCGCCACAGGAGAACTCTGCAAACTCCCTTCCAGAGACAATAACTGCTAACTGTACAATAGGACCACAGTTTCCTATTGTGCAAGGAGCCTAGGAAAAAGCCACATCCCAAATACTTGCTCTGAGAACAGTGGTTACAAATGTTAACATGAGATTAGACATTGAGATGGTCCCTTTATATTGAGAGAACATGGACTTTGGAGTTGGGTAGACTTGAATTTGCATTCTGGCTCTAGTGGTACTACCTAGTGTGCCTTTGAGCTATTAAACTTTTCAAAGTTTCAAAGGACTTATCTGTAAAATAGTAATAGTAATCCACCTTATAGGGTAGTTGTCTTGAAGAGGCTATTTGGGAGGCTGAGGCAAGAGAATCACTTGAGGCCAGGAGTTTGAAACCAGCCTGGGCAACACAGTGAGACCCTGTGTCTACAAAAAATTTAAAAATTAGGCATTGTGGCATGCACCTAAAGTCCCAACTACTCAAGGCAGAGGTGGGAGGATCACTTGTGCCCAAGAGCTCCAGGCTGCAGTGAGCCATGATTTTGCCACTGCACTCCAGACTGGGTGACAGAGCGAGACCCCTTCTCTTCATGGGGGGAGCGGGGGAGAGGGTATATGAAGTACCCAGCATAATATCTAGCCTGAATTGCCTATAATGACTCACTTCCTTTCTTTCCCTTGGGTTTCAGCTGCCAAATACTATTCTACAAGTAAGATAAGCCAGCTTTGTATGGTCAATGATAAACATTTCCTATTCCTGTCTTTGTAAATCCCATCTTCCTGCAGACATCTCATTTCCATCATTGCCAAAAAAGTCCTTCCATATCTCACCCCTGTAGAACTACTCTCTCTTAACTATCAAACAGTTCTGCCTGAACTCTGACTATCCTCTTCTACATCTCCCTAAACCAAGATACTTGATCTTCTTGTATCATTCCTAAAGATTAATTCACTAATTTTCTCAGAGCAAATTGTAATGAAGGCAGGGAATAGGACCTTTACACTTCAGAAGGGCACAGGCTAGCTCCTAGAGAGGAATGGAGATCTAGGCCCAGGCACCCCTCGGCCCCACCACTTTTCCTCAAGAGACAGAAAAAGCCAAACTCAAAATACGTCTTGAGTGTACATGAGTGTACGTCTCCTTTCCTACAACTCTGTGAGATCATCATTGAAGTACAGAAGTATTGCAGGTGTGTGAAGTGTACCGTCCATATTGAGATAGTCAAATTCTTCCTCCTCATCCCGGATCCCATTCTCTTCCAGGGTAAAATCCATGTTCAGGTTCTTCCCTTCATATTTCCACGTGTAGCTGGCAGCGTGTGCATTATAGGGGAGATAGCGGTGTAGGATTTCCCATATGGACTCCAGAACCCCCACCTGGAGAACACAGAAGCACCCCACGCCCAGAATTCTGGATGGAGTATACACATACACACTGGGATCAAAGTGCCTCCCTTGGCAGATAGCAGCTTCAGGTAATCTACGGCCCCAGAAAAAAAGCTGAAACTCCAGCATGCAATGAACAGGCCCAAAAGACCTACAGCTCTTAATGGCAGCCACTTCTAACTACCAGATGGCCATAAAGGGTCAACTGTCCCCTCACTATATCCGTGCAATAGAGTAAATTAAAAAGAAAGTTCAATTGCTGACAAAACAGCGTGTAAGAGTTTCGAAGGACCACCATCGCTAAGATGCATAAACTGCTGTTCCCGGGCTTATAAAGGAGTCTCTTGTCGCCCTGTGACCCAGACACTCCTAGGATTACCAACCCTGGGGGCCTAGGTGCTGTGCTTTCCTCAGTTGCCTCAATGTAAAGGGTAGAAAATACACTCCCACCGGTTATGGAAAAAATGTTGCCCTGAAGATCGGCCTAGAGATTTGCTGGCATTCCCCATTCCCTCTAACCTGCTCCTTGTCACCAGTTCTCACCTCCAGTGTGTGCTCCTGCGACGTGAGTGTGTTAATGATGCGGATGCTCCGGGTCTTGGCAGACAGCCGCCCCACCTCATAATACGACCCCTGCCACCAGGGCTTCCCAAAATCGTTGGCCCAGTCCGAACAGGGCAGCTGAGGCGGAATGTGCACAAAGCGACCCCGCGGGGTGCAGTACCTCAGGCAGCCGGTCAGCGGATCTATGTGCTTGCGGATCTTTAAAGGAGGGTTTGGGGCGAAGGGATCAGAGCAGTCATTATGCTCTGGCTAGCCTCCGCTTTTCCTTCCCATCCCCGCTCTCCACTGCCTCTACCCACAACCCCAGATTTCAGCATAACTCACGTCTTTGGTCTTTGGATCAAACCAGTGGCTGATGTCCTGGCCTGCAACTTCCACGATAGGTTTCAGCAGCAGGTTCCCTTGAAAAGAGCAGCCACGGTCAATGCTAGCCCTTCAAGAACCAGGCAGGCGCGCGCGCGCGCACACACACACACACACACACACACACAGACACTCCGGCCCCGGCCCAACGTGTGATCCTTACCCTTGTATTCCTGTGCCAATGACGTTAGGTCGTACACGCGTCCCAGGTAAGATACCCAGAGGTCTTCGGGCCTGTTATGTTGGGCCACCTCTGCCGGCGTGAAATAGCGACGCTGAAAATACTCCAAATCTGGCCCAGCCACCAGGCCCCGGCGCGGCATGGCTCTTGCTCTGTCGGTCACTGGCTCTCTTGGTTACTCCTTTGCTCCTCAGCACGCACTCACTACTACTAAGACCTCCGTCGCGTCCGGGAGCCGAGGGGAGAGCGTTTATCCGCTGACATGGAAACCATTGTCCTTTCCCGGCCACCGTCCACTGAGATAACCATCAGGGGGTGGGGCTTGGGCCGCACGTGTTCACGGGAAACGTAGTATGAGTCCCACACGGGGCATATAAGGATGGAGTAATTGAGTTGCGCCGCTTTCAGGAGTTGGGGGTGGGCAGAAAACGAATACGCTCCGTTTTAATTTAGTGGCCTGGGCTACATGGGATATTTAGGATAGACTATCTGAGACAGAAAAACAAGGGAGGAGGCAGTATGAGAGTGTATTCTCGCTAAATTCCAGAGTTTCTAAAGGATGTGTAAGAAAGTAGAGGTAAAGGTCTCGCGATATCGTAAGACATCCGGCGTGGTACGCTTCAGTGAGCCACAGCGCTAGAAGTAGGAGAAGCTCGCGAGATCTCTGCCGTTGCCGAGGAGACTAGGAGGGGAAGGAGAGGTGATCTCGCGAAAGGAAAGAGGTCGGGAGCGCTCGCGAGATCTCGGACCACCCAACCTGAAAGGTGCTTAGGAAGTTGAAAGGCCCAGAGGAGGCCTCCGGGCAAATGGCCGGAGCTGGACCCACCATGCTGCTACGAGAAGAGAATGGCTGTTGCAGTCGGCGTCAGAGCAGCTCCAGCGCCGGGGTTAGCACGGGCTCTGGTTCTGGGATTGAGGGGCAAGTCGAGCAGCAAGATGGAGGGGGTGGGGAACTGCAGGTCCCGGCAGCCTCTGGGCGTTGTGTGAGCGCCCCGCGGGCTGCCGGGAGCTGTGGTTCCGCGGGCGGGCAGCCGGGACCGCGCGATCTGAGCGCTTGTTCCACCCCGCGCAGGATTCGGACGGAGAGCGCGAGGACTCGGCGGCTGCGCGCGCCCGGCAGCAGCTAGAGGCGCTGCTCAACAAAACTATGCGCATTCGCATGACAGATGGACGGACACTGGTCGGCTGCTTCCTCTGCACTGACCGTGACTGCAATGTCATCCTGGGCTCGGCGCAGGAGTTCCTCAAGCCGTCGGGTCAGTGCCTGGGGAATGCACACCCGCCTGGGAATGTGGCGGAACCTTACCCAAGGCATTTCCCCTTCAGGGCCTGGCTGCAGCCCTTGTTTTCTGGGGCTCGTTTTCGTGGCTCAGAGGGGCGGGACTGATGCCGGCCTGCTTCCCTGATCCTCTGATCCTTCTTTCCAGATTCCTTCTCTGCCGGGGAGCCCCGTGTGCTGGGCCTGGCCATGGTACCCGGACACCACATCGTTTCCATTGAGGTGCAGAGGGAGAGTCTGACCGGGCCTCCATATCTCTGACCACGGTGGCGCATGCCTTTCAGACTTCATTAAACTTACGACCGAATGGACCTGTGTCTGTGTGTAGCTGGGATGCCAGTACAGGGATAGCACACCCCACCCCTAGAGGAAAGGACTCATCTGAAGTCGGGAGCACCCTCAACCCTCCTCTACCAACCGGGATGTCCAGGGGTGCCAAAGGTTCTCTCAAGTTCAGGGGTAGAGATGGGGGACAGGGCTGAATGATGCACCAACAGGCCCCAGGGTGGGCCCCTGCATCTTCCCTCCCACGCTGCTGCTCCAGAATTGTGGCGGGAGGGGGTGTCATCCTGCTCCGGAAGGCCCATTGTTTCCCACCCCGGCCTGGCAACACCGAGTTCCTTTAAGCTGGGGTCAGAGAACGGGCTCAGGTCCCCAAGGGGAGCAGGGGCAGGCGGCCGAGGCTGGGCCCCCTCCACTCTATTGATAGGGAGGTGCCTGGGGTCAGGGACAGATCTCTGAGTTCTGGCCAGGAAGAACGGACAAAAGCGATAAGGCCAGGGGGCTGAAGGATGCTCCTCTCTGCTCATTTGTGGCCCTGGCACGTTTCCCGTTCCTCGGCACAGGGCAGGGGTGATAGTACTTGTGCCACTCCTGTGTTTGCAGAGCACGTTCAGTTCGTTAAATCTTTATTGATGCGTGGACACTCCTTCCCCTCCAGCCCCGCCCCCCAGCCCCGGAAATACTGGAGGAGCTGCACCATAAAAGGAGGGCACGAGATTGTTGTCCCATTCACCACGGGGCTGAGGGGGGAGGTGTGCATGTTCCAGCCCAGATGTTCAGGATTGAGATGATGTGGGTAGTGAAAGGAAAGTGGGTTTTCCGGGATGTGGGGGCTTTCCTCAGCATTGGGTCCACTGACGCCGCTGCTCCCAAGGGGATGCTAGGACTCCGCTCAGGCAGGGGTGGGGGGGGCAGGGCAGGCCGGAAGATGCCGGGCTTCAAGTCTTTGGGCCGAGTAAGAAGAAGGGCAGCCGTCAGGGTTGTTCTTGACTCGAGGGTCATTATACCCAGACCTTTCCTGATGTAGGAACGGCCTGGGACCCTGGTGAGGCCCGGGTTTGCCGCGGCTGCGGGGCGCGCCGACGCCGATAAAGGGCTCGGCTGTAGGGCACGAGGCAATCGGCTAGGCGGAGGCGCAGGCAGAGGCGGCGGTAGCTGGCCAGAGCAAGCACGAGCAGCGGCACGAGGAGCAGGAATCCGGTGACCAGAAGGGCCGTGAAACCGGGGTCCCGCAGGTGCGCGGTGCAAGGGGGTGCCTGGGAGCGCAGGAACTGTGGGAGAAGAGGCATCAGGCCCAAGCCGACCGGGCCATACTGTGCACGGGGTGGAAACAGCCCAGGCGGGTTGAAGTTGTGGCCCATAGACCCCACCGCCAGCATCACCACACACCAACACCCACACTCACACGCACAGCCCGGGGCGCACGCTCACCTGAGAGTGGCAGAGGAAGCCGAAGCCCAGCATGGTGACAGCGGGTAGCAAGATGGTCCCCAGCACCAGCGCCAGCAGGAGAAGATTGAAGGCAGCCACCAGCAGATTCTGGGCTGTTACAAGCACAGCGCAGGCCCAACAGTCCAGGGGGTCCCGGGGCTCTGGGCCGCCACCGGGAACCGCTTGCTGTGCCCCGGGGACATCCGCCATGGCCCGCCTGGATTCCGCCCGCCCGGGCCGCTGCCCTTATAGCCCTCTTTCCTGCCCCTCCCCCGGCCCAGCCTCTCCCCACCCCCCTTATCCTGGAATGCGGCTCTAGGATTAGGCACCCCCCATCCCGAGGAGCGGACCAGAGCCCTGGACATTCCACAGGCGCCTCCGGGGAGGGGCTCGCCCTCGCCAGGGTCTGCGCGGTCCTCCCCATCAATCACGGTCTTGCAGCCCTCCCGGTACTCTCCCTGCTATCACCAGCCGTTAGTGAAACAGGATTTTTTTTTCTTCTTTTATTTTTAATATTAATATTCTCACACAAAAATCACCGAAAATAGGGGTAGGATTGGGAAGACCCCTCTGCCCCTGGGGCAGAGAGACAGTGCAGTGCGAGGGTGCGGGACTGTAAACCCCCCACCCCTCCGCAGCCCCAGCGTGGAGAAAAAACCAACAAAACGAAAATAAAGCCCCAGAGAAACTCACCCCGGGGTGTCCCTGCCCCAGTGAGGCCCTGGCCCTGGGTTGTTTCACACTTAAAAAGAAAAAGGGGTGGGGGTGAAGGTCTGTGTTTTTAAAGTTGGCCGGGGCTGGGAAGGATGGGGTTCCTTTTCCTCATAGTTCTTTCTTTAAAACCTTTAAATTTTTTTATTTTATTTATTTTTTTTACAAAATACCATTTCAGTTCCCACTTCTTCCCCTACAGTACAGGAGTTGCTCACCCTCAGGTGGGGTTGGGGTAGGGTTGGGAGCCGGGGGACTGGTCCGAGAAAGTGCAGGACGTAGGGGAGGGGAGCGGGTTTGAGCACCATGAGAACCCGGCTGGAGCCGCGGGCGGACGGGCGGAGACGGTCGGGCCGGGCCCGGACACACACTGGGGCGCGGGGAGAGCCCTGCGACGGGCGGTCCCTGGAGGGGCGGGCAGAATGGCTTGGGGGTGTGGGAGGTCGGGTTTTCCCAAAAATGAATAAATAGAGGTGAGTGGGACTGTTATAAATTAAAAACCAAAAACAAAAAAAGAACAAAAAATACAAATCATAACCAAGTGAATAAAGAGACATGTACAGGGATCACAGCTAGCATTGGAAGTAAAAAAGGAGGTTCCGGGGGAGGGGTAAAGCCCATAGAAAGAATCTCATTAAAAACCTCGGCTGCCGTAACGTCTATGTACATACACGAGCCGCGTGCATCTGCGCCGGGCGGGCGGGCGGCTGGCAGGGTGAGGGAACCCGTATGTGACCCCCGCCGCCGCCGGAGCCTGGTCCTTGTGTCTGTTGCTAAAAAGGCCAAAGTCGGTGAGGGGAGGCGCTGGTGGGCGAGGGGCTGCCAGCCCCCTCCCCCGTCTCCCATTTTTTTTCCTTTTTTCCTCATATTTGCTAAAAAAAAAAAAAAAAAAAAATGTTTTTCTTAATAAATTAAGTGAGGGGAGCTGCCAATGGGGTGGAAGGGCTGGGCCCGACCCCCTTCCCGGCCACAGGCGGGACCTAGGTCCAGCCCAGGCATGTGCTGGTGGCCCCGCGGCGCCCTGCGCGGGCAGGCAGGCGGGCGGGGCGTCCGGCCTCATCGCGACGTGCTGGCTGGGGCCTGGGGGGAGAAAGCCGGCGGAGGCTCAGGGAAAGGCGCGGCCGGGCTCCCGAAGCCCGTCCCTGCAGCCTGCCCCAGTGCCCTCCTCCGCTGCCCGCGCGCCCGCCGGGCCCTCACCAGCGTGAAGGCGTCGTAGGCCTGAGCCAGCTCCTCCGTGCGGTACTGCTCCAGCACCACCACGCCCTGCAGGCCTGCGCTGCGGCGCCGGGCACAGCCCTCGCAGTGTACCAGGTACGTGTTGCGGCTGCCATTCTCACTTGTCACGAACAGGATGTTAAACACCTCCACCTGGGGCAGGGAGGAGAGGGTAGTCAGGGGGAGGGAGGGCCACTGTGGACACTCAGGGGGAGCAGGGGAGCAGGAGAGCCGGCCCACTCACATCGCACTCGTTGCAATAGTAGGCTGGCTCGTCCTTGACCCGGCCCTGGTAAGCGATTTTCTTCCCTGCCCGCACCAGGCTCTCGCGTTGTACCTGGCAGTGCTTCATGGACTGCAGCAGACAGAACCTGGGGAGCAGTGGGGTTGTGTTGAGACCACCAGCAGGGAGGAAGCCTGGTGCAGGGCTGGAGCAGGGGCAGAGGGGTGGACAGCCCCAGGGCCCTCCCCTGGAGACCTCCCCGCTTCATGTCTGGGTCACATCCTCTGTCCTGGGCATCTGTTACAGGCGAAATTTCCTGTGGTTTTTGTCTATTTGGACCACTAGGAAAGGTCATGACAGTAGGGACCTAGTTAGCCTCCCCAGCACAGGAACACTCCGGGCACAGGCAGACAAGGGTGGAGAGAGGTAAGAATTGGGTGGAGTCAGACAGGAAGAACAAGAACAGGGACCGGTCAGTGGAGGTGGGCTCCCACCCAAATAGGGTCCTCACTTGATCATCTTGAACAAATCGGGGTCGCTGATTTTGACCGTGCGAGCCACGTTCCATGACACGTGAATCATGGGCACGATGGATTTGACATTCTTCACCTCATTCCACTCGTATCGTTCCAGGGCCAGCTGGTACTGATAGGCTGCGGGCCAGAGGCGATCACAATAGGACTCTCAAACAGCCCCCAGACACCTAGGCCCAAGACCCTTCCCTCACTGCTGGCGGCTCTCCAAGCCCCAGCCTCCCAGACCTTGCGGCTGAGGCCCCACACCATACCAACACCTGCCCCACCCTCTCACCGGTGAGGGGCCCCACGTTCCAGGCAATGTTGTTGCACCAGCCGGTGGCCTGCACCCAGTGCACAGTCCCCGCATTAATCCACACGAGGTCTCCGGGGCGCTGCACGAAGCGGTACACAGGGATATTGGATGCATAGAGATCATCCAGGATTGGCCACCAGGAACCCGTCAAGTAATCCACGCCGTGCCTGCGGGGTGGCCACAGGTCAGGTGGGAACTGGGGACCGAGGGCGGGGACGCGGCAGGCTGACTTGCGCAGGACGGAACGCACCGATCACAGAAGGCGCTGATGGTCTCCCAGTAGTGCTCGTGCACCGCGAACCACTCGCAGTCGCCTGGACCAATGTTGATGTTGACGGAGCAGAAGTTGTTATTCTCCTGGTGGCCTGCAGGGGTCGACAGAGAACAGCATGGCTGGCCAGGTCGGAGCTGCGATCCCCGACAGCCCCGCCCTCTGCCCTCATTGGCTGACAGCTGAGCGCCCAGCCCCTCCTCTCGCGCTTCCCGCAGCGACGCGCACAGGCGTGGAGCGCACCTGGCGTTCGGCTGCCGGGCACCTTCATGTACAGCTGCACCGTGTTCATGCCCAGGATGGTGTGGCCTACGTGGCTCAGCATGTTGCCCGTGGATGTTACCCGCATGAAGGCGGGCAGCTTCAGCAGCTCCTGCAGCTGGGGCTTCCACCTGCGGCGTGAAAGTGCGACAAGAGAAGCTACACCCCGCCCCCGCCATGAGGTCCCCGCAGCACTCCTGGCCCAGCTTCCCTGGCCTCAGCCCCACTGACCGCTTGGCATCAGACAGGTCGATGTTGGTGCCAAACTTGATGATGTGATGGTTCTTCGGGTCTGGTGTGCTGCTGCTGGGACGAAGCAGCACAGGTTGGTGGAGAGCAGAGGGAGGGGAAGGAAGCAGAAAGGGAAGGGGCACACCTGTACGGTACCTAGGAGGGGTTCCTGTGGTGCTGTCCGGCTCCTCTGACTCCTCATCCTCACTCTCCTTCTCCTCCTGCTCAGCCAGAGGGTAGGCAGACCTGGGTCAGACACCTTTCGAGAGCCCTCCCACCGCAGCCCCGTCCCAGGACCTGCCTCTGCCACATTGTCGTCTCACCTGCAGAGACTCCTGGAAGGATGAGGCCTGGTACTGTGCGTACTTGGCAATGGTGGTGTGGGAACGGGAGCTCTCACAGGGCCAGATCTGCCGAGTGCCTGTCAGATCCCAGTTCTCATCTGAGGGCTGCTGCACCTGGGTGCGAACTTCCACGGTGTGCTCGCCACTCGCTTCCACCAGGGTCTTGGTGGAGAAGAGGCCCAAGTCTGGAAGGGAGGGCCAAGCAGGATGTTGGGGCAGAGGCAGAGGATAAGGACCACGGACCCAACCGACCCTTTCCCTTCCTACTCCTCTGGGCTCTGACAGGGTGGTCATAGGCTTAGTAGAGCCCAGTCCAGGAGAAATAGGCAGGAACCCTAGCCCCACAGGAAGCTGGGCGTCCTGGCCTCTATCTGCATCCTCACCAGCCCTCTTTCTCCTGCAGCTGCTCAAGGACTCAGCCCCTCAACCAGTGTTCCCAGGTGTGCGAGTGGCCGTGTGCACCGCACCTGACACATAGTAGGTGCTCAATGGCAGCTTCTTTTTTTCCCCATTTGGAGTCTTTCTAGTCAAAACAGCAGCTTCTTTGAGCTACCATTGGATCCAATTAAAGATTCAGTCAAGTGAAAGCCTGAAAATGTGCTTCAAATAACTCAGAGTGGGGAAGGGAGGACATACAGGTATAAAGGAGACAAGATTGACCTTTGTATTTCTCTACAGCTTCCTCTAATTTTGTATGTGTTTGAAATTTTGCGCAACAAAAGACTGAGAGAGAGCCCCAAAATCACAGGTCTTCAGGGTTTTTCTAAAATCTGTATTCTTCCCATGCTTAATCACAAAAAATTCAGAAATGACTCATCAGGCCCTGACTATGGGCCCCTCCCCCTTGCCAAATGCTGGAGACAGATGGGAGAAGAGTCCAATGCCAGCTGACCCATCACTCAGTGGACTCCTCATAGCCACTGTCCTGAGTCTTCAAGTGTGGGATTTCTCAGAGAGTCCTACATGCCCCAAACCCCTGCAGCCCTCCCTGACACTTTCTGCCCCCCATACTCACTGAGCCGCAGGGAGCCCGCCAGGCCCCGGATCACTGTGATGGGATTTCGAGGGTCTGTACAGAACTGCAGCAGGACAGGTGAGAAGGCATCCCGTTTGCTCTCCAGCTGAGACATGACCAGGAGAGCTGGGGTCAGAGCCCTGGCCCAGGCTCAGAGCACCCCAGCAGTCCCCAACACTGTCTTAGAACCCTCTCGCAGGGGTGGTTCTGAGGCCAAGTGGCACACATACATAGATGCTAGGTGTAGGGGGGTTGAGTTTTTCCCGGGGCAGCTTCTCCTCAGTGTTGATCTTCGGTTTCACAGACTGGGCAGGGGAAAGGTAGGACTCTCGAAACTTCCCTTTCACCTTGGCATTCCTGTGGGAGGAGAGTGGAATGAAGACACAAACATCAGGGTGATGGGGGAAGAGAGCCTGTCCCTGGGCCACACGGGCAGCCAACTCACTTGCTGGCGCGCACAACATCAGCAGCACAGTGGCTGATGGTGAGGTCTGCCATGCGCAGCCGCCGCTCTTCAACCTCAGAGGCAATAAAGGTCTCCTTGTCACCACTCTCTACCTTGATGAGCCGGATCTTCAGCTCCTTGGGGGGCCCCTCACTAAGTGAGCGCAGCTTCAGCATGTCAGCCCGGCTAACGCCCGGTGGCCCTGGAGCTTCCTCCCGAGCCTTCTTTCCAGGGACGGAGGCTGATGGGGGTGTGGGCTGGGCAGAAGGTGCAGGAGCTGGTGGAGGGGCTGGAGCTGTGGGTGGCTTGACCTTGGAGGCCCCACCAAGATCGGGCCGGGACTTCTCGCGCCCCTGGATCTCCTCACTCTGCAGGTCCAAGTTCCCCAGCACCCGGCGGCTCTTTTCTTTGGGGGCCTTGGTCTTGGCCTTTGCCCTGCCCTCACGGGGCCGCCGACCCACACTGTCTTTACAGGCCCGCCTGTGCCGCCGGTGCTCCTTCTGGTGCTCCTTCTGTCGCCGCTTACAGCTGCCTGTCACCGCCGCTGCCACCACCCCGCCACCCTCCTCCTTGGCCTGTGTGGGGGGCAGCAGTCGTTCAGTCCCACTGTCCGCTGGCTCTGCTGTGTCCGCTGGGTCGGCTGGGTCAGGGGCACTCCGGCCCACCCGCTCCACAAGGGTCTCGCAAGCCCGGCTGATCTCTTCTAGCACCTCAGACTCAGAGCGAGCAGGGGGCAGAGGCAGGGGTGGGGGCGGCTGGGTGGGGGTCGTGGGGCCCGGGACTGGCTCTTCGCCCGCCCTGCGCTCCCGGGCCCAGGGCCCGCCTGAGGTAGAGAACTGAGATGACGAGGAAGCAGAGGGCTGTGGGGAGCCCTGGGCGCTAGGGGCCACTGAGGTGGGCGGCGGGGCGGTAGCACCTGATGGGGGGCCAGGGGAATACTGAGTGGTGGGCAAGGGCCCAGGTCGGGTGGAAACAGCTGCTCCAGTCCCCCGATAACAGTACTTTTGTCCCTCCAGCACGGAGGCCAAGGATTTGAGCAGGCTGGCCGGGTTGGCGGGTGGTGGTGGTGGCTGTGGCTGAGGGGGTGGAGGGAACTTGGCTAGAGGCGGTGGTGGTGGTAGGGCTGGCGGTGGCTTCTTCTCCTCTTCCTGGGTGGCCGTGGTGGTGGTGGTGGTGACGGCGGCAGCAGGAGCAGTAGTGGTGGGGGCTGTGTCGGTGGGGAAAGGAGGCTGCAGAGATGCAAAGGGCTCCTTCAGCGGGGGTGGGGGGGCCACGCCTGCTTCGTGTTGTTGCTGTTCCTCTTCCTTGCGAATGGATTCATCCAGCATCTTCATGATGTTGGCCAGCCCATCAGGTAGGATCTTGAATTCGGCTGGCTCCTCAAACTGGTCCTCCAGCGGAGTAGGGGGAAAATCAAAGAGTCGCGGGCCTCGGGCAGGCAGCTCCCCAACCCCGGGCGGCACAGTCTGGGGGGCTTTACTCAGGGGGCCTGGGGGTGGCCCCGGCCCCACCTCGGGGGTCTTTGGGAAGGAGACCCTGGGCCGGGGGCTCTCCGGGCGCCTGAAGCTTCCTGAGGTATTTTGGTGGCAGGAGGAAGGAGGGGCTGGAGGCAGGGCAAGAGTCAGGGGTACAAGAGGTGGGTCCTGGGGGTTCTGTGCTGGGCTGGGAGGTCGGGGAAGGGAGTCTATACTTCTGGCCAGATACGGTGGTGGGGGAAAGGACACAGGCCCAGCACGGCTGCTGCTGTGGCTGCCATTGTTGCTGTTGCTACTGCTGGTGGTTGGGGCTGGGGGAGTGGGAGGGGTGTGAGAATCCTGAGTGCCCACAGAAAAGCGGGAGGCTGGAGGCCCCAAGAAGCCCTCGCGATGGGGCAGGGGTGGTGGGGCAGGGCGGGGGGGTCCCTCAGTCCCAAAGAAGAGCTCCTCTAAGATCTCTCCATCCTCTCGGGCTGCCCGGCAGGCCGGACCCTTCAACCAGGCAGGGGGTGGTGGGGGGCGTAAGAGGCGGGGACAAGGGGGTGGAGGGGGTGAGGAAGGTCCAGGTGGCAGGGATAGGTGGGGAGTGGCAGCGGGAGCCCCCAAGAACGGTTTCCGACTGCTGTGCGCCGAGGGCCCCAGGCGGCCCTGGTGAGAGACCTCCAGCGAGGGAGTTTGGTAATGGTCAGCGCCGGGCTGCAAGTGTACAAGCAGGTGGTCAGAGCATTGCTCGGACAAGCTCAAGCATCCTCAAGACAAGCTCCACCCATGCCCCCCTTCACCCGCAGTTGTCACTCACAATGCCTGGGTTTGGCTCCACGCCCCGGAGACCGGTGTTGCTGCTGCTGCTACTGCTGCTGGTGGTGGTGGTGCCGGGGAGGCCAGGGGGCCGGGAAGGGGCGTAAGGCACGCAGGCGGTGGTTGCTGCTGGTGAAACGCTGGAGTCCATCCGCGACCTCTGAACTCTGCTCTCTCTAAGGTCACTTCCGGGGGGACGGGTGGCAGGCAGGCAGCCATGGCTCTCTGCTCCTGGGGGGCGGGGGCCCGGGCCTGGGGGAGCAGCCGGGACCAGCCGGTGGCCAGGGGGGTGCGTGGTGTACGCTGGAGCTGGGTATGGATATGGGTGAGGCAGCGAGTGCCGCTGCTCCTATAGGAGATAAATGGGGATGTAGGGTGAGGAATAGAGAGCATGGGACTTGCAGGTGAGAGGTGAAAGGCAACAGGCAGGGACTCACCTGACGCTCTGGGGGTGCTGAACCCTTGCGCTCTGGGCCCCAGGCATCTCCATGCAGGGTACTCCACAGCCCTGGCTTGGTTAGCTGAAATGGGGGACTGGTGGCCAGACCAGGCAGGGGTGGTGGTGGCGGTGGTGGTGGTAATGGTGGTGGAGGCAGGGGCAGTCCTGGGGGAAGGCCAGTCTAGGAGAGAAGAGAGTGTGAGAATGAATCCCGTTCCTTGCCCAAGTCCTGCCTACTTACTGCCTGCTGGCCCCCCTATACCCACACCTGTTCAGAGTTGCAGCCTCTCCTTCGCTTGCCTCCAGGGCTGAGGCCCTCCTCCCCTGAGGGGCCTGAGAGTGCTGCAGGAGGCACAGGCTGCACCACTGGAGGTTCGGCAGCTCGCTTCACCGGGGGACCTCCCCGCTTGGCTCCATAGTTCCGCTTGTGCTGAGAACAAAAAGAGAGAAGAGAAAATGGCACGGGTGCAGGCACAGCCTGGCCTTCCTCCCTAACCCATCCAGTGCCAGCCTCACCTCAAGGTGTAGCAAGTTCCACACTTGCTCCAGTGGGGGCAAAACCTTGGCTCGGTGCTGGCAGGAGCCAGTATGAAAGTTCCAGAGCTGGGCCTGGGGGTGGGGGGACACAGGGCAGGGACACATGTCAGGTGGGGCACTGAACCAGAAGGCACAATTGTACAATCCTGTCCCCCATGCCCTGCCTCTTCCTACCTGCTGCAGTCGACCAATGCGGGGTCCCAGCTCAGCGAAGCTTCCTCCATATCGAAGGGCGCTGTGGTAGCAGCGTGTGGCCTCCTCACTGTCGTGCTCTGACTCGTACAGTTGCCCAAGCTGTTCCCAAAGCCCTGGCTGGGCTGGCTCCCGGAGCAGTGCCTGCACACAGCCATGCAGGGATTCCAGCTTCCCATGGAGGGGTCTTGGAGTGGGCGCCCTACAGAGCAGAAGGGGTGGGGGTGGGGGTGGGGGTTGGGTTTGGGCTTGAGGGGACTCTTTCAAGGCCCCAGCCTTACCTCCCACTCCCAGAACCTTCAACGATCCACTCACCCTGGAGCATAATATGGTTTGTTGGGGTGCCCAGAACTACTGCCGTGTGAAGGGGGTAGGGGGGCAGGAAGCGGGGGCTGCCCAATGCTGGCTGAGCATCTGGAGAGAGAAGGAGTCTGTTACATACAGCAAGGAGGAGCAATCTTGTCCTACCTAGACAGGAGGGGGCTGACGCACAGAAACCCACAGAATGACAGGAGCCCAGGGAGAATGGCACAGATTGAGGGGACAGAAATGGAAAGAGGTGTGCCTAGAAACAGAGGGCCCCAAGTTCTCACCTGCCTCCAGGCAGCCATGCGCTACGAGGAGGGGGATGAGGCGGGCAGGAGCTCCAGGCCCCAGCACAGCTCAGGCCCCCAAGGGCAAAGGCTTCCCGTGCAGCGCGGGCCCCTGGAGGGTCCACTGCCCGATGCATCCAGCCTGAGTTGGGGATAAGAAATTGTGCTCTTACTGGAGGCAACACCAGAGCTGCCAGTGTACATCCAGCCAGCTCAGCCCCAGATTTTCCCTTACCAGGTCAGCAGTGGCCCCAGGAGCCCTGGAGATTGGGCACGGCCCCCTGCCCCAGCTCTCTGGGACGATGGTCGGGCACCAGCCGCTTTGATAAGAGTGCCCGCTACCCCCAGATGGCTTCCTGGGTCCTTTCACAGCCAATTCTACAGAGAGGAGGAAAAGGAGTGAGACGAGCTGGCCAGCACATAGCCAAGGCCCAGGGGCTGGGATGGGCGGACTGTGGCATCCACCAATCTGTCATTTGTGCAAAGGGCCCGGCCTTAGCTTTCCCCAAAGGGAGGCCCACTCAGCCCAACCAGTCCCTAGAGGCCCAGGAGTGTGGCTGGGAGCCAGGATGTGTGTGGCAGGGAACCAAAAGGCCGGTCAGAGGGACCGGGTAGCTGCGCTGCTAGGCTTCCAGTCCGGAGCCACCCGGCCGACCCGCAACGCAGCGGCCGCTTACCCGGCCTCCGTGGGAGCGTCCTCACACCGCGTCGGCAAGCTCCAGAGATCTGGCCAATCACAGGACTTCCTTTCTCCCCAGAAAGCCAATCATCACCCGTGTCTCCGCCTCAGTAACAGCCTGGCCGGAACCAATGGGAGCGAGGTGAGCCCGGCAGCGGTGGCCGGGGGAGGAGGGGCGCCGAAGCCGGTCAGACGGGCTCAGCTCCGGGTGACCCCGATGTGACCCCGCGGCTCCCACCTTGGGTCCCCATCTAGGATCTGACACTCCGGCCGTCAGGGCCAGAATGCAGCCAGGACAAGACGCATGCGGATGAGGCGGATGAGGCCGGTGAGTCGCACGCTCCGGCCGGCATGGGGGCTGGCGCTACCCGCAAGCCTCACGCACCCAGAGCGGCCGGTGGCCACGGCCAGGCCACTCGAGTAGCCCCGCGCCCGGCCACCGCAAGACCAACTGACGGCAGACGGATGCAGAACGCAAAAAAGACGTCCCTCCCCTTCCTCACTTCACCTCGCCCAGTGACAGACCTCCCTATCCCGAGCGGCCCTAATAACTGCTTAGGGCTGGCCAGCCACAGCGACTTACACGGCACCCAAACCCGTCCACGCCGCTATCAGGGCGCTCCACCCCCAAGCCTGACCCCGACCCAAACCTTGGTCAAGCCCTCAATCTCATACCCAGTTGCTCCAGGTCCTCTACTTCCCCTGGCTTTCTGGGTCTTCAATACCGACCGACCCCCAAAATCAGACCCCCTTTTAGTCCCCCAACTTCCGAGAAGTCGCGCACCGCGGTCCCGAGTGGCCCCTCTCTCGTGGCTCGCGTATCCTCTCTGCCCTGCCCCGCCGGGGCCACGCGGTTCCCCACGGCCCACGTGGCCCCCACCCCCCAAGGGAGGGGGGGATTTCGGGGGTTGCCCGTGACGTGGCTACTTGCGCAGCGGAAGCGGTGTGTGTAAAATGTACGGGGGGGGGGGTCCTGAGGGAGGGATGAGGGCGGGGCCCGACAGGCAGTGACATCACCCTTGTCCCACTCTCACCGCCCACTCCCTTAAAGAACCCAGAACCCGTTTCACTTCCTCCTTCACACCCCCCCACCCCTTCGCTTTGGTGCCGGCTGGACCCCCGGCTGGCACAGCGCTCCCCTCTCCTGGGCACCTTCCCTTTAGCCCCAGCTCTTCCTTCTTGCCCCTCTAAGCCCAGGAGCTGCGACCCCGCGCCTCCTCCGCGCCTACCCGGCGTCCCCGCAGGTAGGGAGCCGGCTCGGCTCCCGGGATCGGTCCATTGAGAGTCTAGAGTACAAAGAGCAGCGAGAGGCGAGTGTCGAGTACAAAGCGGCGGGGGCGGGGCCAGCGCTCCAGCTGGAGCGAGCGCCGGGCAGGAAGCCGGGGGAGAGTGCGCGACGAAGGGTTGGGGGTGGCTGGAAAGTTCGCCTTCGTTGAGAGAAGTCTGCGCTGTGGGGAAATTTCCACCCAGCCCACAAGGGCAGACGGGTTTCTGGTGAAAAGAGCCTTCCTTCCCGAAGGGGTAAGGTCGTTTGTTTGTATGGAAGCTCTTGGACCCTACAGGTCCCTGCGTGCCACTCTCCCGCCGAGCCCTTGTGGGCGCTTGGGCCCCGCGGACCCTCTCCGTGGTTCACGTGGTAGTACTGTCAGAACTCTCTCCTCACTAGAGGCAGCATCCTTTCCATCAGTAACCAAGCCAGGTACAGCGCTGAACTGTGGTCAAGTATGGCACTCCCAGACTGCCCCCACCCAAGTACCGAGGCAGGGGCGCGGAGGAGACCCAAGGAGCAAACGTGGTGGGGGAGCCGGGGAACCAGACAACAGAGGAGCAGATGCCTGCTTGGGAAGTGGTCCCAAGAGCGCCGCCAGTTACCAGGAAAGGCAGCTTCCCCTACGGCGATGATGACACTTCCCCTCTGCCACTTCCCCTTTCCCACGGGGAACTGACTCAGCTTTCCCTAAGTCAGTGAGTGCTGTCCCTCCAGCCCCCTGCTCTTCCACCTTTATCCACAAAGCCCCATGCCGGCACCCAAGAATACAAAGCCCTTACTTGAAAACAAAACTTCCTGTACACTAAACACACACTCATTCTGGCCAGCCACCTCGGATCCTTGTTCGCACCCGGGACACAGGCGCTGGACTCCTCACTCGTCCCCCGTACAAAGCCCTCCCTCGGGCTCTGATTCAGGTTTGGGGTGGGGGAGCGTGAGTCACCCAGAAAACCTTCCCCTCTTCCCACTGACTCAGCCCCCGCCTCCTGAACACACACAGACACACAGTCAGAGGCAGACACAACTCCTCAGCCCACACACCGGCTCACCACCGGTCCCGCGGAATTTCCCCTCTCGTCTTCCCCCACGATAGCCCCTCCCCGTGCCGGGCAGCCCCGACGCGGCGCTTGCACCTGTTCCCCAGCCGCCGCCGGCTCGCGCTCCACTCTCACCTCCACTCTCGCTCTGGGTCAAGAATAACCCTCCCTGACTCCCGGTGTCCATACTAACCAAGGGGAGGGGACCACGGACAGGCACAAAGACTGACACCCCCAGACTCCTCGGAGACAGGCGAGAGGTAGACGCACGCGGCCAGAGCCAGGCTGGGAGGCTGATATACTTCTGAGGCAGGCATTCCAGTCTCTCCCGACCCGACCCACAACCTTGGGAGCCAGCGGCTCTGAAAGGGTTAATTCCGCTCCTGCCGAGGCCACACCCCCTCCATCCGGGCACTCCCGGCAAAGCCCAGCTCCACCCCCTCCATCCGGGCCCTGGACTCGGGACTTTATCCGACCCCCTACACCCCCGCCCCCGCTGGAGCCCCAAGAGAGAAATACTCCATCAATCACACCCACTTAACTCTCTCTGGGCTTGAGCCGAGGAGTCCCTCCGCGCAGCGCCGCAGCCGCGCGGGACGCGTGGAAGAGGCCTGAAGTGCGCACGCAAACTCACGTGACGGCCAGAGACAAGAGCCCACAGATAGTGTTTTACCGAGCCGACAATCAGCGGGCATGCTGCGCGCGCGCCGAGGTGGGGCGGTCCAGGACATTGGTCGCAACCCGCTCCCTGCCCGTTCTCATCACGCCTGGTGGAAGCGAGGGGTTACAGGCTCGCTTCTTACCTGGGGGAGGGGGAGGCGGAGGGGAGGGCCGCCGGCTGAGGCTCCGCTGTGACTCAGCCACCCGGGCAGGCCGCCCGCCCGGGATTCCCTTCCCCAGCCTTCCCCTGGCTGCCGGCCCCTCCCCGCCCCCCACCGAGGAGTGACGGTGCCGGCCCCGGCCCGCTATGTGTCACTGCAGGCCTTGTGTCTGCCTCTGACTGGGCGCTGTGTTCACCAGTCTGTCTGACACGGTCGGCTGTGCGTGGGTCCCGGTGTCTGTCTCCATGTGCACCTGCATATCTGCTCATCTTGTCTCCCTCTGTGCCTGTGTCTGACGCGTTCCTGTCATTATCCCTGTCTACATGACTCCGCGGGGCTGTCTCTGTCTGTGTGTCTGCCTAGCTCCTGTCTCGGTCTTTTGTCTGGGTCTGCCTCTGCATCACTAGCGTGATCACGTGTGTCTCCGCACATGCCCTTCTGTGTTTGCCTTCATGTTACTGAACAGAGTCGGGGCGACACTGGCGCAGGCCCACCCTGCTGACTCCTTGCTACACTCCTCTGGATTCTGACGTCTCGCTGGATCAGTGATCACTCTGTCTGAGTCAAGAATTTGGAGGTCTGTCTGCCTTCAGTCAAGTTCGGTCCCATCCCTCCACATCCCTGCTTATCCTCACAGCTCCCTGTGGCTCCCACTGTGGTAGTGGTAATTGCTAGCATTTCGTGCATATTTGTTACATACCAGGCACTGTATTATTTTACAAGCATTTCTTTTACTCCTCCCCAAAACCTGACATAGAGGGTACTCTGATTACCCCCATTTTACAGATGAGGAAATTGAGGCCCAGAGAGGCTAGGTGACTTGGCCAAAGTCATTCTGCAAGTGAAGAATGAAAGAGCTAGGCTTCTTTCCAGAACCACATTCTTACCATGCTTATATACTGCCTCTGTCCTACTCTCCCTCAGTTTTATCCTCACAGGCCATCTCCTGGGGCCAACCTTCCTCTCAGCTCTACCCATGTTACCATCCCCAATGTCTCACGTCCTCTAGAGGAGAAGGTAGGAGGCTGTGCAGCCAATCTCAGAAGTCATAGGTTCTTGGTAATGAAGCTCATTCAGTTAACATTATTCAACACAAATCCACCATGCACCCCAGTGTGCAAAACATCATGCAAAATAGTGAGAGACACATAGAAGAAGACAGTCCCACTCAAGAAATCCCGTATGTAATGAGGAAGAACACCACACAGAGAACGTAAGCCCCTGGCTTAGGGATTATCTTCCCTTTTCTCCTACAAAGGAATGAGAAATAAGGCAGGGCCTCAGGCAGAGAACTGACAGAATGAGAGAGGGAAGCAGAAGAGTAAGACTTAGGTATGGGGGCAAATGCTGTAGTGCATTGGGGAGAGAACGGGACTGAAAGAGATCTGGAAGGAAAGGTGAAATGCCAAGACTGCTGTGGCTGGCAGTGATCTCCAGTATCTCCCCAAATAAATTCTGAACACTCTCCAAAAGCCAGGGTATTCAACAACTCCTATAAGGACAAAGCCCTTTCCCTACCAAGAAAAAATTACTCCAGGGTAGCTCATATCCACTTTTCAGCTTGCAAACTCTATCTTCATTCAATAAGCAACTGAGTTGTAGCACTAGGGAGATAGTGGGGGAAAGATTTTTTGGTAGTAGTGGAGAGGCTGGTGAAGTACAGGGCTGAACCATTTATAGGAGATAGAAGGGAGGTCCATAAACCAGGAGGGCTAAACCACTCAAGCACCACATGGTGGGGTGCTTAGAATTGGACAGGACCATTCTGAAGAGTGGGCATGACCCAGATCATATGAAGTTATCTCCAACCATGCGGTGCAGAGTTAGACTGCTGGGGGGAGACGGCCACTCAGACAGGACTTACCAGATGGAGTTTGCTGTGCCCTGTCTCATTGGAACCAGCACCCCAGCAGTGGGGTACAACAGACCACAGTGGGTGGGGTGAGCAGTGCTACGGGGCTGGCATGTTGCCCTGGGGGGAACCTAAAAGAAAAAAGTCAGTTAGAGGTGGGGGTCTCCCAGGCTGGAGAATTTCCCTGGGCTCCCTGCCCCCCTCATTAAGGAGAAACCTGGCTCTGGTGGTCAGATACAATGGGAGAATCTGTTTCCATGGCAACCAGAAAAAGCCATCCCCAAAGTGGTCATCCAACCTTCCCCTTTGGGAAGCAGGCTGGATCAGTTGGGAAGGGGCCATGATATGGCATCTGAGTAAGTCTACAGTAGACCCCCAACCCGTGATCCCTCTTCTGACAGGACCCTCCTGCTGAGACTCCCTAGCCCCAGAGTGGCCCCAGCTGCCCTGATATCTGCATCCAAGCCAGCCTGAGTCCCAGCACTAGGGCATGCAGACCCTCTTCCTTCAGCTCTGTGTCCTCTCCAACCTTATGAAGACACCAGACAGCCAACCCCACCCTCTGGACTCTGCCCCCTCGTCTTCCCCCAGGCGGGTGCAGGCAGGTCTTGGCTAGCAGCATAGGTAGCCAGACTAGATGAACGGGCCTAACAGGGAGGGGCCATCCTCCCCTGCAAGAACTCTTGAGTTTGGGCCTGAGCCTGGAAGTAGCCTCTGCTGCAAGCCTCCCCTCCCTGCCAACCCCAAGGCAATATCCTGTTTCCCCATCACCTCCTTCCTCTTATGTGGCCTAAGAAGGTGATAGAGGCCCACTCCCTTCCCAACCCTCATAGACAAGAAGCTAGGTCTTTTAGCATAGGTCCAAGGCCAAGAATCAGGTGTCCATCAGGGGTCAGAGCTAAGTCGGCCCTCCCCTCAGACTCACTCCTCAGGGACCTATGTTTTCTGCTCTGCCCTTATGGACCCAAACACTTGGGGTCCCAACCTAATCTCTATACTCCCTAGCTTTCCAGCCCCCATCCTTCCCCTTGCCCCAGAGACTCAGGCCTCTAGCCCCAAGTCCCCATGATGCAAAGTTCCGCAAGCTTCTGTGGCTGCTGATGACACTGCCCCCAGGGAGGTGCTATTTCTGACCCACCAAGGCCCCCTCACTGGGCCAGGGTAGTGGTCAGCTGTAGGTGGGAGAGGTCAGGCAGGCAAGGCCCTTCTGCTGGGGAAGGGAGCTTCAGGCTAGAACTCTCCAGGACAGGGAGGCTCACAACCTGGGAGCAGGGAGTGTATATATGTAATCTGTGGCATCTGTGTTCTGCGGTTGTGCTGGGGGAGGGACTCTCGAAGGGCTAGAGAGCAGAGTGGGCAGACTTTAGGACAGACCAAGAGGAGGAGTGAGGGGGCAGCTTAGGGGGTCAGAGGGGTGTGTGAGGGGTGTCTGGACAACAAAGTGGGGGAGGGGCTAACAGCCATTTAAAGGGCCAGCCCCAGAGCTTTAATCCCTCACCAGCCCTGGCCCCAAGCCGGAGGCTGTAATTCATCTGTCCAACAGCTGGGGTGTGTGTGTTTGTGTGTGTGTGTATGTGTGAGGGGGGCATGTGGACGGGAAGGGGGAGCTGGGCTGGGGGAGGGGCTGGGGCTTTCTTGTGCACAGAGCCAAACAACAAAAGGAGAAGCTGAAGTGCCAGCTCCAAAGTGCCCAGGCCAGACCCCTGCCCTGCAGACCACTCGGTGGCCCCTACCTGGTGGCCGACAGACTCCATAGTTTGGACTCAAGGATTCTTGGCCAAGGAGTCGGTAGAGCCAAAGGTGAGGCCCTGGGAAAAAGCCCAGGCTGTGTACCCCCCAGGCAGGCTGTCACCCCTCATTGCACCTTCCCAGCCGCAGCACTGTCCCAGACCTGGCAGGCCCAGCAACAGACAGCCTCAAATGCCCTGCTCACCAGCCAAGCCTCCCCAGACATGGCCTGCCGGCTCCCCCTCACGCCGGCGCAGGGTGGCAGTGGCCACACCGAGGCTGTCCCTTTAAATCATTACCACCCCTGATTGTGTGGACGAACCAAGGGCCCTGCCCCCCAGGCAGGCGGCTTGCCACCTCCCCCCGGCCGAGTCCCCAGAAATGTGAGGGCCATTTAAAGGGACAACAGAGAGGCAGCCAGGTCTCTAACTGCCCCCCCACCCCCACCCTACACACACAGCCCCTTTCCCCAGCGACACACAGCCCCTTGCCCCTCCAGGGGGCCCCCTAAATTCCGGTTCTCTCCCCACCCCTAGAGACTGCTAGAAGGAGAAAGGGGGCCAGAGTTGGGGAGGCGGGGAACTGGGGGGGAGCAAGAAAAGGCAGGGACTCCCTCCTCCCCGAGAGCCCCAGGGGACAGGTCAGAAGGGAAGCAAGAGCCCAAAGCAGCAGCCAGACAGAGCCCCAAAAGGTGCCCTGGGCAGACCTAGGACGCACAGGCTGTCGGGCGAGAAGGGAATCAGGCTGCACGAGACGCCGGCGCGGCCAGCGGGCGACAAGCCCAAGTGGGGGCGATGGAACAAGGAAGGCCAGGGAAAAGAGGCAAGGCCGGGGGGAAACGGGGAGATGGAAAGGGGAAAAGGGGTCATCCGGGAAGGTGTGGAGGAAAATCAGAGAGGGGAGGGCGAGCCAGGCCGGGGTTACCTGCTGGGTGTCTGTCCCCCGGCGGTGCCCCCGGAGTCCGGGTAGGGAGGGGGGGAAGCAGCAGGGGGGGGAGTGGGGGCTGGGGGGCGGGGGAGACGGTCCCTCCTCTGCCTCCTGGGCCTGCCCCGGCGCTTGCAGCCTCTGCCTCCCTCCCTCCTCCTCCCCGTCCCTGAGTCCCGGAGTCAAACAAAGAACTGTAGCAGGCTCTCCCCAACCCCCTCCCTCCTCCTCCTCCTCCTCCTCCACCACCTCCTCCTCCCCTCCCTCCCTCCCCACCAGCAGGCTCCCTCCTCCTCCCTTCCGGTCTCTTCCTTTAACTACCCGCCCCCCCCCCCCCCGCAGCCCCCAGCACTAGTCTCTCTCCACCCACCCACCCCAACCTTTTACACACCCCTCAGCCTAGCCCTGTCCCCACTAGAGAAACTGTGGAGTCCCTTTGCAAATGAAAGGCTCCAGAGATCAACATGGGAGGGGACTGGGGTCTTGCTTCAAAATCAAGAACCACAATACAATTATTTTATTTTCAAGGCCCACGGAATAGTCTTAGCTATTTCTTCTCCAATAAGGGAAAATATAATCCTAAAGAAAGCAATACAAATCTGCCTAAAGCCTTCATCAAATAAAATGCACAAAGCCGTTGAAGCTAATCCCCAGCCCCCTAACCCCAATCTCCAAATTAACACAAACTATCCACTCCCCCTTAACAAACTCCTAGGGTTCCTGCTGGTTTGGAGCAGACCCACAGCAATAATAATAAACTAATAACTAACACCATTTATTAATAAAAGTATTTCATAACAACAAGCACTCATTCTGTGCCAGGCACTGTGCTAAGTGATTTGCAAAGATTATCTCATTTTTTTCCTCCCAGCGACCTTCAAGGTAGGTGTTGATATTTAAATTTTCAAGATTAACATACGAGGCTCAGAGAGGTTCCGACCTTTCCAAGTCCTAATAGGCACTAAGTGACAGAGCTGGAATTAGAATCCAGGTCTGACAGTCCAAGCTCTAAGGTACATAAAATCACAAACCGAGTTACTCCAATACCATCACCAACCCTAGCACTTAATAGAGAACAACCATAGCGATCAACTGAGTCCCCCTCCACCAAGTGAGAGGCTACAAACCGATTCACCTACATACACACAATAAAGACGGTGACTTTTCAGCCTAATACTGTTTCTTGACCCTTTTCCTTTTATTGTTTGCAGCTGGGGGTGTGCCATTAAGGGGACGTCAGGGATAAGCTGGTGTGTACCCCATACTACACACAACTCTTCCGTCTTTCAACCACTCCCACTTCAAATCAATCTGGGGAAGGGGGCAATAGGACACTTGGCCATGCAGCAGGTGGTAAAGTAAAAAGACGGCTAGGTAGCTTTTTCTATGGGGGAGGAGCCTTAGAGGGGAAGCTCTTCGATGCCAATCTAGGGAAAAGTGACCCAACGCTCCCTCAGCCCAGCCAAGGGGCAAAGTCTTTCAGCCACACCACACCCGTGCCCCTCCCCCTCACAAAACTCCAGGCCGGGGTTTCCCACCTGCAGGATGCTAAGACCAAGGGAAAGGAGAGGGGAAAGAGATGGCACGGGACTGGAACTGGACTCGGGGCAGAGGTGGGAGGGAATAGAAGGGGGAGGAAGCCTCATTGCCTGGCAACCATCCCGGGGCACGTGCACTGGTGACATCATCCCAGGCCACCTCTAACACAGACCTTTGACCCCTACGGGGCGGAGTGGGTGTGCTCGCTAAGCTTCCTGGAAACACCCTTAGGAATTCTGGGAACCCAAAAAGGAGACATAAGAAGAAACCCAGGCGTCCTTATCTCTTTTACCCCTAATACGACTCCAATCCCAGGGACTCAGGCCTCTTGCCTGTCTCCTCCTCTCCGCCTGCAGCCCTGACCTCCCAACCCACATTTCTGACGGGAGTCGGCCCGACACGCCCCTCGGAGATACTGTGCCTTCTCTCTCCTGGGCGAGATCTCGGTGGGGGCCGGCAGACGGGGACGGGGGCACCGGGTCCCGCGGGGCTCCGTCTTCCATCTGCAGGATCCCCCGTGCCCCAGCCGGCCGCCAGCCGGAATCTGTCTGGGTCCCCAACTCTCCCGCCCCTCCCCGCGCTGTTCCAGGGCGGAGTCTGTGGAGTTGAAACCAGGACACGGCGAGAGGAAGAATTATATAACCGGGAGAAGCGGAGAAGGACGAGTGGAGACAGGGACAGACAGCCCGAAAGGAGCCGAGGGAGGTGCAAAGAACGCCGGGCGAATGAAGAGGAAACGTTAGGAATGGGAAGGGTTTTGGTGCACATCAAAGAGCAGGAATTCACGCGAAGAAGGGGCGTGATGGCCCAGAAGAATCACCTGGGCCGTCCGGGGCTTCCCCGCAGTGCCCTCCCCCGCCGCCAACAGCAGCTGGCCCCAGGCGGGAGAAGCCTTGGGAAGGGGCGCTGGTACCCGCTCGCTTTCTCTTGGGAAAGCAACCTAAGCCAGAGCCCGGGAAGGCAGCGGCCGAGCAGATGGGGCCGGAAACCACAGCTCCGCCCAGCCCACCTGGGAGTGTGGGGCGCCAGCTGGGGGGAGGTGGGGAACAGGTAGTCGACCCTCCCGAGCCAGGTTGGGCATTATGGTCGCGACCCGCGAAACGGTGCAGACCGACCGAGACATGTGGGTCCCCAAGGGCTGAGGAGCGCAGCCTCGGCGGCTTTACACGGACTCCACACAGGGGAGGGGGCGCCCGGCTCGCCGCGCAGGCGCAAGGGGGTGCTCGGGCGCGTGCAGCGCAGGGCGGGGGGTGGGCGCGAGCGTGTGGGAGTGCACGTGCGGGTCCCGGGCAGCTGCTGCCTCCCAGCCTCCGTCGCTGCCCCTCCCCTCTCCCTTTCCTGTCGCTATCATGCCCCTTCCGCATTGGCTGCCAGGGCCCTGACGTCAGGGCCGACCGATTGGGCGGACGGGAGAGTTCGAGAATCCGGCTCCCAATTCTCGCCCACCAGTTACTCTGGCAACAAGGCAAGCAACCCTGGGGAGGGAAGGGGAGCCGAGGTGAACGCTGCGCCTCGGTCCCTCCCACCTCCGGACAATCGCCGAGTCCCCTTCGGTCGCATCGCAGCTCGCTGCCTCCCCGCTTTCCTCCCAGGGCTCTTCCTGTCCCGGGAACCAGGCGTCCTGCCTTCGACCTTCCCCACAGTCTTCTGGCCCTCCGCTCTGTCTAACCTCCCCCCAGCCAAGTGTCATAGCAGAAGCTGCAGCAAACAGGAAGCGAATCTACGTCGCTTAGCAACCGCCCCGCGTGCCCCCCTCCCCACTATTTACCCCTGCCCGGAGAGGTGGAGATTGAGAGAGTCCCCAGCCTCCCCCCCATCTTCTGCGCTGCGACCTCCTGCCCACAATTTCCTGTGAGGGGGACCAGATGACAGGAAGTCAAGGGGGGCCTCAGCCCACCTTTCCCTCGGACCGGGGCGGGGGGCTTCACTACTTTCACGGTCACATCCCCCACCCGCACTCCCAGCTGCCCTGGGTGCGCGTCTCGCCTTCGCCATCTTGTGGCTACGTTGGGAAGGTTCCGCACCGAGAAGCCGTGCGGGGCGCGCGAGGGCTCGGGAACGGCAGAGTGGGAGCAGAACTAGGGATGAGGAGGCTAGCGGGGCGAGACGGAGTGAAGGGGAGGTGCAGTGGGGGGAATGGGATGGAGGCGAAGGCTACCGCTGGGAAGCTCTCGGGGCCGCTGGTGGGAAGGTCAGGCAGAGGCTTCTACACCTTACCCGCGCAGAGAACTGGAGGGAGACTTAAAGTAGCCCTGGGACCGGGACACACCCAAGTCTGACCCATCTGACCTTACTGGGCCATGGCATTGGCCTGTCTGCAAACTCTGCCCTTTAGTCCTGACCTTCAGTGAGGACCGCTGCGCCCCGCCCCGCCCTGGAGTCGGGAAGGGGAATCCCAGCCCAAGGGGAACGGGGAGTCCTTTCAGGCCCCTCTGGACATCTGGAACGTGAGACATCTGCCTCCCAGTTCTTCCTCCTTCCCCGCCTTACTCTTCTAGGGGACCCATGACCTTCGCCCCAGTCTTCCCAGTGCCCTTCCCAAGACCCAAACGTCCATCCCCAGCTCTACCCCTCCAGAGACTCAGGCGTCCTGCCCCGCTGCACCGGGAAGGGTTCCCTCTTTCCAGACGTTCTCGCGGCTCCCCGTTACCTGGTTCTGGGGGGGGTCCCAGGTGTTCAGGCTCCCCAAGGTATCCCAGGGGGTCGAGCGGCCCCCCCTTCTCCCAGGCCGGGGCTGGGGGGGCCGCTCCGCCCAGTGGCGCAGTTGGATTTTCCAACACAAACACCCGCACCCCCGCTCCCCAGCCCCGCCCCCTTCTCGTGGTCCCGCCCCTCCTCACGCTCCAGTCCCCCGCTCGGGCTCCGCCCCGTCTTCTGCCGGTCCCGCTCGCCTCAGGGCGGGTGCCGACTAGGATTCCGGGTGGGGGTGGTGGGTTCAGGGTGCAGTGTACGGGGTTCAGCCCTGATCCCTGCCTGACAAATCCCTACCCCATTTGGATCACGCGCCCTTCTAAGGTAAGCCCCGCCCCACCCACTGAAGTCCTGCCCAGAGACTTAAGCCACAGCCTCTTCAGGCGGCTCCGCCCTGCCCATTCGTTCAGGGCCACGCCTCCGTTCCTCTCCAGGCCGCCCCACCTCCCTCATTTCTTTCCCCGTCCAGTAGCACCTCCCCAGTAGCTCTGTCCTCTGTGAGGCTCGGGTTTCCTCCCTCCCCAGACCCTCACCATTGCATTGAGAGACTTAAGGCTTGTTGTCGCGGGTGTTTTACAGCACTGAGCTCCAATACAACTCTTTCACTTTTATGGCTAACACAGCTAGGTATTTCCAGGGCCACATCACACAAATTCGGCCAAGGTCAAAGTCTGAGTGAGGTTCCGCCTCAGTCCTAGGTGCAACATCTGTCTGAGCTCCTGGAGTCCCCGACCCTCTCTCAAGCGGAGAAGGGGAGGAGGTCTCAGCTGTCCAGGCTCATGAGTAGAGCAGTGCCCCTCTTGATCCAATGATCAGATGTCATGGCCCCAGACCGCAGGTCAATGCCGATGACAAAGGAGGCTCGGTCTGAGCTGCCTGCCCGGTTGGGATAGTAATAGCAGGGGCAGGAGTACATGCCTGGGGGAAAGGAGAGGAGGAGTCAGATCCTTGGAGCCTCCGGGAGAGCAGGGCAGGAGCGGGTGTGGGATGGGCTGGAGTAGAGAATGGGTTAGGTTCCAAACTAGGGACGGGGCAGGCAGGTCCTGCCTGGGGAGCTGTCCCACCCTTGGCGCTCTTCTTGCGGCTCTCTGCAGGCCGGAAGTGGATCGTGGGCATGAGGCAGACAAGCTGCATGGGCTCTGCCTCTACCAAGCAGGAGTTCTTCCGGTCCCAGCCAGCACCTTCCAGGTACAGGCCCCGGACCCAGACACCATCCTGGGGAGAAATGGGAGCAGGTCTGGGAGAAGCTAGACTTCTGTTGCTGGCGCCCCTGGCCTACTCCCTCTCTCCTCCCTTCTCGTCCAATTATTTCCCATTTTTGCTCAGAGCCCCAAGCACAACTGGCTCCCACCTTGGGGGGATACACTAGGTTGCTGTCATCCACAGTGGAAACGATAAACTCCCAGGAGAGGCTGTCCACTGAAACCTGGGGGTTGAAAGTGAGAATAAGGGAGGACCCGGAAGAGGAGAACACATACATGGCCCTAGCATACATCCCCCTCACACTTTGCATATTGCTCACATTGTTTTGGCGAGCTGAAGACTGCAGCACAGCAGTGAGGAAGCCAGTGGGAAAGGTGAAACTAGACAACCAGAAGATTACAGGAGGCCGGGCCCGGCTGGCCCACAGCTCAAACTGCTCCACTCGCATGGCCAAGTCCCGGGTCCAAGCAGCCAATGGCTTTTGTGAGGGGTATGCCTGGGGAAGGAGTGCGTGTGTATTCACTCATTTAGCCATGCATTCGAATCCATATTATTTATTTTGAGACAGAGTTTCACTCTTGTCATCCAGGCTGGAGTGCAGTAGTGCAATCTTGGCTCACTGCAACCTCCGCCTCCCAAGTTCAAGTGATTCTCCTGCCTCAGCCTCCCAAGTAGCTGGGATTACAGGCGCCCCCCACCACGCCTGGCTGATTTTTGTATTTTTTAGTAGAGACGGGGTTTCACCATGTTGACCAGGCTGGTCTCAAACTCCGGAACTCTGGTGATCTGCCCGCCTCGGCCTCCCAAAGTGCTGAGATGGCAGGCGTGAGCCACCGCGCCCAGCCCAAATCCTTATTTTGAGCACCTGAAGCAGATATGAGAAGACTATGTGGTGTCAGCTACAGGTGAACAAACTCCAAACTACAGGTGAACAAAACTCCAAAGCCAACTTCCAGGAAAGAGGCATACAACTACAGGTGAACAAAACTCCAAAGCCGACTTCCAGGAAAGAGGCATACAATGACAGCTATTCATTAATAACAATGACTGCAGTAATATTAACCAGGTACCATTAACCAAACACCTACTGAGTGGTATGCACAGTACTGGGAATCTTTGAAACATTCTTAGAGAGGTTAGTAATTTGCCCTGAGTAAGTCTGTAAGTTAATCAATCGTAAGAAGTCAGTCAATGAATGGCAGAGCCAGGTTTCAACCTTGAACCTATCTAACTTCAAAGTTCAGGCTCCCTACAGTTTGCTGTGTGCCCACCTAGAACCAGGAGATTGGGGGCACAGGATTGAGAGGAGAGCTCATTGTTGGAGAAGGATCAGCAATGGTATAATCTTGCCTTTCCCCAGAGTGGAGGAACGTGGGCATCAAAGATGCAATTGAAAATCTCTTCCAGGCTTGTAGACATGACGATGAGGCCCCGGATGCCTTTCTCTAGGTCTGTCAGTGAGAACCTGAGCAGGATGAGGTGGAGTGTTAGAGATGGGGTGGGCCTGGGAACGTCATTCTAGCCAGAAGGCGAAGGCCTCTCCTCACCCCCTCCCATGTTCTGCAGAGTTCCCGATCTGTCTTACAGGATGGTCTGCATCAGTGTGTTATATCTCTGGATCTCCTGCAGAAGGACCACATTGAGAGGGGAGGGGTCAAGAGCTAGTAGTTTTTGGGTCCCCTCATAGTCGATCATTTCAGGGATCTTCTGCTTCACATCAGCGGCCAACTCAAGGACCTGAGCAGGGAGGAGCTCTTGAGTGTAGCCCCCCTTCTCATCACTTACCCCGCCCCACCACAGGCCGGGCTCTTTTTACCTTCTCTTCCCGGGTCTGGCCTCCAGCCCTGGTGGGTGTAATCTGAGGTTGCAAGGAAAGCAAAGTATCAAAGAGGGTTCGTGCCTCAGTGATCTGAGAGGCCACATCAGCATTGGGGTGCTGGCCAAAGGCCTCAGGGGGGTCCATGCCAGGCAGTAAACTGATGTATTCCTTGTAAGAAGCCAGGCTGCCATCCTTGGGGATGAAATAAGTCTCCAGTGCTGACAACCTAGGGAGTCATAGCATAATTACTGCCACATTATGGGGACTCAGGCCTCAATGCCAGGCCAAGACCCCAAGCCTATGCATGTCCCATTTGTCCAGCCCCCTGTCCTGCTCCCACTCCCAATCCCACAAACTCTGTCTTCTCCCAATCTCACGTCCTCTCCTCAAACATTTCCCTCACCCCGATCCCGCCATCTGGCTGGCTTGTGACCTCTGGCTCCCTGCCCAGTGCCACCTCCCCCTCACCGGTAGAAGGGAGTTGATAGAGACTGGTCACAGAAGTAATCATTGATGTAGGTGGTCAGCAGGCGCCGGTCCCAGTCATCTGTGACATGTCCACCATAGTTGACGCCGGCAATGAGGTACTTAAGTGCATCCCAAGGTGTCTCCTCGTACTCATCCAGATAGAGGCTCAGCAAGTTCTCTGACACCTAGGCATGGTCCCAACCCAAGCCCCCATTCCCACAGAGTTATGGCAGGAAATCTGCCAATGGAGCTTCAACACAGGTTTTCTGCCCATGGATAGTCCCACAGGGGAGCCATGGGGTAGGAAGTATGAGGAGAGAGGGCTGGGATGAGGACCCCTGGCTAATACAAACCTCAAAGTCAGAGTCATTGAAGCCATAGATGATGTTCCAGCCAAGCTGCAGGAACTTTTTGCGTTCAAGTAATACAGAGTGGAAGAAACAGAGTGAAAACAGCAGCTTCTTGTATTTGGCAGGTTTGGAGCAGCGGGAAAACTGTGGTTCTGACATTAGTTGGTAAAGACGTGTCATGTTGGCCTTTAGGCCCTGGGGACAATGAAATACAGAGATGGGGTGACGTGCATCATACTCAGACCTGCCACTAGCACCGCCATGTACAGTTGTGGAGGTTCTTCATTGCACAAAGGCACTGGCTGAAAGGGTGAGTGGAGGCTGAAATGCAGCCCTTGACCTACATGCCACAATCTGCATTCCTCCACAAGGCTGAGTGCCTTTCTCCAGTTCGCAGACAGGCACTATATGGGCTTCCGGCAGCCCTGCCTTCTTGTCCCACCACTTTTTTTTTTTTTTTTTTTTTTTTTTTGAGACAGAGTTTCGCTCTTGTTGCCCAGGCTGGAGTGCAATGGCGAGATCTCAGCTCCTTGCAACCTCCGCCTCCCGGGTTCAAGGGATTCTCCTGCCTCAGCCTCCGGAGTAGCTGTGATTACAGGCGCTGGCCACCATGCCTGGCCAATGTTTTGTATTTTTAGTAGAGACAGGGCTTCACTATGTTGACCAGGCTGGTCTCAAACTCCTGACCTCAAGCGATCCACCCACCTCAGCCTCCCAAAGTGCTGGGATTACAGGTGTGAGCCACCGCACCCGGCCATCCCACCACTTTTGATCCTCTCAGCCCTGATGTTCTCAGTGGTAGGTAGGCTAGCGCAATTTGGGGTGCCAGGAAATATGAACAAAGATAAATACATACACATGCAACTAACAAAAATGTACAGAATTGTGTGCAAAGGTTAGTGTAGATTGAAAAGCCCATAATATATCATCAAGGAGGGACAGTCTATGTGACTGGCGTTATTAGGCTCCATGAGCAAGCTGGGATTTGAACTAAGCCTTCCAAATGGGAAAGATATGACTAGGCTTGAGAGGAGAGTGTTGCTTTCCTGGAGATGGAAGGAGTTGAATAGAGGCACTGAGGACAGAATAAAGTGAGAGGATGAGCCTGACTGAAGTCAAGTGCAGGTGCTCAGGTGGGAAGAGAAGGGCCATGGATAGATGGAGATGCAATAAGAATAATGGATGTCGGGCGCGGTGGCTCATGCCTGTAATCCCAGCACTTTGGGAGGCCGAGGTGGGCAGATCACAAGGTCAGGAGTTTGAGACCAGCCTGGCCAATATGGTGAAACCCCTCTCTACTAAAAATACAAAAATTAGCTAGGCGTGGTGACGCACACCTGTAGTCCCAGCTACTTGGGAGGCTGAGGCAGAAGAATTGCTTGAACCCAGGAGGCGGAGGTTTCAGTGAGCTGAGATCATGACACTGCACTCCAGCCTGGGCTACAGAGCGAGACTGTGTCTCAGAAAAAAAAAATTTAAAAAAAAGATGAATGTTTGAGCCATTTGGACTTGATTCAACGGGCATCATGGAGCCACTCTCTATCTTGAGTAGGACAGTGATCTGTTCAAACAGCATTTTAAAAAGACTTACCCATGACTGACAGAATGGAATAGTGAGAAATTTGAGGAATACTGGATAGCAGTAACAAAAATAATATGTGACTTTTTAAAAAATGCCATTTATGACATCAAGATATGTCAAGTACCCAGAAATAAATCCAATTAAAATGTATGATTATTTATGGAGAAAATCACAGAATTTTAGGCCAGGCATGGTGGCTCACACCTGTAATCTCAGCACTTTGGGAGGCCAAGATGGGAGGATCACTTGAGCCTCGGAGTTTGAGAGCAACCTGGGCAACATAACAAGACTGTCTCTATTTAAAAAAAAAAAAGAACATTACAGAATTTTATTAAAATAAAGAATAAATGGAGGCTGGGAACAGTGGCTCATGCCACCTGCAATCCCACTGTGCTATGATTGTACCACTGCACTTCAACCTGGGCTATAAAGCAAGACCTCGCTCTAAAAAAAAAGAGGAAAAAATGAATAAATGGAGAGATATACTTACAGATTAGGAGCTTCATTGTCCTAAGGATGTCAATTTTCCCCAAATTGATCAATGTAATTTTTTTTTGTAGAACAAACGAATTCTAAAATTTATATTGGAAAATAAAAGGTCAATAATAGCCTGAAGAAGAATAAGGTAAGAGACTGTGCCTTACCAGCTATCAAGAATTATTATAAAACTATATGGTAATTAAGACTAAAATATATCAGCACGGCACTGTGGGTTACACCTGTAATCCCAGCAGTTTGGGAGGCTGAAGTGGAGGACAGCTTAAGCCCAGGAGTCCAAGACCAGCCTGGCCAACATGGTGAAACCCAGTCTCTACAAAAAAAAAATAAAAAATTAGCCAGAGTGGTGGCACACTCCTGTAAGGTGCGGGTGGGAGGATTGCTAGAGCCTGGGAGGCGGAGGTTGCAGTGAGCCAAGATGGTGCCGGTGCACTCCAGTCTGGGCCACAGAGCGAGACTCCATCCCAAACAAACAAACAAAAAAAGACTAAAGTATTGATTCCAGGATAAAACAATTTGACCAATGAACAGAATAAAGGACCCTGAAACCCACACATATATGGAAACATGATTGAAGGCTGAGCAGGCACTACGGATCAGAAAGGTGCTTTCGTAGTATTTGAGAAGTGGTACTGGGAGAATTGGTTATCCAGGTAGAAATAAATAAAATTGGCTGGGCGCAGTGGCTGATGCCTGTAATCCCAACACTTTGGAAGGCTGAGGCGGTTGGATCACCTGAGGTCAGAAGTTCGAGACCAGCCTGGTCAAAATGGTGAAACCCCGTCTCTACAAAAAATAACGAAATTAGCTGGGCAGGGTGGCAGGTGCCTGTAATCTCAGCTACTCCGGAGACAGAGGCAAGATAATCACTTGAACCCAGGAGGCGGAGATTGCCGTGAGCTGAGATTGCACCACTGCACTCCAGCCTGAGTGACAGAGCAAGACTCTGTCTCAAAAAAAAGCAAAACAAAACAAAAACAAAAGCAAATTGGACCTCTACCTGATACCACATCACAAAAGTGAATTCCAAGTGATTAAAAACTTAAATGTGAAAGTCAAATTATAAATTTTTTGGAAGGCAAGTATAGGAGAGTACTTTTACAATCTTAAAGTAAGCAAGGATTTCTTGAACAAGACAAAGGAGCACAAACCATTTAAAAAAGGAAAGATAGCTAAATTCAACCTCATAAAAATTAAGAATTCTCTTCACCAAAAAACAGCATAAAAGAGAAGAGACAAACCACAAAACACATGACCGACAAAGGATTAGGATCTAGAATATATGAAGAACTACAAAATGCGAAGAACATCATGAATGAATGTCAAGCACATAATGTTGAATGAAAAAAGCAAGTTGCAGAGAAACATACATAGCAATGGTTGCATTAGCAATACAAACGATAAAGTATTACGATAAAGAATCTCTAACTCCAGAGAAAAAGAAAAAAATTATAAAGAAAATGACAAATATAAGATTCAGAAGAGTGGTTTCCTCTGAGTAGGGAGAGAAAGTGATGAGACTGGGAAGAGGCACATCAGGACTTCAAAGAAAATGCTGGGATTTTTCTTTCTTAAAAGGATAATGGGCTGGGCGCGGTGGCTCACACCTGTAATCCCAGCACTTCGGAAGGTTGAGAGGGGCGGATCATCTGAGGTCAGGAGTTCGAGACCAGCCTGGCCAACATGATGAAACTCCATCTCTACTAAAAATACAAAAATTAGCCAGGTGTTGTGGTGTGTGCTTGTAATCCCAGCTACTTGGAGGCTGAGGCAGGAGAATCGCTTGAATCCGGGAGGCAGCTATTTCAGTGAGCCGAGATGGCGCCACTACACTCCAGCCTGGGTGACAGAGAGAGACTCCATCTCAAAAAAAAAAAAAAAAAAAGGATGATGGGCACACAGATATTCATGGAATCATGATCCTTTATAACTTGCATATATTTTGTAAATCTTCTTTTGTATCTACTTACTAGCTAGTTTTTAAAAAAAAAGACTGGATAGCCTGTAATCCCAGCGCTTTGGGAGGCCGAGACGGGTGGATCACGAGGTCGGGAGATCGAGACCATCCTGGCTAACACGGTGAAACCCTGTCTCTACTAAAAATACAAAAAAAAAAAACCTAGCCGGGCGAGGCGGCGGGCGCTTGTAGTCCCAGCTACTCCGGAGGCTGAGGCGGGAGAATGGCGTGAACCCAGGAGGCGGAGCTTGCAGTGAGCTGAGATCCGGCCACTGCACTCCAGCCCGGGCAACAGAGCAAGACTCGGTCTCAAAAAAAAATAGAGGCGGAGCTTGCAGTGAGCCGAGATCGCGCCACTGCACTCCAGCCTGGGCGACACAGCGAGACTCCGTCTCAAAAAAATAAATAAATAAATAAAATAAAATAAAAATAAAAATAAAAAAAGACTGGATAGCAGGAAGTGACCCAGGAATATACTCCAGGACTATACCCCAAACTGGCAACTGGTGGCTGTGAATACAGGGAGTTTCTTATTTGAAGTAAAACTCAGGCCGGGGCCAGGCACGGTGGCTCAAGCCTGTAATCCCAGCACTTTGGGAGGCCGAGACGGGCGGATCACGAGGTCAGGAGATCGAGACCATCCTGGCTAACACGGTGAAACCCCGTCTCTACGAAAAATACAAAAAAGTAGCCGGGCGAGGTGGCGGGCGCCTGTAATCCCAGCTACTCGGGAGGCTGAGGCAGGAGAATGGCATGAACCTGGGAAGCGGAGCTTGCAGTGAGCCGAGATCGGGCCACTGCACTCCAGTCCAGGTGACAGAGTGAGACTCCATCTCAAAAACAAAAAGAAAAAAAGAAAAAAAAAAGAAAGGAAAGGACAGTTTCTCCAACAACTTGTGAAAGGAGAAAATATAGAATGAGAAATATTGGGCTAGGACTGAGGGTCCCTCCCCTCTTTGGCCCTCCGCTCTTAGTCCTTAGGTCAAGGAGTAAGTATTGCAATCTGGCCACAGGCAGAGGAAAAAGAAACACAGAAGTAATAAATGGTATGTCAGAAGACAGTGGGGAAAGCAGGAGCAATGTGTCAGGGAGCCAGGGAAAGGGACAGTCAACTGTGGCAGCTGCCCCAAGTGGCCAAGGAGGGTTAAGAATGATAAAAGGCACCCATGCGTGATTCAAACAGCTCTTATCTGTTGAGGATGATACATACTGGTCCATGTGCTCTTCACAGGGTGAGCAAAAAGGATTTTGATCTTGACTAAGAGCAATGAAAAGCTACTAAAATAGTTTAAGCAGGGGTGAGTGGGTGAAGCGCAGTGACACGGCAGGTTTTAGAGGGTGGTGATGATTGCATTTGGTGATGAGCTTGTGATACTGGAGATAAAAATTTCAGTAGAGTTGGAGGAAAGGAAGGGCAAAGAGGCAGGAAGTGTGACATTCGGAAGAGAATGTAAGGAAATGGTGGGAGGCAGGAAGGTTCTGAGGTATAAAAGAATGAATTGGAGACCCAACTACCCAAACTCTAGCTCTGGAATACTTATTTACTCTTTCCGTATCTCAGTTTCCTATCTTTAAAATAGGGGTAACAGTATTCACCTTACACAATGTGTATGTGCACACATGCATATTAAACGAGTTAATAAACATAAGAAACTTAGAACAGTGCCTGGCACATGATAATCCCTCAAGAAATGTTAGATATTACTATTGTGTTCTAGGAGTTTGGCACAAACAGAAGAGGAATGAGGTGGAATTTTTTGAGGACAATCAAATCAAAGCATGTTGTTGTTAGGTTGAGCCCTCTCTCTGGTGCTGGCAGGAGGTAAGGTGGACCAGATGACCCTGCTGATGCTCTTTGTCTATGACCACATACCTTTGGTGGCTCTGTGGTCATTTTGATGCTGGCCTGCAAGATTGAGATAGGGAAGTCTGGGTGGGGGCTGGAGCTGAGCCAGAGGCGGAAGGATGGATGAGGGTCCTCCACCTGCAGCTGCTCCACCAGCTTGTCCAGATTAGGCATCCAAGACAGTGACAGGTGGCAGTTTGCCAGGAACACCCAATGTCCTGCAAGGAGATGCCAGGGTCAGTGGGAATCATTTCCTAAGCCCTGCCTGTCCTCATGCTTTCCACCTGGTATTGGGGCGGGGGTGCTAGGGGGGCCAAACACTCAGATCTGCCACTTCTGGGACCCTCTGTAGAAGTGGGAGGTACAGGGACAGTAGTGTATTTGAGGTTGGCAGTTCTAAGGACAAGGACTGGGCTGAAGATGGGGGTGAAAGAAAGGATGGACACCAACCCTGAGTAACACCCTCTCGGAGGAGTCGGGCAGCGGTAGGGGCCTGGCCCTGGCCCAGGGACAGGGCGTGGAAGCGCTGGGCCATGCCTGTGTGCTCTGCCAGCTGGAGCAGGGCACTGGTGGGGTCCACACCAGGGGACAGGATGAACACGAGTGGGGATCGTGGGGTTGAATCCTCCATCACCTGCCAGAAGCACAGGTATAGCATCAGGCAGAAGGCCACATGACTGAAGTAGGAGAGAGAGATGCAGGAGACTGAAACAGAGCTAGGAAGGCAGGAAAGACCCAGGGGCCGTGGAGACAAGGAAGCTGAGCCACCGACCAACTTCATATTCAGCACAGGCGGCTCAATGAAGCGGGAACCAAGGTTGGTGACGATGAAGGAGGTCACGCAGAAGGCCACGCGGTCCTGGCGCAGGGAGCGGACGATCAGCATCCGTTGTATTTCATTGCAGGCATTTTCCCACTCACCTGGGGACAAGGTGAGTCATTCAGGGAGAGGGAGTGAGTCTGGAAGAGCGGGGAATCCAGACAACAGGGCACCTGCTGGGAATGTGCTCCGGGCCAGGAGGCCGGCACCAGCTGGGAGAGGGGATGGAGGACAACGGGAAGGGCAGGCACGCGGCTGAATGGAGGGAAGGAGAAAGTGAGAGTGGGGTACAGATGCCTGGTACCTGGCAGCATTGCCTTCTCCGGGGCAGCACTGGTATACCACAGGTGCCAGTCACGAGGGTACTGCTCAAAGGAGTTCATGAGTCCGTGGAAGTTGGTCAGTTTGTCTAGCTCTGTGATGTTATCCCAGTAGGCATCTGCAAGCCAGCTAGTGCATGGGTTGTCCATTTGGCCCTCCCGATCCAGGACCTGGTGGGAGAGGGGGAAAAAGAAAGGGATTGACTTGGGAATACTTCAAAAGAAGAGTGATCTTTTTCTCCTCTCTTTCTCTCTCTCTCTCTCTCTGTTTCTCTCTCTCTCGGTGGGAAAGCCAAAATGGAGGGTTTTTTGTTTTGTTTTGTTTTTCGTTTTTTTTTTTTTTTTTTTTTTTTTTTTGAGACAGAGTCTCGTTCTAGTCACCTAGGCCAGAGTGCAATGGCGCAATCTCGGCTCACTGCAACCTCTGACCCCCAGGTTCAAGCTATTCTCCTGCCTCAGGCTCCGGAATAGCTGAGATTACAGGTGCACAACATCACACCCAGCTAATTATTGTATTTTTAGTACAGATGGGGTTTCACCGTGTTGACCAGGCTGGTCTTGAACTCCTGATCTCAGGTAACCCACCCTCCTCGGCCTCCCAAAGTGCTGGGGTTACAGGTGTGAGCCACTGCGCCCAGCCCAAAATGGGTTTTGTATGAGAGTGAAGAGATGAATACAGGGATCCTGGGGAATAAACGTGAGGGTCTAGGACTCAGACCCTGCCCTTAGCCCTCACAGTTCAAATTTAGGAGGCTGGCGCCCTCTGCTGGTTGCCTGGTAATAATGTCTCCAACCTAATGACTTCTTGGTAGCCTCGCCTTCACGGAAACACAAACTGTTTACTCATTCATTCGCTCAGTCGCTTATTCATTCTTCTTAACAAACATTTATTGTTTGCCAACTATGCATTTTAGTCATTGGGATGCATTACTGAGCAAAATGGAAAATATCTCTGCCCTTGGGGATTTTGTTTTCTAATATGGGATTGTGAACTCATGGGCAGATTATGAACCAAAAACGTAACAAATAAGTAAATTATCTAGTATAGCAAAGATGGCAGTGCTATGGAAAAATAGGATACTCTGAGGAGGGTAAGGGAGACTGGTTGTGTTGAGGGGGAGTTTGAAGTATAAATAGGAAGATCAAGGTCGCATTGAGGTGAGGTTTGAAGGAGATGAGAGACGGCCAGGTGCACACGCCGGGCAGTGGGCTTCCAGCAGAAGGCACAGCCATGCGAAGGCCCCGAGGTGAGACGTGCCAGGGGGGTTGGGGAGGGCAATGAGGCCTGCGTGGCTGGAGTGGAGTGGGGGCTGTGTGGTGGGAGGTGGCACCTGCCATGGGGAGCCAGTCACAATGGCATCCACTTTAAAAGGACCTCTCAGGCCGGGCAAAGTGGTTCACACCTATAATCCCAGCACTTTGGGAGGCTGAGGTGGGAGGATCACTTGAGCCCAGGAGTTCAAGATCAGCCTAGGCAACATGGTGGGACGCCGCCTCTACAAAAACTACAAAAATTAGCCAGGCGTGGTGGCACAGGCCTGTAGTCCCAGCTATTCCAGAGGCTAAGGTGGGAGGATGGCTTGAGCCCGGGAGGGCGAGGCTGCAGTGAGCCAAGATCACTGCCCCTGCAGTCCAGCCTGAGTGACAGAGTGTGACTTCTCTGGTTGCTGTGTTGAGGGTTTGGCATGAGAGGTGGGAAGTGAAGGTGGGAAAAGTAAAGAAAATGTTGTCTAGGAGGGCGGGAGAGTGCAGCATGGTTGTCCAGAAGCCTTAAGGGCCTCCTTGGGGTTCATGATCATGGACTTAAAGCGAGTTCAGTCACTGTGGATGTGTTCTTCTCCGGCCATGTTCAGTGCACGGACCATGCAGGGACAGAGGGGCAGAGGAGCTGGATCTAGCCAGAGTGATAGATGCGACAGAGAGAGGAGGAAAACGGGGCTTGAGGAGCCTGTGAGGGAGAGATTGTGAGGGCGACCATGGAACTCAGGCTGGGGAAGGAGTGCCTTGAAAGGCAGTAAAAAAAGTGGCAAAATGGCCGGGCGCGGTGGCTCAAGCCTGTAATCCCAGCACTTTGGGAGGCCGAGACAGGCGGATCACGAGGTCAGGAGATCAAGACCATCCTGGCTAACACGGTGAAACCCCGTCTCTACTAAAAAATACAAAAAAAAACGAGCCGGGCGAGGTGGCGGGCGCCTGTAGTCCCAGCTACTCGGGAGGCTGAGGCAGGAGAATGGCGTAAACCCGGGAGGCGGAGCTTGCAGTGAGCTGAGATCCGGCCACTGCACTCCAGCCCGGGCGACAGAGCGAGACTCCGTCTCAAAAAAAAAAAAAAAAAGTGGCAAAATCAGGCCAATCTGTGGGTCACAGGTGAGACATGCCACAAAGCCCAGCCTGTGCTGAGTGCAAGGGGGCACATAGCAAGTCACCTCCGCAGCCCCAGGGAGCTCACCATGCACCTGATGCTGGCCTGGATTTTCTCAGCTCACTCACTGATGCCGTGGGCCTGACCCTCTGGGTCTGGAGTCCTTGACACACTTGACCTTGACCATCCCCAACCTTGACCATCCCATCCTGGGATGTGCTCTCTGCCCAACTCACCACACCCCCACGTAGAAAGAAGTTGTATTCATCCATGTTGAGCTTGCCAGAAGTCTCCAATATTTTGGCACACATATGAAAACTGAATAGTAGTTTGTGGCGTTCAAAAAGGGTACGGCAGGTGTACCTGGGAGAAAGGCAGAGAGGAGGGAGGGGCAGGATGGAATGGGGGCTGATGCTCCATACGAATGCTATGATCCTACTGTCACACAGCCTCACACAGAGGACCTCACCAGCCTCTAATCCTAACCTGGAAACAGCCAAGGACTCAGGGGCCTAGAGATAATAATTTCCCAGAGTTCACTTATTATTATTATTATTATTACTTTTTGAGACTGAGTTTCACTCTTGTCGCCCAGGCTGGAGTGCAATGGCACGATCTTGGCTCACTGCAACCTCCGCCTCCCAGGTTCAAGCAATTCTCCTGCCTCACCCTCCCAAGTAGCTGGGATTACAGGTGTCCATCACCACGCCTGGCTAATTTTTGTATTTTTAGTAGAGACAGGGTTTCACCATGTTGGCCAGGCTGGTCTTGAACTCCTGACCTCAGGTGATCCGCCCACCTCAGCCTCCCAAAGTGCTGGGATTACAGGAGTGAGCCAGTGTGCCCAGCCATTCACTTATAATTAGTCATTCAGTTCCATTAAAAAAACAGAACATTCGGCCGGGCACGGTGGCTCAAGCCTGTAATCCCAGCACTTTGGGAGGCCGAGACGGGCGGATCACGAGGTCAGGAGATCGAGACCATCCTGGCTAACACGGTGAAACCCCGTCTCTACTAAAAACACAAAAAAAACTAGCCGGGCGAGATGGCGGGCGCCTGTAGTCCCAGCTACTCGGGAGGCTGAGGCAGGAGAATGGCGTAAACCCGGGAGGCGGAGCTTGCAGTGAGCTGAGATCCGGCCACTGCACTCCAGTCCGGGCAACAGAGCGAGACTCCGCCTCAAAAAAAAAAAAAAAAACAGAACATTCATTATTCCCCTACTATCTTGCCAGGCACTCGGCTAGGTCCTGAAGACACAAAGATGAATAAGCTGCAGTCTCAGAGAGGACAGAGAAGCTATTGGTTATGATGTCCCTGCCTGCTGGACTCAGGGGAGGTTTCCGAGAGGAGCTGCTCCAAGGTGCAGCAGAGTTTTCCGGTGATATGGGAGAGGCAGAGAGGTCACAGCATCAGCAAAAGCACGAGATGGGCACAGCATGCAGGGCAGTCAGGGATGCTCAGGCACCCAGTGCAAGGTGGGAAAGGTGAGGCTGAAGCAGGAGAAGGCCAGGTCATGAGGGCTTTCATGAGCCACCGGGATCAAGCAACCAACCACTGGCAGTCAGACCCGGGAAGCAGCATGGTCGGGTTTGCTCAGGTGGGCAATGCAGGAGGGTAGGTTGAGAGGGAGTGGGTAGAGGCAGGAGGACCTCTAGGAGACCATTGTGCAACTCAGAAAAAAGGATCACCAGGGCCAGAACTAAAGTACAGCCAAGCAGTGGGAAGATGGGGAGGGAACAGTTTGCAGAAATATTCATGAACAAAACCTGGTGACTGCTTTGAAAGGGAAGAATCAAGGATAGCTCCCAGTTTTTGCCAGGCATGGTGGCTCACGCCTGTAATCCCAACACCGTGGGAGACCATGGCAGAAGGATCCCTTGAGCTCAGGAGTTGGAGACAAGCCAGGGCAACATAGGGAGACCCTGTCTGTACAAATAAAAATTATAAAAAATAAAGGATAACTCCCCATTTCTGGCTTGGGTGACTGGGTCGTGCGCGTTGGTGCCATCCAAGGATGAGGACCCTGAAGAGGGAAGAGAATGAGTTGGATCTGAAGCGAGTTGAGCTTGAAGGGTCTGTGGGATGTCAGGGTAGAGAAGTCCAGTTCCTTGCTGCTCAAATGTGATCCACAGACCAGGAGCAGTGGCAGCCCCTGGGAGCTTGTTGGAGTTGCAGAACCCCAGGCCCCACCCCAGACCTGCCAAATCCCAACCGGTATTTTCACAAGGTTGCCAGCGTGCTATCTGCCCGTTAACATTTGGGCAGTGCTGGTATCGCCAACAGTTGTGTAGACAAGTCCAGTGCTCAAGGGAGGGCTACAGACAGAAGATGGGGAATCGTCGGCCCACAGGTGATGGTTAAGCCATGGGAGCCAGGAGCTACCAGGAGGACATGTGCCGAGGGACAGCAGCAGGCTGAGATGCGCGGCATGGGAAAGCATGAAGGCGCAGTGGCCAGAAGAACCACAGCCACTCGGCCTCCGGGCTGGGGCATACTGGGGGCACCCTCAGACCTGTAGACAGCATAGGTGTGGTAGTCATTCAGGTAGTCAATGCGGTCCTCCAGCTTATTGCTGCGGTGGCTCTTGTCGATGCTGAGGATGAAGAGGCTGATGTAGGCATCCAGTGAGAACTGGTACATGGGGTCGATGCAGCCCATATCATTGAGCACGAAGAACAGGATTGATGCCCGCTGGGCACACGGGCGGTAAGCCTGCCAGTGGGGAGTGGAATCAGGGCCACCGAGGGACATGGCAGGGAGCAGGGGCTCAGGCAAGGAGGGGTCTCGAGCCGTCATGATGGAGTTGCATCTTGGATGGCTGGCGGGAGGCAGGGCTGGAGGGCCGGGAGCTTACCTCCCGGGCCAAGTCAATGTTGATCTCTGTGGTCTCACTGGTCTCCAGCTGTTCAGTCACCTCTGTGGCCGTGATCTTGGAGGTCTGTAGCGTGTTCACCAGCTGCACGTCATCCAGCAGGGAGCCGGTGGCCTCATTCAGCAGCCTAGGGGGAGGCCCAGAGGCACATGGAGCAAGGGGTTAGGGGGACCAGGCTCCCTGGGATGCTGTGGTGCCTGGGGTAGACTGGGTGGAGGCTGGCTGGGAGTAGACCTGTGGGGCGGTGGGAGGGGGAGGCAGGGCCTCACCGCAGGATCTCATCCTCCAGCTCCTTGAGCTTCCTCTTGCCAGCCGCGATGTTGATGACCAGTGAGTCCTTCTGCTCCTCCAGCTCAGGCCGCTCCTTCCTCACCACAATGCCCAGCAGCTGGGCCTCCAGGCCCTGGGGCATCAGCACTCACAGTGAGGGGCTCTCACCCCTTTGACCTTCACCTTCCTCATCCCTTTCCACCTCGAAAGACCCCTCATCCTCAGCTGCCCAACACAAGCTTATCCCTTTTCTTCCTGCTCTTCCTGCTTCACCCTAGCTCAATCTGGACCTCAGCCTGCACCCACCTGTTCTTTAACGGCAAAATTAACGATGGTGGTCTTGGCTGAGGTCTCTGGGCTGTAGTGGGGGTTGGAGAGCTTGGTGGTGATGTAGAAACGGAAACTGGTATTGTACTCCACCTCCTTATCGCCAATGCGCATCAACAGCCGACCACCTGCATCCACAGAAGGGTCAGGGGCAAGGACTCCATGTGATGGGTACCAGCTAACCCGTCCCCCACCGGCATCCAGGGGCAGTGACTTGGCCTGTCCTAAGGCCCCAGCCCAGGGCTGTCTGAACAGAGGGACAGGTAAGAACAGGACAGTCAGAGAGCCAGTCCTTCCCTCCCTAGCATCCCACTCAGCTGGTCTTGGGGACTTGTCCTGACCGATTCGGGCTACAGATTTGTTGAGCACGGGGTTGAGTGTGGGGTCCAGATATTCCTGCACATTCTGAAGTAGCACAGGGTATCCAAACTGAATGGCGTTTTCTAGGATTCGCAGGTAATCGCTCATCTGCAGGTCAATGATCTTCAGGCCCTAGAGAGCAAGGGAGAAGGTGAAGGAACACTGCGGGAGAGGTGGGGCCTCAGGAAGAGGGGGACTAATCCGGCCCCCCAGCCTCACACCTGGCCTCCTTCCATGTTCTTAATCCATTTCAGGGCCTGGGCCTGAGGGTCGATCATCAGTGCCCACCTGGAGGGGGAGTACAGGTCAGAGGCGAGGCCGTCTCTCCCGTGCTGCCCCCACGCCCAGCAGCATCCTTACCTGTTGCCTCGGGTGACGATGATGCCGTTCTCCGTGGAGAAGGCGTCTGAGGGCAACCCTTGGATGTTCCAGTCCCGGACTTTGGTAGGATTGCACAGGAAGTTATCAATGGCAAAGGAAGGGGAGCAAGGAACCTGAAGCTCCCAGATCTGAGGAGAGAAAAGCCCCAAGCTTTAACTTGAAGAGCTGAGCCCAGCAGCCCCTGTATCTTCACGGTATCTCTTAATATTTCCAGAGGTCCTGCCCCCAGCCCTGGTTTCGGAGCTCGCTTATCATACCGGAGCCCCATCTCACCTTCCGGATCCAGATTTGATTGACAATCTCATCCCGGTAGTTGGTCAGGAAGGGTCCCATGTAGGACAGGAAGGCAGCTGCCAGGAGACAGTCCCCTACCAGGTAGCCCAGGTCCTCCTCCAGACCCTGGCGGACAGGAGGGAGGGTAAGCCTGCCTGGGCCCCGGCACTCTGGGAGACTCTTGGAATGCTTTTGAAGGCACGCTCCTCTGGACACTGTCTAGTTCAAAGAGGTTCTTTCCTTCCCCTAAACCTTTGCGTCCTGACAACTCTAGCCTGGTTCTAATTACTTTCGAGTTCTCTATCTCTAATGGCAATGTTTACATTCTGGTGATAAGGCCCAACCCTTTTGCAAAGCCAGGAGCTCACTGAGGGCAGAAACAAGATGTGCCATGTCTGTTTTCTCTCTGGTCGGTGGGCTACATCGAGTCCTTGTGTGTGCTTCACAGCCCTATCCAAACACTGAAGCAGATCCCTAATGGTGCAAAAAGCCTTTCCTTCCATTACTCTCACCAAAGGTGTGCAGGGGGAGGGGAAGAGCTCCCACACCTCAGTTCTTAGAGTTCCCTATACCCAGGTTTCCTGGTTTTCCCTGACTGCCCCTCAAGCTAAAAGGGATGGGTCTCTTGGAAGTGGTGAGCAGAGGGAAAGGACACCAGGTGGTATAGTCGATCTCACCTGGACTGTCTCCTCCCATCTGGCCTTCTCGCCTGCCAACCCCAACACCAGCATCCCGGCTCGCTCCAGCTTCAGCTCCATCTCTTCAGATTTCTTGCGAAGCTCCTCCTTCTGTGCCAGCTTCTCGTCGTACTGTTTCTTCAACATCTCCAGTTTCTCAGCTACCTGGGAGAGATTGGAGTATAGCGCATCAAACACAGGGCTTGCAGCCAGATGGTTCTCGTTCACATCATGACTCTGCCATTTTGTAGCTTTGTTAAATTAATCTCTTTGAGCCTCAGTTCCCTCATGTTGTAAAAGAATACCTACCCTATAGGGTTGTCGTGAAGAGTAAATTGAGATAAAATACATGTGATGAGGTGAATTTTCTTCCCCTTCCTTCCACCACCCTTTCCTAGAAACCAGAAACTACTTGGTAGTTTCTGGGTAGCTGGGTAGGGGGCAGAGATCTCTTAAAGCATAATAAAACCACACAAGAGGCAGGTGGCTCACGCCTGTAATCCCAGCACTTTGGGAGGCCGAGGCAGGCGGATCACCTGAAGTTGGGAGTTCGACACTAGCCTGATCCACATGGAGAAACCCCGTCTCTACTAAAAATACAAAATTAGCTGGGTGTGGTGGCGCATGCCTATAGTCCCAGCTACTCGGGAGACTGAGGCAGGAGAATCGCTTGAACCCGGGAGGCGGAGGTTGGGGTGAGCCGAGATCGTGCCATTGCACTTCAGCCTGGGCAACAAGAGTGAAACTGTCTCAAAACCAACAAACAAACAACCACACAAGACAGATTGGCAAGTGAAGTCCAGACAGCACATAAATGACTGCCACTCCATGCCAGGGGCCATACCTAAGGTGGAACCTTGAAAACGGAAGAAAAAGGGAGAAATGAACCCAAGAGCTGTTAGAGGGAGACTCCATTCGAGACAAAGGGCTGGCTGGGTGTGGTGGCTCATGCCTGTAATCCCAATACTTTGGCAAGCCAAGGTAGAAGGATCACTTGAGGCCAGGAGCTTGAGACCAGCCTGGGCGACATGGTGAGACCCCCACCTCTATTCAAAATAGAAAATAAGAACAAAAATAAAAAGACAAAGGACCAAGTCCAAGGTCCCACACTAGAGATGGAGGCCTGGGCAGAGCTTTGTATACTAAAGCAACCCCTCTCAAGTCATTGCCACCTGTGGACTCTGTTGAGGTTGGAATGAATATATATATATGTATTCACTGAAATCTGAAGGAGAGAACTGATAGAGCCTTGTCCCAAGATCCTGTATATGGGTATGATCCTGTATGTATATCTGACCGGCCAACAGCAGTTGTGCCTGGATACAGACTGTATCACTGTCCTCTTCATCATGAGGAATATGGGGTGGGGGGTTACACATAGCATTTACATGATACATGTTCCCTTTCCTGCTGCCACCTCACTGGGAAAGGCAGCCCACAATCGTGGAAATAGTTCCACTACTACAAAGTAGAAGTAGCTCTGCTTTAACTGAGTGATTCTGGTAAGTTTCAACCTTTCGGAGCCTCGCCAGGGTTGCTGTGGGTAAGGGTGATGAGGGCTGTGGCATGGTGTGAGGCACACAGCAAGCAAGCCTTACCTGGCCCAAGCACTTGGAAATGGGAGAGATCACTCTCCAAAAAATATTCTTTAAAACAACGTGGAGGGCCAGGTGCGATGGCTCACGCCTGTAATCCCAGCACTTTGGGAGGCCAAGGCAGGCAGATCACGAAGTCCGGAGTTCGAGACCACCCTGACCACTATGGTGAAACCCTGTCTCTATTAAAAATACAAAAATTAGGCCGGGCGCGGTGGCTCACGCCTGTAATCCCAGCACTTTGGGAGGCCAAGACGGGTGGATCACGAGGTCAGGAGATCGAGACTATCCTGGTGAACACGGTGAAACCCCGTCTCTACTAAAAAATACAAAAAACTAGCCGGGCGAGGTGGCGGGTGCCTGTAGTCCCAGCTACTTGGGAGGCTGAGACAGGAGAATGGCGTAAACCCGGGAGGCGGAGCTTGCAGTGAGCTGAGATCCGGCCACTGCACTCCAGCCTGAGCAACAGAGCGAGACTCCGTCTCAAAAAAAAAAAAAAAAAAAATACAAAAATTAGCCAGGCATGGTGGCGGGCGCCCGTAGTCCCGGCTACTCGGGAGGCTGAGGCAGAAGAATCGCTTGAACCCAGGAGGCGGAGGTTGTGGTGAGCCGAGATTGCGCCACTACACTCCAGCCTGGTGACAGAGTAAGACTCCATCTCAAGAAAAAAAAAAGGTGGAGATTCAAAGTGTCACCTTCCAGGGAGTCTCTGAATCTGCTGTGATTCTGGGGGCTGCCCGATAAAATAAAAACAAGTAAAAATAAAGTGTCACCTTCCAAGGACACAATGGCTTATAGGTTCAGCCTTGGTAGTGACCTGATAGACACCATTAACACCTAAAGAAAGAAGGTATCACTCAGGAGGCACGTGGTCATCTGGCCACTCAGAGGAACATTTGCTGGGGCCTCACAAGCCAGCGGAGGTTGCGCCCCAACCCCACACGTGGGTGTCGGGTCTAACCCTGAGCCAGCCGATGCTTCAGGGGTCTTTGCTCCAACACCTGCCAGTCACCAGCATCATGTGATCCAGCCGGGCCTGCCCTCATCACCAACATTCTGATTGTAATTTCACTTCCCGTGGAGATTTGTCAATAGGGAGGTATCCAGGCTGCTCGATAGTTCTTTTCATTTTGTTTTGTTCGTTTCTCTTATTTTTTTATAGACAGTTTTTTTTTTATTATACTTTAAGTTCTTTTTTTTTTTTTTTTTTGAGACGGAGTCTTGCTCTGTCGCCCAGGCTGGAGTGCAGTGGCCGGATCTCAGCTCACTGCAAGCTCCGCCTCCTGGGTTCACGCCATTCTCCTGCCTCAGCCTCCCGAGTAGCTGGGACTACAGGCGCCCGCCACCTCGCCCGGCTAGTTTTTTTGTATTTTTTTTTTAAGTAGAGATGGGGGTTTCACCGTGTTAGCCAGGATGGTCTCGATCTCCTGACCTCGTGATCCGCCCGTCTCGGCCTCCCAAAATGCTGGGATTACAGGCTTGAGCCACCGCGCCCGGCCTATTATTATACTTTAAGTTCTAGAGTACATGTGCACAACGTGCAGGTTTGTTACATATGTATACTTGTGCCATGTTGGTGTGCTGCACCCATCAACTCGTCAACAGTTTTTTTTTTTATAGACAGTTTTTTTTTTTTATAGACAGTTCTGTTTCATCATTTATTTTATGTGCAGTGCTAGTATTGTCATTGTTTATTTCTTATACAAGAAATACATGTGGCCGGGTCTGGTGGCTCATGGCTGTAATCCCAGCACTTTGGGAGGCCGAGGCAGGCAGATCACGAGGTCAGGAGTTCGAGACCAGCCTGGCCAATCTCTCTCTTTTTTTTTTTTCCTCAAAAAAAAAAAAAAGAAGAGAAATACATGCACGAGGTTAAAACCTAAATGACGTAAAAGAGGTTACAGGAAAAGTAGCATCTAGACCATCTTTCCCACAGCCAGACTTCTTCCTCTGAGGCAAACTACTTTGTTTGTTTGTTTGTTTTGAGACAGAGTCTCGTTCTTGTCACCTAGGCCAGAGTGCAATGGCACAATCTCGGCTCACTGCAACCTCTGCCTCCTGAGTTCAAGCAATTCTCCTGCCTCAGCCTCCTGAGTAGCTGGGATTACAGGTGCATACCACCGCACCTGGCCAATTTTTGTGTTTCTAGTAGAGGTGGGGTTCACCATGTTGGCCAGGCTGGTCTCAAACTCCTGACCTCAGGTGATCCTCTGGCCTCGGCCTCCCAAAGTACTGGGATTACAGGCGTGAGCCACTGTGCCCAACCATGGCAAACTACTTTTTAACCACTTTTCTTTTTATTTATGCTGGTTGTTACTTCCATATCTCTGAAAAATATGCGTATGCCTCTATTTTTAAAGTATGCTCATCTCTTTGGAGCTTTAAATTTTTAAAAATTATTATGAAAAGTTTTAAACCTAGAAACACCCATCAGCTAGATTTCACAGTTAGCGTTTTGCTATATATATTTCATCTACTTGTTTTTTGCCAAAGTATCTTAAAGTAAATTTAAAACTCATGAAATCTCAAGCCTAAATACTTCATAACACATTTCTAAAAGCATAATAATAAGGACATTTTTCTGCATAACTACAACACTATTATTACACCTAATAAAATCTCGGTCATATCTCAGAAAATAATTTTTACTACCTGTGATTTTTTTTTTGAATAGTGAATCTATTTACATAAATCAAAATCCAAAAGGAACAAAAGTGCATATGGTGAAGGGGAAGTCTTCCTGCCATTCCTGAGCCTGGTTCCAGACCCTGCCCTAGTTTCCCGTGTAGTTTTCTAGAATAGTCCATGTACAGAATTGTTTATAAAGAAAACATAAGCACAGTGAAGGCAGGGACTTGTTCACCACTGAATCCTTAGACATAAAATAATGCCCAGCACTCACATATTTTTTTGAATATATATATATATATATATATATTTTTTTTAAAGACAGAGTCTCCCACTCTCGCCCAGGTTGGAGTGCAGTGGCACCATCTTGGCTCACTGCAACCTCCACCTCCCAGGTTCAAGCTATTCTCCTGCCTCAGCCTTCCAAGTAGCTGGGATTACAGGTGTGCGCCACCATGCCCAGCTAATTTTTGTATTTTTAGTAGAGACAGGGTTTTAACAAGTTGGCCAGGCTGGTCTCAAACTCCTGACCTCCAGTGATCCACCCGCATCAACTTCCCAAAGTGCTGGAATTACAGGCATGAGCCACTGTGCCCGCCCTGAATAAACAAATTTTTAATCAGTGGTTATGTGCTATAACACTGTTTGTACTTTACTATTTTTTTTGCTTGTTTCCAAATCAGTTCTTGTGAGCTGCCTCATTGTTTTTAGCAGCTGCAAAATACTCTTGTGTGAGATTGAACTATGATTTATGTAACAAGTCTCCTACGGATACACATTTGTGTTTTTCCAACATTCTGCTATTAACAATGCTGTAATAAATATCCGTGTACAAGGCCGGGCATGGCGGCTCACGCCTGTAATCCCAGCACTCTGGGAGACAGGGGCGGGAGGACTGCTTGAGGCCAGGAGTTTGAGACCCCTGGCAGCACTGCAAGACCCTGTCTCTACCCCTCGCAAAAAAAAAAAAAAAACTACAAAAGAAAAAAAAGTTATTCATGTACAGGCATAAGCACATCTTCACACTGTTATTTCTTGTTCCTTTAAATTTTGTTTACTTTGTGAATTTTTGAATAGCTATCAAAAATTCAAAAGGCCCAAGGGCGTGAGGGTCTGAAAAGTCTTCCTTCTAACCCTGTTCCCCACTCAGCCAGGTTCCTTCTTTAGAGGCAGCCAGTGTTACCTGTTTCTTGACTCTCCTTCCAGAGGTATTCTATACATATACAAGCATAGTCTATAGTGCTGCTGCCTGGTGTATCATTTTAGGCTATTTCTTTCTTTCTTTCTTTTTTTTTTTTTTGACAGAATCTCACTCTTGTCACCCAGGCTGGAGTGCAATGGCGCAATCTCAGCTCACTGTAGCCTCCGTCTCCCGGTTCAAGCGATTCTCCTGCCTCAGCCTCCCAAGTAGCTAGGATTACAGGTGCCTGCCACCACGCCCAGCAATTTTTTTTTTTTTTTTTTTAAGTAGAGACAGGGTTTCACCATGTTGGCCAGGCTGATCTCAAACTCCTGACCTTGAGTGATCTGCCTGCCTCAGCCTCCCAAAGTGCTAGGATTCCAGGCGTGAGCCACCGCACCTGGCTTTATTTTTATCTTTATTTTTTGAGGCAGGATTTTGCTCTGTTGCCCAGGCTGGAGGACAGTGGCATAATCATAGCTCACTGCACTCTCAACCTTCTGGGCTCAAGTGATCCTCCCACCTCAGCCTTCTTCCAAGTAGCTGGAACTACAGGTGTGCGCCACTGTGTCCGGCTAATTTTTTTATATTTTGTGGAGACAAAGTCTCTCTATGTTGCCCAGGCTGATCTTGAACTTCTAGGCTCAAGCAATCCCCCGGCCCCTGCCTCCCAAAGAGCTAGGATTACAGGCATGAGCCACCAAGTCCAGCCTGAATTGTGCACTTTAAAATGGTTATAATGACATATTTTATATGTATTTTACCACGATCAACCCCCTAAGAGAAGAAGGTATACATATGTGGATTTATAACCCGATCCAGTAAATGCTTGATGGTTGGATTGTATCTCTTATATTAATCTATTGCTAAAGATTTCTCCTAGTTAAATTTAAGTGCACAAGTTATAGTTCCAGATAACTGACATTTTGGTGGAGCTAAAAACCAAGATTTTCTCCATGTATCCTAATTGCCTCAAATGCTATTGGGTTTCTTCTGTGGTCTCTGGCAACAGTAATAACCAGAATTTTGGCAACATAATTTTATCTGCAAGCTGTGCATGCCTTATTAAGACCTTTGAATTCTATTTTAATCTCAAATAATGCTCATGAGAGACTTCATTCTGAACTAATACAGCCTCTGAGGTCCTGAGGAACAACATCCTTTTCCAGGGGGAGACAGCCCAGCTTAAGAAAACTGATCTACCCAGAGAACCCCCACCCCGCTACAGTCCGAATGTTCACGTCTCACTCAAATTCATTTTCTTTTTTTTTTTTTTTTTTGAGACGGAGTCTCGCTCTGTCGCCCAGGCTGGAGTGCAGTGGCCGGATCTCTGCTCACTGTGAGCTCCACCTCCCGGGTTCACGCCATTCTCCTGCCTCAGCCTCCCAAGCAGCTGGGACTACAGGCACCCACCACCTCGCCCGGCTAATTTTTTGTATTTTTTTAGTAGAGACAGGGTTTCACCGTGTTAGCCAGGATGGTCTCAATCTCCTGACCTCATGATCCACTCGTCTCGGGCTCCCAAAGTGCTGGGATTACAGGCTTGAGCCACCGCGCCCGGCCTCAAATTCATTTTCGAACTTAATCCCCAGTGCAGCGGTGTTGGGAGGTGGGGCATCTGGGAGGTGATTAGGTCATGGGGGTGGGGCCCTCAGGAATGGGATTAGTGCCCTAGTAAAAGAAGCCCAAGAGAGCTTGTTTGTCCCTTCTGTTACGTGAAGACACACATAAGCATCATCTATGAGGAACTGGCCCTACCAGACACCGAATGTACTTGCACCTTGATTTTAGACTTTCCAGCCTTCGGAACTGTAAGATATCAATGTCTGTTATTTATAAATTACCCAGTATTTTGCTACAGGAGCCCAAATGAACTGAGATAACCCCTCAGCTGAGACTGAGCAGAACAGGAAGTTGGGGGGGATGATTTGGGGACTTTAACTTCAGAAGGTTGAATTCTAGATTTTTAACTCACAAAAGCAAGATTAATTGATTTCGAATTTCCATTTCTTTGGACTTTAGTTTACCAAGGGATTTATTTAATCTTTGAAATTTAATTTCTCCCTGGGAGTTATATTCAAATTTGTGGAATTTCTGTGTATGGTTATTATTGGAATGTTTTAATGCTGTCATTTAATTGAACTGCATGGCCTCTGATATGTTATGTTGGACAATGTGACTAGGCATAATTTGGAATGCAAAATAGGAAAAAAAATGTGAATGTTCTACCTTGGGGATACAGTTGCCCTGAAGTAGATTAAGACATAATTTGGAATGCAAAATAGGAAAAAATGGGAATATTCAGACTTGGGGATACAGTTGCCTTGAAATATATTAAGATTCTGTTCTGACCCATTTCAAAGCCTTCTGGGGCCCTATCTACGCCACTGGTTTGTAACCCTTGTTGTATATCAGAACTAGCTGACAAGTGAGTAATGGCTAAAGCTATGTAGTCAAAATTTTTTTCTGATCTGCAACATAATTGGGCTCTGAGCCTCTTTTCAGATCTGAGCCTCAGTACTATGCATAAGCGTTCCCACCTCTGGTAGGCTCCGACAGGAAAGCTTTTAAAATGCTGATCCTTAGGCTCTGCCAGGGATTCTTACTTAATTGACCTGGGGCAGGGCCCAGGTATCAGCACAGTGCTTAGTTGTGAAGTTCTATTAAAAGGTACGTTTAGGGGTGGGCGTGGTGGCTCACACCTGTAATCTCAGCACTTTGGGAGGCTGAGGTGGGCAGATCAGATGAGGTCAGAAGTTCAAGACCAGCCTGGCCAACCTGCTGAAACCCCATCTCTATTAAAAATACAAAAATTAGCCGGGCGTGGTGGCAGACACCTGTAATCCCAGCTACTCGGGAGGCTGAGGAAGGAGAGTCACTTGAATCTGGGAGTCAGAAGTTACAGCGAGCCAGGATCGCGCCACTGCACTCCAGCCTGGGTGACAGAGCGAGACAAGGTCTCAAAAACAAAACAAAACAAAAAGGGTATATTTGGGCCAGGTGGGGTGGCTTACCCTTGTAATCCTAGCAACTTGGGAGGCCAAGGCAGGAGGATTACTTGAGCCCAGGAGTTCAAGACCAGACTGGGCAACATGGTGAAACCCTGTCTCTACAAAAAATACAAAAAATTAACCAGGAATGGTGGAGTGTGCCTGTAGGCCCAACTACTCGGGAGGCTTGGGTGGGAGGATCACCAGAGCCCAGGAAGTTGAGGCTGCAGTGAGTCGTGATTGCACCACTGCACTCTAGTCTGGGTGACAGAGTGAGATCCTGTCTCAAAAAACAAAAAAAGAGCCTGTAATCCCAGCACTTTGGGAGGCCGAGACGGGCGGATCACGAGGTCAGGAGATCAAGACCATCCTGGCTAACATGGTGAAACCCCGTCTCTACTAAAAAATACAAAAAACTAGCTGGACGAGGTGGCGGGCACCTGTAGTCCCAGCTACTCGGGAGGCTGAGGCAGGAGAATGGCGTAAACCCAGGAGGCGGAGCTTGTGGTGAGCTGAGATCCAGCCACTGCACTCCAGCCTGGGCGACAGAGCGAGACTCTGTCTCAAAAAAAAAAAAAAAGAAAAAAAGAAGAGAGAAAGAAGAAAGAAAGAAAGAAGAAAAGGAAGGAAGGAAGGAAGGGAAGGAAAAGAGGGAAGGAAAAGAAAGAAGGAAGGGAAGGTACATTTGGGGGCATGGTGGCTCACACCTGTAATCCCAGCAACTTGTGAGACTGAGATGGGAGTTCAAGACCAAGACCAGCCTGGGTAATATAGCAAGACCCCATCTCTAAAAATAAATACATAAATGCTTCTTCTTCCTTCTCCTCCTCCTCCTCCTCCTCCTCCTCCTCCTCCTCCTCCTCCTCCTTCTTCTTCTTCTTCTTCTTCCTCTTCTTCCTCTTCTTCTTCTTCTTCTTTTTCTTCTTCTTCTTTTCTTCTTTCTTCTTCTTCTTTCTTCTTCTTTCTTCTTTCTTCTTTTAAGGTGCATTTGGCTTGTACATTTCACAGGCTTTGTCCATAAAAAAGGAGAAACATTTGTTCCCTATCTGCTTTCTCTTATCATTTGGGGGTTCTCAAGTGTGGGTGTGGACCCTCCACCAGAAGACCTAACACTGGGTGTGCTATAAATGCTTGTTTAATGAATGGCATTGTTGGCAGTGCACCCCAGATGTCCCATATTTCATGTATGTAAGGAACCACCCCTAATTATTTAGCCCAGGATATGAGTCATGTAGGTGAAAAACCTTTCCAAGTGGATTGCCAGACCTGTGATTCTTCGCGCTTGGGAAAAGAGAGTAAAAGAGTACAGTTTTGTGAGAGGTTGGAAGGTGGCAGTGGTAGCAGGAATGGAACCGTGGAGGAGCAGGTGCAGAGAGAAGCCCGTTCACCCGACCTGGGTGAGTTCCCCGCACCAAAGAGGCCTCACGGGCAGCTTAACTTTTGATAGTAAAGTTGCCCACAGCAGGAAAAAACGGGGATGAGCCGTGGGCAGAGTGGCATGAAGTCAGGAAACCCGGGATCTAGCCCAGCTCTGTCGGTGACGAGCCAGTGAGCCCTTGATGTCACTAGCCTCAGGCTCCTCATCTGATCTGTGGAGGTCGAACCTGGACATTTTTCTTTTTTTTTTTTCTTTTTTTTTGAGACGGAGTCTTGCTCTGCCACCCAGGCTGGAGTGCAGTGGCCGGATCTCAGCTCACCGCAAGCTCCGCCTCCCGGGTTCACGCCATTCTCCTGTCTCAGCCTCCCGAGTAGCTGGACTACAGGTGCCCGCCTCGTCGCCCGGCTAGTTTTTTGTATTTTTTAGTAGAGACGGGGTTTCACCGTATTAGCCAGGATGGTCTCGATCTCCTGACCTCGTGATCCGCCCGTCTCGGCCTCCCAAAGTGCTGGGATTACAGGCTTGAGCCACCGCGCCCGGCCGAACCTGGACATTTTTCAAAGTTGGTTTTAGGTAAAACAGTTTGAAATTATATGGCCAGTTTCAATTATATAAATATTTTAAATTTCTATATAAAGATAGCACCAACAAAGTTACAGGGAAAGCGAAGATCAAAAGACTGGAAACAGTGGGTGTCTCAAAAGGGTAACAGTTAAATAAATGATGGTGTCCCTGTAGCTACCTATTGGAATATCATGCAGTGGTAAAAAGAAGGCAGAGACTCTTTATATACTGATAAGGAACAATCTTTGACTCACAGGTAAATAAGATAGTAAGGTTCCGGCCGGGCGCGGCGGCTCAAGCCTGTAATTCCAGCACTTTGAGAGGCTGAGGCTGGCAGATTACCTGAGGTCAGGAGTTCGAGACCCGCCTGGCCAACGTGGCAAAACCCTGTCTCTACTAAAAATACAAAAATCAGCCGGGCGTGGTGGCGGGCACCTGTAATCCCAGCTACTCGGGAAGCTGAGGCAGGAGAATCGCCTGAACCCAGGAGGCAGAGGTTGCAGTGAGCTGAGATTGCACCACTGCACTCCAGCCTGGGTGACAGTAATATTGGCTGCTTTCAGAGAGGAAAGCTGGTGGCTAGAGAACAGAAGGTGGGCGGGGGGAGACTTCTTATTGGATACTTCTTTGTACCTTTCACACTTGAAACCATGTAACTGTATTACCTTGGGGATAGTGTAGTATTATTAAATCAATCATGTAAAAAATCAAATGATAAACTCGAAGAATTTTGAATTCTTTTGATAATGGCACTTGCCCATTCTGCCTGGTTCAGGAGTTACTCATGCATGTATCTTTCTTTCTTTCTTTTCTTTCTTTCTTTCCTTTCTTTCTTTCTTTCTTTCTTCTTTCTTTCTTTCTTCTTTCTTTCTTTCTCTCTCTTTCTTTCTTTCTTTCATTTTGAGACTGTCTCACTCTCTCGCCAGGCTGGAGTGCAGTGGTGTGATCTCGGCTCACTGCAACCTCCACCTCCCGGGTTCAAGTGATTCTCGTGCCTCAGCCTCCCAAGTAGCTGGGATTGCAGGCGCCTGCCACCATGACCAGCTAAATTTTGCATTTTTAGTAGAGATGAGGTTTTACCATGTTGGCCAGGCTGGTCTTGAACTCGTGACCTCAGGTGATCCACCCACCTTGGCCTCCCAAAGTGCTGGGATTACAGGCGTGAGCCGCCGCACCCAGCCTCATGCATGCATCTTGCAGGAGATCACCTGGGTTGCCCAGACTTCTCACGGTAACTAACCCACTTGGCCTCTGGGAGAGCCTGTCCCCACACGACACATGCACAGACACTCTCACATTGTTCTTGGGCCACAGAAGCGACGCAGACACTCTTGACCCATCCCCCTGGCAAAGACCAATTTGCCACACAGATTTCATCAGTTAATATCTCAGGCCTCAACTCCGAAGGGTATGACAGAGATCGCCAGCTCCCAAGCCAATCTTTGGAAGGGCTCCTGGGTCACAGTGCCTCTGAGCCTTTATAGCCCTCTGCAATCAACTTAGCTTTCTGAGCCAGAGGCAGCCCAGTCTAAACAGGGCACAGAGTGGGAAGGAGACAGGACTGGAGTGGCATAGGACATGGGGAAGGGGGGTAGAATTAGATGGGAAAAAACAAATGCTTAATGAAGCAATCCAGAACTCAGGGAGAGGGACCTCCGTGGAAAAGACAGGCGATCGGCTCACCTCCCGCAGCTTCTCCTGGGCCTCAGCAAGCGCGGCTTGCTTCTCCCGAAGCTGAGCCAAGGCAGCGTTCATCCGGGTCCGCTTGGGCTCCACCACCCGATACAGCCGCCCGTACAGCTTCGGGGAGACAGTCAGGCTGTGGGGGTCGCCCACCAACCCACCAACCCCCTCACCTCCAGACATCCCCTCCTTCCACCTGGGTCTGTGCATCCACCCATCTCTCAGGCCTGCCCTCCTTACCGCCCCGCCCCGGCCCAGACGCCCTTACCTCCATGGCCCGCACCCACATGCAGAGGGACTTCGCAGCCAGGGAGACACGGCCGATGATATCAGGCTGGAAGTCAGGCTGGGCGCAGTAGGCCCCGATCTTCTTCAGAACCTTATCTGAGATATTGTCTTTATCAAAGTTGATCAGTGACTTGATGAAGTTCTGTTCCCCTGTGGGATGAAGATTAGGGGCCTTAGCCAGAGGCCTAATGCCATCCTCCTTGTCCAACAGTTTCACCTCCACTACTCACGCTTAGCCACATTTTTCCTGGGCTCAGTTCCTAAGGCCAAACTATCTGACCTGGCCCCTAGTTCCTCCCTCTGACTTGACTCTGTCTCTAGGCACCTCTCAGCCCCCAAGGTCCTCGACAATCTTCCCAGCTCCTCTCTCACCACTTACCTTGAACACTCAGCCAAGCCACCCTACACTTCACTTTTTTTTCTCTCTGCTTTGCACTTTCTTCTAGGGCAGGGATCACCAAACCGAGACTGGCAGGCCGTATTCTACTACGGGAACCCAGAGCAGAGTAAACCACAAGAATGGAACAGAGTCCTGGTTCCCATTTTCTGATTCTTGTTCCCCTCTGGGGGTCTGAGGGCATTCCTGCCCTTGGATGCAGCAATACATTCTTCTATCTTTTTTTTTTTTTTCTTGAGATGGAGTCTCACTCTGTCGCCTAGGCTGGAGTGCAGGGGCGCGATTTCGGCTCACTGCAAGCTCCGTCTCCCTGGTTGACGCCATTCTCCTGCCTCAGCCTCCCGAGTAGCTGGGACTACAGGCGCCCGCCACCACGCCCGGCTAATTTTTCTGTATTTTTTAGTAGAGACGGGGTTTCACCGTGTTAGCCAGGATGGGCTCCATCTCCTGACCTCGTGATCCGCCCGCCTCAGACTCCCAAAGTGCTGGGATTACAGGCCTGAGCCACTGTGCCCCACCCATTCTTCTATCTTTAGGACAATTTTGTTTAATATACAGATGCTCCCGATAAGCCCATCATACATTGAAAATACTGTAAATCAAAAATGAATTTAATGCATCTAACCTACTGAACATCATAATTTATCCAAGCCTAACTTAGACGTGCTTGGAGCACTTACATTAAGCCTACAGTTGGGCAAAATCATCTAACACAAAGTCCATTTTATAACAAAGTGTTGAGTATCTCATGTAATGTATTGAATACTGTACTGAAAGTGAAAAACAGAATGATTGTATGGGTACCATTGTAAAGACGAAAAATCTTAAGTCAAACCATTGTAAGCTGAATGTCAGTATTAAGATGAGCTGTTTTCTGTTACTTACAACTAAATAATCTTTTTCAAAATTTCATATTTAATAATTAAATTCTAAAAGTGATCAAAAATGTAGTTTCTTTTTTTTTTTTTTAGTTGAAAAGAAACAGGTAACTTTGTAAAAAGTCAGAAAATACCAGTAACAACTAAATCATCTTTTTTTTTTTTTTTTTTAGAGACAGGCTCTGGCTCTGTCGCCCGGGCTAGAGCACAATGGCGCAATCACGGCTCACTGCAGCTTCTGCCTTGCACATTTAAACGATCCTCCTGCCTCAGCCTCCCAAGCAGCTGGGACTACAGGCATGCACCATCATGCCCGGCTAATTTTTGTATTTTCTTGTAGAGATGGGTTTTCGTCATGTTGCCCAGGCTGGTCTCAAACTCCTGGGCTCAAATGATCTGCCCACCTTAACCTCCCAAAGCTTGGGATTACAGGCATGAGCCACCACACCCAACCGGCAACCAAAGAACCTTAACTGACATTCATGCGGTCTCCCTTGTACTAGGCTCTATGCTCTCCTTTCTGCTAGGCCCTATGCTCTTGAGGGTCAGAGCAGTGCCTCATCCATCCCTATCTTTCTGAGTGTCTGCTGCTCAGCCGACATCAACAAACACTGGGCGAGCGGAAGTCATTTATTTCATGGTCTCTAGCTTACCTAGCTGCCTCTTGGCCTCTGCCCACGTGGGCTCGTTGCCTCGAAGAATCATAACTGCCTGCATCACTATCTCCACTTGGGCTGGGGGCCGTCCATAAGACTTGATCTCTCCTATATCCTTCTTGTTCAGAGACTCCAGGGCCTGGGGGAAAAAGGGATAAAGTGAGGGAGCAACTCAGCAGGTAAGACAGGACCTTATGGAGACAGAACTTAGCTGAGGTACCACCTCTTCTTCCCATTTCCCCAGGGTCTTTGAGGACAAAGAAGGCTGGCCCATTCCCTTCCCCGGGGCCTCGCGCTCCTGGCTCCCATCCTTGCACCCGCTCCTGGTACCCGCGTGGCCTCTTCCAGGGCAGGCAGGGCCTCTTCTAGATCTTTCTGGGCATTGTCAGCCAGTGCCTGACACTTGATTTCCTCAACTGCAATCTTTTCACTGTTGGCTGTTACGGCCTAGGGAATGAAAAAAGGACAAGGGTTTTTTTGTCTTTGCCTTGGGCAAAAGTGGGAGTGATGGTGTTGGTGGAAAAGATGAAAGAGAAAGCTAAATAATTTTTTTTTTTTTTTTTTTTTGAGATGGAGTCTCGCTCTTTCGCTCAGGCTAGAGTGCAGTGGTGCAATCTCAGCTCACTGCAACCTCCTCCCCCAGGGTTTAAGCGATTCTCCTCCCTCAGCCTCCGAAGTAGCTGGGATTACAGGCGCCCTCCACCACGCCCAGCTAATCCTTGTATTTTTAGTACAGATGGGGTTTCACTATGTTGGCCAAGTTGGTCTCGAACTCCTGACCTCAGGTGATCCACAGCCTGGGATCCCAGTCTCGGCCTCCCAAAGTGCTGGGATTACAGGCGTGAGCCACTGCGCCCAGTTACTAAAGAAAATTAAAGAAGGGGAACATGGGTTCCCTGATGCAGTAGCCAGCACTGGTGGGAGTGAGGCACAGGGGGTGGGCGTGGGCCTCGACCTTCTGCTGCTCGTCCGCCTCCCGCTTCTGCTGCACAATGATGACCAGGTACTCCTCACACTGCTTCTGGAACTCAGCCACCTTCTTCTTGGCATCTTCCAGCTCTAACGACATCACTTGTACCTTTTCCCTAGTTTCATCGATCTTGAACAAGCCTGTCCGCAGCTTATTGGCTTGGTCCTGTAGCTCCTGCCGTTTTTCTCCCAGCAACCTGCGGGGGAGAATAGGACAGGGTGTGGAGAGGCGGGGCTTCCGGAAAGCGGGGTGTCCTGTAAGACCCCCCTTCCCCGTGTGTCTCAAGTCCACCTTCCTTTCTGTTGCCACCAACACTACCACCACCATCCTGGTCGGGATTCTATCATTTCCTGCCTGGGTCATCACCAACAGCTTCCCGAGGGCTTTTCTTGATTTCAGGCTCTCATTCCTCCGGTTTATTCTACACACCATTACCGGAATCAGCTTGTTAAATAGTCTCCATCACACCACCTCCCCTACATGAGAATCTTCCTCTGTTCCCCACTGTGGAAAAGGCAGGTGGGCTGGCCCAGGGCAGGCAGCCATCCCTCAGCTCCAGCCTGTTTTTTTCCCTGTGGGAACGAATGTGGGCCCAGTATTGCAACAATTTCCTTCTCTCTCTCTTTTTTTGTAGAGATGGTGTCTTGTTATGTTGCCCAGGCTGGTCTCAAACTCCTGACATCAAGTGATCCTCCTACCTCAGCCTCCCAATTACATGCCTGTAATGCTGGGATTACAGGCATGAGCCACTGCTTCTTTTCTTTTCTTTGAGAGGGAGTCTCACTCCGTTGCCCAGGCTGGAGTGCAGTGATGTGATCTCAGCTCACTGCAACCTCCACCTCCCGGGTTCAAATGATTCTCCCACCTCAGCCTCTCGAGTATCTGGGATTACAGGCACCTGCCATCATGCCTGGCTAATTTTTGTATTTTTGTAGACAGGGTTTCACCATGTTGGCCAGGCTGTTCTTGAACTCCTGACCTCAAGTGATCTGCCCACCACGGCCTTCCAAAGTGCTGGGATTACAGGCGTGAGCCCCCACACCCAGCCTTATTTGCATCTTTTAAAATATCCTTTGCAATAAGTCAGCAATAGTAGGTGAAGTGTTTCCTGAGTTCTGTGAGCCACTGTAGCAAATTAACTGAACCTGATGAGGGGGTGGTGGGAACCTTCGAATTACAACTGGCCAGGCAGAAACACAGGTAAAACACTGGGCTTTCGGTTAGCATCTGAAGCGGAGGGTGTCTTGTGGGACTGCGCCCTCCACCTGTGTGATCTGGGACTGCGCCCTCCACCTGTGTGATCTGACTCTAACTCCAGGTAGATCGTTTCAGAATTGAATTATGTTACAGGACACCCAGTCGGTGTCCCCTGGAGAACTGCTTGGGTGGGGAAAATCCCCACCACATCTGGTGTCTGAAGTGAAGTACAGCCAGCCTTCCGTATCCACATCCGTGGATGCAACCAACAGAGGATCAAAAATATTTGAAAAAAGTCCGGGCACGGTGGCTCACGCCTGTAATCCCAGCACTTTGGGAGGCCGAGGCTGCTGGATCACCTGAGGTCAGGAGTTCAGGAACAGCCAGGCCAACATGGTGAAACCCTGTCTCTACTAAACAAACAAACAAACAAATTAGCTGGGCATGGTGGCGCGTGCCTGTAATCCCAGTTACTAGGGAGGCTGAGGCAGGAGAATCACTTGAACCCAGGAGGCAGAGGTTGCAGTGAGCCAAGACTGTGCCACTGCACTCCAGCCTGGGCAACAGAGCAAGACTCCTTCTAAAAAAAAAAAAAAAAAATCTCAAAAAAAGTTGTATCTGCACTGAACATGTACAGACTTTTCCCTCTTTTCATTATTCCTTAAACAATACAGTATAACAACTATTTACATAGCATCTACATTGTATTAGGTATTGTAAGTAATCTAGAGAGGATTCAAAGTATATGGGAGGAACCTGCATAAGTTACACGCAAATACTCCATTCTATATCAGGGACTGGAGCATCTGTGGATTTTGGTATCTGTGGGAGGTCCTGGAACCAGTCCCCCACGGATGCTGAGGGCCTGTACTGTGTTGAGTGAAAGAGCAGGGAAAACGCTTTGTTTTTTCTATCTCATACAGGTAGAAAGTCTAGAAGACATTAAAGGCAGACAGGAAAGGACTGGGTATGGCAATGTTCCAGTTATATTATGGTCAGAAAAAGACAGAGAAACTTCATACCAGAAAATAAGGGCCAAGAGGGTGTGGAGAGGGGCGAGGGGAACATAGCCAGAAGGCTCTGGAGACAGCCCCTCCCACGAGAAGCCCCAGCTCCCACTTTCCAACTTCCTAGGCAGAACTGCGGCCTTTGTGTCTCTGCCCTTGCACATCAACTCATTTCACCCCTTGCCCTCAGAAGACACCAGGCTCCCTGGCCCTGCACGTCCCCTGCCCTCCTTCATACTTCTTATATCCAGACACGAGTTCCAGGTAGTTGGTGGGTGTGACGTAGTTGTGTCTCCGCAGTTCCAACAGCATCTTCTGGGAATACTGAGCTACTGACCAGTGCATAGTGACAAAGATCTGGGCCACCTTCCTGTGGATCTGAGGCCAGTGACACAGGATGAAAAGGCGGATGGAAAGGGAAGTGGGAGAGAGGCCGGGGGTGCGATGAGAGGTGGGGATTCTCACATTCTCCTGAGTTCCCAGGTCTACTCCTATGAGGTACTTCTCAGCCACCTCGAGCAGGGCCTCTTGGGGCCACTCTGAGAACCAGTTGATGGTTGTGCAGTTCACCAAGGCTGGGTACTGGCGGATCCAGTTCCTGGAAAGGGGTTTAGAGAGGCTGTAAATTCCATGCACAGACACAGCCTCCAGGCACTGGCTTCCCCACACGCATCCACTCACTTTCTAGGAACCTAAAATGCCCCATCCCCTTTCTCCTCTATCTCCTTGTCCAAATTCTGTTCCTTCAGAGCTAGTTCAGCAGAACATTTAGAAACAGGTTCTGGAGTCACAAAAACCTGGTTCTACACTTTCAAGGTGTGGATCTCCAGCAAGTATCTAAGCTCTTTGAATGCCAGTTTCCTCGTCTCTAAAATGGGAATAGTAATACATGCTGACTAGGGTGGTTGGGGGATTCAACGAGGTATCACACGTGAAAAGTTCAGCATAGCGCCCGGCTGTGTTCACAAACATTAAAAACAAAATGGTAGGCCGGGCACTGGGGCTTGTGCCTGTAATCCCAGCACTTTGGGAGGCCAAGGCGGATGGATCCCTTGAGCCCAGGAGTTCGAAACCATCCTAGGCAAATGGCAAAACCGCATCTCTACAAAAAATACAAAAATTAGCTGGCCATGGTGACATGTGCTTTTAGTCCCAGCTACCGGAGAGGCTGAGGCAGGAGGATCACTTGAGCCTGGGAGATGGAGGTTGCAGTGAGCCAAGATGGCACCACTGTACTCCAGCCTGGGTGACAAAGCAAGACTTGGTCTCAAAAACATTTTTTTTTGTTAAGATAATCCAAATTGCTTCCCTGCACAAGTTCTCTGCCCTCTTCCTAGTTTCTGATGCCCTTAAAAATCTAGTCATATCAAGAAAATGTGGTATAGACATACAAGATAATATTATTCAGCCTTACAAAAAAGAAGGAAATCCTGACACATGCTACAACACGGATGAACCTTGAGGACACTACGCTAAGTGAAATAAGCAAGTCACAGAAAGACAAATGCTAGCTGGGCGCAGTGCCTCACGCCTGTAATCCCAGCACTTTGGGAGGCGGAGGTGGGTGGGTCACTTGAGGTCAGGAGTTCGAGACTAGCCTGGCCAACATGGTAAAACCCCGTCTCTACTAAAAATACAAACATTAGCCGGACATGGTGGCAAGCACCTATAATCCCAGCTACTGGGAGGCTAAGGCACGAGGATCACTTGAACCTGGGAGGTGGAGGCTGCAGTGAGCCGAGATCACAGCACTGCACTTCAGCCTGGGTGATGGGGTGAGACTTTGTCTCAAACCAAAAAAGAAAGAAAGACAAATGCTGCATTGTTCCACCTGTGTGAGGCGTCTGAAGTCAGACTCATAGACAGTGGCTGGGGAGGGAATGGGGGGCAGTGGTTTCCTGGGTATGGAGTGTGGCCTCGGGAGCATGAGAAAGCTCTGCAGCTGTTACACAACAGCGTGAGTGCACTTCACACGGCTGAACACTGCACTCAAACGGTTGATACATCTTGGTGTGTGTGTGTGCGTGTGTGTGTCTGTGTGTTTTGAACAGAGTTTCGTTCTGTCCCCCAGGCCGCAGTGTAGTGGCGAGATCTCGGCTTTCTGCAACCTCTGCTTCCCGGGTTCAAGTGATTCTCCTGCCTCAGCCTCCTGAGTAGCTGGGACCACAGGTGCTCCCACCACCACGCCCAGCTAATTGTATTTTTAGTAGAGACGGGGTTTCACCATGTTAGCTGGGATGGTCTCGATCTCCTGACCTCGTGATCTGCCTGCCTCGGCCTCCCAAAGTGTTGGGATTACAGGCGTGAGCCACTCTGCCCGAACTGTGAGTGTGTGTTTTTAACCACAATTAGATTTACGATGACAAAACAAAACCAAAAAGCCACCCACCAAAATAAACAAAAAATCTAGTTCTACCAAGAGAGGGCAGATGACTCCCATGTTCAGCAAAGGAACTTTCTGAAATCGGGCACAGCCTACGGAAAGGAGATGGGCGAGGCGGGCAGAGGAGCCTGCTGTTATTCCTGACACTAATTTCCAGAAGGCACAGGAGGCCACAGCAGGGTGAGGGAGCACACAGAAGGGTCTGGGAGAAGAATGTCACAGAAGTCACCTGAAGGGATCCCCCACGGGGCTGAGGCAAAGCACGATGTGCAGGTTGTTCCGCACGCGTTCGATGAGGTAGGTGAAGAGGCTGTCCGATGACTCAGGCACCTGCTCCGCCCGGGCCTGGTCTATGATGTGTGACTGGATCTGGACAGAAGCCACCCAGGGTCAGAGGGCTGGCGTCTCCATGGCAGAATCAGCGGGGGCAGCAGGTCAGGCGGGGCTAACAAAGTGTTTCCCAGGCTGGACTCGAACTCCTGGCCTCAAACCATCCTCCCACCTCAGCATCCCCCACCCCCGAGTAGCTGGAACTACAGGCTCGAGCCACTGTGCCTGGCTCTGAAGCATGGGTTTTAAAGCAGCTCTGCCCAGGGTCCCCGGAGGGGACCTTCTACCTTACAGGGCTGAGGTGGGCAGTGGGGGTGCTCCAGGGGCACATTCTGGGAGCTGTGGTCCTTCTGGGGTCAGCTAGGCCGGCGGAAGAAGCGCCTGGTCGAGGGTGTGGAAGGAATCCTACCTCTTCAAATTCATCAGGCTTGTAGAGATTGGGCACCTCGCCTGAGCTGAGGATGTTGTTGATGTCCTCTAGGAAGGACTCATCAGCTATTTGGGTGTCCACAAAAAGGAAGGACGTGGTCTTGAGCTCCACCCCAGCCTGGCGATACAGACGCTTGATATCTGGCCGGGGGAGGGACGGAGGACAAACTCATTGCAGATTCCCCGTCCTGGGCTTGATTCCTTTTCTGAGATTTAGGAACCCTCCCCGCCCTGCAGCATACACGCAACACCATCCTACACTCAACACAGGCCGGGCACGTCTGCCCATCTGGCTGCCATCTCTCCTCTCTTATCACTGCAGGAATGTACGCATCTGATCTTTCATTCCTACCGTTTCAGAAACCCAGCCGTACCATCTCGGAACTCCTGCTTCCGATAATGTTTGGTGACCTCGATCTGGAAGGTGGTGTAGTCGCAGATGGATGAAGCCAGGCGGGCCAGACTCTGGCGTCCGCTGCCCCCGATGCCCACGAGGAGCATGTTGCCCCGAGGCTGTCCAATGACCCGCACGATCCGTGTGACTGGGGGTGGGGTGGGTGTGAGGGTAATGAGTTGGCTGAGCAAACTCAGGGGACCTCCAGGCTCTAGGCTAGGGATTGGGGTCCCTGAAACTGAAGCAGAGGAACCAAGAGGTATGAGAAGAAGTTGGTGCCCAAGGCCCAGGAGGCAATTCAACTTTTAACCTCCACCTTCTCTGTTAAACACACGTTGCCACACCCAGCTGAGGCCAGGGAGAAAGGCAGCTTCCGGAACTTGATTTGGGAGACCTGGGAAGGGACCCCTATTTCCTTAGACATACCCCATCACTGAGATGATGGGGAAGGGGGTGGGACTGGCAGGCGCTCACTGTGCTCAATGGCCTCTCGGAAGAGCACCAGCTGCATGGGCACCACAGAGGGTGACAGGTTATACTCATTTAGAGCCGTCTCCATGACTGTCTTCAGCACTGTCAGATCTGTGAGGTCTTCGTACACCTTGGGCTCCTTCAGGAAATCCCCTGAGCCATGGGAAGAGGGGATCAGAGTCACAAATGCCTGGTCTGCCTCCCCGCCGCAGGGCTCCACATTTCAGACTCCATGTCCTGACTCCTTCTAGCCCCGATGTCCTAAGAGTGTCAAGCCCAAGGTCATCACAGCTCCCAGCTCACCAAAGATAGGAGAACGCTTGCTGGGACAGAGATGATGAAACGTGAGGTCAAAGAAGGAGCCGAGCTTGTCGTTTATGATGCCCATGAAGGCTTCTGTGTCTGCCGCATCAACCAGCCGGTCCGAGAAGACTCTGTGGGCAGGGAACTGGCGTGAGATCTGGGAATAAAGAGGAGAATGGCCTGGGGAAGGCAGTGTCAGGCTGGGAGCAAAGCGGGGGTGGGAGCAAGGCTGAGGAAGCCTGCGTCTGGTCAGGGCACATGCACGTCACCTGAAACATTCATGGATCCAGAGCCGTGTGATGCTGGACTTGGTATCATGGAAGTCCTTGTTGGCTCTAAGCATGCCCTGGAACACCTGGGAAGAGGACTGACTGTCAGGACCAGGGAGCAAAAAGGTTCCCTCCGGAAGTTTTTTGTTTTTGTTTTTGTTTTTGAGACAGTCTCACTCTGTCTCCAAGGCTGAACTGCAGTGGTGCAATCTCAGCTCACTGCAACCTCTGCCTCCCAGGCTCAAGCAATTCTCCTGCCTCAGCCTCCCACGTAACTGGGACTACAGGCACACGCCACCACACCCAGCTAATTTTTTTATATATATATATTTTTAATAGAGACAGGATTTCGCCATGTTGGCCAGGCTCTGGTCTTGAACTCCTAACCTCAGGTGATCTGTCTGCATTGGCCTCCCAAAGTGCTGGAATTACAGGTGTGAGCCACCTCACTTGGCCCAGAAGTTTTAAAGGTAAAGCCACGGAATGTGGCACTTCAGGATGGGGGTGACTTTCGGTGCGCATGCTATTGAGTGTTAAGGCTGTTTGAGAAGAGAATGCCTCCGCGGAGGCTGGGCCAAGCAGAACGGGCAAGGTCAGGCCAAGAGTCACCTTGGAGATGTCTCGAAGGTTGAAGAGGTAATGGATCTTGGTGGGCGTGGGCAGGAAGCGCTGTACCACGGTGTTGTACATGTCCAGGGTGGCCTCTGTCACCACGTTCCCAATGGGCTTCACCTCTTCCTCAAAGTCCTGAAGCTTCTGATTGATCATGGTGCCAAATATGCGGATGATCTGGGACTCCTAGAAATAGACCCTGGCTCACTCTGCAGGGCTCCTGGCCTTCTAGCCAGGAAGGAAGCCACTAAAGAGCTTGGCTCATGGCAGAATTTAAGGGGGCATCAAAAAAAAATCCTAAACTCAGAAATAAGACAAATGATTAATACTATTTTAACACTATCTATATAGTGTTTTATGTATTATACATACTATATATTTATACATATTTTAATTTATTTATTCATATATATACTGCAACTTCTGCCTCATGGGTTCAAGCAATTCTCTGCCTAACCTTCCCAAGTAGCTGGGATTACAGGTGCCTGCCACCACGCCTGACTAATTTTTTGTATTTTTAGTAGAGACAGGGTTTCTCCATGGTGGTCAGGCTGATCTCGAACTCCCGACCTCAGGTGATCCGCCTGCTTTGGCCTCCCAAAGTGCTGGGATTACAGGCATGAGCCACTGTGCCCAGCCTTAACACTATATGTATACAATTTTTTTTTTTTTTTTTTTTTTTTGAGACAGAATCTCAGACTGTTTTCAAAGCTGGTGTCCGATGGTGAGATCATGGTTCACTGCAGCCTCGACCTCCTGGGCTCAAGCAATCCTCCCACCTCAGCCTCTCAAGTAGCTGGGACTACAGGTGTGCACCACCACACCTGGCTAATTTTTATATTTTTTTGTAGAGACAGGGTTCCCCATGTTGCTCAGGCTGATATCAAACTCCTGAGCTCAAGTGATCCACCTGCCTCAGCCTCTCAAAGTACTGGGATTACAGCTGGGAGCCACCGTGCCTGGCCGACACAGTATTTAAAAACAAAAATGAATGCAAAATATTCACGATGAACAAACACTAACATTTAAAATAAAGACCAGATGTGGATTGCTGATTTCTCCTTTCCCCTTAGGCTTCAATATGGCTCAGCACTGTACTCTACTGACTGATTTAGTATTTATTCAAAATGGTGGTATTTTGCTCATCATAAATTATTGGCATTAATTTTAATTTTAAAAATATATTGCATTACTACAGATTCACCACCAGTACTAGTGGCCAAGCCTCAATACCTTCCCTGTTCCCCTGGGATCCCTTGGCCTCACATACTTCTCCAATTCTCCTTCCCACTCCACAGGATCAATAAAATGTTCCAGACAGGGAAAAAAAATGTGAGGCCAAGTGTGGTGGGAGGCTAAGGTGGGCGGATCTCTTGAGTCTAGGAGTTTGAGACCAGACTGGGCAACATGATGAAACTCTGTCTCTACTGAAAATACAAGAATTAGCCGGGCGTGGTGGCAGGCGCCTGCAGTCCCAGCTACTCTGGAGGCTGAGGCAGGAGAATCACTTGAACCTGGGAAGTGGAGGTTGCAGTGAGCTGAGATCATGCCACTGCACTCCAGCCTGGGGTGCGACAGAGTGAGACCCTGTCTCAAAAAAAAAAAAAAAGGAAGTGTGAACATGTTATTTCTCCTGATTGCAGAGTCTTTGGGTGCCCCCTTAAATTCTGCACTGAGATGAGTGACTCACTGGCCTGGCTCTAATCCTGACACTGCTATGTGCTTTGTAGGATCTACCTTCCTTAGTCTACTCGGGCTTCACCGTGTTCTCTGCCCACCAGGACTACAAGGCTTCCTTGTCCACAGCCAGGAGGATGCACTTCCATCCTGTAGCTCTTCTAGCTCAGGGGCCAGCACAGGCCCTACGGATCGTCCCAGCTTCCCGTATGGAGCTCTGCTTGGGGTGCCTCGGCCCCCTGGGATCTGGCCCCTGCTTCTCTGGGACAGAGACATTTCCCTCCTACCCTCCCCTCGTCCTGCAGCCCCCATGAGGTCCTCACTGTGGGGAAGGTCATGTTGATAATGTTGAAGCGACTCTGTAGCCTTGGGGAGATGACAGTCCGTCCACCCCCAGGGGGGCCCATGGCAGCCATCAGGAACATTTCCTAGACAGCGGTGACAAGGTGGGCGGAGAGGCAGGAGGGGAGCGGGCAAGAGAGGCAGCGACACAGGCCAGGTGAAAAGGAGTGGGAGGAAAACAATGTGAGGAGGGACAAAGGGGAAGAGGAACCGGGACACAGCGAGTAGAGAGGAACATGGAGTGGCAGAGCAGGGGGAGGGGAAGAGGAGAAAGGGACATGGGAAACTTGTTTTAGAACCAGGAATGCATTTGTCTGTATTTCATCCTTATAATCCATGTACCCAAATGAGAAAACACAGGTAAGTAAAAAAAATTTGTGTCTTCTAGACTTTCTTTTTCTTCTTTTAAAATTGTACGTATCTATACACGTGGTGTGTGTGTTCTCTCTCAAACACACATGAATATATCACTAGCTGAGTTTTGGGCCCAGAATGCCAGATATACACACAAACAACCCCAGAAGCCAGGCCGCAATGGCCGCTGATTAAAGAGAAGCAGCCAGGTGCAGTGGCTCAGGCCTGTAATGCCAACACTTTGGGAGGCCAAGGTAGGAGGATCTCTTGAGCCCAGGAGTTCAAGACCAGCCTGGGCAACATATGGAGACCTTGTGTCCACTAAAAATTATAAAATTAATCTGTCACTCCGGCCTTGGCAACAGAGCAAGACACTGTCTAAAAAAAAAAAGAAAGAAAAAGAAAGAAAGAAAGAAAAAGAGAGAAAGAAAGAGAGAGGAAGGAAGGAAGGAAGGAGGAAGGAGGGAAGGAGGAAGGAAGGAAGGAAAAAGGAAGGAAGGAAGGAAGGAAAAAGGAAGGAAGGAAGGAAGGAGGAAGGGAGGGAGGGAGGAGGAAGAGGGAGGGAGGGAGGGAGGAGGGAGGGAGGAAGGAAGGAAGGAAGGAAGGAAGGAAGGAAGGAAGGAAAGAAACAGTATGCTCAATCCCACAAAGGAGGCAGGACTGAGGGAGGATGCCTGGCTCCTGAGTGGGGAGCCAAGAACTGCTGTCATGGAGACAGGATGCTCCTGTGTGGGAAGGAATCCAGGATGACAGGACCATAGCCTGGGGCCCTAGTGGAGTGGGGACTGAGCCTATCCCAGAAGGGAGCAGAGGCCTGAAGAACAGACTCTCGGGAGGCTTACTCGAATGTGCTTGATGGTCTGCTTCGAACGGTCATACCAGAAGCCATAGTCAATCCAGAGGCGGATCAGCTCCAGAGGTGGCTGGGACCCAAACATGTCCTTAGCAGGCATATTTAGGTCATCCATAAAGGTGATCATACTTTTGCCCCCGAATGGCACGTAGACACCCTTGGTTCGCTTCTCAACCCTGCTCTCAATGATGCTCTGCACGTTATTGGATGTGGTCTGGTGAAAAGGTACCGAATGAATGTGTGGGTCTCCTGAGAGAAATATGGGCTTAGAGAGGAGGGTCAAGCAGACACTTGGATCCCAGGGGAGCCAGCAGCCTGGCCCTTGGGTCCCCGACACACCTGTGCGGACATGTTGACAATGAGCACCGACCACTGGCTGGAGGGCAGGGACTGCAGAACACTCTGGGCGATGGAGGTCTTCCCAGTCCCCACGGGACCCACCAGCAGAACGGGATTCTGGTTGGCCACCAAGGTGCTCACCAGGTAGTTGTAGCGCACAGTGTCGACGGTGGGCACCGTGATCTTATAGAAGGGGGCGCTAGGGAAGAGCAGGGACCGGCTCTCAAGGGCCACCCGCCCACTCCTTTCCAACTCCCACTTCCTTTCCCTCCACGTCACCACTGTCTCATCACCACCCTGCCCTCCTGTGGGGCCTGGGGATCATGCACTCCCCTCAAAGACCCCATCCCAAGTCCTCTAGGTCCCGCTTCCTCTCCTGAGGAGGCAGCCCTTCCCTGGGACCCGCCTTCTCCTTCCTATCGCTCATTTTTGCTTCTAGGCCCCATCTCTCTTGCCACATCCCCCACCTACCGCTGCCCCATGCCCTCCTCACACCCAGGCCCAGCTCTCACTTTGGAGGGTAGCGCCAACTCTTAGGAAGCTTGTCCTCAAATGACGTCCAACTCCGCATTTTGGGGTCCACAAAATACTCATACACCGTGTCCTAAGGAGGGCACGTAGGTCAGGTGACAAAAGCCTTCCTTGAGCCTTCTCCAGCCCAGAGAACGGGCCCCAGACCACCAGGTGGAAGAAAGAGAGAGAGAGACCAAAGCAGAGCCTGAGATCGGGGATGCCAATGGGTTCTGGAAAAACAGAGCAAATAGGACAGCTGGGTGTGTGCCCAACCTTATTGGGAAAGGAGCCCTCGATCTCTCGGAGGTAGCTGTCAATCTTCTTGCGGCCCTCTTCATCCACAGAGGCACACACAGACCAGATCATGCTGAACACAAATGTCATCTCTACCATGGTGACATAGTTCTCGCCGTCAGCTGGGTTCACCTGGATGGAGGATGAGAAGAGGAAATAACCCGCCTGTAAGAGACCAGGGGTCCATCTGGCAGACTCATGACACCAGAGTGTGGAAAGGCTGAGTCTTCCTCCTTTCCTGGCTCTATTTGGAAAATCGCACAGTTTTCCAAATGTGCGTGTTTATCTACAACCTGCTGAAAGACTGAGACAAACCTGAAATTCCTTATAGCTCAGCAGTTGCCCTGAGTTTCCTCACTGCTAACTCATAAAGACGCAGCCATCATCCGGCCACAACAGGCCTGCTCTGGAAAAGCACCCATGGGTGCTCAGGAGACAGGTTCAGGAACATTCATGGTGACTTGTTTGTGATTGCAAAACACTGGAGATGACCTAAACGTTCATCAGTAGAGCAGTGGAAAAATAAAATGTAGTGTTCTACCATGGAATAGTATATAGCAGTTAAAGCAATGAAATGAATCTACATGTAGTAATACAGAACTCAAAAACATATTGTTAATTTAACGGACACGTTGCAGTATATAGCATGATATAGTTTTTAAAAAAATACCACATTTTCGGTCAGGCACAGTGGCTCATGCCTGTAATCCCAGCACTTAGGGAAGCAGAGCTGGGTGGATCACCTGAGGTCAGGAGTTCGAGACCAGCCTGGCCAACATGGTGAAACCACACCTCTACTAAAAATACAAAAATTAGCCGGGTGTGGTGGCCCCTGTTAATCTCAGCTACTCAGGAGGCTGAGGTGGTAGAATCGCTTGAACCCAGGAGGTGGAGGTTGCAGTGAGCCGAAATGGCACAACTGTGCTCCAGCCCAGGCGGCAAGAGCAAAACTCCATCTCCAAAAAAAAAAAAAAACAAAAAACCTTTTCTATGGATATCCATGGGATTATCCATGGGATTATATGTAAAGGCATACCTTTAAAAAGGCCTAGGCCAGACATGGTGGTGGCTCATGCCTATAATCCCAGCACCTTGGGAAGCTGAGGTGGGATTATTGCTTGACGCCAGGAGTTCAAGACCAGCCTGAACAACATAGTGAAACTTGTCTCAACCAAAAAAAAAAAAAAAAAAAAAAAACAGCCAGGCATGATGGTGTGCGTCTGTAACCTCAGCTACTCAGGAGACTGAGGTGGGAGGATCACTTGAGCCCAGGATGTTGAGGCTGCAGTAAGCCCTGATCATGCCATTCCAGCCTTGGTAACAGAGCAAGACCCTGTCTCTAAAAAAAAAAAATTAAAAAAGAGGTCTGGAATGACATACACAAACATACTACAGTAGTTACTTGTGTGCAGTAAGGAGCAGATCAGGACTGGGAGGAGAGAGAGGAACAAAAAGGACTTTAGTTTTATATGAAAAATTATTATTTTCAGAAAGGGAACCTGATTCAACAATTATCTGTGTAATTAAAAATTAAAATGTGAAATGTGGCCTGGTGTGGTGGCTCATGCCTGTAGTCCTAGCACTTTGGGAGGCCGAGGCAGGAGGATTACTTGAGTCCAGGAGTTTGAGACCAGCCTGGGCAACACAGTGAGACCCTGTCTCTAGAAGTAATCAAAAATTAGCTGGGTGTGATGGTGCATGCCTGCAGTCCCAGCTACTCGGGAGACAGGAGAATTGTGTGAGCCCAGTAAGTTGAGGCTGCAGTGAGCCGAGATCACACCACAGCACTCGGCTTGGGCAGCAGAGTGAGACCCTATCTCCAAAAAGATAAAATGTAAAATGTGCCAACTTAATAATGGAAGGAGCATATTTAGAGCCCGTGCTCTCAACCCCTACCCAGGGGGCATGTGACAGGTGTCTTTCTTCTGATTGGGCGCATAGAGCACATGGGGCCATCCCGACTCTGTCGGGCCTCTTGGAGACCACGACCAACCTGGCATCCTTCAAACCTGGCATCCTTCAAACCATCCCTGGCCTACTATGCAAAGCAGACACAGGCCTGTGGGTGGAGGGCGCTTGAGGATGGGTTGTGACTTAAGACACCTAGGACCACAGATAACGGTGCCGTCCAATCCAGGATACTGATCTTGGGTTTAGAGAGTAATCCTCAATCCTGGCCGGGCACGGTGACTCATGCCTGTAATCCCAGCGCTTTGGGAGGCTGAGGCAGGTGGATCACAAGGTCAGGAGATCAAGACCATCCTGGCTAACACGGTGAAACCCTGTCTCTACTAAACATACAAAAAATTAGCCAGACGTGGTGGCAGGTGCCTGTAGTCCCAGCTACTCGGGAGGCCAAGGCAGGAGAATGGCGTGAACCTGGGAGGCGGAGCTTGCAGTGAGCCGAGATCGCACCACTGCACTCCAGCCTGGGCGACAGAGCGAGACTCCATCTCAAAAAAAAAAAAAAAAAAGAATCAATTGTCTGCCATTTTCAGTCCAGAATCCTTAGTCTGTGCTTCTGGCTCCTCTCAGCACACAACACATCTCACCATCCTCATGGTCCAGTCCTCTCCTCAGGGTCTCTGCCACACTGAAGAGCATCTGCACACAAACACCACCCACCATATCCGGCTACAGACCACTAGCTAGGCCCGCCCCGCCAGGCCTGACTCCTGTGTGTCTGCACTTCTGCAGAGGCCACTCTTGCCCTCTGCTCACCCAGGAAGCCTCCCCTACCCAGCCCGTCCTTCTTGGCACCTGTGTGCCATTGATACTCGTAACTGCCCTCTGCCCACATGGTATCTGGCAAGTCCATCTACAGTTTTTTGGTTTTGTTTTTTTGAGATGGAGTCTTGCTCTGCCTCGCCCAGGCTGGAGTGCAGTGGTGCGATCTCGGCTCACTGCAGCCTCCGCCTCCCGGGTTCAAGCGATTGTCCTGCCTCAGCCTCCCAAGTAGCTGGGACTACAGGTGTGTGCCACGACACCCAGTTAATTTTGTATTTTTAGTAGAGATGGGGTTTCACCATGTTGGCCAGGCTGGTCTCGAATTCCTGACCTCCCGTGATCCACCCACCTCGGCCTCCCAAAGTGCTGAGATTACAGGCATGAACCACCGCACCCGGCCCCATCTACATATTTTTAATTTACATTAACTGTACGAGGAATGACATATGTTCCTATAGATCTTAATTGTTGATGATGTATTAATAGTTTAATTACCTGGCAACATCTTTAAAAACAATACAAACCATTTATAGGCAGTGATTAAAGCTCAACAGAAGATATCAAATTTTGGTCCTTCTAAACTGAGCACAATTTTTCTTTTTTTCTTTTTTTTTTTTTTTGAGACGGAGTCTCACTCTGTCGCCCGGGCTGGAGTGCAGTGGCACGGTCTCAGCTCACTGCAAGCTCTGCCTCCCGGGTTCACGCCATTCTCCTGCCTCAGCCTCCCGAGTAGCTGGGACTACAGGCGCCCGCCACCTCACCCGGCTAGTTTTTTGTATTTTTTAGTAGAGACGGGGTTTCACCGTGTTAGCCAGGATGGTCTCGATCTCCTGACCTCGTGATCCGCCCGCCTCGGCCTCCCAAAGTGCTGGGATTACAGGCTTGAGCCACCGCGCCCGGCCAACAATTTTTCTTAAATATCAATTAATCTGAAATGTTTACAAAGTCCTCTCATCAGAATAGTCTGAAAGCCTCTTCCAGGAGAAATGGTGTCCCAGGGCCTCATCTATGCCAAAACTTACATTTATATTTTGAAGGGCTGGGGAAGTCAGGAGCAGAATGAGCTATTTTCAGCTCCCAAAGCATGGGTGGGAAATTATAGCCAGACCCCACTGTGTACATATTCAACTCAGAACCCCTAGTCGGACCTTTCAGCTCAACACACACGTGCACACACACACACGCAGACACACACACAGACACACACGTGCACACACACACCCCTCACTGCCTCCATGGTCGTTGAGGCCTCCCCTTGGAGTCTCTGCTCCACTCAAGCCTGGAGTTCAACCTGTCTCAGACACACCGTTTCCCAGAAGTTGTCCTGGTGAGACTGTGAGCCCTCCCTACCCCCTGCCCGTAGTCTGTGTCCTCCCCTTACCCCATTCTCTGGCGTGGCCAGGGCCGAGTACAGCTTGCAGAGGGAGATGATACCACTGTACTCGGGCAGGGGCACCAGCTCCTTGCAGTTGTCCTTCTTAAAGGCCAGCATCTTGTTGATGAACTTTTCAAACATGCGTTGAAGGGGCTCCACCTCAGCCTGGAGTTGAATAAGAAGGGAGTCGTCATTCACCCTTGTGTCCTGGAGCCACCCTGGTTACTTTCCCTCTCCTCGGTTCCCTTCATACCTTTGGCCTCTTCTCCAGCCACGACTGAACATAGGGCTTCCAGCCCAGGTCAGCGTAGTCAGTGTAGACCATCCCGCAGCGGGATACGGTGGCTGGAGAGGCCACTGCCAGGTTCTCCACTTCGAACAGAAGAGACACCTAAGGATATACGCTTGTCAGAACTTCATCTCTCTCTGCATCCCCCACCTTCAGGAATAATAAAACACCCAGAACTCGGATGCTACAAGTTCACAAATGATTTGTTTTTGTTTTTGTTTTTTTGAGACAGAGTCTTGCTCTGTCACCCAAGCTGGAGTGCAGTGGCATGATCTTGGCTCACCGCAACCTCTGCCTCTCAGGTTCAAGCAATCCTCCCACCTCAGTCTCCAGAGTACCTGGGACTAAAGGTGCACAACACCACACCCAGCTAACTTTTGTATATTTTAGTAGAGACGGGGTTTCACCCTATTGGCCAGGCTGGTCTTAAACTCCTGACCTCAAGTGATCTGCCCACCTTGACCTCGCTCCCAAAGTACTTGGATTACAGGCATGAGCCACCTGGCCTAGTCCAGTTTGCTTTAAAAGAAACTAGAGCTTATTCAAGGTTGTCCTTATGAAAAATCACTCTCTTGCTCGCATTGTTGGAGTGGGTGGAAAAGGGTGTGCTTGCCAGTCCATGAATTCATAACCCTGGGTGCACAAGTGAGGGTCCTGCCTCATGCGTCCGTGGGAACGAGCTGAGGAGGGCCGCCCGAGCCTACACAGTGCTTACAATACAGAGTGTTTTTCTTATCATTGTTCTCAACAGCCATGGTAGGCAAAGCATTTTTTCTTCAGCTGCAGGTTTCCCTGAATCCAGGCATCCTCCTTTCGGCTCTCTCCTGCAGAACCCGCCCTGCTCTGAGATTCCTGGCTGTCCTCCCCAGCCCCAGCCCATGCCCTCCGGTGCCTGCCTCTGCAGGCCCTCGGGAGTCAGCCACATCCCTGACCTGCTCGGGCATCGCGATGCGCTCGCCGTTGATGAGGGTCAACACCTTGTTATCATCCATGACGGAGTTCATGCTCTCGATCCACAGCGTGTCTACGGGGCCGTCGAACAGGATCCACTTCTCATCGGGTTTCTCATCTGAGTAGATGGTGGGTGATGTGGAAACCAGGGAGCTGCTCACCTTGCGCCCTCCGCTCACGCTTCTCGGAGACGCAAGCCTACACGTCCTTGTACTTCAGCATTCTCCAGGCATTTCTCTCCCAACTTGGAACTTCCTATCCCCAGACTCCCCGCCTCCTTAGGAGACTCAGGCGTTTGCTCTCCACACCCCACGATCCTTTGGATACCTGCACATGCCGTCCGCATAACACTGGACAAGATGCCATCTGTCCATTCATTGCTGCTGAGGTCATATTCCCCGTACAGTTCCCCTAGAGACAATGCCTTGGGGTTCAAAGGGAACTCCTGAAAGTGACACCGGAAGGGGTTTTAGCTGCTGATAGACAAAAACCCCCCTTTATTTCCAGACCCCTCTTAGGTACGCGCATTTGGCCCTTCTCTCATCGCTCCAGGCCTCCGTGGACCCAGGTACAGCCCTCCTGGCCTTGCAAGGTTCTCCCTGACCCCCACCCTCCACTGTCTTTTTACTACTCAAGTCTCTGCCACTGACTCCACTGTCCCAGCCCCGTACTCTAACAAGGTTGAAGTTAGGGTCTCCAGCGCGGCACAGAGAGGACAGGGAGGCCTGCAGGATGCGCCATGAGGCCGTCTTGCCACTGCCCGTGCAGCCCACAATCATGGTGGAGTGGCGGGAGTTCTTGGTTTCATACAACTGGAAAACCTTGGTGAGGGTGAACGGCGTGCTTTGCAGGCCCATGTCTCGAATCTCTTGCTCAACGGTCTCCCGCAGCTGAGGGAAGGGAAAACACAACAAGCAGAAGCAAAAGGATGAGACCTTTAAAGGGCTTTCAAAATCCCCCCAGTGCCAGGGAGAATAGGTTCAAACTGTTAAAAATGGCCCCAGGGCCCTCTGCCCTCCGGCTCTGTTCACTCACTGGGAAGCTGGCCCATTGCAGAGTTGAAAGACTGGGCTCTGGAGTCGGCCAGGCTGGTTCCCCAGCTCTCAGCTATGTGATCCTGGGTAAGTTACCTCTCCACGCCTCAGCTTCCTCATTGGCACAATGTCTTACATATAGCTCTACACACTTTTTATTATTCAGCAAATATTTATTAAGCCTCTACAATGTATGCCAAGCACTGTGCTTGTCGGTTGCCAGGGATACGGCTTGGGACAAAATAGATTTCGTCCTATTGCAGAGCTCACAGTTTGGTGGAAGAGCCCAATTAATGTTAAAGACATTATTACCTAAGTTAAAAAGTAATGCTTGGGCCGGGCGCGGTGGCTCACGCCTGTAATCCCAGCACTTTGGGAGGCCGAGGCGGGGGGATCACGAGGTCAGGAGATCAAGACCATCCTGGCTAACACGGTGAAACCCCGTCTCTACTAAAAATACAAAAATTTAGCTGGGCGTGGTGGTGGGTGCCTGTAGTCCCAGCTACTCGGGAGGCTGAGGCAGGAGAATGGCGTGAACCCGGGAGGTGGAGCTTGCAGTGAGCTGAGACCGTGCCACTGCACTCCAGCCTGGGCGACAGAGCGAGACTCCGTCTCGGGAAAAAAAAAAAGTAATGCTTGAAGAACCATGACCTAGCAGATCGGCCCCAGAATAGTGTGCCATTTTAAAACACACAGCTCATGTAGCCAAATAATTTCAAATAGCTGCAAGATCGTTACTTGCACTAACAGGCCTCACCAATTTCACCTCCTTCCACCATCTGAGAAGTTTTATTAGTATGTTTTCTGTGTGCACATGTGTTTAGTGTCCTAAAGAAGTTTAATGTCACATTTTCTATTTATTCAGTTAAAAAAATATTCTCAGCCAGGTGCGGTGGCTCAGGACTGTAATCCCAACACTGTGGGAGGCTGAGGCAGGCAGATCACCTGAGGTCAGGAGTTCAAGACCAGCCTGGCCAACATGACGAAACCCCATCTCTACTAAAAATACAAAAAAATTAGCCGGGCATGGTGGCGGGCGCCTGTAGTCCCAGCTACTCAGGAGGCTGAGGCACGAGAATCGCTTGAACCTGGGAGGCGGAGGTTGCAGTGAGCCGATAATTTGCCACTGTACTACAGCCTGGGCAACAGAGCAAAACTCCATCTCAAAAAAAAAAAAAATCCTCTAATTTCTTCTTTGATCCATTAGTTATTTAGAATTGTATTGCCAAATTTCCAAACATTTGGCTTTTACTAATTCTATTTTGTCACTGTCTGTTAAAAGCATTCAAATGCACCTCTTTATGGATTTTTTGGTCTGTTTGCATTATCAGTTTCTGAAAGAAGTAAGTCAAGATCTCCCACCAGGGCTATGGATTTATGTGTTTCTCCTATGGTTCTGTCCATTTTCTTTTATGGATTTTGTAGCTATATTATTTAGTGCATACAGATTTAGAACAGTTATAACTTTCTGTGCATTGATCCTTTTATCATTATGAAATGTCACCCTTTACCTTTACTATTGCTTCTTGCCATAAAGTCTACTTTGCCTGTAGAGTTATCATTGTGATCAGAAAATGTGGTATGAATATCTTCCTTTGACATTTTTGAGGCAAATTTATGGCCTTTACATAGTCATCTATTTTCCTTTTCCTACATGGTCCAACAATTTTCTATGTGTGCTTGAAAAATATGGTTATGCTTCGATTATTTTATCTTATTTTATTTTATTTTATTTTATTTTATTTTATTGAGTTCTCACTCTGTCAGCCAGGCTGGAGTGCAGCGGTACAGTCATGGCTCACTGCAGCCTTGAAGTCGTGACCTCAGGTAATCCTCCCACCTTGGCCTCCCAAAGTCCTGGGACTACAGACATGAGCCACTATGCCTGGTGATTCTCCAATTATTGAGACCAGTTTGTATAGATATCTATTAAATAATGATTGTTGATTGTGTTCTTCAAATCTTCTATATCCTGATTTTTAGTCTGTTTGATTTATCAATTAAGAGATACCAAGCTCTCCACTACGATAGATTTGTCCATTTCTCCTTGTAATTGTGCAAAATTTGCTCTACTTATTTTGAGGCTGTATTATTAGGTGCACCAGAATTGTTATACCTTTCTGATGAGTTGAACCCTTTATTATTATGAAATGGCCCTCTATTTCTAGCAGTGCTTTTTAGCTCAAAATCTGTAGTCCCATATTGCTACCCTAGCTTTCCTTGGTTAGTATTTACTAATACTAATTATTTACTAATGCTAATCATATAATAGAAAAAACATCTTTTTCTATTCTTTGACTTTCAGCCCTTTGTCATTAAGCTTTAGGTGGGTCTCTTGTAAACACTATGAAGTATCAGTATAACAATGTATGATTACTTTTCCTTTCCTGGGCAACTTTTTTGTTTTCCCTAGGATCTAATAATTTTTGTGATTTTTGTTTGCTTAGGTATTTTTGTTTTTTGGAGACAGGGTCTCTGTCACCCAGGCTGGAGTGCAGTGGCACAATCTCAACCACTGCAGCCTCCAACTCCTGGGCTCAAACAATCCTCCCACCTCAGCTGAGACTACAGGCACGAGCCATTACACCTGGCTCATTTTTGTATTTTTTGTAGAGATGGGGTTTCACCATGTTGCCCAGGCTGGTCTCAAACTCCTGACCTCAAGTGATCCACCCGCCTACACCTCCCAAAGTGCTAGGATCACAGGTGTGAGCCACCATGTCTGGCCTGTTTGCTTAGGTGTTTTTTTTTTCCTTTTTCTTTTTCTTTTTTGCTCCCATATTTGCTTAGTTTTTAATGTGCTTATCTCTAACTCAATTCCAAACTCTACCAGTTGACTAAATCTTTCAAACAATTTTCACATCAGTTATCAATTTCTTCTTTAAAAAGTCCTCCTGGCCTGGTGCGGTGGCTCATGCCTGTAATCCCAGCACTTTGGGAGGCTGAGGCAGGCATATCACCTGAGGTCGGGAGTTCGAGACTAGCCTGACCAACATGGAGAAACCCTGTCTCTACCAAAACTACAAAATTAGCCGTGTGTGGTGGCGCATGCCTGTAATCCCAGCTACTCCTGAGGCAGGAGAATCGCTTGAACCCAGAGCGCGGAGGTTGCAGTGAGCCAAGATTGTGCCGTTGCACTCCAGCCTGAGCAACAAGAGTGAAACTCCATCTCAAAAAAAAAAAAAAAAAAAAAAGTCCTCCTGAAGCCTTCAGGTTTGCTCCAATCTGGATTGGCTTCTCTCTTTGCCCAGTGCACCACCATCATCCCGTGACCTCCATTCACCAACACCCCAAGGATTACTGTAGCCTCCCCCTTGCACTGAATCTTTTGTTCCCCGTCATCCCTTTCACAGCTCCTGTATTTAAGTAGAGCACATTTTCTAGTAGCTTTTGGAGAAAGGAGTAATTGTGACTAAGGAGCACACCACCATGCCTGGCTTTTTTTTTTTTTTTTTTTTTAAGAGATGAAGGTCTTGCTATGTTGCCCAGGCTGGTCTTGAACTCCTGGCCTAAAGTGATCCTCTTGTCTCAGTCTCCAAAGTGTTGAGATGACAGGCATGAAGTACCGTACCTCGCCCCTATCAGTTTCAATATCTGAAGTAAGTTTTCATGGATCTGATTCCACTGTCTGTTGTTGTTCTGGCTCCCATTCATGGTTTCTTGTTTCCTTGTGTGTTTTGTGATTTTTGACCATGAGTTGCTCATTTTCTTGGACTTTTACCTGTGGCAATTCTTTGAAGTGTGAGTTGAAACTTCATTCCTCCAGAAATAATTTGCTTTTGCTTCTTCCTGTCACCTGGGGGCACTAACAACCTAGAACTACTTAATATTAAAACCTAAGCTTGAGATTTCTTTTCTGATTACACAGTAGGAGAAACGATGACTGGAAACCATGTGAGAGCTGGTGTGTGGTTAGGAAATCTCAAAGGAAATTTGGTCTTTTTCTTCCATCATCAGAGATCAAAACAAGCAAGTTTCTTTCCTGTATATACCCTTCTAAATCGCAGGCTTCTCTTTTTCCATCTACTGGGGGTGTTGCCCCTTGTGGACTGGGGTTTACGCAGCACTGCGTTTTCTGTTCTTTTTTTTTTTTTTTTTTTTTTTTTTTTTTTTTTTTTGAGGCGGAGTCTCGCTCTGTCACCCAGGTTGGAGTGCAGTGGCCGGATCTCAGCTCACTGCAAGCTCCGCCTCTCCAGTTTACGCCATTCTCCTGCCTCAGCCTCCCGAGTAGCTGGGACTACAGGCGCCCGCCACCTCGCCCGGCTAGCTTTTTGTATTTTTTAGTAGAGACGGGGTTTCACCGTGTTAGCCAGGATGATCTCGAACTCCAGACCTCGTGATCCGCCCGTCTCGGCCTCCCAAAGTGCTGGGATTACAGGCTTGAGCCACCGCGCCCGGCCGCGTTTTCTGTTCTATCTTCAGACTTGGGCTGTTTCATCTCCTATTCCCACTGCCTTGAGATCAACAACAGTTTTCAGGGAGAAGGCCAGCTTTTGTACTCACCTGTCTCCCAGGGTTCCTGCTTTTACTCCCCACCCTCCTTAACTCCTGGAATTCTTTCTTTCTTGCCAGCTTAGCAATGCATTAAAAAGGATGTCATTATTATATTTTTATCCATCATTTTAGTAGTTTCTATTGAAAGGATCATTCAGGGTATCTAGACTACCACACTGCCAGATAAGAAAGTTCTCATGCTTTCTAAAACTCCTCCTTCCATTCCGCTGCTCTCTGACACCAAGTGGCTTCTAGCAACCTCTCCTCAAAACTCCCTGCTGAGGTGAGAAGTAGAGGCATGGAGGACTGATGGGCACAGAGAAAGTGCAAAGGCAACGGACTAGAGGTTTCGATGAAGTCAGAGCGTTGTTGCGTGGATGCACTTGAGCAGGTACATTTGAGCAGGTCAGCGGGAGAGGGAGTCGTGATCAGAGAGCAGAATGTTTGAATAGTCTATTGCTTTATAGATAAGGAAGTCCAAAGAGAGGTCAGCTGACTTGCTCAGAGTCATAGCTAGCAGATGGCAGAACAAGGCCCGGAAGCCAAGTTTTCTGTTCCCAGATGCCTATTCACATATGTGGTCAGGAGAGTGCACTTTTTTTTGTTTCTGTTTTGTTTTTTTGAGACAGGGTCTTGCTCTGTCACTCAGGCTGGAGTGCAGAGGCACAGTCTCAGCTCATTATAGCCTCAACCTCCTGGGCTCAAGCAATCCTCTTACCTCAGCCTCCCGACTAGCTGAGACTACAAGCATGCGCACCACCATGCCTGGCTAAGTTGTGTATATTTTGTAGATACGGGGTTTCACCATGTTGCCCAGGCTGGTCTCAAACTCCTGGACTCAAGCAATCTGCCCACCTCAGCCTCCCAAAGTGCTGGGATTACAAGCACGAGCCATAGCACCCAATCAGGGAGAGTATTAAGGAACAAATACCTTGCCATAGTCAATGACAGGCAGCTCAATGTTGGGAAACAGATCTTGCACGATGGCATTGAACAGAGGTGCATCAACTGAAGTGAGCTTGGCGATGTTCATATCTCTCATTGAGAGCAGCAGAACCTGAATGGGAAAAGACAGAGACTCAGGCTTGAGGAGCCAGGGCCTAGGCCCTTCACCTCCAAAGGGCTTCAGGGCAGGTGCCAAGAACAATGGAGACACCAGTTAGCCATTAGCAAAGTAGAGGGCAACACGGGGATGGGACCAGGTGGGAAGGTCCCCACCAATCTGGGGAAAGAAAGGGTCTGAAAGACTTGAGGGAAGTGACATAGGGCCAGTGACAGTGGAAGTCAGGTCCAAAGTCTGTGTCCTTGCTCTACCTCTTCATCAGTCAGATCCGGCTGTAGGCGGCGCTTCTTGCCAGCATAGCGCAGAAGGGAGGTGAGGGCACGCAGGCCAAAGTCATAGTGGTCCTGTCTGGAGAGCTGCTGCACAGCCAGTGAGTAGAGTGTGTACACCTTCTTGGCCAGAATCTGGGGAAACAAAACAGAGGAAGAAACAGTCCATCTCCCCACAAATCCCTCTGCTTCATCTCGGGACAGTCAGAGACAGGAAGCCAGGTCCCAGGACATGAAGCAGCTAGGAGGTACTCTACGGACTCTTCTGATGAAATCGTGTGAATCATGCCATCGTTCATCAGTGATATTACAGAGGAGAAACTTCCCTCCCCTAAAGTTTTCTCCCCCTACATCCTATGGACAATAGTCTAAGTTCCTTAGAGGATAAGCTGATAGTGAGGTCCTTGGGGAGCTCCTCTGTCCAGGGAATAATTATGAAAGGGAATTAAAATCACTGGAGAAAAGGGGTTATTGGAGTACCTTGCAGTTGCCAAAGCCCTCTCCAAAGAGAATGATTTCTGCAATGAGGGTGGAGTCAGGCACCACCATGGCAATTGGGCGGAACATGGATTTAAGATTTTCAGGAAGCTCTGTGCGGCCAGCATAGCCTGGAAAACAATGCCGCTTACTTGGAATCATATATTTCCTTATCTTGATTTGCTTCTCCAAACCCACTTTCCAATCAATCTCATTTTCTTCCACCTTAACTCCATCCCTAACTTTCTCCCTAACTCCAAGATCACATCCTTTCTCATCTCAGCCCCAGCCCTTCCCAGTCCACTTTGGTCTTCTCTCTTCTCTGTGGTCCTTTCCTTACTTTCTGCGTGGTCCTATTTCAAACTCAAATCACAGATCTGTCAATTTCCCATCTCTCCAGGTTCTGTGTATAGCTCACATCAGTCCTAATAGAAATCACAGCTTTTCCTCTTATTCGTTCAGTTCCTAAACCCCTTCCTATCCCTGTGCTGTACTAGGCCCTTCCCCCAGAGTTGTTTCTAGGGAACAGTAAGGAGACACCCTAGGGCCTGCTGCAAAAGAGATGGCAGAGAGACCAGAACTCTGGGAGCTAGCCTAATGGGAGAAGATAGCTAAGTATCTTAAAAGATGAGGTCCAGGCCGGGCGCGGTGGCTCAAGCCTGTAATCCCAGCACTTTGGGAGGCCAAGGTGGGCAGATCACGAGGTCAGGAGATCGAGACCATCCTGGCTAACATGGTGAAACCCTGTCTCTACTAAAAAAAAAAAAAAAAAAAAAAAAAAAAACAAAAAAAAAAACACACACACAAAAATTTAGCCGGGCACAGTGGCAGGTGCCTGTAGTCCCAGCTACCCGGGAGGCTACGGCAGGAGAATGGTGTGAACCCGGGAGGCAGAGCTTGCAGTGAGCCGAGATCATGCCACTGCACTCCAGCTCCAGCCTGGGTGAAAGAGCAAGACTCCGTCTCAAAAAAAAAAAAAAAGGTTTATTAATCCTTTAGGGAAAACAGTAAGATTGCTTCCCCTTCTCCCAGAAAGTTGTGTGTTTATCCTTCTCTCCACTTTGCTATTTTTAACCAGACTTCATTTAGCTATATACATTCGCATGGAAGGGGGAAGAGGAGGATGCAGTTATTTCCCCTGAATACCCAGTTCTTCCCACCCCAGAAACCCCATCCACTCCCTGCCACCTACCAGGATTCATGGTAATGAAGATCCCACAGGACCACACCAGATTTATTTCAAAGCCGTCAAAATGGAAACGGGTGAGGCCGGCAGCCAGGGCAGATAGGATGGACAGGATCTGCTGGGCCACCACTGACAGCACCTCGATGTTGATGCGGTTAAACTCATCAAAGCAACCCCAGGCTCCAGTCTGTGGGGTGCAAGGCAGAGTCACTGGGAGCAAGAGAGGTGCCCCAAAGGCTAGAAAGCATGATTAACACACCCTTCCTTAAAATGTTTCACTAGGTGAGGCGGCCTCCAGAATAGAGTGCAGGGAGAAGGGCACTAGAGTACACTGTTGTAGCTTCTGGCCAGAACTTTCCATCAGATGAGGCCAGTCTGGGGTGATGGTAGAAAAGGTGTGGGTTGGAAAGAGACTGGGGTAGGGAACTTGTGTGCACTGTCTATTCTGCTCCAGTTAACACGCATTATTTTCTTTAATCCTTTAATCCTTTATAATCTTCTGATTTTTGCAAATAAGCTACATGAAGCTCAGGAAGGGGAAGGGACTTTCCTAGTTGTGGCTGGGCGCGGTGGCTCACGCCTGTAATCCCAGCACTTTGGGAGGTTGAGACAGGTGGATCACCTGAGGTCAGGACTCTGAGACCAGCCTGGCCAAGATGGTGAAACCCTGTCTCCACTAAAAATACAAAAATTAGCCAGGTTTGGTGGCATGCGCCTGTAATCCCAGCTACTCAGGAGGCTGAGGCAGGAGAATTGCTTGAACCTGGGAGGCGAAGGTTGCAGTAAGCCGAGATCACACCACTACACTCCAAAACAAAAAAAGAATTACCCATGATGCAATGTCATGAAGTTACAAAGCACTGAACCAGATTTGGGTTTCAGTTTATTTTCTGGAACGAAAAGGTATTTAAGGGGCTTCTGGCACAGGGTGGCAGGATACTGACCTGAGCCAGACCTGAGTACATTCGGCCCATGGACTTGTAGTCCAGGCCCTCAGAGCAGTTGACCACAATGACATATATGCCCAGGGCCTTGCCCAGGTCCTTGACGGTCTCGGTCTTGCCTGTGCCTGCGGGGCCTTTTGGGGAGCCCCCTCGGTGCAGGTGCAATGCCGTGGTCAGTGTCATGTAACACCTGAGAATTGAGGACAGAAGCGGAGTCAGACTCCCGGACGCCTCTCAGCTTCTGCTGCCCCCACCCCAGCCACCTCATTCATCCCATACGGCAGACCTGTCCGTCAAGGGGGTGATGACAAGCCGGCCCGAGTTACCCAAGTACTCATAACTATACTGAAATTGCGTGTTGGTCTGGCGGATCATACAGTCATCAAGATCCTGGGGAAAACAGGGCAGAAAAAGAGAGAGGTGGGTTTGGAAGGAGAGTTAGAGCTGGGACAATGACTGAGAGTGGGGCTCAGAGTTGCCAGGGAGGCTGCAGTGAAGGGATCGGGGGTTCCCTTTTAGAGTTGAAAAGGGGAGTGGTTTATGGGCAAGATGGAAAATGGGTTTCATATTGCACGTCCACCCCAATCCAACGCAGCAGCTGCCTGGAGTGTTTCTGAGTCCTCTTCAAGTGACATTCATAGTGAGCCCTGACTGGGACAACTGCTTGCCACTCCTGATTGTGGGGAGGAGATGGGAGGAAGAACCGGATTAGGGTACTGGGACAGGACTAAGGGTTGGCTTAGGATATCCTTGCATTTACAGAACATGGATGCAATAAAAGCATTAGGATCCATTTTACGGTAAGAGAGTGGGGAGTTGGCCCATCTGGCACCTTCTCCCAGTAGAACCGAAGTTGGCTGAGCCAGTCAAAGGAATTGACATCCATGAGGCCACTCTTGTAAAGCTTCTCCAACACATCCCGGGCATGAATTTCTATCGTCACCAGAGCCACAATTTTAAGCCGCATGATCTTGGTCAAGTTCCCCCTGATAGCTTCTGAATACTTATTCAGGATTGACACCTGTGGCATGAGGCAGCAGGGAAGAGAGCAGACAGAGCAATGTCGCCAAAGCCCAATCACCCCTCACTCCCACCCAGCACCACTTCCAACCCGGTGCTGACCCCACCTGCTGGAACTCCTGGTAATTCTGCTCCACCGCGGACTGCCCCCACTGGACTTCCATCATAAAGCACCTTCACTCTGGCCCTTTTCCACCAGCTCACCTCTAATTCTCACTGCTTCCTCCCTGCAATTCTAGCCCCAGACCTAACCCATACTTGCAGAGCACCCACCTGCTTTTTTCTTTTCTTTTCTTTTTTTTTTTTTTTTTGAGACAGAGTCTCACTCTGTCGCCCAGGCTGGAGTGCAGTGGCGCGATCTCAGCTCCCTGCAAGCTCCGCCTCCCGGGTTCACGCCATTCTCCTGCCTCAGCCTCCCGAGTAGCTGGGACTACAGGCGCCCGCCACCATGCCTGGCTAATTTTTTGTATTTTTAATAGAGACGGCGTTTCACCGTGTTAGCCAGGATGGTCTCAATCTCCTGACCTCGTGATCCGCCTGCCTCGGCCTCCCAAAGTGCTGGGATTACAGGCGTGAGCCACCGTGCCCAGCCCTTTTTTTTTGAGACAGAGTCTTGCTCTGTTGCCCAGGCTGGAGTGCAGTGGTACGATCTCAGCTCACTGTAGCCTCAACCTCCTGTGTGTGCCACCAGCTAATTTTTGTATTTTTTGGTAAAGAAGGGGTTTCACCATATTGCCCAGGCTGGTCTGGAACTCCTGGGCTCAAACAAGTGGGCTCCTCCCACCTCTGCCTCCCAAAGTGCTGGGATTACAAGCATCAGCCACTGCGCTCGGCCTCCCACCTGCTTCTTCTTCATGACCTTGAGGATTTTCTTGTCTCCCCGCTCCTTCGCTGTCAGCAGGCACTTGGTGACATCAGCCGTCCACTGGATCTGACTGGCAGTGATCACCATCTGAGGATGTGCAGAAGCCATGTCCCAAAGCCCTATCCTTGGCCACCCATACAGCCCAGCTCCCAAGTCCCAGCTATTTCAAGAACCGTGTGCCTCTCCCAACTGCACCCAATCTGCTCTGAAGGATGGGACATGGGCCTCAGGTCAGGAGCTAAGGGTCCAGCTTGGAGTGTACCAGAGCCACAGCCCAGAAAGGGGGGTAAGAAACCACATTGTGTGAGACTCGAGATTCTGTCTTTCCACTGGCCACCTCCTTTTAACTCCATCTTTTTAACTCCATCTTCTTGTTCCCTCATTTCTTCATTTCTTTCTTTCTTTTTTTTTAAATTTTTTTAGATGGAGTCTTACTTTGTCACCCAGGTTGGAGTACAGTGGCTCGGTCTTGGCTCATTGCAACCTTCACCTCCTGGGTTCAAGCTATTTTCCTGCCTCAGCCTCCTGAGAAACTGGGATTACAGGTGCGCACCACCACACCAGATAATTTTTTGTATTTTTAGTAGAGACAGAGTTTCACCATGTTGGCCAGGCTGGTCTTGAACTCCTGACCTCAAGTGATCTGCCCGCCTCGGCCTTCCAAAGTCCTGGGATTACAGGTGTGAGCCACCATGCCTGGCCCCTTGTTCCCTCATTTCTGTTGACCCCAACTCACCTGGCCAGCCCACTCCTTCACCCATTTGTCCCTCTTGTTGAGGAACTTCTTGAGGGCCAGGCGGCAGTTCCGGAGAAGGTCCCGCAGGGTCACCCTCATGGTCCGTTCCACATCGCCAAGCCAGGACTGGGGGGAGGTGGGAGAATAGGGTAGCTCAGCCTCAGGGGCACGGCCAAGGTCCTCCACAGGGAAGGCACTTAGGAAGGGGCACTCCAGGGCTTTGTACCCAGAGAAAAGCAGGAATGGGCAACGGCTGGCTTGGGTCCCTGAGAGAAATGGAGGCTCTGAGGCAGATGGTCTGACTTTCAGAAGGAAATTTCAGTTCAGAGCAGAGATGATCATTGTCAGGAATGGCAGGTGGGAGGGGAAAGAGTGACTATTGGCCATTTACAGAGATCTTCTCTCCTCATGGAGCCAGGTGAATTTTCTTTTTTTTTTTCTTTTTTTTTTTTTTTGAGATGGAGTTTCACTCTGATTGCCCAGGCTGGAGTGCAATGGCGCGATCTCAGCTCAATGCAACCTCCGCCTCCCAGGTTCAAGCGATTCTCCTGCCTCAGCCTCCTGAATAGCTGGGATTACAGGCATGCGCCACCACTCCCGGCTAATTTTGTACTTTTAGTAGAGGACGGGGTTTCTCCATGTTGGTCAGGCTGGTCTGGAACTCCCGACCTAGGGGATCCACCTGCCTCGGCCTCCCAGAGTGCTGGGATTACAGGTGTGAGCCACTGTGCCCGGCCCAGGTGAACTGTCTGTAGGAAGAAGAATCAGCTAGGTCCTCAGACTCTCACCACAACTCACCTCCACAGGCCCTTCTAAAAGTACTGAGTGGAGGAAATCAATGTACTCGCCGTCGCCCGAGAACATTCCCACAGCTTCCCATTTGCTGCTGGACCCTCCAACCTGCAGAAAACAGAAGCTACTCAGAGCCTGGCCGGCCCACACTTGGTATCCGCCTAGAAGTACTGGGGCCTTTTGAGGGTAATTACTGCTCCTCTCCTCTCCTCTCAATATTACCAATTGGAAGAAATTCTATCCCTTGAGAATCGAGAATCATTAATTAACATGGCCCTCCTGTTGAGAGGGCAGGGTCCCTTCCAAAGCCTTTCATACCCACCCACCATCTCATTGTGGCCACTTCTACCGACCTTCTGGATTCTCAGCAACTTGATGTTGTCAAAGCATTTTTTGAGGTGCGGCTGCACAGCCTCTGGGTTTCGGGACTGGCCCAAAATCTCCAGTAGGTCATCATTGGACAAGAAGTAGAAGCGGGGGAAAATATGTCGCTTGGTCTCTAAATACATATCCAGAGACTTCTGAATATCTTCCAGGATTGTGTTCATTTCTGTCAATGTGTCCAGGAGGCCTGGGAAGAAGCGCGATGAATGCCATTTGATGGCCTTCTTTCCACTGCCCTGGGGGGATCTGGATGCCCCAACTCTGTGTTCTTTGCCAGCTCTTGAGCAGTGGGGCACAGACTGCCATGAGGGTTTCTGGACGCAGAGAAGTATCCCCAGACCCTCTATCATGCTCCTCCCATTCTCTCCATTAATGAATGACTCACTCTTCATTATGCACTATTGTACATGTTACTATTTATACATTAATGATACATCATATATGACTTCATTAATACAGTAACTTCCCCTTATCCACAGTTTCACTTTCCATGGTTGCAACTACCTGCAGACAACTGTGGTCCGAAAATATTCAATGGAAAATTCCAGAAATAAACAATCCCTAGGTTTTAATTGCACACTGTTCTGAGTAGTGTGGTGCAGTCTCTCACCATCCTGCTCTGTCCCCCAGGATGTGAACGATCCCCCTGTCCAGCGTCTCCACGCTGAAGAGGTTCCCTGCCCGTGAGTCATTTAGTAGCCCTCTCGGTTATCAAAGCGACTGTTGTGACATCACAGTAGTGCCTGTGTTCAAGTGACTCTTATTTCACTTAATAATGTAAGCAGAAGTGCAAGAGTAGTGATGCTGCCAATTCAGATACGCCAAAGAGAAGCCGTAAAGTGCTTCCATAAAGAGCTTCCTTCCTTTAAGTGAAAAGGTGAAAGTTCTCAACTGAGGTTGCTAAGATCTACAGTAAGCATGAATCTTCTGGCTGTGTGCAGTGGCTGACGCCTGTCATCCCAATACTTTGGGAGGCCGAGGTGGGCGGATCACTCGAGGTCAGGAGTTCAAGACCAGCCTGGCCACCATGGTGAAATCCCACCTCTACTAAAAATACAAAAATTAGCTGGGCGTGGTGGCAGGTGCCTGTAAGCCATGCTACTCGGGAGGCTGAGGCAGGAGAATCGCTTAAACCCAGAAGGTGGAAGTTGCAGTGAGCTGAGATCGCACCACCGTACTCCAACCTAGGCGACAGAGCAAGACACCGTCTCAAAAAAAAAAAAGAATCTGAATCTTCTATCTGCGAAACTGTGACAAAGGAAAAAGAAATTCATGATAGTTTTGCTGTCACACCTCAAACTGCAAAAGTTACAGCCTCGGCGCATAACAAGTGCTTAGTTAAGATGGAAAGGGCATTGAATGTATGGGAGGCAGACACAAACAGAAACATGTTCTGATTGATGGCAATTGGGTTCAGGACTATCTGAGGTGTCAGGCATCTACTGGGGGGTCTTGGAACATATCCCCAGTGAGTAGCGGGGGACACTGTATAACACACCCACCAAAGAACTTGGGGGTCCATCTTCCTTCATTTCCCATAGGCAAAAAAAGAAAAGAAGGGCTGGGGGAAGAACTTAGGGATCCACTGGCCCACCCAAGAGCTTCTGAAAAGTAGAGATTTCCCTCCATGTACACAATCTAGCAAGCACTTTAGATATATGTCATGTGCACACAGTGAAAGAAATCGACAAGGACTGGGGTTGCCAGTGTCCCTCATGTCACAGCAAAAAGAGTGCCAGAACAGGCAGCAGAAGACTCCCAATCAAACAGTGGTTCTTTCACTTACTGGCATGTCAATTCACCTCATCGAGTTTTCACCTCTTTGTGTATAAAATGGCAATAAAATCCATCTCAAAAATCAACGTGAGGCCAGCCATGGTGGTTCACGCCTGTAATCCCAGCAGTCTGGGAGGCCGAGGTGGGTGGATCCCTTAAGGTCAGAGAGCAAGACCAGCCTGACCAAAATGGTGAAACCCTGTCTCTACTAAAAAAATACAAACGTAGCTGGGTGTGGTGGCACACGCCTATAATCCCAGCTACTTGGGAGGCTGAGGCAGGAGAATTGCTTGAACTGGGAGGTGGAGGTTGTGGTGAGCTGAGATCGCGCCATTGCACTTCAGCCTGGGCAACAAGAGCGAAACTCCATCTCAAAAAACAAACAAACAAAAAAACCAATGTGAGTACTAATTGAAATGTATTCACATCGGTAGCTTCTCAATAATATTACTTTCCTCCCAGCCTACAGCCCCATACCTCAGGTCTTGATTGATTTTCCCCTTGTCTTCCCAGTTTCTAGCTTTCTGAAAAAAAGGAGGGACACTAGTGAGTGTGAACTCAGAGGTAACCCTCATGCCTTCAAGCACAGGGTCTACAGGCTGTTGGGTCCTCTGAGTGCAAACCTGAGTGACCCCCCCAGAGATCACAGGCAGACTCAGTAGCCATGGACAAGATGGATTTATTCTGTGCGTTCAACAAAGGGATCATTGTTTTTTTGGCTTTGCTTATAAATTGTTCCAAAATATAACTCGGTCAATTATTTCAAATAGTATCAGTCGTTGTCATTCAACTTTGCATATCATAACTTTTCATGTTTACCTTTGATCAGAATAATTAAAATTATTTGTATTGATGTGTATACTGAAGGCTCTTGGAAAAATGAAGCACTGCTAAGACTAGCCCTAGGTAAAATGAAGAGGTCCTCTGTACCCCCGCCAGAATTCTTCGCCACAGGATGCCCATTCTAGATGCCCGTTGTCAAACCTGACTCCCTGATTCTCTACCCAAGTCTCCCCCAGTCAACCAGCCCTCACTATGTGTTCATCTTACCATGTGTTCATCCCTTTCTTCCCCATACCCTACCTCATCCCACGGCTGAAGCCTAGTTAATCTGCTAAACTAAAGTCAATGTAGGCTGGACTCAGTGGCTCACACCTGTAATCCCAGCACTTTAGGAGGTTGAGGGAGGTGGATCACCTGAGGTCAGGAGTTCGAGACCAGCCTGGCCAACTTGGTGAAAGCCCAGCTCTACTAAAAACAAAAAAAATTAGCCAGAGGTGGTGGCACATGCTTGTATTCTCCAGCTACTTGGGAGGCTGAAGCAGGAGAATTGTTTGAACCCGGGAGGTGGAGAGTGCAGTAAGCCCAGATCACACCACTGCACTCCAGCCTGGGCGACGCACAAACCTCCGTCTCAAAAAAAAATTTTTTTAATAAATAAATAAACTCATCTGACTGATTCCATATCCCATGCTCTTAACCACTACATTATTATACTCCACGCAAATACTTGTTGAGTTTAATTTATGGAATTGTGATCTAATGCTTAGAAGAGGTGATGGAGATGGGACATGTTAGGAGAGCTGGGGGCATCAGTCTTTTTAATCAATGAAACATGCAACCATGACCAAGCAGAGTGCCTGCCAAAGCTGTGTCAGGGCAGGAGCCCTGGAACTCTGACCTGGGTAATGGGTGCTCCGGAGAGCATTGTTGTCCTTGTTCATCCTGTCCATGATGGCTTTCCAGTTGCTGTTGACCTGGTCAAATAAGGCCGATTCATTGGGCAGCTGCTTGCGGATGTCTTCTCCTAGGAAGATATTCTGAGGGGGCCAAAAATTGGGGTGAGAGGCCACTTTGTATGCACTCTCCACCCTCTGCTCCCCGTTCCCAGATCGTGGGTGACAGTTGAGTAGAAGATACAGAGTGCCAGAAGTCAAAGGCCAAGATGCCCAAATTCTACAAGGAAAGTTGGAGGTGGGGGGCCAGGTACTTGGGCCTAAGAAGAAAAATGGAAGAAATATCTAGGAAGAAGAACAAAAACTTGTTAGGGAGGGAATCTAAGGTGAGAGGTAGTAACTAAGAATCAGACAGCTGGGTCCTAGATGAAGAGTGACTTTAAAGGTAGGAGAATGAGACTGATAACAGGGCAAAATCTAGGTCTTAAGCAAATGAAGGAGAAAAAGCAGGAAGCAGGAAAAGCTTGGGCGCTGAGTCCTGACCTCTAAGTACATCCACTGACGCTGCACTGTGAGAATCATCTCAATAACCTCCAAAATAAGGGAGAGGCAGCGTTCCCAGTGATCCACATCCTTCTCAAAGGCCTTAACAAAGCGAGATGCCTTCATGGTAGACAGAGCTACCTGGTTATCTTCCAGCGCCTGGAATATTTCTTCTGTACCTCTGGGACAAAAGGGTTCAAAATCATAGTCCATCCCCACCTGCCCAACCTTGGCGCCACGCTGCAGCCCGGGTCACACAGCCCCCCTTTCTCCTAGAGCCCCAGCTCCCCCGACCTGAGCCGATGATGGCCTTTATCCTTGTAGGGTACTATGTCGAGCTGAGTCACATCCCAGGTCTTGGCAATGTTTTGTAAAGCCTGTGGAGAGAAATTGGGGGACACAGCAGTCAGGTATCTCTTCCCTAAGGGGAACAGGAGCTGAGAGGCATCATCAGATGATGAACAGCTGGAAGCCTGTGCTCCAGGAGGTGCAGGAGGTGTGGGAGCATGGGAGAGGAGGGTCGTACCACTTCTATAGCCAGCTCTTTAGTTGCTGAAGCAGAGATCTCCCCAATTTTCTCCACATGCTGATCCATCCCAAGCTCCACAATCTGCTCCAAGGTGAAGCTTTCAGATTCCTGATCAAACTCCCGCTGGATCTCATCCCTGACCTGGTCCCAGTGCCTGCAGCCAGGAACAGGAGGGTGTGAGGTCAGGAGCGTTACCATCATTCCCAACGCTGTCTCCCACTGGGACACTGTGATTCTGCGTAGTTATTAATTCACGATTCAACTCATTTTGCTAATCAGGCTCGAAGATGCAATCTTAGGCACCATGGGGAATACGAAAATTGAGGTAAGACCCTCCAGGAGTGGATTATCTGGAGAGGGAGTTGAGGCAGGTGCGCTCACAAAACACACAACGAATCACCGCAGGTTTACTCTAGATCTACACTGAGTAAAGGCCTTACATGAAACATCTCATATCATTCTCATGGCTACTCTATAAATTAGGAATTATTATTATTCCATTTACAGATGAGAAAACTGAGGGTTAGAGAGGTTAAGTAATGTAAGCAAATAAAGTGGTTAGTTTATACACAACCGTATAACACTTAATGGTTTCGGCATTGCCAAAAACATTATACTGGAAGAAAGACAAAGAAGTAAAATTATTTTCTCTTAAATGGATAGATCATTATTAAAACACCATTTATAAAAATTACTTTATTTTTATAAATCTATCCCCAGTGGCTCGAGATACATTCTCTACCATATGATAAATTCCGATGGATTAAAGGAATTAAACCTGAGAAACACAAAGCATTAGAAGAAAGAATGAAGAGGATGTATTTGTAACTTTGGGATAGGAAAGGTCTTCGTAAACAAGGCACAAAGGCAAAAACCATACAGAAAGAAAGTTATACTTTTGGCTACCTCAAAATAAAATCTTTTGTATAACAAAAGACATAAGGCGGGCTGGGCTGGGTGGCTCATGCCTGTAATCCAAGCACTTTGGGAGGCCAAGGTGGGCGGACCACTTGAGGCCAGGAGTTCAAGATCATCTTGGCCAACATGGCAAAACTCCATCTCTACTAAAAATACAAAAATTAGCCGAGCATGGTGGCGGGTGCTTGTAATCCCAGTTACTCGGGAGGCTGAGGCACAAGAATTGCTTGAACCTGCGAGGCGAAGGTTATAGTGAGCCGAGATCACAGCACTGCACCCCAGCCTGGGCAACAGAGTGAGACTCTGTCTACCCCCCAGAAAAAGAAAAAAAAAAGACATAAGGCTTAGTCATGATAGACAACTCCCTCTCAGACAGCGGGAGGCCCCAGGGCAGGGGGCAGAGAACAAGAGTCAGCAAGGCTGGATGACCTGAGACAGTGCAAGAAGCAGAGGACAGTGGCAGGCTTGGTGTCTGTGCCACGTGTTCACTGAGCACTATTTGCAATAGCCACGATGTGGAATCACCCTGCGTGTCCATCAAGCGATGAATAGAGGACGAAAATGTGGTGCATATATACAGTGAAATATCTCAGTCACAGGAAAGAAGAAAATCCTGTCACTTGCAACAACATGGAAGAACCTGGAGGACATTTTGCTAAGCGAAATAAGCCAGGCAAAGAAAGACAAACACCGCATGATCGCACTCATATGTCATACGTGAAGTCTGAACAGGTTGAACTCACAGAAGCACAGTCGAATGCTGGTTATCAGGGACTGGGGATGGTAGGTGGAGAGTTGGGGAGGTGTTGCTCAAAGGACACAAAACTTCAGTTAGACAAGAGGGATGATCTCCTGTACATTGTGGCAACAATGGTTAATAACAATCTATTCTACACTTGAAAACCACTGAGTAGCTTTTCAGTATTCTCACTACAAAAAATAGGTATGTGAGGTAATGCATATGATAATTAGCTCAATTTAGCCATTCCAAAATGTGTACATATTTCAAAACATGATGCTGTACACCATAAGTGTATGCAATTTTCATACGTCCATCAAAATTAAATGTTTGTTAAAAAGAGGAAAGAGAAAAAAACATACATTTGTGGACAAAGGGGAAGAGAGGGCTGTGAACACCGTGGAGAGGAAATAGGAGGGACCAGGTGGTAGCGCAGGCCAGCGGGGCAGAGTGGACACCCAGGAGCAGAGGGGCAGCCTCACCTCTCTCTAAGGGCAGGGTTCCGCAGGTCTGAGATGAGAGGCATGGTCCTCTTGAACTGCTCTATTTTTGAGCGAGTGGTTTCAATAATTTCCCAGTTTCGGTCCTGAGCAAAAGTTGGGGGCATCAGAAGACCCGATGACCTCCCTGGGAATAGACCCCGATCCTCCACTAGCTTCTCTTCCGCCTCCCCGCCCTGTTTCTCCCCACCTTATACTCTTTGGCTAATCTTGTGAGGCGACGAAACAGCCCGTGGGCCATGGTCTCCATGGTTTCGGTCTGCAGGGTCAGGAACCGGCCAGTCTTCCACTCATTCCAGTGCTCCTCCCAGTCTCGTGTGATCTCCCAGACTTGCTGGAGGGCGTCGAGCTCCTACGGAGCAGAAAGGTGCATTGCATGAAGAGGCACCTGCCCTCCTCCTCCCTGACGGACGCCCAGGCCCTTCGCTGCTCTCGCTCTGTGACGCTTTCCCTCTAGATAATACAGCGGCCTCCTCCGTCCACATAAATTTCTCCACTCTGTCGCCTTAAGAGCTTATCAAGGAACAAGCACAGGAAAAGACCCTCAATGTCATGAGTCATTAGGGAAATGCAAATCAAAAGCTCAGTGAGATACCACTTCACACCCGCTAGGATGGCTAGAACCAAAAAAAAAAAAAAAGGTAAATAAGTGTTGGCATGGAGATATGGAGAAAGAGGAAGCCTTGTACACTGCTAGTGGGAATGTGAAACGGTGCAGCTGCTGTGGAAAATGGCTTGGCAGCTCCTCAAAAAGTTAAACATAGAGTTTCCATATGATCTAGCAATTCCACTCCTAGGCTTACACCCACAAGAATAGGGAACAGGTGTTCAGACAAATACAAGTACATGCGTGTTCATGGCAGCACTACTCCCTTTAGCTAAAAGGTGGAAATAACCCAAATGTCCATCAACTGGTGAATGGTAAACAAAATGTGGTAAACTCATACAATATTCAAATATGAATATTCAGCCATTTAAAAAAGTACTGATCCATGCTACACCATGGATGAACCTTGAAGACATTATGCTTAGCGAAAGAAGCCAGATTTAAAAGGCCACGTGTGATATGGTTCCATTTGTATGAAGTGTCCAGAATAGGCGAATCACACACCTGGAAAATAGGCTCATAACTGACTGGGGCGGGGGACGGGGGATGGATGTGACTGCTAAGGGGCAGTTTCCTTTAGGGTAATACGAATGTTTGGGAATTAGATAGAGGTGGTGTGAATCACTAAATGTCACTAATTGTTCACTTCAAAATGGTTAATGTTGGCGGGGCGCCGTGGCTCACACTTGTAATCCCAGCACTTTGGGAGGTTGAGGCAGGTGGATCACCTGAGGTCAGGAGCTCAAGACCAGCCTGGACAATATGGTAAAACCCCATCTCTATACTAAAAATACAAAAAGTAGCCAGGCATAGTGGTGGATGCTTGTAATCCCAGCTACTCGGGAGTCTGAGGCATGAGAATCGTTTGAACCCGGGCGACAGAGGTTACAGTGAGCCGAGATTGCGCAACCACACTCCAGCCTGGGCAAGAGAGCAAGACTCTGTCTCAAAAAAAAAAAGAATTAATTTTGTTATGTGAATTTTACCTCAACTGAAACAAAAGCTCCTCGTGAGCGCCTCTCCCATCCCACTGCCTTTGTGGGTGCTAAGGACCCATTATCCTGTCCCTGCCCCTTATCGACAGTGACCACAGGGTCCTCGCTCAGCACACCACCTTCTCCAGGTTCTGAAGGTCCTTAGAGGGTGGCTGCTCGATCTTGAAGATGCCCAGGTTGGCTCGGAGACTGTTTTCCTCTTCCCGCATGGCCATCAGCATGGCCCGCACTTGTGCGATCTGGTCTAGGGCAGACATGTGTCCCACGTTGCTGGTGAAAGGGCCTGTGGAGGATTCAGGATGAAGCTCAGCTTCCCGCTCCCGTCTGGCAAGGACAGCCACGGCTCTCCTATCTCTTTGTGGGCAAATCTCACCTCTCTCCTCACGTGAGAGAGGGAAGGGAAGGAGAGCAAGAGGGAACGCATTGAAAGAATGACGGCTAATCTTAGCAAAAACTCCTAAATGCAGCTTGAGAGTCAGGAACAGATGGAATATGGAAGTCGGAATAAGAAAAGTAGAAATGGGGGCCGGGGGCGGTGGCTTACGCCTGTAATTCCAGCACTTTGGGAGGCTGAGGCAGGCAGATCACAAGGTCAAGAGATCGAGACTATTCTGGCCAACACGGTGAAACCCCGTCTCTACTAAAAATACAAAAATTAGCCGGGCGTGGTGGCGCACGTGCCTGTAGTCCCAGCTACTCGGGAGGCCGAGGCAGGAGAATCGCTTAAACCCAGGAGGTGGAGGTTGCAGTGAGCTGAGATCAAGTCACTGCACTCCAGCCTGGCAACAGAGAGAGATTCCATTTCAAAAAAAAAAAAAAACAGAAAGAAAAAAGAAAAGTAGAAATGCTATGAGCTGCACCTGTGCCCAAAACGAGAGCCACTGAGTGTCCTCCTCCTTTGCTCCTGAGCGGAGGCTCTTCCCCGCCCCAGCACCCACCCTCCTCCTCCCCTCCCAGTTTTCCCTTCCCAGGACCTGGGCTTGGAAGGCGGGGTCTCTAAACAAAGGTTAAGAAGCGGGAGAGGTGTATCAAGGAGGACCTTTGAATTCGAAATCTTCCAGAAGCGTATGTGCTTTCTTCTTGAAGTCATCTGCCGAGTGGATCAGGCCTGTCTTGAATTTCTCCTTGTATTTCTTCAGCATTTGCTCACTGTCCAGCAGAGCTTGTTGGAAGACAGCCCATTCGCCATTGAGACTGTCCAGCATCTCCAAGACCTGGGGGTGTCAGAGAGTGGCAGATGACCAGGAGCAGGAGGTCTGCCCTCGCATAAAGGCTTGTAAGGACTCTTTTCTGATCCTCCAGACCAGAGTCTGGGGATGAGTTTTGCACATGTGACAAGTCCTAAAAAAGTCAAAGTGTGAGTTGCTGGGCCTAAAAGAAACCCTGGCCGGGTGTGGTGGCTCACGCCTGTGATCCCAGCACTTTGGGAGGCCAAGGTGGGAGGATCACTTGAGATGCCTGTAGTGCCAGCTACTCGGGAGGCTGAGGTGGGAGGCTCACTTGAGCCCAGGAAGTTGAGGCTGCAGTGAGTCATGATTGCACCTCTGCACTCCAGGCTGGGCAATGGTTGGAGGTCCCGTCTCAAAAAAAAAAAAAAAAAGGTCTCAAAGCTGTCTGTCTGAGAATGAGGACAAAACCAAAAAAAAAAAAAAAAACAAAAAGTAAATGCAATAAGTAAAACCAGCTGGGTGCAGTGGTTCACACCTGTAATCCCAGCACTTTGGGAGGCCGAGGTCAGCAGATGGCTTGAGTTCAGGAGTTTAAGACCATCCTGGGCAACAAAATAAGACCCCATCTCTACCAAAAATACTAAAATCAGTCAGGTGTGGTGGCATGTGCCTGTGGTCCCAGCTCCTTGGGAGGCTGAAGTAGGAGAATCACTTGAGCCTGGGAGGCAGAGGTTGCAGTAGGCCGAGATCGTGCCACTGCTCTCCAGCCTGGCTGACAGAGCCAGACTCTGTTAAAAAAAAAAAAAAAAGAAGAAGAAGAAGAAAGAAGGAGAAGGAGAAGGAGATGAAGAAGAGGAGGAAGAAAAAGAAAAGAAAAAAAAGAAAAAAGAAATCCAGAAGCTAAGTAAAGGTATCGTTTGAGCTAGCTTTGGCTTTCAAATCTGGAGTCTCCTTCTCCTGTCACTTCTCTACTCTCCCTGAGGACAGCCAAGGGCCTCCCCTGAAATCTGCTGCCGATACGGGTCCCAGGTAGACCAAACACCGCAGGAACTCACACTGTCCTCAACTGGCACCTCGTACTTTTCAAGAATAGCAAATTGCTCGTGTATGGGAGGGATCTGAGTCTCCAGGTTGGCCAAGTCGTGCTGCAGGGCATCCATGAGCTGCAAGCTGACCCCCAGTTCCTCCAGCGTCTGGGGATGCCGGCTGATTCTGAAGGTGGGCAAAGGGAGCTCTAATGAGTGGAAGGCCCAGGGCCTGCCCCTGCCCCCTTCCTGCGGGGCACCCCAGCCCGCACTTCTCTGCATTCTCCTTCAGGTAGGTGTGCAGCTCCAGGAGACGCCCAGCAGCCATCTCCCTCAGCAGAGTCGTGAACTTGTTCTGCCACTCATTGCAGTGCTGCACCAGGGAGAACTTGAGGTGTGAACAGTCCAGCAGCACAAACTGGATATTGGTGACGGTCTCCTCTTTCTGCACGTTATTAGCAACTTCTGTGTAGCTGCAAGAGCCCCAGATCCCAGCTAGAATGTCGTTTTCTTCACAGACATGCCCCGTCCCAGCACGGGCTCCAGGTCTCATTTCCTTCTACCCATATCTGGGCAGCAGTTCTAGAGAGTTCTTCTACTCCCAGGCATCCCTCATTCCAATCTGCCCCAGCCATGCAGCTGTGACCGTCATTTTCCCAGTCACTGGCTATAAGATAGCTGTCAAACTTCTTAGTCTGGCATTCAAAGCTCTAGAGTGAGGCAGGGCGCGGTGACTCACGCCTGTAATCCCAGCACTTTGGGAGGCTGAGGCAGGTGAATCACAAGGTCAGGAGTTCAAGACCGGCCTAGCCAACATGGTGAAACCTTGTCTCTACTAAAAATACAAAAATTAACTGGGTGTGGTGGCGGGCGCCTGTAATCCCAGTTACTGGGGAGGCTGAGGCAGGAGAATCACTTGAACCCAGGAGGCGGAGGCTGCAGTGAGCCAAGATGGCGCCACTGCACTCCAGCCTGGGTGACAGGGTGAGACTCCATCTCAAAAAAAAAAAAAAAAAAGCTTTAGAGTGGCACAGATCTGGGTTGAGTTCATCCTATGCTGCTTCCTAGTTCTATGACCTCAAGCAGGTTTTGTTTGTTTTTTTTAACTGTGAGCCTTGGTTTCCTCATCTGTAACACAGTGACAGTAACAGAGCCTACCTCACAAGGTGGTTGGGAGAATCCACTTGGCTGCTGAGGAGCCCCTTTGCGTTCTTCCTTTCCTGTGCCTACACTGCAGATCTACTCTGCAGGGTGAACGTGCTCATGGACTCACATCTTTATGCCTTTGCTCATGCCATTTCCTCCATGTGGAATGCCTTCCCCACTGCCCATCTCTGCCTGTTGAAATCCTACGCAAAGTCCCTTCCTCCAGGAAGCCTTCCCTAAAATCCCCAGCTGGAAATCCTCTCTCCTTCCATTGAACTGCCCTGGCATGTTCTATACCTTCATCACAGTACTTACCACAGTGCAGCTGTGTAATAATACAGTACATGAGCCCATGGCTGCAGCCTACAAAGTGCTTTCATGTACCTTTAATCATTTCACAAGGTTCCAAGGTAGGTAGTGTAATATCTGTTTCACAGAAAACTGAGGCCCAGAGAATATAGAAAACCTGCCTAAAGTCACACAGCTAGTAAATGGCACAGCTGCGATTCCAAGTCTTCTCGTGACACCACGGCCACCGCTCTTTCAGCTATACTTTTATTTTCCTTACTACTCTAGAGCCCTCAGGAGGAAAGAACTTGCTCATTTCTTTTCTTTCTTTCTTTTTTTCTTAACTCCTCATGGCCCATACAATGCATGTTTATGGAATGTTTACAGAATGAATGAATGAATGACCAGAGGCCCATAAAAAGACGTGAGTTAAGATCAGAAATTAAGATCTTCTTCTAGGCCAGGCACGGTGGCTCACGTCTGTAATCCCAGCACTGAGGAAGGCTGAGGCGGGTGGATGACTTGAGGTCAGGAGTTTGAGACCAGCCTGGCCAACATGGTGAAACCCCGCCTGTACTAAAAATACAAAAATTAGCCAGGCGTGGTGGTGGATACCTGTAATCCCAGCTACTCGGGAGGCTGAGGCATGAGAATTGCTTGAACCTGGGAGGCGGAGGTTGCACTGCACTCCAGCCTGGGTGACAGAGTGAGACTCTGTCTCAAATAAAAGAAATTAAAAAAAAAAAAAAAAAAAAAAGATTTTCTTCCAGAGTGGGCAACATGAATCTCTACAAAAAAAAATTAAAAAAAAAAAAGAAAAAAGAAAATTATCCAAGCATGGTGGCATGTGCCTGTGGTTCCAGCTACTCGGTTGGGTTAGGCAGGAGGATCGCTTGAGCCCAGGAGGTCCAGGCCGCAGTGGGCTATGATCACATCACTGCACTTCAGCCTGGGCAATGACGGAGAAAGACCCTGTCTCAAACAAAACAAAACAAACAAAAGAATCTTCCATTTAACTCCCATCTGCCTTCTTAGAATAAAAGGGCTCATTTCTTTCATCTTCCAGATCTCTGGAATTTCCTTTTTTCCACCAGACCCTGCCATCCTCCCCTAGACAACTGCTTTTCACCTAAATCGTGTCCAGCTCTTCCTTGATCTCTACCCCTTGAGAAGCAAAGGTCCAATGTCCTAGGTCTTGTTCTTTTCCTGTCGTTGAGGACACATGTCGTCCTCAGCCCCACCACCTGCTTCCCAAGACTCTAGGCCTGGGCTTCTTCTCTAGTGCTGTGCCTCCTACAGACAGACTTTCAGTCCACCCTCATGACTCACCGGGCAATGTCGGCATCAAAAGAAGAGACAGGCGGGTTGAGGCGCTGGTAGCGACGAATGAAAGAGTCCTTGTTGATCTCCCAGATCTCCCGGTACATGTCCCAGGTCTTGAGGTAGTTCTGCAGCAGGCTCGCGTTGTTAGTCATGCCGCTGCTGATTTGGGTCTGGATCTTCTTGATGTCCTCATCTTGCTCTTCAAAGGATCAAGAAAAATGCTTCTCACTGACTTCCACCCCAACCCAAGTTCTGCGTGGGCCCTGCCCACTGCTCCAGACCTTCCACTCCAAAACCAGTTTCCCAAAGAAATACAGCTCAAACATGCACTTTAGAAGGTAAAGGAGTAGGCAGAAAGTAAAAATGTGACTCTTAATGTCTCCTTCACAGGATCTGATGTCTTGCCTGTTGGTATCTAGGCCTCTTATAGCCCAGTCCCAATCCCAGTCCCAAGCTTGTCTTTCCTCATCTCCCATCCCAAATCCCAAATCCCATGAGCATTGGTCACCTCATCTCAACCCCCATCCATGCCCCTGCTCCCTTCCCCAAACTGGCTCCCCTGCTTTTTTTTTTTTTTCTTTTAGATGGAGTTTCACTCTGTCACCCGGGTTGGAGTACAGTGGCATGATCTCAGCTCACTGCAACCTCCACCTCCTGGGTGATTCTTTGCCTCAGCCTCCTGAGCAGTTGGGATTATAGGCACCTGCCACCATGCCTGGCTAGTTTTTGTATTTTTAGTTGAGATGGGGTTTTGCCATGTTGGCCAGGCTAGTCTTGAACTCCTGACCTCAAATGACCCGCCTGCCTCGGCCTCCCAAAGTGCTGGGATTACAGGCACGAGCCACTGTGCCCAGCCGATCTGGTCCCTTGACCTGAGTTTTCCCCAGGTCATGGAGGTGACTGGCCCAGTATGTCTGGAAAAAGCCCCGGTCTCTCCTCCTGGCCTGGCCCACTCGACAGCCTCTGAAATCCTGTGCCTTGTGCTCTCCCCGTTGCCCACTCACCTACAACTGTTTGGATGGGTTCACGATGTGACTTGCGCTTGGTGAGAATGTCAGGGAGGTGGCGGAAGACAGAGATGGTAGAAAAGAGGTGGTTGCCAATGTCGTTGACCACACCTGCCAAAGTCTGCAGAGTGGGTGAGAATTCCACCTGTGAGGAACCCAGTGGAGAGGGAGAGAGAGATAAGCCTTAGGACTGGGAAGGGCACACACTTCAGCAGCAGGTCTGAAAGCCACAGGATAAAGTCAAGGTCAAGGACCAAATTTAGGAATTAAGGGAAACCGATAAATAAGATGTAATGGTTTTGAGATTTTGGGGGCAAAGTGGTTCCTACCTGTGCCACACCTCCTTGCATATCACTCTTCAAAATGACAAGGACTTGGAAGACTGGATTTGGGCTGGTCTTTCCATCCCCATTGATAGCCTTGGATAGCTCTAGCAGTGACCACTTCACATTCAGGCGCAGGGCATCCTCCATCATGCGGTCCAGCCGAATCGTATACAGCATCCACTGCTGCTGAATCTGGTGGGATGGAGGGAGGAAAAAGAGAACTTTTCAGGGAAGACAGTGCACATCCTGGGAAATGAGAACCAGTGAACAGGGAAGGAAACAAGTTGGTTTAACGGAAAGGCAGGACTCTGAGTCCTGGAGGAAGAGGTGTGAGGACTGAAGGTCGGCTGAGTCCAAGACTAGAACACGATGTTTGAGAAGCACACACTGGTAAAAAGAAAAAAGGGTCGGGAGCAAGAGAATGGCCTGATGAAATTGGGGGACTGTGGTTTTTCCAACCACAACATCTTGGCCACAGGAACCCTACCTCAGGACCATCATTCTTGAAGACCTCATAAGAGTTGGCCATGATGGTCACCACATCCTGGTGCAGGCTCATCAATTTCTGCTGTACAGCTGCCCGATGCTCTCTTTGGTCCTCTTCAAATTCCAGGTCCCTGTATACCCGTTTGCCACTAATGCGTACCAGCAGCGTCTCTGACATCTCTTGGGCTCGCCAGCCAATGGTCAGAGTGGATGCCTTGAACTCATTCACAATCATCTGCACCTAGAGTCAGGCCCCACCATGGGGGAGTTTCAGCTTCGGAAGAGACCATCTGGACCTCATTCTACCCTCCCACTTATTCTCCAGCTAGACTGGATGACACACAAAAAAGTCCTTCCCAAAGCAAACTTAATTCTTTTTATACTACCCCCAGGTTTCCCAATCTCTATGCAACACTCAGGTATAAATGACCCATCAGCCTTGCAGACGTTTAGGGTCTAAGGACCATGGCCCACCTTGCTGGCATGTATACGGCACTCCGTGATGAAGAAGGCACTGGCCCCCTTCAAGGCCCAGTGCAGTTTCTTGAGTCCTGGGTGGATCTTCTTATCCAGGAACCGAATACGCTCTTTGAAAAGGGCCTGCTCATCTGGGGACAGCATGGCAATAATCCTGTGCGTAAGAGAGGCCTGGTAGCCAGAGGGAACAAGTCCTGGAGATCTTTCCTCCACATTAGGAAATGGTGGAGAAATCTGAACGTTTCTAGACCACTAGTCTAGATCCTAGATCCTAGATCCTAGATCCTAGACTAGTACTTCCAAAAGAACTTTTTGCAATGATGGAGTGTTCTCTTAGGTTGGTGCAAAAGTGATTGCCATCTAAGTAATGGCAACAACTGCAATCACTTTGCACCAACCTAATACAATGTGTGCTGTCCAATATGGCACCCACTCATCACATATGGCTATGGAGCATTTGAAATGTGGCCTGTACCAATGAGTAATCGAATTTTTAAGTTTATTTACTTAATTTACACAGAAATAGCCACATGCAGCTAGAGGCCACCATGTTGGACACTGCAGTTCCAGACACTCAAACAAGACTGCTGGTTGCACCTCCTTGGACTTTAACTGGGCTGAGAAAGTTTCCTGCTATGGTCTGAATATTTGTGTCCCCACCAAATTTATATGTCAAAATCCCCACTCCCACAGTGATGGTGTTAGGACCTCTGGGAGGTGATTAGGTCATGAAGGTAGAGCCCTCATGAATGGAATTAGTGCCCTCATGAAAGAGGCCTAAGAGAGCTCCCTTGTCTCCTTCTACTATGTGAGGACACAGCAAGAAGACAGCCACCTATGAACCAGGATGCAGGCCCTCACCAGACACCAAATCTGCTGGCGCCTTGCTCTTGGACTCACCGGCCCCCAAAACTGTGAGAAATAAATATTTGTTGTTTATAAGCCACCTAGTCTACGGCATTTTGTTATAGAAGCCCAAATAGACTAAGACAGTACCTAACCCAGAACAAAACCTCACTCCAGAGAGAATACCAAGGCAGTCCAGAAACTGAGGCAGGGATGGGGGCAGTAGGCCTTAGTTCAATGGGTCTGACATTATTCTGTACACATAATCCTAAGGCCAGCCCGTTTCATTCCTAGAGAAGTGACCCAGAGCTACGATAATGTGGTCCAAGTGCCCTATCGGGTAGGAGGGGACCTGGTTGGCTTTACTCTCCACCCTGCAGCTAGAAGATAAAACTACAAGGAGTAGGAATAATGGTAGGGCCATAAGAGTGGGAGGCCTTTTTTTTTTTTTTTTTTTTTTTGAGAGGAAAAAAATGTAGAGGACAGAAATTGCAGAAAATGGACAACATCACAGGGCAGATAAGAGAAAAAGAAGGAATCAAATAGCATCTCGAAGGGCTGCAGTGAGGACTGGAGCTCTACCTATTGTAGTCTCTAGCAACAAGTAGCAGATTTTCACGCAGAATGCGCAGGTCCTCAGCTCGCTCGGCTACGTTCACCACGTAATGGGGCGTCTCAAACAGCAGCCGCTCCCAGTAGTCAATTTCCACAAAGAGAATCAGAAGGGACCTTTGAGAGAGAGAAGCCAGGCAGTGAGGGAAATGCACAAGGAGATAAACTAGAGCAACAACCGAGCAAGCGGGAGAGGCTGGGACACACGGGGAAATGCCGGGATAAGAAATGAAGCAGAGGCCTGGTGTGCTCACGCCTGTAATCCCAGCAGTTTGTGGGGCCGAGGCAGGCGGATTACTCGAGCTCAGGAGTTTGAGACCAGCCTGGCCAACACGGTGGAATCCCGTCTCTACAAAAAATATAAAAATTGGCTGGGCGCGGTGGCTCACGCCTGTAATCCCAGCACTTTGGGAGGCTGAGGCGGGCGGATCACAAGGTCAGGAGATCGAGACCACGGTGAAACCCTGTCTCTACTAAAAATACAAAAAATTAGCTGGGTGCAGTGGTGGGCGCCTGTAGTCCCAGCTACTCAGGAGGCTGAGGCAGGAGAATCGCTTGAACCCGGGAGGTGGAGGCTGCAGTGAGCCGAGATCGCGCCACTGCACTCCAGCCTGGGCGACCTGGGTGACAGAGACACTGTCTCAAAAAAAAAGAGATATCAGGAAATTTTAAACTGCATTTGAAGCCATCATCTTAAGTGATCTTTGCCACCTCATATCCAGTGGTCTCTTCTTTCCTATTCCAGCTGCCACTCCCGTGCCACGCCCTGAAGCTTGCTGTTCACAACCGCTCCGTCTGAGACAGCCCACTCACACCTCCTGCTCCCGGGGCCCAGCTTCCTCCCCTGCATCCCAGCACTGGTCCTCAAGTTCTCCCAGCCTACTTATTTTTCAGGCCACTGACCCCTGGCCTTTCTTCCTGTTAACCCCCACCCTGCTTCACTTCCTCCTCCACAGACATTGCTATCCTTTATTTTAACCACTCTTGCCAATCCTCACTCACTTTGTCTCATTCTTTAGTCTAAACCTCCTGACAAAACGTCAGTGCTGGCTAAATCTGACTGTCCTCCCCTCGAGCCCCTGTTGGGAAAGGCTGGAGAAGGTCACATGACCATACAGCTTGGCACCATTACGATTCACGATTGCCTGTCCCACGTGGGTTCTCCAGGCTTTTGTATTTTTAGTAGAGATGGGGTTTCTCCATGTTCGTCAGGCTGGTCTCAAACTCCTGACCTCAGGTGATCCGCCCGCCTTGGCCTCCCAAAGTGCTGGGATTACAGGCGTGAGCCACCATGCCGGACATGCCTGTAGATTTTAACATCGTGGTGGACTATACCCCACGCACTTTTTTCCCTGGCTTCTGGACCACGGTCCTCTTTTCTACCCTTCCTTTCAGTAGGAGTATCCTCCTCTCTCTAGCATCCCATGTAAATATCATTCAGCTAGGCGCTGGGGATACAGTAAAGAATCTGCTTTCCTTGCGGCCCCCTTCAATGTGGACTCCCCGAGGTTCTTCATATCCAGCACACTCCCCCTCGGTCATCTCCTCCACTCCCACGGCTTCGGCTGCCTTCCAAAAGCTGATGATCCCCAAACCTGCATGGCTAACCTGAGCTCCAGGCTTGGTTGTACAACTGTCTACTAGATAGCTCTGCCCTGCTTGCTCATCCACAAGCACCTCAAACTCAATGTGTCTAAAAACAAGCACATCCTCTTCTCTGCAAACTTGGAGCTCCTTTCTCAGGGAAGGGCACCATCCCACCACCTACACCAGAAGCATGCATCCTTCCTCGGCCTCAATTTCCGACATCCAACCTCCTTCTGTTTTCAATATGCTAAAACAAAGTTCGGAAATTCAGACACCTACCTCCAAGGCAAGTGGCTCAAGTGTGATGATAAATGGCAACTGACACTTGGCCTTAAAGTTGAGCTGAAGAGGGCATATGCTCCCCCTAAAAAAGCCACACTCCATGCTCCAGGCAATTGTTGCCATCTGAAAATGTGGGTCCAGTGTGGCTGCATTTTCTGATTTTTCAAGAGAGGCCAGAAATTGGTTTTTCATGTAAAAGCTCCTGAATTTTAAGTGCTAACAACAATTCACCTGAAAAATAATCATTCAGTGGGCAGTGGGGAGAGGCTTTAGGACTTCTGGCAATCCTTGACTTGGCATTTTGTATTATTTTATAATGATTCGTTAGTTAAAGTGAACACACAATTTTTTCTTTTTTTGAGATGGAGTCTTGGTCTGTCGCCCAGGCTGGGGTGCAGTGGTGTGATCTCGGCTCATTGCAAGCTCTGCCTCCCGGGTTCACACCATTCTCCTGCTTCAGCCTCCTGAGTAGCTGGGACTACAGGCGCCTGCCACCACGCCCAGCTAATTTTTTGTATTTTTAGTAGTGATGAGGTTTCACCGTGTTAGCTAGGACAGTCTCGATCTCCTGACCTCGTGATCCACCTGCCTCAGCCTCCCAAAGTGCTGGGATTACAGGCGTGAGCCACCGTGCCCAGCCTGAACATACAAGTTTTAAGTATATCTCTGTGTATGACATGTTTCATAATAAAAATGTTTTTAAAGGAAAAAAGATTTTAAACATATTTGTAAAAGTTGCTGGGTACAAAATTAATTTATAAAAATCAAAGTTCTCAATATAAAAACTGTAACTAGTTAGATATTATCATCAAGAAAAAGAGGCAATAACAATTAAAACAACAAAAGCAAAATACCAAAAATTAATCAGAAATTTTGTGTGTGTGTGTGTGTATGTGTGTGTAAAATGACTTGGGGGAAAAGGCAGGACTTAAATAAATTGAAAGAAAAAACACTGTTGGCCGGCCACGGTGGTTCACACCTGTAGTTTCAGCTACTTGGGGGGCTGAGGCAGAAGATCAATGAGCCTGGGAGGTCCTAGCTGCAGTGAGCTGAGATCGTGTCACTGCACTCCAGCTTGCATGACAGAACAAGACTCAGTCTCAAAACACACACACACACAACATAACTATTCTTGGAAAGACTCAAAATCATAAACATATTCTTCTAAAGTTAACCTATAAATTTAACCAAATCTCTATTCCAGTAAAAATAGGAATGAGACTATTTTTGGAACTAAACAAATTGATTCTAAAATTCTTATGGGAAATAAATATTAAATATAGCCAGGAAAACTCTGAAGAAAGAAGAGTAATGAGGACAATAATTAAAACAGTTTGGTTCTTGCACATGAATAGACAGATACCAGAATAGTGAATCCCAAAATAGACACAAATATACTAGGGAATTCGTTACTATGAAGACAGCAGTTCACTAAATGAGATTGGGTCAACTCTAAACGAGATGGCTCTAGCCATCTGGAGAAAACAAACAATGAAATACAAAACTCAATTTGAATCTGCACCTCTTTCTCTACACCAAAATCAATTTCAAATGGATCAAACATCTAAATGTAGAGAATAAAATCATAAAATACCAGAAGAAAATATGCAATATTTTTGAAAATAAAAAAAAAAATCTTGGCCTGGTGTGGCCTGGTATGGTGGCTCATGCCTGTAATTTCAGCACTTTAGGAGACCTAGGTGGGTGGATCATTTCAGGTCAGGAGTTCGAGACCAGCCTGGCTAACAAGGTGAGACCCCCCCCATCTAAGAAAAATACAAAAATTAGCTGAGCATGGTGACATGAGCCTGTAATCCCAGGTACTCAAGAGGCTGAGGCAGGAGAATCGCTTGAACTTGGGAGGCGGAGGCAGAGGCAGTAAGCCAAGATCACACCATTGCACTCCATCCTGGTGACAGAGTGAGACAGATTACGTCTCAAAAAAAAAAAAAAAAAATCTTGAATAAAAATCATTTGAGGGCACAGTGGCTCATGCCTGTAATCTCAGCACTTTGGGAGGCCAAGGCCAGCAAATCACTTGAGATCAGGAGTTTGAGAACAGCCTGGCCAACCTAAAACTATAAAAATTAGCCGGGCGTGGTGGTGCATGCCTGTAGTCCCAGCTATTCAGGAGGCTGCGGCAGGAGAATTGCTTGAACCTGTGACGCAGAGGTTGCAGTGAGCTGAGATCATGCCATTGCACTCCAGCCTGGGTGACAGAGCGAGACGCCAACTCAAAGAAACACAAAAAAGGCCAGGCATGGTGGCTCACACCTATAATCCCAGCACTTTGGCAGGCCGAGGTGGGTGGATCACCTGAGGTCAGGAGTTCGAGACCAGCCTGACGAACATGGAGAAACCCCACCTCTACTAAAAATGCAAAATTAGTCGGGCATGGTGGCGCATGCCTGTAATCCCAGCTACTCGGGAGGCAAGAGAATCGGTTGAACCCAGGAGGCGAAGGTTGCAGTGAGCCAAGATCACACCATTGCACTCCAGCCTGGGCAACAAGAAAGAAACTCCGTCTCAAAAAAAAAACAAAAACAGAAAAACAAAAACAGAAAAAGAAAAACACACACACACCCCCAAAAAAAACAAAAACAAAAACAGAAAAAGAAAAACACACACACACCAAAAAAAAAAAAAAGGCTGGCCACGTTGGCTCACACCTGTAATCCTAGCACTTTGGGAGTCTGAGGTGGGCAGATTACTTGAGGTCAGGAGTTCAAGACCAGCCTGACCAACATGGTGAAACCCTGTCTCTACTAAAAGTACAAAAATTAGCCAGAAATCGCTTGAACCTGGGATGCAGAGGTTGCAGTCAGCCAAGATGGTGCCACTGTACTCCAGCCTGGGCAACAGGGCCAGACTCCACCTCAAAAAAACAAAACAAAACAACAAAACTTGATTTTTTTTCATCTGCACGGTTTTTAAAATAAAATTACACTTTTTAATCACAAAGGATAAAAGTTCCCGTTACCTGAAGATATGCTCAAGAAACTCTGCATTCTAAATACTGCTGAAATGTTATTTGGAAAGAATATTGAGGTGAAAATTCTGGAATGTTTTTAGTCTTTTCTACAGGCAAGCACGGAATTAACAATATTGGAGATAATAACACATTTTAAACTTCTCCAAGGATCGTGTTTTTACCATCTTTATTGGAGAAGAATCTTCCGAGAATGAAATGATTTTCACGTGCTCACTTTTTTTGTAATACAGGCTTTAAGAGATTGTGGAAGAAGAAAGGCTGTTTTTTTAAATCTTGAAGAGCTCCACTAACGTATGTGGTATTTTTAAAACTGCTAAAATTTCTTCAAAATGAGTAAGCCTCCCGAAAGTATAAATGAGCAATGGATCACCAGACATTTAAGGAAAGCCTTCAAAAGTAAAAGACAGAGGCCAAAGCCAAAGACAATTATTAGGAATCGGCTACAATTCCAACCCAGCCAAATGTCCAGCAAGTCTAGGGCAGGAAAACTGTTGCCAATCAGGCAAAAAGTCAAAACATTTAACTCCCATGCACCATCTCTTAGGAAACTACTAATGGATACACACCAACAAAACAAAGGCATAAACCAAGAAAGAGGAAGACAAAGGAAATACGACATCAAACAAGGAAAGAGGCTGAGGGAAGTCTCAGGGTAACTGCTTTGTAACAGGCCTTGAAAACAACACCAGCTGGACGGAAGCAGGAGGATAGGGGAAAAACAGGTCTAAGAAAAACATTGAAACCACTACCCGGCATGTCAGATTGTGAGGAAAAATATCACTCAATTTATTGGTTGGTTTGGAAGACTTAGTGATAGCAAATACTACGCTAACAAAAATAATGAGGTGGCCGGGCACAGTGGCTCACATCTATAATCCCAGCACTTTGAGAGGCTGAGGTGGGTGGATCACCTGAGGTCAGGAGTTCGAGACCAGCCTGGCCAACATGGTGAAACCCTGTCTATATGAAAAATACAAAAAATTATCCAGGCATGGTGGTGGGCACCTGTAATCCCAATTACTCAGGAGGCTGAGGCAGGAGAATCGCTTGAACCTGGGAAGCAGAGGTTGTGGTGAGCCGAGATCACGCCACTGCACTCCAGCCTGGGCAACAAGAGTGAAATTCCATCTCAAATAATAATAATAGTAATAATGATAGTAATGAGGTAATTTTTTTTTTTTTGAGGTGGAGTCTCGCTCTATTGCCCAGGCTGTAGTGCAATGGCGTGATCTCGGCTCACTGCAACCTCTGCCTCCCGGGTTCAAGCGAGATTCTCCTGCCTCAGCCTCCCAAATAGCTGGGATTACAGCCGCCTACCACCACGTCCAGCTACTTTTTGTATTTTTAGTAGAGACAGGGTTTCACCATGTTGGCCAGGCTGGTCTCGAACTCCTGACCTCGTGATCCGCCCACCTCAGCCTCCCAAAGTGCTGGGATTACAGGCATAAGCCACCACGCCCAGCCTAATAATGAGGTAATTTTAAATTCCAAATAGAGCAAAACATCGTACAAGGAAGAACTATGAAAACGTAAAATTAGTCAACTCAGCAGTAAATAATCCTAACAGAGTCGTAATAAGCCCTAAGCATCAATGTAACAAAAAGTTGTGTTATAATGATATGTGGAGAATGGAAGTGTGTGAATAGATACGGAAACATTTCTAGTAGCATAAACATATTATCATGTCCTTCCAACTGGATGTCTTGGATTTGTCACTGTTGATAAACATCTGGGCAAGCCTACTTGGGTGTGTATGCTGGCCAACACTGCACCAAAACAAACTCTTCGTTCTCTCATCTTGGCAAGATTTTCTTTTTTCTTTCTTTCTTTCTTTTTTTTTTTTTTTTGAGATGGAGTTTCGCTCTTGTTGCCCAGGCTGGAGTGCAGTGGCACGATTTCGGCTCCCACCGCAACCTCTGCCTCCCGGGTTCAAGCAATTCTCTTGTCTCAGCCTCCTGAGTAGCTGGGATTACAGACGCTCGCCACCACGCCCGGCTAATTTTGTATTTTTAGTAGAGACAGGGTTTCTCCACGTTGGTCAGGCTGGTCTCAAACTTCTGACCTCAGGTGATCCGCCCGCCTTGATCTCCCAAAGTGCTGGGATTACAGGTGTGAGCCACTGCACCTGGCCTTGGCAAGATTTTCAAGGTAACTTTAAGGCAAATTATCCAAGTTTAATATGTCAGTCAACAGGATGAATTCAGACAATATCTTCCTGATGCTGAGCTGAAAATCCTGGGAGACCCTTTGAATGATGTTCAGTCTTTAACAGAAGTTTGTCAAGAAATTTCCAGAATGCAAATTTTATTTTATTGACAAATATCCGTTTTTCTTTAAAAAAATAAATAAATTGTTTGGCAGGGTTGGGCAAGGTAGCTTAGGCCTGTAATCCCAACACTTTGGGAGGCTGAGGCGGGTGGATGGCTTGAACTCAGGAGTTTGAGACCAGCCTGGGCAACATGGCAAAAACCCATCTCTACCAAAAATAGAAAAAATTAGCCAGGCATGGTGGCAGGTGCCTGTGTTCCCGGTACTCAGGAAGCTGAGGTGGGAGGGTCGCTTGAGCCCGGGAGGCGGGGGGCCACGGTGAGCCAAGATTGTAACAATGCACTCCAGGCTGGATAACAGAGTAAGACCTTGTCTCAAAAATAAAAATAAATAAAAATCTGTCTGGAGGATGACTTTTTAAAAATACTTCATAATTTATCTCCAAACAAGTGGTCAGGCAGTAGAGGTAGAAAGGAAAGCCAGCAGAATTGAGTGCCTAAGAGCCCACAGCGGGCTGACCCGGGGGGAGAAGACACTCTATGACCGGGGGGAAAAAAGAGAGAAGCTCTGGGAACAAAAAACAGACTTCAGTATCTCATCTCCTGCTCTCAGGAAATTCTCCTCTGCTCTACACAGGGTGATAACACAGCTTCTTCAGCCAGGGTGTGGATGACATCTGGAATATGTTTGTGTTAAGTGCAATCTGTGAAGCTGTTCTGGCCGTAAAACGTGATAAAAGCCGATTTGGACTTCAGAGTTCAAATATTTGGGATATAGGTGGGATGGCAAAACCCCTTGTGGGATTAAATAAGTGCTATTAGGGACTGGGAGGCTCCAGGACTAAGAGAGCCAGGTAATTCCGAGGAACATCAGACCATTTGAACGGTCTGCTTATTTCAAGATCTTAACTGGAGCTTGAACACAAAGAGCAAATCTGATCAAGTTATCTTCACCTCCTTGAAGTGTTAATAAGTTTTGGAAGCTGCAGCTGACTTGGATTTCTTTACTGGTGATGAGCCCAGACTTTCAAAATCCTTCACTGTGATCATGTTCTTTCCCTTCCATTATTTACTGGATGGAGGCAGTTTTATCTTAAAACCACAAAAATGTAAAGTATCCTATCACATCTCCCTAGAAAACAATCCCCAAAGGACAGGAACAGGTACCTCCTCTATCTCAAAGACCTGTGTTTAGCCATTATTTGGGTTTCAGATAAACCCAGGCCATAAATATTTGGCCCAGAGTTGCCTTGATAAGCTCTACTATCAAGATTATGCAAAGATTATTCCAGACAAGAGATGATAATAGCAGACAGAGAAGTTGTCTCCTCGTTTATCCTAACTAGATGGACACCATGCTCAAATTTCAGTAAACAAAGCAATGCAGAGGGAAGGGAACCAAGTGCGGGATGCGCAGTTGAAATCCATGAGCACCAAATAGTCAAGAACCTTACAGAAATTGTACAATTTACGAGGCCATCAATAGTAGACTGGTTCATTAAATTACAGTACAGCCACACTATGAAATACGGTAAGCCAGGAAAAAGAATTAAGTAATTCTATACATACAGAATGAAAGATAACCACATAAATTGTTAACCTTAAAAAAAAAAAAAAGCAAGTTGTGACCGGCTGCAGTAGCTCCCAGCACTTTGGGAGGCCAAGGTGGGAGGATCACTTGAGGCCAGAAGTTCCAGACCAGTCTAGGCAACACAGAAGACCCTGTCTCCACATTAAAAAAAAAAAAAAAAAAAGGCAAGTTGCGAAAACGCTGTTCATAATGTGATTCTGTTTTATGTATGCAGGATATATTTTTGATTACATGATAATCATGGTTACCTCTAGGGATTGGGAATATGTGCTGAATTTTCCGTTTTTCCCTTACATACATCTTTTTGTTTTGTTTTGTTTTGTTTTGAGACAAAGTTTCACTCTTGTTGCCCAGGCTGGAGTGCAGAGGCCCATTCTCAGCTCACTGCAACCTCCGCCTCCCGGGTTCAAGCGATTTTCCTGTCTCAGCCTCCCAAGCAACTGGGACTACAGGCACCCGCCACCATGCCCGCCTAATTTTTGTATTTTTAGTAGAGACAGAGTTTCACCATGTTGGCCAGGCTGGTCTCAAACTCCTGACCTCAGGTGATCAGCCCGCCTCGGCCTCCCAAAGTACTAGGATTACAGACGTGAGGCAGCACACGAGCCATTCCTTTACATACTTCCACATTAATCTTTTGTTTTTCTTAATGGTGAGCATATACTGTTTTTGTCATTTTAAAATCCTCAGTAAAGATTTAAAAGATTAAAGGAAAACAACCAAATGAAATGGGGGGTGGGGAGGCAGTGATAAAAATATATGAAATCATTAAAAGTGGTTATTCTTAGGAGTATTTTTTTCTTCATTCTACTTTTCTGCATTTTGCAAATGTTCTAAAATGACCAATAATTTTATAATGGAAAAATTAATCATTTTGAAAACACTTTGAATATATAGAACAATATGTATACTATGCTACTATTTATGCACAAAAGGATACTTAAGTAGACATCTATGTCTGTTCCTGGAATTATTATACGAGAACCTGGAACACTGACTTTCTTCAGAGTGAAACTGGATCTCCCAGGGCACAGCAGAGCAGCAGGCTTTTCATTCCCTATCCTTCTGTAGAATAACTTTTGCATATACACTGTATGCCTATATTAGCCCTTTGTAAAGGTTAAAATGTTTTAAAAATGAAAACCGTTACATCACTCTGCTAAATTTGTTTTGAAAATACTATCTTCATCAGGTTTTATGAGGCAATTGTTTTGAAAGGGCAAGAATGCTTCTTGATTGTTTATTCCTTGTGAGGACCTTTGCATGAGTCATCGGCTGCACGACAACGCCAGGAAAGGGTGTTTTAAGTAGATGAGGAAACTCAGGCTCAGAGAAATTCAATGGCCCGCCTGAGGTCACGTGGCAAAATGCACTGGAGTTTGAACTTGAGACTATTTAGCACTGAAGTTCTTGCTGTATCTGCTCTCACTGGCTGACCCCTGGCGGGTAGAAGGAGGTAGCCACCAACCAGTGCTCACATATGGCATTTCTTTTTTCTTTTCTTTTTTTTTTTTTTTTGAGACAGGGTCTGGCTCTGTCGCCTAGGCTGGAATGCAGTGGCACGATCACAGCTCATTACAGCCTCATATCCTGGGCTCAAGCAATCCTTCCACCTCAGTCTCCTGAGTAGCTGGGACTACAGGCATGCACCACTACGCCTGGCTAACTTTTGTTTATGCCCCCACTGATCTCGGACTCCTGGGCTCAAGCGATCCTCCCACCTTGGCCTTCCAAAGTGTTGGGATTTTAGGCATGAGCCACCGCGCCAGCCACATATGGCATTTCTTTCTTTTTTCTTTTTTTTAAATTTAACTTTTATTTCAAGTTCAGGGGTACATGTGCAGGTTTGTTACATAGGTAAACTTGTGTCCTGAGAGTTTGTTGTGCGGATGATTTCGTCACCCAGGTATTAAGCCTAGTACCCATTAGTTAGTCTTCCTGATCCTCTTCTTCCTCCTGCCCACACACAGCATTTCTTTACCTCTTGTCTCAACCTTTTTTCTCTCTCGGATTTCAAATGTAAATATTTGGCCAGACACAGTGGCTCACGCCTGTAATCCCAGCACTTTGGGAGGCCAAAGCAGCCAGATCACCTGAGGTCAGGATTTTAAGACCAGCTTGGCCAACATGGCAAAACACCATGTCTAATGAAAACACAAAAATTATTCTGGCATGGTGGAGGGTGCCTGTAATCCCAGCTCCTCAGGTGGCTGAGGCAGGAGAATTGCTTGAACTCAGGAGGCAGAAGTTGCAGTGAGCTGAGATTGCACCACTGCACTCTAGCCTGGGCGACAGAGTGAGACTTTGTCTCAAGAAAAAAAAAGAAATGTAAAGATTGATCATTAGTGTTTAATGAAATCCTGTTATTTGAATACAATCCCTTATGTCACAGAAAAAGGACAGCTGGTGAACCGTGTGCGCTCATATCCATAAACTCCACGGGCGTCTGCGCGGCTTTCCTGATACAATGCCTTTGTGGGTACCCATCTTGATGGGAGAATGTGTCTTGCAGGTTCAACCCCATTATGCGCTTGCAAATGGCATAACTAGGCTAACTCTGGCCTAGCTTCTAACTCTTCTGAATCTTATCATTGATTTATGAGGCAATGTTTACGTGATCGTGCTTGGCCATAACTCACAAAACCAGGAAGCTAAGCAAAGCCAATCTCCAACAACCTCACTGCTCGGAGCCTTTTCTCAAACCTGGCCACGTTCACACTCTGCTCCTCAACGCCCTCCTCATCCGTGCAGCTCCCAACATCCCTGTCTTCCTCACTGATGCCTCTGCCTCACCCCTCTCACCTGACACTACGCTCTGCTTCTCCATCCTGGTTCTTTTGCTTCCTTTCTCAGCCAGAATGTGCCCTCTTCCCCTGGTTAGGCCACCTTTTGCTGCCCAGGACAGACACTCGCTCAGGACAGACACTCAGTCTCATCTGTACCTGGGACTCCGTCTCCACACAGGACTGCTCTGGCAAAGCCCCTCCTACATTTGGCCTCACAAGTATGGACTTTTATTTTTTTGGGGGGGGACGGGGTCTCGCTCTGTCCCCCAGGCTGGAGTACAGTGGCGCGATCTCGGCTCACTGCAATCTCTGCCTCCCGGGTTCAAGCGATTTTCCTGCCTCAGCCTCCCAAATAGCTGGGATTACGGGTGCCCGCCACCGTGCCCAGCTAATTTTTGTATTTTTAGTAGAGACAGGGTTTCACCATGCTGGCCGGGCTCAAGCATGGAAATTTTATGAGTGGAAGCCAACACTAGCAGCCACAGTCTCAAAGCATCTTATGTGGAAAGGAAGCCCCACTCCAAGGGTAGAGCTGTTGACTTAGAGAGCAGTGGCCTAACCTCCCTGAAGGCAGGGACTTGGCGTTGTATACATTCCCTGCCTGTTCCTATTTCAGTTCCTGACACATGGAAGGCGCTCACTATATATTTTTAATAAATTAGTTAATTGATTAATTACATTTTAAATAATTGTAGTATGACAGTTTCATAACTATAAAGCTGCAGGAGAGGGCATGGTCTGACAGCCCCACCAATGCTCACGAAAGGTGCAGGGTGTGGGTGACTTAGCTGAGCCATCATGGCCATCTAGTGGCAGAACAGCAACATCACTGGTTTAGTTGGATAGTAGCGTGGTTTTTGTTTTTTGTTTATGAGACAGGGTCATTCTGTCGCTCAGGCTGGAGTGCAGTGGTGTGATCTCAGCTCACTGCAGCCTCTGCCTCCCGGGCTCAGGCAGTCCTCCCACCTCACCCTCCCGAGTAGCTGAGACTATAGGTTTGTGCAACCACGCCTGGCTAATCTTTGCATTTTTTGCAGAGATTGGGTTTTGCCATGTTGCCCAGGCTGGTCTCGAACTCCTGGGCTCAAGCGATGCGCCTGCCTCAGCCTCCCAAAGTGCTGGGATTACAGGTGTGAGCCACTGTGCCTGGCCGATCATTGTTTTGCTTTGTTTTAAGATAAGTCATAAAATTAAAATGTTGATAGCAGGGTGGGAGGTGGGGAGAGACAAAAAAAAAAAGAAAAAAAAGTAAAATGTCAATAGCAAACATATTGTAATATAAGAAAGAGACAGAATAATGAACAGAGGAGTCAAAAGACGGGAGTTAAATTCTTGGGAGAGCTGCAGAAGGGGAGTGTGGAGAGAAAGGGCCAGGTGGCTCCTGTACTTATCAAAGTTGACATCCAGCATGCCCGCCTTCTCCTGGCTGATTCGCAGCAATGGGGTATCCAATCGCCGAATGCAATCCTTGTCCAGTGTTGATGTCCACTCTTGGAAGGTTTTTCGAACCAGCTCATCAATGGCCTGGACCATCTGCTGATAGGTGTGCACACTCTCCTCTCCAGTCCCAATACGGGGCAGGAAATGAGCACCAGCAAGGCACTGAGGGGAAGAACAGGCAGGTGGAACTGGCCTGCCACCTTCCTCCAGGGGCCACCATCTCCCTGAGACCTACACACGCGTGCATGAGCACATATCCTGACAATATGCATAAGGCTTGCTATGGAGACGGATTGAGTTTTGATAACTTAGAAGGAAGGTAAAGCCAAAAAGGAAGGTGACAGGAAGAGACCAAGGCACAATGAGAAAAGGCGTCAAAATGAGGAAAGAGAAGCATAGAGAATTCGTTTAGGAAAAAAAGCTGGGAAAAAAAGGTCAGTCACAGAAGGAGCAGGATATGAGACACAAGGTTGAAAACCAGTGTCAGCCCTTCCTAGCCCAGATGTAGCCCGCCAGGCCCAAACCTGCCTCCAGCTATCTGCAGGCTGCTTAACTCTCTACCAGAACCAGCTGCACGATGGCAGGTCACTCCCTCAACAGCTTTCAACTTGTATTCCCAAAGACTGTGTGTGTGTGTGTGTGTGTGTGTGTGTGTGTGTGTGTGTGTTCGTTTGTTTGTTCATTTGTTTGTGACAGAGTCTTGCTCCATCACCCAGGCTGGAGTGCAGTGGCGCGATCTCGGCTCACTGCAACTTCTGCCTCTAGGGTTCAAGCAATTGTCCTGCCTTAGCCTCCTGAGTAGCTGGGATTACAGGCACCTGCCACCACACCTGGCAAACTTTTTGTATTTTTTTAGTAGAGACAGGGTCTCACCATGTTGGCCAAACTGGTCCTGAACTCCTGACCTCAAATGACCCACCCACCTCGGCCTCCCAAAGTGTTGAGATTACAGGCGTGAGCCACCACACCTGGCCCCAAAAAGTTTTAAAACAATGTTTTCTGTTGTTTCTTTGTGCTGTCTTTCCAGAGAGACCAGGCTGTGTAAGGGTGTCACCCGTCCAGGTCTCTGGATCATGAGGCTGTATCTTCTACTGACCCAACACCCTAGATACTGGCCCTATTCCTCATCTGCAGCCTGATATGAAATTCCTAAAATGAGGCTGGGCCTAGTGGCTCACGCCTGTAATCCCAGCACTTTGGGAGGCCGAGGTGGGTGTATCACCTGAGGTCGGGAGTTCGAGACCAGCCTGACCAACATGGAGACACCCCTTCTCTACTAAAAACACAAAATTAGCCGGGCATGGTGGCGCATGCCTGTAATCCCAGAGCGAGACTCCGTCTCAAAAAAAAAAAAAAAAGGCCGGGCGCGGTGGCTCAAGCCTGTAATCCCAGCACTTGGGAGGCCGAGGTGGGTGTATCACCTGAGGTCGGGAGTTCGAGACCAGCCTGACCAACATGGAGACACCCTTCTCTACTAAAAACACAAAATTAGCCGGGCATGGTGGCGCATGCCTGTAATCCCAGAGCGAGACTCCGTCTCAAAAAAAAAAAAAAAAAGGCCGGGCGCGGTGGCTCAAGCCTGTAATCCCAGCACTTTGGGAGGCCGAGGTGGGCGGATCACAAGGTCAGGAGATCGAGACCATCCTGACTAACACGGTGAAACCCTGTCTCTACTAAAAAGTACAAAAAACTAGCCGGGCGAGGTGGCGGGCGCCTGTAGTCCCAGCTACTCGGGAGGCTGAGGCAGGAGAATGGCGTGAACCCAGGAGGCGGAGCTTGCAGTGAGCTGAGATCGGCCACTGCACTCCAGCTTGGGCGACAGAGCGAGACTCCGTCTCAAAAAAAAAAAAAAAAAAAAAAAAAAAAGAGTGAAACTCCGTCTCAAAAAAGGGAGGTAGGGAGGGAGGTGAGGGAAGGGAGGGAAGGGAGGGAAGGGGGAGGGAGGAGAGGGAAGGGAAGGAGGGAGGGAGGAGGGAGGGAAGGAGGGAGGGAGGAGGGAGGGAAGGGAAGGAGGGAGGGAGGAAGGGAGGGAAGGGAAGGAGGGAGGGAGGGAGGGAGGAAGGAGGGAGGGAGGGAGGGAGGGAAGGGAAGGAGGGAGGGAGGGAAGGGAAGGAGGGAGGGAGGGAGGGAAGGGAAGGAGGGAGGGGGGAGGGAAGGGAAGGAGGAGGGAGGGAAGGAGGGAGGGAGGGAGGGAGGAAGGGAAGGGAAGGAGGGAGGGAGGGAGGGAGGGAAGGAGGGAAGGGAAGGAGGAGGGAGGGAGGGGGGAGGGAAGGGAAGGAGGGAGGGAGGGAGGGAGGGAAGGAGGAAGGGAGGGAAGGGAGAAAGGGAGGAAGGGAAATTCCTAAAGTGGCCCATGTTCCACCAGCCTCACACACTGCCTGTGCAGATCTTAACCCACGACTCACTGAACTGAACCTGCCACTCCCCTCACCGACATAGGTGCTGGTCATGAAGACTCTTCGGGGAACCTCTCAGGAGCCGTCCCCCATCCCTTCCGGCGCGGCACAACCTGCAAACCCGGCCGTCTCACTGATGACAGAATTTGGAGAAGACCAGGCACTTACGGTCATGACTCTGTCGACGCGACGCCGGAGAATGTGCACCCAGCGCGCCTGTCCGGAATACTGGGCCATGTAGGGCTCCAGGTCTGGCCACTTCTTGTTCCGTTCACGGTTCACCAGGGCCAGCTCGCTATTGAACAGCATATAGAGATCCACCGCCTTCTTGTCATAAGTCCGCTTGATAGCCTAGGGAAGAAGAGGAAGAGGCTGGCGACGTGCCCGGGAAGGCGGGTTCTCTGCGGTCACTCATCCCCAAGGAAAGCTGCACCCCGCTGCAGGAGTCACGCTCCCGGGGACCCCGAAGCCAGGGAACAGAAGAAAGACAAGAGGCGCCCGAATTCTGGACATGGAGAAGGGCACACGTGGAGGCAGGAGGGCCTCCGGAAGGCTCGGAAGGGACTCCAAGCAAGCACGCGGGCCGGAAAGCCGAGGGAGCCGCACCTCGCGGGCAGCAAGCCTGTGGAAGGTGTCCAGCAGGAGCACGCCGTGCTGTACGTCCCGCACCAACTCGAAGGCCGAGGTGATCAGGTTCTGGGTCATCACCTCCAGGTCCTTGATTCCGGCACGGAACCTGCACCGGTGGAGAGGCAGGTGGCAGCTGAGTGCCCTCGCCTGACCCCGGGTCCAACCCCTGAGGAAGAATCCCATGCGTTGCTGAGGAGGGAGGGTTTCCTGTGTGCCGAGTCCTCTAAGTACTTTACCCTACACGAATCCATTTAATCCTCAAAACAGTGCTGTGAGATAGGCTCTATCGCCAACTGTATTGCATAGAGGAGGAAGTGGAGACAGCTGATAGAGTAATTTGCCCAATGTAATATATCTGGTATGTGGCAGAACCAAGATCTAAGTCTGGAAAGGCTCACTCTGGAACCCTCAACCCGAGTTGCCACCCCCCTCCCCTGCACTCTCTCCTGTCCCCACTTCCCCACCACCCTGATCCCGATCTGTCCTTCCACCATTTCTTTTGCACACTCTTGCCACTCCTCCTACTCTTGGTTCCCTGATCTGCCTTCCCTGCCCACGCCTGGCATCAGCCTGTGGTTCCCTCACTTATTGTAGTCTTCATGCCAAGAGGTGTTCTTGACATCCAGGATGCCCCCGCGAACAGCTCGCAGCATGTGCAGATTTTTATGAAAGATGTCCTCAATCTCCAGCAAATTCCGTGTTATCTGTGGCCCCTGGGCACCAAAGAAGCAAGGAAGGGGACCCTGCTTGCCATCTTCCCAGCGGGCGAAGTGATACTGACAGTCACATACCTAAAAAGAAGCCAGCGTGAGGGTTCCTGCTTTCCTTCCAAACTCAAAAGTCCTAAGATATTTGGTTTAGCTTCAAATGTCTAAAAACATCACTTCAAGTGATGGCAAGTGAAAAAAGAGAGAAAAGAAAAAAGAAAATATCTAAAAACCAGGAAGGGCCAACCAGCTGCAGGGGGCTGTTGGAATGAACTTTGGCCGCAGAATGAAATATGAGATAGTAGGGCAGCAATAAGAGGCAAATGCCAGAAAAAGCAGTGTGGTGGTAGGACACACAATTGTGCAGGAAAAGCCAATGTGGTAAGTGTAATTTTTTTTTTTTTTTTTTTTTTTTTTGAGACGGAGTCTCTCCCTGTTGCCCAGGCTGGAGTGCAGCGGCGCGATCTTGGCTCACTGCAACCTCTGCCTCCCGGGTTCAAGAGATTCTTGTGCCTCAGCCTCCCAAGCAGTTAGGATTACAGGTATGTGCCACCACGCCTGGCTAATTTTTGTATTTTTAGTAGAGACGGGGTTTCACCATGTTGGCCAGGCTGGTCTCGAACTCCTGACTGCAGGTAATCCGCCCGCCTCAGCCTCCCAAAGTGCTGGGATTACAGGTATGAGCCACCGCACCCGGCCATAAGTTCAATATTTAGCCTCTGCCCCGTTTCCCCTGGTTCCTGGGGTGGGAGGTGGGGAGGGATTCTGGAGGGTCTGCTGTTAGCTTTTGGTTCTTCAGTCTTCCCACCTCAATAAGGTCCTTGCAGCGCTGCACGAAGGCATCAACCTGAGCAAAGATGCTGGTCTGGTCTAGGACCCAGCCCCGACTGGAGAACCTGTGTCAGGAGAAAGGCTGACTGAATCGGAAGGCAAGAGCACAGCCTAGCTATGTAAAGCTAGACCAGGAGCCCTACATTCAGGGAAAGCCCTAGAAAACCAAACCCCAAGAAACAACTCTGCTGAATCCCAAAGAAAGAGACTCAAGGTGAGAAGAACCAGACAGGAGACAGAGCATCTAAGTTCTAGGAGCAGATTCATACATAATGGAATTTTAGACAATGGGGTCAAGATAGGAGGAAAAGACCAGATAGGGTTCCTGGGATCAGGGAGGAAAGATTATTAAAATAAGGAGAAGCCAGGGCAATGAGCTACAGTATCTGTATCCAGAGAGAAAACTTGGCCAGATGTAGAAACTCCTGGGTCTAGGAAAATACAACCAAGAGGCTAAATAAAGTGCACACGAAAGAAGTCAGACTCTACCCTCTTACAAGGATGACAAGGGAGTTGAGATATGGGGTGTTACGGGAGGCGTATCGTACTCGGTGTGCATCTGCACAGCCTGTAGGTAGTGATCTTTCCAAGCATGACAACAGAGAATGCAGCCTTGCAGGTCCTCCTTGCTGGAAGAGACATATCCCTCAAAGATCCGGTCCAGGGAGATGGCGTGGCAGCATAAGCGGATGATCTCATTGCTCATCTGCGGAAGGAGTCCCCACAGCCTCTGTCCCCGCCTCCTTGACACCCAACTCCTTCTCTGCATCCCCTGCCTGTGCCTCGTGTCTCAGCCCCCTACTCCTTGATTTGACTCCTGAAACTTATCCCACCCCTGGTTCTCCACCCCTGGCCACACCAACACCTCTGGGTTCCATGCCCACTCTTTGTCCTAGGTGGCCCCTTACTCTGCCTCAGCCTAGCTCTGCAGCCGCCCTGCCCAGCAAGGTCTCAGCTCAGTGTCCCTTCTCCTCTTTGGCTCTGTCACTCTTTGGCTCTGACACTCTTTGGCTCTGTCACCCCCAGTGAATGCACCAGGCCCTGCTCCTCAAGAGCCCGTGCTCCTTCCTAAAGCCCCCTTCTCCCACTGCGGTCTCCATCTTGAGGAATGAGAAGAGCTTTTCCTTCCACACAGCTCAGCTTGGGGATCTGTTCTTCCTGCTGCTTCCCCGTGTTCCACCAACTCCTCTTCTGAAGCCCCTCTTCCTGCCTAAGCCACCTCCACCTAGAAACAGAAAGTCCAGCCCAGGCTGCAATGCGGAGCAACCCTACAGCAGACGATGCCGGTAGAAGCCTTCGGTCTCTGAGCAGAAAGGTCAACCTTCACTACCTTTTCAACCACAGATCGTCTGCCAAATGCATTCCCCCTGCTTCAGAAAACCTGGCCACCCTCGTAAACCCCTCCACCCCGCCCTCGGCATATGCACACCTTTCGGAATAGTGAGGTCAGTCTCTCCCGAGTGTTGTAGTGGGGAGAGTTAACCCAGATGATGCGGATGAGACTGATCAGCTTAGGGAGCTTGCTAGAGATGTCCTTGGGCTTCATGAAAGCCAACTCCTGGTAAGGTTCCTTCAGGATTGACAAAAAGGTCAGGTTTGACTGTGCTTGACGCGAGCCATCCTGGCAGTAAAAAGAGACGAGAAGTAGATTTATGCACCGGAAAGCACTGATTCAACGCAAGTGCTTTTTTTTTTTTTTTTTTTGAGACAGAGTTTTGCTCTTGTCACCCAGGCTGGAGGGCAATGGTGAGATCTCGGCTCACTGCAACCTCCGCCTCCTGTATTCAAGCAATTCTCCTGCCTCAGCCTCCCGAGTAGCTGGGATTACAGGCATTCACCACCACGCCCAGCTAATTTTTGTATTTTTAGTAGAGATGGGGTTTCACCATGTTAGCCAGGCTGGTCTCAAACTCCTGACTTCAGGTGATCCACCCGCCTCGGCCTTCCAAAGAGCTGGGATTATAGGCGTGAGCCACCACGCCCGGCCTACAAGTGCTTTTTAACCACCTTCAACGCCATCCTGACTTGCCTCTACGAGGAAGCCCTCCCATCAGCCCTACACAGTAGAGATCATTTCAGGTCTCTGTGAGCCCTCAGAGCAGAGTTAGCACATGGCAACTTTTCTGTCTTTTCTCATGTGTGTGCCCCAGCTCCCCCACCAGACTGAGAATTCCCTCGAGTCTAGATTTTTCTAGATTTTGTGTCTATTCCTGTTATCTCCAGTTGAATTCAGGACTCTGCACTAAGCGGACAACTAAGCAACTCTGTTGCTGTTGATCAACTGGCTGCACATCACTCTCATTCGTCCCCATAGTTGTCACCCAGTTCCCCTCACTGCCCTGTTCTCAGCCAGGACTTTCGGCTTCTCTAGTTAGTTCTGGCTCAATTCCCTTAATACCTAACCGAAAATTTCACCTAGGAAAACAGGTCTTCTATCTGTACTCTACAGGCCACTCTTACCTCCTGTGTGACCTAGCACCAGCATAATCAGCTTGTCACATCATATCAATTTTTTTTTTAATGTTTATTGGCCAGGTGTGGTGGCTGACACCTATAATCTCAACACTTTGGGAGGCCAAGGATCACCAGGAGTTTGAGACCAGCCTGGACAACATAGTGAGATCCTACCTCTCCAAAAAAATTAAAAATTAGGCCAGGTGAGGTGGCTCACGCCTGTAATCCCAGCACTTTGGGAGGCTGAGGCGGGCAGATCACAAGGTCAGGAGATCAAGACCATCCTGGCTAACACTATGAAACCCCGTCTCTACTAAAAATACAAAAAATTAGCTGGGTGTGGTGGCATGTGCCTGTAATCCCAGCTACTCAGGAGGCTGAGGCAGGAGACTCGCTTCAACATGGGAGGCAGAGGCTGCAGTGAGCTGAGATCACACCATTGCACTCCAGCCTGGTCGACAGAGCAAGACTCTGTCTCAAAAAAAAAAAAAAAAAAATTAACAATTGGGCTGGGTGAGGTAGCTCACGCCTATAATCCCAAAACTTTGAGAGGCTGAAGTGGGTGGATCGCTTGAGCTCAGGAGTTCGAGACCAGCCTGGGCAACATAGCAAAATGCTGTCTCTACAAAAAATGCAACAGTTAGCTGGGCATGCTGGTGTGCACCTGTAGTCCCAGCTACTTAGGAGGCTGATGTGGGAGGATCCCTTGAGCCCAGGAGGCAGAGGTTGCAGTGAACGGAGATTGCACCACTGCACTCCAGCCTCCAGCACACTGTCTCAAAAGAAAAAAAAAGAAAAGGAAAGAAAAAGAGCCAGGTGCAGTGGCTCACACCTGTAATCCCAGCACTTTGGGAGGCCGAGGTGAGTGGATCGCAAGGTCAGGCGTTTGAGACCAGCCTGACTAACATGGTGAAACCCCGTGTCTACTAAAAATACTCAAATTAGCCAGGTGTAGTGGCGGGTGCCCGTAATCTCAGCTATTTGGGAGGCTGAGGCAGGAGAATGGCTTGAACCTGGGAGGCAGAGGTTGTAGTGAGCTGAGATCACGCCACTGCACTCCAGCCTGGGCGACAGAGCCAGACTCCATCTCAAAATTAAGAATAAAAAAGAAAAGCCGGGCGCAGTGGCTCACGCCTGTAATCCCAGCACTTTGGGAGGCCAAGGTGGGCGGATCACAAGGTCAGGAGATCGAGACCATCCTGGCTAACACGGTGAACCCACGTCTCTACTAAAAATACAAAAAATTAGCCGGGCGTGGTGGCAGGCGCCTGTAGTCCCAGCTACTGGGAAGCTGAGGCAGGAGAATGGTGTGAACCCGGGAGGCGGAGCTTGCAGTGAGCCGAGATGGCGCCACCGCATTCCAGCCTGGGTGACAAAGCTAGACTCCGTCTCAAAAAAAAAAAAAAAAAAGAATAAAAAAGAAAAGAAAAGAAAAAAAGTGTTTATCCCTTTTCCTTGGATTTTCCTTGGAAGGTGGATTCAAACGAAGAAAAAAAAGTATTTATCTTGTAATTCCTGGACTAAACCACATGAGCTCATCTTTGGCTCCCATGCTGTCTAGTAATCCTGTTTTGTGTAATCTTATTTTCCCAGCTGGGTGGCAGGGGTTGTGCTCGCAGAAGGTACTCTACGGGTATTTATTGGTTAACTCGATGTGTCCCTCCTTAGGGAACGTCTATTGTACTATTTTATACTCTCCTGCAAGTACAAGGCTGAACCCTGGCTGGGTCAGTCTCTGCTGTCGAAGGCTGCCTTGGCTCCCTCTCCTTAGCTTCCTGTATCAGCCCAACCACTGCCCGCTTCTTGCTGAGCCTGAATCCTTTCATTCGCTCACAAACCTGGATCTGCTGTGCCAGCTTCCTAAAGGGCGCCAAGTAGGACGACTTGGCAAGGTGCAGGATGGATTCAACGTGCTTCACTCCCTTCTTCACCAGCTGTTTACTGATGCCAGACAGGTCCATGCATCGATTGCGCCAGAACTCAATCTCCTCCAGAGGACCTAAATTTTCTCCCGTCTCCACGGTCTCCTGGGCACTAAGCACCTCCTTTATCTGCCGGGTCCAGTGGATCATGGAGGCTGCAGGCGGGAGTACAAAATCTCCTGAATTTCTTCACACTGCTTCCCAACGGCATCCTTCCCTCTCCCCAACCCTGACAGAGACCTCCTAACCCAACTCCATTGTCAGCCTCCAGGCCTCCCCTTTCCCTCTCCCCTGTGATCACCAGGTGACGCTGACAGTGCCAGCCACTCACTCTCTAGCCGCTGCACCAGCTCTTTGTCCTTTACCACCACTTCAGGCTTCATGTTCATGGCCTCTGCAGGGATGTAGAGGACCGTGTGCCCCTCCAGTTTGTACCGAGTGTCTAAGGAAAGGAAAGTTTGTGGAAGTGGACAGAGGGGATGAGTTCTTGCTGGCCCCGTAGGAATCATGGTTGATGATCGGTGGGGACCAGGAAGTATACGCATTTCAGGAGAGCAGGCGGGACAAATGATGACTTACGCTTTTTTGATATTGAGAAATGACCAAAGGCAAGAGGGAAACCTCAGGGAGGTATAACGAGAAATTGCCAGAAAGTAAGGTCAAAGATCTGTATCGCGCCTTCAACACTCTCTACCACGAGACATGCGAGTCCCCACAGTGCCCTCACTACCTGTATTTCCCCTTCCCCTACATGTGCTCTTAGAAATTTCCAAGTCTAGGCTGGGCACGGTGGCTCAAGCCTGTAATCCCAGCCCTTTGGGAGGCAGAGACGGGCGGATCATGAGGTCAGGAGATCGAGACAATCCTGGCTAACACAGTGAAACTCCGTCTCTACTACAAAAATACAAAAAAAACGCTGGGCGCGGTGGCTCAAGCCTGTAATCCCAGCACTTTGGGAGGCCGAGACGGGTGGATCACGAGGTCAGGAGATCGAGACCATCCTGGCTAACACGGTGAAACCCCGTCTCAACTTAAAAATACAAAAAACTGGCCGGGCGCGGTGGCTCAAGCCTGTAATCCCAGCACTTTGGGAGGCCGAGACGGGCGGATCACGAGGTCAGGAGATCGAGACCATCCTGGCTAACACGGTGAAACCCCGTCTCTACTAAAAAATACAAAAAACTAGCCGGGCGAGGTGGCGGGCGCCTGTAGTCCCAGCTACTCGGGAGGCTGAGGCAGGAGAATGGCGTGAACCTGGGAGGCGGAGCTTGCAGTGAGCTGAGATCTGGCCACTTCACTCCAGCCTGGGCGACAGAGCGAGACTCCGTCTCAAAAAAAAAAAAAAAAAACTAGCTGGGCGAGGTGGCGGGCACCTGTAGTCCCAGCTACTCAGGAGGCTGAGGCAGGAGAATGGCGTAAACCGGGAGGCAGAGCTTGCAGTGAGCCAAGATCATGCCACTGCACTCCAGCCTGGGTGACAGAGCGAGACTCCGTCACAAAAAAAAAAAAAAAAAAAAAGTCTACATTGAAGCAGGTCTGGCCAACCAGTTCTACAACACAAAAGTGTGTCTGGATCAGAAAGCAGATCTTGGCAGGGCGTAGTGGCTCCCAGCACTTTGGGAGGCCAAAGCAGGTGGATCATGAGGTCAGGAGTTCGAGACCAGCCTGGCCAACATGGTGAAACCCCATCTCTACTAAAGATACAAAAAATTAGCCAGGCATGGTGGCAGGTGCCTATAATCCCAGCTACCTGAGAGGCTGAGGCAGGAGAATCGTTTGAACCCAGGAGGCAGAGGCTGCAGTGAGCCGAGATCACGCCATTGCACTCCAGCCTGGGCAATAGGGCGAGACTCCATCTCAAAAAAAAAAAAAAGAAGAAGAAGAAGGCGGATCTTGTACTCTATTCTATCCATTCAATAAGCATGCTGAATACTTCCTCCACACAGGTGCTCAGACGAATGTCCCACCACCTCACTAATTGTACAGTTGGGGGACACTAAGGAGAAACTAGTCACCTTCCACTTACCTGTCAGGCAGGCCAAGAACTTGTGCAGATGAGAAGCAAAATGATTTCTAATGCTCTCAGGCCAGGTTGTGTTTGCAAAGATCTGAGGTGCAAAGACTCCACTGACCAGCCGAAGCAGGGCCGGGATATAGGGGCCCCGCACCGTCCCAAACTGCACGGTTGCCTCAAAGTTCTCCCGGGTGATGGGGACCGGTGCTTGGCGAATGAAATAGACAAGCTGGTTCTGGGTCTGCATGGAAGACAGTAGATCAGAGTTCAGTCTCCAGGCCCAGCCATGACACCCAGTCACAAAAGCCCGGCTGAGTTCTTTCTCACGTCCCTCAGGGTATCCTGATCCTTCTCTAAATGGAAGTGCCATGAAGTGCTTCCTGTTCTTTTCATGGATATAAGATTCCATATCCAGAGATGTGGGGAGGAAATGCAGAGAGGATGCCTTGAGAGTAGGGACTGTACATTTTGTCCAACTTGGCTCCAGAATCTAGTACAGTGCCTGGTATATAGTAGATGGTCAATAATGTTTGTTGAATGGATCGATAGAAAGAAAGGATGGAATGGAGGAAGCACATCAGCCAATGAAAAAGCAGAAAGGAGAAGGACTGGAAGGAAGAGAAAATTGTCTAGGGTTTTCCATTTTGATAGCATATATTTCTCCCAAAATTTTACATTTATGCTTCAGTTTTGCTAATGGTGAGTTTTTCTGGTTTACATACAAAAACATATATCTTTCATGTAATTAAATATAAAACTCCTTAAAGTTCTGACTGCTACATACTTAGAAAGGCCATGTCCACCCTAATATCTGACTCACCTGTTTTGTTTGTTTTTTTTAGTGCTTTTGTGACTAGTCTTGACACTTTATTTATTTATTTATTTATTTATTTATTTTTTTGAGACAGAGTCTTGCTCTGTCACCCAGGCTGGAGTGCAGTGGCGCAATCTCAGCTCACTGCATTCTCTGCCCCCCGGGTTCAAGTGATTCTCCTGCCTCAGCCTCCTGAGTAGCTGGAATTACGGGCCCGCACAACTACACCTAGTTAATTTTTGTATTTTTAGTAGAGATGGGGTTTCATCAGGTTGGCCAGGCTGGTCTCAAACTCCTGACCTCAGATGATCCACCTGCCTTGGCCTCCCAAAGTGCTGGGATTACAGGGCAGGCAAGCCACCAGGCCCGGCTGACAATTTATTTAATTTTAAAAACAAATCAAAGTACAAGGAAGAAATGAATAATCATCTGTCTTCTTACTATCCAGAAATAAATACTGGCATTTTGTGTCCTTTTTTTTTTTTTTTTTTTTTTTTTTTTTTGAGACTAAGTTTCGCTCTTGTTGCCCAGGCTGGAATGCAATGGCACAATCTCAGCTCACCACAACCTCCACCTCCCGGGTTCAAGTGATTCTCCTGCCTCAACCTCCCAAGTAACTGGGATTACAGGAATGTGCCACCACGCCCGGCTAATTTTTGTATTTTTAGTAGAGATGGGGTTTCTCGATGTTGGTCAGGCTGGTCTCAAACTCCCAATCTTAGGTGATCTGCCTGCCTCGACCTCCCAAAGTGCTGGGATTACAGGCGTGAGCCACCCTGCCCGGCTATGTTCAGTTTTTTGTTTTTTTTTTTCTGAGACGGAGTCTCGCTCTGTCACCCAGGCTGGAGTACAGTGGCCGGATCTCAGCTCACTGCAAGCTCCACCTCCCGGGTTTACGCCATTCTCCTGCCTCAGCCTCCCGAGTAGCTAGGACTACAGGCGCCCGCCACCTCGCCCGGCTAGTTTTTTGTATTTTTTAGTAGAGATGGGGTTTCACTGTGTTAGCCAGGATGGTCTCGATCTCCTGACCTCGTGATCCGCCCGTCTCGGCCTCCCAAAGTGCTGGGATTACAGGCTTGAGCCACCGCGCCCGGCTATGTTCAGTTTTTTAAAAGCTTAACAACTATAGGCCGGGCGCGGTGGCTCATGACTGTAATCCCAACACTTTGGAAGGCCGAGGTAGAGGGATCACGAGGTCAGGAGATCGAGACCATCCTGGCTAACATAGTGAAACCCTGTCTCTACTAAAAAAATACAACAAAAATTAGCCAGACGTGGTGGTGTGTGCCTGTAGTCCCAGCTACTGGGGAGGCTGAGGCAGGAGAATGGCGTGAACCCGGGAGGCGGAGCTTATACTGAGCCGAGATCTCGCCATTGCACTCCAACCTGGGCGACAGAGCGAGACTCCATCCAAAAAAAACAAAAGCTTAACAACTATTATTTCTGTGAAGATGACATATGTTAAATATAAATAATTGAAACAATGCAGAAAAGTACAAAGATAAAAGTTAAAATGTCATCTAAAATTCCACCACCTAAAAATTAATATTGTTAATATTAGAGAAAACATTATTCTACATATTTTGCTATAGCTATATACATATAGAAAATTTAATTAAAATCATTATTTTTAAATAGGAGCAAGCTGTTTTTAATTAAAACTATTAAATTTAATTTTACTTAAATTTAAGCAAATAAAAAGAAATAGAAGTAGCTGTAAAGGAATTCTTGAGCTTCATATAAATTTTTCTTCATCCAGAAGAGAGGCTTCTTCCCAAAGGACCCCTTTCTATGGTGGTAAGAAAAAAAGATTATGAAAAATATTATGAGTTTTCTCACTAACTTTCAATTTTGAGTTCTGTTAGCTCACTGCTTTGCAAGACCCAATCCAGAATCTACTCCAAGATCACACATGGTTCATGTGTCTTAGTCTCCTTTAGTTTTAAACCACTCCCAATCTTTTTCTTTCATGGCATTGATTTTCTTTTTATTTTTAATTTATTTTATTTATTTATTTATTTATTTATTTATCTTTTTTTTTTTTTTTTTTTTTTTTTGAGACGGAGTCACTCTGTCATCCAAGCTGGAGAGCAATGGTGTGATCTCGGCTCAACGCAACCTCTGCCTCCCTGGTTCAAGTGATTCTCCTGCCTCAGCCTCCCAAGTAGCTGGGATTACAGATGTACGCCGCCACACCCAGCTAATTTTTTTGTATTTTAGTAGAGATGGGGTTTCACCGTGTTGCCCAGGCTGGTCTCGAACTCCTGAGCTCAGGCAATCCACCCATCTTGGCTTCCCAAAATGCTAGGGTTACAGGCGTGAGCCACCATGCCCAGCCCATAATTTTTAAATTTTTAACTTTTTTTTTTTTTTTTTTGAGACAGACTCTTGCTCTGTCACCCAGGCTGGAGTGCAGTGGCACAATCTTGGTTTGCTGCAACCTCCACCTCCTGGGTTCAAGCGATTCTCGTGTCACGGCATTGATATTTCTAATAGTCCAGGCCAGTTTTCTTTTTCCAATATGTCTCTTAATTTGGATTTATCTGATTGTCTCCTTATTGCCAGATTCAAGTTAAATATTCTTAGCAGGATTACCACATAGGGGATATTCCTAAGGAATTAATTTTTCCTACAATTGAGTAGCTTAGCCAAGATGTATATTGACATTAACCACCGTGTGACAAATTTTGTGGAATACAGTGTGTCGTTTTTGATTCCCAGATTCAGTTCCTTCTGCATTTCAGGGAAATTATTTGTATTTTACCTTTACATTTATATTGTTTCATTTGTTGGCTCTCTATACAAGATCTTCACGTTAGTCTTTCATATCTGTTAGCTTCTCTAATTGTGTTAATGTCCTTGGCTTGTTCTTCTGCATACACTGATTACCTCTAGCCTCTCCTCTTGTCAGTGATAGGATTTTCTGGGTTAGCTATTCAGTTCCTTGCTATTTCCAATCTACTGGTTTTGTAACAAGCGGCTTTATTCATTTCCTAAAATCTGCAATCTCCCTTTTATCTTATTCTCACATTTTATCATTTCAGCGCTCAACTTTTTTTTTTAATTGAATTCCTGGTCTTATCAAATTGTAGAAGAACATGGTACGGCTGTGAGGAATCTCCTCTGTTCATTCAGTTATGTTTTCCTCTTTTGCATGCTTTGTTCCTCTTTTTTCTTTGATGTAATGTGCTTGCAGTTGCCATGAAATTTCTTTTCATGTTGCTCGTGCTTGGGCAGCAAGCGTGTGAACTCATTCTTTTTGCTCTAATGTACTGTGGGTGACTTGACCTCCCGCTATGAGCGACCAGTTTATTTTTGCCCCTGGAAGTTACAGTGAAAGGGTTGGGTGTTTTATCTTTTATTCACTTTTCTTTGGCCTAAGAGAATTGCCTCAGGGAAATGGACAGGTGGTTAGTGCTAATCTAAGGCAGTGAAAAATCTTTGTTAAAACAACTCGGCTCAGGCCAGGTATGGTGGCTCACACCTGTAATCCCAGCACTTTCGGAGGCCAAGGCAGGTGGATCACCTGAGGTCGGGAGTTCGAGACCAGCCTGACCAACATGGAGAAACCCCATCTCTACTAAAATTACAAAATTAGCCTGGTGTGGCGGTGCATGCCTATGATCCCAGCTACTTGGGAGGCTGAGGCAGGAGAATCGCTTGAACGTGGAAGGCAGAGGTTGCAGTGAACCGAGATTGCGCCACTGCACTCCAGCCTGGGCAACAAGAGCAAAATTCCATCTCAAAAAAAAAAAAAAAAAAACAAGAAACAAAAAAACAAAAAAAAAACCCTAGGCTCCTCCTCGCTCTCTTTTCTTTTTTTTTTTTTTTTTTTTTTTTTTGTGATGGAGGTCTTGCTATGTTGCCCAGGATTGATTCAAACTCCTGGGCTCAAGTGATCCTCTGGCTTCAGCCTCCAAAGTAGCTGGGACTAAATGACTAAAGGCACATGTCTTTCTCTCTATTAAGATTTGATTACACCCTCTCAATTTCACTCCATGTAGCTGGGGGAGCACCATTCTTTGACTCGGTGCATGTGTTTTTCACTGGTCACCCACTTTTAAAGTGTATTAGATTAAATTTGTTTACTCTCAGGGGTTTTGTGTGTGTGTGTGTTTTTGGTTGGTTTTTTTTTTTTTTTTGATAGTTTTACTTTTTGCTCATTTTATCAGGTATTCAAGGGTAATAATTTTTTATGGAAGTTTCAACTGGTCTTTTTTTTTTTTTTTTTTTTTTTTTTTTTTTTTGAGACAGGGTCTCACTCTGTCACCCAGGCTGGAGTGCAGTGGAGTGATCACACCTCACTGCAACCTCCACCTCCCAGGCTCAAGTGATCCTCCCACCTCAGCCTCCCAAGTAGCTGGGACTATAGGCGTGCACCATCATGCCTGGCTAATTTTTGTATTTTTTGTAGAGATGGGGTTGCACTATGTTACCCAGGCTGGTCTCGAACTCCTAGGCTCAAGCAATCAGCCTTCCTCAGCCTCCCGAAGTGCTGGGATTACAGGCACAAGCTACCACGACCAGCTTCAACTGGCCATCTTAGCTCAGGAGAATACAATTAAGTCTGTTATTGGCCAGGCTCAGTGGCTCACACCTGTAATCCCGGTGCTCTGGGAGGCTGAGGTAGGTGGATCACCTTAGGTCAGGAATTTGAGACCAGCCTGGCCAACATGGTGAAACTCCGGCTCTACTAAGAATACAAAAATTAGCTGGGCATGGTGGCAGGCACCAGTAATCCCAGCTACTCAGGAGGGTGAGGCAGGAGAATGGCTTGAACCCGGGAAGCGGAGTTTACAGTGGGCCAACATCATGCCATTGCGCTCCAGCCTGGGCAACAAGAGCGAAATTCCATCTCCAAAAAAAAAAAAAAGAATATATTTCAACATGGTAAATAGATTTTTTAATTGAAAAGCTTCATGTTCCATATGTTTCCCGATTCTATTCATTGAATAATCCATCCTTCCCCAACATCCTGGCCAACATGGTGAAACCCCATCTCTACTAAAACTACAAAAATTAGCTGGGCATGGTGGCGGGGGCCTGTAATCTCAGGTACTTGGGAGGCTGAGGCAGGAGTATCACTTGAACCCAGGAGGCAGATGTTGCAGTGAGTGGAGATCTCACCATTGCACTCCAGACTGGTCTCGAACTCCTGACCTTGTGATCCACCCACCTCGGCCTCCCAAAGTGCTGGGATTACAGGCGTGAGCCAAATATGATACTTTTTTATATAAAATAATCTTTATGATATTAAGATTCCTACTCACAAACAAGTTGTGGTTCATCATTTCTTCAAGTCGTTTTACATGGCCTACAACAAAGTTGTTTTCTTTCATATAAATCCTACTTTTATATTAAAATGTATATTCAGATATAAACATATTTTGCAAATTTTGGTTCCTTTTGCGAATGAAATATTTTTTCATTGTTTTGTGGCTGATTACTGCCAGTGCACGGGGGAAGAGGTCTTTTGCCCGTGTTCAATGCGGAATGCTTCACAAATTGTGTCATTGTTCCATAGGGCCATGTCAATCATCCTCATCCTTTCCGCTTTTGTATATGTGCTGCCAATAAGAGCAAAGCAACAGCCTTTTAACTTTTCCAACATTTTATTTCCAAAATTTTCAAAGATATATACAAAAAAGTTCAAAAAATTTTACAATGATGACCTGTACGACCACCGCCCAGCAATATTTTCCTATCCATGTATCTTTTAACCGTCTCCCTACCCTAGGTCTACCCTTATCTAATGTATTATCCACATTGTTGAAATAGTTATCTATCTAAGCTATAAAAGACTTCAATAGCACTCTCTGGGATAGTGGCCAAATTCTCAAGTGTAACATACAACACGGCCCTTCACAAGCTAACCCCAAGCCCCTTTCAGTATCACTTCCCACTACTTCTCTTTTCTTTGTACATAGAGTAGGCTTCGCTGATAGCTCTTACCTAGTCTTGATGGAATCCTACTTACCCTTCATCCCAGCTCAAATAGCATCTCCACCATCAAGCCTTCCCAGAATTCCACTGGCTCCATTAGTTGCTCCCATAACGCTCCTATAAAGCTTTGCCCATGATCACAAACTATAGTAAATATTTGCTTATACGTCTGTCTTCCCCACTAGACCATGACAGCATTCTTTTTTTTTTTTTTTTTTTTTGAGATAGAGTCTCTCTGTCACCAGGCTGGAGTGCAGTGGCATGATCTCTGCTCACTGAAACCTCCGCCTCCCGGGTTCAAGCGATTCTCCTGCCTCAGCCTCCCAAGTAGCTGGGATTACAGGCGCCCGCCACCACGTCCGGCTGATTTTTGTATTTTTAGTAGAGATGGGGTTTCACTGTGTTAACCAGGGTGGTCTGGATCTCCTGACCTCACGATCCACCCACCCGCCTCGGCCTCCCAGAGTGCTGGGATTACAGACATGAGCCACCGCACCCGGCCCATGACAACATTCTTGCGTCATCCTTCTTCCCATCCTTGCCACCAAGTAGGGTGCCTGACACAGTGGGGCTCAATAGGCCATGGGCACAGGAGATGACAAGACTTAAGGATGACGAAGGAACTGAGAGCCCTCAGCTCTCTGTAGGACCACCTTTGACCTGGAATGTAGGGTACGCACCTGTACAGGCATGCCCAGATCTAGCTTCAGCCCAAAACAAGGGTCAATGAAGATGGTGAGGATGGATTCTGTAGGGTCCTGGGCAAAGTGTTCCAGAATGGCATCGTGCTCCTGTGTCCACACTGCATCCGCCAGTCCTGTCAGCGCAGCTCGGGAAAGGAAGAGGGGTTTCTACAGAAGGAGAGCAGACAGAGGGCCAAAGTAACTATGACTGCCAGGATGAGTCATTCCTCCCATCCACAATCACAAGTGAGGACATGGGAGATGAGAGAAGCCAGACAACGATAGCTTTCAAGCTTTGAAAGAAACAGAACAATAAGATGTCTTGCCTCTAAGCGTAAAAAAAAAAAAAGAACAGATCGTAGAGGAAGACTGGGATATTATCCTCCCAGTGCAAGAGATTATCTTTATGCCTGTGGTTTTTAAAAATGTCAGCCCTTGATCTCAAAGGTAAAAGTGAATTAAGGGAATGTGTAGGATATAGCCTACATCAAGCAATTAGGAGCAGGGAGACCACAAGCTGGAAAAGGGAGAGGGTACAGGAGCACTTTCTTCACAATGGAGTCCAAAAGAAGTGTAAAATACTGGGTAAAAGTCAGTTGCTTCAGCAGTAAGGAAAAAGTGAGGAGGTGAAAAAGACATGAAAACACCAAAGAAGGCCGGGCGCGGGGTCTCACGCCTGTAATCCCAGCACTTTGGGAGGCCAAGATAGGCATATCACCTGAGGTCAGGAGTTCAAGACCAGCCTGGCCAACATGGTGAAACCCCGTCTCTACTGAAAATACAAAAATCAGCTGGGCATGGTGGTGGGCGCCTGTAGTCCCAGCTACTTGGGAGGCTGAGGTAGGAGAACTGCTTGAACCCAGGAGGCAGAGGTTGCAGTGAGCCGAGATTACACCACTGCACTCCAGCCTGGGCAACAGAGCAAGACTTGGTCTCAAAAATAAATAAATAAATAAATAAATAAAGGAAATCAGAAGATACAAAGATACAGCTCAGTGAACTTGCAAAGTATTTTCATCTTTCCTCCTAGAAAAAGGAATCTCAAAGTTTCCAGGTCAAGAAAAATTAATAGTGATGTAAAATCTTTCCTATAATACATATACACAGGATGAACCAGTAAGAAAAACACTAAAAACTCAATAAATAAATAGACAAAAGGACCTGAATAGACATGTCTTTTTTTTTTTTTTTTTTTTTTGAGACAGAGTCTCGCTCTGTTGCCCAGGCTGGAGTGCAGTGGTGAGATCTCAGCTCACTGCAAGCTCCACCTCCCGGGTTCCCACCATTCTCCTGCCTCAGCCTCCCTAGTAGCTAAGACTACAGGAGCCCATCACCACACCTGGCTAATTTTTTGTATTTTTAGTAGAGATGGGGTTTCACCATGTTAGCCAGGATGGTCTTGATCTCTTGACCTCGTGATCTGCCCGCCTCGGCCTCCCAAAGTGTTGGGATTACAGGCGTGAGTCACCACACCTGGCTGACATGTCATTTTTTAAAATGCAAATATAAAAAAAATTGGCCGGTCATGGTGGCTCACGCTTGTAATCCCAACACTTCAGGAGGCCAAGTGGAGCAGGGGTAGGGGGAGTGAATCACAAGGTCAAGAGTTCGAGACCAGCCTGGCCAACATGGTGAAACCCCCCGCCTCTACTAAAAAAAAAAAAAACAAAAATTAGCCGGGCATGGTGGTGGGCGCCTGTAATCCCAGCTACTCGGGAGGCTGAGGCAGGAGAATTGCTTGAACCCAGGAGGCAGAGGTTGCAGTGAGCTGAGATCATGCCACTGCACTCCAGCCTGGGCAACAGAGCAAGACTTTGTCTCAAAAAAAAAAAAAAAAAAATATATACACACACACACACACACACACACACACACACATATATATATTTAAAAAATATTTTCACTTGAAGTCAAATACAAATAAAAATAAAAAAGAAGACCGGGCACGGTGGTTCACACCTGTAATCCCAGCACTTTGGGAGGCCAAGGTAGGTATATCACCTGAGGTCAGGAGTTCAAGACCAGCCTGGCCAACATGGTGAAACCCCGTCTCTACTAAAAACACAAAAATTACCCTGGCATGTTGGCATACGCCTGTAATCCCAGCTACTCGGGAGGCTGAGGCAGGAGAATCACTTGAAGCCGGGGGGCAGAGGTTGCCGTGAGCCGAGATTGTGCCATTGCACTGCAGCCTGGGTGACAGAGCAAGACTCTGTCTCAAAAAAAAAAAAAAAAAAATCATTTATTGCCCATCATTTTTTTAAAAAAAAAATCCTTGCTAAACAGATAACACCCAGGCCTGGAAAAGGTGCATTGTCGTATTGCTAGCATGAGGGCAAAAAGTATAATGCATTTGGAACGCGTGAGGTATTAAAAGTGATAGAAATGTTCTTTATCCTTTGATTCAGTAACTCCACATACAGGAATCTATTTTAAGGAAATATTAAGTATTTCAAGAGTGTTAGTTTTTTTTTTTTTCTTTTCTTTTTTTTTTTTTTTTTGAGACAGAGTCTCGCTCTGTCGCCCAGGCTGGAGTGCAGTGGCTGGATCTCAGCTCACTGCAAGCTCCGCCTCCCGGGTTTACGCCATTCTCCTGCTTCAGCCTCCCAAGTAGCTGGGACTACGGGCGCCCGCCTCGTCGCCCGGCTAGTTTTTTGTATTTTTTTTAGTAGAAACAGGGTTTCACCATGTTAGCCAGGATGGTCTCGATCTTCTGACCTCGTGATCCGCCCGTCTCGGCCTCCCAAAGTGCTGGGATTACAGGCTTGAGCCACCGCGCCCGGCCAAGAGTGTTAGTTTCACTTATAATATTCATGAAAGTATTCCAAGAGCAAAAAATTAGAAATGGCAAAATGTCAAAGAGTAATGGTAAACTATGGTATCTGCATAGAACATGGAACGCTATGTGGCCGTGAAAAGTGGTGGTTGCAAATTGCTGGCCCTGTGGCTTACACATATAATCCCAGCTCTTTTGGATGCTTGAAGCAGGAGGACTGCTTGAGTCTTGAGAGTTCAAGACTAACCGTGGCAACACGGTTAGACCACTATCTTCACCAAAAAAAAAACAAAAAAAAGAATTTTTTTTTTTTTAATTAGCTGGGCATGGTGGCACATGCTTATAGTCCTAGCTACTCAGGAGGCTGAGGCAAGAAAGCCACTTAAGCCTGGGAGTTCAAAGTTACAGTAAGCTATGATTGTTTCACTGCACTCCTGATTGGACAACAGAGAGAAATCCTGTTTCTTAAAAAAAAAAAAAAGTTTACAAAGAGTATGTAACGTGAATAATAATAGCTGGGCATGGTGGCTCACACCTGTAATCTCAGCACTCTGGGAGGCCAAGGTGGGTGGATCACTTGAGGCCAGGAGTTCAAGACCAGCCTGGCCAACATGGCAAAACCTTGTCTCTACTAAAAATACAAAAATTAGCCAGGTGCCTGGACATAGTGCCTCACATCCCTAATCCTAGCACTTTGGGACGCTCATATCCCTAATCCCAGGAGGATTACTTGAATCCAGGAGTTCAAGACCAGCCTGGACAACACAGCAAGACACTGTCTCAAAAAAAAAAAAAAAAAATTAGCCAGATGTGGTGGCAGGAACCTGTAGTCCCAGCTACTCAGGGGACTGAGGCATGAGAATTGCTTGAGCCTGGGAGGCGGAGATTGAAGTGATCCAGATCATGCCACTGCACTCCAGCCTGGGCAACAGACCAAGATTCTGTCTCAAACAATAACGATAATAATAAAAATAAAACATTTTGTGAAAAGGTGTAATACAAAATCGTAACATATGGACTGGGCGCAGTGGCTCACACCTGTAATCCTAGCACTTTGGGAGGCCGAGGCGGGTGTATTACCTGAGATCAGGAGTTCAAGGCCAGCCTGGCCAATATGACGAAACCCTGTCTCTACTAAAAATACAAAAATTAGCTGGACGTGGTGGTGCATTCCTGTAATCCCAGCTACTTGGGAGGCTAAGGAGGGAGAATTGCTTGCACCCCGGAGGTAGAGGTTGCAGTAAGCCGAGATCATGCCACTGCACTCCAGTCTGCTCGAAGGGAGTGAGACTCTATCTCAAAAACAAAAAAAATAGTAACATGATAAAGTTAGGATTATACAAAAACAAACTTACAAGCCTGTGCACAAAAGTAAAATATATATCAAAATATCATTTGGTGTTTTTTGTTTTTTGTTTTTTTGAGACGGAGTTTAGCTCTTGTTGCCCAGGCTGGAGTGCAATGGCACGATGTCGGCTCACTGCAACCTCTGCCTCCCGGGTTCAAGCAATTCTCCTGCCTCAGCCTCCCAAGTGGCTGGGATTACAGGCACCTGCCACCATGCCCTGCTAATTTTTATATTTTTAGTAGAGATGGAGTTCACCATGTTGGCCAGGCTGGTCTCGAATCCTGACCTCAGGTGATCCACCCACCTTGGCCTCCTAAAGTGCCGGGATTATAGGCTTGAACCACTGTGCCTGGCCAGACATATCAAAATATTAATATTAAATGTGTTTGGGCAGTAATACCATGAGTTTTCTGTTTTACTTTTCTGTCTCTTGCCATTTTTTTCTTTGATAGTCATTACTTTTTTCTCCCTTTTTGAAAAACGTCAGGGTCACCACTCTATTCTTCTCACCCAGGTAACTATGGTCATGACTAGGCTTTGATGCAACTTGGAAATAAAGAAGCAGAGGTCATTTAGTGCCATTTCTCAAGGTGATTGAAGCAGCGTCTGTAAATTCTTCAGCCAAAGAAAAGAACTGAAGGAAAGGTGGAAAGAGAATGTCTTAGAAATTAGTATCCAATTAGGACAATATCTTCCCAGCTCGTTCAACTTGTTCAGGTGTTCACCCACATGATGAATAAGCTCATCACAGTTTGACCCAAGGTGGGGAGAGAAGAGAGACCTGTGTCTTACTTAAAGCCCTCCTCTCTCCTGGCGAAGGCACAGATGACTTCGTCTTTTACTCAGTGAACTGGATTTGTGGTGAGTAGGCTAACAGCAGAGAGCAGGTAAAAGAAGTGGCAGACAAGAGAGAATTCCTCATGCGCCATCCACAACTGATCCTTTGATTCACCAGTTATTGGGGAGAATATATGCCGCAGGGAAGACCCAGGCCTACCACATCTGCCTCAGGCTCCACCGATTTTTCACTCTGTGCTTGAGGTCCCTCCAACCGTGGCTCTGGGAAGAATAAAGATACAAAAAGGAAGGCATTCCTTGGAAAGTTAAACACAGTCAGCCGAGCGTGGTGGCTCACGCCTGTAATCCCAGCACTTTGGGAGGACTAGGCGGGCAGATCACCTGAGGTCAGGAATTCGAGACCAGTCTGGCCAATATAGTGAAACCCCGTCTCTACTAAAAATACAAAATTAGCCAGGCGTGGTGGCGGGTGCCTGTAATTCCAGGTACTTGGGAGACTGAGGCAGGAGAATCACCTGAACCCAGGAGGCAGAGGCTGCAGTGAGCCATAATCGTGCCACTGCCCTCCAGCCTGCGAGACAGAGTGAGATCCTATCTCAAAAAAAAGAAAAAAAAAGCCGGGCGCGGTGGCTCACGCCTGTAATCCCAGCACTTTGGGAGGCCGAGGCGGGTGGATCACGAGGTCAGTAGATCAAGACCATCCTGGCTAACATGGTGAAACCCCGTCTCTACTAAAAAATACAAAACATTAGCCAGGCGCAGTGATGGACGCCCGTAGTCCCAGCTACTCGGGAGGCTTAGGCAGGAGAATGGCGTGAACCCGGGAGGCAGAGCTTGCAGTGAGCAGAGATTGTGCCACTGCACTCCAGCCTGGGCGACAGAGCGAAGACTCTGTCTCAAAATAAAAAAAGAAAGAAAGAAAGCTAAATGCAGTCATCCAATGACCCAGCAATTCCACTTCTAGGTAGAGACCCGTGAGACCTGAAAGCAAGGACTCAAAGAGTTATTTTTATTACAGCGTTCGCAGCAGCATTATTCACAATAGGCAAAAGGTGGCAACAGCCCAGTGTCCTCTAACAGAGGAATGGATAAACAAAATGTGATGTAAACATGCCGTGGGATATTATTCAGCCATCAGAAGACATGGTGGTGCGGTTCATGCTACGACATGGATGAGTCTTGAAAACACAGTGCCAAGTGAAAGAAACTCGTCATGAGAGGCCACTAGATGAAATGTCCAGCACAGACAAATCCATAAAGACAGAAAATAGATGAGTGGTTCCTGGGATCTGGGGGATAGGGGAACCAGGAGTGACTGCTAAAAGACGAGGCTCTGATGCAACTTAGAACTAAAGATACAGGAGTCACCTGGTGCCAATTTCTCAAGGTGCTTAAAGTGGCTTTCTTTTGGCGGGATAAAAACGTTCTAAAATTAGATAGCGGGAACGTTGCACAGCTTTGTGAATATACCAGAAACCACTGAATTGTAGATTTTAAAAGGGTAAATTTTATAGTCAGTGAATTATCTCTCAATTTAATGTAAAAAGCTGACTGGGGGCCAGGCACGATGGCTCACACCTGTAATCCCAGCACTTTGGGAGGCCAAGGCTGGCGGATCGCCTGAAGTTAGGCGTTCGAGACCAGCCTGGCCAAGATGGTGAAACCCCTTGTCTACAAAAATACAAAAAATTACCTGGGCATGGTGGCGGGTGCCTGTCATTCTAGCTACTCGGGAGGCTGAGGCAGGAGAATTGCTTGAACCCAGGAAGCGGAGGTTGCAGTGAGCCGAGATTATGCCACTGCACTCCAGCCTGGGTGAAAGAGCGAGATTCTGTCTCCAAAAAATTAAAAATAAAACAAACACTGACTGGGGTAGGGGTGAGGGAATGAAGGTGGTTAGTACTGAGGTTATTCCAGGCACGCGGCTTCTGGCCCTCCATCTTACCCCCACTCCTCTTCCCACATGGAGAAGTTGGGGCTCATAGGAATCAGTCCTTCTCCAAACCACTGGCCTGCTGGGCACTCAGTAATGCCACGCCCACTCTGGACTCCCATAAAACCCAAGGGCTCTCTTTCTCTGCCTCCTGATCTACTGGTCACACAGGAGATTGGGGTAGAACTGGTGGCCTTCCCATCCCCCAGGGACTGAAAGGAGGAAAGAACAAATGAGATATAACCAAAAGGCCATAGGGAACAGGACACTCCACTCTGGCTTCCAGAAAGGAAAACTAAGACGGGAATGAGGCATAGAGGCCGGGGCAGGAAGGCATGAAAAGATGGAATAGGCAATTCCGGAGCTTAGCAGTAGGTGAGTGATCCAACTCCCTTGGTAAAACTGCTGGCATTCAGGTTCCAGATAAGAACTAGGCCAGGGGAGGCTGGGCGCGGTGGCCCACACCTGTAATCCCAGCACTTTGGGAGGCCAAGGCAGGTGGATCATTTGAGAATAAGAGTTCGAGACCAGCCTGGGCAACACAGTGAAACCCCATCTCTACTAAAAATTCAAAAATTGGCAGGGTGTGGTGGCGCATGCCTGTAATCCCATCTACTCAGGAGGCTGACGAAGGAGAATCGCTTGAACCCAGGAGGTGGAGGTTGCAGTGAACTGAGATTGCACCACTGCACTCCAACCTGGGCAACTGAGCGAGACTCTGTCTCAAAAAAATAAATAAAATAAGCTGGGCATGGTGGTGTGTGCCTGTAATGCCAGTTACTTGGGAGGCTGAGGCACAAGAATCACTTGAGCCCAGGAGGCAGAGGTTGCAGTGAGCTGAGATTGTGCCACTGCCCTCCAGGCTGGGTGACAGAGTAAGACTTTGTCTCAAAAAAAAAAAAAAAAAAGAAAGAAAGAAAGAAGAAAAGAAAAGAAAAGAAAGCTTAGAGCTGGGAGAGGCAGAAATCCTTGCTATTCGAAGGCCAACACGTTCATTTTAAAGCTCCTTCCCTTCCCTCCCCAGAGGTTTCTCCAAATTGAACCTCACTGCCTTCCCTCCCATCTTCCCCTACTCCTCCTAGCACCCAGCAGTCCCATTTTAACTGCTTTCACCTGAGCTCTTCAGAACTCAGAAGGATAAATTCTGCACATTTCTAAGATCCTGGAACCTAAGGCAGGTTCTTATGGCCCAGGGACTTTTCTCCCATGCCCACGCTTAATCTCTCAACCTTTAATCTTAGAAGGAGATTCTATTTCTTTTCTGCTTGACAAGCTAATATCAGTGTAAAGGAGCTCCAGGTAAAGAAGGAGGTCTACACTTAGCTCATAGTCCTGTCTACACTGACCAGTGCTCTCAGGGAGAGCCCAGCAATAGCAACAACTACCAAAAACCTTCCAATCTTACTGGCTCTGGCTCACCCACAGGAAAGGAATTGCTCAGGTCAAAGCCACAAGAGGCAGCCTCTTTAAACACTTTCCTCCCTAGATCTAGACTGCTTTCCTGTCGTCCTGAACCTGAACCTCCGCAGTCTACCAAGTCCCTGCCAAAATGAGGGCGGAGATACAAGAGCCTTAAACAGATGGTAGAAAGCATCAGCCGGGCTTAGGATTCAAAGGGTGGCAAAACAGGCTGAGTCTCCATGGTGATGGGCTTAATGGGAGAAAAACATTATTTGTTTTGCCACCCAGGGTGAAAATGGGAAAAAGGAAGAGATCAAACCCTCTTCAGTGGGGTAGGAGCAACCAGGAACACTTGAAATAAGGAGTAAGAGGTTAGAGAAAGGACTGGCTGGTGAACTCCTGTTATATTGTGTGAAATTTTAAGACAGAAAGAACAACGACGAGGCTGGCCAAGAGGAAGACACACAAGAAAGGGACCCAGTGGCAGGGCTGCTGAACGTCCGTGGCTGGGGGCGTCACTTAGCCCCTGTTTCCTACCCAGAAGCAACAGTGCCTGCTCCCCAGCCCTAAAACGCCTCCAAGCCCCTCTGACTTTCCCCACCCTCCACTGCTAAGCATCCTCTACCCCAGCAAGTACCCACCAGGCTCCTCCTTGGGGAGCTCAGCCTGCGGCTCTGGCTCACTGACAGCCAGGGCATTCCCCTGCTCCTCTGTGGCCACAGCAGCCTGAGCGGCCCGCCCTGACCGGCTTGCCCGGGAGCTTCCTCGGCCACTCGATCGCTGCTTCTTTTCAGCTTTGCTGGACATCGTGCAGGCAAAACCTACAGGTACACAGGAGTGGAAAGTCCACAACCAGATACCACCCCCAAACCAGCCCCCTGATACAAGCAGTCCCCTTTGAATTCATAAATTGACTGAAACTCAATATGATCATCTTTTCTGGTGGTACCTACACCCTGCTCCATTAACCACAAGGGCTCTGTATTCCACAGAGGCCTGGGAGGCCTTGCTGTTCTTCCCTAAGATATCCTACTGTCTTCAGGACACTGGGTTAAAAATCAAAGTCAGTCCCTCAAGGCACTAGGAATAAATGGCAGTTAAAGACGATGACCAGGCTGGGTGCGGTGGCTCATGCCTGGAATCCAAGCACTTTGGGAGGCTGAGGCGGATGGATCACCTCAGGTCAGGAGTTCAAGACCAGCCTAGCCAACGTGGCAAAACCCCATCTCTACTAAAAATACAAAAAAATAGCCAGCTGTGGTGGTGTGCACCTGTAATCCCAGCTACTGGGGAGGCTGAGGCAGGAGAATTGCTTGAACCCGAGAGGCAGAGGCTGCAGTGAGCCAAGATCACACTACTGTACTCCAGCCTGGGTGACAGAGTGAGACTCTGTCTCAAAAAAAAAAAAAAGAGGCCGGGCGCAGTGGCTCAAGCCTGTAATCCCAGCACTTTGGGAGGCCGAGACAGGTGGATCACGAGGTCAGGAGATCGAGACCATCGTGGCTAACACCGTGAAACCCCGTCTCTACTAAAAAATACAAAAACTAGCCGGGCGAGGTGGCGGGCGCCTGTAGTCCCAGCTACTCAGGAGGCTGAGGCAGGAGAATGGCTTAAACCCGGGAGGCGGAGCTTGCAGTGAGCTGAGATCCGGCCACTGCATTCCAGCCTGGGCAATAGAGCGAGACTCCGTCTCAAAAAAAAAAAAAAAAAAGAAAGAAAAGATGGCCAAATAGACACCCCACTAATGAGGATTTAGAACCTCTATCTCTGCCCCAGGGTATGAGAACATAAGATAATCAGGAAAAGATCTATCAAGCTGAAGTGCAGTTACCCAAACCCTCATCCACTCTAACCTCCAGGACCATGAATGAGTGAGAGAGACCCAAGGAAGGGGTGCACATCCCCCACCCTCTGTCACTGTTCAATCATTCAAGCAAACCAAGATGATTTTCCTATGTACCTCTTTTCCTCCCAAGTTAAATGGAAAAATGCTCCTCCCAACCCCACTAAAATCTGCAACATCTGTTAACAAAGAAAAACAGTATTTGCCACCTGGCTCTTTGGCTTTCAATTCCTGAGGGGCAGGAACACTGCTTTGTGTGTACTGAGGTCTCTCAGCATAGTTGGCTGAGGAACTGTGTGCTAACTGTTAAGATCAGTCAGGATCATTTATTTGACTCAAAATGCCCTGAGAACAGATTGGAAGCAAGAAGGACAAAAGTCATTCAATCATAAATTTAAATTGTGTAATGAGGAAAAAGCAGTTGGGGCACGAGGAAGGCCACAGTGGTGCCTCTCTCAGAAAGGTAGGCTGGCAGGAAGCGGGCATCTCGGGCAGGTGCTCAGAATCTCAAGGGTAAAAGTTTGAGGCGCTGGGCACTCTCTTTTCATTCAACTGCAGCCTAATGCCACCTGTGGCTCTCCTTCCTCATCCCCACAGGCTGCCACAGGCATTGATCTCTGGTTATGAATTTCAAACTTGAAGGATTTGTACTTTGCTCCAAGGAAAAACGTTCTGTTAGGCCAACAAATCAATAAAACCAACCACAGCAAGGAGGCTTCCTCCATCAGTCTCCAGGGAAGCGTCAAGCTGCGCTTTCCTGCCTCAAACTGGAGCCTGAGGCGCACGTACTGTGGGATTCACCACGCGTTCCCACACCGCAGGCCCCAGGAGGAACTGCTCTGCTAACCCAGGGCTTACTCTATTACTAGGAAATACCGCAGGGTCCAGGCTTTCTCCTTAAACTGGTTACCAGCAGGCAAATTTCCCCTCAAAATCGCTTTTCCCCCCAACTGTCAACTGCCCCTTCTCCTCCCCCTCCCCCACACAACTATTCCTTGCTCCGCCTCCCTCCACACTGCCTCTTCTCCCCCACAAGTGTCCCTTCCTACCCCGACACTACTGCCCCTTCTCCCCAGCACTCCTTCCGTCCTTCCCTCTGCCCCCGACACACACCTCGCCACGCTGACCCTCTCCTCCCTAGACCGACCGATGGGCCACTCTGACTAAGAAGTTGCCCAGCGCGGCCTTCTCGGGCAGGCGTCTGCACGCGTCCCCATAGCAACCCCGGGCAGGGAGGGGCGACCGGCCGGTGCGCGGCTCCACGGAGCCCGACTCCTCCGCGCAGGCGCCTTGGATCCCCGCTTCCCGGCCCCACCCCGCCCAGGTCTACCCCTCAGGGACCCGGGGCTTGAAGGCTCCGGGACTAAGGGAAAGTAGCCACATCTGGCGAGCCGGAGGTGCGGGGGGCGGGGGCTGGTGTCAGGACCCAGCTGGAAGGGCTGGGGCGAGAGACAGTGAGCTACCGCCTCGCAGGACATTGAAAAAGGCAAGGGGAACCCAAGCGCCCGACCCTGCGCCCAGGTCTGTGCGCCCCAGCCGGAACGGGTCCAGCAGATGGCGCCGGGCGCCCCGCCGGCGAGGCGTATTCGCGATCTAGAAGGCGTTCCAGGATTTCCAGGCAGCCGTGGCTGCAGCTGGATCCGGGGGAAAAACCGGGGCTGGAGCACCCTTGCCCTCCTGCTTCTTCCCCTTTCTTAGTTCGGATTGGGGTCTAGGATTGCGGGGCGGCGCGGGGCGGGGAAAGGGAGGGAAGACTGGAACTGGAGTTTTGGGAATCTGAGGATTGGCTTTCGAAAGCGTCGCTGATTTTTGGGGGGGACGAGAGGCGGGGACTCCCTGGGGAAGGTGACCGGGCCTGGGAGGGGCTTCGCTCTCCATAGGAACAAAGGCTGCGTCGTGAGAGAGGAGGCGAGAGGGGAGGGCTATGAGGGCCGGGGCAGATCTCCAAGGATGCCAGGGGGCGCTGCGGGCCGGGGCTGCTAGACGGCGCCTGGAGGACCGCTATACCTGGGGCCGGGAGGAGCTTTGGGGAGACCTGGGAAATACAGGGAGGAAGCCGAGTCGGGGGATGGGAAGGCGCCCTCCCTGCTTCCATCAATAGTGCCTAATTAAGACAAAGCCAGCAGCGAGCCCACTGATTACATTTCCATGAGGAACGAAGTTGATGACATTTTCTTTGCTGGATGAGGAGAAGAGAAGCTGGCACCTCAGTTTCCCCTTTTTCTGTTTGGCGTTCACACCTAACAGATCTCATTATGCCAGTCTGGCACTGCCAGGAGTGGCAGTCCCTGGTACTCCTGAAGAGCAAGTGGATTAACCACACCCTAACCCAGCCCTGACCTCACCCTCCCACCTACCCTATCTTTATTCCCAGAAGTGTCAACCCTTTCCCTCCCCCCCGACCCCCAATGATTCCTCCTGCCCAGCCAGACTCCTGTTGCTGACAGCAGGAATGGAAGGAGAGGAGTCCCACCCACCCCAAAACCAGCTGCACAGCAAGCACAGCTAAGATGGAACGTGGAGGTGTTCCTCTAGCCAGATAGGCCATGGGTGGCAGACAGAGGTGATGTGATTGGCCAGAACCCCTAGGGAAAAGTCCCAAAGGAGTGAAAATTTGCTGGAGTCGTGGGGTGGGGAGCCTCAGGGGCAAGGTTCTTGGATCCCTCTGGGAAAGGAACTTTGCACAGACCCTATTTATTTTCTTAAACCCCCCTCCCCAACGGTGGCTGTTCCTTCCGAATCCCAGCCCCCCACATTATGCTAAATAGGTAATCAAACATCTCGCTTTGCTAATTACTGCTCAATCCGATTAAACGCTGCTGAAGCTCATCAACAGAGGTGGAGGTAGGGGGAAGGGACAAAGGCGAGACAACCACAGCTAGCTATGATGGGGGTCTTGTCCCCAGGGGTTCTTAGGGGATAGAGAAACAGCCAGGGTTGCAAGACTGAGTACATCCCAAAGGAAAGGGCAGAAGAGCTGTAACCTCAAGACTCAGCCTTGCTGCACCTCCCAGCCATGGGCCTTTTCCTCCTCCCAGAACCTTCATTACCCTCCGAACCCAGGCATCCGGCCATTCCCACAGCTCCCCACACACATCCCTGTCCCAGATTTAATAAGTTCTGTTCTCTCATTGTCAATATTTGATTTCTCAGAGCCATCTCCACGGAGAGGGGGTGGGGGGCCTTTCCTTGCCTCCCCCCTACTTTGGCCCTCTTTTGCTCACCCCCAGTCTCTTTGTGCCCCCAACCTTCTCTGAACTTGCTGACTTAATGAAATGATATTAAAGTCTTAAGCAAGTCCAAAAGAATGGTTGTTATGGTGAAGGGAGTGGGCAGAACGCCTGGGTCCCCGAGGGGAGCAAGAGCTGAGGAGGGGGAAGGGGGGCCAGAGGCTAAGGTCTAGAGACCCCAGTCCCTAGTGGGGAACAGCAGATTTGGGGTGAGCTGGGGGCCAGACCTCTGGATCTTGACTGGAAGCAGGGGATGAGGAGTGGGGACTAGGAGAAGGTGGAAAGAGAGGACATTCCAGGGGTCAGGGTCTCGGCCTGCTGTCCGGATCATCCATCAGAGACAGAGGCCAGGGGGGACAGGGCCTCTATGCCAGCAGCCTCCCTGCCGACTGTGCCCTGGGCTGGTCCCATGAGAACCAGAGTAGATTGCTCTACAGCCTGAGTCAGCCTTCTCCCCCAGCAGCCCCCAACAGGTGATTTGTAGCTGATGCTCCCACCATGGCAGGGTCCAGGACAGTCACTCCACGACATGAAGAACTGTCTCTTCCAGGACAGAAGAGAACAGAGGCCAAGGAAAGGGAAGCCAAGTGCCCCTTCCACCTCCCCCACCTAACACCATCTCCCCTGGGGACCCTGGCCCAGCCCCAGTCCCCTTGGGGTGGTGGGAATGCAAGGACATTTGGCTGGGGCTGATTGATGAGGGAGGAGGCAGCCACCGGGCACTGAGGCTGCTGTTTGCTGAGCACACAGATTCCTCCCCACTCACCAGCTGCCGCCCCCTGAAGCTGCTCAGTCTCCCCCCGACGTCACCCCACCAGCCACTGGGGTTGCAGTGCCTGAGTTTCTGATGGCAACTGGAGGAAGAGGGAGAACCAGGAAACAGAACGCTTCGATTCCCTGTGGGAACTGGGGGTACCTGGGGCCGGGTACCCTCAGAACTCCCTTCAGAACTCCACTTTCCCTGCCACCTTTCAAGTAGCTCTCTGGCTGCGCAGTTGTCATTCCCATTCATTGTGGCCTTTTTCATCCCCCCACCCAAGTCTCTCAGCCTATGCCAGCCAGCCTCCTGCCTCCAAACCATCCTGTGACATTTCTCCCGGGTCTCAAAACTCTCCCAAGCCCCGTGTCCGCGGTGGCCCACATAGCCCCTTAGGAAGCGCCATTTTTCATTCTAATTAAAATTCCAGATGTGATGTTAATCGTTCACCATTAGAAATTCCCACTGCAGGCCGGGCGCGGTGGCTCAAGCCTGTAATCCCAGCACTTTGGGAGGCCGAGACGGGCGGATCACGAGGTCAGGAGATCGAGACCATCCTGGCTAACACGGTGAAACCCCGTCTCTACTAAAAATACAAAAACTAGCCGGGCGAGGTGGCGGGCGCCTGTAGTCCCAGCTACTCGGGAGGCTGAGGCAGGAGAATGGCATAAACCCGGGAGGCGGAGCTTGCAGTGAGCTGAGATCCGGCCACTGCACTCCAGTCCGGGCGACAGAGCGAGACTCCGCCTCAAAAAAAAAAAAAAAAAAAAAAAAAAAAAAAAGAAATTCCCACTGCAAGGCCAGGCACGGTGGCTCACACCTGTAATTCCAGCACTTTGGGAGGCCGAGGTGGGTGGATCACCTGAGGTCACGAGTTCAAGACCAGCCTGGCCAATGTGGTGAAACCCCATCTCTAGTAAAAATACAAAAAATTAGCTGGGCGTGATAGTACATGCCTGTAGTCCCAGCTACTCAGGAAACTGAGGCACGAGAATTGCTAGATCACGCCACTGCACTCCAGCCTGGGCTACGAAGCGAGACTCTGTCTCAAACAAACAAAAATTTCCCACTGCCACCCCTTGCCCCATTCCCCTTTCCCTAAAAACCCCCAACACAAACACATAAACACACACACACACACGCACCCCTCGGGCTGAATAGTATCCCCCAGCTGCCTTTATTTGGAAGAAGGGCAAAGTCTGAGCTTCACTGTACGGCTCAGCCCCAGGACAGCCTCAATCCTATGCGGTTTGGGGATGGCCGGGGGACAGCTCTCGCTTCTGTGGTCCCAGCCCTCTTGGTTCCTTTACTTCCGCTCTGCCTGATTGCTCTGGACTCAGTGAGCAGCTGTGCCACAGCCCCCAAAAAAGCTCAGAGCATCATCCTTGCCCTCCCAGAGCTTAAACTTCAGTCGAGGAAAACGCAAGTCACAGACACACAAGAAACAAAAAGCAGGGAGATGGGAGACTGAGTAAGATCAACTTCCTTAACGTGGATCCCAGACCCTAAGTGACTTACTCCCCCTCCAGGCCGAGGCTAGGGAAAAACAAGACACATCTGAAACATGCATGTGGTGGTGACGTCCTTCTTACTGTTCCCAAACACAACCACGATCTCACCTCTGTGCCCGTGCACTCGCTGTTCCTCTGTCTAGCATGCCTTTACCCAGCGTGCATGGCTTACTCGTGTCTCATGGCTTAAAGTCCTGATCAACAGCACCTCTTTCAGAGGGACCTTCCTGACCTCCTCATCTAAAGCAGCTCCAGGCCAGGCGCGGTGGCTCATGCCTGTCATCCCAGCACTTTGGAAGGCCAAGGCAGGCGGATCACCTAAGGTCAGGAGTTCGAGACCAGCCTGGTCAACATGGTGAAAACCCAACCCTACTAAAAGAAATTAGCTGGGCGTGGTGGCGGGCACCTGTAATCCCAACTACTTGGGAGGCTGAGGCAGGAGAATCGCTTGAGCACGGGACGTGGAGGTTGCAGTGAGCTGAGATCATGCCACTGCACTCCAGCCTGGGCAACAGAGGGAGATTCCAAGAAAGGGAGGGAGGGAGGAAGGAAGGAAAGGAGGGAGGGAGGGAGGGAAAGAAACTGTAATCAAAGAGAAAGAAAGAAAGAGAGAGAGGGAGGGAGGGAGGGAGGGAAGGGAAGGAAGGGAGGGAGGGGAGGAAGGAAGGAAAGATGTTACTCTCCATCCTCCTCATCCTGTCATTCTGTTTTGTTTATATCCCTTTTCACACCTGTAATTGTATTATTTCATTCCCCACCTAAATATGGGCTTTGTGAAAGCGGGGGTGGGGGGGGTGGGGGGGGTGGGGGGGGTGGGCTTGGCCTTACTCACCCTGTCCTCCCAGCGCCTGAACCGGTGCCTGAAACAAAGTAGCATTTAACCTGCTGCTGAGTGAGTGAAGGAACAAACCAATGAACAAATGTCTTCCTGTGCCTGTAGTCGTTTTGGTGTAGTTGTTACTCTAAGAATATGTGTATTTGTCCCCACAAAGCAAATAGGATGGCATGTGTTGTTCTGCGTGGAAGTCACCAGCATTTTCAAATAGCTCTAAAGACACCCAAGTCACTACACATGTGAAAGGCTGTTGGTCTTGTGCTGTTCAAGCGGGGCTGCGGGGAGTCTCTGGATGCCAGCGCTCTGAGGGGGGCGTGTCCCAGGCGCTGTGCAGTCTGTGCTGTTCCTCTCCCCGGCTGTGCATCTGTCCCCAGGTGTCTTCCTGTCTCTCAGCATGTTATGATGTCTTAGCTGCTTTGGTGTGGTGCTTGTCTGTCACGGAGACTATTTATCCCCACGTCTCTTCCCTCTTGTCTCTCCACCTGTGCCTCTAGATGTAGGTGGAGGGGGAGTGTCCCTGAGCTCCCTTGCCCCTCACACACCGCCCTGCCCCAGTCTTGGACCCCTCCCTTTCTCAGTGGGCCCTGTTGCTGGGCTCTGGGTTGCCATAGTGACGGTTGCCAAGTCCCTGAGGCTGATAGCCAGCGATGGGGCTGTCGGCTCCATCCACGCGGGAGGCTGAGGGGGGCTTCCCATTGTGTAGAAAAGGGGATGTTGCCATGACAACCAACCTCCACTAAGGGGCAAGGACCAGCCTTTCCACCCCCCACGAGCCTCCCCACCTCGGGCAGCTCCAGTGTGGGCTCAGAAGACAGAAGTAAATTCCAGACAGCCCAGCACCTGGTCTCCCAGCTTTCAACTCTCCTCCTGCCGTGCCTGCACCTCTCAAGACCCAGGCATCTTGCTCAGACAGGGAAGGGGAGGAGCGGGGTCCCACAGGACAGAAGAGAGGAAGGGGGACCCCTTGACCTCCAGGCAGATGGGAGACAGCGGGAGGGGACCTAAAGTCAGGGGAGGGGCAGGGAGGGCAGAGGTTGTGACCCCTGCTGACTCGCTCCAGTGATGCTCCTGACGGCTGCTTTTGTGGTTGGAGAATGGGGCTAAGTCTAGGGGGCTGGACACCTGGACTTTTCCGGGGAGAAGAGCCTTGGTTGTGGGTATACAGGGAGCCAGGGAATACGCAGCTTGATGCCTGGGTCCCTGAGTCCTTCCTACTTCCTTCTGGTCAGCCACATCCCTTCTCCTCATGAGTCCCCAACAGCAAAACTTCTCAAGTGCCTTGGGTAGGGATGGAAGGGAATAGACTTCAACATGTGAACATGTTCTTACCGCTTTGATCCTAATTGCAACTTGCCCTGTCTCCGGTGCTTTAGCTTAGCAAGACACTCAGACTGTCCCCATGGACGAACTGGCAACCCCACTCCTGCCTGCGTTACTCTCTCCCTCTCCTAGAGATGACACCTTCCTCTGCCTTCTCACCCAGCCCGTTTTCCCCTCCCCAAGCACTGCCGACCTCACCACTCCAAATTAGCCCTATCTCTACCCACCCCCCTTGGTTGGTTTCATGCAATCCAACCCTTAGCTAGAAAGCCATTCTAACCAAGCCTTTGTCCCAAATCAAGTCTAGTCATTCTCCAGCCTTCTTGTTAACTTTTGAAGTTTTTTATTTTTATTTTTTTGGTTTTTGTTGTTCAAATTTCCCTTTTACAGTAAAACTATTGAGGTGACGGCATACCCCGCCACCATGGCAATATCAACTTCCTGTTTCCCAGAAGGAGCGATTAGAAAAATCAGGAAGGAGCTGGGAACTACAGCACCAGAGAGGTGACTTGACCTCTGGTGGACAAAGCAACCATCTTGGCTGGTGATTGAGGTGGCCAACCTGGTGCCCAACAGCAGCTTTGATCTAATAAAACTGAGCTGGGAGGAAACTGAGGCAACACCCAATTGCACACTAGAGGGCAGGAAGTGGTATCAGCTGGTCACTATGGAAACGGGCCTTTGCTAAATACCACCACCGTCAGCTAGACCAGCCAGTAGGCCACCATTTTGGTCACTAAGAAGGGAACTGTGTTGAGTCTGAAAGGAGTCAGAAATGGAGGATGGAATGAACAAGACAGCCATCTGGGTTACTCGGGAGAACACATGGATTCTTGGGGTAGTACTGTTGATGAACAGAGATTATATTGGGATATGGAAAGGAAAGAACAAGACAAATTGGGCCTGCCACAGCACATGGCAGTCATCTTAGCTGTCCTAAAATCAGCACAGAGCACAAGGGAAGGGAGATCTTGGGAAGTGCCACTGAAGACTGGGAAAAGTCCTTCTCGGTCCACCTCTATCGTCTTACAGTCAGTAAGTTCCAGCTTCCTCCCGAAAGGAAGTTCTTCCCGCCCTTCTTCTCCACAGAGTAAGAACCATCCACCTCCCACCCCCCGATCCCCCAGACTAAGCCACTTGGAGTTCCAGCCAGACCACTTCCTGTTTCAGAAGTGCTACTTCCTGTCCTGGATGAAGGCACTTCCAGTTCCTGCTGCACTGCTTCTGCTACTTCCCAGGCCATTTCTGTCCGGGCCTGGTCACCTCTTGTCTGGAGCAAGTCACTTCCGGTCCCAAGTGGCCCATTCAGCATCAGAACAAGTCCATGTATGTCCTGACCGGTTCATATCTTGCTATTGGCCACTGGACAAAACGGGACACTTCTTCTCATGGTAGCTGTCATGACCCAACCGCCCCAAATGGCTGGAGTAAGTATGTAGAGGCCTGGGCCAGGACAGAGAAGGGAGCCCTGCTGCCCATGGCCTGAGCTGGGGTGGAGTGCCAGAGCCTTCCCCATAAGGCCCCCATTTTTGGCAGACTGAGGGGAGTGGTTGGTTTGAGAGGTCAGAAGGGGAGCTGAAAGCTAAGGGGAGAAATGCTTTGATGCCCCTACCCAGGAGATGGGAGAGGCACAGGATAAGAAGCCAAGAGGGTGAAAGGAGATGGGGGGGAGGATGCTAGGGAAGAAGACCAGACCTAGAGAAGGGAGGGAAAGAATAAGAGATAGAGAGAAGAGAAAACCGTGAGAGGCAGAAAGAAGGCGGTGCCAACCAAAAGGTGGGCTGTTCCCACCCCTAGCTCTGGGTGGGTGAGGGGGACAAGGATGCCTGGGTCATGGTCAGAGAGGAGGCTGAGCCTGTGCTCCTCCCTAAGGAAATAGGATCCAGGGACACTGAGACAGAGGGGGACACCCACGGCCAAACGGGATGGCAGGAGGTGGGGCAGTGAGAATCCTAAGGAATCCTAAAAATGGAGATGAGGACAGCACCCAGGAGGAGTGAAGGGGCTGGGGGAGCACAGGGGGCCGAGGAGATGTTAGAGGTGCCCCTCAAACCAGGAATTAAACTGGGGGAGCACCCAAGAAGGGCTGGATTCAGGAGAGTCACATGACAGAAGCCCTCATACCTTGTAGTAGATATTTGGAGGGCTCTGAGGGGGCCCATCCTGCACGATATACACAGGATGCCCATAGTCACCACTCACCTTCTCATAGTGGGGACAGAAGGGGGGATCTGCAGCCCCGCCGCCCCGCAGAGCTATCCCTAGCTCCCCGGGCTCAGCCTCCCGAGGTCCCATCCCACCTCCACCCCCCAGGCCCAGAGACCCTCCCCTCCCGAAGGAGCCAGGACCAGGGTGGCGACTCTCCGAAGGCTTGGCCCGCCGTCTCCGCCAACACATGGCACCCCCAGCACCTGCCACGCCCAGCAAGAGCAGCGCCAGCCCCCCTGCTGCCCCAGCCACTGCGGGCATGCTGGGAGGGGGCAGAGGGCCTTCAGCACCCCGGGAGGTTGCATTGCTGGTGGGGTCACCTGGCAGGGAAGGGGTGAAGGAGAAAAGAGGGGGAGGGACTGAAGGAACCACCTGGACATCTGGACACCCAACCCTGGGGGTCCCCATGGGCTTCCCTTATAGGGCCCAGGCCCCTTGGGGACCCCACCTCCCCTCCCCCGCTGAACCCCGCTCAGAATCCAGGTGTCCAGCCCTTCAGCTTCCTGCCACGGAGTCCTCCCCACTTCTCTGACAGCACTGATTGAAGCACTGACTTGGCTAATTAGTTCTAATTGAGTCTTTTCCTCATTTGGCTTCCATTCCCCTCCCACCCTCCCATCCTCTCTTCTCCTCTTTCCTGTATCACCGCCCCCAAAACTGAAGAGGGAGGGAGGGTGACAGCAGGGCAGCTGGGGTCTGAGAGCAGAGGAAGCTGGGGAAGGCGGGGAGCTAGCCCCTGGTTCCTACCTGGCATGTTCTCCTTCCCAGGCTCCAGGCTGTGGGCTGCCCCTCGGTCTCTTTCCATGGGCATTTCAGACACAGGTTTTCGGGGGGCAGCCCCTCCTCGGGGACCTGGAGATGAGGAAGGCCCAAGAGAGGAGCTGAGACAACTGCCCCTGACCATGATCGTACTGCCCAACATCCCTTCGCGCCCAGGAGGTGTCCCCCAGCCCCACTCACTTTGTCCCACTCGGAGAAGCACCTTCATGCCTCTGGTTAGGCACACACCTCCCTGCAGGCTCTCCAGGCCCTCCCGGGTCCCATCCGATGTGGCTGGGAGAGAAAAGTCAGAGGAAGAGGTTGGCACTCCAGAGTCTAGCCCCAATTCTGGCCCCACGCCCTGGTGTGAACACTGCCTGAGGGCACTGGGATCTCCCTCTTGGCTGCAAGGGTCCCCCTCCCTCTCTGCTCAGTATCAGGAGCAGCCCCCCACTCAATCGTGCCCTCTGCCCAGCAGTACCAATGATGTAGTAATCGTGGTGTGAGCGGAACTCGTGGCCCCAGAGGTTAGGGCTATACTCCTGGAACTTGATGGTGAAGCGGAGATCCAGGTCTGGGCGATCACAAGTAAGAAGGAGGTTTGGGGCAGGGGGTGCCTCACAGCGCCGGCCCTGGGCACCCCCTACCAGGTACAGCTTGTAGAACTCATAATTAGGAGAGGAGTGAGGGCCAGGAGGCCGGGCCCGGGGGCAGAGCAGGTCTAGCCGGTCCCCGATCTGAGGGTACAGCACATAACCACCCTCTGCCTGGAACCTATGGGGAGGAGGGTAAGGTGGACAAGGAAGAGATGTCAGAGGCCTGGCCCCCAGAGCTTTCCTCCCCTCACCCTACAACCTTCCAGGACAGCAGTTCTCAGCTCAGGCCTGCCCGCCTTTGTCTGAGTGGAAAGTCAGTTCTTATAGAGCAGGCACCAAGGACTCTGTGCGTTCACATTGGAAGCAGCAGGAAGCCAGGCTCAGAGGTCTCCTGCCCCTTGGTGTGCCCAAATGCACTCTTCAGCCCGCCCTCACCACATGCACACTGCCATCTCCCGCTCCATCACCAGCCCCGTTGCCATGGCAACAGGATGCCAGTTACCAAGGAGCTGGCCTCTCTGGAACCACACAGCCCACCCCTCCCAGGTGATTTCACTATTCCATGGCAGCCAACCATGGGGGCAGAGCCTCCCCTCCTCCAGGCCACCACTGAATTTCCGGGATTTCGGGGCAAAGGGCGCGGGTCAGGGAGGGCCTGTGTGGAGGGTGGTCCAGACCAGTGTCCTAAGTTAGCCAGCTAATAAGACAGAAGGCAAATGCCTGGTTTGGTCATGACCATCAATGGGGCTGATAGGAACCAGGGTCTAGGGAGCTGCTGCCTGAGTCATTCTCCCGCTCAGAATCACACTGGGTCTTAGACTCCTGGGGCAAGTGCTTATTGCTTTGGAAAGGAAAGGAGTTGACTTTTCTAACCACAACCAACACTCTTCACCATCTCCTTGGCCAGTGCACCCAGGCATCCACTGTCCCAGCACAGCCACAACTTGCCAACCCCTGCAGCCCCTTCCTGGACATTAATAGCTGAGACAGGGTCTCAGGACTGGGTCCCAGGGGGCTGCCACTTGATATCTTCCCAGACTCCCAAGTGTCCCACTCCTACCCCACATCCAAAAGAACCCCCAGGACACCCTAACTCCCTTTTCTCTACCCTGTGAAAACAAGCTTAGGTTCTCAGGCTACACACCTGATACTCACATTGCAGCTGGGAGTTGGCGGGTAGGTGACTGAGTACAGAAAAGACATTGAGATTATACCCAAAGAGATCCGGGAAAAAGAGAGGGAGGGATGGCAGGGCAGAGAAGTGTGAGGGAGGCTGGGAAGTAACGAGAGGAACAATAATCCTAGCTCTCCTTTAATGAGCACAGAATACATTCAAACACCTGACCGCTAATACTCATAATAGCTGTAAGGATTGAGGATACAAACTCAGAAAGGTTAAGTGACATGCCCAAGGCCACACAGCTGAAAGTGGCAGAGCTAGGATTAAGACCAAGGATTTCATGAGCTCCAAAGCCCACCCGCTTCCCATAGCCTCACACAGTCCCCCCAGGGAAGTAGGAATTTTTCAAAACATAGAACTCTTTTACGAGCGGGAAGTGGGATCTGCATGCAGGCAAAGGACCCAGATGACCTGCTGAAGGGTCTGTCCTACCCAGCGTGGCTTGAAGTTTCATCTGACCCCTGGCCTCTTTTCAGAGCAAAGCAGGCATGCCACGGAACAGAGGGTCTGACAGAAGAGTTTGCAGCAAAGATGGGGGTAGGAGGCAATGGAGTCCTCAGGACTCCAGATGCAAAAGGGAAGGAAGGAGGGTTCGGGGACTCGAGGCTGCTTCCAGAAAGAGACCCGCAAGCCAGGAAGGCAGGAATATGTTCTGGCTGGGAAATCGTTCAGCCAACAGTTCACCGACCCTCTGGCTGTGGGGAAGAGTTGGGAGACAGACTGTGAAGTGAGTCAAGGAGCCTTGGGGAAGTTGTCCCCAGAGCCCCCAAATGGAACCCCCTTGCCTTCCATCTCGGATGCCCAGTCCCTCTGGGGGAGGGAGGCACCCTGCCCTGCCTTCCCTTCAGCCACTCGCAGCACCTAATCTGCAGCTCTCTCCTGAGAGCTGACAGTAACCAGGCTCCCTCCAAGCCCAGCCCCCGGCGCAGGCCTCCCACAGATCCAAATACCCACCTCACTGCCCTCCAGGCTACCCATGAACTTTCTTCTCCTTGCCCTTTGGGGTCTCCAAACTCCTGACATCCATAGCACCACCCGCATCCAGCTCTGCGTGGGACCTGGAGTCTGGCTCCCAAGATCACCTGTCTAGTAACTCGTCACACATCAGAGCACCAGCACCTTCCCTCCCGCCTCCTCCCTGCCCACAGAAGCCAGCCCCCAAGTCCCCAAAACTTCCCTACCCACTGCCCTAGGATCTGGGGTCTCCCCAGCCGCAGGCCGCTCACCTCTTATTCGCCGAGTTCCAGTAGACAGGCTCCAGGCTGAGCCCAGACACCAGCTCCAAAACCCCTAACAGCAGCAGGGCCCCGACTCGCACGCCCCCCGGCCCAAAATGGGGGGGCCCCATGACCCCGCCAAGGCCTGGGGGGCGGGGCACCAACTCCCCCAAAGTCGCTCACCCCCCGGGGTGGCTGCCTTGGCTGCCTGGCTCTTCAGCCCGGACCACCCCAGTAGCTGATGCCCCCAGCGCCCACGCGGACCTGCTTCCTGCTGTGCCCGCGCCCCCGCGGCAGAGCGCTCAGCCCCACCAGAGCCCTTCCAGGGGCCGTCTGCAGGCGCCCTACGCGCCCCCGGCCCACGCGCCAGCACCCCGGGATCTGTGAGCCCGCCTAAGTGGGGGACTGGGGGAGCCGGGGGCCAGGCGGGGGCGGCATGGGGCGCCGGACCAGGGAGCGAGGAATGGGGCGCCGAGCCGGAGCCCCAGCCTCGCCAGGATTGAGGGCAGCGGGCTAAGGGAGGAAACCAGTCCCGAGCCCAGGAGGGGGGAGTTAAAGGAGAGGCGGGGATGGGGAGAGGATGGTGGAGGGAAAAACCGGAGCTGGAGCTCGAGGCGGAGCGGGCGGCAGCATCCCGCGGCCCACGCCCCCCACACCTCCCTCACCTCGCGCACCTCCCGCCCGCCGCCCCGCCTCAGCCCCCGGCGCGGACTCTCACGCCCCCTTTGTCTCTCCGAGCCTCTGGCTCCGGCTGAGTTCTGCCCGGCTCCCCTCCTGCCCTCCGATCGCCCAAGCTGCTGGAATCTTCCTCTCTCGAATCCAGAAGCGCTCTCGCCCTCTCCACCCCGAGGAACCCACCCCTTTCGCTCCCGCAGCCTTCTCCTCCATCCCAAAACAACACCGCTGTTCCCGGCAGGTCTGGAGAGAATAATAATAACCTTGAAAGCTTGGCACTTTACAAACTGCGGCGGAGCTGATCGTCACGACTACCTGTGTGAAGTGGGAGGGGCAGAGCTAACGATCCCATTGCAGAGATGAGGAAACTGAGGCTCAGGGAGGCCCCATGACTTGCCCAAGGTCACACAGGAAGTCTGGGATAAAGCTAGAAACCAAACCCAGGCTGCGCAACTTCCACTCTTGGGGTCTCCTTTGTCACCGCTCCATGGACCATGTGCTGTTGTTACCTGGGGGGTAGTGAAAAATAAAGAGTTCAAGGGATACACTTGGGCCTTTCCTAGATGGCTGGGGGGAGAAGCGGGGCTGGGAGAAGGGGCGTACCTACAACCCCAAACCGGCACTGCGCAGGAAGGGCTGTTTCCAATTATCCTGGGGGAAGGGAGGAGTTGCCTTTTCGGGTGTAAGAGCCCTGGCTTTCAGCACCTCTGGGCAGGAGTGACATTCCTCTCCCTCTCAAGCCTCCACAGGCCTTTCGTCCCCTCCCTTTGATTGTGAGGTCTAAAATCACATCCCCTGCTGGCGGTATTTCTTCAAAGTCCCCCCATTCTCACTATTTGGGAAGGTGTTGGGGGGAGGAGGGAGGAGTCACTGCTTCAAATGACACACTCGTCCCCCCACCCCCAAAGACAGAGCAGACAAATGGAGAAACAAGCCCAGCGACAGCTGCTGAATGAATAAGACCCTCGCCGCGCCCCGCGTGGAACAGCAATACCGAAGATGACGACTGTATTTTTCAACACCTTTCCTCTTTTAGGTGTGTCCTTGACTCTGGCAACTGGGTTGTCTGCCTCCTGGGGAGCCCCGGGGAGGGGAGGGGAGTGCTCCTGCTCCCCTCAGAGCTGAGTAATGGTCCCCATGCTGCTGGAGAATGGCAGTGTGGAGTGTCATTCCATTGGACAGGAGGCACCCTGTCACTGTCTGCACAGTCTCACACAGTCACACCCAACAGTCTGACCCAGCTCCTGCTCAGCCCGGCTCACCCTGACCCCTGCCACCCCCACCTTGGGAGTGAGATTTCAAACAGGTTTCCCCCTTCAGTTTACCAAGTTGCCTAGCAACCAACCAGTCAATGGCAGGAAGCCCCACCCCCACCCACTTGACTTCACACCAAGCTCTGCCACCCCATTGGCTCCCGCCTAGTCCCACCTCTCAACCCCTGGTTTCAGGAACAATATGCCATACCCACTGCTGCTGGACCAGGGAGCCCGCCAGTCCCCCTGCCCAACCCCACCTCACTCATACGCCCCCCACAAACAGACACGAAGACTCTAGTATCATAAAAACCTTTTTATATAAGCTCACCCACACCTCCCTCCGTTCCTCCCTGCCCTTTCTCGCCCTGGTGATCATCAGGGATGCTGGAGTCTGGGCCCCCCCCACACCACCAGAGCTGAAGCCGACATTCAAGGTGGACATGGCGTGTGGAGAGCAGGGGAAGGCCCAACTCCTCCTCTCCTTCGTCCCCACTCTCTGTGGGCTCGGGAAACACACGCTGACCGGAGGCAGTGGCCAGGAGAGGCAGGCTAGGGTGCAGGCTGAGGGAGAGATGGGGACGGTCTATCAGTGCCTTCAGTGAGGACACTTGCTCCCTCTGGGATTCACTTCCATCCCCAACCCAAGCCCCAACATCTCTGGAATGGAACTGAGGACCTCACGCCATTGGTGCAGTCCTTCTGGGGCAGAAAACTCAACACAGGCTCTGGCTTCCCATCGTTGCCAGGTCCGCCCGTATCCCACACAGAGACGGCCCCGCTCGTGCTGCCACTCACTAGAAACTGGCCGGTCCTGGGAGAGAGAGGAGAGATTTGCTGGCAGAGGCCTCACCCCTGGGGCAGGAACCACTCACACCCAGGGGCTAGGACCCTACAGCTGGGCTCTGGCATTCCTAGGCTTCTCAGGGCCCTGTGTAGGAAGGAGCCACGGCCACTCACGGGTCCAGATCAAAGTAGATGCGCTGATTGGTGGTCACCTCTCGACCCAGGGACCATAGTGGGTAACCAGGCTGCCGGAGATCCCAGCACAGGAGCTCAGCATCCTGGAGACATGGAACAGGACCTGGAGTCACCCCCAAAGCCCTGGATGTCCCTGCCTCCCTCGGGGTCTCCAGGCACTCCTTCAGCTTGGGATTTTTTTCCCCATCCCCATTCCCCTACACTGCAGACTACATCCCCACTCCTGCCTCGCTGCCCAGGTGCTTTGGGCTCTCAGGTTGTGACCCCTACCTTGCGAGCTCCTGAGAAGAAGTGGTTGCCATCGGGATGAAAGCAGAGGTGGGTGATGCCCCCTTGGTGCCCTCCCAGCAAGGCAAGAGGGGAACCATCATCCCAGGCATACAGACCCAGGGAGCGGCCGTAGGAGCCACAGGCATAGAGGGGCTGGGCTGGGCTGAAGGCTATGCAGGAGATGATGCCGCTCTGGCCCTGCTTTTTTGCTGGAGAGGGAAGGAACAAAGTGGGGGAGGGGGCAATGGCTCCTGGCACTAACCAGGCTAAGCAGAGGTCTGTCTCCCATCCCAGCACCAACATGCCTGGACTCAACATCTCCCCCATGCTGTGTGTCACAAGCAGGACAAAGACCTCTGATGCTCCCCACATCTATCCTCCCAAAGGACCTAAATGCCCAAGCCCCACTTCATCCCTCTCAAATCCCAGTTTTTCCTTGGACAGATGCAAGTTGAAGGCCTACAGGAAAATGGAATCAGCTTTATCAAAAATTTTCTAGAAAGATTTCAGAGACCAAAAGCTCCACAGCTGACAGGGTACGGGTCAGGAAGGAAGCAGTCCTTTGACCAGCTGGTTGACCTTGGGAAGGTTTCCTACCTGCTCTGAGTCTGTTTGCTCCTCTGCCAACTGGGCTGCACCTGCTCCCGGGCCGTACAGAGGACGGCATGAAACCCCACAGGTGGCCCTGGCTCACACAGGCCCCTGTGCCGGTGGCAGTGCTCTTCCCTCTCCTCCTCCCTCGGAGGCACAGATGCTTACCAAACGTGGCTCGGACCTCACAGTCTCGGCCGGGCCGGGCCGTGGAGAAAACACGTACAGTCCGGTTGAAGCCACAGAAGAGCTGGGAACCATCCGGGGAGAAGCAGAGTGAATGGGCTGCCGTCAGCTCATCCTGGGGGAAGGAAAGGGCTGAAAACAGGTCTTGCAAAGCCTTAGCTGCCCTCAAGGAAGGAGAGCCGGGCCAGTACGAGTGCTGGGGCTGAGGGTGGCAGTCCCTACCAGGTGGTTGTAGGCGCGAAAGGAAGCCCGGAGCTCTCCAGTGAATGCATCCCAGATATGAATCGGGTTCTCCCGGCTGCTGCTGGCCACGCTGAGAGAGACATGGACACTGAAACCCCGGTGCTGTCAAAGGAAGGGGAGGAATGGCCGGGCACGGTGGCTCACACCTGTAATCCCAGCACTTTGGGAGGCCAAGGCAGGTGGATCACTGGAGGTCAGGAGTTTGAGAGCAGCCTGGCCAACACGGTGAAACCCTGTATCTACTACAAATACAAAAATCAGGCTGGGTGTGGTGGCTCAAGCCTGTTATCCAAGCACTTTGAGAGGCCAAGGCAGGTGGATTACCTGAGGTCAGTTCAAGACCAGCCTGGCCAACATGGTGAAACCCATCTCTATTAAAAATATAAAATTAGACCGGGCGCGGTGGCTCAAGCCTGTAATCCCAGCACTTTGGGAGGCCGAGACGGGTGAATCACGAGGTCAGGAGATCAAGACCATCCTGGCTAACACGGTGAAACCCCGTCTCTACCACAAAAAATACAAAAAACTAGCCGGGCGAGGTGGCCAGCGCCTATAAGTCCCGGCTACTCAGGAGGCTGAGGCAGGAGAATGGCGTAAACCCGGGAGGTGGAGCTTGCAGTGAGCTGACATCCGGCCACTACACTCCAGCCTGGGCAACAGAGCAAGACTCCGTCTCAAAAAAAATAAAATAAAATAAAATAAAATTAGCTGGGTGTGGTGGTGCACACCTGTAATCCCAGCTAGGCAGGAGAATCACGTGAAATTGGGAGGCGGAGGTTGCAGTGAGCTGAGACTGCACCACTGCCCTCCAGCTTGGGTGACAGAGCAAGACTCAATCTTTTTTTTTTTTTTTTTGAGAAGGAGTCTCGCTCAGTCGCCCAGGCTGGAGTACAGTGGCGCGATCTCGGCTCACTACAAGCTCCGCCTCCCGGGTTCACGCCATTCTCCTGCCTCAGCCTCCCAAGTAGCTGGGACTACAAGCGCTCGCCGCCACGCCCGGCTAATTTTTTTGCATTTTTAGTAGAGATGGGGTTTCACCATGTTAGCCAGGAAGGTCTCGATCTCCTGACCTCGTAATCCGCCCATCTCGGCCTCCCAAAGTGCTGGGATTAAAGGCTTGAGCCACCGCGCCCGGCCGCAAGACTCAATCTAAAAAAAAAAAAAAAAGGAAGGTGAGGAAGCCAACTGACCAGCCCCTCTGATAAGCACGCCGAGCCTTCCTCCTTTGAAGACCCCTGGCAGCCCCTGACTCTCCCAAGAGGCCCTGCTTGAAACTGGGTGGTGGGGCGGCAAGCGGGGAGGCAAACATTACTTACTAGGAGGTGTCTGGCTGGGCTGAGGACATCAGAGAATACCAGCAGTAATCATAGATGGTATCACCTTCCACCATTCGAAGGACAGGGACCTAGACAGAGACGTGGGAATGGCTGAGTCACTTGGAGGGAAAAGGAGTCTGAGGCGCATGTCTCTAGCAGTGTTGTGGCAGATGGGTGCATATATACAGCAGAGATGCTGTCTCAATGTTCAAGGTGAACTCAGACTTTAATAAATTTAGCCACCAAAAGCCATACAGATTCATACTTTTTTTTTCTTTTTTGAGACGGAGTCTTGCTGTGTCCCCCAGGCTGCAGTGCAGTGGCGCGATCTCGGCTCACTGCAAGCTCTGACTCCCGGGCTCACGCCATTCTCCTGCTTCAACCTCCCGAGTAGCTGGCATTACAGGCAGCCGCCACCAAGCTCGGCTCATTTTTTTGTATTTTTAGTAGAGACGGGGTTTCACCGTGTTAGCCAGGATGGTCTCGATCTCCTGACCTCGTGATCTGCCTGCCTCGGCCTCCCAAAGTGCTGGGATTACAGGTGTGAGCCACCGCGCCCAGCCTTTTTTTTTTTTTTTTTTTTTTTTTTTTGAGACAGAACAGGCACCACCATGCCTGGCTAACTTTGTATTTTTTCGTTTAGTAGAGACGGGGTTTCACCATGTTGGCCAGTCTGGTCTCAAACTTCTGACCTCAGGTGATCCCCCTGCCTTGGCCTCCAAAAGTGCTGGGATTACAGGTGTGAGCCACCGTGCCCGGCCTCATACTTTTTCTTTATAAACACTTAGAGAGGAAGAAACAAATAATAATACTCCAACCCAGAGACAAAGAACCAACCAATTATTCAAATACTTACTGAGTACATGCTAGGTGCCATTTGATCCTTTAAAAAAATATTAGTACAGGCCGGGCGCGGTGGCTCAAGCCTGTAATCCCAGCACTTTGGGAGGCCGAGACGGGCGGATCACGAGGTCAGGAGGTCGAGACCATCCTGGCTAACACGGTGAAACCCCGTCTCTACTAAAAAAATACAAATATCTAGCCGGGCAAGGTGGCGGGCGCCTGTAGTCCCAGCTACTCAGGAGGCTGAGGCAGGAGAATGGCGTAAAACCCGGGAGGCGGAGCTTGCAGTGAGCTGAGATCTGGCCACTGCACTCCAGCCTGGGTGGCAGAGCGAGACTCCGTCTCAAAAATAAAAATAAATAAATAAATAAATAAACATGCAAAGCACCTCATTAAAAAACAACCCTGTGACCCCTCCATCCAGCTGAAGAAAAAAATACGTTTAAACCCCTTTCCTAACAGAAATTCTCCCTCAGAGATAAACACTATCCTGAATTTATCACTGTCACACATTTCCTTAGGAATATTTATTTATTTATTAGGCAGAGTTTCGTTCTGTCACCCAGGCTGAGTGCAGTGGCACAATTTCAGCTCACTGCAACCTCTGCCTCCGGCGTTCAAGCAATTCTTGTGCCTCAGCCTCCCGAGTAGCTGGGATTGCAGGAGTTCACCTCCATGCTCGGCTAATTTTTTGTATTTTTAGTAGAGATGGGGTTTCACCATGTTGGCCAGGCTGGTCTCGAACTCCTGGCCTCAAGTGATCTCTCTGACTCAGCCTCCCAAGATGCTGGGATTACAGGTGTGAGCCACCGCACCCAGCCTAGGAGAGATACTATGGAAAAAAAAAACAGTGTCTAACATTGTTTTACAGGTCTTTAGACTTAATTTTTTGTTTTCTTAGAGACCAGGTCTTACTCTGTTGCCTAGTCTGGAGTACAGTGGCGCAATCATCTCACTGAAACCTCAAACTCCTGGGCTAAAGCAAACAATCCCCTGGCCTCAGCATCCCTAGTAACTGGGAATATAAGCACAAGCCACTATACCTGGCTTATTTATTTATTTATTTATTTTTTATTTTTTTTTTTTTTGACGGAGTCTCGCTCTGTCGCCCAGGCTAGAGTGCAGTGGTGCAATCTTAGCTCGCTGCAATCTCCGCCTCCCAGACTCAAGCAATTCTCTGCCTCAGCCTCCCAAGTAGCTATGATTACAGGCACCTGCCATCACGCCCGGCTAATCTTTTTGTATTTTTAGTAGAGACAGGGTTTCACTATCTTGGCCAGGTTGGTCTTGAACTCTTGATCTCGTGATCCACCTGCCTCAGTCTCCCAAGTGCTAGGATTACAGGCATGAGACACCACGCCCAGAGTGCCTGGCTAATTTTTTTAATTTTTTTTTGTAGAAACAGGGGTCTGTGTTGCTCAGGCTGGTCTAAAACTCCTGGCTTCAAGCAGTCCAACCACCTCAGCCTTTCAACGCACTGGGATTACAAGCATGAGCCACCATGCCCAGCTTAGACTTAACAGTAATGGCATCATATCATATATATCCCTCTGTGATAGGAAGCTTTAACCATGGAAACACATTTTGCTGTAATTCATGCATTTTCACTGCTGTATAGTACTCCACTCATGAATATAGTCAAACTGATTTACACTTCTTCTATTTAGTGTCACTGATGGTTTTTCCATTTTTTGGCTAGTGTGCTTTAACATTCTGTACACATGTAGAAGGGTTTCTCTACAGTTTCTGCTGAAGAGTAAAATTACTGGTCTCTATGCTATGCACTTTGCCAACTTTGTAAGATACTACAATGTCAATTTCTTTCCCAAAGCACTTATCCCAACGTCCTCTCCCACCAGCAGCATATAAGTCTCTATTCTAGCCTGGGCAATATAGCAAGACCCTAGTTCTACAAAAAATTAAAAAATTAGTCAGGCATGTTGGCATACTCGTAGTCCCGTCTGTTTGGGAGAGTGAGGAAGGAGGATTGCTTGACCCCAGTAGTTTGAGGCTGCAGTGCACCATGTTCGCACCACTGCACTCCAGCCTGGGCAACAGAACAAGATCGTGTCTCCAAAAAAAAAAAAAAAAAGTATCTATTGTTCTTTATCCTCTTTGTATTACCAGACTGTTACATTTTTCTCAATTTGAAGGCGGTGAAATGGTATTTCATTGCAGCATAAATTTGTATTTCCATCATTACTATAAGAAAGGTTAGATTATTTCCTCTATGTTTACTGGCCATTTAGGTACACCTTTTCATAAATTTTGCCCATTTTCTTTCTTTTCTTTTTTATTTTTGAGACAGTCTTTGTGTTCCCCAAGCTGGAGGGCAGTGGCACGATCTCCGCTCACTACAACCTCTGCCTCCTGGGTTCAAGCGACTCTAATGGCCTCCCAAGTAGCTGGGACTACAGGCGTTAGCCACCAAGCCCAGCTAATTTTTATACTTTTTACCAGAGATGGGGTTTCACCATGTTGGCCAGGCTGGTCTCAAAGTCCCAGCCTCAAGTGATCTGCCTACCTCGGCCTCCCAAAGTGGGGATTACAGGTGTAAGCCACTGTGCCTGGCCAGTTGTTGTCTTTTTCCTTTTTTTTTTTTTTTTTTGGAGGCAGAGTCTCGCTCTATCCCCCAGGCTGAGTGCAGTGGTGCAATCTCGGCTCACTGCAACCTCCACCTCCCAGGTTCAAGCAATTTTCCTGCCTCAGCCTCCTGAGTAGCTGGAATTTCAGGCGCCCGCTATTATGCCCGGCTAATTTTTGTATTTTTAGTAGAGACGGGGTTTCACCATGTGGTCAGGCTGGTCTTGAACTCCTGACCTCAGGTGAACGGCCTGCCTCGGCCCCCCAAAGTGCTGGGATTACAGGCATGAGCCACTGCGCCCAGTCGTCTTTTTCTTACTGATTTGTGAGATAAATAGTCTGAACACTGTCCTTCGTCAGTTGTCTGCGGGGCCTCAGGCTGATGTCAACCAGCCAGGACTTCAGCGTCCACCTCTATACTCTGAACCCATATATCCAACTGCCTGGTGGACAGTGCCACTTGACCATCCCACGGGTTGCTCAAACTCAATTTGTCCATAATGGGCCTAGCATCCGCCACCATCAAACCTGCTGTTCCTCCTGGACTCCACATCAGTGCTCAATCCTGAAATCTGAGCACCAGCCTTGACTGCTACCACTCTTCACTTCCTTTCCACTCCTGGTCCAACCCAATACCAAATCTTGCCAGTTCCTCCTCCTAGCCTTCCATTAGCACGCTACTACCCCCGACCCACCTCTCAAGGCTCATCTCTATCTGCTCATTTCCTTAAAAATCTCTGAGTCCTGGCCAGGCGCGGTGGCTCACGACTGTAATCCCAGCACTTAGGGAGGCCGAGGCGGGCGGATCACGAGCTCAGGAGATCGAGACCATCCCTGGCTAACGTGGTGAAACCCCGTGTCTACTAAAAATACAAAAAAATTAGCCGGGCGTGGTGCCGGGCGCCTGTAGTCCCAGCTACTCCGGAGTCTGAAGCAGGAGAATGGCGTGAGCCCGGGAGGCGGAGCTTGCAGTGAGTCAAGATTGCACCGCTGCACTCCAGCCTGGGCGACAGAGCGAGACTCCATTTCAAAAAAAAAAAAATCAGCCGGGCGCGGTGGCTCAAGCCTGTCATCCCAGCACTTTGGGAGGCCGAGACGGGCGGATCACGAGGTCAGGAGATCGAGACCATCCTGGCTAACACGGTGAAACCCCGTCTCTACTAAAAATACAAAAAACTAGCCGGGCGAGGTGGCGGGCGCCTGTAGTCCCAGCTACTAGGGAGGCTGGGGCAGGAGAATGGCGTAAACCCAGGAGGCGGAGCTTGCAGTGAGCTGAGATCCCGCCACTGCACTCCAGTCCGGGCGACAGAGCGAGACTCCGCCTCAAAAAAAAAAAAAAAAATCTCTGAGTCCCGCCATTTTGACTCTCAGGTCCTATAAAGTGCCAACTCGCCACACTTTCAACCCACTGGCTTTCACATGTCCTAGGCTCCAAGTCTGGAATATCCTTCCTTCATCTCCCCCAACGACTCCTCCTGGCTGAATCCTAGTCATCCTTCAGGTCTCTTAGATGCTTCTCCCTCTGGGACACTTCCCTAACCCCTTCAGCTAAGCAAGGCGCTCCTGCTCCGCTTTCCTATAGCCCTGGGTGCTCCTCACTCCCCTTCCGTCAAACCTATCAGAGAAGGAGGGAATCACATCTGCCTTGCTCTCACCACTGCTTCCCCAACAGCTGGTGTAGAATCAGCAGTCAATAAAGATGGTTTTTTTTTTTTTTTGAGACGGAGTCTTGCTCTGCCGCCCAGGCTGGAGTGCAGTGGCCGGATCTCAGCTCACTGCAAGATCCGCCTCCCGGGTTTACGCCATTCTCCTGCCTCAGCCTCCCGAGTAGCTGGGACTACAGGCGCCCGCCTCGTCGCCCGGCTAGTTTTTTGTATTTTTAAGTAGAGGCAGGGTTTCACCGTGTTAGCCAGGATGGTCTCGATCTCCTGACCTCGTGATCCGCCCGTCTCGGCCTCCCAAAGTGCTGGGATTACAGGCTTGAGCCACCGCGCCCGGCCCCTAAAGATGGTTTTAATGAGCAAAAGGAGGCAGGAGATTGTTTCAGCAACATAGGCCCAAAATAATAGGACCTTGAATTAAAGTAGAGGCAGTGGGATGGACAGATGTGGGTGGATTAGGAAGATCAGGCGGACTTGATGGGATTTGGGAAGTAATTGGATATGAGGGGTTAGGAAAAGGGAGATTAAAGGATGAGAGAGACCCTGGCTTCTGGCTTGGATACCTGAAGTCACCAAAATGGTAGGAGAACTGGAGAGCACAGGAAGGCTGTACAGTGCCAACATCGTCAGCGGGAGAGAGAGCATAAGCCTCAAAGGAAAAAGTTTCACCAAGACGAAAGAGCAATTGTGTGGCTACAGCATTTGGGATGAAGAAGCTGCTCCCCGTCCCCACCCTGAGAGATGTAGGGCGCAGAGGATGCAGTGTCTCCTGGAGAGGGCGAGACGAGGAGTAAAGGCTTCCTGCAAGAGCCATGGGGCAGGGCAAGTCTCAGGAAAGACCCTGGGGAGTTGGAAATAAGACTTACAGGAAGTTCTGTGAAAAGGTAGAAAATAAAGGAGAAAAACCGAGAAACTATATTGGGAAGAAAACTCAGTACACACAAGTATATGGAATTACCCAAATGCGCCCTTCCCCAATTCTCTGACCTATAGAAATTTTATCTATTTCAGGCAGGGCGCGGTGGCTGACGCCTGTAATCCCAGCACTTTGGGAGGCCGAGACGGGTGGATCACGAGGTCAGGAGATTGAGACCATCCTGGCTAATGCCGTGAAACCCCACTTCTATTAAAAATACAAAAACTAGCTGGGCGTTGTGGCGGGCGCCTGTAGTCCCAGCTACTCGGGAGGCTGAGGCAGGAGAATGGCATGAACCTGGGAGGCGGAGCTTGCAGTGAGCCCATCACGCCACTGCACTCCAGCCTTGGTGACAGAGAGAGACTCCACCTCAAAAAAAAAAAAAAAAAGAAAGAAAGAAATTTTACCTATTTCAAATGCTAAACTTGTAGACACTAAAAATGAAAACACCTAATGAGTAAGGTTGCGATAAAACTGGTACACTAGCAGGAAAAAATAAATAAATAAGTAAATAAAAGGCACAAAAAGTTTTTGGTCGTTTGTTTTGAGACAGTCTCGCTCTGTCGCCCAGGCTAGAGTACAATGGTGTGATCAAAGGTCACGGTAGCCTCACCCTCACAGGCTCAAGCGATCCTCCCACCTCAGCCTCCCAAGTAGCTGGGACCACAAGCCCAACTTTTTTGATAGAGACAGGATCCGGCTGGGTTACCAAGGCTGGTCTCAAACTCCTGGGCTCAAGCATTCCTCCCACCTTGGCCTCCCAAAGTGCTGGGATTATAGGCATGAGCCACCACACCAGCCACAAAAATCTTTTGAAAACAAACTCACTGGCCAGAAGCGGTGGCTCACGTCTGTAATCCCAGCACTTTAGGAGGCGGAAGTGGGTGGAACACTTGAGGTCGGGAGTTTGAGACCAGCCTGGCCAACATGGTGAAACCCCATCTCTACTAAAAATACAAAAATTAGCCCAGTGTGGTGGTGCGTGCCTGTAATCCCAGCTACTTGGGAAGCTGAGGCAGGAGAATTGCTTGAACTGGGAGACAGAGGTTGCAGTGAGGCAAGGTCACACCACTGCACTCCAACCTGGGCCACAGAGCGAGACTCTGTTTCAAAAAAAGAAAGAAAAAAAAGAAAACAAATTGACTATCTATATTGCAAGATATATATAAAAAAAAGTTGATATTGTTCTAGGGTATTTCTTATTCGTAAAATTTATCTTAAGGCTAGTTGTGGTGGCTCACGCCTATAATCCCAACACTCTGGGAGGCAGAGGTAGATGGATCACTTGAGGTCAGGAGTAGAGACCAGCCTGGCCAAAATGGTGAAACCCCGTCTCTACTAAAAATACAAAAATTAGCCAGGCATGGTGGCACATGCCTGTAATCCCAGCTACTCAGGAGGCTGAGGAAGGAGAATCACTTGAACCCAGGAGGCGGAGATTTCAGTGAGCCAAGATCATGCCACTGCACTCCAGCCTGGGTGACGAAGCAAGACTCTGTCTCAAAAAAAAAAAAAAGGCCGGGCGCGGTGGCTCAAGCCTGTAATCCCAGCACTTTGGGAGGCCGAGACGGGCGGATCACGAGGTCAGGAGATCGAGACCATCCTGGCTAACACGGTGAAATCCCGTCTCTACTAAAAAAAAAAAAAAAAACTAGCCGGGCGAGGTGGTGGGCGCCTGTAGTCCCAGCTACTCGGGAGGCTGAGGCAGGAGAATGGCGTAAACCCGGGAGGCGGAGCTTGCAGTGAGCTGAGATCCGGCCACTGCACTCCAGCCTGGGTGACAGAGCGAGACTCCGTCCCAACAACAACAACAACAAAAAAATTCTCTTGACAAAAGAACCTCCTTCAAAATACATGAAGATAATTTGTTCACTGAAGAATCATTTATAATAATCCTGGAAACAACCCAAATGTCCAAAACAAGAAAAGAGGTAAGAAAATTATCATAAGCACTCAATGTAATATCACACACCATTAAACATCATAACAGTGAAGACTACTACAAAAAACATTTAGGATATGATTGTTAAAAGGAAAAAAGGAATGTATAAAGCCATGTACTCTATGATTACAACCCATAAAAGCTTTCAGTACTTGGACAGAGCTTAGAAAGAAATGTAGAAAAATTCAGAGGGCTAAATTCTGTAGTGGCAGGTAATGACAATTTTTTCTTTTTTTAACATTCCCATTTCTCTTAAACAAGTTTATGCAACACTCAACATCCCCCTCCCCGCCCCGCCCCACATTTCCAGAGTCTCTTCTAACTATCCCTGCCTTGAAACTCTTACGTTCTGAACTCTTTTAACACGGCTGCACCGGCTGCACCACCACCCCCGGGCCTGAGGAACCAGGGTTTAGGGCTTAGATCACCTTATAGTTTGCACAGAGAACTCAAATGTCTACAGCCTCCAGCCTTAAAGAGTTGTATGCCAGGTAAGCACTCAGGACCAGTCTTGGAACTGAGCACCTTTATTCTTTTAACGAGCCAACAAGACTCAGCCCTGCCGCAGATCACTTGAGGACAGGATTTTGAGAACAGCCTGGGCAACATGGAGAAATCCCGTCTCTACTCAAAATACAAAACTTAGTTGGGCGTGGTGGCGCACCCCTGTAGCCCCAGCTACTTGGGAGGGTGAGGCATGAGAATCACTTGAACCTGGGAGGCGGAGGTTGTAGTGAGCCGAGATCGCACCACTGCCCACTGCACTCCAGCCTGAGCAAAAGTGAGACCCTGTCTCAAATAACAAAACAAAAAGACTCACCCCTGCCCCATCCTCCTATTAACCTCAAGCACTAGAGAAGTCCTGGTCTTCTGGGTCATCTGGCATCACCACGACCTGTATACTGCTCCATGCACACCCTAATCTGTCCCAAACCCACTGAAATTCCTACTCAAGGATCTAAAAACCAGCTGGGCACAGTGGCTCATGCCTGTAATCGCAACATTTTGAGGCCAAGGCAGGAGAATTGCTTGAAGCCAGGAGTTTGAGACCAGCCTGGACAACACAGCGAGACCCCATTTCTACAGAAAGTACAAAAATTAGCTGAGCATGGTGGCATGGCCTATAGTCTCAGCTACTCGGGAGTAGTTCAAGGGCTGTGGTGAGCTATGATTGCGACTGTACTCTATCCAGTCTGGGCAACAGAGCGAGACTCCATCTCTAATAAAATAAATAAATAATAACACTCTCCCATATTTCTCATCTTCTCCTCAGAATGATCCATTTGCTCCTGCACTTGCCTGGCCCTGGCAATCCCCCCGGCCCTCTCAAGCTGAGATGGCTGTAATGCTTACAGCCAGCTGTCCCCAGTACACACCTCAAGGACAAGAGGTGGCTGGGTGTCATTATGCCCCCTGCTGTCAAACCCCAGCTCCTCTGCAGTTCTTGTCATCAGGCTAGCTTCCCCTGTTTTATCACCCTCCCTCAACCACTAAGACTCTACCGCCTGGTTTGCCATCTCACTGCCCACAAACAGTCCTGTTATCATTCTTGTTTTTTTGTGGGGTTTCTTGTTTTTGTTTCTGAGATGGAGTCTCGCTCTGTCGCCCAGGCTGGAGTGCAGTGATGAGATCTCGGCTCACTGCAACCTCCGCCTCCCGGGTTCAAGCAATTCTCCTGCCTCAGCCTCCCAAGTAGCTAGGACTACAGGCAATCACCACCATGCCTGACTAATTTTGTATTTTTTTTTAGTAGAGATTGGGTTTCACCATGTTGGCCAGACTGGTCTCAAACTCCTGACCTTAAGGTGATCCACCCGCCTCGGCCTCCCAAAGTGTCGGGATTACAACCGTGAGCCACCACGCTTGACCCTGCTCTGTTATTTCTACCATGACAATTTATTCAGCTTCATCGAAAACATATTTACAGTCCAGTTCCTTACCCACTTAAGATTCTAGTCCACCATGGTATGCACACCCTTAAAGACACTCTGGAGAAAGACCAGGGTTTGTTTTTCTCTCCTGGTAAACCTCAACCAGACCATCCTCCTATTCTTGGCTTGCATGCAACTGATACCAGGGACTACTAGTGTTTACTGAACACTTACTATATGCCAGGTGCTGTTTTAAGTGCTTTTTTTAAAAATTTTATTATTATTTTTTTGAGACTGGATCTTGCTCTGTTGCCCAGACTGGAGTGCAGTGGCGTCATCAGCTCACTGCAACCTCTGCCTCCTGCATTCGAGCAATTCTCCTGCCTCAAACCTGCCAAGTAGCTGGGATTACAGGTGCCTGCCACTAAGCCCGGCTAATATTTGTATTTTTAGTAAAGACAGGGTTTCACTATGTTGGCCAGGTCAATCTCCAACTCCTGACCTCAGGCTATCCACCTGCCTCGGCCTCCCAAAGTACTGGGATTACAGGTGTGAGCCACCATGCCCAGCACTAAGTGCTTTAATTCATTACTGATTCTTTTAATTCTCACAACTCTGTGAGGCAGGTGCTATTATAATTATCCCCATTTTACAAACAGAGAAACTACAGTCATTTAACTTGCCAGGGAAGATGCACAGTCACACTAACCGGTCTCATTTCAAATTAATGGCAACAGACCTCTAGTGGGTACTGAGCAAAGAGCAGCACAACTGCCACATACCTCAGTGGGTCTGATTTTCTTTCTTTTGTTGTTGTTGTTTTTTTTTGAGACAGGGTCTCGCTCCATCACCTAGGGTGGGGTATAGGGCACAATCATAGCTCACTGCACTGTAGCCTTGAACTTCTGGGTTCAAGCAATCCTTCTGCCTCAGCCTCCCAAGGAACTGGGAGTACAGGCACACACCATCATACCCAACCATTTTTTAAATGTTTTGTAGAGATAGGATCTTGCTGTATTGCCCAGGCTGCTGTTGAGCTCCTGACCCAAGGTGATCCTCCTGCTTTAGCCTTTCAAAGTGCTGGGACTACAGGCATAAGCCACTGTGCCCAGCCTTGATTTTCTATTCTCTAGGACAGGTCATTTCATACCTTTTCTCTCTGCACAGACCCTCTTCCTTTGGCTGAAAATCTCCCTTTATGCTTCACTGAGAATTCAGAAACAGAATTCAGAGACAGAAACACTCAAATCTGGGCCAGGCACACTCATGCCTGTAATCCTAGCATGTTGGGAGGATGAGGTGGGAGGACTGTTTGAGGCCCGGAGTTTGAGACTAGTCTGGGCAACATAGCAAGACTCTATCTCTAAAAATAAAATTTAAAAACTAGCTGAGTATGGTGGCACCCATCTGTGGTCCCAGCTACTCAGGAGGCTGAGGCAGGAGGATTGCTTAAGTCCAGGAGGTTGAGGCTGAAGTGAGTTGTGATCACACCACTGCATTCCTGTCTGGGAAATGGAGAGAGACCCTGTCTCAAAACAAAAACCACTCAGATCTTCCAACTGCCACACAGCAGCTTCTGAATGCTCCTCCACCTTTCCTTCTATTGCAAGGAAGGATTCTGTGCCTATCAAAGTCAAGTCCTTGAACGTGCTCTAGCTCCTGTCTTCGCCCAGCCACTCACGGGTTTTGTTATCCCTGCTCTCTCCTATAGCATCAATCCCTCCCTCTCTACAGGACTATTCCTGACGTCAGAGAAGCACCCCGTAAACCCTTCTTTGGCATTGCTTCCCTTCTGATCACCGATCCATTTCTCGGCTCCCTTTCACAGCAAAACTTTCCCAAAGAATTGTCTAGGCCGGGCACGGTGGCTCACACCTGTACTTCTAGCACTTTGGGAGGCCAAGGCGGGTGGATCACGAGGTCAGGAGTTCGAGACGAGCCTGGCCAACAGAGTGAAACCCCATCTCTACTAAAAATACAAAACATTACCTGGGCGTGGTGGTGTGCACTTGTAAGCCCAGCTACTCAGGAGGCTGAGGCAGGAGAATCGCTTGAACCCAGGAGGCAGAGGTTCAGTGAGCCGAGATCATGCCATTGTACTCCCGCCCAGGCAACAGCACAAGACTCCATCTCAAAAGAAAAAAAAAGATTGGCTATACTTTTCTTCCACCCATCCTGATCAGATTCTGCCTCGATCACTTCCCTGAAAGTGCTCTTGTCAAGGTCACTAATGTCTCTTGGGTCATTCTCTAGATTCGCCTCACTCCATCTCTCAGCAGCATGAATCAGTCTCCACCTCCCTGCGCTGGAGCATTCAGGCACTCAAGGCTCTGCTGGGGCCTTCTCCTCCTCCATCAGCATTCTTTCTTTCTTTTCTTTTTTTTTGAGATGGAGTTTCACTCTTGTTACCCAGGCTGGAGTGCAGGCGCACGATCCCGGCTCACCGCAACCTCCGTCTCCTTAGTTCAAGTAATTCTCCTGCCTCAGCCTCCAGAGTAGCTGGGATTACAAGTGCCCACCACCACGCCCAGCTGATTTTTTGTATTTTTAGTAGAGATGGGGTTTCATCACGTTGGCCAGGCTGGTCTTGAACTCCTGACCTCAGGTGATCCACCCGCCTCAGCCTCCCAAAGTGTTGGGATTACAGGCGTGAGCCACTGCGCCCAGCCCCAGCTCATTTTTATATTTTTAGGAGAGACAGGGTTTTACCATGTTGGCCAGGCTGGTCTCAAAGTTCTGACCTCAGGTGATCCACCCGCTTCAGCCTCCCAAAATGTTGGGATTACAGGCATGAGTCACCATTGCCTGGCCCCGGATTTCACTCTTGCCCACCCATAAACCATTCACTCTTCTGTTTTAAAACTCTCTTGGGCCGGGCGCAGTGGCTCAAGCCTGTAATCCCAGCACTTTGGGAGGCCGAGACGGGCGGATCACAAGGTCAGGAGATCGAGACCATCCTGGCTAATACGGTGAAACCCCGTCTCTACTAAAGAATACAAAAAAACTAGCCGGGCGACAAGGCGGGCGCCTGTAGTCTCAGCTACTTGGGAGGCGGAGGCAGGAGAATGGCGTGAACCTGGGAGGCGGAGCTTGCAGTGAGCTGAGATCCGGCCACCGCACTCCAGCCTGGGCGACAGAGCCAGACTCCGTCTCAAAAAAAAAAAAAAAAAACTCTCTTGGCCAGGTGCAGTGGCTCACGCCTATAATCCCAGCACTTTGGGAGGCTGAGGTGGGCGGATCACAAGGTCAGGAGCTCGAGACCAGCCTGGCCAATACAGTGAAATCCCATCTCTACTAAAAAAATACAAAAAAATTAGCCAGGCATGGTGGCACATGCCTGTAATCCCAGCTACTCGGGACACTGAGGCAGGAGAATTGTTTGAACCTGGGAGGCGGAGCTTGTGGTAAGCTGAGATCGTGCCACTGCACTCCAGCATGGCCAACAGAGCGAGACTTTGTCTCAAAAAAATAAAAATAAAAATAAAAATAAAAAACTCTCTCATGGCCCAGTGCGGTGGCTCACGCCTGTAATCCTAGCACTTTGGAAGGCCGAGGTGGGTGGATCACCTGAAGTCAGGAGTTCAAGACCAGCCATGCCAATATGGCAAAACCTGTCTCTACTAAAAATACAAAAAGGCCAGGCGCAGTGGCTCACACCTGTTTCCCAGCACTTTGGGAGGCCAAGACCGGCAGATCAAAGGTCAGGAGTTCGAGATTAGCCTAGCCAATATGGTAAAACCCCATCTCTATTTAAAAAAAGTACAAAAATTAGCTGGGCCATGGTGGTGGGCGCCTGTAATCCCAGCTTCTCAGGAGGCTGAGGCAGGAGAATCACCTGTATCCAGGAGGCAGAGGTTGCAGTGAGCCAAGATTGCACCACTGCACTCCAGCCTGGGCAACAGAGTGAGACTCTATCTCAAAAAAAAAAAAAAAAAAAAATTAGCCAGGCACGGTGGCACATGCCTATAATCTCTGCTACTCAGGAGGCTGAGACAGGAGAATCACTTGAACCCAGGAGGCAGAGGATGCAGTAAGCCAAGATGGCGCCACTGCATTCCAGCCTGTGCAACAAGAGGAAGACTCATCTCAAAAAAACAAAACAAAACAAAACAAAAAACCCTCTCTCATGACTTCCCAAATAAACTCCAAATGCCTTACCCATAAGATCTAACACATTATGGTTGCTCTTCTCTGTCCTCGCCCCTCTATCTCCCTCACTTACCTCAGTCTGGCTATATTAGCATTCTGGGTTTTTTATTTTGTGTTTGTCTGTTTGTTTGTTTATTTTGAGATGGAGTCTCACTCTGTCGCCCAGGCTGGAGTGCAGTGGCCTGATCTCGGCTCACGGCAACCTCCACCTCTCGGGTTCAAGTGATTCTCCTGCCTCAGTCTCTCAAGTAGCTGGGATTACAGGCACCCATCATCAAATCCAGCTAATTTTTGCATTTTTGTAGAGACGAGGTTTTGCCATGTTGGCCAGCATGGTCTCGAACTCCTGACCTCAGGTGATCTGCCTGCCTCAGCCTCCCAAAGTGCCGGGATTACAGGTGTGACCCACCGAGCCCATTCTGTTTTGTTGTTTTTTGAGATGGAGTCTCACTCTGTCACCCAGGCTAAAGTGCAGTGGTACAATCTTGTCTGACTGCAGCCTCCACCTCCCGAGTTTAAGAGATTCTCCTGCCTCAGCCACACGAGTAGCTGGAATTATAGGCATGTGCCACCACATGCAGCTAATTTTTGTATTTTTAGTAGAGATGGGGTTTCGCCATATTGGCCAGGCTGGTCTCGAACTCCTGGCCTCAAGTGATCTGCCCGCCTCGGCCTCCCAAGTAGCTGGGGTTACAGGTGTGAGCCACCGTGCTGGGCCTTTCTGGTCTTTTAACACACAAAGCTATTTCCCAGTTCTGGGTGTTTATAATATCATTGCCAGTTCCTGGAAAGCTCTTTCCGGAAGTGTTCATGTGACTGACCCCTTATCGTCCTTCGGGTCTTAGTTCAAATGCCTCCTTTTCAGAGAGCTCCTTCCTGACCATTTTATGCAATGTGCTTTCCTTTAGTTAGTCTCTCTTCATTCTGTGTATTTCCTTCACAGCATTTATTATCATCTTGGTCCTGATGCCTGCTGGTTTACGTATTTGTTCTTTTTTTTTTTTTTTTTTTTTTTTGAGACGGAGTCTCGCTCTGTCGCCCAGGCTGGAGTGCAGTGGCCGGATCTCAGCTCACTGCAAGCTCCGCTTCCCGGGTTTACGCCATTCTCCTACCTCAGCCTCCCGAGTAGCTGGGACTACAGGCGCCCGCCACCTCGCCCGGCTAGTTTTTTGTATATTTTGGTAGAGACGGGGTTTCACCGTGTTAGCCAGGATGGTCTCGATCTCCTGACCTCGTGATCCGCCCGTCTCGGCCTCCCAAAGTGCTGGGATGACAGGCTTGAGCCACCGCGCCCGGCCCGGTTTACGTATTTGTTGTCTATCCCCCACAGAGAAAGCAAACCAACCCTTCATCTGTCTTGTCCACCACTTTATCCCAGCACAGTGACTAACATGTATCAGTAGTCAATCAATAAATATCTATAGGCCGGGCGCGGTGACTCACACCTATAATCCCCACCCACACTTTGGGAGGCCAAGGTGGGCAGATCATCTGAGGTCAGGAATTTGATATCAGCCTGCCCAACATGGCGAAACCCCATCTCTACTAAAACTACAAAAATGAGTCGAGTGTGATGGCATGCACCTGAAGTACCAGCTACTCTGGGGACTGAGGCAGGAGAACTGTTTGAACCCAGAAGGCAGAGGTTGCAGTGAGCTGAGATCACACTACGGCATTCCAGCCTGGGTTTCAGAGCAAGACCCTGTCTCAAAAAAATAATATATATAAATACATATATACTGCCACAAGAAATTCACTACTTTTTAGTGAAAAACACAGATTCCTAATTAAAGAAAGGGAAAACGTCTCTCTAAATAACTTCAGAATTCGGGGCAGAAAACGCTACATGTGGAAACATCTTGAAAAACAGTCCCATTTGTGAACAGGAAGCACTTGGACTACACTTTCTCCATCTCCATGAAGGACTTAAATGTGCAGCACTGATGAAGAGGCAGAGTTAGCCCCAGTCCTTACCATTTCTGCATATTCCACCTGCTCCCCCTCGTGGTACAGCTCTGGGGGCAGGTTATAAATTCGCAAGATGTTATCAGCACTATTGGTCAAGATGCAGGAACCGTCAGGAGCCCTAGAAACAGGAGAGAGTTAGAAAGCTGGCCAGACCTATGCTTTTCAAGTGTAGGTCTAGGGCTGAGCCTACCTCTGGGGTAGGTAAGGCCCCCTGAATCCTTGAGGGGAGAAGACACAAACTGCTAGATAAAATGTAAGTTCAGTCTAAAAGGGCTACGTGCTCCTTCTCCCAGCTCTGGGGCATCCCTCTCCTAGATAACCGGACTGTTTTACGGTGAAAATCTCGGGGGTGGTCAGCTCCCTGCCCCGTTGTTATCCTTACCACTTACAGCCTTTCAAGAAGTTCTCAGGTTGGGTGCTAAACTCTGACCAGGAACCACTGAGAAATCGAGGCAGCTGGGAGAAGCTGTAGTTCCAAGCACTGAAAAGAAGATGGGGGACAACAAACCTGGCTCGCCAAGCAAAGGAGGCAGGGGCCTGGAGAAGTGGTTCTGAGGACCAGAGGACAGGTCGACCTCACACTTCATCTCCCCAGACTGCACACTCCACTGCCATCACCACTTACGTGTCTCCCTCGTCCTCTGCAGCGGGTTCCCCAGAGGCACCTTCCATGGCTTCTTCAGACCCCAACTCTGGCCTGTTCGTTTCTTCTTCAGAAAGGCTCCAGTTTGCTTCTTCTGCAGGAAGTCTCGTATTTTCAGAAAGTTCTTGCTCCTCAATTTGAGGACTCAACTCACTAGGAGCACCAAACTCTGTTTCCAGGGGAGTGGAGAGAGAAACTGGGTCCCCCTCCCCTAGCTCCTGAGACACAGCTGAGCCAGCCACAGGATCTGGGGACAACTGGGGCGGATCCTCCCTTTCGAGAGGCGGTGGAATCAGTTCAGGGTCCGCATTTTTATCCATCGGGGAAGCGTGGGGAGAAGGATGGGCTGGAGCTGGATCCTGGTCTGAGGGACAGCAGTCCGGAGCTAACGGTTGAGTCTCCAAAGTCTTCATACTGCAGAGGAAGCACAGCGGACATTAGCCTCAGCCAGGATGGCTTCGAAGTTCTCAGGGATCCGATGCAGAGCTAATGAAACCCACCTGTGCTTGCTTCCTCTTCTGGGAGGAGGCGGAAGACTCCCGGGAGGAGAGGCGAACAGCGGACGCCAATTTTGAAAGCACTGCGTTCCTTAGCACCGCAGGTCGCTACGATCCTCTTGCTGTCGCGGGATTTGGGCCCACCTTCCGATTGGGCCGCTGCATCCCGGATCAGATTTCGCGGGCGACCCACGGAACCCGCGGAGCCGGGACGCGAAAGGTTATAAGGTTTCCCGTTCCCATCAAGCCCTAGGGCTTCTCGTGGCTGCTGGGAGTTGTAGTCTAAATGCTTCTATCTTGGGGAGAAGCGCCTGCGCTCCCCCTACCGAGTCCCGAGGTAATTCTTAAAGCACCTGCACCATCCCCCGCTGCCTGCAGGGGGCGCTGCAGGTCTTGCGCCTCTTTTGCATCTCGTTCTCCAGGCTCCAGACCTGTCTCTCGTCCTTCATTCAAAAAGTATTCATTACCGAGCTCTTACTTGCCACCCAGGACTGATATAGGCACTGAGGAATACAACAATAAATAAGATAGTAGAAAAATTCTATATCCTTATAAGGCTTACGTTTCCATGTGCTGAAAGCAATTAACAAATCTTTTCAGAGTGATAAGTGTTGTGAAGAAGATTAAACAAGATAGTGTGATATAAAGTATGTGGGAGAAAACGTTAGCGTGAGATATTAAGGAAAGTCTTCCTAAAAAACGACATTTAAGCTGATGAGAAGAAAGGATCCAGCTGAGAGCAAACGCAAAAGCTTTCTTCCTTCCACCCTTCATATTTGACACAATGCAGGATTCCTCCAAAATGGTTTCCACCAATTCTGCCCTCACAGGTCTGGCTTGTAGAATTTTCCACCCCAAAATGTTAGTATCTACGGCACCAGTTCGGCGAGAATCCTGACTCTCTCTGCACCCTCCTCCCCAATTCCATTTCCTTTGCTTCCTCCGGCAGGCGGATTACTTGCCCTTACTTGTCATGGCGACTGTCCAGCTTTGTGCCAGGAGCCTCGCAGGGGTTGATGGGATTGGGGTTTTCCCCTCCCATGTGCTCGACTGGCGCTAAAAGTTTTGAGCTTCTCAAAAGTCTAGAGCCACCATCCAGGCAGCAGGTAGCTGCGGGGCTCCAGGGACACTTGGCGTCCGGGCTGGGAGCGTGCTTTCCAAGACGGTGACACGCTTCCCTGAGGACTGGGTAAGCTCCTGACTGAACTTGATGAGTCCTCTCTGAGTCACGGGCTATCGGCTCCGTGTATTTTCAACTCGGGAGAATCGCTGGGGCTGGGGGTAGGGCAGTGGGGACTTAGCGAGTTTGGGGGTGAGTGGGATGGAAGCTTGGCTAGAGGGATCAACATAGGAGTTGCATTGTTGGGAGACCTGGGTGTAAATGGTGGGGATGTTAGGACCATCCGAACTCAAAGTTGAACGCCTAGGCAGAGGAGTGGAGCTTTAGGGAACCTTGAGCCGGCCTAAAGGGTACTTCTTTGCACATCTACCCGGTGCTAGGCGTAGGGAATCCCTGAAATAAAAGATGCACAAAGCATTGAGATCTGAGACTTTTGGATCTCGAAACATTGAGAACTCATGGCTGTATATTTTAGAGCCCATGGCATTCTAGTGAAACCTCGGGCTCCATTCCGAAATGATCATTTGGAGGTGATCCGGGAAGCCCAAGCTGCTAAGGTCCCACAACTTCCGGACCTTTGTCCTTCCTGGAGCGATCTTTCCAGCCAGCCCTTGGCTCCGCTAGATGGAGAAAATCCAATTGAAGGCTGTCAGTCGTGGAAGTGAGAAGTGCTAAACGAGGGGTTTGCCCGCCAGGCCGAGGAGGACCATCTCAATCTGAGAGGGCCGGCAGCCCTGTTATTGTTTGGCTCCACATTTACATTTCTGCCTCTTGCAGCAGCATTTCCGGTTTCTTTTTGCCGGAGCAGCTCACTATTCACCCGATGAGAGGGGAGGAGAGAGAGAGAAAATGTCCTTTAGGCCGTTCCTTTTACTTAGCAGAGGGAGGCTGCTATTCTCCGCCCGCACTTTTTTTTTTTTTTTTTGGATTACTTGGTTATGGTGTTTGCAAAGGCAGGGGTATTTGTTTTGATGCAAACCTCAATCCCTCCCCTTCTTTGAATGGTGTGCCCCACCCCGCGGGTCGCCTGCAACCTAGGCGGACGCTACCATGGCGTGAGACAGGGAGGGAAAGAAGTGTGCAGAAGGCAAGCCCGGGGGTATTTTCAAGAATGAGTACATCTCATCTTTCCGGAGGAAAAAAAAAAAAGAATGGGTACGTCTGAGAATCAAATTTTGAAAGAGTGCAATAATGGGTCGTTTGATAATTTGTCGGAAAAACAATCTACCTGTTATCTGGCTTTGGGCTAGGCCATTCCAGTTCCAGACGCAGGCCGAACGTCGTGAAGCGGAAGGGGCGGGCCCGCAGGCGTCCGTGTGGTCCTCCGTGCAGCCCTCTGGCCCGAGCCGGTTCTTCCCGGTAGGAGGCGGAACTCGAATTCATTTCTGCCGCTTCCCCATCCCTTAGCTCGCGGTTGTTTCATTCCGCAGTTTCTCCCCCATGCACCTGCCGCGTACCGGGCACTTTGTGCCGTACCTACGTCATCTTTTTCCTAAATCGAGGTGGCATTTACACACAGCGCAGTGCACAGACCAAGTGCACGGGAAGATGAGTTTTGGCCCTAACCACTGCGTGATGCCTACCAAGTCAGAGGCCCATTTCATCGTCCCAGAAGCGTTTCATCGCCCCTCTTCCCAGTCGATTCCCGACCCCACCTTTATTTTGATCTCCGTAACCATTTTGCCTGTTGGAGAACTTCATATAAAATGGAATCAGGCTGGGCGCGGTGGCTCACGCCTGCACTTTGGGAGGCTGAGGCGGGCGGATTACTTGAGGATAGGAGTTCCAGACCAGCCTGGCCAACATGGTGAAGCCCCGTCTCTACTAAAAAATACAAAAATTAGCTGGGCATGGTGAGCGCCTGTAGTCCCAGCTATTCGGGAGGCTGAGGCAGGAGAATCGCTTGAACCCTGGAGGCAGAAGTTGCAGTAAGCCAAGATCGTGCCACTGCACTCCAGCCTGGGCGACAAGAACGAAACTCTTGTCTCAAAAAAAAAAAAAAAAAAGGCCGGGCGCGGTGGCTCAAGCCTGTAATCCCAGCACTTTGGGAGGCCGAGATGGGCGGATCACGAGGTCAGGAGATCAAGACCATCCTGGCTAATACGGTGAAACCCCGTCTCTACTACAAAATACAAAAAACTAGCCGGGCGACGAGGCGGGCGCCTGTAGTCCCAGCTACTCGGGAGGCTGAGACAGGAGAATGGCGTGAACCCGGGAGGCGGAGCTTGCAGTGAGCTGAGAGCCAGCTACTGCACTCCAGCCCAGGTGGCACAGCGAGACTCCGTCTCAAAAAAAAAAAAAAAAAAAAAAATCATACATTATGTGCTCCTTTTTGTCGGCTTCTATCCTTCAATGTACTGTCTGACATTCGTTCATGTAGTTGTATATATCAATATTTTCTCCTTTTCATTTAGTATAGCCCATCGATTGTATATCCGTTCTTTTGATGGCCTTTTGAGTTGTTTCCATTTGGGGTTATGAAATAAAGCTGCTATAAACATTCTTGTAGAATTGTTTTTGTGATCATATGTTTTCGTGTTTCTTGGAGAAGTACTTAGGAGGGGAATTGCAAGTTTGGAAATAAAAAGTAGATGTATTTTGAACTTTATCAGAAGCTCTGAGTTTTCCAGAGTGGTTGTACCATTTTACACTCCAACTAGCAAGGTATGGGAGTTATTATGGTTGTGCCACAGCCTTCCGGACATTGGGTATTTTCAGTCTTTCTAATGTGGTATATCCTTGTGGTTGTAATTTACAGTTCTCTGTTGACTAAGGATGTTCAGCATTTTTTCATGTGCCTATTGGCCATTCGTATTTTGTTTGTAAAGTAGCTCTTCAAGTCTTGCCTGTTATTTTGGTCTTTTGTTTGTTTTTATGGTTCAGTTGTGGGACTGCTTTATACATTCTGGATACAAGTCCTTTATCAGATACATGTATCCTGAATGTTTTCTTCTGATCTGTTGCTCGCCTATGTGTTTGCTTTACAGAGTTTACAGTATCTTAAGAGGAGTGGATTTATCTTTTTTAGGTTCAGTATTTGCCTTGTCCTGTTTAGGACATCTTTTTTTTTTTTTACCCCAGAGTCATGAAGATATTATCTTACATTTTCTTTTAGGACCTTTATGGTTGTAAGTTTTACACTAACGTCCTTGAGCCATTAATTAATTCTTAAAATGAATTGTTTATGGTGTGAGGTGTAGAAGTCAGTCTCTGGTATGTTTCCTCTATGGAAATCCAGTTATTCTGTCTCCACTTGTTGAAATAGGCTTCTTTTCTCTACTGAAGGCTTTTAACTTTAATTATTGTACAGTTGGAGTATGGGGCTACCATTTTAGTGCTATTTTCTTTTTTTCTTTTTTAATTTTTGAGACAGGGACTCACACTGTTGCCCGAGCTAGAGTACAATGGCACAATCAAGGCTCACTGCAGCCTTGAACCCCTAGGCTCAAGCACTCCTCTAGCCTCAGCCTCACAAGTAGCTGTGACTACTCCAGTATACCCAGCTAACTGTTTTTTTTTTTTTTTTGTATTGACAGGATCTCACTATGTTGCCCAGGCTGGTCTCAAACTGCTGGCCTCAAGCTTTCATCCCATCTCGGCCTCCCAAAGTGCTGGGATTACAGGTGTAAGCCACCATGCCTGACTTCTTAGTGCTATTTTCTATTTATCTCCTCTGTTCTTTGCTCTCTTTAAATGTTTGAGGAAGAAACAGTACCCATCTTACACAAACTCTTCAGAAAATAGAGGAACAGACTGGGCGCAGTGACTCATACCTGTAATCCCAGCACTTTGGTACGCCGAGACAGGAATCACTTGAGGTCGGGAGTTCAAGACCAGCCTGGCCAACATGTCGAAACCCCATCTCTACTAAAAATACAAAAATTAGGCCGGGCGCGGTGGCTCATGCCTGTAATCCCAGCACTTTGGGAGGCCGAGACGGGCAGATCACGAGGTCAGGAGATCGAGACCATCCTGGCTAACACGATGAAACCCTGTCTCTACTAAAAAATACAAAAAACTAGCCGGGTGAGGTGGCGGGCGCCTGTAGTCCCAGCTACTCGGGAGGCTGAGGCAGGAGAATGGCGTAAAACCCGTGAGGCGGAGCTTGCAGTGAGCCGAGATCCGGCCACTGCACTCCAGCCTGGGCGACTGAGCAAGACTCCATCTCAAAAGAAAAAATACAAAAATTAGCTAGGTGTGGTGGCACGTACCTGTAATCCCAGTTACTCAGGAGGCTGAGGCACAAGAATCACTTGAACCTGGGACTGGAGGTTGCAGTGAGCTGAGATTGCATCACTGTACTCCAGCCTGGGCAACAGAGTGATACCTTGTCTCAGAAAAAAAAGAAAAAGAAAATAGAGGAACATTTCCCAACTTGCTTTTGAAGCCAACATAATCCTGGTACCCAAACCAAACGAGGACATTGCAAGAAAAGAAAATTTAGACCAATATTCCTGTTAGCATATACATGCAAAAGCTAACAAATTTTAGCAAACCAAACCTGGTAATATAGAAAAAAGGATAAATAGGCCAGGCGCAGTGACTCATGCCTGTAATCCCAGTACTTTGGGAGGTCAGGAGTTTGTGACCAGCCTGACCAACATGGTGAAACCCTGTTTTTAATAAAAATACAAAAATTAGGCTGGGCACGGTGGCTCATGCCTGTAATCCCAGCACTTTGGGAGGCTGAGGTGGGCAGATCACGAGGTCAGGAGTTTGAGACAAGCCTGACAAACATGGTGAAACCCCTTGTCTACTAAAAATACAAAAATTAGCCGGTGTGGTGGCACCTGCCTGTAATCCCAGCTACTAAGGAGGCTGAAGCAGAATTGCTTGAACCGGGAGACGGAGGTTGCAGTGAGCCAAGCTTGTGCCACTGCACTCCAGTCTGGGTGACAGAGCAAGACTTTGTCTCAAAAAAAAAAAATTAGCTGGGCATGGTGGTGGGCACGTGTAATCCCAGCTGCTTTGGAATCTGAGGCAGGAGAATCACTTGAACCCAGGAGACGGAGGTTGCAGTCAGCTGGGATCACACCATTGCACTCCAGCCTGGGCCACAGAGTGAGACTCCATCTCAAAAAAAGAAAAAGTAAAAGCATAAATACATTCTAACCAAACAAGGTTTATCTCAGGATTGTAGTTGATTTAACATTCAAAAATCGGCCTGGTGCAGTAGCTCAGGCCTATAATCCCAACACTTTGGGAGGCTGAGGCAGGAAGGTCTCTTGAGTCCAGGATTTCAAGACCAGCCTGAGCAACATAGCCAGACTGGTCTTTACTGGGGGGAAAACATCAGTCTGTGTAATTCACCACATTAGCAAATTGAAACATAACCCTATGATCATTTCAACAGATGAAGCAAAAGCAGTTAAGGATATTCAACACATACGCATAATTACAAACCAACCAACCTCCTAGCAAACTAGGGAAAGGAAACTTACCTAGTTTGAAAACAGGGCATCCACAATCAGAGTTCCACTAGCAGCATACATAATGGTAGAAAACTCAATGCTGCCGGGCGCGGTGGCTCATGCCTGTAATCCCAACACTTTGGGAGGCTAAGGCAGGCAGATCACAAGGTCAGGAGATCGAGACCATCCTGGCTAACATGCTGAAACTCCGTCTCTACTGAAAATACAAAAAAAAATTAGCCGGGCATGGTGGCGGGCACCTGTAGTCCCAGCTACTCGGGAGGCTGAGGCAGGAGAATAACTTGAACCCAAGAGGCAGAGGTTGCAGTGAGCTGAGATCATCTCATTGCACTCCAGCCTGGGCAACAAGAGCAAAACTCCATCTCAAAGAAAAAAAAAGGAAAGAAAAAAGAAATAATGATTAGAAAGGAAGAAATAAAACTTATATTCACAGCCAGTATGATTCTATACATACACATCCTTATGGGGCCTGGCGTGGTGGCTCATGCATGTAATCCTAGCACTTTAAGAGGCTGAGGCAAGTGGCTCACCTGGACCAGCCTGGCCAACATGGTGAAACCCCGTCTCTAATAAAAATACAAAACATTAGCCAGGCGTGGTGACAGGCACCTCTAATCCCAGGTACTCAGAAGGCTGAGGCAGGAGAATTGCTTGAACCTGGGAAGTGGAGGTTGCAGTGAGCCGAGATCATGCCATTGCACTCCAGGCCAGGCAACAGAGTGAGACTCTGTCTCAAAAAAAAAAAAAAAAAGAGTGAAATTCCATCTCAAAAGAAAAAGCCCTAATGGGAAACCCATAAAAAGCTACCAAAACTAATAAATAAATATAGCAAGGTTGCAGGTTACAGGGCAATATAGTTATTCCTCTATCTGTAGGGGCTTGGTTCTGGGACGCCTCACACACCAAACCCGCAGATGTCTAAGTCCCATATATGAGATGGCATAGTATTTGCATTTAACCTACACATATCCTCCCATATAGTTTGAACTATCTCTAGATTACTTACATCACCCCCATACAATGAAAATGCTAATGTACATACAAGTGTGTATGTAAGTACTTGTCGTACTATGTTGTTTAGGGAATCACCGGGCATATAGGCCTTCAGGGCTGATACCAGCAGCCACTGTAACGATTCTGGTCAGGCCTGCCCCTGTTTGGAGTCTCAGTTGAGCTCATTGCCTTCCCACCCAGCCAAGGGTACCTGCATTTCTTTTGGCTCCCTGGCCTATTGGAAGACCTAGTTCAGCTTGGCACATTTGTATCCTGGCCCTCTGATGCTGGTACCCCTGGAAAGGCCCTGCTCTGAAAAACACTGAGATTTTAGTTGCTACTAAAGACTTGAGAGGTGAAGACAGAGAGACCTCCTGTGTGTGGAAATGTGTCCCTCCAAGTGGAATTGAGACTTTGGGCCCCCCATTTCAGGACAGCACCTCCTGACCTGTTGACTCCTGACCTGAAGGAGGTGGACTTGCATTAATGGAGTGGGGGTGGGGGCAGTACCACAGATCCACACTAACAATCACACAGTTCTCTCTAGAATAATAATATAGAACAACTGCAGAAACAGCTAACCTTTATTGAGCTCTTACTGTGTGTCTAGCACTTTCCTCAGCTCTTTACATTTCCCATAATACACAGGGCACTAGGCCATGCTTGGTGGTTCATGCCTGTAATCCCAGCACTTTAGGGGGCTGAGGCAGGCAGATCACCTGAGGTCGGGAGTTCAAGACCAGCCTGACCAACATGGTGAAACCCTGTCTCTACTAAAAATACAAAATTAGCCAGGCGTGGTGGCCTGTAATCCCAGCTACTCAGGAGAATCATTTGAATCCGGGAGGCAGAGGTTGCGGTGAGAAGAGATTGCGCCACTGCACTCTAGCCTGGGCAACAAGAGCTGAGACTCTGTCTCAAAAATAAAATAAAATAAAATAAAAAAAGAAAACAGCCTGGCATTAAGGGAGCTCTTTGGTAGGGGGATGTTTTGTCACTGCAAAAAACAGGAAAGTAGGCTGGGCGCAGTGGCTCATGCCTATAATCCCAGCACTTTGGGAGGCTGAGGCGGGCAGATCACGTGAGGTCAGGAGTTCAAGACCAACCTGACCAGTATGGAGAAACCCCGTCTCTACTAAAAACACAAAATTAGCCGGGCGTGGTGGCACATGCCTGTAATCCCAGCTATTAGGGAGGCTGAGGCAGGAGAATCACTTGAACCGGGAGGCGGAGGTTGCAGTTAGCCGAGATCACGCTGGTGCACTCTAGCCTAGGCAACAAGAGCGAAACTCCATCTCAAAATAAATCAATCAATAAATAAATAAACAGAAAAGTGTAATGAACACTTTCAGTGGGCATGTTTCTTAGCAAATCTGATGACAAATTTGACATAAAGAGAGCATCCCTGAAGGAAAAAAAAAAAATAAACTAAAAAAAAAAGAGGCCGGGCGCGGTGGCTCAAGCCTGTAATCCCAGCACTTTGGGAGGCCGAGACGGGCGGATCACGAGGTCAGGAGATCGAGACCATCCTGGCTAACACGGTGAAACCCCGTCTCTACTAAAAATACAAAAACTAGCTGGGCGAGGTGGCGGGCGCCTGTAGTCCCAGCTACTCGGGAGGCTGAGGCAGGAGAATGGCGTAAACCCGGGAGGCGGAGCTTGCAGTGAGCTGAGATCCGGCCACTGCACTCCAGCCTGGGCGACAGAGCGAGACTCCGCCTCAAAAAAAAAAAATAAATAAACAAAAAATTAAAAAATTAAAAAAAAAAGAAAGAGAGCATCCTGCCTGGGCAACATAGTGAAACCCTGCCTCTACAAAAAACTCAAAAATTGACTGGGCGCGGTGGCTCACGCCTGTAATCCCAGCACTTTGGGAGGCGGAGGCGGGAGGATCACCTGAGGTCAGGAGTTCGAAACCAGCCTGGCCAACATGGCAAAACCCCATCTCTGCTAAAAATACAAAAAATTAGTCGGGCGCAGTGGTGGGCGCCTGTAATCCCAGCTACTCAGGAAGCTGAGGCAAGAGGATCGCTTGAACCCGGGAGGTGGAGGTTGCAGTGAGTCGAGATCGTACCACTGCACTCCAGCATGGGCAACAGAGCGAAACTCCATCTCCAAAAAAGAAAAAGAAAGAAAAAAACTAAAAAATTAGCCAGGCAGTCCTCTGTGGTCCCAGCTACTTAGAAGCCTGAGGCAGGAGAATCACTGAGCCCAGGAGTCCGAGGCTGTAGAGTAAACCATGATTGCACTACTGCATCGTAGCCTGGGCAACAAAGCAAGACCCTGCCTCAAAAAAAAAAAAAAAAAAGAAAGAAAGAAAGAACATGGCGGGCCGGGCACGGTGGCTCACACCTGTAATCCTAGCGCTTTGGGAGGCCGAGGCAGGTGGATCACACGGTCAGGAGTTCGACACCAGCCGGGCCAACATGGTGAAACCCTATCTCTAATAAAAATACAAAAAAATTAGCCAGGCATGGTGGCAGGCGCCTGTAATCCCAGCTACTCAGTAGGCTGAGGCAGGAGAATCGCTTGAAACCAGAAGGCAGAGGTTGCAGTGAGCCTAGATTGCACCACTGCAGCCTGGGTGAAAAGAGCGAAACTCTGTCTCAAAAAAAAAGAAAGAAAGAAAGAAAGAAAGAACATGGCAAAGCCTTTGAAAGCTTGTCAGGGAGAAGGTGAGATGATAATTGCATAACTTCGTGCAAGATGCTGGTCCACACAGGGGCTGCCCCTTGCTCCTTCTTGCTCCCTTGACCTCTCATATAATAGGCTTGTGTGTTACTCACAGTTATTGAGCCCAAGCAGGTGCAAGGCATTGTGATCTAATACTTTGGTCAGCAAGACAACAATAGATCACTGCCCTGCCCTTAGGAAGTGTATATGCTATTAGAGGAAACAGATGAAATAAATAAGAAAAAGTATTAGACAATGTAAGTGCTATAAGAATGCAAATAAGGTGATGTGAATTAAAATAAGATGACTTGAAGTCTGCGTGGGAAGGAACCTACCCCTGTGTTCCGGCTGGCCAGGACCACCAGTTGATTAGCAGAGAAGGGCAGCCAGTCTAGCTAGAGCTTTTGGGGAAGAGGGAGTGGTTGGTAAGAGATGAGATTAAAGAAGCCGAGAAGGGCCATTCGTGAGGGGTTTGTAAAGGCAGGGCTGAGGAGTGTCCCAAGAGAATGGGCAGGTGAATGGTGAGACAGTTGTTCTTCCAGAAGCCTTGCAGTGAAAGGAATCAAAGAAGTGGAGCCATGTATCAGGTGGGGAAGGGTGGGGGCCAAGGGGATATCTTTCCCCATACAGAGATTGCAGGCTGAGAACGACTGCATCCTTGTTAACAGGAAGTGGGAGCGGGGCATGGTAGCTCACGCCTGTAAGCCTGGCACTTTAGGAGGCCGAGGCGGGTGGATCACCTGAAGTCAGGAGTTCGAGACCAGCCTGGCCAACATGGCGAAGCCCTGTCTCTACTAAAAATACAAAAGTTAGCTGGGTGTGGTGGCACTTGCCTGTAATCCCAGCTACTCGGGAGACTGAGGCAGGAGAATGGCTTGAACCCGGAAGGTAGAGGTTGCAGGGAGCTGAGATCGTGCCATTGCACTCCTGCCTAGGTGACAGAGCGAGACTCCATCTCAAAAAATAAATAAATAACAGGAAGGGAGTTGGGAATAGGGTGCACATTTAGGAAGTCTTGGAGATTTCATGGTGGGAAGGTTGGAAGTCCCTCTCATGATTATCTTTTCCTCAAAGAAGTGCATGGCTGGTAGGGGTGGGGCAGGAGTGCTTGGGTTGTGGTGAAAGATTGGAAGACAGGATGTGAAGCAGCCATTCTTTTCCTACTCCACAGGAAGCCATGCTGCTTCAGACCCTGGCATGGTGTTGAGGGAAGGCGTTCCTTCTCCGCAGGCCCAGGTGACCCAGGGTTGGAAGTGTCTCATGCTGGATCCCCACTTTTCCCCTTGCAGCAGCCAGACTGCCTTGTGGGTCACTGCCATGGAGGAGCCACAGTCAGATCCTAGCATCGAGCCCCCTCTGAGTCAGGAAACATTTTCAGACCTTTGGAAACTGTGAGTAGATCCATGGGAAGGGCAGACCCACTGTCCCCACCCCAACCCCAGCCCCCTAGCAGAGGCCTGTGGGAAGCAAAAAATCCGTGGGACTGACTTTCTGCTCTTGTCTTGCAGACTTCCTGAAAACAACGTTCTGGTAAGGACAAGGGTTGGGCTGGGGACCTGGCGGGCTCGGGGGCTGGGGGGCTGGGGACCTGGTCCTCTGACCACTCCTTTCACCCGTCTACAGTCCCCCTTGCCGTCCCAAGCGGTGGATGACTTGATGCTGTCTCCGGACGATCTTGCACAATGGTTAACTGAAGACCCAGGTCCAGATGAAGCTCCCAGAATGTCAGAGGCTGCTCCCCCCATGGCCCCCACACCAGCAGCTCCTACACCGGCGGCCCCTGCACCAGCCCCCTCCTGGCCCCTGTCATCCTCTGTCCCTTCCCAGAAAACCTACCATGGCAGCTACGGTTTCCGTCTGGGCTTCCTGCATTCTGGAACAGCCAAGTCTGTGACTTGCACGGTCAGTGGCCCTGAGGGGCTGGCTTCCATGAGACTTCAATGCCTGGCCATATACCCGTGCATTTCTTCTGTTTGGAACTTTGGGATTCCTCTTCACCCTTTGGCTTCCTGTCAGTGTTTTTTATAGTTTACCCACTTAACCTGTGATCTCTGACCCCTGTCCCAAAGTTGAATATTGCCCCTTGAATTGGGGCTTTTATCCATCCCATCACACCCTCAGCATCTCTCCTGGGGATGCAGAACTTTTCTTTTTCTTCACCCACGTTTATTCCTTGGCTTTTGAAAATAAGCTTCTGACCAGGCTTGGTGGCTCAAGCCTGCAAGCCCAGCACTCTCAGAAAGAGGCCAAGGTGGGCAGATCACCTGAGCCCAGAAATTCAAGACCAGCCTGGGTAACATAGTGAAACCTCGTCTCTACAAAAAAATACAAAAAATTAGCCAGGCATGGTGGTGCATACCTATAGTCCCAGCCACTCAGGAGGCTGAGGTGGGAAGATCACTTGAACCTAGGAGATGGAGGCTGCAGTGAGCCATGATCATGCCACTGTGCTCCAACCTGGGTGACAGAGCAAGATCCTATCTCAAAAAGAAAAAAAAAGAAAAGCTCCTGAGGTGTAGACGCCAACTCTCTCTAGCTCCCTAGTGGGTTGCAGGAGGTGCTTACGCATATTTGTTTCTTTGCTGCCCTCTTCCGGTTGCTTTATTTGTTCACTTGTGCCCTGACTTTCAACTCTGTCTCCTTCCTCTTCCTACAGTACTCCCCTGACCTCAACAAGATGTTTTGCCAGCTGGCCAAGACCTGCCCTGTGCAGCTGTGGGTTGATTCCACACCCCCGCCCGGCAGCCGCGTCCGTGCCATGGCCATCTACAAGCAGTCACAGCACATGACAGAGGTCGTGAGGCGCTGCCCCCACCATGAGCGCTGCTCAGACAGCGATGGTGAGTCGCTGGGGCTGGAGAAGATGACAGGGCTGGTTGCCCAGGGTCCCCAGACCTCTGATTCCTCACTCTTTGCTCTTAGGACTGGCCCCTCCTCAGCATCTTATCCGAGTGGAAGGAAATTTGCGTGTGGAGTATTCGGATGACAGAAACACTTTTCGACATAGTGTGGTGGTGCCCTATGAGCCGCCTGAGGTCTGGTTTGCAACTGGGGTCTCTGGGAGGAGGGGATAAGGGCGGTTGTCAGTGGCCCTCCGGGTGAGCTGTAGGGGGCTTTCTCCTGCTGCTTATTTGACCTCCCCATAACCCCATGAGATGTGCAGAGTAAATGGGTTTACCCATTGCACAGTTGAAAAGACTGAAGCTCACAGAGGCTAAGGGCCTCCCCTGCTCGGCCGGGCGCGGTAGTTCGTGCCTGCAATCCCAGCACTCTGGGAGGCCGAGGCGGGTGGATCACGAACTCAGGAGATCGAGACCATCCTGGCTAACACGGTGAAACCCCGTCTCTACTAAAAAATACAAAAAAAAAATTAGCCGGGCATGGTGGCGGGCGCCTATAGTCCCAGCTACTTGGGAGGCTGAGGCAGGAGAATGGTGTGAACCCGGGAGGCGGAGCTTGCAGTGAGCTGAGATCGTGCTACTACACTCCAGCCTGGGTAACGCAGCGAGACTCTGTCTCAAAAAAAAAAAAAAGGCCTCCCCTGCTTGCCACAGGTCTCCCCAAGGTCCACTGGCCTCATCTTGGGCCTATGTTCTCTCCTAGGTTGGCTCTGACTGTACCACCATCCACTACAACTACATGTGTAACAGTTCCTGCATGGGCGGCATGAATCGTAGGCCCATTCTCACCATCATCACACTGGAAGACTCCAGGTCAGGAGCCACGTGCCGCCCTGCACACTGGCCTGCTGTGCCCCAGCCTCTGCTTGCCTCTGACCCCTGGGTCCACCTCTTACTGATTTCTTCCATACTACTACCCATCCACCTCGCATCACATCCCCAGTGGGGAATCTCCTTACTGCTCCCACTCGGTTTTCTTTTCTCTGGCTTTGGGACCCGTTACCTGTGACTTCTCCTCCACCTACCTAAAGCTGGAGCTTAGGCTCCAGAAGGGACAAGGGTGGTTGGGAGTAGATGGAGCCTGTTTTTTTAAACGGGACAGGTAGGACGTGATTTCCTTACTGCCTCCTGCTTCTCTCTTCCTATCCTGAGTAGTGGTAATCTACTGGGACGGAACAGCTTTGAGGTGCGAGTTTGTGCCTGTCCTGGGAGAGACCGGCGCACAGAGGAAGAGAATTTCCGCAAGAAAGGGGAGCCTTGCCACGAGCTGCCCCCTGGGAGCACTAAGCGAGGTAAGCAAGCAGGACAAGAAGCGGTGGAGGAGACCAAGGGTGCAGTTATGCCCCAGATTCACTTTTATCACCTTTCCTTGCCTCTTTCCTAGCACTGCCCAACAACACCAGCTCCTCTCCCCAGCCAAAGAAGAAACCAATGGATGGAGAATATTTCACCCTTCAGGTACTAAAGTCTTGGGACCTCTTATCAAGTGGAAAGTTTCTAGTCTAACACTCAAAATGCCATTTTCTTCTTAACTGCTTTACCTGCAATTGGGGCATTTGCCATCAGGGGGCAGTGATGCCTCAAAGACAATGGCTCCTGGTTGTACCTAACTAACTTCAGAACACCAACTTACACCATAATGTATATTTTAAAGGACCAGACCACCTTTCAAAAAGAAAATTGTTAAAGAGAGCATGAAAATGGTTCTATGACTTTGCCTGATACAGATGCTACTTGACTTACGATGGTGTTACTTCCTGATAAACTCGTCGTAAGTTGAAAATATTGTAAGTTGAAAATGGATTTAATACACCTAATCTAAGGAATATCACAGCTTAGCCTAGCCTACATTTTTTTTTTTTTTTTTTTGAGACGAAGTCTCACTCTGTCACCCGGGCTGGAGTGCAGTGGCGGGATCTCGGCTCACTGCAACTTCTGCCTCCTGGGTTCAAGCGATTCTCCTGCCTCAGCCTACTGAGTAGCTGGGATTACAGGCACCCGCCACCACACCCAGCTGATTTTGGGGGGTTTTTTTGGTTTTTGGTTTTTTTAGTAGAGATGAGGTTTCACCATGTTGGCCAGGCTGGTCTCGAACTCCTGACCTTGTGATCCACCCGCCTTGGCCTCCCAAAGTGCTGGGATTACAGGCGTGAGCCACCGCACCCGGCCTGCTTTTTTTAGTCTACTTTTACTTTATTTTTAATGGAGACAGCATCTTGCTGTTGGCCAGGCTGGATTACAGTGATGTGATCATAGCTCATTATACCCTCGAACTCCTGGGCTCAAGCAATCCCGCCACCTCTGCCTCCCCAGTAGCTAGGACCACAGGTGTACACCACCACACCCAGCTAATTTTTTAAATTTTTTGTAGAGATAGGGTCTCACTGTAGTGCCCAGGCTGGTCTCTAGCCTACTTTTTTGAGACAAGGTCTTGCTCTGTCACCCAGACTGGATAGAGTGCAGTAGTGCAGTCACAGCTCCCTGTAGCCTCCACCTCCCAGGCTCCATCCATCCTCCCAGCTTAGCCTCCCAAGTCGCTGGAACTACAGGCCCACACCACCATGCCTGCCTAATTTTTATTTTTTATTTTATTTTATTTTATTTTATTTTATTTTTTGAGACAGAGTCTCGCTCTGTCACCCAGGCTGGAGTGCAGTGGCACAATCTCGGCTCACTGCAACCTCTGCCTCCCAGGTTCAAGCGATTCTCATGCCTCAGCCTACTGAGTAGCTGGGACTACAAGTGCCTGCCACCACACCCAGCTAATTTTTGTATTTTTAGTAGAGATGGGGTTTCACCATGTTGGCCAGGCTGGTCTCAAACTCCTGACCATGTGATCCTCCCGCCTTGGCCTCCCAAAGTGCTGGGATTACAGGTATGAGCCACCATACCCAGCTAATTTTTATTATTTATTTATTTATTTATTTATTTATTTATTTTAAGGCAGAGTCTCTCTCTCTCACTCAGGCTAGAGTGCAGTGGCACGATCTCAACTCACTGCAGCCTTGACCTTCCCGGGCTCCGGTGATTTCAGCCTCCCAAGTAGCTAGGACTACAGGCACATGCCACGACACCCGGCTAATTTTTTATTTTCTGTGAAGTCAAGGTCTTGCTATGTTGCCCATGCTGGTATCAAACCCCTGGGCTCAATCAATCCTTCCACCTCAGCCTCCCCAAGTACTGGGATTACAGGCACGGGCTACCACACTCAGCCCTAGCTTAGTTGAAACGTGTTCAGAACATTTAAGTTACCCTACAGTTGGGCAAAGTCATCTAACACAAAGCCTATTTTATAGTAGTGTTGTATATCTCATGTGATTTATTGAATATTATTACTGAAAGTGGGAAACAGCATGGTTGCATGAAAGGAGGCACAGTCGGGCTGGGCACAGCCTGGGCGCAGAGCGAGACTCAGGAAAAGAAAAGGCCAGGCACGGTGGCTCACACCTGTAATCCTAGCACTTTGGGAGGCTGAGGCGGGTGGATCACGAGGTCAGGAGATCGAGACCAGTCTGGCCCACATGGTGAAACCCCATCTCTACTAAAATACAAAAATTAACCAGGCATGATGGTGGGTGCCTGTAATCTCAGCTACTTGAGAGGCTGAGGCAGGAGAATCGCTTGAACCAGGAGGCGGAGGTAGCAGTGAGCTGAGATGGCTCCACTGCACTCCAGCCTAGGCAATAGAGTGAGACTCCGTCTCAAAAAAAAAAAAGACAAGAAACGAGGCATAGTTGCTTGCACCTCTAGTCCCAGTTACTTGAGACGCTAAGGCAGGAGGATCACTTGAGCCCAAGAGTTTGAGTCCAGCCTGAACAACATAGCAAGATATCATCTCTAAAATCTAAAAGAGGGCCGGGCACGGTGGCTCCCATCTGTAATCCCACCACTTTGGGAGGCGGAAGTGGGTGGATCACCTGACATCAGGAGTTGGAAACCAGCCTGGCTAACATGGTGAAGCCCCGTCTACTAAAAACACAAAAATTAGCCAGGTGTGGTGGCACACACCTGTAGTCCCAGCTACTGGGGAGGCTGAGGTACAAGAATCCCTTGAACCCAGGAGGCGGAGATTGCAATGAGCTGAGATTGCATCATTGCACTCCAGCCTGGGCGGCAGAACAAGACTCCATCTCAAAAATAAATAAATACATAAATAAAGTTTTTAAAAGTCAGCTGTATAGATACTTGAAGTACAGTTTCTACTAAACGCATGTTGCTTTTGTACCATCATAAAGTCAAACAATTGTAGGTTGAACCATCTTTTAGCTCAGGTACTGTGTGTATATTTATTTCTCCCCCTCTTCTCTGGCTGCAGATCCGTGGGCGTGAGCGCTTCGAGATGTTCCGAGAGCTGAATGAGGCCTTGGAACTCAAGGATGCCCAGGCTGGGAAAGAGCCAGCGGGGAGCAGGGCTCACTCCAGGTGAGTGACCTCAGCCCCTTCCTGGCCCTACTCCCCTGCCTTCCTATGTTGGAAAGCCATAGGATTCCATTCTCATCCTGCCTTCATGGTCAAAGGCAGCTGATCCCATCTCACTGGGTCCCAGCCCTGCACAAACAGTTTTTTAGTCTTCCTCCAGTTGAATCCTATAACCACATTCTTGCTTCAGTGTATCCACAGAACCTCCAAACCCAGAGACGAGTGTGGATGTGTGGATACGTCTTTGCCATTCTCGGCAACTCCGAGCCCAGGGTCTCAAGGAGGGGCCTAATAACTGTGTAATATTGAGTAGAGCCAGAGTTTCAGGTCATATACTCAGCCCTGCCATGCACCGGCAGGTACTAGGTGACCCCCGTCAGACTCAGTTTCCTTATATATAAAATGGGGTAAGGGGGCCAGGCGCAGTGACTCACGCCTGTAATCCCACCTCTCTGGGAGGCCGAGGCGGGTGGATCACCTGAGGTCTGGAGTTTGAGCCCAGCCTGACCAACATGGAGAAACCCCGTCTCTACTAAAAATACAAAAGTAGTCAAGCGTGGTGGCACATGCCTGTAATCCCAGCTACTCGGGAGGCTGAGGCAGGAGAATCACTTGAACCCGGGAGGCAGAGGTTGCGGTGAGCCAAGATCCCGCCATTGCACTCCAGCCTGGGCAACAAGCGTGAAACTCCGTCTCTAAAAAAATTTTAAAAATAAGGCCGGGCGCGGTGGCTCAAGCCTGTAATCCCAGCACTTTGGGAGGCCGAGACGGGCGGATCACAAGGTCTGGAGATCGAGACCATCCTGGCTAACACGGTGAAACCCCGTCTCTACTAAAAAATACAAAAAAACTAGCCAGGCGAGGTGGCGGGCGCCTGTAGTCCCAGTTACTCAGGAGGCTGAGGTAGGAGAATGGCATGAACCCGGGAGGCGGAGCTTGCAGTGAGCTGAGATCCAGCCACTGCACTCCAGCCTGGGTGACAGAGCGAGACTCTGTCTCAAAAAAAAAAAAAAAAAAAAAAACTAAAAAAATAAAATAAAATGGGGTAAGGGAAGATGATGAGTCTGATACACGCCAATACTCTGGGGTGCTCAGTTAACATATTTGCCTGGGTGTGGCCATCATCTTGATTTGAATTCCCCTTGTCCCAGCCCTAGGCCCTTCAACGCATTGGTCAGGGAAAAGGGGCACAGACCCTCTCACTCATGTGATGTCATCTCTCCTCCCTGCTTCTGTCTCCTACAGCCACCTGAAGTCCAAGAAGGGGCAGTCTACCTCCCGCCATAAAAAACTCATGTTCAAGACAGAGGGGCCTGACTCAGACTGACATTCTCAGCTTCTTGTTCCCCACTGACAGCCTCCCACCCCCATCTCTCCCTCCCCTGCCATTTTGAGTTTTGGGTCTTTAAACAATTGCTTGCGATAGGTGTGCGTCAGAAGCACCCAGGACTTCCATTTCTTTGTCCCAGGGCTCGACTGAACAAGTTGGCCTGCACTGGTGTTTTGTTGTGGGGAGGAGGATGGGGGGTAGGACATAACCAGCTTAGATTTTAAGGTTTTTACTGTGAGGGATGTTTGGGAGATGTAAGAAATGTTCTTGCAGGTAAGGGTTAGTTTACAATCAGCCACATTCTAGGTGGCACCCCACTTCACCATACTAACCAGGGAAGCTGTCCCTCGCTGTTGAATTTCCTCTAACTTCAAGGCCCATATCTATGAAATGCTGGCATTTGCACCTACCTCACAGAGTGCGTTGTGAGGGTTAATGAAATAATGTACGTCTGGCCTTGAAACCACCTTTTATTACATGGGGTCTAGAACTTGACTCCCTTGAGGGTGCTTATTTCCTCTCCCTGTTGGTCGGTGGGTTGGTAGTTTCTACAGCTGGGCAGCTGGTTAGGCAGAGGGAGTTGCCAAGTCTCTGCTGGCCCGGCCAAACCCTGTCTGAGAACCCGTTGGTGAACCTTAGCACCTAAAAGGAAATCTCACCCCATCCCGCACCCTGGAGGATTTCATCTCTTGTCTACGATGATCTGGATCCACCAAGACTTGTTTTATGCTCAGGGTCAATTTATTTTCTTTTTTTTTTTTTTCTTTGAGACTGGGTCTCTCTCTGTTGCCCAGGCTGGAGTGGAGTGGCGTGATCTTGGCTCACTGCAGCCTTTGCCTCCCCGGCTCAAGCAGTCCTGCCTCAGCCTCCGGAGTAGCTGGGACCACAGGTTCATGCCACCACGGCCAGCCAATTTTTGCATGTTTGGTAAAGATGGGGTCTCATGGTGTTGCCCAGGCTGGTCTCAAATTCCTGGGCTCAGGCGATCCGCCTGCCTCAGCCTCCTAGAGTGCTGGGATTCCAAGTGTGAGCCACCACGTCCAGCCGGGAAGGGTCAACCTCTTTTACATTCTGCAAGCACGTCTGCATTTTCACCCCACCCTTCCCCTCCTCCCTTTTTATATCCCATTTTTATATCGATCTCTTATTTTACAATAAAACTTTCCTACCACCTGTGTGTCTGAGGGGTGAATGCCAGTGCAGGCTACCAGGGTCAGCAGGTGCAGGAGTGAGTGAGGAGGTGCTGGGAAGCAGCAACCTGAGTCTGCAAGGAGTGTGGGCTGGGGGGCCCAGGGCCTGGGTTCCGGGAGGGGAACAAAGGCTGGAGACTGGGTCAGTCTGCGGGCTGCATGACAACAAGGGAGGGGGGTGGCTCCATTCATAACTCAGGAACCAACTGTCCCTCCTCCCCTCCGGCCATGGCTGGCACAAGGTTCTCTCCCTCCCCTGCTTCTAGGATTGGACTACCTCCCCCCTCGGCAGCCTCTCACCAAGGATTATGGGATTTAAATGTCTGATTTAGCAAGCCTGAGCCTCCAGGGTGGCCATCTGCTCCACTAGAAAGTGGCAGGATACCTGGGTTCCCAAGGGGAACGGGGGTGGGTGCTACTGGATGGAGAGAGGTCAGTGGGAGGCCTGCTAGCCAGGATCCCAGGAAAGTGGGGGCAGCTAAGGTAAGAGTAGGGGTGTAGGGCTAGGGCCTTCCCAGCATCCCCTCATCCTGGGCCTCATGCCAGGTAGTTGAATGAATTGAAGCTTTAAACTCTGCCAGGAAAACCTTTCAAAGGGCTTCTTGGGATAGGGAGGAGAGTCGGGTTGAGGAGCTCAGTACCGCCTGCCCATGCTCCTCAGGGCTGCTGGCTCCCAGGGAGGGGGGCTGGAGGCAGGCAGGCTCTTCCCCATCACCCACTGCTGTCTGAGCCAGTGCTTGGAGGGGCGGTCAGACATGGCTTGTCCTTCCTCCTCCCTGGTGGTGGAGACGGGTGCTAGGGTCCAGAGGGTGCTACTGTCCGGGGGGCTTCTGGGGCCACTAGCCTCTCAGCTTATCAACCAGCTGAAGGTGCCAGCAGGAGCCCCTTACTTTGCCCCAAGGATCCCAGACAGCTATGAAGTGACCAGCCTTCCTGACCTCAAAACCATCTTTTTTTTTTTGTCTTTTTTAGCAGGGAATGTCAAACACTCCCCAGGAGATCCACATCTGCCTCTTTCAGAGACTTTTAACTTAAACATCTGTCCCTACCCAGCAGGCAAACTAGAGTTACTGAAGCTCAGTCCCTCTGCTTGCCTCTGTAGACAGGTCACCTTGATGAGCTTCCTTTTTCTTTTTTTTTTTTTTTTAGGCTTTATTGGAGCATAATTGACCCCCCAAAATTGCATACATTCAAGGTATGCAGTGTGATGATTTGATATCGGGGTATATTGTGAAATCATTACCACAATCAAATTAATTAGCATGTCCATCATCACACATAGTTACCATTTGTGTGTGCGCACATGTGTTCACCTATGACTACACTTGGATCTACTCTGCAGATTTCAAGTAAACAGAAAATCTCCCTTTTGACAACCGTCCTCCACCCTTTCAGTCCCAGCCTTTTCCTAGATTATGTCCCTAGCTCTGTTTTCATTTCTGCTGTGCTGCTTCAGATCCATTCTGACTCTGCCAAACTCTTCACAAGCTGATAGATTGCCGGATTGAGAATTACGGTCGGGCGCGGTGGCTCACGCCTGTAATCCCAGCACTGTGGGAGGCCAAGGCAGGCCTCAGGATCACCTGAGGTCAGGAGTTGGGAGACCAGCCTGACCAACATGATGAAACCCCGTCTCTACTAAAAGTACAGAATTAGCTGGGCATGGTGGTGCATGCCTGTCATCTCATCTACTCGGGAGGCTGAGGCAGGAGAAGAGGTGAAGTTTGCAGTGAGCCGAGATCCTGCCATTGCACGCCAGCCTGGGCAACAAGAGTGAAACTCCATCTCAAAACACACAAAAAAAGAAGTACAAAGTCTGAGACTTCAGGCCAGCTCTGCTACACTATATACTCTACCCTCTCTGGTCCTACTTGCTGGCTTCTTTCCCTCTGGTCCTGTTCAAGTTCCTGTCCCATCCAGTCAAGCAGGTACTCATTGGTACCTTACCCTGTGCCAGGAGCTGTTATAGGCCCTGAAACCTGTGGCAGACGTGGTCCCTACCCTCCCACTCAAAGAGCCCAGGCCTTATCCTAATGAGGTCCAAAATCAAATCTCCCAATTTCCTCATGGCTCCAATCTAAACTTGTAATTCACAACCTTAAATCAGTATGTTCTGTTTTTTTATTTAGAAAACATTTCTGGCTGGGCACAGTGGAGCACGCCTGTAATCTCAGCTACTCAGGAGGCTGAGGCAGGGGAATCACTTGAACCCAGAAGGCAGAGGGTTGCAGTGAGCTGAGATCATGCCATTGCACTGTAGCCTGGGCAACAGAGCAAGACTCCACCTCAAAAAGAAAAAAGAAAGAAAGAAAGAAAAAAAAAAACATTTCCCCCTCATTTTAGGAACATGAGTTCTCCAAATCTAAAATTCGTACTCTGAGGAGATTGAATAGCCTTAAATGCTTTCATCGTTAAAAATAAAAGAAAGGGTGGCCGGGCGCGGTGGCTCAAGCCTGTAATCCCAGCACTTTGGGAGGCCGAGACGGGCGGATCACGAGGTCAGGAGATCGAGACCATCCTGGCTAACACGGTGAAACCCCGTCTCTACTAAAAAATACAAAAAACTAGCCGGGCGAGGTGGCGGGCGCCTGTAGTCCCAGTTACTTGGAGGCTGAGGCAGGAGAATGGTGTAAACCCGGGAGGCGGAGCTTGCAGTGAGCTGAGATCCGGCCACTGCACTCCAACCCGGGAGACAGAGCGAGACTCCGTCTCAAAAAAATAAAATAAAATAAAATAAAGGGACCTGGTATGCATCCTAAAAATTAAAAATATACCTGTAATCCCAGCACACTGGGAGGCTAAAGCAGGAGGATAGCTTGAGGCCAGGAGTTTCAGATCAGCCTAGGCAACATAGCAACACCCCATCTCTATTTTAATAAAATAAAATATTGTGAAACACATTTATAATTTTTAAAATTTAATTTTAAAATTAAACTTAAATTTATTCATTTGTGTGTGGGGGGTTTCTTTTTCTTTTTCTTTTTTTTTTGAGATGGAGTGTCACTCTGTCGCCCAGGATGGAGTGCAGTGGCGTGATCTCTGCCTCTCGGTTCAAGCGATTCTCCTGCCTCAGCCTCCCAGGTAGCTGGGACTACAGTTGCATGCCACCATGCCCGGTTAATTTTTGTATTTTTAGTAGAGACAGGGTTTCACTATGTCACCAGCTAACCTGGAACTCCTGACCTCAGGTGATTCGCACACCTCGGCCTCCCAAAGTGCTAGGATTATAAGCGTGAGCCACCACACCCAGCCCAAAGTTGGTTTTGATAGCAGACAGTCTATCAACATAATTCAGTACATTAAGTTTAGAAAAATTATGTATCATATCAACAGATGCTGAAAGGAATTTGATTAAATTTCAGTAGCCATTTCCTTAAAACACACACACACACACTTTAATTAAAACAGTAATAGACTGATAACGAAATACCAATTTTCCTAAACAGTTAAACAGTAAGATAATTTCAATTAAGATCAAGAGCTGGGCTGGGCGCAGTGGCTCACACCTGTAATCCCAACACTTCGGGAGGCCAAGGTGGGTAGATCACCTGATGTCAGGAGTTCGAGACCAGCCTGGCTAACATAGTGAAATCCCACCTCTACTACAAATACAAAAAAATTAGCTGGGCATGGTGGCGGGCACTTATCATCCCAGCTACTGGAAAGGCTGAGACAGGAGAATTGCTTGAATCCGGGAGGCGGGGGTTCAGTGAGCCAAGATCACACCATTGCACTCCAGCCTGGGCGACAGAGCCAGACTCAGTCTCAAAAAAAAAAAAAGCTGGCCACACCTATAATCCAAACATTTTGTGAGGCCGAGGTGGGAGAATTGCTTCAGGCCAAGAGTTGAACACATAGTCAAAATAGCCAGACCTCTCTCTAGATAAATAAACAAATAAATAAATAAATAATCAAGAACTGTATAGGGGGCTGTATGGTGGCTCATGCCTGTGATCCCAGCACTTTGGGAGGCCAAAGTAGGAGGATCCCTTGAGACCAGCCTAGGCAACAGAGCAAGACCGTGTCTCTATTTTAAAAAAAACTGGCCGGGCGCAGTGGCTCACGCCTATTATCCCAGCACTTTGGGAGGCTGACGTGGGTGAATCAGGAGGTCAGGAGTTTGAGACCAGCCTGGCCAACATGGTGAAACCCCGTCTCTACTAAAAATATAAACATTAGCCAGGTGTGGTGGCAGGTGCCTGTAATCCCAGCGAGTTGGGAGGCTGAGGCAGGAGAATCGCTTGAACCCAGGAGGCAGAGGTTGCGGTGAGCAAAGATCGCACCATTGCACTCAGCCTGGGCAACAGGGCGAGACTCCATCTCAAAATAAATAAAATAAAATAAATATATGGGGATATAGACTTACTCTGGTTTTATTTTATTTTTTCTTTTCTTTTATTTATTTATTTTTAGACGGAGTCTCGCTCTGTTGCCCAGGCTGGAGTACAGTGGCGCAGTCTCTGTTCATTGCAACCTCCCCACCTCTCGGGTTCAAGTGATTCTCCTGCCTCAGCCTTTCGAATACCTGGGATTACAGGTGCCTGACACCACCCCTGGCTAATTTTTTGTATTTTTAGTAGAGACGGGATTTCACCATGTTGGCCAGGCTAGTCTCGAACTCCTGACCTTGTGATCCGTCCGCCTCTGCCTCCCAACGCACTGAGACTACAGGAGTGAGCCACTGCGCCCAGCCTACTCTGGTTTTAGTGCATTCAAAAGGAACAAAAAAAAAAAAAAAAAAAAGACACACACACACACAAAAAGGAACAAAAAAGGAAGAAAATCACTGGTAAAAAAAATTTCTTTCTGGTTAGAGTGGGTGTTTGGAAATTATATATGTATAATATATTCTATATATACACACACACATACATACATACACGTATGCCTTTTTGATTATAGGGTAGTATACCAAAACTCAGAAATATTATGGAATTAACAGACTTTAGTAAGGTAGATAAGTAGTAGGGAGAAAAATACTAATTTTATCTTCCAGCAGAAGCACTGTGAAAAATTAGAGAACAAGAAAACATTCCATTCAAAATAATGACAACAAGACCAAGCATGGTGGCTCACACCTGTAATCCCAGAACTTTGGGAGGTCGAGACAGGAGGATCACCTGAGGTCAGGTTTGAGATCAGCCTGGCCAACATGGTGACACCCCGTCTCTACTGAAAATGCAAAAATTAGCTGGGCGTGATAGTGTAAGCCTGTAATCCCAGCTACTCGGGAGGTCGAGGCAGGAGAATCGCTTGAACCCAGGAGGCAGAGATTGCAGTGAGCCAAGATCCTGCCACTGCTTTCCAGCTTGGGCAACAGAGCAAGGCTCCATTTCAAAAGACAATAGCAATAAATATCAAGAAATAAGTGTAATAGGAATGGCACACACAAAGAAGGAATGGCACAGAACCTGTATGCAGAAGACCGCAAACCCTTATTTAAGGACATAAGCCAAGATCCAAAGAAAATGATAGATTCTCAGATGGAAAAACTAAAAAAAAAAAGACAAGAAAAATCAGTTATCTCAAGATAAATACAATATAATGCAATTTCAATTAGAATCCCAAGTTTTCATTGTGTGTGTGTGAATTGGGTAAATTTATCATAAACGTATAGGAATGAGTAAGTGCCACTAGTGGTTTTAAAAAATATTGAATTTGGGCCAGGTGCGGTGGCTCACGCCTCTGATCCTGGCACTTTGGGAGGCCGAGGCAGGCAGATCACGTGGTCAGGAGATGGAGACCATCTGGCCAACACAGTGAAAACCCGTCTCTACTAAAAATACAAAAAATTCGCTGGCATGGTGGCGCACACCTGTAGTTCCGGCTACTCAGGAGGCTGAGGCAGGAGAATTGCTTGAACCTGGGAGGTGGAGGTTGCAGTGAGCCAAGATCCCGCCACTGCATTCCAGCCTGGCAACAAAGTGAGACTCCGTCTCAAAAAAAAAAAAAAAAAAAGGAGGCCAAGGCGAGTGGATTACCTGAGGTCAGGAGTTCAAGACCAGCCTGGCCAACATGGCGAGATCCCGTCTGTACTAAAAATACAAAAATTAGCCTGGCAGTGGTGGCCCATGCGTGTAATCCCAGCTACTAAGGGGGCTGAGGCAGGAGGATCTCTTGAACCGGGGAGGAGGAGGTTGCAGTGAACAGAGATTGTGCCACTGTACTCCAGCCTGGGTAACACAGTGAGACTCTGTCTCAAAAATAAATAAATCAGTACTGAAGGCTGGGCACGGTGGCTCACGCCTGTAATCCCAACACTTTGGAAGGCTGAGGCAGGTGAATCAGTTTCAGCTCAGGAGTTCCAGACCAGTCTAGGCAACATGGCAAAACCCCGTCTATACTAAAAATACAAAAATTAGTCAGGCGTGGTGACACGCACCTGTATTCCCAGCTACTTCAGAGGCTGAGGCAGGAGAACCCCTTGAACCCGGGAGGCAGCGGTTACAGTGAGCTGAGATCGTGCCACTGCACTCCAGCCTGGACGACAGAGCAAGAGAATCTGTCTCAATAAATAAAATAAAGAATATAAAATAAAATAAATAATAACATTTTAAATAATAAGTAAATAATAAGCAACAGAATGGAGAAGGGGTCCTATTTGCCTTGCCAGATTTTAGAGAACTTAGTATAGGCCAGGCAGGTATAGTGGCTCACGCCTGTAATCCCAGCACTTTGGGAGACCAAAGCAGTAGATCACACGAGGTCAGGGGTTCAAGACCAGCCTGACCAACATGGTGAAACCCCATCTCTACTAAAAATACAAAATTAGCTGAGCGTAGTGGCCCATGCCTGTAATTCCAGCTACTTGGGAGGCTGAGGCAGGAGAATCACTTAAACTCGAGAGGTGGAGGTTGCAGTGAGCTGAGATCGCGCTACTGTACTCCAGCCTGGGCAACAAGAGTGAGACTCTGTCTCAAAAAAAGAAAAGAAAACTTACTATAAAACTACTGAGATGAGGTCAATGTAACATATGGAGTGGTAGACAAACCAAGGGAAACAAGAAGTAACAAATATAGATGTTCGCATACAGGAGAATTATTATATGGCCAAAATTAGCATTTCCATTTAATCAGAACACATTAGATATATTTGTTATTTTTGTTATTTATTTATTTATTTATTTATTTATTTATTTTGAGACAGAGTTTCACTCTCGTTGCCTAGGCTGGAGTGCCATGGTGCGATCTTGGCTCACTGCAACCTGGGTTGAAGCGATTCTCCTGCCTCAGCCTCCCAAGTAGCTGGGATTATAGGCATGCGCCACTACACCTGGCTAATTTTTTTTTTTTTTTTTCTGCATTTTTAGTAGAGACAGGGTTTTCCAGATTGGTCAGGCTGGTTTTGAACTCCTGACCTTAGGTGATCCGCCCACCTCGGCCTCCCAAAATGCTGGGATTACAGGCGTGAGCCACCATGCCCTGTCCCTATCTTTCTCTTATTTTTTTTTTTTTTTTTTTTTTTGGAGATGGAGTCCGGCTCTCTCGCCCAGGCTGGAGTGCAATGGCGCAATCTTGGCTCGCTGTAACCTGGGTTCAAATGATTCTCCTGCCTCAACCTCTCAAGTAGCTGGGATTACAGGCGTCTGCCGCCACGCCCAGCTGATTTTTTGTATTTTTAGTAGAGACAGGGTTTTCCAGATTGGTCAGGCTGGTTTTGAACTCCTGACCTTAGGTGATCCGCCCACCTCGGCCTCCCAAAATGCTGGGATTACAGGCGTGAGCCACCATGCCCTGTCCCTATCTTTCTCTTTTTTTTTTTTTTTTTTTTTTTTTGGAGATGGAGTCCGGCTCTCTCGCCCAGGCTGGAGTGCAATGGCGCAATCTTGGCTCGCTGTAACCTGGGTTCAAATGATTCTCCTGCCTCAACCTCTCAAGTAGCTGGGATTACAGGCGTCTGCCGCCACGCCCAGCTGATTTTTTGTATTTTTAGTAGAGACAGGGTTTCATTGTGTTCCCCAGGCTGGTCTCAAACTGCTGAGCTCAGACAATCCACTCACCTCGGCCTCCCAAAGTGCTAGGATTACAGACATGAGCCACCGCGCCCGGCACCTGTCTCTCAAAAATATGCTTTTTGCCCAGCACACATTTCCAAGTTGCCGTAGGGTAAACAAAGTAAATTAAGCTGGCACAACTGAAAAAATAAAACTGGGGCCTTGGCCAGGCACAGTGGCTCAGGCCTCTAATCCCAGCACTTTGGGAAGCTGAGGTGGGAGGATCACTTGAGCCCAAGAGTTTGAGATCAGCCTGAGCAGCATAATAAGACCCTATCTCTATAAAAAATTTAGGCTGGGCATGGTGGCTCATGCCTGTAATCACAGCACTTTGGGAGGGCGAGGTGGGCAGATCACTTGAGGTCAGGAGTTCGAGACCAGTCTGGCCAACATGGTGAAAACCCTTCTCTACTAAAAATACAAAAGTTAGCCAGGCATGGTGGCGTGTGCCTGTAATCCCAGCTACTCTGGTGGCTGAGGCATGAGAATCACATGAACCTGGAAAGTGAAGGCTGCAGTGAGCCGAGAATGCCCCACCGCACTTCAGCCTGGGTAAGGAAGTGAGACTCTGTTTCCAAAAAAAAAAAAGATACTACAGACTAGGCGCGGTGGCTCACGCCTGTAATCCCAGCACTTTGGGAGGCCGAGGTGGGTGGATCACAAGGTCAGGAGATCGAGACCATCCTGGCTAACACAGTGAAACCCTGTCTCTACTAAAGATTCAAAAAATTAGCCAGGTGTGGTGGCGGGCGCCTGCAGTCCCAGCTACTCAGGAGGCTGAGGCAGGAGAATGGCGTGAACCCGGGAGGTGGAGCTTGCAGTGAGCTGAGATTGTGTCACTGCACTCCAGCCTGGGCGACAGAGCAAGACTCAGTCTCAGAAAAAAAAAAAAAAAATCAAGGAGGCCCAGCGAGGTGGCTCACGCCTGTAATCCCAACGCTTTGGGAGGCCAAGGCAGGTGGATCACCTGAGGTCAGGTGTTTGAGACCAGCCTGGCCAACATGGCACAACCTGTCTCTACCAAAAATACAAACATTAACTGGGTGTGCTGGCGGGCGCCTGTAATCCCTGCTACTCGAGAGGCTGAGGTGGGAGAATCGCTTGAACCCGGGTGGTATAGGTTGCAGTGAGCCAAGATTATGCCACTGCACTCCAGCCTGGGTGACAGAGCAAGACTCCATCTCAGAAATAAATAAGTACCTAAATAAATAAATAAGTTAATAAAAGGAAATTTAAAATGAATTAGAGTTCTGCTGGGGAAGTACTGATATATGATATATATTGAGTGGGAAAAGTAAGATGCATGAAAATGTGTACAATATGACCCAATTTTGGTATAACAATGACCAAAACCCAGTAATCCTTTTCTATATGATGGGGTGTATGTGCGTGTGCGTGTGTGTGTATTATGCATTCATGATAAAATTGTGTATAGGTGTGTGCATATGTAATAAAGCTATTTTTCAAGACAAATACTAAGACCAATTCATTGCAAAAAGAGAAAAGGCCCCGAGAAGAAAATTAAAATTAGCTATAAGCCCCTCCCCTCCCCCATATAACACAAGAAACATCATATATATTTTTTTCTATGCTTACATGTGTGTGTTTACTTTTTAATTAATTAATTAATTTTTTTGAGACAGAGTTTCGCTCTTATTGCCCAGGCTGGAGTACAATGGCGCAATCTCAGCTCACTGAACCCTCCGCCTCCTGAGTTCAAGCAATTCTCCTGCCTCAGCCTCCTGAGTAGCTGGGAGTACAGGCATCTGCCACCAGGCCTGGCTAATATTTTCTATTTTTAGTAGAGATGGGGTTTCACCATGTTGGCCAGGCTAGTCTCGGACTCCTGACCTCAGGTGATCCTCCCACCTCGGCTTCCCAAAGCGCTGGGATTACAGGCATGAGCCACCACGCCCGGCCTATGTGTTTACTTTGCACAAAATTAGGATCATATAGTTCGTATTGCTTTTTTTTTTTTTTTGAGATGGAGTTTCGCTCTTGTTGCTCAGGCTGGAGTGCAATGGCACGATCTCGGCTCACTGCAACCTCCGCCTCCTGGGTTCAAGTGATTCTCCTACCTCAGCCTCCCGAGTAGCTGGGATTACAGGCATGCACCACCACGCCCAGCTAATTTTGTATTTTCTTTTTTAGTAGAGACGGGGTTTCACCATGTTGGCCAGGCTGGTCTTGAACTCCCGACCTCAGGCGATCTGCCCACCTCACCCTCCCAAAGTGCTGGGATTACAAGCGTGAGCCACTGCGCCCGGCCCATATTGCTTTGACATCCATGTTTCTTCTAGTCAACTTTTCTCATCTGTCTCTGAGCATTTGCTGATGCTCTTTTCTCTCCAAACCACCCCTCCTTTAAGCTCCCGTTTAAATGCTACCTCCTCTGAGAAAGCTTCCCTTTAACGTGCCTGACAGATAGTGGTTGGCAGCTCTGAAGTTTATCATCACAGGCTCTCTCCCCTTCCTTGAAGTATGTTTAGGTCTACCTTGTATGAGAGTTTCTCGTGTGCTCCTCACCTCTCCTGTTAAACTGGGGAGCTCCTTGGGGGCAGGATCTCTGCCTCTTTCATAACTGTGTCCTCACGGTGCCTAGAATGTACACAGTAGGCACTTCATAAGCATCACTGTACAAAAGGGACATAGGCTTCCTGCCTGTCTTGTATGGAGTCATCTCGAGATAGTGTGCACTAAATTAGACAAGGCGAACGGGGTAGATGCTTGGACACTGGAAGGAAGAGGTCATAGCTGGGGAGCCGCCTCCAAGGCCTGGGGGATCCCCTTGGGACCACCCAGATCCACCCTCCACTCCTTCCCTGGGCTCTTCCAACTGCTCAGAAAGGAACAACCCACACACAGGGCTCTGTGTATGATATATATTTATATATATAATTGCTCTCATTTTATTTTACTTAATCCTCTTTTTACAGTAGATCTGACACAGGCATTAAATAACTGCAGAGAGAGACCATGGTAGGGCGGGTGCAGGAAAACATGGGGGCCCGAAGGGAAGAAACACAGATCCAGCTAGAGAAAAAGGGAAGGGTCCACCAGTGGGTGGAGTGTGGAGGCTGCAGCATTAAAAAAAGAAAAAGGTTAGCGAGGATGAGGAAGTGAAGAGTTGCTGGAGGACAAAGGGTTAAAATGCCTCTACAGCTACAGAAAATTCAGAGCAGGAGGCAGGAGGCCCCTCATTTGACATTCTATGGGCATTATGGGTTTTTTGTTTTTGTTTTTGTTTTTTTTAAAGGCAAAGGGGTCTGAAGGAGATGGAGCCAAGACATTCAGAGGCTAGATTTGGAACTTTCAGGCTGGCATGCGGAGGGAAGGGAAGGAGTTAGTGATTAGTAGATAACTTGCTAAGAGAAGCCAGAGAGAGGATGGTGGGGGCAGATCTGGGCTCAGGGGAAGGAGGTGGAATAGTCCCAAAGCCAGCCGATGTTTCCAAGGTGGCCACTGGGGACAGAGCCAGAATGGCCGCCCCTCCCCCAGAGCTCCCTGGGAAGTGGAACTTGAAGGATATTCTGGGAAGGCGAATGGGGGAAGGGAGCCATCCGTAAAAACAAAGTGGATATTCAGCCTAGGTCAACCCCGCCCCTCTGGGGAGCAGCTATTTGGGTGATAGAAGGGCCTAGGAAGAAACTGAAGGCCAGGCGCGGTAGCTCACGCCTGTCTTTAATCCCAACACTTTGGGAGGCAAAGGCGGGTGGATCACCTGAGGTCGAGAGTTCAAGACCAGCCTGACCAACATGGAGAAACCCCGTCTCTACTAAAAAATGCAAAAAATAAAAAATAAAAAATTAGTTGGGCGTGGTGGCGCATGCCTGTGATCCCAGCTACTCAGGAGGTTGAAGCGGGAGAATAGCTTGCCTGAACCCAGGATGTGGAGGTTGCAGTGAGCTGAGATTGTGCCACTTCACTCCAGCCTAGGCAACAAGAGCAAAGGAAGGAAGGAAGGAAGGAAGGAAGGAAGGAAGGAAGGAAGGAAGGAAGTCGGGGGTTGCCAGAGGATTTTCAGGAAGGGCCAACGGAGGCCTCACTTCCACTTCACTCCAGCCTAGGCAACAAGAGCAAAGGAAGGAAGGAAGGAAGGAAGGAAGGAAGGAAGTCGGGGGTTGCCAGAGGATTTTCAGGAAGGGCCAACGGAGGCCTCACTTCCAGTCCCTCATTTCCCAGCTCACAGAGTCACCAGAGGGTGAGAAGCAGAATGTGCCAGGAAAGAGGGAAAAGGCCACAGAACCACCTTGTCCTCAATTACAAAAAGGTGCATTTCAGAGGAGGGAATAGGGATGGAGAGAGAGAAGGAGAACACCTGCCCAGGAGCCAGATAAGTTCAAAGTCACCAAGATGGTGACTGTGTAGACAGGGAGAAAGTGTGAGAGATCAAGGACCAGTGACTAGAGCTTAGGAATGGAAGGACAGAGTGCCACATTCATCTCTGGAAGCAAAGGGGTGAAATGAGACACGTGTGCACGTTTGTATGTGTGTGGAGGGTGGGGGTATGTAGCTGGGTGGGTGGGTCAGCGGGCACTTCCTATAACTGTCAGGGGATATGCAGGCAGGAGAGTGGATAGCTCTCACAGCTAAACCAGAACTAGAAAGCCTCCTAATTCCTCTGTGGCCATCTTAGCCCAGCTCCCTCTCACTGATCTGAGGTTGGGAGAAGTTGGTGGGAAATGTGAGTGACAGGGAAGCACAATGGACTTCAGGCTGGGTTGAGAAGTCAAGGAAAAGGGTGTGAGGCTCAGACAAGTCATAGCTCTGTTATCAAAAATACCTTTGGGGTGGGTGAGGGAGGGATCAGGCAGGGTCAGGGACATTCCAGGAGCATCCACAGGAGAGAGATGGGGTGGGAGGAAGGGGCCTCAGGTTTTGTTGATGCGGAGTTTGAAGGCCACACGGCCGGCAAACTTGTCTCGCTCATCATCTGTGGCGATGTTGGCGGCGTTGATGCGGCATTCTACATTCACCTCCACATTGGGGGTCACATTCAGGAACTTCACGGCCACCAGGGGCTGTGTGTAGTTCACCTGGGCCGGAGGAGCAGTGCAGGGTCTAGGCCTGGGGCAACGTGGCCTCCTTCCCTAGCTCACCACCCACACCCGCCATCAGCCTGGGCCTCCCCTGGGACTTACGTGGAACTTTTTGCCATAGTAGGGGAAGTACATGAGGTCGATGTTACCGTTGGCAGGGAACATGACGAAGTTGCCGAGATTCTCAGCATCTTCATCTCGCTGTGGGGGTGCAGGAAGATAGGGGGTGAGCCAGTTAGGGATGGCAGGCACCCAGGAGCTCACCAGACTTCCATTTGTTCTTTTGTTCTTCCTTCGCCCCCGACTATTCCTGTCTCAAGTTTGCCTCCCTGGAGCTGTGAGTCTGTGTGAGTGTGTCTGCGTGTGTAGATGAGGGGATGGTCTGTCTCTGTCATCATTCTAGGAACTCCTGAAGGCTGCTAATGACACGAAAGCCTCCTACTCTACTCCTACCCCAAGTTCTTACCCCATCCTCAGGAATCAGTTTCTGGAGCAGAGCCAAGAAAGAACAGAAACATGATTTAGGGTTGAATAGAAAGCAGGGAAGGGGATGTGGAGGGAGCAGAAGTTTCTAGAAAGGACAGACCATGGGGCGGGTAGGGGGGAACAGGGTCCCAAGGACAACGAAGTGGTGGCAGATGGTGCTAACAGATCAGCAGCTACCAGATACCTAGAAGGAACTGACGAGTGGGGGCCATATGGGAGGGAGAGCGAAAGATATGGACAATCCGGGAATAAAGAAGAAGGTGGACGCATTAGGGAGAGAAGCCAGAGGCCAGGGCGTTGGTGAAGGAGGGCATGTGTCTGCCCCTAGGAGAGCAGGCCTCTGCATCCTAGAGAGAAGCTAGAGGAGTGCGAGGCCCTCGGAGTTCAAGCTACGGTGGAGCCCACAAGCCCACTCTTACCCCCTTGTTTCTATGGTGATGGGGCCTCTAGGAGCAAAGAAGATAGGGAGAGACAGGTGAATTACACAGAAACCATGAAGGACACACAGGTGAGCAGGCAGACAAGGCCCAACGAACTCACCTTCCCAGCACAGGTAACATTCATGCTCTGGTTTGCTCCGGCATAGAAGTTGATGACCTGGAGTGAGGATGGAAGGTGAAGAGAGTCAGAGAAAGAAGTTGTTAAAGATGGGCATCCTGTCAAAGCTAAGCCAGGGACTGTAGTCTCAACTACTAGGGAAGTTGAGGCGGGAGTATAGCTTAATTTCAGGAGTTCAAGGCCAGTCTTGGCAACATAGCGAGACCCTGTCTTAAAAAAACAAAAAAGGCATCCAGCCTTCTAGCTACAGAGCTTAGCCTCCAAGAGCCCTGCCTCTCTTTTCCTCTCAGCTACACAAACATCCAAGTCTCTCTCATGCCCATTAGCCCCAGTGAAAGGATGCAACTGTCTGCAGGTGGTGTCCCCAGATCCTTCCTCCGTTCACCCTGGAGACCAAGGTCACAGGTACCCGATTCATCTTGATGAAGACACAGGGCTGCCCAGTGCTGTAGCCATAGTGGGTGGGGTCCCCAATGCCAGAGCAGTTGCCCAGCTGGGTCCGGTTGAATTGGCAGGCACGTTTGGGGTAGTTGAGGACTCCATTATCTGGCTGTTCGTAATAGCGCCCAGGGCGGCAGACATCATTCTTTTGGGCTTGGATAGAGTCGTTGTAAGCTAAGGAGGTGGGAGGGAGAGAGTCAGGGGCCAGACTTCAGGCAAGGTCCCCAGTCCCCTGCCTGAAGTCGTGAACTGCCACATAGCCAAGCCCACACTCACGCTCCAAGAACTTGTTGAGCTTCTGAACATGCTGGTCCCAGCTTTCAGTGTCACTGACATTGACAATGACATCAAGGTTCTCAGTCTTGGGACGAATCATCAAGCCTACAGCCGACAAAGGCAGAAGTTGGGGGTATCTATAAGATGAGGGGCTGCACACAGAGGGAAGAAAATGGACACAGGGAACACCAGGGTGGGGACAGCGGTGAATATCTGAGATCATCTTCACGGGAGGGTGATCCCCGTGGTTAGCTGCCACATGCCCAGATCACACAGCTCCCAACTGCAGGAAATGGGAAGGTGGACAGATTCCAAGAAGAACTTCCCAGAACATGGGGATTGGGTCATCAGAATTAAACTCCTGGAAGGAACTATGAGTTCCTTCTGGAGGTTTAGGGGCACAAGAGCAGTTAGAGTAGCTGGCAGGGGAAGCCTTGAAACTCACCCGGTGTAGCCAGTCGGTCCTGGTACTTGGGGGTATGGTCGGAGACAGTCTGCAGCATCACCCACATGGTGAGGGTGAACATGGCGGTGAGGAACCCATAAAAAACGAGGTAGAAGAGGAGGATAAAGGCTAGGGAGGAGGAAACAGGGTCAGCAGGGCCTAACATTCCCACCATAACCTCACCTATCCCCACGTACCCCTCTACCCACTCTGAAGTTCTGCACTGTGACTGGTCACAGAGTCACAGAGATGTCTTAGAGCCTTCCCCTGGGAGCAAAATGAGACAAGCTGGAAGCAGGCAGTTGTGTCTGGCTTCCAGCCATGACTCCCAGCCCCCTCCTGGTCCTAGGGCACAGTGAAGCCCGACCTTGTGGAGGCCACAGAGACCTAAACCCTCGTTGCTGGGGCAACTCCAAGTATAGGCTGCTGTTACTTTGCCTCCAATTACATTTCCAACTTCTCAACCATGCTTAGTCCTGAAAAGGCACACATCTGTTACCTCTGCATTCATACTCATACTTAAAGCTGTGCTAGCGTGGTGACTTTTTAAGCGGGTACTGGCCACCATTCACAAGCAAACTCTCATGCCACCCTGCAGAGCCTGGACCCTCAGATTTGAATAGCAAAATCTCTCTCCTGGTGCCCTTCAGAAGCCAAACTCGGAACACAGTTCCTGAAATGCAAGACCTAACACTCTAGCCTAGCTACAAATCTCTTAGAGACAGCTTGTTAGAACCTTCGACAGTCACCCCACCCTCAGCTCACACCCAGCACCCTGGGCAGAGGCAAGGAGGAAAGGCAGAATCTCCCACAGCCTTCCCTTGGTGGGGTTTCTCCATGGCTCCCCTGCCTGAAGTACCGGCCCAGGGGCCGGCTGTTCCCACCACCCTGGACTCCCAATCCTTCCATCTCAGAAGACCCTTCTTCCATGAAGTCCTCTGGCTCTCCCAAGCATTGCTGGATTCTTTCATTCCAGGGGCTGGTGTTTGAGTTCCCTGAGGGCATGGATTGCATGGGACCCACCTCGTGGGCCCCTGAGTAGGTGGACTGATGAGGACAGTGACAAATCAGTGTGGAAAAATTGTAAACCGTGTCACACAGTGTCCCCTGTGTCTCAACGTCCCAGCTTGACCATCCCTCTTGGAAGAATTCCACCCCTCACCCGCACCTGTGCAGGTCACCAGACCCCCCCACCCAACCACTACAACTCCCTGAGTCCTGCTATGGTCAGCCTGGGGAGGCTCCCAGGTCATCCGACTGTCACAGACACCTGGCTGGCTGATGCACACAAATCACCACAGTGACCACTCCTCCCTCCACCACCTACATGGGAGCAAAACCTGCAGCCTCAGAAAAACTCATACTCTCAGCAGCCCCCCAACCCACAAAGCGGTCAGAGAAGGCTCCCAAGGCCAGGCGGTGGGATACAGACAACTTCCGCCGTGAAGAACCCCCCTAACACACCCCCCAAGACCCGCCCCTTCATGAACGTTCCCAGGGTCCAGGGGGTGGGCACCAGCTAAAAATAGACCGGACTGCGGAGCTAGTGAGAGCCGGAGGGAGGGAAGGGGCGCTCTTTGGAGGTGGGGGACGCCCGTGTGGAGCGGACAGGCCCCGAGAGGGAGTGTGAGCGCCGCGGCGTGGACACGGAGGCAGAGCTGGCGACCCCCCGCCCGAGGGGGCTCCGCGGGGGGCGGGAAGGCGGCTGTGACCTACTTTCTCCGCCTCCGCACGGCCAGCCGGGGAGATTAGGCTGGCGATTCGGCCCCCTCCCAGCCCAGAGCCCGGCGGGGAGGCTGGACGCCGGGGACCCGGGAGGAGAGCTGGGGCCGCATCGGCGGGACCCTGCGCCCCCGAGGCGTCACCCCGCGGCTCTCCCCCGCCCGTTGCGTGCCGGCCCTGCGTACCCCAGCTGGTCCCGGTGCGGCCCATAAACTGGTGCGTCCTCGGGTTCCACACGAACTCCTTCCACTCCTCAACCACCTGCCCGCAGCTCTTCTTCTCTTTCTGGATGACCATCTTGGCGGCGCGGGTCGAGTCCCGGCGCGGGGCAAGGGGCTGCGGAGAAGCGGGGGCGCCGCGCGCTGAAGCCCTCCACACAACCAAAAGCGCGGGGAGCAAAGGCGGCGGAGGCAAAGGAGACCCCCCTCAGATATGCAGCTGCTGCAGATTCCGGGGTGCACGGCCACGCGCTGCGGGGTGCTGGCAGCGCGGCGGAAGATGCACCGATCCTAGGCCCCCCAACTGCGATGAAAAGGGGTGCTGTCAGAGCAGGAGAGAATAACAAGAGGAAGGGGTATGAACGCAGCTTCACCCTCGCCAAACCGTCTAGAAACAAAACGAAAAGGGGTGCAAAAGCAGACGGCTACAAAAGCCGAGCAGAATGCAGAAAAAAAGCGGGGTACAAAAAGGCAGGGAGAGGTGGGGGAGGGGGCCGCCCCGAAATTCAAGATGCAAAGAAGCTGTGGAACGAAGCTCAAGGCTCCCTCCGCCAAGCGGAGACCACTGCACCAGTGGTGGCTCAGCCGCGGGGGTGGGGCGGGGACGCGCAGTTGGGGGACAGCCAGGGATGGGGGGCCCCCCAAGCGGAGGCTCCGCTCCTCAGCAGTGCGGGGCCCGCGGTCGCCGAGCGCGGTCTTTATACTCTGCGGCTCTGGGGGTGCCCGCCCCCTTCCCACCCCCAGAAGCTCCGCCTCCTTGCCACTGGCCCAGGCGACCTCATACATATGTAAATATGGAGAGACTGGGCCCGCCCCCCTGCCTCTTCTGAGGGACCTGGCAGTCTCTCCATTACCCCCACCCCAAGTACTGGACTGGGACAGGGTGGGAGGAAGAGATAGAGGGCGTGTCCGGGCGGAGTAGAAAGATAACCCCAGAGAAACGCAACGACAGAGAGAGAAGCTGATGATATATGCTCAAAGGTGGGGGCCCCAGGCAGGGAGTTAGAAAGAGAGTAAGATATAGATGCGGCGGAAGAGTCCAGGAGCAGATGGAGCAGAATGTCAGAGGAATAAAGAGCTAGAGATCAAGAAAGAGAACGAAGAGACCAGCCGGGAGGCTGGCCGAAGGAAGCTAGGACAGGCCACGCGGAGATGGATAAAGGCCACCCTCGGAGGGACGTTCCCCTGTTGGGAATCGCTACCAGTCCTCCAGATGCCTCCTTCTCCAATCTCACAGCCCCTGTCCACACCACCTGGCTCTGTCCACGTGCAGAGGCTTCCCCATCTTCCCATCACGACCACATTCCCAGTCCCCAGCACTGCCCGGAGACCCCAGCCCTGCACCAGGTCTACTTCGGTTCTCTGCCTCCTGGCAGCCCCACCCCCGCATCTGAACTCCCATCCTTATATGTCTCCTTGGCTCAGCAAACATTTATTGAGCACCTCTATACACTGTGTACTGTAGTCCTGGGGAGGCCAGAGAGGTTACACTCACGGGGCTCACAGTCTAGGAGGGGAGAACACTTGCCTCAGAATACCACATGCTAAGAATCATTATCTCAGGCCTGGCACGGTGGCTTATGCCTGTAATCCCAGCACTTTGGGAGGCCAAGGCGGGCAGATCATGAGGTCAGGAGTTCGAGACTAGCCTTGCGCACATGGTGACACCCCATCTCTACTTAAAAATGCAAAATTAGGCCGGGTGCGGTGGCTCATGCCTGTAATCCCAGCACTTTGGGAGGCCAAGGCAGGTGGATCACGAGGTCAGGAGATCGAGACCATCCTGGCTAACACAGTGAAACCCTTGTCCCTACTAAAAATACAAAAAAATTAGCCGGGCATGGTGGTGGGCGCCTGTGGTCCCAGCTGCTTGGGAGGCTGAGGCAGGAGAATGGCGTGAACCCGGGAGGCTGAGTTTGCAGTGAGCCGAGATTGCACCACTGCACTCCAGCCTAGGCAACAGAGTAAGACTCTGTTTCAAAAAAAAAAAAAAAGGCAAAATTAGCAGGGTGTGGTGGTGTGCACCTGCAATCCCAGCTACTCAGGAGGCTGAGGCAGGAGAATAGCTTGAACCCAGGAGGTGGAGGTTGCAGTGAGCCGAGATCGCGCCACTGCACTCCAGCCTGGGCAATAGAGTAAGACTTCGTCTCAAAAAAGAAAAAAAAGAAAATCATTATCTCGACCCGGTGGCTCATGACTGTAATCCCAGCTCTGTGGGAGGCTGAGGCTGGCAGATCACCTAAGCAAAGGAGTTCCAGACCAGAGCTCAGGAGTTCAAGACCAGCCTGGCCAACATGGTTAAACTACATCTCTACTAAAACTACAAAAATTAGCCGAATGCAGTGGTGGGAGCCTGTAATCCCAGCTACTCAGAAGGCTGAGGCAGGAGAATCACTTGAACCCAGGAGGCGGAGGTTGCAGTGAGCCAAGATTGCGTCATTGTGCTCCAGCCTGGGCAACAGAGCAAGATTCTGTCTCAAGAAAAAAGAAAAAGAGGCCGGGCGCGGTGGCTCATGCCTGTAATCCCAGCTCTCAGGGAGGCAGAGGCGGGAGGATAGCTTGAGCCCAGGAGTTCGAGACCTGCCTGGGTAATACAGCGAGACCCCATTCTCCACAAAAAGGAAAAAAAAAAAAAAAAGACAAAAAAAAAGAAAAAAGAAAAAGAATCATTATCTCCACCTCTTTTAATCTTTCTTCAAATCTTGCCTATTTTCCTTGGAGAAGTTTTTCTTCTCTTTTCCTTTTTTTTTTTTTTTTTTTGAGACGGAGTCTCACTCTGTTGCCCAGGCCGGAGTGCAGTAGCCGGATCTCAGCTCACTGCAAGCTCCGCCTCCCGGGTTTACGCCATTCTCCTGCCTCAGCCTCCCGAGTAGCTGGGACTACAGACGCCCGCCACCACGCCCGGCTAGTTTTTTTGTATTTTTTTTTTTAGTAGAGACGGGGTTTCGCTGTGTTAGCCAGGATGGTCTCGATCTCCTGACCTCGTGATCCGCCCGTCTCGGCCTCCCAAAGTGCTGGGATTACAGGCTTGAGCCACCGCGCCCGGCCTTCTCTTTTCAACTGTCACCTTAAATCCTTAGCCCAAGTTCTCAACGCCTCACATCCAAACTGTCATCCATGTCCTCAAACCCACTCCCTCCAGTCCAAGGCCAGCTTCCTGACATGGGACCTGCACAGTCGCGCAAGGCCCATGCTCATAGTTGTTTGGTTTAAAACTCTGTTATTGGCCAGGCGTGGTGGCTCACGCCTGTAATTCCAGCACTTTGGGAGGCCGAGACAGGCGGATCACGAGGTCAGGAGATCGAGACCATACTGGCTAATATGGTGAAACCCCGTTTCTACCAAAAATACAAAAAATTAGCTGGGCATGGTGGTGGGCGCCTGTAGTCCCAGCTACTGGGGAGGCTGAGGCAGGAGAATGGCGTGAACCCAGGAGGCGGAGCTTGCAGTGAGCCGAGATGGCGCCACTGCACTCCAGCCTGGGCAACAGAGCAAGATTCCGTCTCAAAAAAATAAATAAATAAATAAAAAGTAAATAAAACTCTGCTATTGCTTTTCTTTCCCCGCCAAACATTCATGGAGCTGAATGCCATTGCTGTCTTGAAATTCTTCATAGTTCTATCTTTGAATTTGTGCTTTGTAAGTGACATCCAGTGGAGCATTGGCGCATGCCTGTGAGCAGAGGAGATACGTCCCATTCACACAGCGTTCCAGATACACCATGAGCACAGAATTCTGGGGGACCTACAACGTGTGGGAGTTCAGCCAGATTCCAAATGAGTACAAGGTAAGCATGTTATGTCTATAGCTGAATACGTGAGGCTGAGCATGGCCAACTGCTAAATTGGACATGAACATGGAAAGGCTCCCTCTGCAAGGAACCTCAACAACAATGGCCCCTGCCTGTAATCCCAGCACTTTGAGAGACCCAGGCAGGAGCATTCCTTGAGCCCAGGAGTTCAAGACAAGCCTTGGGCTTGACCCCATCTGGCGAGACCCCATCTCTACGAAAAACTTATTTAAAAATTAGTCAGGCATTTTAGCCAGGTTAGACTAGTAGCCACCTCTAGTCCCAGCTACTTAGGAGGCTGAGCTGGGAGGATTGGCTCGCTATGATCACGCCACTGCACTCCAGCCTAGGTGACAGAGCAAGAGACTATCTCAAAAGAAAGAAAAAAGAAAAATAATTCTATTTTGGTTGCAGTGAGCCAAGATCACACCATTGCACTCCAGCCTGGGCGACAGAGGGAGTCTCAAAAACAAACAAACAAATGAACAAAAAACATTTAAACATTAAATAGCAAAGAAAAAAACACCATGAGAAAGCCAGGCATGGTGATGTGCACCTGTAACCCCAGCTACCCAGAGGCTGAGACTGGAAGGTCGTTCATGGACATGCTGGGTACTGTGGCTCGCACCTGTAATTTCAGCACTTTGGGAGGCTGATGTGGGTGGATCCCTTGAGTCCAGGAGTTCCACACCAGCCTGGCCAACATGGCAAAACCCTGTCTCTAGTAAAAATACAAAAATTAGCCGGGCATGGTGGCCCATGCCTGTAATCCCAGCTACTCAGGAGGCTGAGGCAGAAGAATTGCTTGAACCCGGGAAGTGGAGGTTGCAGTGAGCCAAGATCACGTCACTGCACTCCAGTCTGGGTGACATAGCCAGACCCTGTCTCTAAAACAAAAACCATGAGAAGCTGAAAGAACTATAGATGAAAGGAAAATGGTTTAGGCCGCGTGCGATTGTTGACACCTGTAATCCCAGCAGTTTGGGAGGCCAAGGCAGGTGGATCATTTGAGGTCAGGAGTTCAAAACTAGCCTGGCCAACAAGGTGAAATCCAGTCTCTACAAAAAAATACAAAAGTTAGCCGGGCGTGGTGGTAGTCCCAGCTACCCGGGAGATTGAGGGAGGAATCGCTTGAACCCTGGAGGTAGAGGCTGCAGTGAGCAGAAATCATGCCACTGCACTCCAGCCTGGGTGACACAGTGAGACTCTGTCTCAAAAAAAAAAAAAAAAAATTTATATTTTACTGCCTCTAAGGGCACTTTTTTCCCTAGGTTTTGAACAAGGGCGCCTGTATTTCCATTTTGCAATGGGTCCTGACAATTATGCAGCTGGCCCTGCTTCAGTCTATTCTGCAGCAGACTCAGGACTAATTTTCTCAAAATACAGCTTTAATTAGGCCACTCCTCAGCTGAAAGTTCTTCAGTGGCTTCTTATTACCCTGCAGGATAGAGTCCTGATTCTTCAGCCTAACCTGCAGGATACTCTGCAATCTACTCCCATCCTGTGGCCCCAGCCTCCTTTCCCACTAGTCCCTGACTAGTCCTCTCCTGGAGCCAAGTCAGGCACTCCTGGGGTAGACTGTGCTTACTCCTGACTTCACACCTCTGTGCATTTCATTCCTTTGTCCTGGAAGACTACCTACCTTCAGAGGCCAGCCCCAACTCCCATTCATGCATTTGATGCATACCATTTTTTTTTTTTTTTTTTTTGAGATGAAGTTTCACTCTTGTCATCCAGGCTGGAGTGCAATGGCACAATCTCGGCTCACTGCAACCTCTGCCTCCTGGGTTCAAGCGATTCTCCTGCCTCAACCTCCTGAGTAGCTGGGATTACAGGCACCTGCCACCGCGCCTGGCTAATTTTTGTATTTTTAGTAGACACGGGGTTTTGCCATGTTGGTCAGGCTGGTCTTGAACTCCTGACCTTAGGTGATCCACCCACCTTGGCCTCCCAAAGTGCTGGAATTGTGGTGTGAGCCACCATGCCTGGCCCACTCAACGCGTATCTAGTGAGCATTTGCTTAGAGCCAGGTGCTATTACTATTCTGGTCCCTGTGTTCCTGGGGCTGCCACTCCAGTAGACAATTAACAAAAGCAAACAAATATAATAATTTTATTATTATTATTATTACTATTACTATTTTGAGATAAAGTCTCATTCTGTTGCCCGGGCTGGAGGGCAGTGGTGCAGTCTCGGCTCACTGCAACCTCTGCCTCCTGGGTTCAAGCAATTTTCCTGCCTCAGCCTCCCGAGTAACTGGGATTACACGCATGCACCAACATGCCTAGCTAATTTTTGTATTTTAGTAGAGACCGGTTTCACCATGTTGGCCAGGCTGGTCTCCAACTAATGACCTCAGGTGATCCGCCTGCCTTGGCCTCCCAAAGTGCTGGGATTACAGGCATGAGCCGCCGTACCTGGCCTAATAATGTTAATATTATGCAGGAAAGATAGAACAGACTAATGTACCAGAGAGTGCCTGGATGGTCAGGAGTGGCCTTACTGAGATGGCAACTTTTTTTTTTTTTTTTTTTTGAGACGGAGTCTCTTTCTGTCACCCAGGCAGGAGTGCAGTGGTATGATCTAGGCTCACTGTAACCTCCGACTCCGGGGTTCAAGTGATTCTCCTGCCTGAGCCTCCTGAGTAGCTGGGACTACAGGTGTGTGCCACCACACCCAGCTAATTTTTTTGTATTTTTAGTAGAGACAAGGTTTTACCATGTTAGCCAGGATGGTCTCAATCTGCTGACCTCATGATCCTCCCGCCTCGGCCTCGAAAATGCTGGGATTACAGGCGTGAGCCACAGCACCCGGCCTTTTTTTTCTTTCTCTTTTTTTTTTTTTTTTTTTTGAGATAGAGTCTCTGTCGTCCAGGCTGGAGTGCAATGGCGTGATCTCGGCTCACTCCAACCTTCGCCTCCTGGGTTCAAGTGCTTCTCCTGCCTCAGCCTCCTGAGTAGCTGGGATTACAGGCGTGCGCCACCACGCCCAGCTAATTTTTGTATTTTTAGTAGAAACGGTTCTTCACCATGTTGGTCAGGCTGGTCTCAAACTCCTGACCTCAGGTGATCCACCTGCCTCGGCCTCCCATAGTGCTGAGATTACAGGCGTGAGCCACCATATCCGGCCGCAACTTTTTTTTTTTTTTGAGACTGTCTCTGTCTGTCACCCAGGCTGGAGTATGGTGGTGCAACTGTGGCTTACTGCAGCCTTGAACTCCTGTGAGGGAAATGACTATTCATGGAAGACTAATACACCCAAAAGGAGGTCTGAGAGGCAAGGGAAGAGATTTCCAGGAAGAAGGAAGTGGAAATGCAAAGGCTAGGCTTTAATGAGCAAAAGCAAGATGAATAGAGTTAAGAGATTAAAGAGCTAGGCAGGGGCCAAACCATAAAGGGTCCTTGTAGGCCTAAGAAAATGGTTGGATATTTTTGACCTCATATCCCACGTAGTGGATGTAGTTTGGATTTTAATCCAACCACCATGAAAACAATTCTGTGGTTTCGGGAAGGAGAGTGACATAATTATATTTAATGAAAATCAGCTGGGCGCAGGGGCTCATGCCTATAATCTCGGCACTTTGGGAGGGCCAGGCAGGCAGATCATTTGAGGTCAGGAGTTCAAGACCAGACTGGCCAACATGACGAAATCCCATCTATACTAAAAATAGAAAAATTATCACGCCTGTAATCCCAGCACTTTGGGAGGCCTAGGCGGGCTGATCACTTGAGGTTAGGAGTTCCAGACCAGCCTGGCCAACATGTGAAACCCTGTCTCTACTAAAAATACAAAACTAGCTGGGCAGCTGGGTGCAGTGGCTCACGTCTGTGATCCCAGCACTTTGGGAGGCCGAAGCAGGCAGATCATGTGGTCAGGAGTTTGAGAGCAGCCTGACCAACATAGTGAAACCCCATCTCTACTAAAAACACAAAACATCAGCCAGGAGTGGTGGTGGGCACTTGTAATCCCAGCTACTCTGGAGGCTAAGACAGGAGAATCACTTGAACCCAGGAGGCAGAGGTTGCAGTGAGCCAAGGTTGTGCCATTACACTCCAGCCTTGGCAACACTGCGAGACTCTGTCTCAAAAAAAAAAGACTGGGCGCGGTGGCTCATGCCTGTAATCCCAGTACTTTGGGAGGCCAAGGCAGGCGGATCACCTGAAGTTGGGAGTTCAAGACCAGCCTGACAAACATGGAGAAACCCCATCTCTACTAAAAATACAAAACCAGCTGATTGGCCGGGCGCGGTGGCTCAAGCCCCTAATCCCAGCATTTTGGGAGGCCCAGACGGGCGGATCACGAGCTCAGGAGATCGGAGACCATCCTGGCTAACACGGTGAAACCCCATCTCTACTAAAAATGCAAAAACCTAGCCGGGCGAGGTGGCGGGCGCCTGTAGTCCCAGCTACTTGGGAGGCTGAGGCAGGAGAATGGCGTAAACCCGGGAGGCGGAGCTTGAAGTGAGCTGAGATCCGGCTACTGCACTCCAGCCCGGGCGACAGAGCAAGACTCCGTCTCAAAAAAAAAAAAAAGGGCCGGGTGCGGTGGCTCACGCCTGTAATCCCAGCACTTTGGGAGGCCAAGGCAGGCGGATCATGAGGTCAGGAGATCGAGACCACCCTGGTTAACATGGTGAAACCCGGTCTCTACTTAAAAAATACAGAAAAGAATAGCCGGGCTTGGTTGCGGGCACCTGTAGTCCCAGCTACTCGGGAGGCTGAAGCAGAAGAATGGCATGAAGCCGGGAGGTGGAGCTCACAGTGAGCCGAGACTGCACCACTGCACTCCAGCCTGGGTAACAGAGGGAGACTCTGTCTCAAAACAACAACAATAACAACAAAACTAGCTGGGAATGGTGGCACATGCCTGTAATCCTAGCTACTTGGGAGGCTGAGGCAGGAGAATCGCTTGAACCTGGGAGGTGGAGGCTGCAGTGAGCTGAGATCACGCCATTGCACTCCAGCCTGGGCGATAAGAGTGAAACCTCATCTCAAAAAAAAAAAAAAAGTTAACCTGGTGTCATGGGGCACATGCCTGTAATCCCAGCTACTCAGGAGGCTGAGGCAGGAGAATTCCTTGAACCCAGGAACCAGAGGTTGCAGTGAGCCAAGATCATGCCACTTCGCTCCAGCCTGGGTGACAGAGTAAGACTTCGCCTAAAAAACAAAAAAGAAAAATTGAGCCAGATGTGGTGGTTCACGCCTATAATCCCAGCACTTTGGGAGGCCAAGGAGGGTGGATCACCTGAGGTCAGAAGTTCAAGACCAGACTGGTCAACACGGTGAAACCCCTTCTCTACTAAATATACAAAAAAAATTAGCCGGGTGTGGTGGCAGGCGCCTGAAATCCCAGCTACTCAGGAGGCTGAGGCAAGAGAATCACTTGAACCCGGGAGGCAGAGGTTACAGTGAGCCGAGATCCCGTCACTGCGCTCCAGCCTGGGCAACAACAGTGAAATTTTGTCTCAAAAAAAAAAAAATTTTTTTTTAATGAAAATCACCATGGCTGGCTCACGCCTGTAATCCCAGCATTTTGGGAGGCCAAGGCAGGTAGATCACGAGGTCAGGGGATCGAGACCATCCCAGCTAACACGGTGAAACCCCGTCTCTACTAAAAATACAAAAAATTAGCCAGGCGTGGTAGCAGGCGCCTGTAGTCCCAGCTACTCGGGGGGCTGAGGCAGGAGAATGGCATGAACCCGGGAGGTGGAGCTTGCAGTGAACCAAGATCGTGCCACTGCACTCCAGCCTGGACGACAGAGCGAGACTCCGTCTCAAAAATAAATAAATAAATAAATAATAAATAAATAAATAATAAGAAAATCACCATGGCTACTGTGTGGAGAGCAGACCACGTAAATCAAGGAAACAGTTCGGAAAGCTTTTCAGCAAGCAGCCCAGGTGGGAGATGTGGCTATCTTAGACCAGAGTAGCAGGTTGCAGATGGAGACAAGAGGATGGGTTCAGGACCTATTTTGGAAGTAGAGTGAACAGTGGGGATGAAGAAGAATCAAGGCTGATGTCTGAGTTTCTGTCTTGAGTAACTTGTTGAAAACTCTTGGCCGGGCGCGGTGGCTCACACCTGTAATCCCAGCACTCTGGGAGGCCGAGGCAGGTGGATCACCTGAGGCCAGGAGTTCGAGACCAGCCTGGCCAACATGGTGAAACCTTGTCTCTACTAAAAATACAAAATTAGCTGGGTGTAGTGGCGTGTGCCTGTAATCCCAGCTACTCAGGAGGACGAGGCAGGAGAATCACTTGAATCCCAGAGGTGGAGGTTGCAGTGAGTTGAGATCGCACCATTGCACTCCAGCCTGGGTGACAGAGCGAGACTCTGTCTCAAGAAAAAGAAAAGAAAAGAAAAGAAAACTCTTGTGTGTGTTTCATCTCTTAAACTAGACTCTAAGCACTCTAAGCTCTTTGAGAACAGGCCTTTGTCTTAGACTATTTACACTTTCTTCAAACTCAAGAAACCCATAGAGGCCGGGCGCGGTGGCTCAAGCCTGTAATCCCAGCACTTTGGGAGGCCGAGACGGGTGGATCACGAGGTCAGGAGATCGAGACCATCCTGGCTAACATGGTGAAACCCCGTCTCTACTAAAAAAAATACAAAAAAAAAACTAGCCGGGTGAGGTGGCGGGTGCCTATAGTCCCAGCTACTTGGGAGGCTGAGGCAGGAGACTGGCGTAAACCCGGGAGGCGGAGCTTGCAGTGAGCTGAGATTGGGCCCCTGCACTCCAGCCCGGGCGACAGAGCGAGACTCCGTCTCAAAAAAAAAAAAAAAAAAAAGAAACCCATAGAGCTACCAAAGATAGTTTCTGATTGAACTGGGCGTGGACATGGAAAAGCTCCTTCTGCAGGGAACCTCAGAAGCAACTTGCTCTTTCCTTCCTCAGGCAAGAAGCACTGAAGTGGCCCAGGCTCCATTTGGAAAGATGAGACCTGGTCCGATCCTCAAGACATAAAGCTTAGCAAACACAGCCATGGGTGGCCTCCGGATTCCTGGCTCAGTCTCTGCCCTGTACCCCGTGTTCACTTGGAAAGAAAGAAAGAAATATCTTCTGTGCACCGTAGGGGATTTATGGAGTAAGGATGAGATACCTGTTGCTCCCTTCCTTGCTGTCTTCTGCAGGTTTGGAGGAGGGGATGGAGGAGGAGGGAGGGGCCTCAGCATTATACAACACTGGTGTTCTGAGGGAAACAGGCTGAGAAAGGGGATACCTGAAAAATCTCTGGGAAAATAGCCACTACAAACCGCTAGCCTTTCCCTGGAGCCCACCTTTCCCACCAGCATCTCCAGAAAGGAACCAGGGCATGAGAACCTTCACACCCTCTCTCTCATATCTAAACCTTATCCTGAGGTCTGTACCTGTCCATCTCCTTCCCCTCAGTTCATGCAATTCCAGGGACTTAGCCGTCCGGGTTCCCAACAAAATGCGTGTTTGCAAAGACACAAACAAGGAGAGAGAAGACTTCTGAAACAAAGATATGAGGGGAGAAGGGAATGGAAAAGTTTAATGGGGACAGAGTCTCAGTTTTACAAAGATGAAAAGAGTTCTGGAAATGGATGGTGGTGATGGTTGCACAACATCGTGAATGGAGTTAATGCCACTGAAATGTACACTTAGAAATGGTTAAGATGGCCGGGTGCGGTGGCTCAAGCCTGTAATCCCAGCACTTTGGGAGGCCGAGACGGGCGGATCACGAGGTCAGGAGATCGAGACCATCCTGGCTAACACGGTGAAACCCTGTCTCTACTAAAAATACAAAAACTAGCTGGACGAGGTGGCGGGCGCCTGTAGTCCCAGCTACTCGGGAGGCTGAGGCAGCAGAATGGCGTAAACCTGGGAGGCGGAGCTTGCAGTGAGCTGAGATCCGGCCACTGCACTCCAGTCCGGGCGACAGAGTGAGACTCCGCCTCAAAAAAGAAAAGAAAAGAAATGGTTAAGATGACAGGAGGCTGAGGTGGGAGAATTGCTTGAACCCGGGAGGTGGAGGTTGCAGTGGGCTGAGATCACGCCACTGCACTCCAGCTTGGGTGACAGAGCAAGACTCCATCTCAAAAAAAAAGAATAAGGTTAAGATGGGCCAGATATGGTGGCTGACACCTGTAATCCCAGCACTTTGGGAGGCCGAGGTGGGTGGATCACCTAAGGTCAGGAGTTCAAGGCCAGCCTGGCCAACATGGTGAAACACCGTTTCGGCCTGGTGCGGTGGCTCATGCCTGTAATCCCAGCACTTTGGGAGGCCAAGGCGGGCGGATCATGAGGTCAGGAGATGAGACCATCCTGGCTAACATGGCGAAACCCCATCTCTAAAATACAAAAAAATCAGCCAGGCGTGGTGGCGGGTGCCTGGAGTCCCAGCTACTCGGGAGGCTAAGTCAGGAGAATGGTGTGAATCCAGGAGGTGGAGCTTGCAGTGAGCCAAGATAGTACCACTTCACTCCAGCCTGGGCTACAGAGAGAGACTGTGTCAAAAAAAGAAAAAGAAAAAGAAAAAGAAACCCCATCTCTACCAAAAATACAAAAATTAGCTGGGCACGGTGGCTCATGCCTGTAATCATAGTACTTTGGGAGGCCAAGGTGGGCGGATCACCTGAGGTCAGGAGTTCGAGACCAGCCTGGTCAACATGGTGAAATCCCATCTCCAGTAAAAATACAAAATTTATCACGCCTGTAATCCCAGATACTCGAGAGGCCGAGGCAGGAGAATTGCTTGAACCCAGGAGGCAGACGTTGCAGTGAGCAGAGATCGCACCACTGCACTCTAGCCTGGGTGACAGAGCAAGACACAGTCTCAAAAAAAAAAAAAAAAAAAATTAGCCAGGCATAGTGGTGCATGCCTGCAGTCCCAGCTACTGGGGAGGCTGAGGTGAGAGGATTACTTGAGCCCAGGAAGTCGAGGCTACAGTGAGCCATGATTGCACCAATGTACTCCAGCCTGGGCAACAGAATGAGATCCTGTCTCAAAAACAAAAAAAGTGTTCAGCTGGTAAATTTGATGTTGTGTATATTTTACCACAATTGAAAGAAGGAAGGAAGGGAAAAAGAAAAAGAAAATAAGAGAGGGCCGGACGCAGTGGCTCAAGCCTGTAATCCCAGCACTGTGGGAGGCCGAGACGGGGGGGGGGGGGGGATCACGAGGTCAGGAGATCAAGACCATCCTGGCTAACCCAGTGAAACCCCGTCTCTACTAAAAAATACAAAAAAAACTAGCCGGGAGAGGTGGCGGGCGCCTGTAGTCCCAGCTACTCAGGAGGCTGAGGCAGGAGAATGGCGTAAACCCGGGAGGTGGAGTTTGCAGTGAGCTGAGGTCGGGCCACTGCACTCCAGCCTGGGCGACAGAGAGAGACTCCGTCTCGAAAAAAAAAAAAAAGAAAATAAGAGAAGAGGCCAGGAATGGTGGCTCGCACCTGTAATCCCAGCACTTTGGGAGGCTGAGTGGGGAGGATTCCAAGAGTGGGGCCAAGAGTTTGAGATCAGCCTGAGTAACATAGCAAGACCATATCTCTACAAAAAATTTAAAAATAAGCTGGGTGCAGTGGCCTGCTCCTGTGGTCCCAGCCATGATTGCACCACTGTACTCCAGTGGGTAATACAGCAGGGCTCTGTCTCTAAAAAAAAAAATAGAAGAAAAAGAAGAAAGCAAGCCAGATGTGGTGGCTCACGCTTGTAATCCCAGCACTTTGGGAGGCCAAGGTAGGTGGATCACTCGAGGTCAGAAGTTTGAGACCAGCCTGGCCAACAAGGTAAAACCCCATCTCTACTAAAAATACAAAAAAAAATTAGTTAGGTGTGGTGGTGCATGTCTGTAATCCCAGCTACTCAGGAAGCTGAGGCAGGAGAATAGCTTGAACCCAGGAGTTGGAGGTTGCAGTGAGATGAAATCACGCCACTGCACTTCAGCCTCGGCAACAGAATGAGACTCTGTCTCAAAAAAAAAAAAAAAGAAGAAGAAGAAGGAAAAGAAGAATAGATAAGAAGATAAAGTTTATTCACAGATAAAGCTCCAACTACTCAGCAGGACACACAAGGCCACATAGCCCAAGGAGCCCCCATCTGCCCTCACTCCATCTCAGCCTGCCCATGGTTCAGCCACATCACACGCCCTCCCTCATCTTTTTTTTTTTTCTTTTTTTTGAGGCGGAGTCTCACTCTGTTGCCCAGGCTGGAGTGCAGTGGCCGGATCTGGGCTCACTGCAAGCTCCGCCTCCCAGGTTTACGCCATTCTCCTGCCTCAGCCTCCTGAGTAGCCGGGACTTATAGGCGCTGGCCACCTCGCCCGGCTAGTTTTTTGTATTTTTTGTGGTAGAGACGGGGTTTCACCGTGTTAGCCAGGATGGTCTCGATCTCCTGACCTCGTGATCCACCCGTCTCGGCCTCCCAAAGTGCTGGGATTACAGGCTTGAGCCACTGCGCCCGGCACCTCCCTCATCTTTCATACCCAGCAGGCTCAGACTAATATGTCAAGAACTATGTGTGAGATTAATAAGAATGGCATTTCTCATATATATTGAGATAGATATACATATATTGAGATATATATATATGTCATATATTGAGCACTTTCTGTATGCCAAACACTATGCTAGACATTAAAATGTCTACATGATTTCATAAAATCTTCACAGCAACCTTCTAAGATAGAGAAACTTCCCATTTTATAGATGGGGAAACAGAGTAATAGAGGTTTAGTCATTTGTCCAACTTCACACATCTAACAACTTGCTCATTTCGGTTTTTTTATTTTTTTGTTTTCTTGTTTCAGAGTCTCACTCTGTTGCCCAGGCTGGAGTGCAGTGGTGCAGTCTCAGCTCACTGCAACCTCCGTCTCCCGGGTTCAAGGGATTCTCCTGCCTCAGCCTTCCCAGTAGCTGAGATTACAGGAGTCTGCCACCACGCCCAGCTAATTTTTTGTATTTTTAGTAGAGATGGGGTTTCACCATGCTGGCCAGGCCGGTCTTAAACTCCTGACTTCAGGTGATCCATTCACCTTGGCCTCCCAAAGTGCTGGGATTACAGGCATGAGCCACCTCGTCCAGTCAACTCATTTCTTTGATGGTCCATAGTAGAACTAGCAACCAGGTTCCTTGGCATCTCAGATACCTCTGCTAAAGCATTTCACATGTCTGTCTCTCTCTCAAGACCCTGGTTCTGCCCGGGCATGGTGGCTCATGCCTGTAATCCCAGCACTTTGGGAGGCCAAGGTAGGTGGTCACCTGAGGTCAGGAGTTTGAGACCAGCCGGCCAACATGGTGAAATCTTGTCTCTACTAAAAATACAAAAATTAGCCAGGCGTATTGGTGCATGCCTATAATCTCAGCTACTTGAGAGGCTGAGCAGGAGAATCACTTGAACCCAGGAAGCAGAAGTTGCAGTGAGCCAAGATCGTGCCATCGCACTCCAGCCTGGGCAACAGAGCAAGACTCTGTCTCAAAAGAAAAAAAAAAGGCCAGGCACGGTGGCTCACGCCTGTAATCCCAGCACTTTGGGAGGCTGAGGCAGGCTGATTACCTGAGGTCAGGAGTTCGAGACCAGCCTGGTCAACATGGTGAAACTCCGTCTCTACTAAAAATACAAAAATTAGCCAGGTGTGGTGGCACATGCCTGTAGTCCCATGTACTTGGGAGGCTGAGGCAGGAGAATTGCTTGAGCCTGGGAGATGGAGGTTTCAGTGAGCTGAGATCGTGCCACTGTACTCCAGCCTGACCAAAACAGCGAGACTCTGTCTCAAAAGAAAAAAAAAGACCCTAGTTCTCCAGGGCCAGTACCAAGTTTTATTCATCTTTAGATTCCCTGTGGTGGACTACACAGTGTTTGGCCAATGTATCAGCAGCCAATACATGCTAATTGAAAGAAAGTTCGGTGGGGGAGGTGGGCAGCAAGGAGGGGGAGAGAGACAGAGAGAGAGAGGCAGTGGGTAGGATGGAGTGAGTGGGTAGATCAGGCCCAGAGGCTTCAGGGTGTGCTGCCAAGCTCTGAAAAGTTTTTGGGGGTGTGGGGAAGGCAGAGGACACTGGGCAGGCATCGTAGATGCCCTTGGTGGGGGCCTGGCAAAGTCGATGTCAAAGCGAAGTCGGTCTTAATGAAAGAGTGTAGACAGCTCTGGATGGTAATCAGGAATCCTGGAATCTAGGGCAGGCTGGAGAAAGAGAGGTTGGGGGCCCAGTGTCCTGGAGAGGGTGGGGTGGAGGGAGGAGAGAAAAGCCAGCTCCAGGGAGATTCCAGGGACAAAAGGTCAGGATGTTGGCACTTGGAACAATCCCCTTGGTGGGTACCCAGGTGCATCCGGGCTCTCTAACCCCCCTCCCTGCTGGCTCGCACTCCACAGGCCTCCACAGGATGACTTCTTTTCATTATTCAGGTCTCTGCTCAAGTGACTTCCCTGACCACCCAGCTAATGTTGCCCCTCCCCTCCCCCTCCTATTATATTACAGGATTTTATTCCCTTTATTGTTCTGAGCGCTATCTGAAATAATCCTGCTTATTTATTTGTGTTCTTGTTTGTGTCTACTTCCCCTCTACTATATTATAAGTTCCATCAGAGTGGGAATGGTAATGGTATTTGTCCTTTTCTTTTTTTCTTTTCTTTTTTTTTTGAGATGGAGTCTCGTTCTGTCACCCAGGCTGGTGTGCAGTGGTGTGATCTCCGCTCACTGCAAGCTCTGCCTCCCGGGTTCACACCATTCTCCTGCCTCAACCTCCCAAGTAGCTGGGACTACAGGTGCCCGCCACCACACCCAGCTAATTTTTTGTATTTTTAGTAGACATGGGGTTTCACTGTGTTAGCCAGGATGGTCTCGATCTCCTGACCTTGTGATCTGCCCACCTCGGCCTCCCAAAGTGCTGGGATTCCAGGCATGAGCTACCGTGCCCGGCCTGTGTTTGTCCTTTTCACCAACAAATCCTCAGTATCTAGAACAGTGCCTGGTACTAAGCAGATGCTCAGGTGGCCTAGGTTAACCCTCAACATCAACAAGGGGCCAGAGTTAAATTTGGATGCCCTCTCCATGCTGAAGACTCCGCTACAAACCCTGCTGGCTGGGTGGAGGCAGTTGTAGATCCTGAGAGAGCCTATAGGGTCAACATTAGGAGAGGTACAAGGTAGGCCTTGGGATTTGTGTCTTCTACCCTAGCGACTCCCCAGGGCCTCCTTACCCTGGGGTCATTTAGGTCCTGGCTGATCCCTGCAGAAAGGGACAGCAGCTCCAGTGAGTGACTCAGCCTGCTGCCTGGGTTACTGGTGAAAAGATTCTTGTAAGAGACTAGGAGGCTTGGGTACTGGGATTCTCATGGGGTCTAGAGATGAGGTATGCTTTAACCTAATGGTTCTTTTTAAGTTTTTTTTTTTAATTTTTTTTTGAGACAGTCTCACTCTGTCACCCAGGTTGGAGTGCAGTGGCATGATCTCGACTCACTGCAAACTCCACCTCCTGGGTTCAAGCAATTCTCCTGCCTCAGCCTCCTGAGTAGCTGGGATTACAGGCACCCGCCACCATGTCCGGCTAATTTTCACATTTTTAGTAGAGATGGGATTTCACTATGTTGGCCAGGTTGGTCTCAAACTCCTGACTTCAGGTGATCCGCCCACCTCGTCCTCCCAAAGTGCTGGGATTAAAGGTGTGAACCACCCCACCTGGCTAACCTAATGGTTCTTGAGAGGAAAGAGGATGGAGGGCTTGAGCCCCAGGGCTCCTTAGTAGGCTGGGAGCTTTGGACTACAACACAAGGTTTCCTAAGGGGGCTGAAGTCTGGAAGCTGGGGTGGGGGTGGGGCCTAGCGGCTTGGACACGAGGGTTCCCCAGGGAGGGATGCTGGGGCACCAGCATTCTCCAGAGGTCTGTGGTTGAGAGCTGGGTCACCGTATTCTTTGAGGGCAGAAATATTCCCGAATCTGTCTGTTTTTCCCAACTGGGACCAGCACAAGCCAGTTCTTGCTTAATGGAGTAGAGACAAATTCGTCTGTGAATGAGCAAGTGGACCAAGACTACGAGAGAGAGAGAGAAAGAGAGAGAGAGAGAGGGAGAGAGAGAGAGAGGAGAGAGAGAGAGAGAGAGAGAGGCGACTTTCTCCCTGTGCTCTCCTCCCTTTCTCTTTCTCCCTGCCTCCACCCCTTCTTCCAGAACCCCTACCCACATCTGTCTGTGACCATCTCACGCCCCCTGCTGCTCCTTCCCTGGGCAGCAATGGCCAGTCCAAGGACCAGATGACTGAGATGTCAAAATCCCATCTCTTTTCTTCCTCCTGATCCCTCTGGACCAGCCACAGAGGCAGGAAACTGGAGTCTCAAAGGGAGTAACTTCTGCGGAACGAGGTGGGTCCTGGCTTCCAGAAAGTGACCTGTATCCAGAGTATGTCTGTCTGTCTGGATTTTTGCTGGGATCTCAGCCTAAGAAGTCCTCATTTCCAGCCGGACGCGATGGCTCACACCTATAATCCCAGCACTTTGGGAGGCCGAGGCAGGAGGATCACCCAAGGTCAGGAGTTCTAGACCAGCCTGGCCAACATGGTGAAATCCCATCTCTACTAAAAATACAAAAAATTAGCCGGGGGTGGTGGTGCACGCCTGTAATCCCAGCTACTCGGGAGGCTGAGGCAAAAGAATCGCTTGAACACAGGAGGCGGAGGTTGCAGTGAGCCAAGATCACACCATTGCACTCCAGCCTGGGCAACAAGAGCAAAACTGTGTCTCAAAACAAAACAAAACAAAACAAAAAAAAGTCCTCATTTCCTCAGAGAACCTCTCCTTGACATTCAGACTAAGTTAAGGCCTCCTAGTCTCCATGTTTTCTTTTTTTTTTCTTTTCTTTTTCTTTTTTTTTTTTTTTTTTTTGAGACAGTCTTGCTCTGTCACCCAGGCTGGAGTGCAGTGACATTATCTTGACTCACTGCAAGCTCTGCCTCCCGGGTTCACGCCATTCTCCTGCCTCAGCCTCCTGAGCAGCTGGGACTACAGGCGCCCGCCACCACACCCCGCTAATTTTTTTTTTGTATTTTTAGTAGAGACGGGGTTTCACCGCGTTAGCCAGGATGGTCTCCATCACTCGACCTCGTGATCTGCCTGCCTCGGCCTCCCAAAGTGCTGGGATTACAGGCATGAGCTACAGTGCCCGGCCAGTCTCCATGTTTTCACAACTCTCCAATTCTCCTTTATCAGTGCTTCCAACTATCCACTTATTAGTTAGTCTTTGATGGATGTCTGCTTCCCTATGGGACTGTGGGCACCAAGAGGGTAGGAACCAGAGTGTTTTTGCTCATCAAGACAACTCAATGCTTGGCACAGTGCCTGGTACATTGCTAGTGCACAGTGAATATTTGTTGAATAAATGAATAATAAGTAACTTTCAAAGGGGGTTCTTAGGTGGAGCTTTAATGGGAAGCGTCAGTGCCATTGCCTGGGCTCTGGGGGCAGCTGTGAGTCCAGATCTCATGGCTTCTGTTCAGGGCCCGGTCCACATCCAGCCTCTGACCTTGTGCCCAAAGGCCATGCAGGCAAAAAGAAGTGGAAGAGTCTTCTCCTAGAGGGAGGTAGTGCAAAGGTGGTATTAGAAGAGTAAGGTGGCTCAGATCCAGAATCTTCTCCCCACTTTTCCACTCCTCCAACCTGAGTTTTCAGAAGCACTACCTCCCACTGCCCGCTATCTTCTTCTTGTGGCCGATTCTTCTTCCCTCCCAGAGGTTTCCTTCCTCTCAAAATGTGCCCCCTCCCTTGAGCTGTTTCCAATGGTGTGCTCATGAACTTGAACATCATTCTCTCTTACCTGGTAAAGCCCCCAGGAAGAGACGCCCTTGAGGCTTGGCCCAGACGTTAAGGAGGGAAGCCAAGCCTAAGGGAGGCAGGGCAAGGACCTCCATCTTTGGTCCTTGGCTCAAGACCACCCTGGACATACTCAGCTTCAGCTGAAGAGGGAGTCCCAAGACCAGGGGCAGATCCATCCCTGGGCCCGACCCAGAAGACAGCACCACCTTCTGCAGAATGTGTGGGAAAGGGACAATAGAGAGGGAGGGAAGAATGAGCAGGGACTACGGCTTGTGGCCTCACCTCTAGCTGCCTTAATTCTGCCTTTTCGCTATGCCTCCACCTACTGGCCATTCTCACCACTTAAATCCTGCCCTAATTTTGTTTGGCTTGACCCTTTTTGAAACCACATCTACCCCAAGTAAATAAGCACTCTAAGTCAAAACTGTTTGCTTGCTGTGGGCAGCTTCAAGATACGTCCCTCGCCCCTACCACCCACCTGAGTGCCATCCGTAAACCTTATTTTTATTTTTTTTGAGACGGGGTCTCACTGTGGCCCAGGTCAGAGTACAGTGGCACCATCAGAGCTCACTGCAGCCTCAAACTCCTGGGCTCAAGTAAACCTCCTGCCTCAGGCTCCTAAGTAGCCAGGGCAGCAGACATGTGCTACTATGCCTGGCTAATTTTTTTTTTTTTTTTTTTTGACAGAGGTCTCTGCTATGTTGCCCAGGCTGATGTCAAACTCCTGGACTCAAGTGATCCTCTGGTCTTGGCCTCCAGCACCTGGGATTGTGCACCACCATGCCTGGCTAATTATTAATGAAAAACAATTTTGTGGAGCCAGAGTCTCGCTATGTTCCCTGGGCTGGAAGTCTTCCTAATATTGACAGTTTGGACTCCCCTCTTCCCTCATTGCTCCAGGCTCCACTGAATACAAGCAGCGCCCCATTGTCCCCCTTTACTTGATCTTGGAGGTGGAGACTGAGCCAAGATGGGTTCTCCGGTGTCCCAAGAGAAAGGAGGTGGCCTGAGCCTGCTGCCTGCTTGAGTCTCAGGTCCAAAGAGAAGGCCCAGGGCTCTGCATGAGGCTGGGGAATGTCTGTGGGGAGAAATGATTATCCTGAGGCCTCAAAGCTGGAGCTTGAAGGAGGAAAGGGGCCAGTGGTGGAGGGAGACCAGGCTGAGCTGGCCAGGGTGGGAAAAACACACTCCAAGGAAATCTACCTTGGAGATTGAATTCTGCATGAGTCCCTGGAGGGAGAAATATCCCAGGATTTGATTCTACATCACAGCTTCTGAGGCTAGTGGGGGCAGATGCTGAGATCTCGGCCTGTTTGTCCAGCCAGGAATCCCGGCGCAGGCAGCCATCCAGGGCAGGAACCAGCTGGAGTGCGACAGAGGTAAGATACGGGGATGTAGAAATCAGGGCATCGGAGCCCCAGTCCTGGCCACTCTGCCCTCAGTTTACTCTCTTCCGAGCATTTGGCCTCCCCCTTGCAGCTCTCAACCCATCCCCTCTCCCTAAAATCTTGGACTTAGATTCCCATGGCCACCCACCCAGCAGTGCTTTACGGAGCCTTGGCTAGGGTGCCACCCCTGGGATGTAGTTACCGGCAACCGAAGATTGGAAGCGGGGAAGAGCAGCCCCCCAAGCGCAATCCTCATGATGGGATGGCGTTTGCTGGTCAGGGGCCCAGAGACCTGTCTCAGGCACAGCACCTCCTCCCCATCCACCTTCAGTAGCACAGAGTCCCCATCCATCTTGACTTCCACCTGCAGGAAGGTGGGAAGCAGAATCAGAGGCCCCTGGGATCTGTCTCTGCCACCTTCCTGTGAGGCAGCCTAATACTATAGTGGAAAGAACATGTCTTGAAGAAGCAGCTAGCATCCTTGGCCGTGGGTCAGTCAGGTCTTGTCACTTATGTACTAACTGAGCCTTAGAATTCCCATCAGAAAAGATGGGGCCAAGAATAGCTACTTTGTGGGAGTTCGTGTGGATTAAATGAGATGACAGTGGTAAAGGGATGCCCAATAACTTGGTGTCATTCCCTTTCCTCAGACCAGCTCCAGACATCCCTCCCCTGAGGACCAGAGCTAGCTTACCTGGTGCCATCTCCCGTCATCCAGTCGTGGTCCAGCACCCACCGTAAGCTGGGCCCAGTGATTGTGCAGTTGGATCTCAGGCCTGCCGTCCCGAAGTCCCAGCATAAACCAGTCGTCCTTAGGGTTGGTATCCCCATAAAAAATCACTCCCTCTGGGTCCCAGGTTCGAACCTCAAAGGAGGAGGAGGTTCTGGAAGGACTCAGAAGGAAAAGATTGTGTATGTCATGTGCCCTCTGAGAGCCAGTGTGGTTTGGGGGACATGGTGTTCACAGATAAGGAAAGGAAGACAGGGAAAAGAGAACAGCTGATGGAGACGGGGCAGAGCCAGGGGACTGGGTCAAGGGCTAGGTCAACCCCCTACTTTGTGATCTTGGTGAGGTCAAAGGTCATGACAGCGGCAGGCTCTTGTCCTGGGCCATTGCTGAGGTGGACAGCCGGAGGGTCCTGGGCCCTCTATCAGAAAGAGAAAACAAACAAGGCTGAGTAGGGACATGTCAGAGACAGACAGAGGGAGAGGCCCTGCTACAGGGCCAGAGGAGGAGAGAAGGGAAGACTGCGTGAACTGAGAGCCCTGTCCCACTCCTGCACCTGGGTGGGGAGAACAGGTCTCAGGGCCCATCCCTGGTGGGTGTGATGCAGTAGTAGCAACAGCAACAACAGCAGCCGGCGCGAGGTGGCCGTTGGGCCTCTGCTCTCCATAATCAGCCACTGTCCACTCGGCGGCTCAGACAACTCTTGGGAGAATGTGTAGAGGCAGGCAGCCTTGTATGTAGGCGGTGGAGGGTTAAAGGTTGCCCGGGGGGAGGGGGTAAAGGAAACAGGGGCACTGACCCTTGACACCTGCCCAGGGACCCAGTCACAAGACCCAGCTGCCACCCCTCTGGGGATCAATGGGGTGAAGGACAGAGTCCCCTCTACTATCATCCTCCACTGCCTAGAAAATTGCTGAACTGGGAGAGGATATTCCATCTCCCCTCTCCTCCTCTAGGGCCTGGTCTAGGTCCTCCAAGATTTCCGTCCACGTGGGGAGGCTGCATTCACAGGCCTGTGGTCTAGAAACAGTCCTGCCCTGCGTCCCAAGTAGCATCCTGTATCAGGACTAGAAATGAGATAATGGAATCCTAAATGTCTAGCTGAGTGACCTTGGGCAAGTCACTTCACCTTTGTGCTTCAGCGTTCTTGTCTGTAAAATGAGGAAAATAATATTTTACAGGGTGACTGTGAAAGAAGGTTCATTGAGAAAATGCAGGCACAGTGCCTGGCATCTGGTCTGAACTCCTCCCCCAGTCTTTTCCCAGGCCTCTGAGGCCTGTCTGCCAGGAAGGTATTTGTCTGTGTGTATGATTCAGTGAATGTTAAGAAGGGACCTACCCCCGCCTCCCAGTTATCTTCCCTTATCCATTTATTACAGGGCCTAAACAGTCTAGCAGTAGAAATTCATCACCCACTCCCTGACCCATTTTATTTTATTTTATTTTATTTTAGACAGAGTCTTGTTCTGTCACTCAGGCTGGAGTGCAGTGGCATGATCTTGGCTCACTGCTGCCTCTGCCTCTTGAGTTCAAGCGACCCTCCTATCTCAGCCTCCTGAGTAGTTGGGACTACAGGTGCACGCACCACCATGCCCAGCTAATTTTTTTGTATTTTTAGTAGAGACGGGGATTTCACCATGTTGGCCAGGGTGGTCTCGAACCTCTGACTTCAAATGATCCGCCCACCTCAGCCTCCCAAAGTACCTGGATTACAGGCGTTAGCCACAAGGCCCAACCCTCCCTGACCTATTTTATTTTATTTATTTATTTATTTTGAGATGGAGTTTCGCTCTTGTTGCCCAGGAGTGCAATGGCACAATCTCGGCTCACTGTAACCTCCACCTCCCAGGTTCAACCAATTATCCTGTCTCAGGATCCCGAGTAGCTAGGATTAAAGGCATACGCCATCACACCTGGCTAATTTTTGTATTTTCAGTAGAGAAGGGATTTCACCATGTTGGTCAGTTTGGTCTCAAACTCCTGATCTCAGGTGATCCACCTGCCTCTGCCTCCCAAAATGCTGGGATTACAGGCGTGAGCCACTGCGCCACCCCGTGACCCATTTTAAAATCAAATGACAGGCCGGGCTCCGTGGCTAACATCTGTAATCCCAGTACCTTGGGAGGCTGAGGCAGGCAGATCACTTGAGGTCAAGAGTTCCAGACCAGCCTGGCCAACAGGGTGAAACCCCATCTCTACTAAAAATACAAAACTTAGCCAAGTGTGGTTGCCCATGCCTGTAATCCCAGCTACTCTGCAGGTGAGGCAGGAGAATCGCTTGAACCCCGGAGGGAGAGGTTGCAGTGAACCGATATCGCAGCCACTGTACTCCAGCCTGAGTGACAGAGTAAGAATCCGTCCAAAGAAAGAAAGAAAGAGGCCGGGCGCGGTGGCTTAAGCCTGTAATCCCAGCACTTTGGGAGGCCGAGACGGGCAGATCACGAGGTCAGGAGATCGAGACCATCCTGGCTAACACGGTGAAACCCCGTCTCTACTAAAAATACAAAAAACTAGCCGGGCGAGGTGGCGGGCGCCTGTAGTCCCAGCTACTCGGGAGGCTGAGGCAGGAGAATGGCGTAAACCCAGGAGGCGGAACTTGCAGTGAGCTGAGATCCGGCCACTGCAGTCCAGCCTGGGAGCCAGAGGGAGACTCCGTCGGAAGGAAGGAAGGAAGGAAGGAAGGAAGGAAGGAAGGAAGGAAGGAAGGAAGGGAGGGAAGAATTAGCCAGGTGTGCCGGTGCGCGACTGTAGTCCCAGCTACTCCAGAGGCTAAGGCAGGAGGATCGCTTGAACTCGGGTGGTGGAGGCTGCAGTGAGCGGAGATCTCACCACTGCACCCCAGCCTGGGCGACAAAGCAATACTCCATCTCCAAAAATAAATAAATAAATAAATAAATAAATAAATAAATAAATAAAACATTTAAAAAATGCAAATGCCGCCGAGAGGTAACACTTCATCCTACTCAAGAGCTGCAGGAAACAGCTTTCAGAGCTGGGGGTCTTAAGGCTTACCCAGGGTCTGGGGGGGTGAGTGAGCCTGAGGCTAAAGAAGGTTATCACCGCATGCGTCAATTTAAAAAGCACTGCTGGGGAGCCTTTGAACCACGGGGTAACTCGATCGAGGCTGGGACACCCACACAACCGCGAGGAAGCGGCCGCACTCCAATCTTGACCTCTACCAGGGGCCCAGTCACGAGATCCAGCTGTCGGGGGTGGGACTTGGGGGGGGCGGGGCTGAGCCTATTCTTCAAGCTGATTGGCTGACGGTTGTGCCCCCTGCTGCGACAGAATTCGAGGGGGTGAGGCTTTGCCCGGCTGTGAGGACCGCCTCGCTGGCCCACTCTCTCCGCCTGGACTGTACCGGAATCCCAGCCCCACTTCCCAGGCCGCGGCTACCCCGCCGCCCCCGCCACTCCCTCTGGAACCAGAGGGCCATGGACTTGTACAAGGCCCTAGGAGCCCGCGATCTGATGGAAGCTGAGGGCTGGCATTTCTTCCGCTTTGAAGGAGAGGCGACCAGAAAGTTGGCAGGAAAGTGAGGCCATCCCCAAGGGGATCTCTCTCTTGAGTTTCTCCTTCCCCACCAGCTCAAGCACTCTTCAGAAACTATTTCCACAGACACTGATGCTGAGGTCTCCCTGGAGGAAGGAGGGTTGGGGGTGCCTATCCTCAAGTACTGGAAGAGCAGAATTGAGGGAGAGACATTTCTTCCTTGTTGAGGGTGAAAAATAAGAATTGCATGACCTGATGTGGTGTTGGGTCGATAAGGCGATAAGCCACTCCAAGACCCTTCGTGAGTGTTCTGGTCAGCAGAAGTTGCTCCTTGGGGAACGGGTGGGCCCAAGATGACCTTTCCCCTCAGTGGGCTGGAGTCTTGGCTCTGCCCTGTGGAGTATAGGGAAAAGAAGAGCAAGGGGCCACCTTGTGGGTCACATTTGGGACCCAGACAAAGACCTCAAATGTCTGAACTGAGCTGTACCAGATCCAAGACTGAGGCAGGCTTATCCCTCAGCCGACAGAACAAGTTGCCACCTCGTGTTGGCATTGCAAGGGGTGCTGGGAGGCCAGGCGCAGTGGCTCATGCCTATAATCCTGACACTTTGGGAGGCTGAGGTAGGAGGATTGCTTGAGGCCAGGAGTTTAAGACCAACCTGGGCAACATGGCGTGATCCTATATCTACAAAAAAAAAAATTAGCCAGGCATAGTAGTGCACACCTGTGGTCCTAGGAGGCTGAGGGGAAGAGGATCGCTTGAGCCCAGTAATTTAAGGCTATAAAGAGCTACGATCAGGCCACTGTGTTACTTGGGCAACAGAGTGAGACCATGTCTAAAAAAGAAAAAAAAAAAATTAGCTGGGAGTGCCGGTGCGCGACTGTAGTCCCAGCTACTCCAGAGGCTAAGGCAGGAGGATCGCTTGAACTCGGGAGGTGGAGGCTGCAGTGAGCGGAGATCGCGCCACTACACTCCAGCCTGGGAAACAAAGCAAGACTCAATCTCCAAAAACAAACGAACAAATAAATAAATAAATAAATAAATTTTAAAAATGCAAATGCCCCAGAGAGGTAACACTTCATCCTACTCAAGAGCTGCAGGAAACAGCTTTCAGAGCTGGGGGTCTTAAGGCTTACCCAGGGTCTGGGGGGGTGAGTGAGCCTGAGGCTAAAGCAGGTTATCACCGCATACGTCAATTTAAAAAGCACTGCCGGGGAGCCTTTGAACCGCGGGGTAACTCGATCGAGGTTGGGACACCCACACAACCGCAAGGAAGCCTCCGTACTCCAACCTTGACCTCTACCCAGGGGCCCAGTCACAAGATCCAGCTGTCGGGGGTGGGACTTGGGGGGGGCGGGGCTGCGCCTGTTCTCCAAGCTGATTGGCTGACGGTTGTGCCCCCTGCTGCGACAGGATTCGAGGGGGTGGGGCTTTGCCCCGCAGTGAGGACTTCCTCGCTGGCCCACTCTCTCCGCCCTGACGGCCCCGGAATCCCAGCCCCACATCGCAGGCCGCCGCTACCCCGCGGTCCCGGCCACTCCCGCCACCCCGCTCTCCCAGGCTCTTCAGGATCCAAGCTTGTAGGCCCTTTAAAGGGTCTTGTTGCCGTTTGCGGGGCTGTGAGACTTTGGTCCCAGACAGTGGGGATCCGGATGGCTTCCGTGCGGATCCGAGAGGCCAAGGAGGGAGACTGTGGAGATATCCTGAGGCTGATTCGGGTGAAGAGAGGAGAGAGGGGAGAGGGGAGAGGGCCGGAAACCAGGGGGTCAGAGTGACGCGGCCAGAGCGGGGGCGCAGGAGGCGGGGGCGGGGGAGGGGCTCGCCTTGGGACCCTGCTCGGGGAGCAGCGGGGCCCTTCTGCCCAAATCTAGCCTCCGTACCCACGTCTTAGGAACTAGCCGAGTTCGAAAACCTCTCGGATCAGGTGAAGATCAGTGAAGAAGGTGGGGACTCAGCGCCCAGGTTCTGGCAGAGACTGGGGAGGAAATGAGGGATGGGTCCCCCAGGCGACAGCTCCAGGCTGGGCATAGACCCAGGTTCTCTTTCTCTATCTCTTTGTCACAACTCCAATCTCGGCAGCCCTGAGAGCAGATGGCTTTGGAGAGAATCCTTTCTATCACTGTTTGGTAGCAGAGATTCTTCCAGCGTCTGGGGAGCTACTGGGTAAGAGCAGCTGGGCCTTAAAAGTCCACCTCTCCAGCCGGCCTCAGAGGTCTCCCCACAGGCTCCCAGAAGCGGTACTCCTCTTTTCTCTCTCTCAGGGCCCTGCGTGGTGGGCTATGGAATATACTACTTCATCTACAGTACATGGAAGGGACGCACCATTTATCTGGAGGATATATATGTGATGCCGGAATATCGGGGTACTGGGCAGAAGCTGAGGCGGGGGTGGGAGCAAAGCACCCCACACACCCCACCATCATCCCCGATCCCCAGATCCCAGCCTGTGTCCTTTTCTGATTCCCTTCAGCTCAAACAATAGATATTTTTTGCCTCTTTGTCTTCGTAACAGGTCAAGGGATTGGTTCCAAAATAATCAAAAAGGTGGCTGAGGTGAGGAGAGGGGTGGGGGTGACAAGTGAGGACCTAAAGAAGCAAGGGTATATGGAGGGGGGGACCCGAGTTGAAGGAGGGAGTGAGAAAAGCTTTTCCTTTTTTGACCCCAGAAAAGTTAGTGATGTCTTCTCCCACAGGTGGCCTTGGATAAGGGCTGCTCCCAATTCCGCCTGGCTGTCCTGGACTGGAACCAGAGGGCCATGGACTTGTACAAGGCCCTAGGAGCCCGTGATCTGACGGAAGCTGAGGGCTGGCATTTCTTCTGCTTTGAGGGAGAGGCGATGAGAAAGTTGGCAGGAAAGTGACGCTGTCCCTAGTGGGATCTCTCTCTTGAGTTTCTCCTTCCCCACCAGCTCAAGCACTCTTCAGAAACTATTTCCACAAACACTGACGCTGAGGCCTCCCTGGAGGAAGGAGGGTTGGAGGTGCCTATCCTCAAGTACTGGAAGAGCAGAATTGAGGGAGAGACCTTTCTTCCTTGTTGAGGTTGAAAAATAAATATAAATAAGAATTGCATGACCTGATGTGGCGTTGGGTCTTTTCTTCTCTTTTCTTTTTTCTTTTCTTTCTTTCTTTTTTTTTTTTTTTTTGTTACAGAGTCTCTGTCCCCCAGGCTGGAGTGCAGTGGCGCGAACTCAGCTCACTGCAACCTCTGCCTCGTGGGTTCAAGCCATTCTTCTGCCTCAGCCTCCCAAATAGCTGGTACTACCGGTGCACACCACCATGCCTGGCTAATTTTTGTATTTTTAGTAGAGATGGTGTTTCACCATGCTGGCCAGGCTGGTCTGTAACTCCTGATCTTGTGATATGGCCGCCTCAATCTCACAAAGTGCTGCGATTACTGGTGTGAGTCACCGCGCCCAGTCCAAAGTCTTTTTTAAATGTTTTTTATTTTTTGTCCCCAAGCTGGAGTGCAATGGTTGGACCTTGGCTCACTGCAACAGTCGCTTCCCAGTTTCAAGCGATTCTCCTGTCTCAGCCTCCTGAGCAGCTAGGATTATAGGCACCTGCCACCACATGCGGTTAATTTTTGTGTTTTTGTATTTTTTTTTTTTTTTTTTGAGATGGAGTCTTGCTCTGTCACCCAGGCTGGAGTGCTGTGGCTGGATCTCAGCTCACTGCAAGCTCCGCCTCCCGGGTTCACGCCATTCTCCTGTCTCAGCCTCCCGGGTAGCTGGGACTACAGGCGCGGCCACCTCGCCCGGCTAGTTTTTTGTATTTTTTAGTAGAGACGGGGTTTCACCGTGTTAGCCAGGATGGTCTCGATCTCCTGACCTCGTGATCCGCCCGTCTCGGCCTCCCAAAGTGCTGGGATTACAGGCTTGAGCCACCGCGCCCGGCCAATATTTTTGTATTTTTATCCTCCCACCTCGGCCTCCCAAAGTGCTGAGATTACAGGCGGGAGCCACCGCGCCCAGCCCAACAGTCTTTATTTTCAAGCTGGTGTGCCCTACAAAAGCTCACGCCTGGCCGGGCTCAGTGGCTCATGCCTGTGATCCCAGCACTTTGGGAGGCCGAGGCAGGCAGATCATCTGAGGTCAGGAGTTCAAGAGCAGCCTGACCAACATGGCAAAACCCCATCTCTACTAAAAAGACAAAATTAGCCAGGCATGGTGGCAAGCGCCCATAATCCCATACTCGGGAGGCTGAGGCAGGAGAATCGCTTGAACCTGGGAGATGGAGGTTGCAGTGAGTCAAGATCATGCCACCGCACTCCAGCCTGGGCAACAAGAGCAAAACTCCATCTCAAAAAAAAAAAACAAAAAACAAACAAAAAAAAGCTCACGCCTATAATCCCAGCATTTTGGATTTTGGGAGGCTGGCAAATTGCTTGAGCCCAGGAGTTCAAGAGCAGTCTGGCCAACATAGCAAAATCTTGTCTCTACCCAAAATACAGAAGAAGCCAACACACGATGGCGTGCTACTCTAGGCCCAGCTACTGGGGAGGCTGAGGCACGAGAATCACTTGATCCCAGGAAGTGGAGGTTGCAGTGAGCCAAGACCACGCCATTGCACTCCAGCCTGAGTGACAGAGCAATATGCAGTCTCAAAAAAAAAAAAGAAAAAAAAAAAAACCTCAACACTTTGAGAGGTTGAGGGTGGAGGATCACTTGAGCCAGGAGTTCAAGACCAGCCTAGGCAACATGGGCAAGACAACATCTCTACAAAATTAGGCCGGGTGCAGTGGCTTATCCTTATAATCCCAGCACTTTGGGAGGTGGGCAGATCACTTGAGATCAGGAGTTCGAGACCAGCCTGGCCAACATGTTGAAACCCCATCTCTACTAAAAATACAAAAATTAGCTGGGTATGGTGGCACCCATGTAATTCCAACTACTTGGGAGGTTAAGGCATGAGAATCGCTTCAACCCAGGTGGCAGAGGTTGCAGTGAGCTGAGTTTGTGCCACCACACTCCAGCCTGGGTGACAGATGGAGACTCTCTCAAAAAACAGAAAATGGCTGGGCACGGTGGCTCACGCCTGTAATCCTAGCACTTTGGGAGGCCAAGGTGGGTGGATTACCGGAGGTCAGGAGTTTGAGACCAGCCTGGCCAACGTGGTGAAACCCTGTTTCTACTAAAAATACAAAAATTAGCTGGGCTTGGTGGTGCATGCCTGTAATCCCAGCTACTCAGGAGGCTGAGGCAGAAGAATCACTTGAACCTAAGAGGTAGAGGTTGCAGTGAGCCGAAATTGCACTACTGCACTCTGGGCAGCAGAGCAAGACTCTGTCTAAGAAACAAACAAACAAAAAAACAAAAAACCCAAAGGAAACAAAAACTAAATAAATAAAATTTGCCCAGGTCAGTAGCAAATGCCTGTAGTCCCAACTACTCAGGAGGCTGAGGTGGGAGGATCACCTGAACCCTAGAGGTCAAGGCTGAAGTGAGTCATGTTTGCACCACTGCACTACAGCCTGGGTGACAGAGTGAGATCCTGTCTCAAAACAAAAACAATAATAGGTTGGGTACAGTGACTCACACCTGTAATCCCAGCATTTTGGAAAGCCAAGGTGGGTAGATTATTATAATAGAGTCCAATAGTTCAAGACTAACCTGCGCAATAGGGCTAAACCCTGTCTCTGCAAAAAATACAAAAACATTAGCTGAGCGTGGTGGCAAATGCCTGTAGTTCCAGCTACTGGGGGGTTGAGATGGGAGGATGGCTTGAGCTCAGGAGTTTGAGGCTACAGTGAATTGAAAACCTGCCAATGCACTCCAGCCTGGGTGACAGAGCAAAGCCCGGTCTCAAAAAGCAAATTTTAATCACTAATGCAGAAGATAAAAGAGTATAAACTAGTAAACTTAATACTCCCAACATCTTTTTTGTTTGTTTGAGATGGTGTTTCGCTCTTGTTGCCCAGGCTGGAGTGCAATGGTGCCATCTCATTCACCACAACCTTCGCCTCCTGGGTCCAAGCAATTCTCCTGCCTTAGCCTCCTGAGTAGCTGGGATTACAGATACGCGCCACCACACCCGGCTAATTTTGTATTTTTAATAGAGACGAGGTTTCTCCATGTTGGTCAGGCTGGTCTCCAACTTCGATCTGCCTGCCTCGGTCTCCCAAAGTGCTGGGATTACACCCGTAAGCCACAGTGCCCAGCCAATACTTCCAAAATTTATCTTGTTCCCATCTTGTTTTGTCTTTGGTTTTCAGAGTTTGTGTTTTTAATGTTATTATCTTCACCTTGGTCCCAGATCTTACTAATATTCATAGAATATCTTTGCACTCCGTCACGCCTGTAACCTCAGCACTTTGGGAGGCCGAGGCAGGCGGATCATGAGGTCAGGAGATTGAGACCATCCTGGCTAACACGGTGAAACCCTGTCTCTACTAAAAATACAAAAAAATTAGCTGGGCATGGTGGTGGGCGCCTGTAGTCCCAGCTACCCGGGAGGCTGAGGCAGGAGAATGGCATGAACCCGGGAGGCAGAGCTTGCAGTGAGTTGAGATCAGGCCACTGCACTCCAGCCTGGGCGACAGAGCAGGACTGAGTCTCAAAAAAAAAAAAATTTGTCTCCCAACTCTCCTCACTCTTCCAAGGCAACCACTCTCAATTGAGTTTTGTTTTGTTTTGTTTTGTTTTTTTGAGACAGAGTCTACTTTATCTCCCAGGCGGGAGTGCAGTGGTGAGATCTGGGCTCATTGCAGCCTCTGCCTCCTAGGTTCAAGTGATTCTCCTGCCTCAGCCTCCCAAGTAGCTGGGATAACAGGCATGTGCTACCACGCCCGGCTAATTTATTTATTTTTTTGAGACAGAGTTTCACTCTTGTTGCCCAGGCTGGAGTGTAGCGGTGTGATCTTGGCTCAATGCAACCTCTGCCTCCCAGGTTCAAGTGATTCTCCTGCTTCAGCCTCTTGAGTAGCTGGGATTACAGGCACGTGACCTCCTAATTTTTATGTATTTTTTAGTAGAGATGGGTTTTCACCATGTTGTCCAGGCTGGTCTCAAACTCCTGATCTCAGATGATCTGCCCACCTCAGCCTCCCAAAGAGCTGGGATTACAGGTGTAAGCCACCATGCCAGGCCCATAATTTTTGTGTTTTTAGTAGAGATGGGGTTTCTCCATGTTGGCCAGGCTGGTCTCCAAATCCTGGCCTCAAGTCATCCTCCAGCCACATAAGTGATAATACATTTGCCCACATGGGGATGAAATCCACAACCTTGGTGTTAGCACCTGGCTCTAACCACCTGAGCTAACAGGCCATTGCAAATGTTGATTTTTTTTTTTTTTTTTTTTTTGTGACTGGGTCTTGCTCTGTTGCCCAAGCCAAGTGCAGTGATGTCATCATGGCTTACTGCAGCCTTGACCTCCTGGGCTCAAGTGATTCTCCCACCTCAGCCTCTCAAGTATCTGGGATCACAGGCGAGTGCTATCAAGCCTGGCTAATGAAAAACAAATTTTTGGCCAGGCATGGTGGCTCACGCCTGTAATCCCAGCACTTTGGGAGGCCGAGGCAGGCAGACCACGAGGTCAGGAGATCGAGACCATTCTGGCTAACACGGTGAATCCCCCTCTCCACTAAAAATACAAAAAATTAGCTGGGCGTTGTGGCGGGCTCCTGTAGTCCCAGCTACTCTGGAGGCTGAGGCAGGAGAATGGTGTGAACCCGGGAGGTGGATCTTGCAGTGAGCCGAGATCGTGCCATTGCACTCCAGCCTGGGCGCCAGAGCAAGACTCCGTCTCAAAAAAAAAAAAAAGAAAGAAAGAAAGAAAGAAAGAAAAACAAATTTTTGACTGGGCACGGTGGCACATGCCTGTAATTCTAGCACTCTGGGAGGCCAAGGCAGGTGGATCACCTGAGGTCAGGAGTTCGTGACCAGCCTTCCTACCATGGTGAAACCCTGTCTCTACTAAATATAAAAAAATTAACCGGGCGTGGTGGCGCATGCCTGTAATCCGAGCTACTTGGGAGACTGAGGCAGGAGAATCACTTGTACCTGGGAGGCAGAGGTTGCGGTGAGCCGAGATTGCACCATTGCACTCCAGCCTGGGCAACAAGAGCGAAACTCTGTCTCCAAAAAAACCAAAAAAAAATTATTAAGCTGGGCACCGTAGCTCACACCTGTAATCCCAGCACTTTGGAAGGCTGAGGCGGGCGGATGACTTGAGGTCCCGAGGTTGAGACCAACCTGGCTAACATGGTGAAACCCCGCTTGTCTCTACTAAAAATAGAAAAATTAGCCGATGTGGTGGTGAATGCCTGTAATCCCAGCTACTTGGGAGGCTTAGGCAGGAGGATCTCTTGAACCTGGGAGGCGGGGGTTGCAGTGAGCCAACATCGTGCCACCGCACTCTAGCCTAGGCAACAGAGTGAGACTCTGTCTCAAAAAAAAAAAAAAAAAAACCAAAAAAAAAAGCAAAACAAACAAACAAACAAAAAAACACATTTTTTATTGGAGGCTAGGTCTCACTATTTCGCCCAGGCTAGTATTGCACTCCAGAGCTCAAGCAATCCTCCCACTTTGGCCTCCCAAAAAGGGAGGATTACAGGTGTGAGCCACCACACCTGGCCAGTATTACTACTTCTTGATGTCTCTTTTTCTTTTTCAATTTCTTCAATTTTTTTTTTTTTTTTTTTGAGAGGGATAAGTGGTCTTTATTTTTTTAGAGACAGGGTCTTTTTCTGTTGCCTGGACTGGAGTACAGTGGCACGATCCTAGCTCACTGTAACAATGAACTCCTGGTCTTAACTGATCCTCTTGCCATGACCTCCCAAACGGCTGGGATTACAGGTGCATGCCACTGCTCTTGGCCTCACTTCTTGAGGTTGAGGCTGAAGCGAGGCATGTTTGCACCACCGCACTTCAGGGTTTTTTGTTTAGGCATTAGCTATTGGCTTTCCACTGTGGAAGATGAGAAGCTAGCCCTTCAGAACAAGGATCATTGAGGTTAAAAAAAAAAAAAAGAGAGAAGCCCTTTTTTTCCAATCGACCTGTCACCCCACCTCCACTTCCCATCCTCCTGTGTTTAGTGTTTACTTTTTTTTTTTTTTTTGAGACAAAGTTTCATTCTTGTTGCCCAGGCTGGAGTGCAGTGGCATGATCTCGGCTCACTGCAACCTCTGCCTCTCGGGTTCAAGCAGTTCTCCTGCCTCAGTCTCCCGAGTAGCTGGGACTATAGGCACCCACCACCATGCCTGACTAATTTTTGTATTTTTAGTAGAGATGGGGTTTCACCACGTTGTTCAGGCCGGTCTTGAACTCCTGACCTCAGGTGATCCGCCCGCCTTGGCCTCCCAAAGTGCTGGGATTACAGACGTGAGCCACCATGCCCAGCCTCATTATTATGATTATTATGATTATATGAATACACGTATGATCCATGTGGATAGTTACAATTCTTTTTCTTTCTTGTACCATTTTTGTTTTCCCTGGAATTTTTTTTTTTTTTTTTTTTTTGAGACGGAGTCTCGCTCTAGCCCGGGCTGGAGTGCAGTGGCCGGATCTCAGCTCACTGCAAGCTCCGCCTCCCGGGTTTACGCCATTCTCCTGCCTCAGCCTCTGGAGTAGCTGGGGCTACAGGCGCCCGCCACCTCGCCCGGCTAGTTTTTTGTATTTTTTAGTAGAGACGGGGTTTCACCGTGTTAGCCAGGATGGTCTCGATCTCCTGACCTCGTGATCCGCCCGTCTCGGCCTCCCAAAGTGCTGGGATTACAGGCTTGAGCCACCGCGCCCGGCCTTTCCCTGGAATTTATAGCTGCCTTGTCCTCTCTGTTTGCTTAGTTTCCTGTGTACTCTAATTTATTCCCAAATTCTCCCTTAATTAATCTCTCATAAAGATATACAAACACTTAGGAATTTCAATCTACTTCATTTTGAATAATTTCTCAAAAAGCCCTTCAACCTGCTCCAGTCCAGAGAGGCAATCTTGAGGCTGCGCTGTTGGGATCTCCCTTCACCTTCATCCTGGGGATCCCCTTTGCCTCTCTCTTGTGTTGACGTTCTGTTGCCTGGAACCTGTGTTTCCTCTTTCTAGGTTTACTCTTATTTTGATGGAGCTTTTTGAGAAAGGGTACCAGGAGGTAAATTTGTTGGGACCTTAAAAGTCTGAAAATGTCTGTTCTATTCTTGCACTTAATTGAGAGTGGGGGCCGGGCGCAGTGGCTCATGCCTATAATCCCAACGCTTTGGGCAGCTGAGGTGAGCGACTCACCTGAGGTGAGGAGTTCGAGACCAGCCTGGCCAACATGGTGAAACTGCGTCTCTACTAAAAATACAACAACAACAAAAAACCAAGCCAGCTGTTGCGGTGGGCGCCTATAATCCCAGCTACTCAGGAGGCTGAGGCAGGAGAATCGCTGGAACCTGGGAGGCAGAGGTTGCAGTGAGCTGAGATCACACCACTGCACTCCAGTCTGAGTGACAGAGCAAGACTCTGTCTCAACAACAAAAAAAATTGAGAGTGTGGCTAGGTATAGGAAACGAGGTTGTAAATAATTTTTTTTTTTTTTTTTTTGAGACAGAGTCTTGCTCTGTCACCCAGGCTGTATGTAGTGCAGAGGTGTGATCTCGGCTCACTGCAACCTCTGCCTCCTGGGTTCAAGAGATTCTCCTCCCTCAGCCTCCTGAGTAGTTGGGATTATAGGCACACGCTACCATGTGTGGCTGATTTTTGTATTTTTGAGACCAGGCTGGTCTCAATCTCCTGACCTCAGGTGATCCACCCACCTCAGCATTCCAAAGTGCTGGGATTACAGGCGTGAGCCACCACACCCAGCTAATTTTTGTATTTTTGGTAGAGACAGGGTTTCACCATGCTGCCCAGGCTGCTCCTGAACGCCCGAGCTCAAGTGATCTGCCTGCTTCAGCCTCCCAAAGTGCCAGGATTACAGGTGTGAGCCATGGCACCTGGCCTTGGGAATTTTCTTTTTTTTTTTTTTTTTTTTGAGACGGAGTCTTGCTCTGCCACCCAGGCTGGAGTGCAGTGGCCTGATCTCAGCTCACTGCAAGCTCCGCCTCCCGGGTTTACGCCATTCTCCTGCCTCAGCCTCCCGAGTAGCTGGGACTACAGGCGCCCGCCTCGTCGCCCGGCTAGTTTTTTGTATTTTTAAGTAGAGACAGGGTTTCACCGTATTAGCCAGGATGGTCTCGATCTCCTGACCTTGTGATCCGCCCGTCTCGGCCTCCCAAAGTGCTGGGATTACAGGCTTGAGCCACCGCGCCCGGCGGGAAATTTTCTTGCATAATTATTACTATTGATTTGAGATGATTTTATCCTTCCCAGATAATTATATCTGTTATCACTTTCTGGAATTCTGGTTATTCAGATGTTGTATTCCATTGACTAATCCTTTAATTTTCTTATATTTTATTTTTCTTTCTTCTATCGCCTTTATTTTTATTTTTAATTTTAATTTTTTCAGACGGAGTCTTGCTCTGTCACCCAAACTGGAGTACAGTGGCGCAATCTTGGCTCACTGTAACCTCCGCCTCCTGAGTTCAAGTGATTCTCCTGCCTCAGTCTCCTGAGTAGTTGGGACTACAAGTGCATGCCACCATGCCCAGCTAATTTTTGTATTTTCAGTAGAGATGGAATTTCAACAGACTGGTCTTGAACTCCTGACCTCAGGTGACCTCAGGTGATCCACCCGCCTCAGCCTCCCAAACTGCTGGGATTACAAGTATGAGCCCTGTGCCTGGCCATGGCTGCAATATTAATAATTATTTAAAATATTAATAATTTTTCCAGTGTCTTTCTTCTGCCATCACACTATGAAGTAAGAGACTTCCAGGTCTGTTTGTCCCTACCATTAAATACAAAAATTTAAAAATTAGCCAGATGTGGTGGCTAAGTTCAAAGGCCAAAAAAAAAATACTTAGTATAATTCATCACCTTATTTTCTAAACCTTTATCTCCTATGTTATGTCCTCCATAATTGGCATTACCATTTACTCTAATCCAAGAAGTGAATGGAACATAGGACAACTCCCAGAATGTGAATTTTTCCTGCTACTACCATTATTTCATTACAATTCATTACAATTTTTCCTATTTTGAATTTCCCCAGAATTATTTATTATTATTATTATTATTATTATTGAGACAGAATGTCACTCTTGTTGCCCAGACTGGAGTGCAATGGCACAATCTTGGCTCACTGCAACCTCTGCCTCCTGAGTTCAAGCAATTCTCCTGCCTCAGCCTCTGAGTAGCTGGGTTTACAGGCATGGGCCATCATGCCCAGCTAATTTTTGTATTTTTAGTAGAGACGGAGTTTCTCCGTGTTGGTTAGGCTGGTCTCAAACTCCCAATCTTAGGTGATCTACCTTCCTCGGCCTCCCAAAGTGGTGGGATTACAGGTGTGAGCCACCGCGCCCGGGCACTATTATTATTATTATTTGTCGTTGTTTTTGTTGAGATGGAGTCGCGCTCTGTCGCCCAGGCTGGAGTGCAGTGGCGTGATCTCCACTCATGCAACCTCCGCCTCCTGGGTTCACGCCATTCTCCTGCTTCAGCCTCCAGAGTAGCTGGGACTACAGGAGCCCGCCACCACGCCTGGTTATTTTTAATTTTTTTTATTTTTTGTATTTTTAGTTGAGATGGGGGTTTCACCGTGTTAGCCAGGATGGTCTCGATCTCCTGACCTCGTGATCCGCCCGCGTCGGCCTCCCAAAGTGCTGGGATTACAGGCATAAGCCACCGCACCCTGCCATCATTATTATTATTATTATTATTATTTTTTTTTTTTTTTTTTTTTTTTTGAGACGGAGTCTCGCTCTGTTGCCCGGGCTGGAGTGCAGTGGCCGGATCTCAGCTCACTGCAAGCTCCGCTTCCCGGGTTTACGCCATTCTCCGGCCTCAGCCTCCCGAGTAGCTGGGACTACAGGCACCCGCCACCTCGTTCGGCTAGTTTTTGTATTTTTTAGTAGAAACGGGGTTTCACCGTGTTAGCCAGGATGGTCTCGATCTCCTGACCTCGTGATCCGCCCGTCTCGGCCTCCCAAAGTGCTGGGATTACAGGCTTGAGCCACCGCGCCCGGCCCATCATTATTATTTTTTAAGTTTCACTCATTGCCCAGGCTGGAGTGCAGTGGCGTGATATCCGCTCACTGCAACCTCCACCTTCCTAGGTTCAAGCGATTCTCCTGCCTCATCCTCCCGAGTCGCTGGGACTCCTCCCGAGTAGCTGGAACTACCACAGCTAATTTTTTGTATTTTAGTAGAGACGGGGTTTCACCATGTTGGCCAGAATGGTCTTCATCTCCTGGCCTCGTGATCCGCCCGCCAGTGATCTCGGCCTCCCAAAGCGCTGAGATTACAGGCGTGAGCCACCGCGCCCGGCCTAATTTTTGTAGTTTTAGTAGAAACGGGGTTTCGCCCTGTTGAGGCTGGTCTCGAACTGGTGGGCTCAAGTGATCCACCCGCCTGGGCCTCCTAAAGTGCTGGGATTACAGGACTGAGCCACAGCGCCCCCGGCCGAAACTATTCTACTATTCTTAAAACTTTCTTTTGTTTCTTTCTTTCTTTCTTTCTTTTTTTTTTTTTTTGAGACGGAGTCTTGCTCTGTCGCCCAGGCTGGAGTGCAATGGCGCGATCTCGGCTCACTGTAACTTCTGCCTCCCAGGTTCAAGTGATTCTCCTGCCTCAGCCTCCCGAGTATATGGGATTACAGGCGCGTGCTACCAAGCCCGACTAATTTTTGTATTTTATTAGATGCGGGGTGGGGGGTTGGTGGTTCACCATGTTGGCCACGCTGGTCTTGAACTCCTGACCTCAGGTGATCCAAGGACCTCAGGTGATCCACCCGCCTTGGCCTCCCAGACTGCTGGGATTACAGGCGTGAGCCACCGCGCCCGGCCAAAACTTTCATTGTATTACAATCTCTTCAAGGCAAGAGCCATGACTCTTAAATCTACTACAGCACAGAGTTACAGATTCTTAAAAGATAGGCGATGCATACGCGCAGACAGTAAAACTCAGCGCGTGCGCACCGAGCACCTTTTTCCTTGCGGCGACTCCTCTTCTTCTTTTTTTTTTTTTTGGAGCGTGCGCACCAAGAAAGACAAAGGTGGGGAAAGTGACCAAGCAGTCGTTCAGGCGCATGCCCACCCCTAACTTGTCCGAGCCTGGTGGGGCTGGCGGCGGCGGAGTGGGTGTGGCCTGAGCGCTGTGTGACTGTGCGGCCGCCGCCCAATCGGACTGAGCGAGCCCGGCCCCTCCCTCCCTCTGATTGGTTGGTTCTCAGGGTTGTGGGGCGCGGAAAGGAAGAGACCGGGCGGCTGGGCGGTGGAGAAAGAAGGCTAATTTTGTTCTGCGCAAGCGCGAGCAAGCGACCAGGAGGGGGCGTGAGAGAGTGAAAGGGAATGTGGAAGCCCCGATGCGCTGGCTAGCGCTAGCTGGGGCTCTAACCTTGACGCCTGCGCCGTGGCCCTCGGGGCCCCGCGCGCAGCGGGCGGGTGCCCGGTGCGCCTGCGCAGTAGGAGGCGGTGGCAGGGGGAGGTGGAGGCTGTGGAGCGGCAGCGGCAGCAGCGGGTCCCGGGACTGAGGCAGCAGCGGGGGCGGCGGCGGGCGGAAGCTGAGGTGACGAAGGCAGCGGCGGCGGCGGCCGTTTCCCTCACGGTGGCGGAGACCAAGGCGGCGGCGGCGGACGGGGAGCGGCCCGGCCCCGGGCCCCTGCTCGTTGGCTGTGGCAGGGCCGCCGTGGGGCCGGCCCGGCTCCCGCCCCCCGCGGCTCCCCCTCCGGCTCCTCCTCCGGGGAGACGCCGGGGGCCTGGCCCGGCCCGCACTCAGACTGCTGCTGCAGCCGCCGCCGGGGGAGTCGGAGGCGGTGGCGGCGCCATGGGCGGCCTGGCCTCTGGGGGGGATGTGGAGCCGGGACTGCCCGTCGAGGTGCGCGGCTCCAACGGGGCCTTCTACAAGGTGAGACGGCGCGCCGACTGGGGACGCCGGTCCTTAGCCCCCTCCCCCGGCCGGAGCAGGAACGCGTGGGGTGGGATCGAGCTTCTGGAGCTGAGTCCTGGCCCTTAGAATCTTAGACCCTTGCTCCCACCCGCAGCCTTCCCTGAGAGACCTCTTGGAGTGAACCCTGTTCCTTTTATTTTTGACCCCTTTAATGCACCTGCTTCTACCCCCATCTCAGGGATAATGAACTTCAGGCCATTATTGTCCCTGGCTTGGCGCTCCCCGCCCCCCAGGAGGGACCCCTTTACCCAGCTTCTAATTGACTGTTTCCGTTGTGTGATGGAAGACATACCTTAGACCTTAATCACATCTTCCCCACGGTCCAGGCACATGGAGAATTGTCTTTCTTCCGCACGGTCCCCTTGGGAAGGCCCTCTGTCCCATATCGGATCCTTTCATCTTCCTCAGAGAGGCCTCTGCCTACTGACTCTGGAACACTCACCCCACTTTCATCTTATATTCCGGTTCCCAAGCCAAGGAGAAATGGTCAGATCCATTTACGACGTTTGGCATCTTTGACCTCAGGAACCCTGGGTTGGATCAGTCAAGTTGCTTCTCAGCCAGCCATAAGGTGGCATCTTTCGCAAGTCTCTCACCCCACCACACCTTGATCTCAAGGCCCTCTGGTCTACCATTCTACTCAGAATGGATTTGAGGTCTCACTTAGACCTCAGATACCTTCAGGTCATTCTTAGAGTTTCTTCGTCTTGAGGCATGTAAGCTTCATAGTCATGATCTCTAAAAGGAAGCTCATGGGGTTCCCTTCTGTTTTTCTTAAGATTTCCACTTCTTGAAGACTCTTGGCCAACTATCCCAGTTCGGGAATCTGACAATCTTTTTTGGAAAAAGAGATCCTCTTTCAAAGACCCTTCCTTATTTGACCTCCCCCTTTGCCCAGGATTTGGCTCCTTAGAACTCCTTATAATACCACCTTCCTTATCTGCTCTGAATCCATTTTCTAGGACATTTTTTTCCCATTTAGATTAAGCCAGAGAGAACCCTTTCTTGCCTCCCAAGAGTTTTTCTTTGACTGTTGCTATTCTGAACCTCTTGGATTTGATGCCTGGAATTGTCCCAGAGACTCTCCTGATTTGTCTCATTCTTTGATTTCACCTTGGGGAGCTGTAGAAGAGATACCTTCCCATGGCATTACTTGTTAAGAGTAGATCCCTCTTCCCCCTTTCCTTCGGTTCCCCTCAGGCCTTTCCCCCCCACAGTAGCCCTCTCTGGTTTCTCATGCCCTTGGAAGTGTCTGTCTTTGACTCCTTCCTTTAAGTCATGTTTTCTGTAACTGTAGAGGGTCTTGTAATTTCCCTTGGGTGGTTTCTGCCTTTACTTCAGTTGCTAAGTTCATTGTAGTCTTTTTTTTTTTTTTTTGAGAGGGAGTCTGGCTCTGTCGCCCAGGCTGGAGTGCAGTGGCGCGATCTCGGCTCACTGCAAGCTCCGCCTCCCGGGTTCAGGGCATTCTCCTGTCTCAGCCTCCCGAGTAGCTGGGACTACAGGCACACACCACCACGCCTGGATAGTTTTTTGTATTTTTAGTAGAGACGAGGCTTCACCATGTTAGCCAGGATGGTCTTGATCTCCTGACCTCGTGATCTGCCCACCTCGGCCTCCCAAAGTGCTGGGATTACAGGCGTGAGCCACCGCGCCATTGTAGTCATTTTTTACTTACTCTTCATACTTACCCATTTTTGCCTTACTTCCCTCATCAGATTTCTTTCTGTGTGGTGACTTTGGGTACCCATGTCTAACTTACTGTCTCAATTCAAGTTTTTGGCTTTTTCTCCTAATATTTCTGTATTCCTGTGTAATCCCCAGGAATCACCTAATTCCCTGTCTAGCTGAAGGAAGCTCCCTGCTGATCTCTTTTATCATTTTCTGCATACTTGCCTAACTCTTGGGACTTTTTCTTCTAGCCTGCCTCCATAGCATTTCTGTTTTTTTTGGCAAAAGTCTCTAATTCCTTTCTGCTTTTGATAGAGCACATTTGTCTCTCATATCCTTTTCCCCAAACTTGCACTACCTGTGTTGAAATACGCTTCCTAAAGTGGTCCTACCTGTTTCCCTCGGTGTCTTTTCCTTCATCTGGGTCCTTACCACCCCAAAATTCTGAGTTCCAAGAAAAGTGATTCTTAAGCTGAGTCCAAGATCAAGATATGATGTTTGCTTTGTTCTAGGAAGCATAGGAGCCCTGCACAGCTGGGAAAGATTGGTATCCAGTTCAAATGAACTGTATGAGATGGCTGGGAAGGGACACGTTTTCTGTTCCACATATAAGTGTCCAGCAGAAAATCTCTCTGAATCTTTTCCCTTTCTCCTGTGCGCTGTGGGCAATGATAGACTTGAGTACATGGGGACCAGGATACGCCGATTCAGAGAGTAGAGTCTGGGGTTGAGCTGAAAGCCAGGTAATGTGGTAATGTTGATCTGGGCAGGTTAGCATTTTCTGCCCTGTTCCTGAGTTAAAAACCACAAATCCCTAAATTCAGGCTAATCTTCCACTCTCAGTACCCTATAGATACTTATCCGTTTTGACCTTGCTGCTGATTTAATATTCATGACTCAGCAAACTTGGGATGGGTCAGGGAGTATTTACACTGCTTCTAGAATTGTACATTGGGAAGGTCCCTTTCTCCTCTCTCAGAATTGGGCCCTGTTGTCAGTTTTCTTTTCTTTCTTTTCTTTTTTTTTTTTTTAATTTGAGACAGGGTCTCCTTTTGTCATCCAGGCTGGAGTACAGTGGCATGATGTCATCTCACTGCAGCCTCTGCCTCCTGGGTTCAAGCGATTCTCCAGCCTCAGCCTCCCGAGTAGCTGGGATTACAGGTGTGCAACACCATGCCTGGCTAGTTTTTGTATTTTCAGTAGAGATGGGGTTTCGCCATGTTGGCCAGGCTGATTTCTGACTCCTGACCTCAAGTGATTCGCCCGCCTTGGCCTCCCAAGTGCTGGGATTACAGGTGTGAACCACCATGCCCTCCCATCAGTTAGTTTTCTTAAAGGATAAAATGTTAGATCTGGGGTCCAAGTTATTTTGTAGCTATCCCAACATTAAGTTTGTCAGAACTTACTCTTTTTTTCTGTTTTTTTTTCGTGTTAGACTGGCATCCGTAACAAGGTTTGAGGGAGGCACACATCACATGTGAGCTTGAAACCTCAGTCATCATGCTTAAGACGTACAAAATGATCTAATGTATTTTATTCTTTAAGTTGTACTCTCCCAAATGAAGTATTCACCTTCCAGGGCGCAATCATCCTACTCCGAACCTCACCTGGATATTTTAATCCCCATTCCTTTCTTAATCAACGTGGCATCCTCAGCTTCAGTACTTGGTTTTTACTCAGACTGTTCCTCCTCTTCTCCTAGAACCCCCTCCTTTGCTTTGGGAGTCTAGAACTAGACGACAGTCAAAGTGGGGACCCATTTTATATCTTCTAATTTGAGGAAACCAAAGTACCTAGGAACCTGGGGCTCGCTCTTGCTCTACTGGCTTGGTGCCAGGCTCCAGAAACCAAAGCCAGGTGATGCTGTGGCCACTGAATCAAGTCATCCTCTGGATCTAGGTGGCTCCCTAACACATTCCACCCATCTGCTTTTGCCTTCCCCTGCTTATTTTCACAATGAGCATAGACTGAGCAGAACTTGGGGCTCACTTTCCACCACTGATACCCTTGGAGAAAAAAACTAGTATGGGATGAATGGGTGGAATTTAGGAGCAGAGACAGGATTGGAATATGAAGTTGGGGACAGAGCTAGTTTTGGAGACTAATTGAAGGAAAAAGACCCTGGAAGTATAAGGGTTAAGTGAGATTTGGTTGAACTACCGAGTGATGTGAGAGATTACTCCATTCTGAGCTTTGCATTTCTGCCTTGGAAGTCATGGTAGCTGGAAAAACTAGGGTAATATTGCTCCTCACCCTGGGGCCAAGCCTAACATGGTGGAGGATAATTGGATTACACCATAGGCATAGCCTTTGTGAATATATCTAGGAGTAGAAATCTCTTCACAAAAGCAGTAGGTTAGTGATTGTCATCTGTCTCTTTTCCACTTCTTTCTGTCAGTGTAACTCCTGCCGTGATAAACTACTTCTAAGACTTGGAGTAGACATTTTGGGTAAAGAATTGGATAAAGTCAGCTGAAGAGTCTTGATTGGAATAATTCTAGAAATCCAGACGACCCTACAGCCGCTGCCTCTTGGCTTCAAGTGATACTCATGCCTCAGCCACCATGAATAGCTGAGGTTACAGCCATGTGCCACCACGCCTGGCTAATTTATATTTATATGTGTGTGTGATATATATATAATATATATATATATATTATATATATATATATATATATATATTATATATATATAGTTTGTTTTTTTTTGTAGCGATGGGGTTTTGCCATATTGGCCAGACTGGTCTCGAACGCCTGACCTCAGCTGATCTGCCGGCCTCAGCCTCCCAGTGTTGGGATTACAGGGAAAAGAAGAGGGAATGGTTAAAATATTAGTGGTTGTGGGAGGAGGGAGGATACCTGAGCAGGAGCTAAGGGAAGAACCCAAAAGGGAAGAGGGACCCAGGCAAGTAGAAGTAAAAGTGCCTCAGAAGACTTGAATGGAGAACAGTAGGAGTTGGCATTAAACTTGAATGAATATGTTCATAACTCAGGTTCTTTTTTAAAAAAAGGAAAAAAATCTGAATGAAGAGTAGAAAAAACATTTCTGGAGAAGAGAATGTCACAGAAAGAGAAAGCATGGGTAAAAAAGAGGCCAGGAATTACCAGTAGTAATTAAAGCCTTGGGCAGTAGTAAGGCTCTAAGAAAGAACATTCAGTCAAGAATGATCTTGACTGACTGCAGCCTCTATAGCAAGACATATCCCTAAAGACGAGAAAGGTGGCTTGTATGAAGAGCGAAATGCAGGCTTAGATTTTCCCATCATAAGGAAATAGCAATCTGGTAAGTGTTTATGATTGATTAGTTCTGTGAGGTGGGAGCTGTGCATTTGCCAAGGGCATTTTTGGTGTTTTCTCTTCTAAGCTTAGCCTTTGTCCCTCCAGCACAGCTCATGAATAGTTCTTGTGTATTAGCCTTTTGAAACCACTACTTCTTTTATTTTTTTATTTTTTTAAATTTATTTATTTTTGAGTCAGAGTCTTGCTCTGTTGCCCAAGCTGTGGACTGCAGTGGTGTGATCACAGCTCACTACAGCCTCAACCTCCCTGGCTCAAGTGATCCTCCCACCTCAGCCTCCTGAATAGCTGGGACTGCAGGCACAAGCCATCATACCCTGCTAATTTTTAAATTTTTTGCAGAGATGGGTTCTCCCTGTGTTGTCCAGGCTCTCTAATAAAAAACATGTTTATTGAGGTGAAATTGACATACAACAAGGTAGACATATTTGAAGTGTGCCATTTGTTAAGTTTTGACATATATATAACTGAAACCATCACTGCAATCAAAAGAACGAACATTTCTGTCACTCCCAAAAGTCCTCCATCAACTACCAATCTTCTTTCTGTCATTATACATTAAATTGCGCTTCCTGATTTTTGACAGAAATGAAAAGGCAGTTCAATTCAGCTGAGAAAGGATAGTCTTTTCTTTTCTTTTTTTTTTTAAAGGCAGAGTTTTGCTCTGTTGTCTAGGCTGCAGTGCGATGGCATGATCTTGACTGACTTCAGCCTCTGCCTTCTGGCTTCAAGTGATTTTCATGCCTCAGCCACCCTGAATAGCTGAGATTACAGCCATGTGCCACCACGCCTGCTAATTTATATAGTAGTAGTAGTAGTAGTAGTAGTAGTAGTAGTAGTAGTAGCAGCACCAGCAGCAGCAGCAGCAGCAGCAGCAGCAGCAGCACCAGCAGCAGCAGCAGCAGCTATGGGGTTTTGCCATATTGGCCAGACTGGTCTCGAACTCTTGGCCTCAGCTGATCTGTCAGCCTTGGCCTCCCAGTGTTGGGATTACAGGTGTGAGCTACCACCCCCGGCCAGAAAGAACTGTTTGTCTTTTCAACAAACAGTGCTGGAACAAGATATCTATAGGTAAAAAATGGGCTGGGCACAGTGGTCATGCCTGTAATTCCAACATTCTTGGAGGCTAAGGCGGGTGTGTTGCTTGAGTCCAGGAGTTTAAGACCAGCCTGGGCAACACAGCGAAACCCCGTCTCTATTAAAAAAATTTTTTTTTAATTTAAAAATAGGTTTTAGGCTCAAGCCTGTAATCCCAGCACTTTGGGAGGCCAAGATGGGCGGATCACGAGGTCAGGAGATCGAGACCATCCTGGCTAACACAGTGAAACCCTGTCCCTACTAAAAAATACAAAAAACTAGCAGGGCGAGGTGGCAGACGCCTGTAGTCCCAGCTACTCGGGAGGCGGAGGAAGGAGAGTGGCGTAAACCCGGGAAGCGGAGCTTGCAGTGAGCTGAGATCGGGGCCACTGCACTCCAGCCTGGGCGACACAGCGAGAGACTGTCTCAAAAAAAAAAATAAATAAATAAAAAATATGTTTTAAAAAAAGAGGCCAGGCACAATGGTTCATACCTGTAATCCCAGCACTTTGGGAGGCTGAGGCGGGTGGATCACCAGAGGTCAGGAGTTTGAGACCAATCTGACCAACGTGGAGAAACCCTGTCTCTACTAAAAATACAAAATTAGCCGAGCTTGGTGGCACATGCCTGTAATCCCGGCTACTTGGGAGGCTGAGGCAGAATTGCTTGAACCTGGGAGGCGGAGGTTGCAGTGAGCCAAAGTTGCACCATTGCACTCCAGCCTGGGCAACAAGAGCGAAACTCTGTCTCAAAAAAAATAAATAAAAATTTAAAAATTTAAAAAACATTGATCAATACCTCATCTTATATATAAAACTTAATTTAAAATGGATTATAGGGCTGGGCACAGTGGCTCACACCTGTAATCCCAGCTTTGGGAGGCCGAGGCAGGTGGATCATCTGAGGTCAGGAGTTCGAGACCAGCCTGGCCAACATGGTAAAACCCCATCTCTACTAAAAATATGAAAAATTAGCCTGGTATGGTGGCGGTTACCTGTAACCTCAGCTACTCCAGAGGCTGAGGCAGGAGAATTGCTTGAACCTGGGGGGTGGATGTTGCAGTGGGCCAAGAGATTATGCCATTGCACTCCAGCCTGGGTGACAGAGCGAGACTCTGTCTAAAAACAAAGGAGTATAGATGTAAATATAAAACAAAAAACTAAAAGTTTCAGAAGAAGACATAAGAGAAAAATCTTTGTGGCCTTGGATTAGGCAAAGATTTCTTTCTCTTCTTTTTTTTGAGATGGAGTTTTGCTCTTGTTGCTCAGGCTGGAGTGCAATGGCACGATCTTGGCTCACTGCAACCTCTGACTCTCAGGTTCAGGTGATTCTCTTTCCTCAGCCTCCCAAGTAGCTGGGATTACAGGCATGCACTACCATGCCTGGCTAAGTTTGTATTTTTAGTAGAAACGGGGTTTCACCATGTTGGCCAGGCTGGTCTCGAACTCCTGACCTCAGATGATCTGCCTGCCTTGTCCTCCCAAAGTACTGGGATTACAGGTGTGAGCCACTGTGCCTAGCCTGGGCAAAGATTTCTTAGATATGAAACCAAAAGCACAGTTGATAAAATAATAAATTCATAAGCTAGACCTTTTTCAAAATTAGAAATCCCTAATTGTATGTGACAGATAGGGAGAAGGTAGAAAAATTGGGAGCGCAGGGGTGAACGCATGTCCTTAGTGAGAACATAAACCACAGGAGATGGATCAGCTGTTCAGTCATCCCTGTTCCTCTTGTCATAATATCAAGTTTGGAGTCTTCCATAAATTTTGTTATCCTTTATAAATTTTCAGTGTCATTCTAGATTCAATTCTAGTATTAAAAAACTCTGATGTATTTTAAGTCTTAATTTTTCCTTCTGTAAATTGTGTTCATCACAATTTTGAACTTGTCTAGTGTTCTGATTATTGTCCTAGGACCCATGCATCAGGGCAGCGAGTCTGCTCAGATCTCTTGCTGTATTGCGGAGGTAGGCCCTTCTCTCTCTTGACAGATCTTCATGTCCTCTAGGTGTTCTAGGACAGCCTCACACTGTCTCATGGGATATTCTTAGCCTTGCTGAATGTTGTTGGTATTTTAATTGAACTCTGGCAGGCTGCTCAGCACAACAGGAGGCAGACAGATAGGGAGGCCCCTGTGGGAGCCTGAGTAGATCACTGGTTTCCAGGCTGTTCTGATGCAGGTGGTACATACACTTCTCCATGACAATATAATTTCCTTTCTCTGTCTGACTGCCCATATTCTTTCCCCAGTGCAGCCTTTCAGGCTCTCTCATTACACCACTTGTGTCCCTATCTAAAACTCAAGTGTAAGGGTTTGTGGTGTCTCTATTCCCTTGGTGGCTAAGGTGGAAGTAAAAGGTCATTTTATATTTTTTACTTTTTTCTAAAATCCATTCTAGGGCTTTGTGAAGGATGTCCATGAAGACTCTGTCACCATCTTCTTTGAAAACAAGTAAGACCTTGGGAATAGAGAATCCAGCATACTAGGTCCTAAAAGGAGAGTGGAGAAGAGGGGGCGGCTGAGTCCTATGAGGCATGTAATAGGTGGGGAGAGCTGAGGGTTTGGGTGGGAAACTTACATGGATCCCAGGAGAGGAAAGGGCTGAGAATTTGGTGAGGGTGGGGGCGTTTGGCCCAGTATTTAGAGTCTAGAAAGAGATGGATGGCACCACTATGGAGCAGGGCCTGGGGGTTAGCCTCTAATTATCCAGATAGGTGGGAATCACCCAGCTGAGGCAATAACCCTTTTGTAAAGAAATGGGCAGCCATATCAGTCAGAGTAGCTTTTTCATGTTCTTGTTTCTCTTACAGCTGGCAGAGTGAGAGACAAATTCCTTTTGGAGATGTCCGACTACCACCTCCAGCTGACTATAATAAGGAGATCACAGAAGGGGATGAAGTGGAGGTAAGGGCTGTGGAGTACACCCTTTCTAAATGTCACTTTTTCCCAGGATTCTAGGCTTTTCTCTGGTTGATTCATATTCCTTCCTCCCCAACTAAGCCATATCCAGCCACTAAGCCATTTCCATAGGCTACATGCCTGTGGAAATGTAAAATGCAGCAGTTCCCCTTTCATCACTGTTATGATCAGCCAAACTCTCAGGGACATCCCCAGTTTCAGGGGATTTGCCTTCCATTTGTGATAATAGCATCTGAGATCCAGTGTGCTCTAATTTTTTTTTTTTTTTTTTTTTTGAGATGGAGTCTTGCTCTGTTGCCCAGGCTGGAGTGCAGTGGTGTGATCTCGGCTTACTACAACCTCCGCCTCTTGGTTTCAAGCAATTCTTCCACCTCAGCCTCCCAAGTAGCTGGGATTACAGGCACTCGCCATCATGCCCGGCTAATTTTTGTATTTTTGCAGAGATGAGGTTTTACCATGTTGGCCAGGCTAGTCTTGAACTTCTGACCTCAGGTTATCCACCCACCTCAGCCTCCCAAAGTGCTGGGATTACAGTGATGAGCCACCATGCCCTGCCATCCTCTGATTTTTAATTAGTTCCTTCCTCTGGTTTCCTGTATCCTTGGTTTAAGATGCATCCCGGGCTGGATGCAGTGGCTCACACCTGAAATCCCAGCACTTTTGGAGACCAAGGGGGGCAGATCACCTGAGGTCGGGAGTTCAAGACCAGCCTGCCCAATATGGTGAAACCCCATCTCTACTAAAAATACAAGAAACTAGCTGGGCGTGGTGGCGGGCACCTGTAATCCCAGCTACTTGGGAGGCTGAGGGAGGAGAATTGCTTAAAACTGGGAAGTGAAGGTTGCAGTGAGCTGAGATTGCGCCATTACACTCCAGCCTGAGCACCAAGAGCAAAACTTCGTCTCAAAAAAAAGAAAGAAAGAAAACAAAAGATGCATCCCAAATATCTTTTTTTTTTTTTCTTTTTGAGACAAAGTCTCACTCTGTTGCTCAAGCTGGAGTGCAGTGGCGCGATTATGGCTCACTGCAACCCCCACCTCCCAGGTTCAAGTGATTCTCCTGCCTCAGCCTCCCAAGTAGCTGGGATTACAGGCTCACGCCACCAGGCTGGCTCATTTTTTTTTTTTTTTTGAGACAGAGTCTCGCTCTGTCGCCCAGGCTGGAGTGCAGTGGCCGGATCTCAGCTCACTGCAAGCTCCGCCTCCCGGGTTCACGCCATTGTCCTGCCTCAGCCTCCCAAGTAGCTGAGACTACAGGTACCCGCCACCTCGCCCGGCTAGTTTTTTGTATTTTTTAGTAGAGATGGGGTTTCACCATGTTAGCCAGGATGGTCTTGATCTTGTGACTTCGTGATCCGCCTGTCTCGGCCTCCCAAAGTGCTGGGATTACAGGCTTGAGCTACTGTGCCTGGCCGGGCCGGCTAATTTTTGTATTTTTGTTTTTTGGTTTTTTTTGAGATGGAGTCTCGCTTTGTCACCCAGGCTGGAATGCAGTGGCGTGATCTCGGCTCACTGCAAGCTCCGCCTCCTGGGTTCACGCCATTGTCCTGCCTCAGCCTCCCGAGTAGCTGAGACTACAGGTACCCGCCACCTCGCCTGGCTAGTTTTTTGTATTTTTTAGTAGAGATGGGGTTTCACCATGTTAGCCAGGATGGTCTTGATCTTGTGACTTCGTGATCCGCCTGTCTCGGCCTCCCAAAGTGCTGGGATTACAGGCTTGAGCCACTGTGCCTGGCCGGGCCGGCTAATTTTTGTATTTTTGTTTTTTGGTTTTTTTTGAGATGGAGTCTCGCTTTGTCACCCAGGCTGGAGTGCAGTGGCGTGATCTCGGCTCACTGCAAGCTCCGCCTCCTGGGTTCACGCCATTCTCCTGCTTCGGCCTCCCAAGTAGCTGGGACTACAGGCGCCCTCCACCACGCCCAGCTAATTTTTTTTTGGTATTTTTAGTAGAGACAGGGTTTCACCATGTTAGCCAGGATGGTCTCGATCTCCTGAGCTCGTGATCCACCCGCCTTAGCCTCCCAAAGTGCTGGGATTACAGGCGTGAGCCACCACGCCTGGCCAATTTTTGTGTTTTTAGTAGAGATGGGGTTTCACTCTGTTGGCCAGGCTGGTCTTGAACTCCTGACCTTGTGATCTGCCTGCGTTGGCCTCCCAAGGTGCTGGGATTACAGGCGTGAACCACCACGCCTGGCCATCCCAAATATCTTGTTGGGTTTTTCTTTTGAGACAAGTTTTCATTCTGTTGCCCGTGCTGAAGTGCAGTGGTGCAATCATAGCTCACTGCTCACTGCTCAGGCTCAACCTCCCAGGCTCAAGTGATCCTCCCATCTCGGCCTCCTGAGTAGTTAGGACTGCAGGAGTGCACCACCACAACTGCCTCTTTTTTGTTTTCTTTTTGAGACAGTGTCTTGCTCTGTCACCTAGGGTGGAGTGCAGTGCTACAATCTCAGCTCACTGAAACCTCTGCCTCCTAGGTTCAAGTGATTCTCTTGCGTCAGCCTCTTGAGTAGCTGGAAGTACAGGCATGTGCCACCACACCTGGCTAATTTTTGTATTTTTAGTAGAGGTGGGGTTCTACTATGTTGGCCAGGCTGGTCTTGAACTCCTGACCTCAGGTGATCAGCCCACCTCAGCCAAAGTGCTGGGATCATGGGCGTAAGCCACTATGCTTGGCCTCTTGTTTTTTTGTTTCTTTTTTTTTTTGGTGGAGATGGGGTCTCACTATGTTGTCGTTGCCCAGACCATTCTTGAGAACTCCTGTGCTCAAGAGATCCTCCTACCTTGGCCTCCCAAAGTGCTGGGATTATAGGCGTGAGCCACTGTGTCCAATAACCCCAAATATCTTAATGGTTATTCTATTGTTTACATTGCCTAAGCTGGTCTTGAACTCCTGGGCATAAGCATTCCTTTTGCCTCAGCCTCCCAAAGCACTGAGATTACGGGTGTGAGCCCCACCATGCCTGGCCTCCTCATCCCTTTCTTGATACTTTTGGGTGGTCTTCAATATCTCTTTGATTCTCTACTTTTCTTTAGGTTTATTCTCGAGCCAATGAACAGGAACCTTGTGGCTGGTGGCTGGCCCGGGTGCGGATGATGAAGGGAGATGTGAGTGACTGGGAATGCCTTTGGAGAACTACTGAAACAAATATTTTATTCTTAGAAAGTTGCCTAGGTCATCCACAACTTCTCCTTTTTTACCATATGCCAGTTCTATGTTATTGAATATGCTGCCTGTGATGCCACCTACAATGAAATTGTTACCCTGGAGCGACTTCGGCCAGTTAATCCCAATCCCCTTGCAACCAAAGGCAGCTTCTTCAAGGTTACCATGGCTGTGCCCGAGGATCTGAGAGAAGCGTGAGTGTTAAGGATGGTGGGAGTGAGGGCCCTCTTTACAGCCCTAATCTCTGGCTTTATTTCTTCCAGGGATCACTCCCACTTTGCAGTTTTCTCTGTTGTTCCCCTGGCCCTCTAGAGCCCTTCTTGCTAAGAAGACACTCCGTTTATTTTTCCATCCTTGTTCTTTAACTGTGGTCCCTCTTCTTTTCTTATGCACTCAGCCCTGCTCCTCTGATTTTTTTTTTTTTTTTTAATAGAGACAGGGTCTCACTATGTTGCCCATGCTAATCTTGAACTCCTGACCTCATGTGATCATCTTGCCCTAGCCTCCCAGAGTGCTAGGATTACAGGTGCAAACCACCATGCCCGGCCTCCCCAGAGCCCTTCACTGTACTCTCTGTATTCTGCCCTCTGAGTACTTTTTTCCTTTGCAGCTGCTCCAATGAAAACGTCCATAAAGAGTTCAAGAAAGCCCTGGGAGCCAACTGCATCTTTCTCAACATCACAAACAGTGAGCTCTTCATTCTGGTGAGTTTATTCTGCCTGAATTTCACATAAGCCCTTTGAACATTTTTTCTTTTTCCCCTTTTAACCCCTTTGCAGAAAGGAAAGGGCTTAAATGTGCTTATATTTATTTGTCAGAGAGGACTGTGTTGCTCCTGACTCCTACAGGCTGAGGTAGCCCTACCTTTTTTTTTCTTTTTTTTGAAACGGAGTCTCATTCTTGTTGCCCAGGCTGGAGAACAATGGCACAATCTCGGCTCACTGCAACCTCCGCCTCCTGGGTTCAAGCAATTCTCCTGCCTCAGTCTCCCGAGTAGCTGGGATTACAGGTGTGCGTCACCATGCCTGGCTAATTTTTTTTTTTTTTTTTTGAGATGGAATCTCACTCTGTCGCCCAGGCTGGAGTGCAGTGGTGTGATCTTGGCTCACTGCAACCTCCACCCTCCGAGTTGAAGCGATTCTCCTGCCTCAGCCTCCTGAGTAGCTGGGATCACAGGCACCTGCCACCTCGTCTGGCTAATTTTTTTTTGTATTTTTAGTAGAGACAGGGTTTCACCATCTTGGCCAGGCTGGTCTTGAACTCCTGATCTTGTGATCCACCCGTCTCGGCCTCCCAAGTTCTTGGATTACAGGCATAAGCCACCACACCCGACATGCCCAGCTAATTTTTGTATTTTTAGTAGAAACAAGGTTTCACCATATTGGTCAGGCTAGTCTTGAACTCCTGACCTCATGATCCGCCCACCTCAGCCTCTCAAAGTGCTGGGATTACAGGCGTGAGTTACCATGCCTGGCCTCTGACCTTTTTTTTTAAACCTGATAATCATGTTGCCATCTGGGTTGGAGACGCTCTCTTGATACTTGGACTTTCAGTAATAGAGTATGTAGCTCTCATCTTAATGCTTGCTCTTTGCTTTCTCTCTAAACCATTGTCCTTCAGTACCCGGATAGTCAGCCTTTGTGGGACTGACAGTGAGTCGCCTCCTTCCTAGCGTCATTTCTTTTTTTTTTTTTTTTGAAGACGGAGTATTGCTCTGTCACCAGGCTAGAATGCAGTGGCACAGTCTCAATTCACTGCAACCTCTGACTCCTGGGTTCAAGCGATTCTACTGCCTCAGCCTCTGGAGTAGCTGGAATTATAGGCATGCACCACCACGCCCGGCTAATTTTTGTATTTTTAGTAGATACAGGGTCTCACCCTGTTGGCCAGTATGGTCTTGAACTCCTGACCTCGTGATCCGCCTGCCTCAGCCTCCCAAAGTGCTGGGATTACAGGCATGAGCTACCGCGCCCAGCCTGCTAGCTTCATTTCTCAACCCCTTTCCCGAGACTTAGGCATCCTGATTTCTAGTCCCTGGCTCTCCCTCAGTGTTTATTCCAAGCCAGTTTTAATGACTTTCCCACTGGTTTTCTCGCAGTCAACCACAGAAGCCCCTGTGAAGCGAGCATCTCTGCTGGGTGATATGCATTTCCGAAGCCTGCGCACCAAACTGCTACTTATGTCCCGCAATGAAGAAGCTACCAAGCACCTAGAGGTAACTTTTAGCTCCTTTTCCTCCTGCTGAAGGTATTGTCTTCCTCCCTTCCTACCCTGTCCTCCATCCATGCTCTTGTGTTTACAGAACAAAGACTAAGACTTTTTCTGGGCAATTAAACCTGGTTCAGCTATTATTTTATCTCAGACTCCTCCAGATGACAGAGCTCTATCATGTTATAGTGCAATTATTTTCAAATTTCTTTTAACCAATTTTTAAAAATTTTCTTGAGACAGAGTCTCGCTCTGTCGCCTAGGCTGGAGTGCAGTGACACGATCTCGGCTCACTGCAACCCCCACCTCCTGTGTTTAAGCAATTCTCATGCCTCAGCCTTCTGAGTAGCTGGGATTACAGGCGTGCGCCACCACACCCGGCTAAGTTTTGTATGATTAGTGGAGATGGGATTTTGCCATGTTGCCCAACCTGATCTCGTACTCCTGACCTCATGTGATCCACCCACCTCGGCCTCCCAAAGTGCTGGGATTACAGGCGTGAGGCACCACACCTAGCCGATGGCATCCTTTTTGATGAAATTAAATGTTACTTGGAACCACAGTGCATAAAATAATCAGTCAGAGCAGCTCTGTCTGCAAGTGGAAAGTGGACATGGCTCTTACCTCCACCAACACCCCCAAATCACCTGTGGAAACCAAACTACTTTGCAGGATATATTTGAGAACCATATGGACACTGGGCGTACCACTGGACTTGGAATGCTAAGTCTTGTCAAATAATTGTCTTTTGGCAAATAATTTCATTACGCTGAGATTTATCTTCATCTGTGCCAGTGAGGTCGGTAGGCTAGAGTGTTTCTTTTTTTAAATTTTATATTTAAAATATTTTTTCTGTTTGTTCATTCTCACAACTTAATAGGTAAACTAGAACATTTCTTTTATTCTTTTTTGTTTTTTTTTCAAGAGGGAGTTTCTGTCTTGTTGCCCAGGCTGGAGTGCAATGGCATGAGTTCGGCTCACTGCAGCCTCCACCTCCTTGGTTCAAGCCATTTTGCTGCCTCAGCCTCCTGAGTAGCTGAGGTTACAGGCATGTACCACTGTGCCTGGCTAATTTTTGTGTTTTTTAGGGGAGACAGGGTTTCACCATGTTGACCAGGCTGGTCTCGAACTCCTGACCTCAGATGATCTGCCTAACTCGGTCTCCCAAAGTGCTGGCATTGCAGGCGTGAGCCACTGTGCCCAGCCTCGTTTTTTCTTTTTCTTTTTCTTTTCTTTTTTGAGACAGGGTCTCACTCCCATTGCCCAGGTTGGAGTAACATGGCTCACTGCAGCCTTGACTCCCCAGGTTCTGGTGTTTCTCCTACCTCACCCTCCTTAGTAGCTGGAATTACTTGCGTGTGCCACCATGCTCAACTAATTTTTTTTTTTTGGATGATGGAGACTTGCTCTGTTGCCCAGGCTGGAATGGAGTGGTGCAGTCTTGGCTCACTGCAACCTCCACCTCCCAGATTCTAGCAATTCTCCTGCCTCAGCCTCCCAAGTAGCTGGGATTACTGGCGCCTACCACCACACCCAGCTAATATTTTTATTTTTAGTAGAGATGAGGTTTCACCATGTTGGCCAGGCTGGTCTTGAACTCCTGACCTCAGGTGATCCACCTGCCTCAGCCTCCCAGAGTGCTGGGATTACAGGCGTGGGCCACTGTACCTAGCCTAATTTTTTTTTTGAAATGTAATCTTGCTGTGTCCCTCAGGCTGGAGTACAGTGGCATGATCTTGGCTCACTGCAACCTCGGCCTCCTGGGTTCAAGCAGTTCTCCCTCCTCAGTCGCCCGAGTAGCTGGGATTATAGGTGCCCACCACCATGTCCAGCTAGTTTTTGTATTTTTAGTAGAGTTGGGGTTTCACTATGTTGGCCAGGCTCGAACTCCTGACCTCAGGTGATCTACCACCTCCCAAAGTGCTGGGATTACATGAGCCACTGTGCCTGGCCAATTTTTTGTATTTTTAATAGAGATGTGGTTTTGCCATGTTGCCCAGGCTGGTCTTGAACGTATTTTTGTGTTTTTTTTTTTTTGAGACAGGGTCTCACTCTGTTGCCCAGGCTGGAGTGCAGTGGTGTGATCTCGGCTCACTGTAAGCTCCACCTCCTGGGTTCATGCCGTTCTGCTGCCTCAGCTCCCCGAGTAGCTGGGACTATAGGCGCCCACCACCATGCCCGGCTAATTTTTTTGTATTTTTTTTAGTAGAGATGGGGTTTCACTGTGTTAGCCAGGATGGTCTCGATCTCCTGACTTCGTGATCCACCTGCCCTGGCCTCCCAAAGTGCTGGGATTACAGGCATGAGACACCATGCCGGGCTGAACTTTTTTTTTTTTTTTTTTTTGAGACAGAGTCTCACTTTATCACCCAGGCTGTAGTACAATGGCCTGGTCTCAGCTCACTGCAACGTCCGCCTTCCGGGTTCAAGCAATTCTCCTGCCTCAGCCTCCCAAGTAGCTGGGACTACAGGTATGTGCCACCACACCTGGCTAATTTTTGTATTTTTAGTAGTGATGGGGTTTCACTATGTTGGCTAGGCTGGTCTCAAACTCCTGACTTCATGATCCACCTGCCTTGGCCTCCCAAAGTGCTGGGATTACAGACATGAGCCACTGTGCCTGGCCCTGGTCTTGATCTTCTTTTTTTTTTTTTTTTTGAGATGGAGTCTCGCTCTGTCACCCAGGCTGGAGTGCAGTGGCGCGATCTCGGCTCACTGCAAGCTCCGCCTCCCGGGTTTATGCCATTCTCCTGCCTCAGCCTCCCGAGTAGCTGGGACTACAGGCGCCCGCCATCTCGCCCGGCTAATTTTTTTGTATTTTTTTAGTAGAGACGGGGTTTCACCGTGTTAGCCAGGATGGTCTCGATCTCCTGACCTCGTGATCCACCCGTCTCGGCCTCCCAAAGTGCTGGGATTACAGGCTTGAGCCACCGCGCCCGGCCTGGTCTTGATCTTCTAGACTCAAGAGATCCACCTGCCTGTATCTCCCAAAGTGCTAGGATTACAGGTGTGAGCCACCACACCCAGCCTATACTAGAATATTTCTTTTTAAGGGTGGGCGCGGTGGCTCACGCCTGTAATCCCAGCACTTCAGTACTTTGGGGGGCTGACGCAGGCGGATCACCTGAGATTGGGAGTCGAGACCAGGCTGGTCAACATGGTGAAACCCCATCCTTACTAAAAAGACAAAAATCAGGTGGGCGTGGTGGCACACGCCTGTAATTTCAGCTACTCGGGAGACTGAGGCAGGAGAATCACTTGAATCTGGGAAGTAGAGGTTGCAGTGAGCCAAGATTGCGCCATTGCACTCCAGCCTGGGTGACGAGTAAAACTCTGTCTCAAAAAAAAAAAAAAAAAAAAAGGATATGGCTGGGCGCGGTGGCCCACACCTGTAATCTCGACACTTTGGGAGGCTGAGGAGGGCAGATCACCTGAGGTTGGGAGTTCAAGACCAGCCTGGCCAACATGGTGAAACCCCATCTCTACTAAAAATACAAAAATTAGCCAGGTGTGGTGGCAGGCGCCTGTAGTCCCAGCTACTCGGGAGGCTGAGGCAGGAGAATCGCTTGAACCTGGGAGGCAGAGGTTGCAGTGAGCCGAGATCACACCATTGTACTCCAGCCTGGGCAACAAGAGTAAACTGCGTCTCAAAAAAAAAAAAAAAAGGATATTTCTTTTTTTGTTGTTTTTTTGTTTGTTTGTTTGTTTTTTGAGATAGCGTCTCTGTCGCCCAGGCTGGAGTGCAGTGGCACTATCTTGGCTTACTGCAACCTCCAACTCCCAGATTGAAGCAATTCTCCTGCCTCATCCTCCTGAGTAGCTGGGATTACAGGTGTGTGCCATCACACCTGGCTAATTTTTGTCTTTTTTAGTAGAGATAGGGTTTCACCATGTTGGCCAGGCTGATCTCGAACTATGGACCTCAAGTGATCCACCCGCCTCAGCCTCCCAAAGTGTTGGGATTACAGGTGTGAGCCACCACGCCTAGCCTGACTAGAGTATTTCTATGAGATCTTTTTGAATTCTGACATCCTATAATTGTCAGATTCCCTTTCCTTGATAGTATAACATTCTAAGTGAGTAGGGTGTGTGTGTTTGAATACCCATTTCCATTTATCAAGTGAATTGATCTTTTTGGGAGGCTTTTTTCTGTGGCTGTGCAATTTCTGGGTCATGATAATCTTTGACTTCTTCAGGGATCCTGCTCAGGGCACTGGCAGGAAAAATTCACCATTACCTTCAGATGATACAAACTTTATTTTTTGTTTTTGTTTTTTGTTTTGAGATGGAATCTCAGTCTGTTGTCCAGGCTGGAGTGTATGTAGTGGGAGGATCTCAACTCACTGCAGTCTCTACGCCCCAGGATCAAGTGATCCTCTCACGTCAGCCTTTGGGTGGGTGGGATTAGAGGTACACGCCACCATACTTGGCTAATTCTTTCTTTCTTTTTTTTTTTTCTGAGACAGAGTTTCCCTCTTTCACCCAGGCTGGAGTGCAATGGTGCAATCTCTGCTCCCTGCAACCTCTGCCTCCTAGGTTCAAGCGATTCTTGTGCCTCGGCCTCCTGAGTAGCTCAGATAACAGGCATGCGCCCCCACATCTGGCTAATTTTTGTTTTTTTAGTAGAGACGGTGTTTCACCATGTTGCCTAGGCTGGTTTTGAACTCCTGACCACAGGTGATCCACCTGCCTTGGCCTCCCAAAGTATTGGGATTACAGGCATAAGCCACTATACACAACCCTAATTTTAGTATTTTTAGTAGAGACGGAGTTTCACCATGTTGGCCAGGCTGGTGATGAACCCCTGGCCTCAAGGGATCCCCTTGCCTTGGCCTCCCAGAGTGCTGGGATTATAGGCATGAGCCATCGCACTGGCCTATTTTATTTTATTTTTTAATTTAATTTTTTTTTTTTTTTGAGATGGAGTCTGGCTCTGCCGCCCAGGCTGGAGTGCGGTGGCCGCATCTCAGCTCACTGCAAGCTCCGCCTCCCAGGTTTACGCCATTCTCCGGCCTCCGCCTCCCAAGTAGCTGGGACTACAGGCGCCCACCTCATTGCCCGGCTAGTTTTTTGTATTCTTTAGTAGAGACGGGGTTTCACCGTATTAGCCAGGGTGGTCTCGATCTCCTGACCTTGTGATCCGCCCGTCTCGGCCTCCCAAAGTGCTAGGATTACAGGCTTGAGCCACCGCGCCCGGCCTATTTTTTAATTTTTTGAGATGGAGTCTCGCTGTTGTCCAGGCAGGAGTGCAGTAGTGCGATCTCAGTTCACTGCAACCTGTGTAGTTAGCGCAGAGTGAGCAAAGGGAGACTGATACAAAATTTTGTCAGACAGTAAGTAGATCATGTAAGACATGTACGGTAGGCTGAGGGGGATTTTATTGTGCATATACTGAGAAGCCATTGAGTTAACAGTGCCTTCTGTCTTTTTTTTTTTGGAGATGAAGTCTTGCTCTGTCGCCCAGGCTGGAGTGCAGTGGTGCAATCTCGGCTCACTGCAAGCTCCGCCTCCTGGGTTCAACTGATTCTCCTGTCTCAGCCTCCCAAGAAGCTGGGACTACAGGCACCGGCCACCTCACCCAGCTGATTTTTTTGTATTTTTTTTTTTTTTGGTAGAGACGAGGTTTCACCATGTTAGCCAGGATGGTCTCGATTCCCTGACTTCGTGATCCACCCGCCTTGGCCTCCCAAAGTGCTAGGATTACAGGCGTGAGCCACCGCGCTCGGCCAAACGTTCCTTGTTTTAAACTCTTATTTCAATGATAGATTGAAAGGGGATCAAGATCGGAAGGAGGAACAGAGCACAGTAGTCCAGGTGAGAAACTTGAACTGGAGTGCTAAAGGAAGAGAGAGAGAGTAGTTTCATGTAGGATACATTTTACAAGTAAAACCAGCAGGACTGACAGGCTCTGTGATACTGAGAGATACATATTTGGTCTCCTGACCAGGCTCCTGGCATTCCACTTGTAAAATCCTTGGAATCTCCAGTGATGTGTGTTTTGTATGCTGATGAGTTGATTCATGGCTAGCCCCTCTAGGTGGCTTCATGATTAGAGGGTTGGAACGTTCAGCCTCACCCCCACCAGCTTCCTGGGAGGGGAAAGGGGCTGAAGGTTAAGGCAATCACTGATGGTCAGTGATTTAATCAGTCATGCCCAGTAGTGAAGCCTCTGTAAAAACCTGAAAGCGGCGGGGCGGGGTGGCTCAGGCCTGTAATCCCAGCACTTTGGAAGGCCAAGGTGGGCAGATCACGAGGTCCAGAGTTCAAGACCAGCTTGGCCAGCATGGTGAAACCCTTTCTCCACTAAAAAAAAACAAAAAAAAGGGAGGCAGAAGTTGCAACGAGCAGAGATCACGCCACTGCACTCCAGCCTGGGTGACAGACCCCAAATAAAAAGAAAAAAAAAAAAAGAAAACCCAGCTGTTCTGCAGGCTTATCTAGAAGACTCTTATAAGCCATTGTAGATCACTTCCTCTCCCTTCCTAATGTAGTGATTTTGAACACTCAACTTAGTTTCTTTGTCCAACTTTCTCTTCTTGCCTGGTGTAAATCCTTGCTATAATTCAGCCCTATCCAACTTGGAAGTGGGAAGTAGTGTATTGCAATCAAGGAATATCTCCTTTCAGATATTGTTTCTATTTGGTGCTTACAACATGGGATTTACTCTTCTAAAACCTTTCTGTCTTCCTGCCCCTGAACTCAGGGGTTCCTCTAAGGACTGATTGAGAAATGAAGCGAAAGCCTGGTGTTCTATAGGCACGTTTTCTGTTTTTCCTTCACTTTTTTTTTTTTGAGACGGAGTCTTTTTCTGTCACCAGGCTGGAGTGCAGTGGCATGATCTTGGCTCATTATAACCTCTGACTCCCTGATTCGAGCGATTCTCCTGCCCCAGCCTCCCAAGTAGCTGGGATTATAGGCGCACCCCACCACGCCCAGCTAATTTTTGTATTTTTAATAGAGATGGGGTTTCACCATGCAATCTCCTGACCTCGTGATCTGCCCGCCTCAGCCTTCCGAAGTGCTGAGATTATAGGCGTGAGCCACTGTGCACGGCCTACCCCTCACTTTTTACTTAAGTTGTTGGCTTTTATGTGGGGATGAGTTGATATCCGTTTGGTTAAGGTAAGAGTTCCTTACACTTATATGTACCTTGTGAGAAGTACTTTCACACCAGCCTTGTCTAATCCTCTTGCTAGTCTTGAGAATAAGATAAGTTGGATGTAATCACTTAGCAGATGACACAAGAGGCAGCGTGTGTTTTAAGATCACACAGATAGATACAGTTAGGGATAGATACTCTTAGGGCCAAATCCAGAACTTCGGTGGGTCTCAGTCCAAACTCTACCCTCTTTACCTTTCCTCCCCCATAAACCATTGGTATTTGGAAGGTAGAGGTGGAATTAAAAGTTCTTAACCTTGGCCAGGCATGGTAGCTCACGCCGGTAATCCCAGCACTTTGGGAGGCTGAGGCGGGTGGATCACCTGAGGTCAGGAGTATGAGACCAGCCTAGTGAACATGGTGAAACCTTGTCTCTACTAAAAATACAAAAATTAGCCAGGAGTGGTGGTGGACATCTGTAGTCGCAGCTACTCAGGAGGCTGAGGCATGAGAATCACTTGAACTCGAGAGGCGGAGGTTGCAGTGAGCCAAGATCGCGCCACTGCACTCCAGCCTGGGCGACAGAGTGAAACTCCATCTCAAAGGAAAAACAAAAAGTTCCTGACCTTTCCACACAGGTCCTGGTGGTCAGCGGACTCCAGAGTGGTTCTAGCTTTCTATTAATATCACATAGTTTTCCTTATTTAAGTTATGCTAAGGGTCATGTGCCTGGGACTGTGTTCTGAGATTCTACCACTATGATTCCTACAGTGACTTTTCCTTTCAGACAAGCAAGCAGTTGGCAGCAGCCTTCCAAGAGGAGTTCACAGTGCGAGAGGACCTGATGGGACTGGCAATTGGGACTCACGGTGCCAACATCCAGCAGGCCCGAAAAGTACCTGGGGTGACTGCCATTGAGTTGGGTGAAGAGACCTGCACTTTCCGCATCTATGGGGAGGTCAGCAAAGGATGTCTTTCTTCTGGGTCTCTTAGGGGATAGAGGGAAGAGAGGCCGAAGTAGAAAATAAGCCTCAGGCTGGGCACAGTGGCTCACACTTGTAATCTCAGCACCTTGGGAGGTTGAAGTGGGAGGATCACTTGAGCCTAGGAGTTTGAGACCAGCCTGTGCAATATAGTGAGACCCAATCTCTACAAAAATTTAAAAATCAGCTGAAAGTGGTGGTGCGTACCTATAGTCCCAGGTACTTGGGAGGCTGAAGTGGGAAGATGGAGGGGAGGATTGCTTGAGCCTGGGAGTTTGAGACCAACCTGGGCAACAGAGAGACCCTGTCTTTACCCCCGAAGAAAACCAAAAAACAAAAAACGTTAACTGAGTGTGGTGGCATGCATCTGTGGCCCCAGCTACTTGGCTACTTGGGAGGCTGAGGCAGGAGGATCACTTGAGCCTAGAAAGTTGAGGCTGCAGTACACCATGATGGTGCCACTGAACCAACCTGGGCAACATAGTCAATAGAGTGAGACCAAAAAATAACAAAAATAGACCAGATCTCTGTCGCCCAGGCTTGTCTGTTATTAACTCCTGGCCTCAAGGAGTCCTCCCTTAGCCTCCCAAGCTGTTGAAATTACAGGTGTGAGCCACTGTGGCTGGCCAAGGTCCTCTGTTTTTTTTTTTTTTGTTTTTTTTTTTTTTTTTTTTTGTTTTTTTTTTGAGGCGGAGTCTCGCTCTGTCGCCCAGGCTGGAGTGCAGTGGCCGGATCTCAGCTCACTGCAAGCTCCGCCTCCCGGGTTCACGCCATTCTCCTGCCTCAGCCTCCCGAGCAGCTGGGACTACAGGCGCCGCCACGTCGCCCGGCTAGTTTTTTGTATTTTTTAGTAGAGACGGGGTTTCACCGTGTTAGCCAGGATGGTCTCGATCTCCTGACCTCGTGATCCACCCGTCTCGGCCTCCCAAAGTGCTGGGATTACAGGCTTGAGCCACCGCGCCCGGCCAGTCCTCTGTTTTTTTTGTTGTTTTTTTTTAAAGTTATTTGTTTAATTTATTTTTTTATGAGACGGAGTCTAACTCACTCTGTTGCCCGGGCTGGAGTGTAGTGGCATAATCTCAGCTTATTGCAATGTCCACCTCCTGGGTTCAAGAAATTCTTCTGCCTCAGCCTCCTGAGTAGCTGGGATTACAGACATGAGCCACCATGCTTGGCTGATTTTTTGTATTTTTAGTAGAGAGAGCGTTTCACCATATCGCCCAGGCTAGTCTTGAACTCCTGACCTCAAGTGATCCGCCTGCCTCAGCCTCCTAAAGTGCTGGGATTACAGGCATGAGCCACCTCACCCAGCTGGTCTTCTGTTTTAGTAACAACTCCCCACTGTTCTTCCTTTAGACTCCCGAGGCTTGCCGACAGGCCCGAAGCTACCTTGAGTTTTCTGAGGACTCAGTGCAAGTGCCCAGGAACCTGGTTGGTGAGTTGGTGGCGTGTATATACAGTTAGAGATCAGAATCAAGATTCTCTACAGTGATTCTGAGCTTGTATCCAGGATTGGCACCTCCCTATGGACTTTCAGTTTCACAAGGACAGAGAAACAGTCTGTAATGGGAGTGATAAAAATGAAAGAATAAATTTCTAGGGATTGTAACATTTTGTCCTGTAAAAACACATCAGAAATCTAGAAGCAGGAGAATGAAGTAAATGGAATCCATATAAAGAAAATGAGGCTGGAAGATGGTTTATCAGCTTTATTCTTATTTCCTAAAAAAAAAAAAGGCTTAATTCCTCCTTTACTTATTCCAGGCAAAGTGATTGGGAAGAATGGGAAAGTGATCCAGGAGATTGTGGATAAATCTGGTGTGGTGAGGGTTCGAGTGGAAGGGGATAATGACAAGAAGAACCCCAGGGAGGAGGTATGGGTACGGGGCAAGTGGGCATAGAGATTGGTTTCCAGAAGTAAATGGGATTGTCCTCTGAGGGCTGGGATTGTCCTTTGAGAGGGTGGAGTACGGAAACTTGTTTAACCCTAGTAGATTTAGAGCCCAGAATGATCCCACTGGGCAGGTTCCCCTAGGACACTGGGTGGGGTTAATCCTTCCATTTCATTTTCCTTTCTGATCCATGATTTCTGCTCTCTGCTCTCCAGGGAATGGTTCCCTTCATTTTTGTTGGCACCCGAGAGAACATCAGCAATGCCCAGGCTTTGCTGGAGTATCACCTTTCCTACCTGCAGGTACCCAGGCTGGGAGAGGACAGAGCTGGGTGTGGAAAGGATTTGAACTAAGACTGCTGTGGGGGTCAGCTCAGGAATTTTGGTGCTCTGTTTGTCTCTTCATGTAGAACAGAAAACATTTGTGGAAATTTGGGGCCATAGGGTTGGGTCCCAGAATTTTCCTTGTTTAGCCAGTGTCTTCCTTCTCCTTGCATTCCTAAGAGATTAGATATAGAGGAACAGTCAGGGTGGAGAAGCATGAAGAAAGGCACTGATCTTATTTCTCCTTTCGCTTCTTCTTCCGTCTTTTACCCAACCAGGAGGTAGAGCAGCTTCGCTTGGAGAGGTTGCAAATTGATGAGCAGCTTCGGCAGATTGGGCTGGGCTTTCGCCCTCCTGGGAGTGGGCGGGGCAGCGGTGGCAGCGACAAGGCTGGATATAGCACTGATGAGAGCTCCTCCTCCTCTCTCCATGCGACTCGAACCTATGGGGGCAGCTATGGGGGCCGTGGCCGTGGCCGGAGGACAGGCGGTCCTGCCTATGGTGAGACAGCTTGGGAAGAGGAGGCAAGGAGTGGCAGGGCTTGTGGGTAGAGGCAGAGGTCTGGATGGAAGTTTGGGGAAATCTGGGATGGAGATGATGAAGAAGTGATTGATTGGCTGGGGGACTTGTGAGTGAGAGGGAGAATTCTTCCAGTTTGGGGGATGTGATGGATCCTGGGGTAGGATGAATGGCCGTGAATAAATCCCACTGTGTTCTTCAGGCCCCAGCTCAGATGTGTCTACAGCTTCAGAGACTGAGTCAGAGAAGAGAGAGGAACCCAACCGAGCTGGGCCTGGCGACAGGGATCCCCCAACCCGAGGGGAAGAAAGCCGGAGGCGGCCGATTGGGGGCCGGGGTAGGGGACCCCCACCTGCCCCCCGGCCCACTTCGAGATATAATTCGTCATCTATTAGCTCAGGTACCAGACAGCTGGGTTCATGAATATGGGCCAAAAGAAAAGATGATGGGCACCTGAATGCCAACTTCTCCTCTTCTTCCTCTGACCAGTGCTGAAGGATCCAGACAGTAATCCCTACAGCCTATTGGACACATCTGAACCAGAGCCCCCAGTTGATTCAGAACCTGGGGAACCCCCCCCAGCAAGTGCCAGGCGCCGTCGCTCCCGCCGCCGCCGCACTGATGAAGACAGGACCGTCATGGATGGAGGCCTGGAATCAGATGGGCCCACCATGACAGAGAATGGCCTGGGTGAGGGTGTGCCTGGGGTCTGGAAAGTTAGACATGGGTAGGAATCGAGGCTGAGAGGTTAGATGTGTGACTCTGGCTTTTTCCTGCCCTACAGAAGATGAATCAAGACCTCAACGTCGTAATCGCAGCCGCCGCCGCCGTAACCGTGGTAATCGGACTGATGGTTCTATCAGTGGAGACCGCCAGCCAGGTCAGCCAACTCTGGACACCAGAATCCTTCCTCAGAGCTGAGAGAATGGGATGCTTCCTACCCTGTGAAAATCAGGGGTTCGAGTTCAGTGGGTGTCTTGGGCTGGCTACCCGAATTCCATCTGAAAGTCTTAATCTCTTGCCTTCCCCAGTGACTGTGGCTGACTATATCTCACGAGCAGAGTCTCAGAGCCGCCAGCGGCCAGCCCTGGAACGCACTAAACCCTCAGAGGACTCTCTTTCAGGACAGAAGGTAGGCAGGCAAGATGTGATTTACCCCATCCCTTTTTTGTGGTTACTCTGGGGCAGGGGCACAACACATTTCACAAAGAAATCTCTTACTGCATTGCAGAGGCAGCTGTGTCTGATGGAGTTTAGACTAGTGTAAACTTTCAATAGGATAGAGAGGAAAGTGTGGTTCACATTTTGTGGATCCCAAGTAAGAGAGACTGGATCATGAGGGAACCAACCTCTGCATCACCAAATGCCAGGAAGGCTTGGATGGTAGAATGTCTCCCACCTGAATTTCTACTCACCGCTTCTTGCTTGTCTGTTTTCTTTCCCACTTTCCCCTCAGGGTGACTCTGTCAGCAAGCTTCCTAAGGGCCCCTCGGAGAATGGGGAGCTCTCCGCCCCCTTGGAGTTGGGTAGTATGGTGAATGGGGTTTCATAAAACCTCCAGCCTGCACCCCTCCCTTCTCCATCTCGCTTGCTGCCCAACACCATGGCCCTCACAGGCCCAACTGACCTGCGCTGGAGCTGCTCTTATCTAGGGGGGAGGGGGGTGGCACAGCAGCTTGGGTACCCCCCAACCTCCAGGAGCTAGTGGAGGGGTGTGTAACAGGGTCATACCCCCTCCCTCTTGTCCACCCTACCCCCAGGGTAAGGGGAGCCTCTCTCCTTCCCCATCAGACTGGATGTGCCTTTATCCTCTAATGCCCCAATCTCTCTCTGAACACCCCCATTCTCCACCTGTTGGTGGGGGGTGCTCCTTGACCCACCCAGATTTGACCGTTCAGGGGGCCTCCCCTGCTATCCCTCCTCCCATCCTGTACCCCCCATTTCTGGGGCCTCATCACTGTGGAAGACGGGGATAGTAAGAGATAAGTGGGTGGGAGGCACGGGGAAGGTTTTGGAGTAGAACCAGGGGTGTGTATGAAGGGGGGTGACAAGGTCCCCCGGGGGAGGGGACCAACCTTGTCTGGTGGATGAGAAGGCGTATTTATTTTTCACTGTACAGTATTTAAAAAGAGAATAAAAAAATCCAAATGGCTCTCTGGCTCCTGTGCCACCTTTGTCCCCAGTTTGGTCCATTTGTTTCTCTAGGACTGACCTGCCCTGACCCCCGGCTCTTGTTTTCTGTTCCTCCACACCTGACTTCTCATTGTCTCTTGTCCCAAAGATGGTCTTACTTCTGGGAATTCCTGACATTCCTAAACTCCCCAGGCCCGGGTTCTCCCTCCTGGTCCAGAGGAGGGGGGCTTGTGCCTTGTTGCTTCTCCCCTCCCCCAAGTTTGCTGATGGAGGGAGTTGGGCCACTCCTATACCCTGAGTCACGGCACAGGCTAGGCAGGGCTGCCCAGAGCTGGAGCTGTTCCTGCTAGAAGCTGAGAGCCAAGGCAGGCTGCTTAATCCGATTACCTGAGGCCTGGGGCTTGGGCTGGGCCGTTGGGCAGAGTGAGGAGCAGGGTTCCCTGACGGCAGCCTCTGAAGCCTGGGGCCCGGCCTTCTTGGTGGTGTTCTGCCTTCTGGCTCCAGGCTTTTCATCCGGCATGCACATCACAGACCTCTCAACTCTGGGGAGTTGTCCTAGGTTTCCTGGCTCCCCCCTCATGACTCGGAGGACTGAAGATAAAACTTGTCATGATTCAATGGCAGTCGAGAAATCTAGGTTTAGGGACTGGAGTTGGGAGGGCTTAAGTTTTCTCACTTGGGAAAGGGGTTGAATCACGGCCCAAGCACCTGCTGGAATGACTCAGGAAACAAAAATGATCTCTCTCCTTGGCCTTTCTTGCCCCAGGGGCAGGTCTGGGATTTGAGGAGCAACAGGCCCCAGGAAAGGGTTTGGGTTGGTGGTCCGGGATGCTCCCAAGCTCCTCTCAGCACAACTCAGGCCCTGAGGGCACTTGATCCGCCTGTGCTTGATCCCATTGTGGAAAGAATTGGCTTTAAATTGCCTGTGCTCAGGGAGGGGAGGCAATCAGCAACGGGCTGGAAGGCCTGACATCAGGTCTTGGGTGGGGGGGGGCGTGGCACCCTGAGGGTGTTGGGGGCTGGGACAAACAGGACACCTGGGTTTATCTACGGGCAGCGGATGTTGGCGCCCTTAAGGAGGTGCAGTCTTCTGGGAGGGCCAGGGGCGGAGTCAGTCTTTAAAAGCTGTTCCCAGGGCTGGCCCGCCTGCCACAAACGCTGAGCCCAGGTGGGAGAGTTCTGGGTCATCCGAGCCTGGCAGCTGCGGGAACTCCGGAGACCACAAGCGGTTTATGGTTTACCCCCTCCACGGAAGGTCGGTCTGATCGCAGCTGCGGGTCGGGGAGAGGGACCGGGGGGTCCCCCCAGTCAGTAGGCCTCAGAGCAGCACCTTTTCAGTGCCGGGGCATCAGACAGCGGATTTTGCATTCGACTCTCCCCAAAGTGTGCCGAACTGGTTGGAAGCAAAGGCTCTAGTTTAAGCTCTGGGCTTGGGGATAAAATATACTTTTTAAGGACCCAAGTTCCTCGGCAACGACTCCAGACTGGGAAGACCCCTCCATTTTCAGGATCGACGCTTCACGTTGAGGGGAGGGCATTCAGGAGGCCCTCTTAAGGCTTCTCCCAACCCATGGCGCTACCGGCCTCCTCACAGGACCAGGCCTGGAGCCTGGCGCCTCCTGCCCCCACGGCTTCTGCGTCTTCATCTTCGGGACCCCAGGAGCGGGAGGGCGCTGGGAGCCCCGCGGCCCCCGGGGCGCTGCCCCTGGAGAAGGTGAAGCGGCCCATGAACGCGTTCATGGTGTGGAGCTCCGCTCAGCGCCGCCAGATGGCGCAGCAGAACCCCAAGATGCACAACTCTGAGATCTCCAAGCGCCTGGGCGCGCAGTGGAAGCTGCTGGACGAGGACGAGAAGCGGCCCTTCGTGGAGGAGGCCAAGCGGCTCCGCGCCCGGCACCTGCGCGACTACCCCGACTACAAGTACCGGCCTCGGCGCAAGGCCAAGAGCTCGGGCGCCGGACCTTCCCGCTGCGGACAGGGAAGAGGTAGCCTGGCCGGCGGCGGCGGCGCGATCTGGGGGCCGGGGTACGCGACCACCCAACCTAGCAGAGGCTTTGGGTACAGACCCCCCAACTACTCGACAGCCTACCTGCCCGGCAGCTATGGGTGAGTCCCTGGGAAGCGGGCTGAAGACGGAGGGCCCATGCACCCCTCTCCTGGAGCCTTGGTGGGGGCGGATGCCGGAGGACGGGAGCCCACCCAAGCAGAGGCCACTCTCGGCCAAGGTGTGGCGGGCACAGGCCCCAGTACCTCCGGGGCCTGTGTAGGGTGGGGCGGGTCAGGGTTCTCCCAGAGGGCGTTTCCATCTCAGTCTGAAGTTGGTGGCCCTGCAGGGCCCGGTGACGGACCCCAGGATGCGATTGTGTCCTAGTTAGATGCCCTGTTTCCCCGCTGCTTCTGGCCTGTGTGTGACCCAGCTTCCTCTCCCAGCCCCCAGGGCAAGGAGAGGCCAAGCCCATTCTGCCCCTTCCTGGCCTGACTCCCCAGCCCCAAGAGGAAAACAGCCGTGCAGCACGCAAGCCCGCCCGCTCCCGAGCGTGCCCCAACAGGGCCCCGGGCTCTCTATCCACGGGTCGGCTTCCATGCCTGCTGCGCTCAGCGGGCTGGGTAGCCAGGGCTGGGTGGGTGGCAAGCTCTACCCTGTCTGCCCAGAATTGGTCAGACTCATCTCCAACCCAGGGAAGTGCCCTCTAACCTCTTGTTTCTCTCTGCAGCTCTTCCCACTGCAAACTGGAGGCCCCCTCATCGTGCTCCCTCCCTCAGAGTGACCCTAGGCTTCAGGGGGAGCTGCTGCCCCCCTATACCCACTACCTGCCCCCTGGCTCTCCCACTGCATACAGTCCTCCCCTTTCTAGTGCCCCCATGCCCCTAACCCACCTCTAACTCTCATGGACTCAGACCTCACCCGACGTGCCTCATCCTCCTTTTTTAATCCAGCAGCATCCCCTACCCCAGGCTGTCAACCCTTTCTCATGTTGGACTGCAGTTCAGACGCCGCCTGCAGTCCTCCCACGAAAGCCAGGGAGAGCCGCACAACATACAGTTATATTTTTGGTAGTATTAAACACAGTTTTGTATTATTCAGCTGAGTCTCCAGTCTTTATTGTCCCATCTATTCCCCCCTCACTGCAGCAGGAACCAGCCCCATTTCCACTCCCTTCCGCCCAGACCTGCCAGAGCAGGAACCTCCTCACCCCACCCTGGAGCCCTGCCTGAGTCATTCTCCGTCCCCTTCCCCCACCTCAGCACTGGGGTCTGGGAGACAGTCCCAGCCGGGCTGAGGGAGGGAGGGAGCCACAGTCCCCCAGTCCCCTCCACTCCGCCTTCCAGGCTCCATCTTCTAGGGCCAGAAGGGAAGCAGGGAGGCTGGAGGACAGGGTAAAATATTTACCCAGGATAGTGTTAAACAGCTGGAAATTGCTGCTAGAGGAGGAGGCTTGGCTGAATGACTGAGTTAGAAAAGCACTCAAATGTCAAAATTTTGGCTTAGGAGACTCTACCCCCATCCTCTCCTTTTCTAAGGATCTGGATCCATCAACCATTTGTTTCCACTAAAGCCAACCCTGGCTCAGAAAGTCTGCAAACGCAGAGGAATGGAGGATGAGTAAGTCACACCAGCAGGCTGGCTCAGATGGGGAGAACCCTGAGGTTGGGTGAATGAGTGGAAACGGAATGACTCCAGTAGCTGGCTCTACTCCGCCTTTTTCTGCTTGTGGGGAGGCCTTGCATTCCAGTAGAAGAGCAGCTGGGCGGCGATGAGGCCGTTGCAGAGAGAGGAGACCACAAAGGTCCCAGCCATCAGGGGATCTCCAGTTTCCTGGTTGCAAGAGACAAAGCCAGTGTTACCCTTCAGCTTAGCTCAAGAAAGCTTCCCTTACGGACAAAGGATCCTGACAGGACAGCTTTGGCCCTTAGCTGGGAGAAGAAATATGAGGTTTTAGTGCCTTCTAGAAGGAAGATGTTGCACCCACCTGAATGGAAGTGAAGATTCGGGCCAGGGAGCCCCCAAACAGCAGGAAGACTGTGATGGCTGAGAGCTGGCCTGTGTGCCCATTGTGGTAATTGGTGGCTGCCTGGAGAAGCTAGGGGAGGAGTTGAGACCTTTGGCTCTGTCACCTGAGCTCCTCCCATACTCCCCCAAGTCCAACACCCCCACACGTGGACCTTCCACTCTTCCCCTCCACCCTGCCCCCCAACATCTTGTCCCTTGCTCCTGGTACCCACCCTCCCCACCACCACAGCAGGCACATTGGAGGCCTGGAGCAGGGTGACTACAGTCAAGGGCGTCAGAGGTGAGAGAAGCACCAGCAGGACCAGGCCGTAGCAAGCGAGGAAAGCGACACCTAGGGGTGGGGAGACAGGAGTCCTTGTCAATCTCCCAACATCATGTGGCTTTCCCAGGCCTGAGTTCCCAGCAGGGTTCCCAGGAACCAGACAGCCCGCTCTTAGGGAAGTCCCCAGCACCTTTCACAGTCTGTCCTCTGTAGTGCATGACCAGGAAGCAGATGGTGATCGTCTGGAGCATCAAGAATAAGGCTTCACCCCAAGAGCTGCAGAGTCAAGAGTTGGGAGGAAGAAAGGCGGGCCTAGAAAGAGGCAGGGAAAGCCTCCATGGCCCATCCATCCAGGGACACCATGCTCTGATCACACTTCTCTACAGCCTCCACACGGGATTGGCTCATTCTCAATCGTGGCCATTCTTAGGATGCTCACCCCTTCTCAAGGTCACCTCCACTGGTGACGATTAGGTTTCTAAAAAGGCTTAAAACTTTCCTGGCCCCTCATCCCTTTTTTTTGAGACAGAGTTTCAAAAAAAAAACTCCAGATCTTCTTGCACAGGCTGGAGTACAGTGGCACAATCTCAGCTCACGGCAACCTCTGTCTCCCAGGTTCAAGTGATTCTCCTGCCTCAGCCTCCCAAGTAGCTGGCATTACAGGTGCCCACCACCACACCCGACTAATTTTGTATTTTTAGTAGAGACAGGGTTTCACCATGTTGGCCAGGCTAGTTTTGAACTCCTGACCTCAGGTGATCCACCCACCTTGGCCTCCCAAAGTGCTGGGGTTAAAGGCACGAGCCACTCAGCCTGGCCACTTTCCTGCCCTGTAACCTCCCTCACCTTAATCCCCATTAGAGTTGTGGGTATTACCCTTGGGGAGGAAGGGTGGGCCCCTCACCTGAATGGGAAGTTGTTAGTGATGCTGTAGACCATGGTCCCAGTCAATGCCACTAGCTCCAGCATTACAGACTGGAGACTCAATCCTTCGGCACTCTTGGCTCCCAGGATTTTAAACACCTGGGGCAGCTTTACTAGGGGAAAGATGAGAAAAGTAGGACTGAGGAGTCTCCATTCTTTGGGATGCAACACAACAGCTACAGAATGAACGCCCACACAGTTGACGGCCTCTCAGAACCTCCACCTCAACCCAACAGCAGGAAAGAAAGATAAGAGACATACCGAGAAGTGAGCCAGCCACAATGCCCAGCCCCAGGCCTTTGCTGAGGAGAATCTTGAGGCAGGGGACTGAGGAGAGAAAAAAGGGTAAGCAGACAGGAGATGTCTGAAACCGAGGCCAGGGCTTGAAGCTCCTGTGGGCTCTCCCCAACCCCTCTTACCCACACCACGGTCTTGCATTGTCTTGTGGGGAGGAGGGACGGAGGGCAGCGAAAAAGGCCTGGTCTTTCCTGCTCCAGACCACTATACCTTTTCTTTTTTTTTTTTTAAGACAGTCTTGCTCTGTCACCCAGGCTGGAGTGCAGTGGCCCAATCTCAGGCCACTGCAGCCTCTGCCTCTCAGGTTCAAGCAATTATCTTGTCTCAGCCTCCCAAGTAGCTAGGATTACAGGTGCACACCACCATGCCTGGCTAATTTTTGTATTTTTAGTAGAGACGGGGTTTCACCATGTTGGCCAGGCTGGTCTCGAACTCCTGACCTCAGATGATCCACCTGCCTCAGCCTCCTAAAGTGCTGGGATTATAGGCTCGAGCTACTGCGCACTGGGCCCCAGACTATTACTTTCCAAAACAGCTTTTCTGCAATGCCTACCACCTGCCACATCCAATCTTCCCTTCCCTATAAATTAACATCCAAACTTGGCTTGACCTCCACTGCTCTCCATTGCTTCCCCGTATAAGCTGAGAAATGCCCAGGAGTTTTTTAATCCTTTATCTCCCTTCTCTGGGCCAATGGGTGCCCCATTTCACATGTCTTCTCTCACCAAAGACAAGTATTAATACTTTTTTTTTTTTTTAAATTTTGAGACGGAGTTTCACTCTTGTTGCCCAGGCTGGAGTGCAATGGCACGATCTCGGCTCACTGTAACCTCTGCCTCCTGGGTTCAAGAGATTCTCCTGCCTCAGCCTCCCAAATAGCTGGGATTACAGGCGCCTGCCACAATGCCCAGCTAATTTTTTGTATTTTTAGTAGAGACGGGGTTTCACCCTGTTGGCCAGGCTGGTCTCAAACGCCTGACCTCAGGTGATCCACCCGCCTCGGCCTCCCAAAGTGCTGGGATTACAGGCGTGAGCCACCGTGCCCGCCCCATACCACTCTTTCTTGAACACTCTGACTGTCCCTGGCCCCTACTCAGGGACTAAATCTTACCCTTTCAGGACTTGCTTTTATGCCCTGGCCATCTACCACTTCTCTAGCCTTGAAGCCTTCCCCTCAAGGAGCTTGGTCCAGTGGGAGTCAGACTCTCACGGGTCATGAATGCGGCTAAAACAAAGTGCCCCACGAGTTCAAGAAAGGTACCATGAACTTGACAGGGGCAGACTGACGCTTCCCAAATGGTCTGACGGTGGGCCTTGTTGTGGAGCTGTCTCGCAATCAGAAAAAGGAAGGGAGGCAAATTATTCCGAAATCAGACTATGAGCAAACCTGGAGGCTGGAAAGAAAGCAATCAGGGTGGCGGAGCCTTTGGGGGTGCAATGAAGGCCCAATTCATCAGGGGCTTTAGATTAAGCTTAACCCTGCTAGCGATCTAATAAAGGTTGGCATGATTTGACTTGACTTTTATTTTGTTTTATAAAAGTTGAGTCTTTTCGTCTTTCATTGTCGCTAAAGCACAAACCTCACAAAGAAGTAATTCCACCCGGTCACTTCCCCACTGGCACAAATATGGCGTTCTCCCTCTAAGGGGCCCGAGACACTTCCGCCCCTCTCAGAAGTGACTTCCGCTCAGCTCGGCGTGGAGGCAGTGACTGCCGTCACTTAGTCGCCGATCAAGCCTTGGACTAAGGGTCCACGGTTACTCTAGCAGGACTTGGATTGGATGCTGAATAAAACTCACCGTGAAGCAAGTCCCACTGAACGAAAAGTTGGTCGTAGCATTTCTCAGGTAAAAGAATCGGCACGAGCAGCCGTTTAAGCGGTCCGTCCGCCTCGGCCGCCATATTGCAAAGCTAGCTTCCGCCAGTCTCTCCAGACCGCCATTGACTTTCGTTGCGCGTGCGCGCTGCGGACACTCCGCCTCCCGTTCTTTTCCCGCGGCGAAGCTGGCCCGCCCCCTGCTCCCCGTTCTTTCTGACGCTACGCACCCCCGCTCTAGTGGCGTAAAGTAAGTCTCAGTCAGGGACCACGTTTTGGACGCGCTCGGCAGTTGGAATTCTAAAGCGTGCTGAAGCTGCACGCCTGCGCAGTTAGATCTCCCACGCCTTTGTTGACGCTTCCAGTTTGGAAGTCAGATTTACACCCCTGCCTTTCTTCGCTCCTCTTGCTGGGCGCCATCTTGTCTTCTCGTAGCACACTCTGTATTGTTCGAAGTTGAGAGAGAAGGAGCCCTAGTCTCCGAGGTGGCGTTGGGTGGGGGCGCCACTAGCTCCAGTTCTCTCGACGTTTCTAGAGGGAAGGGCGCCGGTGGGAGCAGGAGAGTCTGCACCGGGCAGGCCTTTTTGGGTCCGCGTTGCGCGCAGGGCCCCGTGCTTGCCTTGCCTCCGGTTGGTTCAGGCCTCGGAGTATGAGTGCGCCGGCAACTGCTGGGCCCGGGACAGTGAAGCAGAGGAGGAGGTGGGGGAGGCGAGCCCAGGGCAGGGAAGGGCAACCCTTGAATCACCCGTGGGGCACAGAGCTGGCCGTCTCCGGGAAGCCGAGGCCTGGCGATGCAGCCCCGGGGTTCTCCCCCTCCCCGCTGGCCCGAGGGCGCACCACGTGCTGGGCAGAGACTTCGGCGAGGCCGAGTGGACCCTGCAGCTCCGCTTGGGAAAGGGCACCTTGGACTACCTGGTGGGGGCTTTGTGCTTCGTTACCCAGCGCCGGGATGCCAACCCACGGTGCCCACCCGTGCATCATTGCGCTGTGGATCAGCCCTTTGGCGGCCCCCTCCGAAGTCTGCAAGGTCACACGGATGTCTGCAGGCAGACGTGGGGCTGCCCTTGTGGGGAAGTCTCTGGCTTTGGAGGCCGGAAGCCTCCTGGGGCTCGTACGCCTGGGGGGTGCTGCTCATCCTGGCTCCCAGGGATTGTGCCACAGCCTACTGTAACGGGTGGGACTGGCGCTCACTTGTAGTGCAGGCTGTGGCCATCTGGGAGGCCCTTTCTAGAATCTGGACCTTGGCTGTCCTGAGAGTGACACTCCTCACCTCAAATACTGGGGGCATGAAGTTAGGTTTGGCGGGTGGCCCTGTCTAAGGGGCATGCTGTTCCCGGGAGCCCCCAGTGGAGGTCAGAGTACCTACTGCTCCTGCTTGATTCAACCCCTTGCAGGTGGGCTAGGAGCATCCCAGGTGCTGCGAGGGTTTAATCGGGCTCTTCTGCTGGCCCTGAATACGGTGGACAGGACAGGACATTCTCATTGCTCAGGAGCCACTGGCGCTGCCTTTGGGAATGAAATTCCACAGCCTCCCACTCATCGCTTTGTCTGTCTGCTGCATCTGAAACTGTACCAGGGTCAGGAAAAAGGCTGCGGGGGTGAATGGCTCTACCGGCTTGCCAGGGATGGGGTACTGGAGCAGCCAGTGGCCCCAAGAGGAGGAAGGAAGGGAGGCACGGCAGACCCAACACCAGCTGTGCCAGGCTTTGGGGAGTAAACCCATGAGGCATCGTCACACATTGACATTTTCATCCCTCCTCAGCAGCTGCTTCCAGCTCCCTGAGACCCAGCCATGGAAAGCACAAAAAGGCGTGTGACAAGAAACTCATAGCTTTTAATCCTGGCAGGACAAGGAAAACCCCAAGTCAATGATATGCATATATTTTGCTACTCTCCTGCTGGGGGGACAGTTTGTCACATTTAAAAAACTCCCCTCCCTCCTGCCGACTGCATTATCTCTTATTTATTTATTTATTTATTTGAGATAGTCTGGCTCTGTCGCCCAGTCTGGAGTGCAGTGGTGCGATCTTGGCTCAGTGGCGCGATGTCAGCTCACTGCAACCTCCACCTCCTGGGTTCAGGCAACTCTGCCTCAGCCTCCCAAGTAGCTGGAATTACAGGCCAGCTGGGATTATGCCACCACACCCGGCTAAATTTTTTGTGTTTTTAGTAGAGACAGGGTTTCACCATGTTGGCCAGGCTAGTCTCTAAACTCCTGACCTCCAGTGATCCGTCTGCCTCAGCCTCCCAAAGTGCTGGGATTACAGGCATGAGCCATCGTGCCCGGCTCTATTTTAGTCCTTCAAGAAAGGGAAGGAAAGTAACTTTGAGACAGTTGCATGTCAAGGAAATAAGGGACCCCCCACCACACCCCAACCCCCTCAGTGCCCTGGGGTTTGAAGCAGATGCTCAGAGGGCCTGGTAGGCGGATGGGCGTCTCCGGACGATGCAGAAGGCAATAAGCACCAGGGCAAGGAGGCCGAGAAGGATCAGGCCGATGATGAGAGGCAGCAAGATGGACCGGTCACTGGGGCAGGAGAAACCTGGCGGAAGGATAGGGCAGGTAGGTATTACAGTGACATGGTGGTTGGGATAAAGGTGGGAGGAGGGAATGGGGGGATGCTAGGGAGTAGGAGATTGGTGAGGAGCTCACCACTGCAGTGACTCAGCAGTGACAAAAGGGGGAAACTGGCAGAGTCTTTTAGAGGATGGGAGGACAGCTGCCCTATAGCCACGACAAGCTGGGAGAGGGAGGAGATTTGGGGGGTTAAGAAGACAGATGAGTGGCTTGTGGGCCTAGGGAAGGGGTTTTCAGTGCAGTGGGAGGATTCTAGGAGGGAAGGAGTAGGTAGGTCTTACTTTGCCCAAAGACCCCTGTGTGGGGCAGCTGAGCAGCCTGGAGCCTCAGGGAGAGCAGGTCGAGGTGGACAGCTGGTGAAAGAATGATGCTCGAGTTGCTGCAACTGAAGCTCTGGCCCAGGGGTGCTTGGAGATCTCGAAGGGATGCATTCTGAGCCGAGAATGTCCACTCTGGAGGAGTGAGGAAGGGTTAGATCCTATCCGCCTCCCTGGCCCCAGCTTAGTCCTTTCAGGAACCCTGGTGTCTAGTGGTAGCAATGAGAAAGGGAAGGAGGTTACTTACGTGCTGCGTGGGGGAAAGACACGTTGTACTCCACTGCCATGTAGCTCAGGTAGACAACCCTCTGCTGGAGGTCCTGTGGGGCGAACAGGAAAGCAGGTGGCATCCCTCTTCACAGAGGAAGGAGTAGGGTGCGGGATTGGGAGGGGTGGGGCGCCAGGAGGCTGCGTGAGGGGTAAGACTGAGGTCATGGCTATACCTGCATGAATCCAAAGCTGAGGTGTCCATAGGGGAATGAGAGAAGCAGGTGGGGATGGGCACCCTTACAGCTCCCCTGGACCTTGGTTTTGTTGGGGTTCAGTACAGAGATGCCCCAGGCCTGTGGAAGTTAAAGATCAGAAGGTCACAAGATTGCATGCGATGTCAGCCAAGGTTCCCCGTCCCGTCTTCCTTCTTCCCTCTGAGCCTATAGCCAGTCCTGCCTCCCTCCCCTGTCATACCCATTTTCAGCTTTACCTCTCCTCCAGCCTGGGTTGTGTACATGACTCGAATCTGAATCTGGGCTTGGAGGTGGACACAGGGCTGGGAACCATTGGTCCACGTGTAGTCTCCAATGGTCTCCTTGGAGGCCGGGCTAGGACTCGGAGAGGGCGGAGGTGGTCGCGGGTGGGCAGAACTGGTGAGTCCTGGGCTGGTGGCAGTGCTGTTGCTTGTTGGATGAACCGTGGCATTTCCATGACTAGTGGTGGCAGGCTTGTGAGTGGCAGTTGAGGGTCCCTGGCTGGTGGCAGTGCTGTTGCTTGTTGGATGAACCGTGGCGTTTCTGTGGCTGGTGGTGGTGGGGTTGTGCGTGGCAGTCGTGGGTCCGTGGCTGGTGGTGCCTGTGGTGGTTGTCCTGTGAGTGGTGGTTTTGTGGCTCTTGGTAGTCCTGTGGCTGGTTGTTCCAGTGCTCTCCGTAGCCGTGGGTGTCACCGTGAAGGATGGCAGCAGAGTGGCCGATTTTTTGTGAGGACAGTCATTCCCTGTCCCCTGGGCTTTTGGCAGAGAGGAGATGGTTAGCCACCCAGGGGCAGGCTCCCTCCCAGGGGCCCCCTCCCCTCAGCCTCCTTTCTCCTTACCTGCGAGTAGCCCCAGCAGAGCCCCCGAGAAAAGCACGGCCAGCCTCATGGCTGAACTACCTCACCCCAAGTCCAGCTAGGCTGTCTGCACCAGTTGCTCAGCTCTACTCCCTCAGCCCTCTCTTGGAAAGGAGGAAATGAAAGTCTCACTTCCTGTACTGGAGATGATCCCACCCACAGCCTGACTCAGGGGCCTCATCTCTAGCCACCTCTCTCTTAGTCATTAGTTTTTGTAATTAAGGTAGGGCACTGTTGGCCCCTGCTTTATCAGGGTAGAGTCAACAGGGTCACAAGGGTACAGGATAGGGAGTCCTAGGGCAGTTGATCCATAGGGATCCATGTGTCAAACTCAGCAAAACTTGCTTGGCAGTTGTGGCAGGTGGCTATGGGAACAGCTGAGACCCAGGCCCCTCCCTCAGTGGTGGGGAAATCAGTGTCTCCACTCCCCTTTCCCCTGGACCTCGGGGCTGACCCGTTACTTCCTCTTGGCTGAGGCACGTGAGGGGCTTGTGATCATCCACACCCAGCCCTTTACAGAGGGGCAGCACTCCAGTCAGCATCACCGTTCTGAGCTGAGAATATGGCTTTCCAGTGTCTGGGAACTCTTTAGATGGTGACAAGAAAGCAACACAGCCCAAAGGTAACTATCTGCTGGCGAAGGGGGGAGCAGAGATGCACCCAGTAGCAGGTGGGAGAGGGAAGGGGAGGTAAGAAATGAGAAGCCCAAACAGGCAGTTTCCAAGTCATTTTATTCAGAATTTTGTGTTTGTTTCCTGAATCAATAAATACTATACAAAACAATGTAAAAATGGCTACCATTTTCTCTCCCCTGCTTCCCCCCACCTGGGGACAACCCCCTGGGCAACCTCACTCAGGGGTTTTAGGGGTTCTCCCTCCAGATTTGGTCCAGCAAATGAGGCTGAGTGACATAGTCCCCTGAATCACTTTCAAAGGAGCTCAGCTGAGGTGAGGAGAGCCTCTGGGATCTGGAGGTTACTAGGTTAGGGAAATGGATTAGTGTTTTTTTGGGAGAAGAGCCGGCGCCTGGGGCAAGAGCCTACCCCAAAGAAAAGGGTGTCTAAAATGTTCACGGTTCCTTCTTTTGCCTCAAAAAGTGACATTTATTCAAAGAAAAAAAAATGACAAGATGTCCATCCCTTGGCTCCCTTCCCTCCCCCCTCCTGCTGCTCCTCAGCCCCCAGAGATTGAGCCCTGGCTGGGGCTGGGTGGCAGGCCAACCCCTCAGATGAGGTCAGCAACATTGAGGGGCATTTCCTCAATGGAGGTGTTATAGAAGGTCTCGATGTCTCGAAGAGTCCTCTTGTCTTCTTCTGTCACCATGTTAATAGCCACACCTTTACGGCCAAACCGTCCACCTCGACCGATTCTGGAAAACAAGGAAAGGGATGAGGAACATCAGGAGCTTTAGCCCAGGGAGGGCCAGGCGTGAGGGGGTGGAGGAGTGTTCCAGATCTATGCTTACCTGTGGATATAGTTTTCCCTGTTGGTGGGAAGGTCATAGTTGATGACTAAAGAAACCTGCTGCACGTCAATGCCTCTGGCCTACGTCAAGAAAGACAACTCTTCAGCATGTGCATGAAAGAACCCTATCCCGAAGAGACACTTAAGGCATCCATGTAGGCAGCCAAGGCAGGCAGAAGAAACAAGCATCCCTGTTCCCCAAAGACCTTAGGCATGCCAGGTTCTATTCCAAGCTGCTACTTTCCTGAGAGGGGCACTGGATGTCCCCTTGGAGAGGGAATCACCTTGGATCCTCCCTTCTGCCTTTCCTGTCAGTTCCCTCTACTCACCAGCAGGTCAGTGGTAATCAAAACTCTGCTAGAGCCAGAACGAAACTCCCTCATGATCACATCTCGTTCCTTTTGGTCCATATCTCCATGCTAGAAGAGAAAACAAACCAGGTAGGCACATGGGTTCTGGGAACCCTGGCTTCTAGTAGGACACTTCTGACCAGCAGACCCACAAGGGGCTGGCAGTGGGCAAACACACCATGGCAGAGACAGTGAAATCTCGAGCATGCATCTTCTCGGTGAGCCAGTCCACCTTCCTCCGGGTGTTGATGAAGATGACTGCCTGGGTGATGGTCAGGGTTTCATACAAGTCACATAATGTGTCCAGCTTCCACTCCTGCAGGTGAGGGGACAAAAATCAGTCAGGGGCTATACCCAACAACTCACTGCCAGGCCCGCCTCCTGCACTGGGCCCCACCTCTCGTTCCACGTTGATGTAAAATTGGCGGATACCCTCCAGGGTCAACTCTTCCTTCTTGACAAGAATCCGAATGGGGTCCCTCATGAACTTCTTGGTCACCTCAAGCACATCAGAAGGCATTGTAGCTGACAGCAAAACTACCTAGTGGAAAAAAAGGCCAGCCTTAGAGCGGTGGATCCTTCCCAAGGCCTGCTCCCTTCCCTAGCCACACCTAAAACTGAAGTGGATGCATAAAAAGGCTCAAGACAAGCATCCAGAGTTTGGTTCCCCTGGCACTTGATATTTTTCTTCCAGAATCATTAGCGATTCGAGCAAGGCCGCCCTCACCTGGGTGTTGCTGTTGAGCTTTTGGAATATGTCGTAGATCTGGTCCTTGAATCCACGGCTTAACATTTCGTCAGCTTCGTCCAGTACAAACATCTTGATGTATTTGGGAGCTAGAGAAGAAAAAAAAAAACCAATATATAGCATATAATCAGGGAAATGTAGGAGAGATATATCCAACTTTGCTGATAAAAAACAGAGAGGGGCCGAGTAGTCTGCTCTCAGAGTACAAAGACTGATCCTTTGCCCAGGACGTTCCCGCCAAGCCAGAAAACAGCCCTGGGAAGTAGGACACTGCCTGGGCTGCACTGGCAGGGAAGCCAGAGGCTCAGATGACACGCATGGGCTCCATCACAGAGCAGCTCTTCCCCAGAGGGAAACCAGCATCCGTGGGAATGACTTTGGCTTACGCTGAAAGACTGGAAAGCATGCACAAGAGCGAAGTGACCCAGGGAACTGGAGAACTGAATTACTCACACAGGTATCTCCGGTTAAGCATATCAAACACTCGGCCAGGGGTCCCCACGATTATGTGGGGGGCTTCCATCTGCAGTTTCTGCACCTCAGCACGCACGTTGGTGCCCCCAATACAGGCATGACAGGAGGCACCCATGTAGTCTCCTAGTGCCATGACCACCTTCTGTATCTGAGCACAGAGAAAGATAGGTGCTCACATATTAGCTACAGCTGTGCCAGGCACCATTCTTAAATGTTTTTCATGTATTTATTCCTAACCAACAACTTTGGGGCATGCACTATTATTACACTCACATTCAGCTGAGAAACAGGCAGAGGCTAAAATCCACTTAAGATCGTGCTGTCAATAGGTGGCAAAGACAGGATTTCAACTCAGTCTGGTTCCTGAGTGTACAGTGATTCACAGTAAGGCCGCTCAGATAATTAATTCAGTTTCTTACTCTAGATATTTAGAACCCGTAACTTTCTGAAAGCTAATTTGACCAACTGCCTCGTCATGCAGCAACCAGTTTTGTTTTGTTTTGTTTTGAAACAGAGCTTTGCTCGTCACCCAGACTGGAGTGCAAATGGCACAATCTCGGCTCACTGCAACCTCCACCTCCTGGGTTAAATTCTCCTGCCTGAGCCTCCCCCAAGTAGCTGGGATAACAGGCACATGCCACTACGCCCGGCTAGTTTTTATATTTCTAGTAGAGATGGGGTTTCACTGTGTTGGCCAGGCTGGTCTCCAACTCCTGATCTCAAGTGATCTGCCTGCCTCGGCCTCCCAAAGTGTTGGGATTACATGAGTGAGCCACCGCGCCCGGCCAGCAACCAGTTTTATAGAACAGGTGATACATATCCATGTTCTATTGTACTCCTACCACAGGACCAAAGCTACGAGCCATGTTCACTCTGAGAAAACTGAGAGCCACGTGCCTTAGAATGGAGCTCTGCTGTAACTTCTTACATTATCCACACCCAGAATAATCACTGCACCTGCCACAGAACATTTAAAAACATGTTCTGAGCCTCAATACTCTAGTTGAGATGAGTGTCGCAGCATGACCCAGAGTAAGTCCAGCATTATAACTGTGTGTGCCCCAGGCATGAAACAGCTCTAGGTATTAAGCCAGGGTGAAAAAAGGACTGTCTGGCCGGGCGCGGTGGCTCAAGCCTGTAATCCCAGCACTTTGGGAGGCCGAGGCGGGTGGATCATGAGGTCAGGAGACCGAGACCATCCTGGCTAACATGGTGAAACCCCATCTCTACTAAAAGATACAAAAAAATTAGCTGGGCGTGGTGGCAGACACCTGTAGTCCCAGCTACTTGGGAGGCTGAGAGCGGGAGAAAGGCGTGAACCCGGGAGGTGGAGCTTGCAGTAAGCTGAGATAGGCCACTGCACTCCAGCCTGTCTCCCAAAAAAAAAAAACCAAACAAAAAAAACAACAAAACTGTCCACTGTCCATCTGCTCAGACTACCATAAGAGCACCCCCACCACTGAGGTGTCTCTTAGCCCATGGTGATGGTGCTTATTCAGAACACAGCCACCAAAACTTGCCCAGCCAGCCAGGCTTGACCCAAGAGCCTTCCCATTTGACTCAGGAAATGGGTGGAGGAAGTGATGGTTACATTTGGGTAAGAAATAGCTTCTAATTAACCCAGCAGGTCTTGAGAGTGTTAGGGCACCCATCTCTCTTCCTCCCAAGGTGGTGATCACAGAACACTTCTCTGGTCCTTGGATTATGCCCATCATCCCTAAATCAGCCCTTAGGAAGGAAACAGAAACCACTCTTACCTGCTGAGCCAATTCTCGAGTGGGTGCCAGGACCAAGGCCTGGGTGGCTTTTAGATCTAATTCGATCTGCTGCAGAATCGATATGGCAAATGTGGCCGTTTTCCCAGTCCCAGATTGGGCTTGAGCGATCACATCATAACCTAAACAAATTAGGAGTTAAATGTGGTAAGGAGTATACACTTTGGGATATTCAAGTCGTAAGTGAACGAGACCAATAAACAACCAATGAACCAAGCATTTCATGGCTCACAAACTACCTTACCAGTCAACACAGTTACACAATGAGAACCAGATAGAAACAAGGACCAGTTATTAACTCGTCTAGTATTGCACACCAAGCTGGACTAGAAATATGGCTGCAGATACAAGTGTAAGCTGGCTACAATATCACCTCTTTAAAGGAAACATATGTGTCCAAGGCATGAACCAGGCATGGGCACAGATCAGAAGCCAAGCTGGGATGAACAAGGAGTTGCTTTGTCCCTGGCTGATATGAGATGGGCACCACCAACCAGATGCCACTCTACCCAGGTCAGGGACAGTCCCGAATGTCTTCTGGGACTGAGAGTTCTCACCCTTGATACAAGGTAGAATGGCTCGCTGCTGGATGGCAGACGGCTTCTCAAAACCATAGGCGTAGATGCCACGGAGAAGGGACTCTGAGAGGTTCATGTCATCAAAGCTGTCAACAATCTCATTCCAGTTACTCTATGGGATGCAAAGAATTAAAGTTTGAGTCGTGGAAAAGGTGGGGCTGAGCTGTAGTCCCAGAGCGAACAGGATCTGGGGCCTACTAACCAAAGCCTCAAAGCTTACAACCCCTCCTCCCTTTAGGGAAACCAGCTGCTTCTAGATGGTCTGGGAAATCAATCTAAGAGGCCACTCTAACTCTATACAACTGTAAGGCTGAGAGTTGTAATGAGGGAGGACAGAATTTCATTTGTCCAGTCTCACCTCGATGACGCCTTCGGGCTCCATCCCATCGGGGCCATTGTCTCTGGATCTGTTGGTTTAAAGCACAAATTTTGTCCCCTGCCAGACCGAAGCACTCACAAATCCTGACAGCCGGGCTCTGTCAGGAGTGGCCTGCATGATGCCATCAACCTGCTCTTCCAGATCCAACTCCCACCGGTTCCCAAAAGGTACCCAGAGGAGGAGTATCTATAAAACTGCTTGAGGCCTTTGCCCCATGCAGGCAGCGGCTCAGGCCAGGCCACCCCCGACATAAGGGGGTGACCCTTTCTGAAGACAGGCTGGCAGGCGTGCCGCCGCGCTCACGGTGCCCAGAGGTGGTGCTTGCCGCCAGGTCCACGTGGGCCCGACCCAGCCGCTTAAAGCCCCAGCGCGTGCACCTCCCACCAGAGCACCAGCGCGCCGGAAGTCCCGCCCTTCACCTCCCAGATCGTAGGGTAGGACATCCCCTTCCCCCCACGTCATCCCGCCCGCGCCCTCCCCCACTCCCTCCAGCCGAACCCCCCTTCGCGTTGCCCGGATGTGGGAGGCCGCGGGCGGTGGCGGCCTCGCGCACAATGAGCCCAAGCCGAGCTAGCAAAGGGGGAGATTGCACAACACTTAGAAGCGAAGCAGACTGGGGGAGGGGAACGCCTCAGGCCACCATGTGCTCGCTCCCTCGACCACCCGGCGGCGTCTCCCACCCCTCCACGGAACAATCCACATCCCGCCCGCCCCCGTCGCGAAGTAGCGTCGCCCTCCCATACCTCAGGCCGCTCACCCCCGAAGTAAAGTGGACCTGCCCATCCGCAGTTTGCCAATAGCCCGGCTTGTGCGGCAAAATGGACCCGCCCGCCCGGCGCCGGGTGGGCTCCTGGTGCCTCACGCGGCCGCTCCTCGGGGTTAGGCTCAGTCCTGGCCGTTAAGAAAACCAGCACACTGAACGGCCGGTTTCTTCTCCCCGACCCGTGTTTTAGCCGCGACGATGTGACTGGATCTGAGAACCAGGCACCCCCGCCTCTCGCGAGTGGTACCGTCAGAATCCTCCGGAACCCCGCGCGCCGTCCCTCCCCCGGCACAGGGAGGCAACCGGACCTGCCGGCTCTGGGCCACACACAGTGGCGGCCACCTCCGCCTTTCTTTCCCACGCCAGCTCGCGACCCAGTCTCGCCACTCAGCGCCGGGGCTTCGCGCACGGCACCGCCTCGGGTCGAGGCTCATAACAAACCTCGCAAGCCTGACCCTAGCCGGGCTGTCCCTGCCCTCCACCTCGACCCTGGTGGCCGCGTAGGCCGTGGATCTTCCCCCTCGCGCTCCCAGGTCGGACCCCCCCCCCCGCTCGGTTTCCCCCGCAACCCTGCTGGGCCTCTCAGCTACCCCCAGCAGGCCCGTCGGAAGGGGGGCGGAAAGGTAAGCAGCCATAATTTCTTGCAAATGTCTTTCTTACCGGGAATCCTGGCTCGCAGACATGATCCTTAGAAACTAGGGCGGAGTGCCCGCCTATCGACAACTTATAGAGCGCCCGACTCCGCCCCGGCCATCGCATTGGCTTGGCTGCCCCGGCCCCGCCTGCCGGCGCTCAGCAACTCGGCGTGACGTTAGTTCCTAGGCGCCCTGGCATGCAGCCCCCATTGGATAACTCGAACGCCTATCAAGGTGAAGGCCCGCCCCGCAGCCTCATTGGCTGGAGGGCCCGCCTTTCTCGCCGGTACGGAAGTGACATACAGGAGTCAGGCCTCGAGGCCTGGCAGCCATCTTGGGGCCCTGAACTCTCACACGTGCGGAGGCGACAGTGCCTTGGTCATGTGGCTCCGTAGGCCCTATCACGCAAGGGGGGCGAGGTCTCAGCCTCCAGAGGCTTCCGGGCTCTGGGGGTTATCACTTCCCTTTACTTCTGCTCCCGGTCCCCACTGGACTCAAATGTTAAATTTGTTTTTCCCTGTAGCAAAGATGGATTCGACACCGCCTGGACGTGTGCCAAGGATGAAGGAATCAAGAGCGATATCCTAGGGACAGGAGGATTCCCCTGGCTGGAGGGTGGAGGGATGAAAGAAAACTGTAAAGGGCTTTGGGGTACTGTCATGAATCCTGGCTGGTCCCCTCCCCAGTCCCTTGTGTCCAGTTCCCCAGCTTCCCTCTCGGACGCCCTTATTCTTGAGGCTTACCTACTTTCCCTTCTTTCTGCCCTCTGCTCCTATCTGGGGGATTTGTTTGGGTGAAGACATGGTGTTGGCAGTGTCTGAGCCAGGGATGGAAAGCTGACCCCTTTAGTCTCAAGGGCCTGGCTGGAAGGTCTGAGCTAAGCATATCCACTAATTTGAGGCCCCTTAAGGAAGACCACCACTTAAGTATCAACAAAGGATCCTTTATTGACCAGAGCAGGACCGTGGCATTTATATATATAGATATATATATATATAAAAGTTTGAAAATCTGGCAGGCAGTGATGCTGTTGCCCGCCCACCACCCCCAGCACTGATTTCCTGCTCCCTGCACGGGGAAAGGGGAGGATGACTGCTCCACCCAGGCCACAGGGCCACACTCCCCTGCAAACAGAGGAAGAAAGGGGCTTTTCTGTAGCCACTCCCTGCCCATCAAAAATCAACAAGTATTCTCTCAAAGAAAAAAAAAAATACAGAAATTTAAACATTTAAATATGAAAAACCAACGGGAACTGAGTGGGAAGAGGCGAGAGAGGAAAGGGACTGGAGTTTCCTGGGAAGGGACTCCCATGTCCCCCTTCCCATTAATGGGCTTGGGGTCTGGGGTACGAGGCTCACACAGTGAGTTTGCAGTGACACAGCTCCTTGTAGATCTGCCGACGAAGTTTGGGCATGTCCTGCTGGGTGAAGCTGAATGGCTGAGACAGGGCCAGATGCTTGCAGTACTGGGTGTTAACAAAGCAGGCCATGAGAAACCCCGTGTCAGGACCTGTGCTACACACTTCATATGAGATGTGTCTCCATCTTTCAGAGAACATGCCCACTTCACATACAAAGAGAGTCAGGGTCCCATAGCCTGGGGTTCAAAAACAGCCTGACTCTAAAGCTAATGTTCTTACTTGGTACATGATAGAATGTTTTAGATGGAGAAAATACACTGAGTGGGAGGTTAGCAGGGAGCTCTATCAAGGCCAGAGGCCCAAGACCAGACACTCAGTCCCAATGGGGGATGAAGAAGCCCAGAAGAGGACCAGTGAAGCCAGGGTCTTGGTGTTCTAAAACAGATTACTTCCTGCTCCACAACTGACTATGAGCCAAATGAGGGGATACAGAACAGCCTCCCAACCCTTTAACCCAACTGACTTCAGAGCTAGAGGAGGTGGCCCCATCATCTGCTTACCTGCAACACAAAAGCACCACAGTCACTGTCATTATTCTGCCTGGCCACATTCTAGAGGAGAGACAAAAAGCAGGCCCTTCACATGGAGACTCCCAGGGGTAGGGCTTCAATTTCTGCCTTCTACCACTCTCCCCACCAACACCCTATACCCCTTCCTCAGGAAACTCACCATTTTGAAGTAACCTTTCCAGCCCTGGTGGAAATCCAGTCGGTCTTTCTTTACCGCCTCTGCCTGCAGATACTTGGCAATATGCTACATGGGTGGGGGGAAAAAGAGAAAGTGATGCCCTAAATCTCCCAAATGAACACAGTATGGTGGGTAGTGGTGGCAGACACCATGCCCAGGTCGCCCCTCAAAGGCCCAAAGCCCACCCTTCTTCCTGCAGTGCACCTCCCCACGTTTTGCCCATCTCTCTCCTACCCCCTCAAACCTTAGGGCAGCGGCGGTTTAGGGTACGCTGCGAGTCAAAATAGGTGATGGTGCGTCGCCTCACATCGACAGAGATGAGGGACCAATGCACCTCCAGGTGGATGGGGATTAGCAGTAGCTCCTTATTGAAGATGTCCACCTAAAGAGACAGTGCCACAAGTCAGGTACAAGACACAGAAGTCTTGCCTTTTGCCATGAAGGTTCTAGAGAGGAACAGAGACACAGGCAAGGGAGCCAAGTGAAAGAACAGAAGACCCAGGCCCTAGATCGTGAGCAAGCTCAGGGTCTGCATGTTTCGGCTCTTCGGGGTAAGGGAGGAAGGTCGGACAATGGAGGTGACATCAGAACGAACACTTGAGAATCCATGATGGGCAGGCACTTTTCACACTTTAAAGGGAGAAGCACTTAGTAGCTAAGAACCCAGGCCCAGGATTCTGCAGCCTGCCAGAATTCAAATCCAGCTCCTCCATTTACTGGCTTATGACTGGGCAACCTACTTAATAACCTTCTATACCTCAGTTTCCTTATCTGTCAGAGAGTGAAAATAGTAGTACCTACACCTCATCCATTTGTTATGAGGATTAAACTAGTGAATATCCATAATACACTTAGAACAAGATACAGCACAAAGTAAACACTCAGTTAATGCTCATAACAGTCCTACCAGGAAGTTCTCACATTCAACCTAAGAGATGAGGAAATTGCAGCTTGGAAAGTAGTGACTTACACAAGGTCATAAAAGAAAGAAATGACAGAAGTGGGACTCAAACTCAGTATGAAGAAGGCCAACATGTTTTTCACTGTGTGTCACCATCCTTCCCTCTACTGGGAGAAGAGGAAGAAGATCCCTGAGGCTGTAAGCTCTTGAATTTGAGGACTGAAATTAAGCAATGCTAGAGCCAATCATCCTGCCTAGCTGTAGAAATTTCCTGGCCTTTGAATGGGAGGGCAGGGAAACCAGAGAACTCTTGACTTTTCTCCCGCAACCTGTTCCTCTCCCACTTTTCCCATTACATAGGCCAAAAACCTAGGCATCATCCTCCACTTCTATCTTTTTCTTCGTTTCCCACATCCAACCTGTGGAGGAAAACACAAATCTTTCCTACTATACTCTCACAACACAAAATACTTCTGTAACCTGTGGTCACCAAGAAGTGTGTGCGGCTTTCTCTCCACCAATGACCAAGCAAGCAATTTTGCAGTGGACACAGCTGGGTATCCCCCAATTCAATTCCAACGCTATCTACCTGGAGATAATGTGTCACAGGTTTAGGGCTCAGTCTCACAAGGCTGCCCCCAATTCTGATGTCAGTCGTAAGCCCCAGGTTGTTTTATCTGTGCTTCTCACCAACTGGTTAGATCAGCGCTCCCATGACCCGCTCCTTGAATTTGATTAATTTGCTAGAGTAGCTCACAGAACTCATGGAAACACATTTACCAGTTTATTACAAAGGGTAGTACAAAGAGTACAGATGAAAAGATGCATAGGGCAAGGTACTGGGAAGAGGCCTGGAGGCCATCCTGTGGGAACCTCCATGCCTTCAGTTATCTAGAATGTCTCCAAACTCCTCCTCTCGGGTTTTTTGTTGTTGTTCTTTTTTGAGAAAGAGTCTCACTCTGTCACCCAGGCTGGAGTGCAGCAGCACTATCTCGGCTCACTGCAACCTCTGCCTCGGAGGTTCAAGCGATTCTCCTGCCTCAGCCTCCTGGGGACTACAGGCACCCACCACCACGCCCAGCTAATTTTCATATTTTTAGTAGAGTTGGGGTTTCACCATGTTGGCCAGGCTTGTCTCAATCTCTTGACCTTGCAATCTGCCCGCGTCGGCCTCCCAAAGCACTGGGATTACAGGCCTGAGCCACCCCGCCCGGCCCCTTTCAGGTTTTTACAGAGGCTTCACTACTGGGCATGACTGATTAAATCACTGATCCTCAGTGATTGCCTTAACCTTCAGCCCCTTTCCCCTCCCAGGAAGCTGGTGGGGGTGAGGCTGAACGTTCCAACCCTCTAATCATGAAGCCACCTAGAGGGGCTAGCCATGAATCAACTCATCAGCATACAAAACACACATCACTGGAGATTCCAAGGATTTTACAAGTGGAATGCCAGGAGCCTGGTCAGGAGACCAAATATGTATCTCTCAGTATCACAGAGCCTGTCAGTCCTACTGGTTTTACTTGTAAAATGTATCCTACGTAAAACTACTCTCTCTCTCCCTTTAGCACTCCAGTTCAAGTTTCTCACCTGGACTACTGTGCTCTGTTCCTGCTTCCGTTCTTGCCCCCCTTTCAATCTATCATTGAAACAGGAGTTTAAAACAGAAAACTCAATGGCTTCTCAGTATACGCACAATACAATCCCCCCTCCTCAGCCTACTGTATATGTCCTATGTCCTACATGATCTACTCTCTGACCGAATTTTGTATCGGTCTCCCTTTGCTCACTCTGTGCCAACTACACAGGTCACCCCCACAAGCCCTCTGCTCTTCAGTCATGGTTTTTCACTATGGGTCTTGTGTACTTGCTGTTCCCTTTGCCTGAACACTCCTCTCCCAGACCGGCAAATGGCTAGCTGCCCATCATTCAAGTCTCAGCTCTGAGAGGCCTTCCTAGACCACCCAATCTAAAGCACCCACTGTCCACACTATCACAGTACTCTGGGTTTGTTTGTTTTTTTTGAGACGGTTTTGCTCTTGTTGCCCCAGGCTGGAGTGCAATGGCGGGGGTCTCAGCTCACTGCAACCTCTGCCTCCCAGGTTCATGCGATTCTCCTGCCTCAGCCTCCCGGAATAGCTGGGCTTATTAAGAAGCCATCTGCCACCACAAAGGGCTAATTTTTGTATTTTTAATAGAGACAGGGTTTCTCAATGTTGGCCAGACTAGTCTCGAACTCCTGACCTCAGGTGATCCACCCAAGTTGGCCTCCTAAAGTGCTGGGATTACAGGCGTGAGCCACTGCACCCGGCCTCACATTACTCTGTTTTGATCTGCCCACAGCACTTATCGCTAGCTGCAGTTTAACTGTATTCTCACTCCACAAGGGCAAGTTTTCCTTATTTAATGCTGTATCCTTAGTGCCTACACACACAGGAGACATTTAATCTTTGACAGACTGAATGAACACAGTCAGGGAAAGGGCTCATAGAAAACAAGACTCTCATTCTTTAGAGGCAAAGGCATTACACAAGTAGATGTCAATTCAAAACTCACGTTTTTGGTCCACCTTTTCACCCCATCATAACCCTTGGTACGGAGTTTATCATAGAAGAAACTATTGAAGAAATGCACCTGTGCCAATGACACAAAAAAGCTCAATGGAATTAAAAGACCTCAGTCTCTCCCACTAAGTCTCCCCTCCTCAGTCCACTGACAGTAAAAACAAATTCTGGGTTTTTGGTTTTTTTTTCTTTTTTTTTTTGGTAGAGACAGGGTCTCACTATGTTGCCCAGGTTGGTCTCAAACTCCTGGCCTCAAGCAATCTGTCTGTCCACCTGCATCGGCCTCCCAGAGCATTGAGATTATAGGCATGAGTCAACAAACCAGGCCTTTTTTTTTTTTTTTTTTTTGAGGCAGGGCCTTGCTCTGTCGCCCAGGCTGGAGTGCAGTGGCATGATTTTGACTCACTGCAACATCCGCCTCCTGGGTTCAAGCAATTCTCCCGCCTCACCCTCCCGAGTAGCTGGCACTACAGGCACCTGCCACTACACCCAGCTAACTTTTTCATATTTTTAGTAGAGACAAGGTTTCACCATGTTGGCCAGGCTGGTCTCAAACTCCTGACCTCAGGTGATCCATCTGCCTTGGCCTCCCAAAGTGCTGGGATTTACAGGGATGAGTCATTACACCCAAACTTGTTTTTTTTGTCTTTTTTTTTTTTTTTTGGAGACAGAATTCTGCTCTTGTTGCCCAGGTATGAGTGCAATGGCATGAGCTCGACTCACCGCAACCTCCGCCTCCCAGGTTCAAGCAATTCTCCTCCCTCAGCCTCCCGAGTAACTGGGATTACAGGCATGCGCCGCCATGCCCAGCTAATTTTGTATTTTTAGTAGAGACGGGGTTTCTCCATGTTGGTAAGTCTGGTCTTGAACTCCTAACCTCAGGTGATCTGCCCACCTTAGCCTCCGAAAGTGCTGGGATTACAGGCACGAGCCACCATGCCTGGCGGCCTTTTTTTTTTTTTTAAACCTTGTTTTACAATAGGATCCCATCTCGATTCTTGGGGCTGGCCATAGGGAAAAAAACTAAATACTGGCAGAAAAGAAAACAATTGATAAATCCACGGCCAAGATGACAGATTTGAAATTAATACACTACCACTACCACCTCTCTCCCTGAAACAGAGACCCTCTCTATGTAAAATGAAAAGGATGAAAGGAGCTTAAAAAGCTGCTTAAAACTGCAGAAGTTCTTCTGGGTACTGACCTATCTGGTTGGGCCTACCTTTTCAGGGACTGTGTCCATGACCAGGTCTCCATACATGTTCATCACCTGGGGAGAAGATGGGAGGCAGCTTGCCATGGAGGGTGCGGCATGGGTACAGGGCTCCCCCATGCAGAGGGCCCCAGACACCCTGCTCCCTGAATCCCCTCTCAGGCCTGTTTCTCTACCCTTTCTCACCTGGTCATTGAGCCAGTTCTGTCCATACAAGGTCCCCAAGTCATCCATGGTCAGCACATGCCGCTTATAGGCCACTCGGAAGCCCCTCACCATGGCATTGCCTGGCATCCGCTGGTATGACTGGATCAGCTGCAACACCAGGCCCTTCCTGAGTAGGCCAAGGGTGGAAGGGTGGAGTCACACAAAAGTTGATGCAGCTGGGGCACACAGAAATACCTGCTACTCCCTAGAATACAAATTCTAATGACCCCCTTTTTTTGGGCTCATGATGGGTCCTTCTGAGGACCTGCGAAAGGCCCACTCCCCGGAAAGATGAACGTGACTACTCAAGTACAACATGTCAGGGTCCCAGGTAGACTCTCCCATCAGCTTCCAAGGACTCGGCACCTTGCCTGCAGAGTCCTCCCCTTCAGCTCTAGCTTCGTCCTCCCCCAAGTACAGCCCTAAAAGGCAGCAGTATTCTCTCTATGTCCCTGAGGCCCCAGCCCTCCTTTGAAGGAGGGCTTTCAAGCCTCACCTGGAAAGCGTGGAAAACTCCTGCTGGAAAATGTCCTCCAATTTCTCCACTACCTCATCAGTGCTGAGGGGTATGAGGCTGCCATACGTTTGAAGGAATTCGTCCAAGATGCCTGATGGAAAGGGAGAGAGGAGGGGTAAGGCCTCCAGACTCTACTTTAGGAGTCGGTGGAGGGAGAGGCTAGTTGCTCAAGGGCTCCTTACTCTGTACGCAGGTCACATGCTCCTCTCGCAGGGGGCTGTGCTGGCCGGCTTTCTCCCCAGGCCTCTCCGCCTCTTCTGCCATGCCCAAATCTGAGCCCTGAAAAAGCTCCTGGGCCACATGGTCCCCGATGCTGCACACATTGCTGATGAGGATGCTGGCATCAGGGGGTGCCAAGCTGCGCTCCCCTTCTGGCCCAGATGGTCCCCCAAAACCGTTGGGCAGAGTACATGAAAGGAGGCCTATAGGGCAGGGGAAATGGAATGGGCATGAGAGATTGGCCTGGGGGAAAGGACAATGGGATGCACACAGTTAACTCATGCACGCAAAGAAGACCACAAGAAGGATACACTGAAGCAGAATCCACCAATGTCAATCCCACTCCAAGAAACGGGGACCCCATAAGCATGAGATAAACATGTCCAAGAGATTCTACAGGGACGGAGAGAGTTCCTACTCATAGACAGAAGAAAGAAAAAGGATTAGCAATTAGACATAAAAACTTCAGGGATATTTGTCACCACTATATGCCAAACACCTAGCATAGTACCCAGCATATTGTAAAGGCTCAATGAATACTTGAATATGTCACAAAGACGTAGAGAGCCTGAAATTGTTTGGCTGGAGTTCTCCGAAAGGGAAATATTATTTCACAACTGTAAGATGATGTACTCCACTACCGGGAGAGATCCCATCCCACCACCGTGGGAGTGGTACCCTCTGGAGATGTACACACAGGGGTTCTTATACGGAGAGGCCGACAAGGGATTTCGCGTGGACAGGATTTTTCTAAACCACAGCTCCCCTTTCTCATCTGTGCTCAAGACCACAGAATACCTACTTAGGGAATCTGTTTCCTAGTTCTGACTGGGAAACAGCCAGGCTCACTCCCAAGCTTACTTTCTGCTCAAAGTGGGGCTTAATGGAGACATTTTGCAGCTCTTCTGGAGCTGTCTCTCTGCCATCCTACTTTCCTTAAGCCCAACTCTCACCATGGCAACAGGCTCCTGGTGCTCCAGGCTCTTATCCCTCCCTAACCCCTTTCCCCCCACCCCCACCCCACACCCCTTTCCCACCTTACCCGAGTCAGGGTCCAGAGGAGACTTTGGAGTCCACCTGAGTCCATCTTCCTCCATGGGGGGCCCAGAGGGCACTGGTGGAGACCCTCTCACCCCATCCTCAGCCATGAGAGCACCTAGCAGACCCAGCCGGGGTGGAGGTGGCCCCCGGGGAGAGTCAAAACGACAACAGGGGGATGGCACCTGTGGCGTCGCACCCCCTTCCTGGGGTGAAAGATGGTTCTTGGGGTGTGCAAGGCCCCGCCGCCGGCCCCGGTGGCGCCCCCAAAGCTTCCAGTGGAATGTCAGCGAGGTGCTTTTTGAGTAGAGCAGCATCCGGAAGGCTCTCATGGCTCGACGGCGGCGCTGTGAGCAGGTTTTTCGATGAGTGGGGCGGGAAGGGCGGGGCCGCTGGGAGGTTCCCAGCTGACTCCATCTGGGGGGCAGCCTCCAAGCTGCCACTTCCTCCTCTTCATCTTCATCCTCCTCCTCCTCTTCTTCCTCCTCTTCACTTGCTGAGGCATCAAAAGAGGGTCGGGGGACAGGGAGGCGTCTGGCTGGCACTGTGGTCCCTGACCCAGGATCTGGCCCAAACCCTCCACCTGACTTGAGTCGGGGTTTGGGAGGTGGGGGCCAACGAAGACGCTCCCGCCTGGGACTTGAGTAAGCTGGGGGTATGCCGGGTCCAGGAGGCTCAGGCCCCCAGGACCCGGTCCCTTGTATAGTCTCTTTCATCTTCCAGTACCCTGAAAAACAAAGATCAAGAATATCAAAATCTAAACATCACGCCAGCGCAGATCCTGCCTTTCTTCCTGGCCATGCCTCCTCTGGATTCAGATGCAAATAAAGAAAAGCGGAAAAAACGCAAAACTCCTAACTTAAGATCTTCCCAGTTAACGCGGTCCACAAGGGGCCCTTTAGGGTCTGTGCCATCATCTCTCCCCAGTTCAGAGACAAGGGAAAATGGCTAAGCACCAGGCCTCAGAAATCTTATTTCTAAGATCCCCAGGCCAAACCCAATAGCAATGCCTGGTTCTACGTCTTTATTTTAATACCACCAGGGCTGTCCTTTGAGGGCCCAATAAGGGCAATTTCTTTCCTCAGGGACATGATAACCGTGGTACCTGAGGAGAATGCAACTTGCACGTGTAAACTGTGGGCTGGAGTGGGAGACAGTTCTCTAACACCCTGGATGAACGGGGGGCGTGGGAAGGCTGCGGTCATCTCAGGTGCGGATGCCAGGGCTATGGTTCAGGGGTAGAGGCTGATGAACGGGGAAGCACTTTTAAGGAAACTTAAAGAGAACCGAATCAAGGCGCTGGGACAGAACGGAGCGCACGAGCCAGGCCGGGCCAGCCCCCTCCTACTTCATCCTCGGGGACCAGAACGCAACCCGGCACCCGTCCGGTCCCACGGGCTTGGATGGCTGGGCGCACACGGGCCTTAAGAAGCCCCTTTACGGGCCTCTGGGTCCCGGTTGGGTGGAAGCGAGGCCCAGGAATGGGAGAGGCCAAGGCAGGGCTGGGGGGAGGGGAGGGGGCGTCCTCACCGCGAGCGGGGAAGCCGGGCAGACGGGCCCGAGGGCGGGCGTCTCCGGCCTCAAGCTTCCCGGCTCATCTCTCCGGCGACGGCGGCGGCCCCGCCACTCCTGCTGTCTTCGGGCGCAGCCGTCTCAATTCAGGATTCCAACGCTTCTGGGCCGCGTGCCGCGCCGCCGAACACCCCGCCGCGCCGCCTCTGGCTCTGCTTCAGCTTCAACTTCCACCTCCGCCACCGCCACCGCCACCACCAGCACCACCGCCACCACCAGCGCCACCGCCGCCGCCACTCCTCCCCCCCTCCTCCTCCTTCCCCTCCCGCGAGCCCCGGGCCCACCGGCAGTGGCGGCGCACGATTAGTACGTCACACCCGGCGAAGAGCGCCGGCGCGGCCACCAAGCGCCCAGTCCCGCCTACCCGGGGACGCCGGCGCCACGGGACCGGCCCGCCCACAGCGCTACACAGGGCTGCGCCTGCGCACATCTGCCTCCCGGCCGCGCGTGGCGTTCCAGCCACTTTCCCTTTTGCGCCGCGCTGTCTTCTCCGCTCTCGCCGGCCTGACCCTAGCGGCGCCCCCAGTACCTTGGTCCCGCGCGGGGCGCGCCACAGGAGAGCTAGGAGGGCGGGAGATCCCCGTATGAGGACCGGGCTGAGGCGAGGCAGTGGGGGAAATGGAGCCGGGGTATCATTCATTCTCTTTTATTTAACTTTAAGCAGGGCTTGATCAGAAAGAAGAGCTCAGAGGAGTGAGGCAACACCAGGGCGTACGATACATCCGAGGCTCCCCCGACACCAGTTCCAGCCCGGAAGGGCTTGGAATGGCCTGTCACGCCGGGGCAATGGAGCGCATGAAAGCCAAACCTTGGAACCCGAAGAGTAATTTGACTGCGAAGGCACCGTCCTCGTCGGGCACCCCCTGTAGACGGGCGCATAATAGATACATCTTTGGAGATAGTGATGGAAACTGGGGTCCGATATTTGGAGAGAATGACGTAGGATAAGGCATCTTGTGGGGTGAAGAGGCAGAGGGCACCTGGAGAGAGGTGTGGCATGGAGAACCAGGGGTTTTCCCTAGCAGAGGGCGGCTTCGTGGACTTCGGCCAACCGGCAGGTGCTTCCCTCGAGCGGCCGCTAGATGGTGGTGCTGTTCTGGATGCGTCCAGTGATCCCCGACCAGGTCTGGACAATGCCTGGCGCCCGTCCCCCGCCCCTCATCTACACACAGGCAAGAATTCGGAGCTCCATGGGGGACAGAAGCAAGATATCCGTAAAATCAAAGTCTAGGGGGTGGGAATGAAAAGGGAAACGTGAGGAACCGGGAGCCAAACCCAGGAAGACGCCTCTGTTCCTGCACATTCCCTCTCCTTTATATACTCAGCTCTTGGCTGTCTCCAGTATGTACCCACCCTGGTCTTCCAAGCTGGGAGCCACTTTTTATAACACAATCACAGTTTCACAAACCCCAGGAAGGTTCCATGTGGAGAGAGGTTAAGTTTCGCCCTTGCCCGGGGAATTATGACACTTAAAATATCCCCTTGGTGTAAATGGAAGACACCTGAGAAAAGAGAGAAAGTAGATTGGCAGTGAAGCACAGCCATCCAGATGCCCTGTTCCCCCCTGCCTTTCCAGCTCCACCGTTCCTCTACCTCCTGTAAGGACCCAGGCATTCTGCACTTCACTCCTCGGAGTGAAGAGGCCTGCCTCTGTTTAGGTTTCCAGCCTCCCTCCAATTGGTAGCTCCCTGCACTGCTACCCCCTGTCAGAGATGTCCTGCTTTCGGCTGCCCACACGGCTGTCACCTGCGCTATAGCAGCTGTTGTAGGCCCGGTCCGGGTGGGAGGGCATACTTCTTATACATCGGAATAGAGTCTCTTGCTTTCCTTGGCCTTCTCGAGACACCACCTGACCCATGGTGAAAGTCACGTCTTGAAACAGGACCTGGCAGGGAAGGGAGGTGTTGAAGAAAACAGGATGGCCTGTCTCAGTTCTGGGAGGCCTCAGGAGTGATAACGAGGGAAGAAGGAAGGGTCTGCTAGGTTTGGTATGAATAGAGGGGTCAGGAACCCTCAGTATCGGGCCAAAGAGGCCCCCTGTGAAGCTCAGAATGTGGCGGGGTTACCTGGCTATACAGCAGATAAACTCCAGCATCCCGGATTCGGACACCATATCCTTGGGCCTGTAGGCCTCTCCCACGCCTAAGAGCTGGTTGCCACATCACCTCGGTCACATCGGAGTCATCTGGAGGTGAGAAGTGTGTCGGTCAGGATGTCTTGACACTCTCAGATGCTTTTTGGTTCTTCCCCTTTCACCTATAAGAACCCCTTGAGCCCAAGTGCCAGCCCGAGAGTTGCTGGTTATTGCCCCTCCCCAAAGCCATTATTTAAAATAGTGCTAACCCTTGGAGGTGGCGTTAATGGGAACCAGGTGCAGGACGGAGTGCTGCTCTGAGGAGAGAAGGAGGGAATCTCAGCCATGTCCACTTTTCCCCGTTGTGCTGTTGGCAGCCTCCACCCTCACCCTGACTCGGGCTTACAATCCCCACGCTGCTGCACACCTCCCAGCCCTGCTGCACCCTGGAAGCCTCACTTTTCTGTTTTTGGGTGAGCACTGCTCTCCTTTTCCGGGATCTCTCCCCATTCTCCCAGGCTTCCAGGGCATCAGAGCTCTGCTCATGGAAAGAGGGTCAGGGTTAGATTAAGATGCAAGAGTCCCAGCCAGCCTTCCTTCCCAGCCCTCCCCTGCCCCCGAAATGCCTCAGATCTCTCATGCACCTTTTCCCAGCAACCTGAGTGTTGGTGCTGGCTGCCCTCCAGGATTTGTTAGGTATGAGAAGCATTAACCTTTAACAGTTTCCTGTCCTGGAATGGCCGCGCCCCTGACTTCCAAACCGGAGACCCTCTCTTGCACCCCCTTGAAACTTTGCAGACCAGGAGGCCCAGAGACCCCCCCATGCTAACCATCCTTCTCTCCCAGACACCCTCCTCCCCTCACTCACCTGCTCCGGGAGACTCTGCCAGGGATACCCTTCTCCCTTCTGGGAGGGCCCTCCTGTCCTCTGCAGCCGGCTCACCTCTCTCCTGAGGCTCTGCAGCTCTGTCTGTTGGGTCAGCAGAGCCATGGCACAAGCCACAGCCCCCAGAGCTGCACCCCAACTCAACCAGAGGGCAACTGAGAGTGCCGGCTCTCTGACCGGAACCCCCATGCTGCCTGGAGGCCCTTTGGGGGCTAGCGAGAAAAGAGATGAGGCTGGCATGAGCTGGGGACCCTGCCAACAGCTGTGGCTTCAAGAGTGGGGTAGCAAGGAGGTGGCGGGGCGGGTAGGGGTACGGGCAGTGGTGCAGAAGGGAAGAAGGTTGTTACGCAAGGAGAAATAAAAAGGAACTTGAGAATAAAAAGGAGGGAGGAGGGAAGCAAGCTAAGGGTACTGTCAGTGCTCCTGGCACTCCGTCGTGGGGTCAGTGTTGTCTTGAGACCTTCCACTCTCCCTCAGCCTCAGGAGAATTAGGTTCCAGTCCCTCTAGGAAGGACGGGGCTGCCAGTGACACCCAGGAGGAACAGCCAGTGCGCAGGAACCCTGGGGCGGCCCCAGGGTTGGGGGAGGGAAGGTTGGCTGGCTAGAGGGCATGGTGCCAGGAGCAGGATGGGGGGCCAAGCTGGGCAGTGGCCAGGGTCAGGGCGAGGGTGAAAGACCTTCTGGCTCAGGCACAACAGAGATCGCTGGGGCAGTTTACTAGGGGTGACTGAAGGTGGGAAAGGAGGGGTGGGCTCGGTGGGGAGGAGAACCAAGGGCACGGAAGCAAGAAACTGGCTGAGTTCTGGGGTTAAGGCTGGGCCGGGTGTGTTGGAATAAGGCCTGCACTACTCCCTGTGCTGAACTTGGCAAGCAGGACTTCCTGTTTCCCGAGAGAAGCTCTTACATAAGGCTCTGGACGAAGACACAAAGCAGCAGTCCCAAGCCCCCCGGCCACTGCAGGATTCCTCCCCGGCACACAGGGTTCCAGCTTCCCGCGTACTTGCTGACTCTGAGCCCCTCCTCCAGGCTGGCTCCTGCCCACCCCACCTCCCAGCAAGGGCCTGTGCCAGCACCTGCTGAATGTCCTGAGGCCACCAAGAGAAAGGGCCCCTGCTCCTCCCAGCCAGGGAGGGATTCCCCCGGAGGAGGAAGTCCGCCTCCTAGGGAAAGGAGGCCGCTTCTGCTGTACCTTGGGCGGACGATTGCTTTTTTCCTGGGCAGCGTGCCTTTCTACCTCTGCTCCCACCTGGGGGTTGGAGGCATGGAGGTCCCTGCTCCCAAGCCTGAACATCATCCTGGAATTCCAGCTGCGTGGCTCTGCAACGTCCCCTTTCCATGGCCCCCATCTACCCTAGGAGTGTCCCCTGAGCCCCAATAAAGAGAGAGACTATGACTTATTCTATTTAATATCCATTTATCAACATTTTGTCACAATAATAATAAAAATAATATCTGTTTTAAAAATCCACAGGGAATTCTCAAGGGAGGAGCTTGTCTTGTTTCTCGCCCCTCACATTTGGGAACTCCTGGCCTAGGCCCAGTCTCTTTGGCTTCCTGCCGCCAGGTCCAGCCCCTCTTAGTGCCTGAAGTGGGGTCTTCTGGACCCATCCTTGCCCACAGAGTACAGTGAACACAATGCCCTGGGGGTCTGTGGCCAGGGGGAGTCGAGATCACTGGGGGCCTCAAAGGGTCAGGGATTGGGGAGCTAGTGAGGTGGAGAGTGGGTGGTGGGGGGCGTTGTAAGATAAGAGTGGGAATACTGTATTTATGTGGGATGGAAAACATGTGAACAGGCCCAGGCAGCCTCTAGAGGGAGGGGCAGGTCTGGAGCAAAGAGCAGCTGAGGGTGGGGCACAAGGGACTGGGGTGCCCAGATAGCTGCCAGGGGGAGCCGGCAGCCTGGGACAACTGCGGGGAGACCAGGGCCCCTCAGTGAACCTGGAAGAGTCCGAAGTAGGTGAGGAAGGGGGCAGCCTTGAGATGGGCCCAGGGGAGGGTGCGGATTCGCAGGGAGGACCCTGGCCGCAGAGCCAACAGCCCAGACACCTGGCAGAGGCGAAGCTGGGGCCCGAGGGAACTCGCTGCAGTGGCTGAGAATTCCTCCAGGCAGCGCAGGGCCAGCACGCCATCCACCAGCAAGTCCAGCTTCAGGTAGACAGCCTTCCCCTCGTCAAAGTGCACCTGGGGTGGGGACAATAGGCCAAGTCCAGGCCTCTGCCTGCCCTCGCCTCAATTTCCAATTTCCTCAGTGACACAGGCATCCCATCCCACCCAAACCCTGACTCACCCTCCCAGCCTTGTAGCTGGTCCCCCACTCTCCTGGCAAACCCTTCGCCACTCCCTTACTGCGTTACCAATGCAACCAGGTGGGGCTTACCTGACAGTACAGGTAGTAGAGCCCAGCCCGGGTGACTATAAACTCCCCGATCTGGCGGTTGTAGCGCAGAGGGCTGGTGCTGTTGATTCTGGCTTCCTCCCAGCCACTCACTGTCCCGTCCACACCTGAACACAGATGCTCAGAGATAAGGAAATGTCTCTCTACAGGACTCCCCTACACTCCCCAGGGATCCATTGAGCATATGAACGTTCAGTGCCCACTTTACCCAGAAGACACATAGATCACCCCGGGCAAGGGAGGCTCCATCCCCTATGGCACCCACAGTTGACTAGGAAGTTATGTGAAAAAATCTAATGTATATGGCCAGAGACATTCAGGGCAAATTGATACCTGCAGTCACTTCTAGGGAGAAGAGTAGAACTGAAGGAGAAGTATGAGGGGATTTAACGTTTGACTTCATGGATATCTATATTATTTGCTTCTTTTATGTTGAGGATGTAAACATACATTATTTGAATTAGTACAACTAAAAATAATAAAATGACACCCAAATGTCCATCAACAAAATGTCTATCCATATAATGGAATATCATTTGGCCATAAAAAGAGTGAAGTACTGGTACACGCTATGGCACAGATGCACCTTGAAAACATCATGCTCAGCCGGGCACAGTGGCTCACACCTGTAATCCCAGCATTTTGAGAGGCCAAGGCAGGCAGATCACCTGAGGTCGGGAGTTCGAGACCAGCCTGGCCAACATGGTGAAACCCCGTCTCTACTAAAAATACAAAAACTAGCCAAGCATGGTGGCAGGCGCCTGTAAACCTAGCTACTTGGGAGGCTGAGGCAGGAGAATTGCTTGAACCCAGGAGGGGGAAGTTGCAGTGAGCCAAGATCGCGCCACTGCACTCCAGCCTGGGCGACAGAGCTAGACTGTGTCTCCAAAAAAAAAAAAGTGACACTCACTGGGCATTTTTATTTCCACCGATGGGTTCCCACAGCCTGTGCTCTGCAGAGTCTCCAGCACTGAAGTTTCCTTCCCTTCCTTACCCTGCCAACTGTGCCATCCGAACAGCAACAGCCCCTCAAACTCATCTTGACCAATGCTGAGCTGACTCCCCTCATCCCACACTTGCTTTACTGTCTGTTTTCCACATTTGGCTTCTGGTTCTGCCACCAGGGGGATACTCAAGCCTCCCTCTCCTTTACCCACATCATTCATCGATCAACAGTTCCTATCCATCCTGCCTCCTAAATAGCTCTCTCCCCTGTCTCCCCCATCTGGTGCCTCCGTCTGCTTTTCACAGCATTCTCTGTTTCCATTCTGGCTTCCTCCAGTTTATTCCCTACACAAAGCCACAGAATGAGTCTCTAAGATGCAGATGTAAGCCCACCTCGCCTTCCTCCTTCCGATGGCTCACCTCAGAATAGTTCCCACATGCCGCCGTGTGGCCTAGCTTCTGTCTCCAGCCTTATCCCCATCTCGCTCCTCCAGCAATTTCTGCTTCTGCCATGCTGAACTTAAGAGTCCCCCAGCCTCATTATGCTCTGGTCAAACCCGGGGCTTTTGCCCCAGGGGCTGCTTCTGCTTCCACCCACCGTCCTTGACCCATTGCCTGTCTTGTCTTACGCTCCTGCTTCAAGGCCCAGTGGCGCCTTGCAATGTAGGGAGGGAATCCCTGGCTCCACAGCCGTGTCTGTCTTCCCATGTGTTGCCCAGTATCTTTGGCCACTTTCATTATTGTTTTTGTCACATTCCACTGTAATTACAATTTTTTTTTTTTTTTTTTGAGATGGAGTCTCACTCTGTCGCTCAGGCTGGAGTGCAGTGGTGCAATCTCAGCTCACTGCAGCCTCTGCCTCTGGGGTTCAAGTGATTCTCATGCCTCAGCCTCCCGAGTAGCTGGGGTTACAGGCACGTGCCACCAAACCTGGCTAATTTTTTTATTTTTTTGTATGTTTGTAGAGATACCATGTTGGCCAGGCTGGTCTCGAACTCCTGACCTCAAGTGATCCACCTGCCTCGGCATCCCAAAGTGCTGGGATTATAGGTGTGAGCCACTGCACCCAGCCTGTAATTACAAATGTATATGCTTGTTTCCTCTCCTAGACAGTGACTCCTTAAAAATCGGTCTGAGGCTGGGTGTGGTGGCTCACACCTGTAATCCCAGCACTTTGGGAGGCTGAGGCGAGTGGATCATGAGGTCAGGAGATTGAGACCATCCTGGCTAACATGATGAAACCCCATCTCTCCTAAAACATAAAAAAATTAGCCAGGTATGGTGGCAGGTGCCTGTAGTCCCAGCTACTCGGGAGGCTGAGGCAAGAGAATGGCGTGAACCCAGGAGGCAGAGCTTGCAGTAAGCCAAGATTGCGCCACTGCAATCCAGCGTGGGTGACAGAGCGAGACTCCGTCTCAAAAAAAAAAGGGGGGGGGTCCTGGATATTAGTTGCTGTGGGCACCTAGCCTGGCCCCTAGCAAACAGTAGGTCTTCAATGCATGTTGAGTCAATGAATGACTGAATGTCTGGATAACTGCCAAAATAAGTGGTCTATACAGAGGGGAGGAAGGCTGACCTGGGCATGAAGAGTAGGGAGGGCAGAGAAGAGAGGACGTTCCTAGCTATGGAGCCAGTCTGAGCAAAGGCTGCTTGTAGCCAAAGGCCATGGTGTGCCAGAACCACTGAGGGCTTGCCTGGTATCATTTGTCTCCAGCCACAGACCTCACCTAGACATTCTGTCCTGCCTGGCAATCTTACATTCCCACACGAAGCTTGCTTTCATAATCAGCAAGATGAGATTTTGTACCATTTCTCCTCAAATCTCCTGTCTCCGTCTCCCTAGTTGTCCAGAGAACCTAGAAGTCATCGAGCAAAGGCTCCCTCATCTCCCCCCAGCAAATCTACAAACCCACCTGTTCTCTTGTGCTCCTTTGACCCTCTGGTAATGGTGGGAGATGTGTCCTCTCTTCTTTCTGGAAACTTCCCTTTCCCCTTTTTGGATGTGGCCCCTGCATGGACCCCTCACCCCTGCACCAGCCACCTCGCCTTTCATGCAGACCATGTCCAGTACACAGGCACATTCTAGCTGGGTTCAAATCTTGGCTCCACCACTTAGTATCTCATGGCCTCAGACAAGTTGTGTAACCTCCATCTGTAAAATGGAGGTAATTAGAGTATCTTCCTTTTAGGGCTGTTGTGAGGATTAGATAAGACCAAATACAAGTGCCAGACACAGTGCCTATCTCAAGAAAGCCCTCAGTATGTGTTAGTTCAGATAAAAATAGTATTATTCACAGAACTAAACTTTTCCTTGGTCCACACAACCCTCCACCTGCTGGCCTATTTCTCTGCTCCTTGTTACAGAGAAACATCTAAAAAGGATTGCCCTAGGCCAGGTGCAGTGGCTCATGCTTGTAATCCCAGCACTTTGGGAGGCTGAGGAGGGCGAATCACCTGAGGTTGGGAGTTCGAGACCAGCCTGACCAACATGGAGAAACCCTATCTTACTAAAAATACAAAATTAGCCGGGCATGGTGGCACATGCCTGTAATCCCAGCTACTCAGGAGGCTGAGGCAGGCGAATCGCTTGAACCCGGGAGGCAGAGGTTGTGGTGAGCCGAGATTGCGCCATTGCACTCCAGCCTGGGCAACAAGAGCAAAACTCCGTCTCAAAAAAAAAAAAAGAAAAAAAAGGTTGTCCCAGCCTCCAGTTCCTTATTCCTCATTTTCTTCTCAACCCAATGCACACTGCCTTCCTGTTCTAACTATGCCACTGAAACCACCCTCCTTAAGGTCAGCAGGACTTTCACATTACCAAACCCAGCCATCATTTCTCTATTCTCATTTCATGTGATCTCTCAGCTGCATTCAACACAGACAGCCACATCCTCCTTGAAACAGTGGTTTCTCTCAATCCAGGATGCCACCCTGCCTGGGTTTCTTCCTCTCTGTCCGGCTGCTTCTCAGTCTCTCTGGTTTTCCCCTTAGGTCCACTTCGAGATGCTCAAGAACCTCAGGGCTTCATTCATGGGGCCCTTCCTTCTCCTGGCGTCTCATCCAATCCTGTGGCTTTAAATGCCATCGATAGGCCGGGCACAGGGGCTCACGCCTGTCATCCCAGCACTTTGGGAGGCTGAAGCTGGCAGATCACCTGAGATCAGGAGTTCAAGACCAGCCTGGCCAACATGGTGAAACTCTGTCTCTACTAAAAAATACAAAAATGAGCTGGGTGTGGTGGCGCCTGCCTATAATCTCAGCTACTTGGGAGGCTGAGACAGGAGAATCACTTGGACCCAGGAGGCAGAGGTTGCAGTGAGCCAAGACTGCACCACTACACTCCAGCCTGGGGGACAGAGCGAGACTCTGTCTCAAAAAAAACAAAAACAACAAAAGCCATCCGTAGGGCCATGACTCCTGGCTTTATCCGTCCTGACTTAGCCTGAGCTAGTCGACAATGTCCAGTCATCCATTTGTGGAGTTTACTTCATTGTCATTTATCCACTTGTTTATTTTAGACATCTCAACATTAATAATTATCTTACATACTTCCATCTATTTCTTCCTTGGTCAACCCCTTTTTAGGAAATGGCATCATTCTTCCCAGAGATACCCAAGTTAAACATCTAGAAGCTGGCTGGGTGTGGTGGCTCACGCCTGTCATCCCAGCACTTTGGGAGGCTGAGGCGGGCAGATCACTGGAGGTCAAGAGTTTGAGACCAGCCTGGAAAACATGGCGAAACCCTGTCACTACTAAAAATACAAAAATTAGCTGGTTGTGGTGGCACACGCCTGTAATCCCAGCTACTTGGGAGGCTGAGGCAGGAGAATCTCTTGAACCTGGGAGGTGGAGGTTGCAGTGACCTGAGATCACACCACTGCACTCCAGCCTGGGTGACAGAGTGAGACTATGTCTTAAAAAAAATAAAAAATCTAGAAGTCATCTGTGATTCCTCCCTTTCTTTCATTCTTCACCTCCAACCCATAGGTCAGTCACAGGTCACAGGCTGAACCCATCCACTTCTCACCATCTCTGCTGTGAACCCCTCGGCTGAGCACCCCTGGTGCCCCCCTGCCTCTCACAATGGAAGGGCGTTCTGGGTGAGGGGATGCTATGTGCAAAGTCCAGAAGAGGCACACCGGGAGCAGGGGTGTCAGCCCAGCAAGCATGAAGACAGCATAAGAGTGCAGGGAAATTAGGTTGAGACCAGACCACGAAGAGACCGGAAGCCATGTAGAGAGCCAATACCATAACAAAAGTGAAGTTTAGGGGCTCAGCATGGCAGCACAGGTCAGATGGAGTGGAGGGGTGCGGAGGGTGTGGAGTGGGGAAGGAGCAAGAGGCTGCGTTTGAGGTTCTGAGGTCACGGTGCTGAAGTAGAGGGTGGGGTAGAAATGGAAAAGATGAGCAGACACTAGCAGCATTTTGAGAAAAAGATCATCAGGACATGGAATATGGAGGAGAAAAAAAAAAAGAATGAAAAGTGCTTCCTGGAGAAGAATGAGGGCTGAAGGAGAGAGCTGGGGCAGTGATTTGCTGGGGAACCTGGGCAGAGTTCTGGGGAAAGGCAGGGGTGTTTCGTGGGGTCGCATGCCTGGGTCACAGAGAGAACCAAGACCTTCATGAACTGGCTTCTGTGGTTCTGAGACTGATGGCAGGGAAAGGAGTGGGAGGTCAAAGGTTTTGAGGGGCCCTTTTCCCAGGAGGCCAGTGCGTTGGGGGGGGATGGGGTCTCACCTGCCTGTGCTCCATCCTGTCCAGGTCGTGGATGAACTGTAAAGCACAGGAAAGGGTTGATGAGACCTGCCCTGCCCCTCTGCCACCTGCCCCTCTTCTCCCGGGTATGGCTCACCCATCACCCACCTTCATAATGGGCTGCGATCGCTCTTCGAGCCCGTGTTTTCCGGCCTTTAGGTGCTGAGGATCAAGGAAAGACAGATGAACAAAGCGGGCCCTACTGGGGGTCCCAGAGCCACTCTCCCAGCCCCGTTCCCCTCTCAGGGAGCCTGGCATCCTTATTCTTGTCCAGACTCCTGGTCTTAGAATCTCAGGCCTCATCTTCCTCGGTAAATAGAGTGACTATAATTTGTCATCCACACGGGGATACTTCTGAGAGCAAAACAGGAAACCGCTACTAATCACACTGAGATAACAGGTGGGGGCCAGGACAGTTGCATGCCGACTTGGACACGTGGTCATTAGGCCACCCCATCATCCCATTCCTAAATCTCTTTGCCTACTGGGGTCCAGGCCTCCGACTCCCCAGCCTAGTCTCCATCAGGATCCCAGTAGTTCTTTTTTTTTTTTTTTTTGGAGACGGAGTCTTGCTCTGTGGCCCAGGCTGGAGTGCAGTGGCCGGATCTCAGCTCACTGCAAGCTCCGCCTCCCGGGTTTACGCCATTCTCCTGCCTCAGCCTCCCGAGTAGCTGGGACTACAAGCGCCCGCCACCTCACCCGGCTAGTTTTTTGTATTTTTTTAGTAGAGACGGGGTTTCACCGTGTTCGCCAGGATGGTCTCGATCTCCTGACCTCGTGATCCGCCTGTCTCGGCCTCCCAAAGTGCTGGGATTACAGATTTGAGCCACCGCGCCCGGCCCCCCAGTTCTTCTAACTCATGGCCACCCCGCCTTCCTGTTTGGGGTAGGGTCTGAAGAAGTACATCTATGTGACAGAAGAAGCTTCACAGGAGGGCGAGAATCCCTAGGTTTGAGTCTTGGCTGCTTAGCTGCATGACTCTGAGCCTCCTTTCACCCTCCGTGCCTCAGTTTCTCCCTGTGGATAATGGCTTTTGCTCTGCCCACTTCCTGAGGTTGGGACAGAGGGATACTCACCACTTCTGCGAGGCCGAACTAGTCGGTTCAGGAAAGGCACAGGATCCCGGCTTTCTTCTGTCTGGGGATTCAGTTCCTAGGGGAATTAGGGCAGGGTTCAACCAGGGACTCCCAAAGATATAAAGTGAGACAGACGGGGCCTGCCAGGAGAGCCACCAGCCAGCAATAGGCACAGAAGTCTTAGGGACAGATTAAGCCCCTCAGCCCACTACAGCTGGGGCCCTGGGCAAAGGCGAGGTTGGGAGTCAGGCTCCAAGTCTCACCCTTTCCTCTAGACCAGCTACACTTTCCCACCCACACACAACCAATGCAGATCCTGCACTCAACTGACACATTGCACACACGCCCACACCCAGTCACCAAGCACAGAGGATACGCACCCTGTACACAACCACACCCCTCTTCCACGCAGACTCACATATCTCATACATCCAGGTCACCCCCAGCCAATAAACACCTCAGACTCAGGTGGCACAACCCCAGCACAAACCCCTCACACAGAGTTGTCACCACGCACACACACCCCTACAGACACACACCCATGCACGCACTGTGTTCACACACCCTGCACACACCTCGTGTGCGGCTGGCACAGCTGCACACACCTGCAGCCTCAGCTGTGCACACTTCCCATGGCCCAGCAGCCTGCAGACCGCGCCCACGCCCACTCACCGACGGGTCCTGGTCTTCCTCTGCCACCAGCTCCTCCTGGGCAGGCTCCTGCTGGGAAGGAGGCAGCGTCACCCTGTGCCTCACCACCTGACATCTCGCCCTCCACCCATCCTCCCTTCCCCTTGCCTTCAGCCCACCCGGCCCCCAGCAGCCCCTCTGCAGTCTCAGCTCCTGATGTGCCCAAGAAAGGGTGCGCAGCGGGGCCTCACCTGGGCGGACAGCGATGCCCGGCTCCCCAGGCTGACCACGGCCAGCAGGAGGCCGAGGCAGGCCAGCGCCAGGCCCAGGCCCAGCGCGAGCGGGACCAGCAGGGCGGTGCCCGGCTCCCCCCGGCGCCCCCTCCGCCTCTGGCTCCGACGGGCGGCCATGGGGGCGGGGGGCTGTGCCTGCCTCACCGCCCCCCCATCCCGGGACCCGAGGGATCGGGGGAGGGGGAGCCGGCGGGCGGATCGGGCTGGGGAGAGGGAGGGGCAAGGGAAACGGGGCGGGAGGGGGCGCTGGGGACAGGAAGCCGGACGCTGTGTGTGATTAAACTCCGAGCCTCTGGCTGGGCGCTGTGCGCGCAGCGGACGGAATGGGCGCCCACCCGACCTCTGAGCGCCCAGCCCGGGCGTGCACCACCAGGGCGAGGTCCGATGTGTGCGGCTGCGGGGCTGTGCGTGTGCGGGCACCTCCTGCGGGGAGGTGGGGAACTCAGAAAGGCCTGTTGGTTCAGATTCTTCTGTGTCCCTGTGTCTTCAGCGATAAGGACGCTCCTTTCCTCCAGGTGCAGGGAGGGCACCTCTGACAGGAGGCTATTATTTGCTGCTTCAGGAAAAGGACAGGGAGTTCCAGGTTGTACGACCTGGTTCAGGGAAGAAGGGCAGGAGACGGTAAGAAAGACCCTTCAGCTTCTGCTGTTTTCTCAGATTCCTTCAGCTTAAAACACTCACTATGATGAGGTGCATCGTTTGGGGAAGCACGTTCTGAAACCCATCATTACCAGTGATGGCCAAGCATCTGAGGAGGACCAGCAGCATGCAAAAGACAGACCAAAATTGGTCCCGCACGGTGGCTCACGCCTGTAATCCCAGAAGGCCAAGGCTGGGGGCCAGGAGTTCAAGATCAGTCTGGGCAACAGCAAGACCCCATCTCTACAGAAAAGTTTAAAAAAAATTAGCCCACACCTGTAGTCCCAGCTACTCAGGAGGCCGAGGTAGGAGGATTGTTTGAGCCCAGGAGTTTGAGGCTGCAGTGAGCTGTGATTGCAACACTACACTCCAGCCTGGGCTACAGAGCCTTGTCTCAAAAAAGAAAAAGACCAAAATTGGCCGGGTGAGGTGGTTCGCACCTGTAATCCCAGCACTTTGGGAGGCCAAGGCGGGTGGATCACGAGGTCAGGAGTTCAAGACCTTCCTGGCCAAGATGGTGAAACCCTGTCTCTACTAAAAATACAAAAAAAAAATTAGCCGGGCATGGTGGCAGGCGCCTGTAATCCCAGCTACTCCGGAAGCTGAGGCAGAGAATTGCTTGAACCCAGGAGACGGAGGTTGCAGCGAGCCGAGATCACACCACTGCACTCCAGCCTGGGTGACATCTCAAAAAAGAAAGACCAAAATTAACAAACAAAATTTGACATTGGAGGAAACAGATAATTCAGGAAACAGAGTACTACCTAATATACTTAAAGAGAGCTGGCCATGGTGGTGCTTGCCTGTATTCCCAGCTACTCAGGAGGTTGAGATGGGAGGATCACCTGAGCCTGGGAGGTCGAGGCTGCAGTGAGCTGTGATCACACCACTGCATTCCAGCACGAGCAACAGAGTAAGACCCTGTCAAAAAAAAAAAAAAAAAAGAGTATGCAAAGAAAGAAAGCAGTTAGAATCCCCAGAAAATTTTCAAAACTGAAATCACGATGTAAATAAAAAACAGCTGAGACCAGTTGCGGTGGCTCACACCTGTAATCCCAGCACTTTGGGAGGCCAAGGCGGGGTTTAGTAGAAACCCCATCTCTACTAAAAAACACAAAAATGAGGCCAGGTGCAGTGGCTCACGCCTGTAATCCCAGCACTTTGGGAGGCCGAGGTGGGTGGATCATGAGGAGAGGAGATCGAGATCATCCTGGCTAACACAGTGAAACCCTGTCTCTACTAAAAATACAAAAAAATGGCCGGGCGCGGTGGCTCAAGCCTGTAATCCCAGCACTTTGGGAGGCCGAGACGGGCGGATCACGAGGTCAGGAGATCGAGACCATCCTGGCTAACACGGTGAAACCCTGTCTCTACTAAAAAACACAAAAATGAGGCCAGGTGCAGTGGCTCACGCCTGTAATCCCAGCACTTTGGGAGGCCGAGGTGGGTGGATCATGAGGAGAGGAGATCGAGATCATCCTGGCTAACACAGTGAAACCCTGTCTCTACTAAAAATACAAAAAAATGGCCGGCGCGGTGGCTCAAGCCTGTAATCCCAGCACTTTGGGAGCCGAGACGGGCGGATCACGAGGTCAGGAGATCGAGACCATCCTGGCTAACACGGTGAAACCCTGTCTCTACTAAAAATACAAAAAACTAGCCGGGCGACGTGGCGGGCACCTGTAGTCCCAGCTACTCGGGAGGCTGAGGCAGGAGAATGGCGTAAACCCGGGAGGCGGAGCTTGCAGTGAGCTGAGATCCGGCCACTGCACTCCAGCCTGGGTGGCAGAGCGAAACTCCGTCTCAAAAAAAAAAAAAATTAGCTGGGTGTGGTGGTATGCACCGTAGTCCCAGCTACTCGGAAGGCTGAGGCAGGAGAATGGCATGAACCTGGGAGGCGGAGCTTGCAGTGAGCCGAGATCGTGCCACTACTGCACTCCAGCCTGAGTGATAGAGTGAGACTCCGTCTCAAAAAAAAAAAAAAAATTAGCCAGTCATGGTGGTGGGCACCTGTAATCTCAACTACTTGGAGGCTGAGACAGAGAATTGCTTGAACCCAGGAGGCGGAGGTTGCAATGAGCCAAGATTGCATGACTGCACGCCAGCCTGGGCAACAGAGCGAGACTCCATCTCGAAAAAAGAAAAAGCAATAAAACAGTTGGGCATCATGGTGTGCACCTGTAGTCTCAGCTAATTGGGAGACTGAGGCAGGAGGATGGCTTGAGCCCAGGAATTCCAGGTTGCCATGAGCTATGATCTGGGCACTGAACTCCAGCTTGGTCTGCAGAGCATGACTCTGTCTCAAAAATAATAATAATTAATAAATAATAAAATAAAAATAAATAAATACAGGTTGGGTATCACGGCTCATGTCTGTACCCCTAGAGCTTTGAGAGGCTTAGACGAGAGGATCTCTTGAGGCCAGGAGTTCAAGACCAGCCTGGGCAACGTAGTGAGAACCCCTCTCCATCTCTACAAAAAATACAAGAAAAATTATCCAGGTGTGATGGCATGCCCCTGTAGTCCCAGCTGGAGGCTAAGTCAGGAGGATCACTTCAGCCCAGGAGTTTGAGGTTGCAGTGAGCTATGATCACCCCATTGAACCGAAGCCTGGGCAGCAGAGTGAGACCCTGTCTCTATAACAACTTAAATAAATAGGCCGGGCACAGTGGCTCACGCCTGTAATCCCAGCACTTTGGGAGGCCAAAGTGGGTGGATCACCTGAGGTCAGGAGTTCAAGACTAGCCTGGCCAACATGTAGTGAAACGCCATCTCTACTAAAAAATACAAAAATTAGCTGGGCGTGGTGGCACACGCCTGTAGTCCCAGCTACTTGGGAAGCTGAGGCAGAAGAATTGCTCAAACCCAAGAGGTAGAGGTTGCAGTGAGGAGAGATTGTGCCACTGCACTCCAGCCTGGGCGACAGAGCGAGAGTTCATCTCTCAAAAAAATAAAAATAAAAAATAAAATAAAATAAATGAAACACAAGTTATAACATGACACAATTGTATTTAATTGATACAGTATCAATTTAGGGCCTTAGTGCTTGCTTGCCACATTGTCCTTTGAGTGACACATGGATTATGGGATTGAGAAACAATGTTCATGTGGCCATAATAATATAAATATCCTTGATTGGATTTCAACTTTCAGAGTCAACCTGTAGAAAAATCCAGAAGACTCAATGGCAGCAAAGACTGCAAAGGCCCACAATTTTAACTTTTTTTTTTTTTTTGAAATGGAGTCTCATTCTGTCACCCAGGCTGGAGTGCAATGGCACGATCTCGGCTCACTACAACCTCTGCCTCCCAGGTTCAAGTGATTCTCCTGCCTCAGCCTCCCGAGTAGCTGGGATTACAGATGCACACCACCATGCCTGGCTAATTTTTGTACTCTTAGTAGAGACAGGGTTTCACCATGTTGGTCAGGCTGGTCTCAAGCTCTTGACCTCGTGATCCACCTGCCTCAGGCTCCCAAAGTGCTGGGATTACAGGCATGAGCCACCGTGCCCTGCCTTTGACTTTTGTTAACATGAAGCTGAGAAAAGGTCACATGTGGAAGTGAGGAAAGAAAGAGGAATTGCAAGCTGTTTCTCTCACCAGAGAAATGATAAAAATAGGTGGAATAGGCCGGGTGCGGTGGCTCACACCTGTAATCCCAGCACTTTGGGAGGCTGAGGCAGGCAAATCACGAGGTCAGTAGCTCGAGACCAGTCTGGCCCACATGGTGAAACCCTGTTTCTACTAAAAATACAAAAATTCACCAGGCGTGGTGGCACACATCTGTAATCCCAGCTAGTCAGGAGGCTGAGGCATGAGAATCCCTTGACCTGGGAGGCGGAGGTTGCAATGAACTGAGGTCATGCCATTGCACTCCAGCCTGGGCAACAGAGCAAAACTCTGTCTCAAAAAAAAAAAAAAAAAAAAAAAGATGGAAGAACAGAGGTTTACTGATATATAACCAAAATAATTAATATTAAGGTAATATAGTCATCACTGGGGAGAGAAATGAAAGAGACAACGTGAGTTTAAAAATTCATGTTTTTGGCTGGACGTAGTGGCTCACCTATAATCCCAGCACTTTGGGAGGCCGAGGCAGGTGGATCACGAGGTCAGGAGTTTGAGACCAGCCTGAGCAACATGGTGAAACCCCGTCTCTACTAAAAATATAAAAATTAGCCAGACATGGTGGTGCATACCTAATCCCAGCTATTCAGGAGGCTGAGACAGGAGAATGGCTTGAACCTGGGAGGCAGAGGTTGCAGCGAGCCGAGATAGCGCCACTGCACTCCGGTCTGGGTGACAGAGCAAGTCTCTTGTCTCAAAAAATATCAACAACAACAAAATTCACTTTTTTAATACACATTCTGCTTATGTAACATTTCATGTTTTATATTAGAAAGTCAGTATTAACTAAATTTTATATATAAAGAAATAGAGGCCAGGCATAGTGGCTCACACCTATAATCCCAGCACTTCTGGAGGCTGAGGTAGGCAGATGGCTTGAGCTCAGGAGTTAGAAATCAGCAATGAGGTGGGCCAGGCGCGGTGGCTCACGCCTGTAATCCCAGCACTTTGGGAGGCCAAGGTGGGTGGATTATGAGGTCAGGAGATCAAGACCATCCTGGCTAACACGGTGAAACCCTGTCTCTACTGAAAATACAAAAAATTAGCCAGGCGTGGTGGTGGGCGCCTGTAGTCCCAGCTACTCGGGAGGCTGAGGCAGGAGAATGGCGTGAACCCTGGAGGCAGAGCTTGCAGTGAGCAGAGATCGTGCCACTGCACTCTGGGTGACAGAGCGAGACTCCATCTGAAAAAAAAAAAAGAAAAAGAAAAAAGAAGAAAGAAAAGAAAAGAAAAGATGGAATTTCACTCTTGTCACCCAGGCTGGAGTGCAATGGTGGATCTCAGCTCACTACAACCTCTGCCTCCTGGGTTCAAGCGACTCTCCTGTCTCAGCCTCCTGAGTAGCTGGGATTACAGGCACCTGCCACCACGCCAGGATATTTTTGCATTTTTGGAAGAGATGGGGTTTCACCATGTTGGTCAGGCTGGTCTCGAACTCTCCACCTCAGGTGATCCACCCGCCTCAGCTTTCCAAAGTGCTGGGATTACAGGCATGAGCCACCAAGCCTGGCCTCTACTTGATTTTTATTATCAGGTGAATGTAGCATTTTAATTTGTAAAAAGAAAAAATTGTACAGCAGGAAGCCTGCTGAGGATAGGGAAAGTCATTACCCACCTTGGCCAGCGTGTGATCACACCTGCTAAAGGAAAAAAACAGAGATTGGAGCCTTGGAGACAGCAGATCATCCTCAGATCCTTTAACTTTGGCTTGAAAAATTAATTCAATACAGTTAACCTTTTTGTTCTTGGTTTGCGGCCAAAGTTAAAATTAACTTGCATTTTTTAGGACACTGATAGGAAGTAACTTGGGAAACATGTAGGAAAAATACTGAAAGGAAATCTGCCAATATTTTTTATTCCTGCCTTTTTACACTTTGCTTACTTTTCACATTTTTAACCATGATTCTAAAGGAAAGAAAAGGCTTTATCATTTTGTTTTTTGTTTTTCTTTTTGGATATCCAGCTTGATTAATATCCCTTAAATGTAAGGCCATGTGTGGTGGCTCACGCCTGTAATCCTAGCACTTTGGGAGACTGAGGTGGGTGGATCACTTGAGGTCAGGAGTTTGAGACCAGCCTGGCCAACATGGTGAAATCCCGTCTCTACTAAAACTACAAAAATTATCCGGGTGTGGTGGCGCACGCCTGTAATCCCACTTAGGAGGCTGAGGCAAGAGAATAGCTTGAAGCCAAGAGGCGGAGGTTGCAGCAAGCCGAGATCCCAGCTACTTGGGAGACTGAAGCAGGAGAATCGCTTGAACGTGGGAGGCAGAGGTTGCAGTGATCTGAGATCGTGCAATTGCACTTTAGCCTGGGCAACAAGAGTGAAACTCCATCTCAAAAACATCACTTAAATGCAAATAAAGAATTTCACGTAGTCTGTAAGGGTAGGGACTGTGTATGTTTTGCAGGCATTGTATTTCCAGGGCCAGCAAAAGTTTGTTGAATGAATAAATATGGCCTAGCCTCCCCAGTCTGGCAGTGACTACTGAATATGGTGATACTAGCAAACCTGAGAGTGAACAGTGACCATCCTAGTTTGCCAGGGACTGAGGAGGTTCCCAGGATGAGGGACTTTCAATGCTAAAACCAGGACAGTTCTGGAAAAAAACAGGGTGAGTTGCTATGTGCCACCATCCTGGGCTCTTCCCCAGACTTCACCTACCATCTCTTCACTGATGACCCTCCTGTCCTCTTCTCCCCACTTCCTCAGTGAACATGGACTCACGTGGTTGGCCATCACCACGGGTCTCTCTTGTACTAAATCCAGCAGATACACCTTGGCCCTCATCTGACTTATTTGCAGCCTCTACGATTATTTCCCGCTCTCACTCTGAAACCCTCCTTCCTTGGCCTCTTACCATTCTGGCTTCTAGTTTCCTTCACTGGTTATTTTAAGAACACAAATGTGCTATATTTAAGCTGGTTCATTCATTATATTACCAAGTTTGGTATCACAAACAGACTTCATATAGAAATGCTATCATCCTTCCTTCCCCTCCTTCCCTGCCTCCCTCTGTTCCTTCCGTTCCTTTCTTTCATAATAAGATATTCCAGCTGCACCTTGTACTTCCTCAGCACCAGCCCTGAGATCAGAAGCCATTTCTTCAAGGAATGGTGCCCTTTCACGGAGAAGGATATTTAGCCACTAAGATCTGGGCACTGGGTAAACTCAGCATTCCTGGAAGTGACGCCTTTCAGCAGACAAAGATAGGATAGATACATATTGCATAAGTTCACAAGGACAGTCTCATTTTTTTTTTTTTTTTTTTTTTTTTTTTTTTTTTGAGACGGAGTCTCGCTCTGTCGCCCAGGCTGGAGTGCCGTGGCCGGATCTCAGCTCACTGCAAGCTCCGCCTCCCGGGTTTACGCCATTCTCTCGCCTCAGCCTCCCGAGTAGCTGGGACTACAGGCGCCCGCCATCTCGCCCGGCTAATTTTTTGTATATTTTAGTAGAGACGGGGTTTCACCGTGTTCGCCAGGATGGTCTCGATCTCCTGACCTCGTGATCCGCCCGTCTCGGCCTCCCAAAGTGCTGGGATTACAGGCTTGAGCCACCGCGCCCGGCCGGACAGTCTCATTTTGGTCCAACATCACAACATTCTGCCTCACGTCCCCCGTCCCATGTACGTATCCCCTGTGTTAGTCTCGATGACAGTGCTATGTTTCCATCATTGCATTTCTCACAACTCACACTTCTGGTCTCCCTCCCTCACTCAACCGTGAAGTTCCACTGGTTCACGGGCCAAGTCTGTCTTGTAGACCATTGTTTCTCTGGTGTCTTGCTTAGTGCCTGACGCACAGTAGGCACTTTATGTATTTGTTGAATGAACGGGTGATCCCAGGGAATTCCCCAAGAGACTCTACCTGGGCCTTCTCTCCCTGGTTAGGGGCTCCCTCTGATCCACAGACGCCTGTTTTTGCCCCCACCACACCACTATCTCATAATGTTACCATCTGTGCTCATCTGACTCTCCTACTGTCATGTCATGGGAGTGGGGACTGTGGTTTACTCATCTTCGTTCCCTAGAACCTGGCTAATGCCTTACCATAGTAGTTGCTCAATAAATATTTGTTGCACGGAAGAGTGAATGATTTTGCTCAAATGCCACAGCCAAGATATGGAGGCACCAGAATTCAAACCTGGGTCTCCAAAATGACCTCCTGTCTCCCCACATGTTCCAATCCCCTCTGGACGAGGGAAGAGAAGACCCAGCCTGATGACAGGGCAGGGCTTGGGGGGCAATTCTGAGCCTGACCTTTTTTTTTTTTTTTTTGAGATGAAGTTTTGCTCTTGGGATTTTTTGTTTTGTTTTGTTTTGGGTTTTTTTTTTTTTTTTGAGACGGAGTTTCACCCTTGTTGCTCAGGCTGGAGTGCAGTATTTTGATCTCCACTCACCGCAAACTCCACCTCCCAGGTTCAAGCCATTCTCCTGCCTCAGCATCCCAAGTAGCTGAGATTACAGGCATGCGCCCCCATGCCTGGCTAATTTTGTATTTTGTATTTTTAGTAGAGACAGGGTTTCACCATGTTGGTCAGGCTGGTCTCAAACTCCTGATCTCAAGTGATCCCCCCGCCTCGGCCTCCCAAGGTGCTGGGATTACAGGCGTGAGCCACTGCAACCGGCCTGAGCCTGACTTTCATCAGCTCCTTCGCCTTTGTACCTTCTCTGACTGTTCCAGTTTCCTGGGACACAAGTTTCCTACCTTTATCCTCAGCTCTCCATCCATTTCTTTTTGTTTGTTTATTTTTTGGAGATGGAGTCTTGCTCTGTCACCTAGGCTGGATGACAGAGTGATTTCGGCTCACTGCAACCTCCGCCTCCCAGGTTTACGCCATTCTCCTGCCTCAGCCTCCCGAGTAGCTGGGACTACAGGCGTCTGTCACCTCGCCCGGCTAGTTTTTTGCACTTTTTAGTAGAGACGGGGTTTCACCGTGTTAGCCAGGATGGTCTCGATCTCCTGACCTCGTGATCCGCCCGTCTCGGCCTCCCAAAGTGCTGGGATTACAGGCTTGAGCCACCGCGCCCGGCCTAATTTTTCTATTTTTAGTAGAGATGGGGTTTCGCCATGTTGGCCAGGTTGGTCTCAAACACCTGACCTCAGATGATCCACCCACCTCGGCCTCCCAAAGTGCTGGGATTATAGGCGTGAGCCACCACGCCCGGCCTCTCCATCCATTTCATATCTGCCTCCAGGTAAGATTCAGCCCAGCGCCAGGGCTGAGTATCAGAAGGGGCCATATTCTGGGGACTGGGAGGGGGGTGTACCCTGAACACTCTCTGCTTGACCTGGCTCTTGGGCCTGTAGCTCACACCTGGCCGTGGTGGTGACTTGGTGCTTGGCCTGATGGCAAATGTGATCTATCTGGTTTGGCCCCTGGCTCTTGGTGCCTCCCTTGGCTTCGGCCCTGGGCTGCAGCTTGACTCCATTCTAGCCTGGCTGTGTTGGCTTGGACTGTCTGGCTTCCCTCCAAGCGGGAGTGTGGTAAAAGCAAATACAAGTCCTGATAGCTCAATGGCAGTTGCCTCAGACCCTTTTGGGAAGTCAAATGTAAACACACAAATCAATAAAAAACAAAAACATTGTGTCTGCCAACAGCCATTAACCCTTTGGCCAGTGGTGGATGAGAAATGGGTAATCTGGGTTCTGGTCCGCACTGGCTTCTGGCTTTTGGCAAGGCCTTGATTGGGCACCCCAGCTCTCTGGGTCTCACATGGAAAAACGGCCTAAAAAGAAATCCAAGGCTGAGCACAGTAACTCACGCCTATAATCACAGCATGTTGGGGCCGGACGCGGTGGCTCACGCCTGTAATCCCAGCACTTTGAGAGGCCGAGGCAGGCAGATCACGAGGTCAGGAGATCAAGACCATTCTGGCAAACACGGTGAAACCCCGTCTCTATTACAAAAAATTAGCCGGGTGTGGTGGCAGGTGCCTATAGTCCCAGCTAATCGGGAGGCTAAGGCAGGAGAATGGCGTGAGCTCGGGAGGCGGAGCTTGCAGTGAGCCCAGATCGGGCCACTGCACTCCAGTCAGGGTGACAGAACAAGACTCCGTCTCAAAAACAAAACAAAACGAAACAAAAACAACATGTTGGGAGGCCGAGGCAGGAAGATTGCTTAAAGCCCAGGCATTCAAGACCAGCTATCTGGGGCAACATAGCCAGAACATGTCTCTACAAACAGTTTAAAAATTAGCCAGACGCAGTGGCCTGTCCCTGTAGTCCCAGCTACTTAGCAGGCTGAGGTGGGAGGATCCTGTGATCACATGACTGCACTCTAGTCTGGGCAACAGAGCAAGACTTTGTCTCAAAAAAAAAAAGAAAGAAAAGAAAAAGAAATAAAGGAAGGAAGGAAGGAGAGAGAAAGGAAGGAAGGAAGGAAGGGAGAGGCTGGGCGCGGTGGCTCACACCTGTAATCCCAGCACTTTGGGAGGCCGAGGTGGGTAGATCACCTGAGGTCAGGAGTTTGAGACCAACATGACCAACATGGAGAAACCCCATCTCTACTAAATATACAAAAATTAGCTGGGCATGGTGGCGCATGCCTGTAATCCCAGCTACTTGGGAGGCTGAGGTAGGAGGATTGCTGGAACCTGGGAGGCAGAGGTTGCAGTGAGCTGAGATCGAGCCATTGCACTCTAGCCTGGGAGACAGTGGGAGATTCTAAAATATATATCATATATGCCATATATACAATATGTCATATATAATATAAATGTCATATATAACATATATTATATGACATATAATATATACTATATAACATATTATATGATATGTAATAAATGTCATATATATGTCATATATTATATCTGTCATATATTATGTATTTATATCATATATATAATATATATATGACAAAACCAAATGCATACATGCAGCTATGAAGGAAACAAGCTCTGAGGCTGGGCGTGGTGGCTCAAGCCTGTAATCCCAGCACTTTGGGAGGCCAAGACGGGCGGATCACGAGGTCAGGAGATCGAGACCATCCTGGCTAACCCGGTGAAACCCCGTCTCTACTAAAAATACAAAAAACTAGCCGGGCGAGGTGGCGGGCGCCTGTAGTCCCAGCTACTTGGGAGGCTGAGGCAGGAGAATGGCGTAAACCCGGGAGGCGGAGCTTGCAGTGAGCCGAGATCCGGCCACTGCACTCCAGCCTGGGAGACAGAGCGAGACTCTGTCTCAAAAAAAAAAAAAAAAAAGAAACAAGCTCTGAGATATATTGTTAAGCAAATAAAGCAAGAATACAAAGACACATCTAAACATACACTCATAGAGCTCTTATTTGCACGGCCTATGTTTCTGGAAGAAGACACAGAAACTGGCCTCTGTGGAAGAGAAATTGGGTATGTGGGGTCTGGTGAGAGAGAATTTTCACCATACACTCTTATTCCCATATGTATGTCTCATTCATTATAAATAAACAAATAATTAATGTTTTGCAAAGAAGAAGGGAATTATCAACAATTTTCAAAATGTGTGTTTTCAAAACTAACTTCAATCTAAATCTAATTGAAACCTAGGCTGGCCGGGCGTGGTGGCTCAAGCCTGTAATCCCAGCACTTTGGGAGGCCGAGACGGGCGGATCACAAGGTCAGGAGATCGAGACCATCCTGGCTAACACGGTGAAACCCCGTCTCTACTAAAAATACAAAAAAAAAAAAAAAACTAGCCGGGCGAGGTGGCGGCGCCTGTAGTCCCAGCTACTCGGGAGGCTGAGGCAGGAGAATGGCGTGAACCCGGGAGGCGGAGCTTGCAGTGAGCTGAGATCCGGCCACTGCACTCCAGCCTGGGTGACAGAGCAAGACTCCATCTCAAAAAAAAAAGAAACCTAGGCTGAGCATGGTGGCTTACGCCTATAGTCCCAGCACTTTAGGAGGCAGAGATGGGAGGATCACTTGAGCCCAGGAATTCAAAACCAGGCTGAACAACACAACCAGACCTTATTCTCCACAAAAAATCATTTTTGGAACCTCGGAGGCGGAGGTTGCAATGAGCCAAGATCGTGCCATAGCACTTCAGCCTGGGCAACAGAGCAAGACTCTGTCTCAAAAAAATAAAAAAGAAAAGAAAAGAAATCTGGCTGGGCCTAGGCCAAGCTAACTATGGGAGGAATTTAGTTTAGTTTAACGTTGAACAAGGATGACAGCAGTCCCTTCCCAGAGCTGACCCCTCTGGGGACTAAAACCACCTTTTGTAAGACTAATGGAAGGCCACAATGATAGGATTATGGGAGGGGCATGAATTCTGCTAAATGTAGGCATAGTTAAATGATAACCAGCCATTCTTCTATAATTCCTTGATGTTCAGGGGTCATGTAGCCAGAGGTCACAAGATTTGTAACTTCCCCAGTTGTTTCTATAGATAACATCACTATTATCAAAACCTAAGATTGGTCTTTTTCAGATATTTTTCAGACATTTACATGTGGGCAGACCAACGGAAGCCACCTGGATTGTGACTTATACCAAGAAGCCAACTCAGCCCATCCTGATGAGGTGGGATAGTTCCCTTGACCCCCCTCACAGGCAGGAACTGGAGTGGCTCCTTTAACTCAGCCTGCAGCTGGTCACTCCTCGTGGGAGGGGAGCACGTGAGCAAGTGAGTGCGGTAACTGGAACGAACAAATGTTGGAACCAGCCAGTCACTCCTTTCTGGTGGGAGCAGGCTCTGTACAACCCCACAACAGCATCCAAGAGTGTTACAACCAATGCTTTTTCAACTCTGCCATCCAGGGACAGCCAAATACCAACCAGTTCGGTGGAGGGTCAAGGTGGCAGCCCCTGCCCGCTCAGCACTCAGGTTCTGTCCATCCAGCAGCCAGGAAGAATCAGGCCACTTCCTGAAGTTAGCCACGTCTGTCTGTAGTCTCTGGTGCTCAGATGCTGCTCTGCTCGCCACTCAGCTGCTTGTATCCTCAATACTTAGTTGTTTGTGTTGCTCTGCCAGCTGAAGTCTGTTATGGGCACAGGATAGGGGCGGAGCAGGCCAAAAAGGCAACATTTGGGTGGGAAAATAGGGTCAGCTGTTTTCATTTAGGGCTAGAGTTCCAGGCTTAAGGGTGGGGTTTATCTGGGAGCCCAGCCCTTCTGTATCACTGTGACCCCCACCCAGAAAGTGACTCAATGCGGAGAATACAGTTTGGACACTTCCATTATTCATTTTTTTTTTTTTTTTTTTTGAAGCGGAGTCTCGCTCTGTCGCCTGACTGGAGTGCAGTGGCCGGATCTCAGCTCACTGCAAGCTCCGCCTCCCGGGTTTACGCCATTCTCCTGCCTCAGCCTCCCGAGTAGCTGGGACTACAGGCGCCCGCCACCTCGCCCGGCTAGTTTTTGTATTTTTAGTAGAGACGGGGTTTCACTGTGTTAGCCAGGATGGTCTCGATCTCCTGACCTCGTGATCCGCCCGTCTCGGCCTCCCAAAGTGCTGGGATTACAGGCTTGAGCCACCGCGCCCGGCCACTTCCATTATTTCATACCCAACCAGCAGCGCCCATTCCCTAGCTCCCAACACCACATTATTCTTTTTTTTTTTTTTTTTTTTTTTGAGACGGAGTCTTGCTCTGCCACCCAGGCTGGAGTGCAGTGGCCGGATCTCAGCTCACTGCAAGCTCCGCCTCCCGGGCTTACGCCATTCTCCTGTCTCAGCCTCCGGAGTAGCTGGGACTACAGGCGCCCGCCACCTCGCCCGGCTAGTTTTTTTTGTATTTTTAGTAGAGATGGGGTTTCACCGTGTTAGCCAGGGTGGTCTCGATCTCCTGACCTTGTGATCCGCCCGTCTCGGCCTCCCAAAGTGCTGGGATTACAGGCTTGAGCCACCGCGCCCGGCCAACACCACATTATTCTTAAAAACCCTAACTGCCAACTTCTTGGGGAGGTGGATTTGAGAAAAATCTCCTGTCCTTCCACTTGGCTGCCTCATGATAAACTCTCTGCTGCAACACCACTGTCTCAGTGAATTGACTTAATCTGTGCAGCAAACAAGAAGACTCTGTTAGGCTGTAACACCGAGACAAGTAGGACTGAAGCCTCCACCTCTGTCCTTGTCTGTGGCTGAATTGTTAGGCTTTTCAGTTGAAATCAACAAAAAGTATCCCTAGACTTAAACAGAAAAGGAGGTTATTGACAGGCCACAGGTGCCTCCCAGAACTATCAGGAAGGCAGGATAACCAGGCTCAGGAAACAAGCTGGGTTAAGGCAACTGCAGCATGAACAGGAGCCAAAGCTCACTGTAGAGCCGGTCTGGTGAGGACATAGCCTCTTCAGGCCCTGCAGGACAAACACTCATGCCAGGACAGCCAGCACCACTGGCCCTGCATGCTGGAGTCCACTGCCACCCCTAGGATTGAAGATCTTCTTGTTATTTCCTTGTTGGCCTCACCTGCCCCCAAATCGAGGTCTGAGGGGCTTGGTTCCCCAGTTTATCCTTGGTCACAGGCTCCCCATCAGCTGCAAGGAATGCTGGGAAAGTACAGTTCTGGCTTTGGGGCCCCTGCAGAGGGTGGAAGCCTCTACCCCCTGAAAACATGCATATGACAGTCTAGGGACCAAGGGAAACTTTCCCTTCACCCTCTGAAGCTTTGCTGAAAAATCAGCTCACAAAAGGTAGATTAATTGGAGAAAAGGCATATAAATGTTATTAAAGTGTACATGGGGAAGGACCACAGAGTGATTGCCCACCTCCCAGGGTGGTTGTGAAGCTTACATACCGTACTGGCAAAACAGGTTATGGGAGGAGGGAGAAGAGGAGTTCTGTTGAGGGGAATACTAGGAAGAATGAATGGATCGGGGAACAGAGATGAACTCGTACATTATTTTGTGAAAGAGTTTGTTCCCGTTAGGTTACATTCTTGGTTTACAGAGAAGGGAAGAAAAAAACCATTGTTCCTTCTGGTGGGTCTGGATTTTAGGCAGGTAAAGGAACTCCACTTTGGGAGAGATAGTGGTGAGCGGGGAAGGTCAGAGAGATCTTGCAGCTCCTTGAGTTCTGTGTGTCAAAGCACCATATGCTGGTCTAAGTGCACTGGTGTTTACAACTAATCGATCACAACCAGTTGCAGATTTATTTGGACCTTCTCCACTCCCACTGCTTCACTGACCAGCCTTAGAAAATAAAAAATAGGCTGGGCGCTGTGGCTCATGCCTGTAATCCCAGCACTTTGTGGGGCCGAGGCGGGTGGATCACCCGAGGTCAGGAGTTCGAGAGACCAGCCTGACCAACATGGAGAAACCCTATCTCTACTAAAATTACAAAATTAGCCGGGCGTGGTGGCACATGCCTGTAATCCCAACTACTCAGGAGGCTGAGGCAGGAGAATTGCTTGAACTGGGGAGGTGGAGGTTGCAGTGAGCCGTGATCACACCATTGCACTCCAGCCTGGGCAACAAGAGTGAAACTCCATCTCAAAAATAAAATAAAAATAAATAAATAAGTAAATAAATAAAAAATAGGCCAAGTGCTGTAGCTCATGCCTGTAATCCTAACACTTTGAGAGGCCAAGGAGGGTGGATCGCTTGAGCTCAGGAGTTCAAGACCAGCCTCAGCAACATGGCGAAATCCAGTCTCTACAACAAATACAAAAATTAGCTGGGCATGGTGACACATGCCTGTGATCCCAGCTATTGGGAGGTTGGGAGGTAGAGGTTGCAGTGAGGCAAGATCGCACCGCTGCAGTCTAGCCTGGGTGACAGAGCAAGACCTTGTCTCAAAAAAAGAAATTTAAAAAGCCATTTAAAGTAATTGTCCTAAGAGGATACTGCAAATTAAGAAACATTTATTCAAGAAGACTGAATAAAGGCCAAGTGTGGTGGCTCACGCCTGTAATCCCAGCACTTTGGGAGGCCGAGGTGGGTGGATCACCTGAAGTCAGGAGTTCGAGACCAGCCTGGTCAATGTGGTGAAACCCTGTCTCTCCAAACACACAAAAAGTAGCCGGGCATAATGGTGGACAATGCCTGTAATCGTAGCTACTCAGGAAGCTGAGGCAGGAGAATTGCTTGAACTCGGGAGGCGGAGGTTGCAGTGAGCAGAGATTGCACCATTGCTCTCCAGCCTGGGTGACAAAGTGAGACTCTGTCTCAAATATAAATAAATAAATTAAGAATAAAAATAAATTTAAAATAAATTTTTAAAAATTTAAAAAGCATCACATGCTGGGGTGTTGGTTTCTGGCGTCAACAATAGGAAATTCCCTAGATATTTGGATCAGATTCAGGGCAGCCAGATGACACCGGTACCCACACTAGTGGCAGCTTTGTATTTGGGCTTCTGGTGGATGCCAAGGCTTGTTTGCACTTTGTTTGTTTGTTTGTTTGTTTTTTGAGACAGAGTTTTATTCTGTTGCCCAGGCTGGAGTGTAGTGGTATGATCACAGCTCACTGCAGCCTTAGACACTCAGGCTAAGTGATCCTCCGACCTCAGCCTCCTGAGTAGCTGAGATTATAGGCATGCACCACCATGCCTAGCTAACTTCACTTTTTTTTTTTTTTTTTCTGAGATGGAGTCTTGCTCTGTCACCCAGGCTGGAGTGCAGTGGTGCCATCTTGGCTCACTGCAACCTCTGCCTCCTGGGTTCAGGCCATTCTCCTGCCTCAGCCTCCCGAGTAGCTGGGATTACAGGTGCATGCCACCACACCTAGCTTTTTTTTTTTTTTTTTTTTGAGACAGAGTTTCACTTTTGTTGCCCAGGCTGGAGTGCAATGGCGTGATCTTGTCTCACTGCAACCTCTGCCTCCCGGGTTTAAGTGATTCTCCTGCCTCAGCCTCCCGAGTAGCTGGGATTACAGGCGCCCACCACCACGCCTGGCTAATTTTTGTATTTTTAGTAGAGACAGGGTTTTGCCATGTTGGCCAGGCTGGTCTCGAATTACTGACTTCAGGTTATCTGCCTGCCTCAGCCTCCAAAGTGCTGGGATTACAGGTGTGAGCCATTGCACGCGGCCTGATTTTTGTATTTTTAGTAAAGACAGGGTTTAGCCATGTTGGCCGGGCTGGTCTCAAACTCCTGACCTCAAGTGATCTGCCCACCTTGGCCTCCCAAACTGCTGGGACTATAGGCATGAGCCACCGAGGCGGCCCTAGGCCATCTTAATTACAATAGTTTGAAAATAAATCTTGGCCGGGCGCGGTGGCTCACGCCTGTAATCCCAGCAGTTTGGCAGGCCGAGGTGGGCGGATCACCTGAGGTCAGGAGTTCAAGACCAGCCTGGCCAACATGGTGAAACCCCGTCTCTACTAAAAATACAAAAAATTAGCCGGGTGGGGTGGCGGGCGCCTGTATTCCCCGATACAGGCCTGTAACCTCAGCACTTTGGGAGGCTGAGGCGGGGGGATCACGAGCTCAGGAGATCGAGACCATCTTGGCTAACACGGTAAAACCCCATCTCTACTAAAAATACAAAAAATTAGCCGGGTGGGGTGGCGGGCGCCTGTATTCCCCGATACAGGCCTGTAACCTCAGCACTTTGGGAGGCCGAGGTGGGTGGATCACGAGCTCAGGAGATCGAGACCATCTTGGCTAACACGGTAAAACCCCATCTCTACTAAAAATACAAAAAATTAGCCGGGTGGGGTGGCGGGCGCCTGTATTCCCCGATACAGGCCTGTAACCTCAGCACTTTGGGAGGCTGAGGCGGGGGGATCACGAGCTCAGGAGATCGAGACCATCTTGGCTAACACGGTAAAACCCCATCTCTACTAAAAATACAAAAAATTAGCCGGGTGGGGTGGCGGGCGCCTGTATTCCCCGATACAGGCCTGTAACCTCAGCACTTTGGGAGGCTGAGGCGGGGGGATCACGAGCTCAGGAGATCGAGACCATCTTGGCTAACACGGTAAAACCCCATCTCTACTAAAAATACAAAACATTAGCCGGGTGTGGTGGTGGGCGCCTGTAGTCGCAGCTACTCGGGAGGCTGAGGCAGGAGAATGGCGTGGACCCTGGAGGCGGGGTTTGCACTGAGCCAGATAGCACCACTGCACTCCAGCCTGGGTGATAGAGTGAGACTCCGTCTAAAAAAAAAAAGAAAGAAAGAATAAATAAAGAAAGAAAGAAAAACTGATTAAAATGTGTTAAGAACAATGAGAGGCTGAAACTTGCTCCATAAGTTACTCTCTATCCACACCCCACACTCCCACTAAGCTCTGTCTGAGGGAAGTGCCAGTCTGCACAGGTGTGAGCAAAAACATAGGGCTGCCTCTCCCCTCAACTCCCAATCAGGGGATACGGTGGACAGAGGCCACCTATGGTGGCCAAGAATACTGGAACCCTGATTGTCCTTGCCCCAGCTCACTCACTGGGCAGAGGCTCTGTGCCAAGGAAAGGCAAGCTAAGAAGATCATGGCTACCACCCCTGCCCAACATCCAGAGTAGTGGCTCAGAAATTTTGCCTAGGGGGAGAGGCAGTTCATAAGAATGTGAAGATCTGACAGTGTCTACAAACAAACTGACTTTATTTGAAATAGAGTGGAGGGAAGATCAAGTCTATGGATGCATGCTAAAATAATGGAGATTTTGGTGATAAGCAGATAAGAGAAGGCTGGTACAATTGACCCTTGAACAACATGGATTTGAACTGTACAAGTCCACTTATATGTGGATTTTTTAAATTTTTGAGACGGAGTCTCACTGTGTCGCCCAGGCTAGAGTGCAGTGGCACAATCTTGGCTCACTGCAACCTCCACCTCCCGAGTTCAAGCGATTCTCCTGCCTCAGCCTCCTGAGTAGCTGGGATTACAGGTGTGCACTACCATGCCTGGCTAATTTTTTTTTTGCATTTTTAGTAGAGACAGGGCTTCACCATGTTGGCCATGGTGGTCTCGATGTTCTGACCTCGTGATCTGCCCACCTTGGCCTCCCAAAGTGCTGGGATTACAGGTGTAAACCACTGCACCCAACTATATGTGGATTTTCTTCTGCCTCTGCCACCCTAAGACAGCAAGATCAACCCTTCTTCTTCCTCCTCTTCCTCCTCAGCCTACTCAACGTGAAGATATGAATGAAGACCTTTGTGATGATCCACTTCCACTTGATGAATAGTAAATATATTTTCACTTTCTTATGATACCAGAGGGCTGGAGGAGATCCCCAAATGCTGGTGGGACCTTGACCCCAGCCAGTATCCAGGCTTTTGACATCATTGAATTCAAGGATGAGTTGGAAAATAGTGAAAGTGCGGAGATGTACATGCTCAAGAAAGGGGAAGACAGGTGTACTCATACAGAGTCTTGAGTAACCGAGTTGGGGACTGCTACCTTTATGGATTTCTTTAACCAAGGGGTGCAATATTCATGAATTTTCAAAAAAAGGTGGAGATTTCTCAGAAATGTGATGCTACCCATTTTTACACTAAATATGGGTGTTCTCAAAACTGTTCCAGCACTGGTAGGTGTGTGTTTAGTACGTTAATGAGCATATAATGAGGTCCTAGGTGAAACCTAGGTTGAACCCAGCACGATGTTGGGTCCAGTCTGTCTTAGCCAGCTTGGCCCACACCCTGTTTTTTAGGGTCTTATCAGCCCATAGCTGCTAGTCATCTGAAAATGCTGCCTGGAATTTTTTTTTTTTTTTTTTTTTTTGAGATGGAGTCTCGCTCTGTCGCTCAGGCTGGAGTGCAGTGGTGCAATCTCAGCTCACTGCAACCTCCACTTCCTGGGTTCAAGCAATTCCCTGCCTCAGCCTCCCAAGTAGCTGGGATTACAGGCTCCCACCACTACATCCAGCAATTTTTTTTTTTTTTTTTTTAGTAGAGACGGGGTTTCAACATCTTGGCCAGGCTGGTCTTGAACTCCTGAACCCGTGATCCATCTACCTTGGACTCCCAAAGTGCTGGGATTACAGGTGTGAGCTACCATGCCCAGCCTGCCTGAAATTTTCGTTCTCCTGTGACCACACTGTATTATTCCTGTCTCTTATATTTTTCTTTCTTTTTTTTTTTTGAGAGGGAGTCTCGCTCTGTCACCCAGGCTGGAGTGCAGTGGCCAGATCTCAGCTCACTGCAAGCTCTGCCTCCCGGGTTTACGCCATTCTCCTGCCTCAGCCTCCCGAGTAGCTGGGACTACAGGCGCCTGCCACCTCGCCCAGCTAGTTTTTTTGTATTTTTTTTTTTTTTTAGTAGAGACAGGGTTTCATCGCATTCGCCAGGATGGTCTTGATCTCCTGACCTCGTGATCCACCCATCTCGGCCTCCCAAAGCGCTGGGATTACAGGCTTGAGCCACCGCACCCGGCCACATTTTTCTTTTTTTATTTATACACACATACATACACACACACGCACTTGCACACACACATGCACACACACGCACTTGCACACACACATACACACACACGCACTTGCACACACACGTATATATGTTTCGGTTTGTTTGTTTCAAGAGACAGGGTCTCACTATGTTACCAAAGCTGGTCTCAAACTTCTGGGCTCAAGCAATCCTTCTGCCTTAGCCTCTTGAGTAGCTGGGATTATAAGCACATACTATTGTTCCCAGACCAAACTGAGGGTCGGGCTGCTATTTCTCGTGGCCCAGTAATGAGATGCAGATGAACTGGGGAGGAAGAGTTTTTATTTGTGCAACCTGTTACAGGGAGAAGGCCTGGAAATTATCACCAGACAAACTCAAAATTACAAAGTTTTCCAGAGTTTATATACCTTCTGACTTATATGTCTACGTGTAAGTGTGCATTCATCTAAAGACATACGTGATTAACTTCTTTATGTATATATTTTTGAGACAGAGTTTCACTGTGTCGCCCAGGCTGGAGTGCAGTGGCATGATCTTGGCTCACTGCAACCTTCACCTCCTGGGTTCAAGTGATTCTCCTGCCTCAGCTTCCTGAGTAGCTGGGATTACAGGCATGTGCCACCATGACCGGCTAATTTTTTTTATTTTATTTTTTGTATTTTTAATAGAGACAGGGTTTCGCCATGTTAGTCAGGCTGGTCTCAAACTCCTGACCTCAAATGATTCGTCCATCTCGGCCTCCCAAAGTGCTGAGATTACAGGCATGAGCCACCATGCGGAGCCGGTTAACTTCTTTTAATCTGTAACTAAGGTCTGAGTCCTGAAGACACTCCTCTGGAGCCTAAGTAGATTTACTTAATCTAAATGGGTCCAGGTGCTGGGGCGATTACGCTTATCTTGTTTCCTGCTAAATCACGGAGGTTTGGGGAGTTCCTTCAGACCCCCAGTAAACTTTTTTGTGGAGGCCTGGAGAGTTTCTTCAGATCCACAATAAAATTTATTGAATCCTAAATGGGTCCTGTTAAGAATTCCTTCGTGATTTTGTCATGCTTTAAGACCCAGGAAAGGCCTAGGCAAAACTCTTGGTGGGCTTTTGTTACATTCCAGCCTTTGTATAAAGGCACTGGCTTTTAATATTTAACTTAACCACTCAATCAGTACTGAACCAGTTGTTATGGAGGCCTGCGTTAGTGAGACCCGGCCTGCCACAGTACCACCACGCCCAGCCCTTATGATTTTATCTGTCACACAGGCTGGAGCTTGGTGGCACCAACATATCCTACAGCGGCCTTGAACTCCTGGACTTAAGTGGTCCTCCTGCTTCAGCCTCCAGAGTAGCTGGGACTACAGGCACATGACACCATGCCTGGCAAATTTTTAAATTATTTGTAGAGATGGGGGTCTTGCTATGTTGCCTAGGCTGTTCTCTAACTCCTGAGCTTGACCGATCCTCAAACCTTGACTTCCCAAAGTGTTGGGATTACAGGCATGATTTTCTTAATAGCATTTTCTTTTCTCTAGCTTAATTTTAAGAATATAGCATATATATAAAACATAAAAAATACATGTTAGTCTGCAATGTGATTGGTAAGGCTTCCAGTCAATAGGAAGCTATTAGTAGTTAAGTTTTTGGGGAGTCAAAAAACTTTTTTTTTCTTTCTTTTTTTTTTTTTTTAAATTGAGACAGGGTCTCATTGGGTGCGGCGGCTCACACCTGTAATCCCAGCACTTTGGGAGGCCAAGGCAGGTGGATCACCTGAAGTCAGGAGTTTGAGACCAGCCTGACCAACATGGAGAAACCCAGCCTCTATTAAAAGTACAAAATTAGCCGGGCATGGTGATGCATGCCTGTAATTCCAGCTACTCGGGAGGCTGAGGCAGGAGAATCACTTGAACCCAGGAGGATGAGGTTGCCGTGAGCCGAGATCGTGCCATTGCACTCCAGCCTGGGCAATAAGAGTGAAACTCCATCTCAAAAAAAAAAAAAAAAAGAGAGAGACAAGGACTCACTCTGTCACCCAGGCTGGAGTACAGCGATGCGAACATGGCTCACTGCAGCCTTGACCACCTTGGCTCAAGCAATCTTCCTGCCTCAGCCTCCTGAGTAGTTGGGACCACAGGGGCATGCCACCACGCTGAGCTAATTTTGTATTTTTATGGAGATGGAGTCATGCCTTGTTGCCCAGGCTAGACTCAAACTCCTGAGATCAGGCAATACACTTGCCTCAACCTCCCAAAGTGCTAGGATTATAGGCACAGGCCACTATGCACACCCTTTTTCTTTCTTTCTTTGTTTTCTGTTTGCTTTTTTTTTTTTTTTTTTTTTTTTTGAGAAGAGGTCTCGCTCTGTTGCCCAGGCTGGAGTGCAGTGGTGCAATCTCGGCTCACTACAACCTCCACCTCCCAGGTTCAAGCAGTTCTCCTGCTTCAGCCTCCCGAGTAAGTGGGACTACAGGCACACACCACCATGCCTGGCTAATTTATTTATTTATTTATTTTTATTTTTATTTTTTTTATTTTTATTTATTTATTTTTTTTGAGACGGAGTCTCGCTTTGTCGCCCGGGCTGGAGTGCTGTGGCCGGATCTCAGCTCACTGCAAGCTCCGCCTCCCGGGTTCATGCCATTCTCCTGCCTCAGCCTCCCGAGTAGCTGGGACTACAGGCGCCCGCCACCTCGCCCGGCTAATTTTTTTTTTTTAATATTTTTTAGTAGAGACGGGGTTTCACCGTATTAGCCAGGATGGTCTCAATCTCCTGACCTCGTGATCCGCCCGTCTCGGCCTCCCAAAGTGCTGGGATTACAGGCTTGAGCCACCGTGCCCGGCCAATTTTTTTATTTTTAGTAGAGACGGGGTTTCACTATGTTGGCCAGGCTGGTCTCGAACTCCTGACCTCATGATCCACCCACCTCGGCCTCCCAAAGTGCTGGGATTACAAGCATGAGCCCGGTTCTTTGTTTTTTCATTCTGTTTTGTTTTGTTTTGTTTGCAGGTGGGGAGAGGGAGTCAAAAAGTATACATGGGCTTTGTGAAGAGGGGTCAGTGTCTGTAACGTTAGACACTGGTTCTTCAAGGGTCAACTCTAGTTTCTCTTAAGAGCAACAAGTTAAGCCATAAGCAAGCTAGTTCACCAGAGAGAACCAAGGGGGAAAGATCCTAAGAAGAGCGGTCTTGGGGTCAGAACAAACCTCAAAGATTGGCCTCAGAAACCATCCCTGCCAGAATTTAATTGAATCAGACTATGGAGGAATTTATGCCCCAGGACATTGTCAAAAATAATAGAGCAATCAGCTTGCAATTAGTGGAGCTTAACAGCTGGGTGTGGGGAAAGAGACAAAGAGAGTCCTGCTAAAACCACTATTCTCTTACTGTGACTATAGGTACACTCAAGGCTACATCCTCTGAAGAATGACACCAAAGACTTCACAATATGGGGGAAATAGACTTCACTTAAATAATCTAGCCAAGTCACTAAGCAAACAAGCAAATAACAACAGAAATAAGCCCTACACAGAGGAAAGATAATTAGAGTTGCTAATATAATATTATTATTGTTATTATTTTGAGACAAAGTCTCACTCTGTTACCCAAGCTGGAGTGCAGTGATGTGATCTCAGCTCACTGCAACCTCCGCCTCCCAGGTTTCAGTGATTCTCCTGCCTCAGCCTCCCAAGTAGCTGGGATTACAGGTGCGCACCACCACACCCGGATAATTTTTGTGTTTTTAGTAGAGATGAGGTTTCCCCATGTTGGCCAGGCTGGTCTTTAACTCCTGACCTCAGGTGATCCGTCCACCGTGGCCTCCCAAAGTGCTGGGATTATAGGCGTGAGCCACTGTGCCCAGCCTAATATATTATTTTAAATGTCCAGTTTTTGACCAAAAAAATTATAAGATTTGCAAAGAAAAAAGAAAGCGTGACCCATACATAGGCGCAAAAAAATAGGCAACAAATACTGCCTGTGAGAGAGTCCAGATATTTGATTTAATGGAAAAGATTTCAAAGCACTTATTATAAATATGTTCAAAGAACTAAGGAAACCATGCTTCAAAAAGTAATGAAGACCAGGCATGGTGGCTGATGCCTATATTCCCAGCACTTTGGGAGACCAACACAGGCAGATCACCTGAGGTCAGGAGTTTGAGACCAGCCTGGCCAACATGGCAAAACCCCATCTCTACTAAAATACCAAAATTATCCAGGCGTGGTGGTGCATGCCTGTAATCCCAGCTACTAGAGAGGTTGAGGTGGGAGGATTGCTTGAACTCAGAAGATGGAGGTTGCAGTGAGCTGAGATCGCACCACTGCACTCCAGCCTGGGCGACAGAGTGAGACTCTGTCTCAAAAAAACAAAAAAAAAAAAGAAAAACAAAAAAGCCCAGAAATTCTATGTGTGAACATATTGACTAAATTCAAAAGGGTATTATATGGTTTTTCTGTAAACTGAGCATTGAAATAAAAGCACAACAAGGTACTCTTAGGGCACTAATCTGCTCTTTAACAAAATTTGTAAAAGGTTATAAAAGGTTTTTGCTTTTTTAAATTTCTGAGTCATTTTGGCAAAATAAATAACTTGTGGTAATTTGGAATTCTATTTCATAACATCAAGTGTTTAAACCTCTAACATATTTAACAGGCTTCCCAAAATTAAACTTCAGTTACAAAATTGCCTTTCCTGATGCCTGGCTTTTGAATGCTACAGAGAGCACCTGGAGTATCCAAAAGAGAGGTAAACAGAATTATTTGACATGTTTAGTTACATGAGATTGCCAAAATGGTGTTCAATCTTCTTTAGGTTATATTCTGGTGAATAATACTAATGTATGTTCCAAAATTGTGTGTGATTTCTAAAATTCTAATGTCTAAAGCATATGCTATCAGTCATAATTAAGGTTGTTAAGTTATTGTAAATATAACAGAGATAATCAAGCTTCTTTGTCAATTGTGTTTCTAACTGTAACTACCCTGGACATTTTGTTATTCACAGACAATTGTCTTGTTTTGATCCTCTTCATAAGATGGTTTAAGTTAAGCTATAGGACTCTGCAGCCATAAAAAAGAATGGGTTCATGTCCTTTGCAGGGACATGGATGAAGCTGGAAACCATCATTGTCAACAAACCAACACAGGAACAGAAAACCAAACACCACATGTTCTCACTCATAAGTGAGAGTGGAACAATGAGAACACATGGACACAGGGAGGGGAACATCACACACTAAGTCCTGTCAGGGGGTGGAGGACAAGGGGAGGGAGAGCATTAGGACAAATACCTAATGCATGCAGGGCTTAAAACCTAGATGATGGGCTGGGCACGGTGGCTCATGCCTGTAATCCCAGCATTTTGGGAGGCCGAGACGGGTGGATCACCAAGTCAGGAGATCGAGACCACCCTGGCTAACATGGTGAAACCCCGTCTCTACTAAAAATACAAAAAATTATCAGGGTGTGGTGGCGGGCGCCTGTAGTCCCACCTACTGGGGAGGCTGAGGAAGGAGAATGGCGTGAACCCGGGAGGCAGAGCTTGCAGTGAGCTGAGACCGTGCCAGTGCACTCCAGTCTGGGCCACAAAGCGAGACTCCATCTCAAAAAAAAAAAAAATTGAGTAGGGTATACTCCTGTGAACAAAATTTGGAGCATGTTTGTTTCTCTCTGCCTGGTTCCTCTAGAATTTAGAAACTATCTGTGAGTATTTGTAACCTATGACAATATAGTTGTTTGCATCAGTGCAATAAGAATCCATTTTCTTTTGCAACAGGATGCAATTGGAGAAACTGGTTGTTTTACCAAGGCTTTAACTGGAATGGTATGCTTCCCTTTAAGGGGTCAATCTCAACTTGCTTGAGGCACCGCACCTAGCTGTTCTTTTCTTTTCTTTTTTTTGAGACGGAGTCGTGCTCTGTCACCCAGACTGGAGTGCAGTGGTGCCATCTCGGCTCACTGCAACCTCTGCCTCCCGGGTTCAAGCAATTCTCCTGCTGGGATTACAGGCATGCGCCACTATGCCCAGTTAATTTTTGTATTTTTAGTAGAGACGGGGTTTCTCCATGTTGGCCAGGCTGGTCTTGAATTCCTGACCTCAGGTGATCCACCAGCCTTGGCCTCCCAAAATGCTGGGATTACAGGCGTGAGCCACCACTCCCAGCCAAGGCCTCAGAATTTTTGAGCTGTCCTTAACCCCACCTTATTTTGCCTTGATACAAGTTTTCTAATAACCTGGTTTGTCTCTTCTCGGCTTCAGGCCATCGAACTCCAGATGGTCATGGAACCGGAGCCTCAGATGATGGCGGCTCCTTTTGCTAGGGACCCTCAGATAGGCCTCTGAGGGAGCCATATTCCCCAAACAGCGCCCCCTGTCAGCAGGAAGTAGTTAAGATCTGTTTTGGTCTTTATCCTTGTTCTAACAGCCATCAGATGGACTTCTTTAGAGCGGGGAACAATGATAGATGCAGGAGGCAGATGAGCGGGTGGGTCCCCAGACAATCTCCGACCGGCCTAGGTACTGGAAGAATGTGGTGGAGCCATGGAAGTTCAGGCCGTTTGCATCCGGGAGGAGCCTGGCCTCTTCAGTTCCTGTGCGGTGGCCTGGGATTAAATCTGTAAGGTGGGGGCCTCCTAGCAGGACCACCCTCTTACTTTGCTGAGAGTTTGTCTTTCTTTTTTTTCCTTTTCACCCCATAAACCCTGCTTTACCCACCGTTCAATGTGTCCGTGTGCGCAAATTTTCCTGGTCGTGTGATAAGAACCTGTTTTTTCTGCAGCAATATCACCTAATAGAAGAAAGAATTACAATTAAAGAGAGAGCATAATATTATGCAATCCAAAGAATAGAAATAAAAATAATGAAGAAAAGGCTGGGCGCGGTGGCTCACGCCTGTAATCCCAGCACTTTGTGAAGCCGATGTGGGCGGATCATCTGAGGTCCGGAGTTCGAGACCAGCCTGACCAATATGATGAAATCCCATCTCTACTAAAAATACAAAAAAAAAAAAAAACTGGGCATGGTGGCATGCCCGGTGGCATCTGTAATCCCAGCTACTCAGGAGGTTGAGACAGGAGAATTGCTTGAACCCAGGAGGCAGAGGTTGCAGTGAGCCGAGATGGCGCCACTGAACTCCAGCCTGGGCAACAGAGTGAGACTCTGTCTCAAAAGAAAAAAAAAAGAAAGAAAAATAAACAGAGCCTTAAAGAAACGTGAGACACCATTAAGTACACCACCATACATGTAAGGGAAATACCAGAAACAGAGGAGAGAACGAACAGAATAAAAGTCAAAGAAGTAATTGGCTTGAAACTTCCCTAACTTACTGAAAAACATTAATGTACAAATTCAGAGTTCAACAAATTATGCAGAATAGACACAAAGAGATCCACACTTACACATATTAGTTTAAAAAAATAAATAAATAAATAAATAGGCCGGGCGCGGTGGCTGAAGCCTGTAATCCCAGCACTTTGGGAGGCCGAGACGGGCGGATCACGAGGTCAGAAGATCGAGACCATCCTGGCTAACACGGTGAAACCCCGTCTCTACTAAAAATACAAAAACTAGCCGGGCGAGGTGGCGGGCGCCTGTAGTCCCAGCTACTAGGGAGGCTGAGGCAGGAGAATGGCGTAAACCCAGGAGGCGGAGCTTGCAGTGAGCTGAGATCCGGCCACTGCACTCCAGTCCGGGCGACAGAGCGAGACTTCGCCTCAAAAAAAAATAATAAATAAATAAATAAATAAATAAAACTAGGCTAGCCACAGTGGCTCACTCCTGTAATTCCAGAACTTTGGGAAGGCTGAGGCAGGTGGATCAGCTGAAGTCAGGAGTTCGAGACTAGCCTGGCCAACATGGTGAAACCCCATCTCTGCTAAAAATACAAAAAATTAGCCAGGCGTGGTGGCACATGCCTGTAATCCCAGCTACTCGGGAGGCTGAAACAGGAGAATTGCTTGAACATGGGAGGCCGAGGTTGCAGTGAGCTGAAATCACACCACTACACTCCAGTATGGGTGACAGAGTGAGACTCTCAAAAAAAAAAAAAAAGAGGAAACAACCCAAAGTCCATCAACCCATGAATGAATAAAGAAAATATGGCATATTCATATACAATGGAATACATGACAACAAAAAGTGATGAATTGCTGATATAGGCTACAAAATGTATGAATGTTGAAATTATATAAGTGAAAGAAGCCAATCACAAAATACCACATATTCTACAATTCCATTAATACGAAGTGACCAGAATAAGCAAATATAAAGAGACAGAACATGTTCATGATTGCTTAGTGCAGGGCTTGGGGGCTAAACAAAATGAAGAGTTACTGCTAATGTATATGGCTTTTTTTTTTTTCTTGAGATGGAGTCTTGCTCTATCACCCAGGCTGGAGTACAGTGGTGCCATCTCGGCTCACTGCAACCTCCGCCTCCCGGGTTCAAGCAATTCTCCTACCTCAGCCTCCCAAGTAGCTGGGATTACAAGCGCCCACTGCCCAAGCCCGGCTAATTTTTGTATTTTTAGTAGAGGTGGGGTTTCACCATGTTGGCCGGGCTGATCTCGAATTCCTGACCTCGTGATCCATCCACCTCACCCTCCCAAAGTGCTAGGATTACAGGCATGAGCCACCGTGCCCGGCTTCTTTTTTCTTTTTTTTTTTGAGATGAAGTTTCACTCTTGCTGCCCAGCCTGAAGTGCAGTGACGCGATCTTACCTCACTGCAACCTCCACCTTCCAGTTCAAGGGATTCTCCTGCCTCAGCCTCCTGAATAGCTGGGATTACAGGCGCCTGCCACCACACCCAGCTAATTTTTGTATTTTTAGTAGAGATGGGGTTTCACCATGTTGGCCAGGCTGGTGTCGAACTCTGACCTCGTGATCTGTCTGCCTCAGTCTCCCAAAGTGGTGGGAGGATTACAGGCGTGAGCCACCAAGTCGGGCCAGTATATGGGGTTTCTTTTGGGGTGATTAAGCTGCTCTAAAACTGATGGTGGTGGTCATACAAGTCTGAATATATTAAAAACCATTGAAATCTGCACTTTAAATAGGTGAATTGTATCATGTATTAATTATATCTGAAGAAAGCTGTTATGTAAAGAGAATGAGAGTGCAATAAATGTATCATCAGATAAACAAAAGCTGAAAAAGATTAAGACCAACACAACTCATTACAGGAAATTGTGGGACATGCATCAGACAGAAGACACATGATCCCAGATGAAAGAAAATGTGAGATGCAAGAAGGAATCATGAGAAAAGATACTGAGGCCAGGCAAGGTGGCTCATGCCTATAATCCCAGCACTTTGGGAGGCCGAGGAAGGCACATCACCGGAGGTCGGGAGTTTGAGACCAGCCTGACCAACATGGAGAAACCCCGTCTCTACTAAAAAATACAAAATTAGCCGGGCGTGGAGGCACATGCCTGTAATCCCAGCTACTTGGGAGGCTGAGGCAGGAGAATTGCTTGAACCTGGGAGGCAGAGGTCGCGATGAGCCAAGATCTCGCCACTGCACTCCAGCCTGGGCAACAAGAGTGAAACTCCATCTCAAAAAAAAAAAAGAAAGAAGAAAAAATAGATATTGACAGATATCTAAGGAAATCTAAACAAACTTTAATAGTAAAATATAATGTCTTATTTATGAGAATTGTCATAGTACAAATACTAGACAGTAGTTGCATTTAAAGTGTTCAGAATTGAAGCATTATAAGATCTTAGTATGATTGAGCAAGAGTAACTGTATTTTTTAACTATATTTTATCTTATTTTTATTTATTTATTTGATTTGATTGTGATTGATTAGAGACAGGGTTCACCCTGTCACCCAGGCTGGAGTGCAGTGCCATTATCTTGGCTCATGGCAGCCTCGACCTCCTGGACTCAAGTGATCCTCCTGCCTCAACCTCCTAAAGTGCTGGGATTACAGGCATGAGCCACTGCATCCAGCCTGTATTTCTGACTTTAGACTTTAACTTATACAGCTTAAAATAATTTTGATAAAAATTTTAAAAATAAAACACAAAAAATAAAAAAATAATAATTTGGGTAGTCACACACAAAAAACAGATATAAAGCACAGATTTTAAACATATAGTGAGAAAATAATGAGAAAAAATATTAACCCTCTGGAAGGCAAGAGAGGAAAGGAGGAAAAGTGAGAAAGATAACTATGAAGTAAATAAGAGAGTAGAAACAATATCCAAATGTATTAGTCGTCATACTAAATGCAAGTAGACTAAATTCTCCAATAAAAGGACAAATGGTTGTAAGAAGGTATAAAAAACAAAAGTCCATGATACACTATTTATAAGAGGCTTAAATGTAAGGATACAGAAATATGGAAGAATAATATGCTTGAAAAATACCAACTGAAAGAAAAACTGGTGTAGCTATCTTGGATAAAATTGACCCTAAGTTGGCCAGGTACGGTGGCTCATGCCTATAATCCCAGCACTTTGGGAGGCCGAGGCGGGTGGATCATCTGAAGTCAGGAGTTCGAGACCAGCCTGGCCAACATGGTGAAACCCTGTCTCCACTAAATACACAAAAATTAGCCGGGCATGGTGGCAGGTGCCTGTAATCCCAGTACTTGACAGGCTGAGGCAGGAGAATTGCTTGAACCCGACAGACGGAGGTTGCAGTGAGCTGAGATTGCACCACCACACTCCAGCCTGGGCAACAGAGCGAGACTGTCTCAAAACAAAAACAAACAAACAAAAATTGACCCCTAAGTTAAAAAGTACTTCTTGAGATAAAGAGGATTGCTACAATGACAAAAGATTCAATTCACCAGGAAAGTATTAGTTTTAAGCTGGAATGAACTAAAAACATTAAGCATACAAAGTAAGACAAGTAAGATGAAATTGAACAATTGGCCAGGCCCAGTGGCTCATGCCTATAATCCCAGCACTTTGGGAGGCAGAGGTGGGTTTATCACCCTGAGGTCAGGAGTTCAAGACCAGCCTGGCCAACATGGTAAAACCCCATCTTTACTAAAAATACAAAAAAAATTAGCTCGGTGTGGTGGTGCACACCTGTAATTCCAGCTACTCAGGAGGCTGAGGCAGTAGAAGTTGTAGAATCATGGGAACCCAGGAGGTGAAGGTTGCAGTGAGCTGAGATTGCACCACTGCACTCCAAACCTCGGTGTCAGAATGAGACTGTCTCAAAAAACAGAAAAAACAAAACAAAACATATATATACGTACAAAATAAATCACTCACAGATCAATCAAATCAAAATGGAAATTAGAAAATGATTTGGAACAATGATAATAGAATCATCATTAAAACTTATGGCTTGAGGCTGGGCACAGTGGCTCACGCCTGTAATCCCAGTGCTTTGGGAGGCTAAGGTGGGCGGATCACGAGGTCAGGAAATCGAGACCATCCTGGCTAACAAGGTGAAACCCAGTGTCTACTAAAAAAATTAACTGGGTGTGGTGGCACACGCCTGTAGTCCCAGCTACTTGGGAGGCTGAGGCAGGAGAATCACTTGAACCCGGGAGGGGGAGGTTGCAGTAAGCCAAGATCGCGCCGCCGTACTCCAGCCTGGGCAACAGAGCAAGACTCCATCTCAAAAAAACAAAACAAAACAAAACAAAAAAAGTCGGGTGTGGTGGTGCATGCCTGTAATTCCCAGCTACTTGGGAGGCTGAGACAGGAGAATCGCTTTAACCCAGGAGGCAAAGGTTGAGGTGAGCCGAGATTGTGCCGTTGCACTCCTTGGCGACAGGAGCGAAACTCCACCTCAAAAAAATAATAATAATAATAAAGAAAAACAAAAATGAACAACCTAGCTGGGCGCAGTGACACATGCCTATAATTCCAGCACTTTGGGAGGCCAAGGAGGGAGGATTGCTTGAGTTCAGGAGTTCAAGACCAGCCTGGGCAACATAGTGACACCTTGTCTTTACAAAAAATGAGATCAGCCAGGCATGGTGACTCACACCTGTAGTTCTGCCTACTCAGGAGCCTGAGTGGGAGGATCGCTTGAGCCTGGGAGGTTGAGGCTGCAGTGAGCCGAGATTTCACCACTGCACTCCAGCCTGGGCAACAGAGTGAAAACCTGTCTCAAAAAAATTATATATATATTCTCAGGATGAATGAAAAAATGGAGAGGGAGAGAAAGAGAAAAAACATACATACAGTTGATTCTTTTTTTTTTTTTGAGATGGAGTCTTGCTCTGTTGCCCAGGCTGGAGTGCAGTGGCTGGATCTCAGCTCACTGCAAGCTCCGCCTCCCGGGTTCACGCCATTCTCCTGCCTCAGCCTCCCGAGTAGCTGGGACTACAGGCGCCCGCCACCTCGCCCGGCTAGTTTTTGTATTTTTAGTAGAGACGGGGTTTCACCGTGTTAGCCAGGATGGTCTCGATCTCCTGACCTCGTGATCTGCCCGTCTCGGCCTCCCAAAGTGCTGGGATTACAGGCTTGAGCCACCGCGCCCGGCCATACAGTTGATTCTTATTGTTTGTGGATTTAATATTTGCAAATTCACCTACTTCCTAAAATTTATTTATAACTTTAAAATCAGTATTTGTGGCCATTTGCAGACATGAGCAAACTGGTGAAAAATCTGAGTCATCCAACGCACACATTCACCACTGAGGTTTGACAAGGCAGTGCTCTGCCTTCTAGTTTTCTATTTTCAATCTACTTAATGACATGTTTTTCATAGTTTTAAGGTTTTTGTTGATTTTGCTGATTAAAATGTGCCCCCCAGACCAGGCGCAGTGGCTCACACCTGTAATCCCAGCACTTTGGGAGGCCGAGGTGGGTGGATCACCTGAGGTCAGGAGTTCAAGACCAGCCTGACCAACATGGTGAAACCCCGTCTCTACAAAACAAAAAAACAAAAAAAACAACAAAAAAACAAAATTAGCTGGGTGTGGTGGCGCATGCCTGTAATCCCAGCTAGTCGGGAGGCTGAGGCAGGAGACTTGCTTGAACCCAGGAGGCAGAGGTTGCAGTGAGCCAAGATCGCGCCATCGCACTCCAGCCTGGGCAATAAAAGTGAAACTCCATCTCAAAAAAAAAGAATGAGAGAAAAATTTGCAAAAATGATTAAGAACCTCAAAAATCTGTGGGGGTAAAATCAAAAAGTCTAGTAGGCATGCTACTGAATTCTCAGAAGGAAAGAATAGGACAGAAAAAAAATTTGAAAGAATGTCTAAAAACTTCCCAAATATGCTAGAAGACAATTATACAGAATCAAAAAATCTCAGGGAAACCCAAACAGGATAAATGAGAAAACTATGCCTGGGCACACGGTGATGGTTAATGTTATGCGTCAACTTGACTGAGTTAAGGAACGCCCAGAGAGCTGGAAAAACATTGTTTCTGGGTGTGTCGGGGAGAGTTGTTTCTTGAAGAGATCGGCATTTGAATCGGTAGACTGAGTAAGGTTCTCTTGCACCAGTGTAGTTGTGTATTGTCCAATCAAGTGAGGGCTTGGAAAGAACAAAAAGGTTAAGAGGAAGGGTGAGTCCTCTTCTTGAGTTCAGACATCCAACTTCTCCTGCCTTTGGACCTAGGAGCTCCCGATTCTTGGGTCTTTAGACTCTAGGACTTACACCAGCACCACCACTGCCACTGCCACCACTACCACCACCACCCCACCTCCAGTTCTCAGGCCTTTGGACTCAGACTGAATTACACCACCAGCTTCCTGGTTCTCCAGATTACAGATGGTAGATTGTGAAACTTCTTGGTCCCTGTAATCGTTTGAGCCAATTCCCATGACAAAACCCCTCATTTTTGCTGTGGGGAAGCTCAATAGAAAAAACAAAAACATATGTATATATATAATCACATATAAAAGTAATGTGATTATTTGCACAGAAGAGACGTATCTGTCTCCCCCCGTGGTTCTGCTTCTCTGGAGAACTCCAATACCAAAGCCAAACTGTCAAAAACCAAAGAACCAAAGATAAAAAGAAAATCTTGAAAGCATTTAGAGAAAAATAACAGGAAATAATGATCCCAAAGACTGTGAACTTCTCACTAGAAACTGTGAGGGCCGGAAGATAGGACATCTTAGGGACTTCCCTTTCAGAAGCCCCTCTCCCACAAGGAAGAGAGCTGTTCTCCTTTATCTTTTGCATATTAAACCTCTGCTCCTAAACTTAAAAAAAAATTTTTTTTAAGTGCTAAAAGAAAAAAATAAACCTGTCACACCAGAAGCTTATCTCCAGCGAACATATTCTTTAGGAATGAAGGCAAAATAGACATTTCCAGACAAAAAGAAAACTAAGATCATTTATCACCAGCAATGCTGCTCTATAAGAAATACTGAAAGTTCTTGAGGCAGAAGGGGAATGATGTCACGGGGAAGGCTAAATAGGCCAGGTGCAGTGGCTCACGCCTGTAATCCCAGAACTTTGGGAGGCCGAGGTGGGCGGTTCACCCCAAATCAGGAGTTTGAGACCAGCCTGGCCAACAGGGTGAAATCTCATCTCTATTAAAAATGCAAAAAGTAGCTGGGCATGGTGGTGGGCGCCTGTAATCCCAACTACTTGGGAGGCTGAGGTAGAATTGCTTGAACCTGGGAGGCAGAGGTTGCAGTGTGCCGAGACTGCGCCATTGCACTCCAGCCTGGGCAACAGAGCAAGACTCTGTCTCAAAAATAAATAAAATAAAAATACCTAAAATAAACCAGCAATGACTTGCAGAAAATGTAGAACATTGATACCCACATTAAGGTGCTAATGAAAGGGGAAAAAATGGCCAGCTAAAACAGCGTATTACCCCCAAATCCTTTAACTTCAGCTTCTGTATTACAGCATCTGTATCATCTTTTCATTCTTGGTTTGAGGCCAAAATAAAAGTACATTTTGGTTCATTTGTTAGTGACTCAAGAATTAAGTGTAGGAAAAAATACCAAAAGAAAGTATGCCTCCTAGTGGTGGGATTAAGGGTGATCATTTTTCTCCCTCTGCATTATACCTTTCTATACTTTTCCAAATTATTTATGACAATCAGTAAAACAGGTTGAAAAGCTGTTATAGCTAATATCACCTTAATGCAGGACAAGAGCTGCATCTGTTGTGACTACAACAAACTCAGCATAGAGCAGGGGCTGTGCGCAGGCTCAGTGACTGGAAGGTCCCCTCCCCTTAACAGATAAGCAGCAGCCCAGGCAGAAGGCACGAGGCAGGAGGCAGGGCCTGTGGGTCCCCTGAATCCCAACGAAACACTCCATGGTCATACTTTTGGTCAAAATTAGTAAACTTTATTTAAACTTCAAAAAAATAAAATAACAGACAAAAGGCAGCTTTAGCTTTGTTCTTCTCGAGGATCAGCTGTAACCACTCAGAGCAGGAACTACCCCTACGTTAAAATGCCCTTTACCCGCCCCCACATCAAGTCACTCACAGGCAAGGAAGGATCTTCAATTTGGGGACAGGCAGGGGGTGGGTGGGGTAGGAATGAGAACACCACTGGGCCAGTGGGTTCTGACAGCATGAGTGGAGAACGAGACGAGTCTGCATCAGAAACGGGATCCAGAAGTTCACCAACAGCTCTGCCACAAGGCGTTTATGTACAAGGGAGCTGGGCTGGGGGTGACACCCCACGAGGGAAGCAAGAACTGCACAGCAGCATGGGCAAGTTGCCCTGGACCCTAGCCTGCTGCCGCATCCCACGAGCCTTCAGTTCTCCTCATCACTGTCATCCGGGCTGATGGCCGGGCTGGTGAGGCTGTAGGTGGGGCTGGTGGGCGAGTAACCAGGGGAAGTGGGAGAGTAAGTCGAGCCTTTGGGAGAGGTGGGCGAGTAGGTGGGGCTGGTGGGTGAGTACTTGGGAGAAGTGGGCGAGTAAGTGGGACTAGTAGGTGAGTACTTGGGAGAGGTTGGGGTGTAGACTGGAGAGGTTGGGGAATAAGTAGGGGATGTTGGGGAGTATTTCGGGGTGGTGGGTGAATAGGTGGGACTGGTAGGAGAGTACTTGGGAGAGGTGGGTGAATATTTGGGACTGGTAGGTGAGTACTTGGGGGAGGTTGGGGTATACTCTGGGGAGCTGGGACTGTAGGAAGGACTGGTTGGGGTGTACTTGGGTGAGGTTGGGCTGTAGCTGGGCGAGCTGGGGCTGTAGCTGGGTGAGCTTGGGGTATAGGTTGGAGACTGTGGTGTGTATCGTGGGCTGGAAGGGGAGTAACTTGGTGAGGTCGGGGAATAACTGGGTGATGTTGGAGAGTAGCTTGGAGAGGTTGGGCTGTAGTTAGGGCTGGTAGGCGTGTAGTTGGGACTAGTAGGTGAATAGCTGGGTGATGTTGGGCTGTAGCTGGGTGACGTTGGGGTGTAATTGGGACTGGTTGGAGAATAGTTCGGGCTGGTGGGTGAGTAACTTGGGGAAGTGGGTGAGTAGCTGGGGGAGGTGGGTGAATAGCTTGGAGAGGTTGGTGAGTAGCTGGGGGAAGTGGGAGAATAGCTGGGTGAAGTTGGCGAGTAGCTGGGAGATGTCGGTGAGTAGCTGGGAGACGTCGGCGAGTAGCTGGGAGAGGTGGGCGAGTAGCTAGGGGAAGTGGGCGAGTAGCTGGGAGAGGTGGGCGAGTAGCTGGGAGAGGTGGGTGAGTAGCTGGGAGAGGTGGGTGAGTAGCTGGGAGAGGTGGGCGAGTAGCTGGGAGAGGTCGGTGAGTAGCTGGGTGATGTGGGACTATAGTTGGGACTGGTTGGAGAATATGATGGAGAGGTAGGGGAGTAGGAGGGTGAAGTGGGGGAATAAGAGGGACTCTGGGGTGTGTAGCCCCCAGGAGAGCGGGGCTCATAGGCAGGCGACGTTGGCGAGTAGCTGGGAGACATGGCACCACCTGTGGGGAAACAGCCAACAAAGGAGATGAGCCACGGACAGCTCACCCAGAACCGAGGAGAAAGCAAAGCTGGCCCGACAGATGGCGGCAACTCACCTGGTGAAGGAATGTAAGGGCTGGAGGGACCCGGGGACCCCGGAGAGCCCGGTGTGGGAGACCAGGCAGGGGAGTAACCTGGGCTGAAGCCACTGGCATCTGATGCAGCACTGGGAGAGAAGCCAGCTGCCCCTGGGGTCATTCCACTCCCTACAGAGTGGGAAAAGCAAGTTAAGGCCAGAGTTGAAGATCAAATGCCTCCAATTCTTCCTGCCCACCTTTCACCAGCCCTCTGCGGCCTTCAGGAGTTCCAACAACGGCTGCCGCTCACGATCCCAGCTCACCCACCTCTGAACCACCTGGAGGGCTCTCTTCCTGGATCAGGTTACTCACCAACGCTGGGGGACCAGGCGCCGTAGGCAGGGGTTGCACCCTGGTTCCAAGGCGTCATGGCAGGAGAGATTCCACCCATGGGACTGGGTGCTGAGCCAAAGAACATGCCGGTGGCTGCAAAGAGGCACACAGGAAATCGTGAGGAGCAAGAACAGCAACAACAGACTAGCGACACCCTCCCACCCACAGCCTGCCCCACTGCTTCGCCAACGCAGGCAGGTACCGGGCAGCCAGGGCCTCCTACTCACGTCCAGCAGCCCCCAGGCCGGGGATATTGGTGGGGATCTCCATGCCATACTTGCACTTCTCTGCATCAAGCAGTAGGTCAAAGCAACCAGTGCCGGCTGGAGCCAGCTGGCCCAGCATGATATTCTCAGAGACCCCCTTCATGGGGTCGCTCTCGCCATGTGCAGCTGCTTCCATAAGCACGTCCACCTGAACAGAGCAGACAGGCCCCATGAGACCCCCACCACACACAGCACCTGGCTGTCCCATCACCACAGCCCAGCCGCCCAAAGTGGGTGCCCTTCTTCCCACACTGCTCCCTCCTTCTGCCCTATTCAGAAATTCCACTGTTACCGTTTCCTCAAAGGAACACTTCATGAGTGGTCCTGTGTCCTGGCGGTTGACTCCATGTCGGGTGATGGCCATTAAATGGCCACGACAGGTCATGGTATCACACAAGAGAGCCAAGTGTCGGTAATTGACATAGGAGCCATCAAACGAGATGACGTGGTACAGCTCCCGCTCCAGGGCCTTCCGCACAGCTTCAATGCCCAGCACCTGGCACAGGGGAGGGAAGCAGAGGGGAGGGTCAGGACTGAGCAACTCTGCTCTCTTTCCTGTTTCTGCCACCACCCAGATCCAGGGAGGGGGTCAGCAGCCAGGACATCCCACACTCAGAAATGGATTCAGGCAGAAAAAGTCTGAGCCTGAGGAAATCCTGTGAGTGGACAGCACAGAATGAGAGGCCTGAGAGCCAGAGATCCATGAAAAGCCGCTGGGCAGCATACTAGGGCTCACCGTGAAGATCTCCACGATGTCATTGGACGTGGTGCGCACGGGGTCCACATCCTTCTCACTCAGCACCCGCATCAAGCTCACGCCGTCTGTCTCCAGGATCCACTCCTGCAGGGCCTTAAATTCCCCATCCTCCGTGATGATGATTTTCTTCTTGTTGTCTGTCTGTGGCAAGTGCATGTACACCTGTGGGAAAGACAGCATGCTCAGGGTGGGCAGGGCGGGGAGTTGGGGAGCAGGAGGAGGAAGGCGGTGGCGGAGGGGACAGCTGACCTTGCTGATCTGCTCAATGCCCTGCAGGGTCATATCTGTCAGCATGTTGGACTCAATGCAGCGCAGGAAGACATCATCATCCATCTTATCCACCACCTCTTCCTCCTGCAGCGAGAGTGAGGTCAGCACTCGGCATCCTCTGGTCTCTTCCCCGGCTCTCACCTCCAACTACAGCCTCCTTGAGGGCCTAACAAGTCAGTCACCAAGCTCTGCCCCTCACCGTTCCAGTGAGACAGGTTTTTTTTTTTTTTTTGAGACAGAGTCTCGCTGTTATCAGCCTGGGCTGGAGTGCAATGGCATGATCTCGGCTCACTACAACCTCTACCTCCCAGGTTCCAGCAATTCTCCAGTGAGACTTTTTATCCTGATTTTACAATATTAAAAGCAGCCTAAGGAAAGGCACCCAAATCCCACCAACCTATACAACTTCCACTCTGGTGCAGTCCTGCCTAGCGAGAGGCGGGCTCCATGAAAGTGTCAAGTCCTCCAACCGCTGTACCCAAACACACACCATTCCCTGCTCTAGCACTTAACCGCGTGTTCACCTAGGCTGCCGCTGGCATGACAGTGATCTCTCTTAATGGCCATATACTGTATTCCATCAAGACCTATCAATGCTTCTATAACTGTTTTCTGACAGCAGTTCAGTAGTGAGTGAGTTCTTCCGTTTTTTTTTTTTTTTTTTGAGATGGAGTCTCACTCTTGTTGCCCAGGCTGGAGTGCAATGGTGCCATCTTGCCTCACTGCAACCTCCGCCTCCCAGGTTCAAGCAGTTCTCCTGCCTCAGCCCCCCGAGTAGCTGGGATTACAGGCATGCGTTTCCACACCCGGCTAATTTTGTATTTTCAGTAGAGACAGGGTTTCTCCATGTCCATCAAGCTGGTCTCCAACTCCTGACCTCAGGTAATCTGCCCGCCTCGGCCTCCCAAAGTGCTGGGATTACAAGTCTGAGCCACCACGCCCGGCCTGAGTTCTTCAGTTTTTATTGCTAAAGCACCAGGCACCAACATGTGCTAAACAAGTATCTCAGGAGCCATGCCCAGGAGTGAAGTCACTGATCCAGCCTTTTCATGAGTCTTGTTATGCCTGTCACACAACTTCCCCTAGGACATAGCAATTCCTACTATGCAACCTGCCCCCAAGTCTGGCCCCTGCCTCAGGGCTGGGGTTTGTATTCCCTAAGCAAAGCAAGCTGCAGGAGGCTCGGGGGAGGAAAGCCAGGTGACAGGGCAACAGGGAGGCACTCCTATCTCCTATTTCAACACCATCTGTTTTATCTACTCAGCCGGTGCTGTGGGTTTTGAAAATCGTTGCTCATCACCATTCCCTATCCCGAAATTAGGTGGGTACGATCCATCCCTCAATGTCTATCGTTTGAGACGGAGTTTCACTCTTGTTGCCCACGCTGGAGTGCAATGGCATGATCTTGGCTCACCTCAACCTCCGCCTCCCGGGTTCAAGCCATTCTCCTGCCTCAGTCTCCCGAGTAGCTGGGATTACAGGCACGCACCACCATGGCTAATTTTGTATTTTTAGTAACACGAGATGGGATTTCTCCGTGTCGGTCAGGCTGGTCTTGAACTCCTGACCTCAGGTGATCCGCCCGCCTCAGCCTCCCACAGTACTGGGATTACAGGCCTGGGCCCCGTGCCCAGCCGACCCTCAGTGCTGGGATTACAGGCCCGGGGTCCCGCGCCCAGTCCCACTCAGTGCTGGGATTACAGGCCTGGCCCCTGCACCCGGCCCCCCTCAATGCTGGGATTACAGGCCTGGCCCCCGCGCCCAGCCCCCGTCAGTGCTGACTGCATCTTCTTTTCTTTGGTCCCTAACATGATTCATGAGTTTGTTTTACACACTTGACACATCAACTTCTTCCTGGATCCCTATTACCTCCTGCATCTTGTTCTCATCGCTGTTCATGATGCGAATACGGAGCACCAGCTTCTCTGCGTTGTCATCATTAAAGATGCAATTCAAGTCATCACCAAAACCTGGTGGGGCAAGGAACCATGAGAAAGGCTGCAGCTAACAGGACTGGCCCCAGGCACTGTCCATTCCCAGCTCCCTCTGAGCAAGGCTCTTTTGGCTCCCCACTCCTCCTCACAGAAACTTCCTCTTTTTTTTTTTTTTTTTTTTTGAGGCGGAGTCTCGCTCTGTCGCCCGGACTGGAGTGTAGTGGCCGGATCTCAGCTCACTGCAAGCTCCGCCTCCCGGGTTTACGTCATTCCCCTGCCTCAGCCTCCCGAGTAGCTGGGACTACAGGTGCCCGCTACCTCGCCCGGCTAGTTTTTTTGTATTTTTAGTAGAGACGGGGTTTCACCGTGTTAGCCAGGATGGTCTCGATCTCCTGACCTCGTGATCCGCCCGTCTCGGCCTCCCAAAGTGCTGGGATTACAGGCTTGAGCCACTGCGCCCGGCCTGAAACTTCCTTTTTCATAGAACCCCTCGGAAAGAGGAAGGGGGAACACTGAGAAGAGAAAGGGAGTGCAGAGGGGACCTGGAGAGTTGGAGGATGCCTTGGATGGGTGGAACTGGTACGTGGATGGGGTGAGGGTGGGTAGCTCTAGCTCTTCAGGGGCTCAAGTGCAGTGAACACGACAGGTGGTAGCACAGACAGTGGGGCTCCTGAGCGAGGCCTGCCCTCCTAGGCTTACCAGCATTGATCTTTTCAGCAATCTGCTCCATGGTCAGCTTCCGATCAGTCATGTGCTTCCGATCCAGCTCCACCCGCAAGAGCCAGGGGGAGATTCGGGCCACATCAAAGTCAGGCATTTCATAGTAGACATTCACCCACTCCTGATCCTCTGCCACCACCGTGCTCTGGGGGTTGGGGTCATAGTAGATGGCTGTGTTGGCAGTCACCTTCCTCAACGTTGTATGCTCCAGGCGGCACAGAATGTCCTGGGAACAGACAAAAGTCCAAGTCCATGACACAGGGACCCGGTAGCTCTCAAGGCCTCTTCTAACTCTCCTTACTTATCAAGGGAATCCAAAACCCTTTCTTCAACGGGAAGAGTTCTCCTTTTGTTTTTTTTTTTGAGATGGAGTCTCACTCTTGTCCAGGCTAGAGGGCAGTGGCACAATCTCAGCTCACTGCAACCTCTGCCTCCCAGGTTCAAGCGATCCTCCTGCCTCAGCCCCTACTAGAAGCTGGGATGACAGGCACGTGCCACCATGCCCAGCTAATTTTTGTATTTTTAGTAGAGACGGGGTTTCACCACATTGGCCAGGTTGGTCTTGAACTCCTGACCTCAGGTGATCCACCCGCCTTGGCCTCCCAAAGTGCTGGGATGACAGGCATGAGCCACCGTGCCCAGTTGAGTTGTTCTTTTCTTCCTGCCAAGAAGCCCAGCACCCCTGGATCCCCACCTTGGCTCTCTCAGCATCTCGAGCAGACTGGCCCAACAAGAAGACAGTAAGTGAAGGGGTCTTTGGCTTCTTGGAAATGTTGATGAGCTCCTTAAGTCGGGGCACACCCAGCGTCACATTCTTGGCAGACACACCAGCATAGTGGAAGGTATTCAAGGTCATCTGGGTGGCAGGTTCTCCAAGGGACTGTGCAGCCAGAGCTCCCACCATTTCCCCAGGATGGGCCTAAGGAAAAGAGGAAAAGCTAGCATCAGACAAAGCCAACGCCTCTCTTTCGGTTAATGAGAGCAGGATGTGGATCCGCATCTGGCTTATCACAGTCAGGGATAGAACTGTAACCTTAAAGGACATGGGTAGATGAGTTTGGAAAAGGCAGACAAACTCTAAAAGAAAAAAAAGAAACTCCTATTTGATCACCCCCTTCCTCACACAAGAGGTTCCATTTATAGGATACCATTTGGCACCTGGTATGCAGCACATCCAAAGAAAGCTACTATACCATCTGAGATCCAAATTTCTTTTTTTTTTTTTTTTTCCCTGAGATGGAGTCTCACCCTGTCCCCCAGGCTGGAGTGCAATGGCGCAATCTTGGCTCACTGCAACTTCTGCCTCCCAGGTTCAAGCAATTCTCCTGCCTCAGCCTCCCAAGTAGCTGGGATTACAGGTGTGTGCCACCACACCCAGCTAATATTTTTTTGTATCTTTAGTAGAGACAGGGTTTCACCATGTTGGTCAGGCTGGTCTCAAACTCCCGACCTCAAGTGATCCACCTGCCCGGCCTCCCAAAGTGCTAGGATTACAGGTGTGAGCCTCTGCACCTGGCCAAGATCCAAATTTCTAAACCTATATTAAAATTACTGGGTAAATATTCATTCTATAACAGCTAAATAGGAAGCTCCCCATATGTTTTATGAGATAGTCACATATGAAATTTAACTGTAATCACACAGTATCTTTTTCAGACTTCTTCCACTAAGTAAATATACATTTAAGGTTCATCACTGGTAGAAATAAGATTTCGTTAATGTTGCCCAGGCTGGTCTCCAACTCCTGGGCTCTGGTGAACCTCCTGCCTCGGCCTCCCAAAGTGTTAAGATTATAGTTACGAGCCACCGCATCTGGCTTATCACTGTCTTTCTGTGGCTTGACAGCTCATTACTTTTTTTTTCTTAGAGTCTCACTCTGTTGCCCAGGCTGAAGTACAGTAGCATGATCTCAGCTCACTAATGCAGCCTCAACCTCCTGGCCTCAGGTGATCCTCCCACCTCAGCCTCCCAAGTAGCTCTGATTACAGGTGCACTCCACCACACCTGGCTAAATTTTTTTGTAGAGATGGCGTTTTGCCATGTTGCCCAAGGGTGGTCTTGAACTTTTGGTCTCAAGCAATCTTCCTACCTCAGCCTCCCAAAGAGCTAGGATTATAGACATCAGCCACTGTGCTTGGCTGTTATTTTTTTTTTTTGAGATGGTCTCCCTCTGTTGCCCAGGCTGGAGTACAGTGATGCAATCTCACTCAGCTCACTGCAACCTCTGCTGCCCAGGTTCAAGTGATCCTCCTGCCTTAGCCTCCCAAGTAGCTGGGATAACAAGCGTGTACCACCACACCTGGCTAATTTTCCTATTTTTGGTAGAGATGAGGTTTCACCACGTTGGGCAGGCTGTTCTGGAACTCCTGACCTCAAGTGATCTGCCTGCCTCGGCCTCCCAAAGTGCTGGGATTACAGGCGTGAGCCACCACATCCAGCCTGTTCATTACTTTTTATTGCTGAATGATGTTCCCTTGAATGGATATACGATCTACCACATTTTACTTATACATTCATCAGTGGACACTTAAGTTGTTTTCACTGCTTAACTACAGTAACACTGATATGAACATTTGTGTATAAATGTTTGTGTGGCCATATGCTTTCTGTTCTCTTGAGAGAGAGAGAGAGAATGTGTGTGTGTGTGTATATATATATATATATCTAGGAATGAAACTGCTGGGCCATATGGTAACTCTATGTTTAACTTCCTAAAGCAGTTGTCCCTTTTCTACTAGCAATGTATGAGGGTTCTAATTTTTCCACATCCTTGCCAACACTTGTTATTATCTGTGTGTGGATTACAGTCACCCTAGTGGATGTGAAGCGGCACATCGCTCTGGTTTCATGTGCATTATCCCTGATGGCTAATGATGCTGAAGATCTTTTCAGGCACTTACTGATCATTTACATTAAGTAGTACTCTTCTTCGGGGAAACATGTTTTTAAATTTTATTATTATATTATTATTTTTTTGAGACAGAGTCTTGCTCTGTCGCCCAGGCTGGAGTGCAGTGGCGCGGTCTCGGCTCACTGCAACTTCCGCCTCCTGGGTTCACACCATTCTCCTGCCTCAGCCTCCCGAGTAGCTGGGACTACAGGCACCTGCCACCACGCCCGGCTAATTTTTTGTATTTTTCTTTTAGTAGAGACGGGGTTTCACCATGTTAACCAGGATGGTCTCTTATCTCCTGACCTCGTGGATCCACCCCCTTTGGCCTCCCAAAGCTGGGATTACAGGCGTGAGCCACCGTGCCTGGCCTTTTATTATTATTATTATTATTTTTTGAGACGGAGTCTCGCTCTGTCACCCAAGCTGGAGTGCACTGGCCAGATCTCAGCTCACTGCAAGCTCCGCCTCCCGGGTTCACGCCATTCTCCTGCCTCAGCCTTCTGAGTAGCTGGGACTACAGGCGCCCGCCACCTCGCCCGGCTAGTTTTTTGTATTTTTTAGTAGAGACGGGGTTTCACTGTGTTAGCCAGGATGGTCTCGATCTCCTGACCTTGTGATCCGCCCGCCTCGGCCTCCCAAAGTGCTGGGATTACAGGCTTGAGCGCCCGGCCTATTATTTTTGAGATGAAGTCTCACTCTTTTTTTTTTTTTTTTTTTTTTTTGAGGCGGAGTCTCGCTCTGCCACCCAGGCTGGAGTGCAGTGGCCGGATCTCAGCTCACTGCAAGCTCCGCCTCCCGGGTTCACGCCATTCTCCTGCCTCAGCCTCCCGAGTAGCTGGGACTACAGGCGCCCACCACCTCGCCCGGCTAGTTTTTTGTATTTTTTAGTAGAGACGGGGTTTCACTGTGTTCGCCAGGATGGTCTCGATCTCCTGACCTTGTGATCCGCCCGTCTCGGCCTCCCAAAGTGCTGGGATTACAGGCTTGAGCCACCGCGCCCGGCCGAAGTCTCACTCTTGTTGCCCAGGCTGGAGTGCAATAGCACCATCTTGGCTGACCGCAACCTCCACCTCCCAGGTTCAAGCAATTCTCCTGCCTCAGCCTCCTGAGTAACTCGGATGACAGGCATGCGCCACCATGCCCGGCTAATTTTGTATTTTTAGTAGAGATGGGGTTTCTCCATGTTGGTCAGGCTGGTCTCAAACTCCCGACCTCAGGTGATCCACCCGCCTCAGCCTCCCAAAGTACTGGGATTACAGGCATGAGCCACCACGCCCACCCAGGAAACAAGTATTGAAATCCATTGAGACTTTTTATTGTTGACTTGCTATATAGTCCTTTACATATTATGTATGTATGGCCCTTATCAGATGACTTCCAAGTATTTTCTCCCATTCTCTGTTATCTTTTTACTTTCTTGATAGTGTACTATGAACCATGAAGTTTTCAATTTTGATGAAGTCCAATTCATCTATTTTTTCCTTTGGATGCTTATGCTTTTGGTGTCATACCTAAGAATTCACTGCCTAAGCCACAGTCATGAAGACTTATTCAAGTTTCCTTTTAAGAGTTTTATAGTGTCAGCTCTTGAATTTAGGCATTTTGAGAGAGCTTTTGTACATGGTATGAGGTAGGAATCCAACTTCATTCTTCTGCATGTGGATATCTAGTTGCCCTAGCAGCATTTGCTAAAAAGAGTATTCTTACCCCATTTAATTAAATTGGGACTCTTGCAAAAAATCAAGTGACCATAAATGTGAGGGTTTATTTCTGGACTCTCAATTCTACTCTATCAGTCTTTATATGTATCTTGATGACAGAAGCACGCTGTCTTGCGTACTGTAGCTCTGTTGTAAGTTTTGAAATCAGGGAATGTGAGTTGTCCAACTTTTGTTACTTTTAAATATTGTCTTGGCTATACTATATCCTTTGCATTTCCATATGATTTTTAACATCCAGTTGTAAATGTCTGTGAAAAAAACCAGTTGGAATTTTGATAGGGATTATATTGAATGTATACAGCTCGCTTTGGGAAGTAATGCTATTCAACAATATTAAGTCTTCCAATCCATGAACACGAGAGGTCTTTCATTTAGGGTTTTTTTTTTTTTTTTTTTTTTTTTAAATACAGCCTCACTCTTGTTGCCCAGGCTGGAGTGCAATGGCGCAATCTTGGGTCACTGCAACCTCCACCCCCAGGTTCAGGTGATTCTCCTGTCTCAGCCTCCCGAGCAGCTGGGATTACAGGCATATGCCACCACTCCCAGCTAATTTTGTATTTTTAGTAAAGGTGGGGTTTCTTCCTGTTGGTCAGGCTGTTTCGAATTCCTGACCTCAGGTGATCTGCCCACCTCAGTCTCCCAAAATGCTGGGATTACAGGAGTAGGCCACCGCACCCAGCTTCATTTAGGTCTTTTTAAATTTCTTTTAGCCATGTTCTATGGTGTTCCCTAATACATGTTCAGAGGTACACCTATGACAGTGCTTTACCCTCTTATTATCCTATAAAATCCTTAAAGCCAGTGAAAGCATATTCCAATATCTATAAATCTTTTTTTCTATTTATTCCTTTTTTTTTTTTTTTTGAGATGGATTCTCGCTCTGTTGCCCAGGCTGGAGTGCAAAGACGCAATCTTGGCTCACTGCAACCTCCACCTCCTGGGTTCAAGCGATTCTCCTGCCTCAGCGTCCCGAGTAGCTGGGATTACAGGTGCGTGCCACCACACCTGGCTCATTTTTGTATTTCACCATGTTTGTATTTCACCATTGTCTCACCATGTTGGTTAGGCTGGTCTCGAACTCCTGACCCGCCCACCTCGGCCTCCCAAAGTGCTGGGATTATGGGCGTGAGCCATTACACCCAGCCCTAATTTCCTATCTTTATCTAAATTATCTAATTATCTAATTTATCTAAATTAGACTCTGCACACAGCAAGGAGTGTAGGGAAGAAAAAAAATAAAATTCTATGTCATATCCCAGTCACGCCACTTACTTCCTATATGACCATCATACAATCCAGTCTCTCTCTCCAAGCCTCAGTTTTTTTTTTTTTTTTTTTGACGGAGCCTTGCTCTGTCACCAGCGGAGTGCAGTGGCATGATCTCAGCTCACTGCAACCTCCGCCTCCAAGAGTTCAAGTGATTCTCCTGCCTCAGCCTCCCGAGAGTAGCTGGGACTACAGGCGCACACCACTACACCCAGCTAATTTTTTCTATTTTTAGTAGAGATGGGGTTTCACCATATTGGCCAGGATGGTCTCCATCTCTTGACTTTGCGATCCGCCCACCTCAGCCTCCCAAAGTGCTGGGATTACAGGCGTGAGCCACCGCGTCCAGCCCAAGTCTCAGTTTTTCTCTGCAACGTGGGACTAACAAACCCTCCCCCGCTAGGGGTGTTTTAAAGCCATGATGGTACAAAGGGATAATGGCCCAAACACAGGACTTGGTAAGGTACACAGTAGTCTCTCCATAAATGACAACTATCATTACATGATTGTGGACAAAGTGGGCTCTTCTTGGAAACCACAGAAGTCAACAAGTAAAAGGAGGAAAACAACACTCACAATAGCTTGGTTGAACTTGGACTCAATCTCCCCAAGCAGCCAGTCGAAGGCCTCCCCACTGAGCCGAAACTCCTCCGCCATGCGGCGGGAACACAACGTGGACCGCAGGTGGATGTTGAAGAGCAGCGTGGCATTTTCCTGGGCCTGCCGACTTAGTGGGTCATCCCCATTCACAATCACCAGCTTCTTGCTCAATTCCTTGACTCCTGGGGACCAATTAGAGGCGAGGAGATCATCAGACCAGGGCCCAGCAGTCTCCTATCCCCTAGCCTGGCTGGGAGACCCCTAAGCAGGTACTCACCCTCCACCACTTTGATGGGGTGCAGGTCAGAGGGAAGGCGTGGGTTGATGTGGAAGATTTTCTGAGCGTTCCAGATCATTCGCAGCAGGTTACAGGGGAGGACAACCTGAGGGAGGAGGGAATGGAGGGAGGGTTGTGTCTGGGGACAGCCATCCAGGGAGGCACATCGCTAGTGTTAGCACTTCCCACCCACACGCACCTTGCTATCTCCAGTTGGGAAGATGACCCTGAGCACCTCCCGATCCTCCCGCATCCGCTCAAATTCCCGCTCCAACTCGTTCTGTATGTGTGCGTTGCTCAGCACGTCTTTCACCAGGTCCTCCTGCAGAGTGCGCCGCAGGGCTCTCTCATTGGTATAATCAAAGCGGAACCTGGAAGTGCAAGGGGTAGCCAGTGGGCAGGTAGGCTCTGGGACTTTGGTCCCCACAAAACGCGCTCTAAGGTTCCCAAACGTGCACAGCCGACCAGGTACAGTAGTTTGGAGGTAAGAATCTTGGACAGAGAAAAATTCAGGCCCAAGGACTGCCAGCGGGACCTGAGTACAGGCCCACCCCTCTGCATCTTCTTTATAATATCGGCAGGGACAAAATGGGGACTGATCTTAAATCCACCTCCATCTACCTCCTCCCCTGTGTCACACAGCTGTTTCAGATAGGTGGGAAAAGGACGCTGAAAGGTAAGCTCTAGTGCAAGACACATACCAGGCTATCTCTCTGGAATAGGTATGGGAATCCTACTACTCAGGCCTGAGCCCCAGGGGCGAGAACCACCCGCCTGCCCGCCTCCTCACTTCTTCTCAAAAGCCTTATTGGAAGGTTTCAGCGTAGCCAGGTTCTGGAACTCAACGCTCTCGCCTGCCAGGCCGTCTTCGCCGTAGCGCAGCTGCACCACCTGGTTGATGGAGTTCCGCACAGTTGCATCATACTTCACCATCACTGACTCCATGGACTTGATCAGTCGCCGCTGGATGTATCCTGGAGGGAAGTAATCAGTTGCAGGACCCAAGGCAAAAAGGGGATGACAAAGCCCAAAGACCCAGGCTGGGGCCGTAACCTACCTGATTCTCTAAAGAGTCAGCTAGTACTCCCTTGTTTAAGGCCTTTGAATGAAAACTCAGTGTCTACCACTAGATGGACAAAAAGCCCAGCAGGGACCACCCCCATGGGACAGGCCAGCAGAGCCCCGGAAAGCTCTATCCCTGTACTGCGCAATGCTGAACAGCAATCCAAACAAGGGTGTTTGCCTACTCTTGCGTCTCTACTCTTTCCACAAGGGCCAGAATCATACCCTGGGAATAGGAGCCTGAGCATTTCCACTCCCCACCTATCGGGTTTCTCAGCCTGCAGCAGTCCCTGGTAACAGCCCAAGGAAAACCCCTAAGGAAAGCCTCACCAGTCTCAGCAGTCTTGACAGCCGTGTCAATGAGCCCCTCACGACCCCCCATGGCATGGAAAAAGAACTCGGTGGGTGTGAGGCCGGCTAGGTAGGAGTTCTCCACAAAGCCACGGCTCTCGGGCCCGTAGTCATCCTTGATGAAGTGAGGCAGAGTCCGGTGCTTGAAGCCAAATGGAATCCGCTTGCCCTCCACGTTCTGCTGCCCGACGACAGCAATGACCTGGGAACAGAAAGTTGGGGTGTACTGAATTCCCTCTGCCTTAAGAATAACAGTTCCCAAGATTTCTTCCCAACTCCCGTGATCCTCCTGACTCTAATACATGCAAACACCTTCCTTCCTCCTCCCGAACTTCAGTGTGGCCCCGTACGTGGAAAGACAATGCTCCTCACCTGGGAGATGTTAATCTTGGAACCTTTAGCTCCAGACACGACCATAGACTTGAAGTTGTTGTATTCAGACAGGGATTTCTGAGCAGAGGAGCCAGTCTTGTCTCGGGCATCATTAAGAATGCGGTTCACCTGATTCTCAAAGGTCTGCCGCAGAGTGTTCCCTGGGGTGGGCTCCAGCTCGTTGTTGTGTGCCTTCTCGATGACCTGGAGGCAGAGCTCTTGGTGAGACATCTATCCCTACTCCCCGCCCCTTCCCTCTCACTTTACACTCCCTTTGCTCTTGAGGATGCTAACTTCAAAGTCCCTGGAAACCCCTTATTCCGTCTCTGGTGGCCTTCCCTCTCACCTCTATTACATCCTGCTTAGCCTTCTTAATAGTGTTCTGAATGTCCTGGTAAGTCTTAGAATCAGCAATGGAGTCCCCAATGCCAATGGTATGACCTAGAGACAGGGAAAGGCATCAGCAAACCCCTTTGGACCTCTAAGAAACATGGAATGGAATTATAGCCAACAGTAGAAGCAGGGGACACCAAATCCAAGGAGGAAAGAAAGGGATGGAAGGACAGTAAGAAGTTAAGAGAATTCACAGAAAGGTCCTGGTACTCCATGCTCCATGCTCACCCTCGATGAGGAGCCAGTTGTTAATGACAGTCTGAATGTTGGAGTAGAAGAGGCGAGTGATGTCATGGCCCATCTCCAGGTAGGATATGTGGACCAGGGAGCCAGCTGACGTGCCCAGAGACTTCTTACACAGGATGCCCATGATCAGCTCCCCGTTCTCCACCACCACCTAAGGACAAGGCACCCACTCAGGTCCCCCGCTCTGGTGCTGGCTCCCGTGTCCAGATTCTGTCCTCACACAGCCACAAGCCAGGCCCTACCTTGGTGTCCCCAGGAGAGATGTGCTTGTAAGGGCCACTGTCTTCATCATCGGGATGGGTGCTGTGGGTACGGATACAATTGATGTGACCAGGTATGATGAGGGAGAAGATCTGCTTGCCTGTCCACAGGGGCCGGGGCTTCAGGATGGCCGGCTGTGGCACCTTCCCATCCCACGTTGACAGGAACATCAGGAGGTTCATCACTTCACCCTGTGAGACAAACAGTAACGCAGACAGGAAGTCAGACTGCAGGCTCCACATCTCAGGGATGAGAGAGAAATGTTGGGGAGGTTTTCCTGCCCAAGGGAGAAAGCCAGATTTTGGAGGCAAAAATGACAGAAGTTTTTTCCAAACTTTTATTTTTTTTGAGACAGGGTCTTGCACTCTGTTGCCCAGGCTGGAGGGCAATGGTGCAATCAGGTCTCACTGCAACCTCCGCCTCCTGGGGTCACGCAATTCTCCTGCCACAGCCTCTCGAGTAGCTGGGGTTACAGGCACCTGCCACCAGTCCGGCTAATTTTTGTATTGTTGGTAGAGATGAGGTTTCTCCATGTTGGTCAGGGCTGTCTCCAACTCCTGGCCTCAAATGATGTGCCTGCCTTGGCCTCCCAAAGTGCTAGAATTACAGGTGTGAGTCGCCCAGTTGCAAAAACTTTTAGTTAAAAATTCATTGTAATAGTGAAATTTTTGTTTTTGTTCTTTAACAATAAGCATAAATTTCTTTTAATAATTAGAAAATAAGTGAAAGTTACAATAGAAAAATAAAATTTTAACAAGGTCCTACTTATTTTTCCATTTACCTTTCCTTTACAGACAATACCAGGTATTACATGAAATTTTAAAGAATTAGCCAGGCGCAGTAGCTCATGCCCATAATCCCAGCACTTTGGGAGGCCGAGGCAGGCGGATCACGAGGTCAGGAGATCGAGACCATCCTGGCTAACACGGTGAAACCCCCGTCTCCGCTAAAAAATACAGAAAATTAGCCGGGCGTGGTGGCGGGCACCTGTAGTCCCAGCTACTCGGGAGGCTGAGGCAGGAGAATGGCGGGAACCCAGGAGATGGAGCCTGCAGTGAGCTGAGATCGCGCCACTGCACTCCAGCCTGGGCAACAGAGCAAGACTCTGTCTCAAAAAAAAAAAAAAAAAAAAAAAAAAGAAAAGAAAAAGAAATTTTAAGGAATTAAATGGGGGAATTAATGCCTTACACCTTTTTGGCCTCTGAGTTTTCCTAACCCAGAGGTTCGCCCATCAGAAAAGGCAATCTCACAGACCACTGCTGGGTAAGTCAGAAAAAAAAACACAGCTCTTCCTCCCAGCCTCCACCTTGCATCCAGGAGCCCCACCGCCCACTTGAGCCAGGTTTCCATCTGGACCACACACCCGCTCCAGGAAGACGTCTCTCTTGGTGAATTTGCGCACTGCTGTGAGTGTGTCCTGCACGATACCCATGACAGGCCGGTTGCTCTGGGGGGTGACAATCATGCGAGGAACCATGGCCAGCTCCTGGATCTCTGCCCGCGTCTCCAGAGACTGTGGGAGGTGCAAGTTCATCTCATCCCCATCAAAGTCTGCATTGTACGGAGTTGTCACACTACAGTGAAAGAGAAAAGTCAGGGTTGGGAAGATGTCTGCAGCAAAACCTCGAGGAGCCACCCGGCCTGGCACCCCCCACCGGCCTCCCCCCAGTTCCAACCTGCTTCCCTCAGCCAGAGACTGACCTCAGATTCAAGCGAAAGGTAGACCAGGGGAGGATGCGGACCCGATGCCCCATCATGGACATTTTGTGCAGAGTTGGCTGCCGGTTGAAGATAACAATGTCCCCATCACACATGTGCCGTTCCACCTAGGGAGGTGAGGTAAGGAAAAAGTCTCAGTGAAGGAGGTATCTAAGAATGAAAGGACAATGGACCTAAAATACTTTGCAGGTCAGGCGCGGTGGTTCACGCCTATAATCCAAGCACTCTGGCCCTTGAGGCAGGCACGTCACTTAAAATCAGGAGTTTGAGACCAGCCTGGTCAACATGGTAAAACCCCGTCTCCACTAAAAATACAAAAACTAGCTGGGCGTGGTGGCACGCGCCTGTAATCCCAGCTACTCGGGAGGCTGGGGCAGGAGAATCGCTGGAGCCTGGGAGGTGGAGGTTGTAGTGAGCCAAGATCACAGCACCGCACTCTGCACTCCAACCTGGGTGATAGAGCGAGGCTGTCTTCTTCTTAAATAAATAAAGTCCCTTGCAAACTGAGAGATGACACCATGGTGCTAATTCACTTGAAACACTTAATAACACTCCTCTGGACAAGGCCCCGGGCCAAACACCAGGTTATCAGGGATGAATGATACACAGCATCCACCAATCTCAAGGAACTCAGTCGGGGAAAAAAGACATTTCGAACATAAAGCCTTCTGCACTGTTGCTCCACAGATCCCTCTTCCCTGCCATGTGCACGCTGCCCCTGGGTTTATGCCACCCCCACCCTGAATGCCAGAGGCCAGCAGCTCCCTGTACACCTAGGCAGCAGTAGCCTTTAACAAGACAGTCAGGCTGGGCACGGTGGCTCAAGCCTGTAATCCCAGCACTTTGGGAGGCTGAGACGGGCGGATCACAAGGTCAGGAGATCGAGACCATCCTGGCTAACACGGTGAAACCCCATCTCTATTAAAAAATACAAAAAACTAGCCGGGCGAGGTGATGGGCGCCTGTAGTCCCAGCTACTCCGGAGGCTGAGGCAGGAGAATGGCGTGAACCCGGGAGGCGGAGCTTGCAGTGAGCTGAGATCCAGCCACTGCACTCCAGCCTGGGCGACAGAGCGAGACTCCGTCTCCAAAAACCAAAACCAAAAAAAAAACCAAAAAAAAAAACAAGACAGTCAAGTCTGGATCCCAATGAACAAGACAGACTCAGATGGCCTATCCCAGCCTGCCCCATTTCGAAAAGCTTTCTGTTCAGGTGGCTGAGAGAGGCCCTGGCCTGCTACGTGCCTTATAGCCGGTCTGCAGGTGAAGATCACTAGGCTTGGGGTGGAAACGCAAGTCAATGCGATCGCCATTGTCTCGGATGATGTACTTGGCCCCTGGGTACTGGCTGTTCCCCCTGCGCACTAGTTCTTGAAGTCTAGGAAGGAAAGAGGTGCAATGAACTCAATGCTTCCTAAAAAGCCCCTGCAGCCACCCTCACCCCAGAGCCCTGAGTGAAAGTTAAACTTCAGAACTTCAACTCCTCCTCGTTCCAAGCCCACGCCCGAGGTAGGATGAGCAGACTCTCGAAGCCTTGCCACTGAGGCCATGTCTTCCCTAGCCATTCTGGGAAGGGCTTTCCAACGGAGACACACCTGTCAATGTTGAAAGGGGTGACAATCTCCGCAAAGGTCATGTTGGCGGCAATGGAGCGGGGCACGCCGACCTGGTCAATGGAGAGGTTGGGGTCGGGGGTGATGACAGTGCGGGCCGAGAAGTCCACTCGTTTGCCCATCAGGTTCCCTCGCACACGGCCTTCCTTGCCCTTCAACCGCTGTTTCAGGGACTTGAGGGGACGCCCAGACTTCTGCATGGCCTGTGAGGAAAAAACACAGGGTGGGGGCAACCCAGAAAGTCAGCACTGGGCCCGCTTCCAGAGCTCTGAGGCCTCATGCTAGCCCCCACCCTGGCTCCAACCCACAGAGGGGTGGGGAGCATGCTGACTCACACGGGGCAAGCCAGGCAGCTCATTGTCCACCATGGTGGCCACATGGAACTGGAGGAGCTTCACATCCTCTGCGATGACATGGGCCGCAGCGCCGTTCTGCTCATTGCGCCGTAGCTGATTGTTGATCTTCACGATGTCAGCCAGTTTGTGAGTCAGGTCATCCTGAGGCAGGAAGTCAGAATCATCATGGTCCAGCCACCACTGCCAGCGCTTGGCAGGCATGTGCCAGGCACACAGCACAGCTCTCATCCTCACATGCCCCGGGAGGCAGGACTGCCCACTATCATTTATAGACTCAGAAACACCTTTGTGGCCTTTAACCACGTGAAGGGATTCATTAAAGATCATACAGCTAGTAAGTGGCAGGGGATTTTCAAACCCAGGTCCATCCATCCATCCCCCAGGCACACCCCAGCCCCACCTACAGCGCTTCCTCCCTTTAGACCTCTCACCCTCCAGCTAACAGGTAGAGCCCTGGAGCCACTGACCTGGTTACGGGCAGAGCCCTGCATCACAACAGCAGGCCGCACGGAGAGTGGGGGCACAGGCAGCACTGTGACAATCATCCACTCTGGCCGTGCATAGCGGGGCTCCATGCCCAGCACAAAACACTCCTCATCTGAGATGCGTTTGAAGATCTCATGCACTCGCTCTGGACTCAGCAGGATCTTCTTCTCCTGAGAGTCCTCATTAACGTGCTTCCATTCCGCATACAGCTCTAGGCCAGAACGCCGGATCCTGGGCTGGTACCGCCCACAGCCACCATGGCCCTTCCAAGGAGAGACAGGGACCATCAGAGTCCAGAGCTTGGGTCATTTCCCTCCACACCAGGCCAGCCCCTCCTGTTCCGCCGCATCCTTCCCTTCCAGTTTCCTCCCTCCGGGCCTCGGACCCCTCCTTCCCAAAAGTCTCTGCCAGTCCCAGCCACCTTTTCTTTGGTCAGATCCTCGTCACCCTCAGGTTGTTCCACACCAAACTTGTTATCCATCTCCTCCCCACCCTCGCAGATGTTTTTGCCCTTGCAAAGGTCGTAGACATGTGTGAGCCGCTTCTTGGGCTGTCCCTTGGACTTAGACAGGATGTCCTTGATCTTTGGGTTGTTCTGGGGACAGGGCAGAGCAGGGTCAGTTGAAGCTGTCCCCCCTGCCCCCTACCAAGCAGCCCCCCACCCAGACCAGAGCCTGTTCCCCACTCACAGAGTCCACAAGCAGTTTGGAGCAGAAGAAGCAGACACAGCGCAAAACTTTCATTGTCTTCACCAGGAAGCCCACGTGAAACACAGGCTTGGCCAGTTCAATGTGGCCAAAGTGGCCAGGACACTCTGTCATGTTTCCTGTGGGACACACACCCAGTGCTTTCCTCCCAGCTCCCACTCATCTCAGAGGCCTCCAGGTGTTGACCCTAGTTTTCTTTGAGGACCCAACCCACCTCCCCTCTGGGATCCCACCCAGTCCCCAGCACTTACCTGCACATGTCTGACAGCGGCCAGTCCGCTCAATCACCCCTTGCCTCGGGTCCATCAGCCCCCCAAGCTTGGGGCGGCCTCCCTCAGTCGTCTCTGGGTATTTGATGCCACCCTCCGTCACAGACATTCGCTTCTGCAAACAAAGAAAGGCCAACAATTAACAGCGTTCCTAGTTTCTAGCCTTTGTGGTTGGGGAGCTCTGGACTAAGGTCTGGGAAAACCCTGAACTACTTACAGAAGAACTAAGTTTAGCCTGGAGTGAGGGGAATGGGGGATTGGTGTGTATACACTTCTGAAAAGGCCAAAGTTGAATATTCCAAGTCAGAGGCTTATTCCAGTCACTGAGGCAGGAAAAGCACTCCTACTAGATAATGGTCGACCCAGGGTTCCACACAAATCACCTGCCACTAGGACATGAACCCCAGACTTCAATCTGGGTTGAATTCTAGGTCTCTGACATTCACAGGATTTAGCCACAAAAAGAAATAAAAGTTTTTCAGGGAAAACAAAAAAAAAAAACAATGCTTTATTTGTTCCTCCCAAGTAGAAATCAAGCTCATGAATCTGAGATCCTGGCAGGAGCCTCTCTGTACCTGTATCCTTGCCATGACAGCCCAGGTGTTCTGCACCAACACATGCCCCACCAACTCAAGCCCCTGATAAGAAATGAGGCACTCAGAGATGCAGTCCTGTCTCTTTACCCTCATCTTTGTCATGCCCTCCTTCTCAAGGCCAGACCTGCTTGAACCTTTTCGTGTCCAAATGGAGATTTTATTTGTTTTGAGATGGAGTCTCGCTCTGTCGCCAGGCTGGAGTGCAGTGGCTCAATCTCTGCTCACTGCAACCTCCGACTCCGGGGTTCAAGCAACTCTCCTGCCTCAGCCTCCCAAGTAGCTGGGATTACAGGTGAACGTCACCACATCCAGCCAATTTTCGTATTTTTAGCAGAGATAGGGTTTCACCAGGTTGGTCAGGATGGTCTCTTGACTTTGTGATCCGCCTGCTTCCGCCTCCCAAAGTGCTAGGATTACACACGTGAGCCACCATGCCTGGCCGGAGATTTTATTAAAAGACTGGAGAAACAGGTGCTAGTCTTTTGAAGACAGGTTGGTGGAAATGATTCGAAGCAAAAGTGAATAGCTGGAATCCCAAGAAAGGTAGAGCCAGGACTTGATGGGGACATTTCAGTGGAGGAAACAGAAGAACTCAGAAGCAGATACACTGGGTGTGGCAGCTCACACCCATAATCCCAGCCCTCTGGGAGGCTGAGACGGGTGGATCACCTGAGGTCAGGAGTTCAAGACCAGCCTGGCCAACATAGTGAAACCCCATCTCTACTAAAAATACAAAAAAATTAGCCGGGCGTGGTGGTGGGCACCTGTAATCCCAGCTACTAGGGAGGCTGAGGCAGGAGAATCGCTTGAACCCGGGAAGCAGAGGTTACAGTGAGCCAAGATCACGCCACTGCATTCCAGCCTGGGTGACAGAGCAAGACTCTGTCTCAAACAAACAAACAAAAAAAGGTGTAACGTTATCGCACACTTACACTTAGTAAACTACAGCACAGTATAAACATAACTTATATGCACAGGGCAACCAAAAAACTTCATGTGACTTGCTTCATCGCGGTGGGCTGGACCCAAACTCACAGTATCTCCAACGTATACTTAGATACTCATTCTCAACTCTCTAACTCCAGCCAGGCCTCACTTTTCTTCTGGACTTTGGGTTCACATATTTAACTACCTACTGAACTCCCTGCAAACATTCCACCAAAAAATCAAATTAAACATGTCTAAAAGCAAACTCCCTTTTCCACAAAAGCCTCTCTTTCAGTCTCCACCCCAGATTCAGAAACCTATGCTCACTTTTCCTTACCTTCAAGCATAAAACAGTTCAAAGAACATGGACTTAGCTCTCAGGGACCCTTGGTTTGGAATTCTGACTCTACTACTTATTAACTATGTAACCATTAAGGACTTAATTAGCTAGCTTAAGTCCAGGATGTAATTGGTGCTTTTTGAATGGACATTATTATTATTCAGTCATTCACCAGGTACTGGTCACTTTTACCTCCTTTATTTATTTATTTATTTATTTTTGAGAAGTCTCGCTCTGTCACCCAGGCTGGAGTACAGTGGCGGGATTTTAGCTGGGATTACACACTTAAGCCATCACGCCTGGCCTCCTAAGTGTTTCTTGAATCTTGCCTCTCTTCTCCATCCCCACCACCACTGCCCTAGTTCAGGCCTTTCCTTTGTAGTCTACAACAGAGCGTTCGTATAGGTCACCAGCCTGTCTCTCTCCAGTCCTTCTATACGACAACTGGGGTGCTCATTCTAAAATGAAAATGTGTGCCAAAAATAAATAAAATAAAAATAAATAATAAAATAAAATAAAAATGTAATCATGCATACCCTTTTGTCCTCAGACTGACACCCAAACTCAGCAGGGCAGCTTACCAAAGGATTTTATGACGTTCTCAACCTTCATTTCCCTGATGCTCCACACCTTCCTGTTCACTCCTCAGTACCAATCCCTTGGAGTTCCCTATCACCCAGCACAACCCATGCTGCACTCCTCTGGGTTTTTTGGTTTTTTTTTTGACAGAATCTCGCTCTGTCGCCCAGGCTGGAGTGCAGTGGCACGATTTCGGCTCACTGCAAGCTCCGCCTCCTGGGTTCATGCCATTCTGCTGCCTCAGCCTCTGGAGTAACTGGGACTACAGGCGCCTGCCACCACGCCCAGCTAATTTTTTGTATTTTTTAGTAGAGACAGGGTTTCACCGTGTTAGCCAGGACAGTCTTGATCTCCTGACCTCATGATCCACCCGCCTCGGCCTCCCAAAGTGCTGGGATTACAGGCTTGAGCCACCGCGCCCGGCCTCCTCTGGGGTTTTCATACCCTAGCGCCTCTCTCTGCTTGGAATGCTTTTCCCACTGCAAAACTCCTATTTCAAGACTTGGCTCAGGCACTGCTTCCTCCAGGAAGCCTTTCCACAGCCTCCCCAAAATAGACAGGCACCCCTCCTCTGTGCTTCCACAGCCCCTCTGTCACTGTACATACAACAATGCAATAAAATGACCTATAGGTGTCTGTCTTTCCTATAACTATAAGCACCTCTCCAGCAGGCAGAATCCCTCAACCTGAAACATGGCAGGCTCCTGATAAATGTCTGTTAAATTGACCTGCTGCTTAGGACTCCCCACTGCAGGGAGCTACCCTCAAAAAACCTGGAAAAAGAGAGGTTACCTTCTGACAGTCAAACCAGTAATCCCCTCATATCAGATCTGATTGGCCACTGCTGGGTAGAAACCAAAATGGTCTACAGATGCAAAGCTGAAGAAGTTCTGAACACCTCTCAGCCTCAGACAGGTTCAAAACTCTCATCAACATGACCTGACGAAATCTCAGGGAGACGTCCTCGTGTATGACATTTGCAAAGCTGGAACCTCATCAGCTGCTTTGTGTCTGGTGAGAAACATGAAGGGGATTGCTCACCTTGAATGAGAGACCAAAAGAAAAAAAAAAAAAAAAAAGCAGGTACAAATCTGGCCTCCAGAACAGACACAGCAAAGGGGCCTAAGAGAAATCACACTCAACATTTTCAACCTCTGTCTGCTCAAAGTCTAGGCCGACCAAGCCAACCACCCTTCTAATAACTAATTCTGCTTCCAGGCTTTCTGAGACTGGGTCAGGGGGTGACAGCAGACACGCATATCCTGGTTAACGAGAAGAGCTATCCTTCCACCACCAAGTTCATGAACTCTCATTTATTTATTTATTTATTTTTGAGAGAGGGTCTTGCTCTGTCACCCCGGCTGGAGTGCAGTGGCGCAATCTCGGCTCACTGAAACCTCTGACTCTCAGGTTAAGTGATTCTTGTGCCTCAGCCTCCCAAGTAGCTGGGATTACAGGTGCCCACCACCACGCCTGGCTAATTTTTGTATTTTTAGTAGAGATAGGGTTTCACCATGTTGGCCAGGATAGTCTCAAACTCCTGGCCTCAAGTGATCCACTCACCTTAGCCTCCCAAAGTGCTGGGATTACAGTCGTGAGCCACTGCACCTAGTCTCAAACTGTCATTTTAAATTATATACGAACTGCTTTAGCCCCTTATCCTTCAGCCAACACTGGTTCTCACTGCCTACAGGATAAAGGCTAAACACTTGAGGGGGTGGCCAGTCAGGCTGGGTTCTCTTTGGGTTCTGCCCCTGAGGTCACAGAACAAAAGGGCTGTCATTGAATCTCGGTAAATACTCATTCTCTTTCCTCTGCCTTTAGCAAAGCTAACAAGGTCCTTATTATAACTTGGCTTCAAGTCTCTTTTACAGCTTTACTTGGTACCACATTCTCCTACCCACCTCCCACATTTATGTTCTAAATACAATAGATTTCTCAAAATTCCTTTTGCTTCACACGCCCCCTTGGGAGTAAACTTCCATTTATTCTTTAAGACCCAGTTCAGAGGCCACCTCCTTATGAGTCTTCTCTAACTCTGCCTGGCCTTATGCACACCCCAGCAAGGTTCTCAGCCCAATTTTAATTACTTGGTGACACATCTGTCTCTCCCATTGGACTGTAATCCTTGAGGGCAAGGGTCATGTTTTCTCTTCATATCCTCAGCACCTAGCACAGTAACCAACATACGGTGAGGGCTCAGCAACTATTTGCTGCATACACAGGAAATCCCTCACAAGAAATAATTTGAACACAAGGATCATCTTCTGACTCATCAATGTAGCCCACACTCTACCTAAAAGAATACATTACTGGCCAGGCGCAGTGGCTCAAGCCTATAATCCCAGCACTGTGGGAGGCCAATGCAGGCAGATCACCTGAGGTCAGGAGTTCGAGACCAGCCTGGCCAACATGGTAAAACCCTGTCTCTAATAAAAATACAAACATCAGGCCGGGTCCAGTGGCTCACGCCTGTAATCCCAGCACTTTGGGAGGCCAAGACAGGCGGATCACGAGGTCAGGAGTTCGAGACCAGTCTGGACAACACGGTAAAATTCCATCTCTACTAAAAATACAAAAAAAAAAAAAAAAAACAAAATTAGCTGGGTGTGGTGGCACACTCCTGTAGTCCCTGCTACTCGGGAGGCTGAGGCAGAAGAATCGTTTGAGTCTGGGAGGCAGAGGTTGCAGTGTGCAGAGACTGTGCCACTGTATTCCAGCCTGGGCAACAGAGCTACACTCCATATCAAAAAAAAAAAAAAAAAAGGAAAAAGAATACTGCTTTAAATCCTTACTTAAATAAGTCAGGATATAAATCAGTTATGCATTCCATGGTAGACAGCCGTTTTTATTTATTTTATTTATTATTTTTTTGAGACGGAGTCTGGCTCTGTCGCCCAGGCTGCTCCAGTGGTGCGATCTTGGCTCACTGCAAGCTCCGCCTCCTGGGTTCACGCCTTTCTCCTGCATCAGCCTCCTGAGTAGCTGGGGCTACAGGCGCTCTCCACAGCGCCTGGCTAATTTTTTGTATTTTTAGTAGAGCCGGGGTTTCACCATATCAGCCAGAATGGTCTCTATCTCCTGACATTGTGATCTGCCCGCCTCAGCCTCCCAAAGTGCTGGGATTATAGGCGTGAGCCACCGCGCCTGGCCAGACAGTTGTTTTTAATAAATAGGGGTCAACTACTGTGAATGAAATCCAGCACCGTCTTTTAACAAAATTTTGTGCACAGCTGTACAAAGCTCTAGTACCTCCTTGCAACCTTACCCTCACCTAGCAACATCTAAATCCATCTTCTAATAGCAAGGACAACAGCTCTATCTCAAAGCCAATTCAAAGAGCCCTCTGTACCTCCACATACTCTGACCCCCAAGACTTCTGTAAAACATTTTAGCCTAAAATACCACCTATTTCACAACAGGAGGCCCCTTACTCACCCTCACCCATCCTTCTAAAATGCCACCTGTTTCACAACAGGAGGCCCCTCACTCACCCTCACCCATCCTTCTACCCAAAACTGAACCATCTGTTGGTCCCTCAAAATACAGACATCATATGAACCACAGACATGCAGAGCACTATCAAAGCCCAACAATCCTACACCCCAGAAATGACTCTGGTAGACCTTCGTCAACAGTGTCCCATACTTTTATTTGTCATTATTCAATCTCGGGTCAGTACAACCTCTGCCTACCAGGTTTCAGTGGTTCATATGCCTCAGCCTCCCAAGTAGCTGGGATTACAGGTGCCCGCCACTACACCCAGCGAATTTTTGTTATTTTTAGTAGAGATGGGGTTTCACTATGCTGGACAGGATGGTCTTGAACTCCTGACCCTCAGGGATCTGCCCACCTTGGTCTCCCGAAGATTACAGGTATGAGCCACTGTGCTCAGCTCATTTGTTATCATTATTTTTTAATTGAGATAGGGTCTTGCTCTGTTGCCCGGGCTGGTCTTGAACTCCAGACCTCAAGTGATCCTCCTGCTTCAGGCTCCCAAAGTGCTAGGATTATAGGCACGAGTCACAGCACCCATTTTTTTTCCACGCTTTAAAAAAAATGTAAATATGTTCCCATTTTTACATAAGGCCTTCACTCTGCACACTCTTGAGTAACTTTTTCATTTATCCATAGATTCCCTAACATGATCAGCCCACAGTGCCCTTCCATTTCAGTAACTCTCACAGCACTCACTAGGTCAAACGAGAGCCACGGCCAAGTGTGGTGGCTCACGCCTGTAATCCCAGCACTTTGGGAGGCCAAGGTGGGCAGTTCACTTGAGGTCAGAAGTTTGAGACTGGTGTGGCCAATGTGGCAAAACCCTATCTCTACCAAAAATACAAAAATTGCCGGGTGCCTGTGATCCCAGCTGCTTGAGAGGCTAAGGCAGGAGAATAGCTTGAATCCAGAAGGCAGAGGTTATAGTGAGCTGAGATCTCACCTCTGCACTCCAGCCTAGGCAACAGAGCAAGACTCCGTCTCAAAGAAAAGACAGCTACTTATTAAGCACCTAGGCACAAACAACTTAAGCATTTATGTCCTAGAAACTTAATTAGCCACAAAAAATTAGCCAGGCGTGGTGACAGGCGCCTATAGTCCCAACTACTCAGGAGGCTGAAGCAGGAGAATGGCATGAAACCAGGAGGCGGAGCTTGCAGTGAGCCGAGATCATGCCACTGCCTGGGCGAGAGAGCCAGACTCCATCTCAAAAACAAACAAACAAACAAAAAAAGAAACTAGCCACTTCAAAAAATACACATAAGTTGAAAATACCATTTTAATATATTAAAACAATGTAACATTTTTCTTTCTTTCCCAAATAACCATCTCACTCACTTATGGCGACTGTTAGGCAGTGCACCTCTCAAACCTTGGAATCGGACTAAACAGCACCACCTTTATTTCTTCTACAAACTGATTTTTGCCTGTACTTAGCAGCTGCTAAAAACTCAGCTTCACAAAAATATGACATCATAGAAAGGGATTTGGCACCATCTAATGTTGAAATGGAACTACCAGGAACTAGGAGTTCCAGGGTATCTGACAAATGTACCTGTGCTTCTCTTGGAAATTTAAAATACTTCACTGTACCCACTGTGAACATGTGCCACAGTGTCTCAGGGCATCAGCACGGTGTGGGACCCTATTGGGAAGTTCTTCTCTTACATGGTAATAATACATCCTAAGTTATTCACCAAGATTCCTATTAGTAGGGCCGGGCGCGGTGGCTCAAGCCTGTAATCCCAGCACTTTGGGAGGCCGAGACAGGCGGATCACGAGGTCAGGAGATCGAGACCATCCTGGCTAACACGGTGAAACCCCATCTCTACTAAAAAATGCAAAAAACTAGCAGGGCGAGGTGGCGGGCGCCTGTAGTCCCAGCTACTCGAGAGGCTGAGGCAGGAGAATGGCGTAAACCCGGGAAGCGGAGCTTGCAGTGAGCTAAGATCCGGCCACTGCACTCCAGCCTGGGCGACAGAGCGAGACTCCGTATCAAAAAAAAAAAAAGGCCGGGCGCGGTGGCTCAAGCCTGTAATCCCAGCACTTTGGGAGGCCGAGACGGGTGGATCACGAGGTCAGGAGATCGAGACCATCCTGGCTAACACAGTGAAACCCCGTCTCTACTAAAAATACAAAAACTAGCCGGGCGAGGTGGCGGGCGCCTGTAGTCCCAGCTACTCGGGAGGCTGAGGCAGGAGAATGGCGTAAACCCGGGAGGCGGAGCTTGCAGTGAGCTGAGATCCGGCCACTGCACTCCAGTCCGGGCGACAGAGCGAGACTCCGTCTCAAAAAAAAAAAAAAAAAAAAAAAAAAAAAGATTCCTATTAGTAAATACTGATTTATAATTGTCACTTTCAAACAATGTTGCAGTAAAATTCCTTCTACGTTATCTATGCATATTTGTCCCATTATTTCATTCACTTGTTTATTCAACTCATTTTTATTACATGTCTATGTGCCAGGCACTACTTGAGATACTGACGGAACATGAATAACACAGACAAAGTCCCTCATGAAATCCATTCTCTAGCAAGGAAGCAAAAAACAGAAAAACGAATCCTTTCTGAAGTGACAGGCTGTGAAGGAAAATATAGCAGAGAATGATCAGAGAAAGCAAGGGCAGGGCAGGGGATGCTATTTAAACAGAGTGGTCAGGGAAGCGCTCCTAAAGATATGACATCAGCCAGGCACAGTGGCTCATTCCTGGAATCCCAGCACTTTGGGAGGCCAAGCAGGGGGATCACTTGAGCCCAGTTCACCAGCCTAGCTAACACAGTGAGAACCCATCTCTACAACAAATTTAAAAATTAGACAGGCATGGGGGTACAAGCCTATAGTCCCAGCTACTGAGATGGGGCTTGGGGGTCTGAGGTGGGAGCATCTTTTTTTTTGAGACCAAGTCTCACCCTGTCGCCCAGGCTGGAGTGCAATGGCACGGCCTCGGCTCACTGCAACCTCCGCCTCCCAGGTTAAAGCGATTCTCCTGCCTCAGCCTCCTGAGTAGCTGGGATTACAGGGGTGTGCCAACACACCCAGCTAATTTTTGTATTTTTAGTAAAGACAGAGTTTCACTATTTTGGCCAGGCTGGTCTCAAACTCCTGACCTCGTGATCTGCCCACCTCGGCCTCCCAAAGTGCTGGGGTTACAGACGTGAGCCACTGTACCTGGCCTGGGAGCATCTATTGAGCCCAAGACCAAGAGGCTGCAGTGAGCTGTGATCGAGCCACTGCACTGCAGCCTGGGGGACAGAGGGAGACCCTGTGTCAAAAAAAAAAAAAAATTCCATTTCAACAGAGAACAGACATAAAGGAACAGGCATGCAGAGCAGTGGTCTGAGCAAGGAGGTTCCAAGCAGGAGGAATAGTGAATAATAAAGTCCTTGAGGTGGGAATAAGCTTGCAGTGTTAGAGGAGCAAGCAGTCAGCGTGGTTCAAGAAAAGCAAAGAGGAGACTAGTAATGAGATGGAGAGGCAAGCAGGAGCCAGATAAAACAGCACTTTATAGGTCAGAATAAGGAGTCCTGAAACCTCTGGAGAAGATTCCATGCAGGGAAGGGAAGGGAAGGGATGAAGAGCTCTCTCTAGCCTGCTCTAGCTGTTCTTGGAAACTGCAGGAAGACCAGCTAGGGCTACTATAGCACTCCACAGGAAAGACGACAGTAGGGTGGAACATGGTGGGACACAGTGGTGGAGATGGTCCTAAATGGCTGGATTCCAGGCATATTTTGAAAAGTAGAACTGACACTCTGGCAGATGGACTAAGTGGAGATTGTGAGAAAGAGAATCAAAGATGGCTTTTAGGTTTTTGGCCTGAGCAAATGGATGGAGAAACATTTACTAAACTATGCAAAACTGGGAAAGGGAGAATTAATCTTTTTTAACCTAAGGATGAATTTTTATAAGTGGTAATGCTTGATCAAACGATTCATATATTAAAAGGTTGATGAGGCCAGGCGCGGTGGCTCAAGCCTGTAATCCCAGCACTTTGGGAGGCCGAGACGGGCGGATCACGAGGTCAGGAGATCGAGACCAGCCTGGCTAACACAGTGAAACCCCGTCTCTACTAAAAATACAAAAACTAGCCGGGCGAGGTGGCGGGCGCCTGTAGTCCCAGCTACTTGAGAGGCTGAGGCAGGAGAATGGCGTAAACCCGGGAGGCGGAGCTTGCAGTGAGCTAAGATCCGGCCACTGCACTCCAGCCTGGGCGACAGAGCGAGACTCCGTATCAAAAAAAAAAAAGGCCGGGCGCGGTGGCTCAAGCCTGTAATCCCAGCACTTTGGGAGGCCGAGACGGGCGGATCACGAGGTCAGGAGATCGAGACCATCCTGGCTAACACAGTGAAACCCCGTCTCTACTAAAAATACAAAAACTAGCCGGGCGAGGTGGCGGGCGCCTGTAGTCCCAGCTACTCGGGAGGCTGAGGCAGGAGAATGGCGTAAACCCGGGAGGCGGAGCTTGCAGTGAGCTGAGATCCGGCCACTGCACTCCAGCCTGGGTGGCAGGGGGAGACTCCGTCTCAAAAAAAAAAAAAAAAAAAAAAAAAGTTGATGAAATTGTCAGACCAGAGGCTGGGCATGTTGGCTTAAGCCTGTAATCCCAGCACTTTGGGAGGCCAAGGTGGGCGGGTCCCCTGAGGTCAGGAGTTCAAGACCAGCCTGGGTAACATGATTTCCCATTCCAGAGTTACCGACGTTAAAGGCGATCAGACGAATCCTAGGGAGTCTTTACAAGTTTGGTTAAGAAGCCAAACCCCGGATAGCTACTAAATACAAAATACAAAATACAAAAATACAAAAACACAAAATACAAAAAATAGACGTCGTGGCACACACCTGTAATCCCAGCTAATAGGGAGGCTGAGGCAGGAGACTCTCTTGAACCCAGGAGGTGGAGGTTGCAGTGAGCCAAGATTGTGTCACTGCACTCCAGCCTGGGTGACAAGAGTGAGATTCCGTCTCAGGAAAAAAAAAAAAAGATTGTCAGACCATCCTCCAAAAAGGTTTTACCAATCTATCTTTCTACCAACAATGTATAAGCATGTCTATTTCCCAATATTTTTGCAGCAGGGAAAAAAAGTTGGATAAGAGAAATTATTTTAATCTGGATTTTTTTTATTAGAAAGCCAACTCTTTGTTGGCCATTTGCACTACTTCTCTGAACTGCCTATTCATCTCCTTTACCCCTTTTTCTAGTAGACAGGTACTTTCCTTACTGATTTGTAAGTGTTCTTGTACATCGATAAATTTAACCTTGTCTGCATAACTGCAAGTATTGTTTCCTGATCTGTTTTTCAGCTTTGCCACAGTGCCTCTATAAACAGAAGTGGCTCTTATTTTTACGTAGTGAAATCTGCCTTGGTCTTCCTTATATATAACGTTTAGCTCATTTTAGGCATTCCATAAAACTTACCTATAATTAACTACTATTAAGGGCTTCTGTCTCTGGTATGAGCCCTGCAAAAGCCTTCTATTTTTTTCTAGTATTTTATGGGTTTTTTTAGATTTAAGTCTTAACTTCATCTGGAACTGATTCTGTGGTATGGTGTGAGGTCAGGACGTTCTGACGCCTGACATAGCTGAATTCTCTTCCAGCAAAATGGTCTCCATCCACAAACAGCCACTTAACTCCATTCTTCCCAGCCAGTGGGCTCCCTCTACTTAGCTCCACAAGGGAAGAAGTCCAAATCACCAATAGCTCTCCCCTAGGACTGCCCTCCTCTCTCTGGTCTCTCCACCTCCTGTATCAGTTCTTCATAGAGCAACTACAACAGTATTTTTTCCAATGCGAGTTTGCTGTCACTCTCCTGTTTATAACTGTCCAAGGACTAGCTACTGAAAATAGAATTAAGTCCTGACTCCTTAACATAATATACAATATCCCATGCTTCTCCAGACAATTTCTGTAACACTCTTCTTCTCTCATCCACTAAACCTCAGCCACACCGGCCGCCTTTCATCCTCTAGGACAAGCCCAAGTTCATTTCTCCCTCAGGCCCTTTGCACTTGCTATTTCCTGTGCCGGAAAAGCTCTCGCCATAGAAAAACTACGGCTTCGATGACTGGCTGCCTCTCATCATTCGGGTGCAATCTTCTCAGACAGGCCTTCCCAGACCCTGACACCATCCCATCTGAAGTAGCCCCACCTAGGCTGGGCGAGGTGGTTCACGCCTGTAATCCCAGCACTTTAAGAGGCCGAGGCGGGTGGTTCACCTGAAGTCAGGAGTTCAGCCACTGCACTCCGGCCTGGGAAACAAGAGTGAAACTCCGTCTCAAAAAGACAAAAAACCAAAAACAAAAAACAAAAAAAGGGGGGGGGGGGATCACCTGAGGGCAGGCGTTCGAAACCCCTCCTCTACTAAAAATACAACAATTAACGGGGCATGGTGGCGCATGCCTGTAATCCCAGCTAGTCAGGAGGCTGAGGCAGGAGAATCGCTTGAACCCGGGAGGCGGAGGTTGCAGTGAGCCGAGATTGTGCCATTGCACTCCAGCCTGGGCGACAGAGCAAGACCCAGTCTCAAAGAAATAAAACAATATAAAAATAAAAAAATAAAGTAGCCCCAGCTCAGTGACTCTCCATGGCATTACCCCGTTTCACTCTATTCGAGACAATTGCCATTAACTGAATTATCTTGTTCATTTATTGTATTCGTGTTTACTGCCTGCCCTTTCCCACAGACAGTGCTCTTTAAGGTCCTGGTCTGTCGTGTTCACCTCTGTAACCCCAGAGTCTCTTCTGTCCACAACAGAACAGGCACTCAATATTTGTATTACAGAAGAGGAGGAAGCTATCCAGGGTTTGGCTTCTTAACCAAACTTGTAAAGACTCCCTAGGATTCGTCTGATCGCCTTTAACGTCGGTAACTCTGGAGTGGGAAATCAGTCACCCTTCTCTCTCTCCTTACCCTCCAGCCAGGCCCCCTGTCTCGGACAAAGCGCTAAGTTTGCTCAACTCTGCAAAATATAACTCTGGGAGGCCCGAGACTGGCGCCTGCACAGCCTTGGCGCGCTGAGCCATGCTCCTGGCCCGTCACCCACAGGCAGCGAGAAAGCGCCAAGTTTCCGCAGCCCCCGTTCGGCCCCGCCCGCCAGGGAAGGAGGGAGGAAGGGGAGGGCAGAGCCGCTTACCAGTTCATCCGGACTCAAGACTCCGAACTGGACTCTCTTGATGGTGCGCAGCGGGCATGCGCTGTCCCCCGAAGGGGGGCCACCCCCGTGCATGGCGGAGGCAGGCGCGCTGCGCAGGCGCAAACCTCACTACAAAAAGCCTGCGCCGCCTCCGCCTAGGTGCTCAGACCTCGTCAGGGCGGCCACCGGGAAGGACCTCCCCGAGTTGGGAGGAAAAAGCCGGAGGAGGGGAAGGTGGGGGAGGGAAGGAGGCGGGGAAATAAGGAGCGAAAGGAGCCCTTCTTTCCCTTACCGGAAATTGTTCAGCTCCCAAAAAGGAAAAAAAAAAAGAAGGGGGAAAGGAAAAGGTTTTTGGGGGAGGAAGAAGAAAAAGGGTAACGAATAAATAAGTAACCGGGCTCCTGAACGGCAGAGGTTACGGCAGTTTGTCTCTCCCCCTTCCGGGAGCCGCCTTCTTCTCCAACCGTCCCGGCCGCGCTCTCGGCGCTTCTGAGCAGCGAACTCGCCGAACGACGCCTCTTATAGATTCGCCCTCCCGTCCCCGCCCCTTCCTTTCCCGCCCTCCCTTGCGCTACGGGGTCGCCTGCGCAGGCCCGCACGGGGTGCGAGCCAGAGTCGTGGGTCCTCCCCCTGCTCGCTGGTTGGGAGACGTTTTGAAGTGACTGGGAGAGAGGAATTTTTTTCTGTAATCCCACCGCCTCTCCTCGCTGCCCCCTTCTGCACTGAGATTTAAGGTTTGAAGACTCGAGGGTAAAATTGGGCCGCTTTCATTCTAGTTTGGACAACGGTTTCATCTTCAGCAAAAGCCTCTCATTCGTAGCACCCCCCCAGCTGGAAAATGGTCTGCTCTGCGAATCGGTAATGGAGGCGGGGCAGGGCGGGTCCTCCCGAGTGAGCTCCCGGGGGAGGGCGGTTTCTCATGAATATGCAGTTCTCTTGCTGAATATGCATGACAAGCCAAGATGGCGGGACCAGTGGCTTGTCCGGAAGTAGCCGATGTTGGTCAAACGGCCCCCAGAGACGGGTGGGCATCTCCTGGCCTCTAATGCCGCGCCGTACCGAGCCATGGTCCTAGATCCATGGCCTGAGCCGCTCGAAGAGACTTCAGCTCCGAGGCCTGCTCTGGAAGGAGCCTGGCCACTGTCCGGGAGAGATCACGGGACCGCGACAATCCGAGAAAAGCAGATTAGCCATGGGGCGGGCCACGAAAGTCCTGGGGGATTTGGGGTCAAGGCATCTGAACATTAGGAAATCCTTCACTTTGTAGAATATTTCAGGAATAAAATGGGGGGGCGGGGATCCCAAGGGATTCTCCAATGAGAACGGTCTTAGGACTTCCACTCTCCCTCCAAAGCAGAGACGACACCACTGCACAGCCACATTCAGAGTAATCCTTGTTTGATGTCAATGTCACGTCACCACCCCAAGGAGGGGGCACAAGCACGAGAAAAGGAAACCTTAGCCGTGAGGGGAGGGGTGGGGAGGCACGCTCCCCTCCCCCAGCGCAGCTGCTGGCTCTGTCTTTGCGGGAACACTCCAGCCCCAATGCTCTTCTCTTTGCTGCTGAGTGAAGTCCTCCCCGTGGCCCACGGCCTGCCTGCCTCTGCCCCTTGGATCTGCTCCTCAGACTTTACCCCTTAGTTATGCCCTGATTCCCAGGACCCAGCTTGGACTCCACATCCCTTGGTCCCAGGCTGGCTCCAGGTCTTGTAGGTAGTCACTCTCCACCAAGTCCCCAAGTCACTCTTGACTCTGAGAGGTATCCCTCTCCCACACCAGTTCTTTTCCAGTCACTTGTCCTCCCATGTTCGTCTTCAGTCTTTGCCTCTTTTTACCCCTGCCCCTCCCAACCCCCAGGCTCCCAAGTTCTATGTCACTCCTCCACCTTCCCTTCCCTCTCACAGCTGAGGTTCCGGGCTGTGATGATGGCAATGCTGCCCAGCACAACCCCTGCCCCCATGATGTCAGAAGGTGCCACAGTCTCATGGAGCATATAATACTGCAGTATAAGGGCCACCACCACCTCAGAATTCAGGACAGCGCACACCAGGGCAGGGTGGGCCTTGGTGACCGCATAGCTCACACATGTGAAGGAGACCAAGGCGAGGATCCCCACTGCCCCCACACAACTCCAACTCAGGAGGTCACTGGGCAGCACGGGGGTCTGCAGCACAAAGAGGCCTGGCACAGAGCCCAGCAGCCCCACCAAGCCAAATAGGAAGGCCACTGTTGGGAGGCAGGAGGGAAAGTGCAGAGAACAATAGACCCGAAGCCCCAGGGACAGCATCAGGCCTCCCAGGAAAGCCAGCACATAACCTACGGCGGTGTAGAGACCTGTGGTCCCCTCCTGCAGTGTCTGTAGTCCAGGTCCTACAATGATTATTAATCCTAGGATGCTGCCCAACAGTCCACACCAGTCGTAGCCACTGAGACCCTGGCTCTCAAGGCAGAGGGCGAGGAGGGCAGAGCAGACGGTGGAAGAACCTTTGCGAACAGTGGCAGCGTTGCCAGTGGGCACCATCTGAAACGCAGTGTAGGCACATCCAATGCTGAAGACGTTGAGCACGGCATGGAGGCAGGCCCGGCCTCGGATGTCAGGAGGTCCCAGAAGTGGGTCGCCACGCAGTTTAAGTAGCAGGGCAATAGGGAGGTGGAAGAGACATCGATAGACGAGCAGCTCCAGCGAGGGCAGGTTTGAAGCCTGGTAAGCCATACGAGAAAGGGGGCCCACAAAGCCAGCAGGCAGGCCCCCACCCAGCAGGGCCACCAGCAGACCCTTGGTGGCATCAGAGGGCTGGCAGCGCTGGTGTGAGGGGAGGCTGGGTGGAGTGGAGGGCGGCGATGGCTGCGTGAAGTCGGGCAGGTTGAAGTAGGGGTGACTGCCAGCCTGTTAGGGAGAAAGGAGCTCAGGGTAGACAGCAGCCACAGCCCGGGTGACCTGGGGCAGGGCAGATGCGAGGATGGGGTCTGGGAGGAACTCTTGGGAGTTAGAAAGGGCCTAAAAGATGAGTGAGATGGTATAATGTGGGCCTGCAGCAGGAAGCAAGGAATGAGCAGTCCTGGAGTATCATTTCCTTAGGTAAGTTGTTCCTGGGAGGAGAAAAAGGAACCAGGATGCCCTCTTGGATTGAGGAAGGGGAGGAAGCCTCAGATGCGATGCATCTGTGTGATGCCACAAGTTCCAGAGACACCTGGGTACACTATTATGAATTCTATTTGTGGGTATCTCTGAGACAGCTAAGTTTTAGGAAAGGAGGGGAAATGGAGCAACCAGGAGCTATAGGGAGGGAGTATTGGGCCCCTGGCCCCCATACTCACCATCTTTCCTTGGACTTTCTCCTCTCTCCTCCTGGCTCAGGGAGCCTGGGCCCCTCAGAGCTCCAGCCATTGTGACCTGGTTGGAGTGGGGGTGGGGTTCTTCCCTGGAACCCTCCTGAGGTGGTAGTGCGCCTATTTTCCCACTGAGTCTAACTCTGCTTCTTTTCTTTTTTTGTTTGAAATGAAGTTTCCACTCTTGTTGCCCAGGCTGGAGTGCAATGGTGTGATCTCATCTCACTGCAACCTCCACCTCTCAGATTCAAGCGATTCTCCTGCCTCAGCCTCCCAAGTAGCTGGGATTACAAGCGTGCGCCACCACACCTGGCTAATTTTTCTTTTTTTTTTTTTTGAGATGGAGTTTCGCTCTTGTTGCCCAGGCTGGGGTGCAGTGGTGCGATCTTGGCTCACCACAACCTCCGCCTCCCAGGTTCAAGCAATTCTACCTCATCCTCCCAAGTAGTTGGGATTACAGGCATGCACCACCACACCCGGCTAATTTTTTATTTTTAGTAGAGATGGTGTTTCTCCATGTTGGCCAGGCTGGTCTTGAACTCCTGACCTCAGGTGATCCGCCCACCTGGGCCTCTCAAAGTGCTGGGATTACAGGCGTGAGCCACTGCGCCCAGCTAATTTTGTTTTTTGTTGTTTGTTTTTTTTTTGATAGGGATGGGGTTTCACCATGTTGGTCAAGCTGTTCAGGAACTCCTGACCTCAAGTGAGCCACCCCGCCTCAGCCTCCCAAAGTGATGGGATTACAGGCATGAGCCACCCTGCCCAGCCCAGGCTGGAGTGCAATGGCACCATCTCGCCATCTCGGCTCACTGCAAGCTCTGCCTCCTGCCTCAGCCTCCCAAGTAGCTGGGATTACAGGCGCCTGCCACCACGCCCGGCTAATTTTTTTGTATTTTTAGTACAGACGGGTTTCACCGTGTTAGTCAGGATGGTCTCGATTTCCTGACCTAGTGATCTGCCCGCCTCTGCCTCCCAAAGTGCTGGGATTACAGGCGTGAGCCACCGCACCCGGCCTCAGAGAGGTTTTAAGGCAAGGAGCTCTGAAGCCTGGCTCCTCCATCTCCTTAGTTTTTAATTTTCCAGAACCAGGGAGGAGTTCTTGGGATTGTCCCTGTGGAGTTTCAGGAATGTGTTTTTTTCTGTGTGTGCTTCCACCTGGTGTTTTGTTGATGCTGTCCCCAGAGGCGGACACCAAGGCTTCTGCATTTATGTTCAAGGATACAGATGTGGATCTATCTGCTGGTGGGGACAAAGTACCCAGCCAGCTTCGTGTGTTCATTTGCGCTGGTGGTCGTTAATGTGTGCCCCGTGTGCATGGCCAGGGCCTTCCTTTTCCGCGGCCTGCTGAGCGTTCCTGCGCATTCCTGGAGAGGGTGTGTGTGTGTTTGTGTCCAGGGCTGGCCCTCTTTGAGTGTGCTGACCCTGAGTCTGTGGGTCCCACTGGGCCTGATTATGAGTCTGCCATGTCATGTCTGCACCCTGAGAGCCTGTGTGTTAAATGCTTTCAGGCAGTGTGCACCGCTGAGTGAAGGGCGTGCAGGGGGAAGGGCGGAGGGGAGCCCTTTCCCTGGGGGTCGGTGGTGTTGCGTCCCTGCCGGGGTGCTGCAATCCGGCCCGCGCCCGGCTCGGTGTCCACCCGCCCGGTGGCCCAGCGCGGCGCGGTGTCCTGCCGCGGGGATCAGTCCCGGGGAAGGCCGTCGGGCGCTCGGAGCTTTGTGTCGGTGTCGGCTGCGCTGCGCCGGCCTCCTCTCGGCGGCGACGGCGGCGGCGCTGGGGGGGGACTGTTTCCGGGGGTGGGGGTGGGGGTAGGACCGGGGCGGGGGGAGCCGATGATGTCAGCGGCGGCGGCGGCGGCGGCGGCAGCGGGGCCGGGCCGGGGCCAGGCACTGGGGGGGCCGGGGCCGGAGCCGGAGCCGGAGCCGGAGCTGGAGGCGGGCGAAACCGGAGCGGCCGGGGGCGGCCACGGTGATGAGCCGGGCCTGGCGGACGCGGCGCCATCACAGTCAGGTGGGCCCCGGGGCGAACTGGGCAGGGCCAGGGCGGACCGGAGCCAACTGCCGGGCCCCCTCTCCGCTGCCCGGCGCCGCGGAGCCCCGGCCGCGCCCCGCGCCCAGACCGCTCTCCTTTGGGGTTGACCTGGGGGCGCAGGGGTCGGGGGCTGAGCCTGGCCCCGCCCCCGGGCGCACACGACGCTGGGGGGCGACTAAGGGGGCCCTGGTATGGCGTCCGAGCGAGCGGCGGCCGGGGAAAGCGATCGTCTGGGGCCGTGGAAGGGGCGGCGCTCACTCCCCCTTTGAAGGGTTAATTCTGCAGCCTAATGTCCCCCTCCCCCCGTGGGGCAGGTTGGGGGTGGGGTGGGGCGGGTGTGAGCCCGGGCAAGCGCTGCAAGCTGCTGGGAGGGCGATGGCGTAGGAGCCAGGCAGAGAGGGGGAGGGGTGGGCCGCCGAGCGCCCCAGAGTTGGGGTGTGCGGGGTGCGCAGGGCGAGCTGGGGCCCCGGAACCGCCGCGCCGTCGGGGCAGGGTTGTGGCTGTGAGTCTTGGAGATCGTGTGTCTCCTGCTGTGTGGTGGGGCAAGGTAAACCTCTCCTGGGCACCACCGTTTGCTGGCAGCCAGGGGTCTGGGTAGGGCCCTCCCTGGGCCATGGAGGTAGAAAGCCAGAAGGGGTGTCCAGTGTTGTGGGGCAGAGTTACAAGACGAGCCCTGTGGCTTTGGGTGACAGATGGGCATTCTGAGCAGGGCACAGCATGCTGGGTGCAGAGTTTGTTCGATGTGGGGCTGTGTGTTTTCTACAGCATGTGTTTTCTCGCATGTACGTCTTGTGCTGCACCTATGACCTGTTTATGAACTGTTTTCTGCAGAGCTGGCATGCTGTATGTGTTGCGGAGGGTGCCAGGATGCAGTGTATGTGCCCTTTTGGAGGGGGCGGTTGTGGGCCTTTTAGTCAGAAGGCGTCACGTCTGGGTCCCATTTCTGTTGCTCTGCTGAGGTGTGGTCCAGTGGTAAAGAGGGCGATGGATGGGTTTGCGTGTCCGTGATGAGCGTGTTGCATGGGGGCTGCGCGTCTAGAACTCAGATCCGGAAGATCTGGAGTGAGGAACCCCAGGGTGTGTCTCGGGCCTGTGGGTCAGCTGGCACTGGTGTGAGGGGTTCGGGGTGGAATGCGCCACTTGTGTTTGTGGGATCATGGGCAGCCAAGCAAGGGGAAGGTTGTGCGTTTGCAACATTCTCCACAGGATTCTTTTGTGACGTTGTTTGTAGGAGCCTGTCGGGGCTGCTGGGCTGGGAGGCAAGCTGGTCAGAAAACACATGTGGGGAGGGAGGTGGCGTGACAAGGGTAGTGTGGGCCTCAGACCCAAGAGGCCAGCCGCAAGCAGGCTGTGTATGCGTGCCTGCCGTCTGTGTGCTTAAGTGGTGGTGGGGCTGTGGAGGGGATTTGGTATGAGGAAGGCGGGAGATAAATGCAGGGTAGCGCATGGCGGCCGGCGGGAGGCATGGGTGTTGTCAGGCGGCCCAGCTAATCTTTGCAGGGTCTGTGTGTTTGCCCCTCATCAGCCTGCCCAGCATATCAGGGTCACCCGGAGGAGAGGCTGGGCGGCCACAAGGGAAGTAAGCTTAGACAGAGCGGCTCCTTGGCCATGTTTATGTAAAGGCTGGGTGTGACTCTTGTCACTAAAATGGAAAAAAGAAACGTGAAGTTTTCAGCCTCCTCCTGCTTCACCCTCTCCCTCTCTCTGCCCCCCTTGTGGGTATCTCTGACGCACACTGGGCCCCACTCCTGCGACAGTGGAAGGGCCTCGGAACGGAATTCGCTCACTAGGCAGATTCCTCAGAACAGGTTTTCCTCACCTTTGGGGCCTGGGCCCCTCTACGGGTGTGTGTGCAAGTGCATTCCAAGCCTGCACACCACTGTCTACTGTGCCTGGCCCCACTGGAAGGATGTGTGTAGGTAGGGGAAGGGAGGGTGCTGCGGACAGGCCCTCCGGCATGGGGGGCTGGGAGGGGTGGCCGCCTGGGGGAGCCTGCACAACAGGTGCACAGTGACAGCCTGGTGAAGAGAAAGGAGCCATGACCCAGGGCTGAGGAGCTCTGGCGTCTTTACCATTCCCTCACTGGCACTTGATCTGAAGGAAGCTCAGTTCTTCATCTGCGGAATGGGGCTGATTGCCTGCCCTGCATATCTTCCGAAAGCACGTGGGAGACGGACCCGAAAGTGGCTGCAGTCTGGGGGCTGTGCCTGTGCCAGCCCCTGTCAGCCCTCCGTCAGGACTGGGAATTCCCTTCTCGGGGCTTGGCTGATAATAATGGCAGCACACACTTGCTTAGTACTGACCGTGCACCAGCCACTGTCTTCAGGGCGCTTATGTGTGGCCACTCAGTCCTCCGACCAACACCGTGAAGTAGGCCCTGTAATTACCTCCCTTTTTCAAGTGAGGCAGCTGAGGGCCAGAGAAGTTAAGTAATTTGTCCAAAGTCACTTAGCTAGTGAGAGGTGAAGCTGTATTTGAACCTGAGCAATCAGGTTGCAGATCTTGTGCTCTTAACTACTGTACTCTGCTACCTTCTGGAACATTCAGTGGGTGGTCCTTTCTGTGCAATTGCCTCCAACACTCTTCTCCCCAGCTCCTGCAGAATTTAGCATCTGTGCAGCAGTCCATTTCAGAAGACCCAGATGCTCAGGGAGCCCCCGCTGAGAACATGAGAACCTGAGTCTCTGCTGCTGTATAAGGTGGATGGTGGCCATAGGGGCACAAAAGGTTGATGAGTCAGAGGAAGGAGAGATTGTCCTCATCCTGTCGGTCAGGGAGGGCCAAGAAGGAGGTGGCTTTGGAGTTAGATCTTAATGTTTTGGAGGGATTTTGGCAAGCTTGGGGAAAGAGCATTTCTGGCAGGACAAGCCAGCACAGGCAAAGGCGTGCAGGTGTGGGTCATGCAGAAGCTGGAGGGCACACTGGGTGTCTGGGGTTTCATTCATTTGTTTAGAGATGGGGTCTCACTATGTTGCCCAGGCTGGACTCAAACTCCTGGGCTCAAGCAGTCCTCTAGCCTCAGCCTGCTGAGTAGCTGGGACTATGGGTACGTGCCACCACGCCCGGCTCACACTGATTACTGTGTGTTTGAAGAGGATAACAAGGCAAGATTAAAAAGGAAGATTGGAGCTAGACTAGAGCCCTTGACTGCCTGGTAGAAGAATTTGAATTTTATTCTAGAGTCAGTGAGGACCAGTGGAGGTTTTGAGCCCAGGAGTGATATTCCTGAACTGTGGTTAGGGATGTTGACCCTCACTGGGAGGCGGGCTGGGTGGAGGAAGGTAAGCCTGGAGGCCAGGGGATAGCTAGGAGGCTATAGCCTTGGACCATGTGAGTGTTAACAAGGACCTGAGCTGTCGAAGGGAAGATTTCCAGAGCCATTCCCAAGCTCGGCCGCGGTTTCAGCCACACTTGATGACTGCTGGATGTGGGAGCGAGGGAAAGGGTGGAGTCAGACATGACACATTTAGCACTTAGCACGTGAGACCTTGTGCAGTGGTTTATGTAACCAGCTGGCGGGCCATAGGCCCCTTCAGGGCCAGGTCTAGCAGTATGGCAGAGGGAAAGACTGAACATCTGGGGTCAGCCGGGCCTGGATTCGAATCTTGACTGCTATTTACAAGCCATGCGATCTCGAGCAAGGTATATCCCTCTCTGAGCCTTGGTTTCCTCTTCTGTAAAATTAGAATAATATGACCGGGCGCGGTGGCACATGCCTGTAATCCCAGCACTTTGGGAAGCCAAGGCAGGGGGATCACCTGAGGTCAAGAGTTCAAGACCAGCCTGGCCAACATGGAGAAACCCTGTCTCTACTAAAAATACAAAAACTAGCTGGGCATGGAATCCCCGCTACTCTGGAGGCTGAGGTGGAGAATTGCTTAAACCCGGGAGACGGAGGTTGCAGTGAGCCGAGATCATGCCACTGCACTCCAACCTGGGCAACAGGATAATATAAATACCTACTGTGGGTGGCTGTACTGAGAATATCATTAAATGAGTCAGTGTGTGTGAGGTCCCAAGAAGAGTATGGGGCAAATTGTGAGGACTTCAGAGTGGTCAACTTATTTATGGTTTTTTAAAATTTTTTTTGTTTTGTTTTTGAGACGAAATTTTGCTCTTGTTGCCCAGGCTGGAGTGTAATGGCATGATCTCGGCTCACTGCACCCTCCACCTTCCAGGTTCAGGTGATTCTCCTGCTTCAGCCTCCCAGGTAGCTGGGATTACAGGCGCCCACCACCACGCCTAGCTAATTTTTTATTTTCGGTAGAGACCAAGTTTCACCATGTTGGCCAGGCTGGTCTCACCATGTTGGCCAGACAGGTGGTCAGTCTCTGACCTCAGGTGATCCACCTGCCTTGGCCTCCCAAAGTGCTGGGATTACAGGCGTGACCTGACCATGCCCGGCCTATATTTTTTTTTTTTTTTTTTTTTGAGGCAGAGTCTCACTCTGTCACCCAGGCTGGAATGCAGTGGCGCAATCTCTGGCTCACTGCAACCACCACCTCCCCAGTTCAAGCAATTCTCCTGCCTCAGCCACCTGAGTAGCTGGGATTACAGGCGTGCACCACCACACCCCGCTAATTTTTGTATTTTTAGTACAAACGGCGTTTCATCATGTTGGCCAGGCTGGTCTGGAACTCCTGACCTCAAGTGATCTGCCCGCTTCAGCCTCCCAAAGTACTGGGATTACAGGCATGCGCCACTGTGCCTGGCCCAGAAGTGGTCAAGTTATAATTGTCATCCCTATCTCTGGGCCAACTTAGTCCGTCATGGTTAATGGCTTCCTTCCTGGAGGATGGACTTTGAGGACAGGTTCATTCATTTACCTGTTTTTTTGTTTTGTTTTTAACCACCCATTATGTGCTAGGCCCTATTCTAAGGACTTGAGATACTGTAGTGAACAAAGCAGACAAAATTCCCTACCCTTGGCTGGGTGCTGTGGCTCACACCTGTAATTCCAACACTTTGGGTGTCCAAGGTGGTGAATTGCTTGATTCCAGGAGTTCAAGACCAACCTAGGCAACATGGTGAAACACTATCTCTACTAAAAATACAAAAAATTTGCTGGGCGGTGGCACATGCCCGTAGTCCCAGCTACTTGAGAGGCTGAAATGAGAGAATCACCTGAGCCTGGGGGAGGTGGAGGCTGCAGGGAGCTGTGGTAACACCACTGCACTCCAGCCTGGGTAACAAAGCAAGACCTCATGTCAAAAAAAAAGAAAAAGGGCTGACCACGGTGACTCACGCCTGTAATTCCAGCACTTTGGGAGGCTGAGGCAGGTGGATCACCTGAGGTCAGGAGTTCGAGACCAGCCTGGCTAACATGGTGAAACCCTGTCTCTACTACAAATACAAAAATTAGCCGGGTGTGGTAGCAGATGCCTAGATTCCAGGTTTTTGGGAAGCTGAGGTAGGACAATTGCTTGAACCCAGGAGGCGGAGGTTGCAGTGAGCCGAGAGAATTCACACCACTGCACTCCAGCTTGGGCAACAGATAGAGACACCATCTCAAAAACAAAACAAAACCCCAAAAAATCCTACCTTTTACCCCTTGGAGCTTACATTCCAGAGATAAATAAGAAATAGGAGCTGGGCGCAGTGGCTCTTCACTATAATCCCAGCACTTTGGGAGGCTGAGCTGGGCGGATTGCTTGAGCCCAGGAATTCAAGACCAGCCCTGGGGAACATGGTGAAACCTCATCTCTACAAAAAATACAAAAAGTAGCTGGGCATGGTGGCAGGTACCTGTAGTCCCAGCTACTCAGAAGGCTGAGAGGTAAAGGATCACTGGAGCCCAGGAGGTCAAGGCTGCAGTGAGCCTCAATCCCCCCACTGTACTCCAGCCTGGGCAACAGAGCAAGATCCAGTCTCAAAAAAAGATAAACAGTTGGCCGGGCTCTGTAATCCCAGGACTTTGGGAGGCCGAGGCAGACAGATCATCTGAGGTCAGGAGTTCGAGACCAGTCAGGCCAACATGGTGAAACCCCATCTCTACTAAAAATACAAAAATTAGCCAGGCCTGGCTGGGTATGGTGGCTCACGCCTGTAATCCCAGCCCTTTGGGAGGCCGAAGCGGGAGGATCATGAGGTCAGGAGTTCGAGACCATCCTGGCTAACATAGTGAAACCCTGTCTCTACTAAAAATACAAAAAAAAAAATTAGCTGGGAGTGGTCCCACTCCCAGGTAAAATTAGCTGGGCGCCTGTAGTCCCAGTTACTCGGGTGGCTGAAGCAGAATGGCGTGAACCCAGGAGGCGGAGCTTGCAGTGAGCTGAGATCATGCCACTGCACTCCGGCCTGGGTGACAGAGCAAAACTCCGTCTCAAAAAAAAAAAAAAATGTGGTGGCGGGCGCCTGTAGTCCCAGTGACTTGAGAGGTTGAAGCAGGAGAATCCCTTGAACCCAGGAAGCGGAGGTTGCAGTGAGCCGAGATCGTGCCACTGCACTCCAGCCTGGGCAACAGAGCTAGACTGTGTCCCTGCTGAAAAAAAAAAAGGGAGAGAAGCAGCTGGGCCAGTTTCAGTGGCTCACGCATGTCATCCCAGCACTTTGGGAGGCTGAGGCAGAAGGATCACTTGAGCCCAGGAGTTCAAGAAAAGCCTGGCCAACATAGGGAGATCCAGTCTGTACTAAAAATAAAAAATAAATTAACTGGGCATTGTGGTGTGCACCTGTGGTGCCAGCTACTAGGGACACTGAGGTGGGAGGTCACGAGAGCCTGGGAGGTTGAGGCTGCAATGAACCGTGATTGTGCCACTGTGCTCCAGCGTGGGCAACGGAGTGAGACCTCGTCTCAAAAAAAAAAAAAAGAATGGCCAGGTGCAGTGGCTCATGCCTATAATCCTAGCACTTGGAGAGGCAGAAGAGGTGGGCATATCACTTGAGGTCAGGAGTTCAAAACCAGCCTGACCAACATGGTGAAATCCCACCTTTACTAAAAATACGAAAAAATTAGCCAGGCTGGGCGCAGTGGCTCACGCCTATAATCCCAGAACTTTGGGAGGCCAAGGCGGGTGGATCACGAGGTCAGGAGTTCAAGACCAGCCTGGCCAAGATGGTGAAACCCCATCTCTACTAAAAATACAAAAATTAGCCGGGTATGGTGGCGGGTCTGTAATCCCAGCTACTCAGGAGGCTGAGGCAAAGAATTGGTTGAACTGGGGAGGCAGAGGCTGCAGTGAGCGGAGATTGTGCCGCTGCACTCCAGCCTGGGCGACAGAGTGAGACTGTGTCTCTAAAAAAAAGAAAAAATTAACCAGGTGTGGTGTTGGGCGCCTGTAATCCCAGCTACTCGGGAGGCTGAGGCGGGAGAATTGCTGGAACCTGGGAGGAGGAGGTTGCAGTGAGCCCAGATCACACCACTGCACTCCAGCCTGGGTGACAGAACTGGACTCTGTCTCAAAAAAAAAGTGTTACTAAGTGCTAAGGAGTAAAATAAAGTAGGGTAGGGAGATAGGAAGTTTTAGGAGGTGGGGAGTGGCCAGGGAAGGCCTCAGGGGAAGGTGGCTTCTAAGTCAAGGCTTAAAGGAAGTTGGGCTTCACTGCTTGAGGTTATCTGGAGGAAAGAACATTCCAGCCAGAGGGAACCACAAGACGCAGGGCGTGTCTGGTGTCCATGCTCAGATCCCCACCTCAGTGGCACCTCTGAAGTCACACAGGCATTGAAGAGTAGAAATGGTAAGAACAAACAAAAAACTTGAAAACCACAGAGCCACCAAACCTACCATGAAGCCCAATTTATGCCTTTTTTTCTTCACCACTTCTCCCCACCATTTTCCAGGACTGAGTTCTACGAACTAGATATTGCCACTTGTTGGCTCGCTTAATCTTTATGACAACCCCACAAGGTAGGAACTATTAATCGTCCCCACCATACGGACAAGGAAACAGATACAGAGAGGTTAAGTAACCTGCCTGAGGTCACATATCTAGTCTTTTCCACTTCCTATAAGGCCTTGCAGGGCAGTAGCCAGTCACAGGGCAGTTGAACTCAAGCTGCGTCCAAACGCTGGGTTGGCTAGCAATAAAATCTGAGGCAGATAACCCCATCACTACTTTCCCTCTACCTCAAAGGGAGGAGTTTAGAGTATTTGATTTCTCTAAGCCTGTTGCCTCACTGTGGCCATTTTGAGTGTTGAAATGAGATGACACAGATAATATGCTTAGCATTATACTTTGCACATGGTAAGTATTTCAAGCCTGGGCAACACGGCAAGACCCCATCTCTACAAAAGTAAATAAATAAATTAGCCACGCATTATGTCGTATGCCTATGGTCCCAGATACTCAGGAGGCTGAGGCAGGAGGATCATTTGATTCCAGGAGGTTGAGGCTGCAGTGAGCCATGTTCACACCACTGCACTCCAGCTTGGGCAACAGAATGAGACCCTGTCTCAAAAAAAAAAAAAATTCACAAATGGCAGCTACAGAGACCATGATGACGATGATTGTGTGTGACCCCTAAGGGCCAGTCCAGCATTGGGTGTCTCTGGTTCTTAGAAGCCCTGACAGGTCTTGTCCGAGTACTGTGGCAGTCAGCACACAGTCACACATGCATAGGCTCCAAGCCCACTAATACGGTTGTGCAGGTTGGCAGGCCCAGCCAATGGGGTGAATGAGGACTGGAGGCAAACCTTGACTTTGCTCACCTACACAGGGCTGCTGCCTCCTGGAGGAAAGAACCTTGCTTCTAATTTTCGGAAAGGCACCCAGGTAGGCTATTTGAGCCCTGGTGGGTGCCATAAACACGTCCTTCATTAATGTGTGGTGAAGTCGTGAAGTCATCAGGAACATAGGCTTTGGAGCCAAACTTCCTGGGATCAGATCCCAGCCCTGCTACTAGCTGCTTCTATGTCCTTGGGCCAGCTACCTAACATCTATAAGCCATAATCTGACATTTATTTTATTTATATATTTATTTTGAGACGAAGTTTCATTCTTGTTGCCCAAGCTGGAGTGCAATGGCACGATCTCAGCTCACTGCAACCTTCGCTTCCTGGGTTTGAGTGATTCTCCTGCCTCAGCCTCCTGAGTAGCTGCGATTACAGGTGCCTGCCTCCATGCCCTACTAATTTTTTATATTTTAAGTAGAGACGGGATTTCACCATGTTGACCAGGCTGGTCTCGAGCTTCTGAACTTCAGGTGATCCACCCACCTCGGCCTCCCAAAGTGCTGGGATTCCAGGCATGAGCCACCACGCCCAGCCTATTTTATTTTTTTGAGACAGGGTGTGGTTCCGTCACTCAGGCTGGAGTGCAGTGGCACAATCATAGCTCACTGCAGCTTTGAACTGCTGGGCTTAAGGGATGCTCCCACCTCAGCCTCCTGATTAGATGGGACTGCAGGCACACGCCACCACACCTGGCTACTTTTTGTATTTTTTGTAGAGACCAGGTTTCTCCATCTTGCCCAAGCTGGTCTCGAACTCCTGAGCTCAAGAGATCCACCTGCCTCAGCCTTCCAAAGTGCTGGGATTACAAGTGTGAGCCACTGCACCCAGCCCATAGTCTGTCATTTTATTTATTTATTTTATTTTTTGAGACAAAGTCTCGCTCTGTCACCAGGCTGGAGTGCAGTGACTCAATCTAGGCTCACTGCAACCTCCGCCTCCTGGATTCAAGTGATTCTCCTGCCTCAGCCTCCCCAGTAGCTGGGACTACAGGTGCCTGCCACCGTGTCCGGCTAATTTTTGTATTTTTAGTGGAGATGGGGTTTCACCATGTTGGCCAGGATGGTCGCAATCTCTTGACCTTGTGATCCACCCGCCTCGGCCTCCCAAACTGCTAGGATTACAGGCGTGAGCCACCATGCCCGGCCTGTTTTTTATTTATTTTTATTTTTATTTTTATTGTTTGAGACAGAGTCTCACTCTGTCACCCAGGCTGGATCAATCTCCATCCAGAGCGATCTCGGCTCACTGCAGCCTCTACTTCCCGGGTTCAAGCAATTCTCCTGCCTCAGCCTCCCAAGTATTTGGGATTAGAGGCACGCACCACCATGCCTGTCTAATTTTTTTTTTAAATTTCTAGTAGAGATGGGGTTTCTCCACATTGGCCAGGCTGGTCTGGAACTCCTGACCTCAGATGATCCACCCACCTCGGCCTCCCAAGGCGTTGGGATTACAGGTGTGAGCCACAGTGTCTGGCCTTAAGGAGGGATAGTGGCCGGGTGTGGTGGCTCATGCCCGTAATCCCAATACTTTGGGAGGCCTAGGCGAGCGGGTCACAAGATCAGGAGATCGAGATTACCCTGGCTAACAGGGTGAAACCCTGTCTCTACTAAAAATACGAAAAATTAGCCAGGCATGGTGGTGAGTGCCTGTAATCCCAGCTACTCAGGAGGCTGAGGCCAGAGAATCGCTTGAACCCGGGAGGCAGAGATTGCAGTGAGCTGAGATTGTGCCACTGCACTCCAGCCTGGGTGCAGAGCGAGGTTCCATCTCAAAATAAATAAATAAAAATTTAAAAAGCAGGAAAGCTAACTGCTACCTTTCAGGGTAGTGATAAGGAACAAATGAGGTAATTCAAATAAAACACTGACTCTTGGGGTCCCAGTGGGCCAGTGGTTATCATGGAAGTGAGTGGCAGGCCTGAGCACTAGCCCACGAATGCAGTGAGGCCCTTTCCTCGGGATGCCTGACCTATCTGAAATCTACCAATTGACAGGGTAACACTTGACCTAGAACCTGATCTGTCCCTGGCAGACAGGGTTGTTAAAACTTTGGACTATCATCCCTGTTTACCATCTTCCTTCTTCCCATCCAGGAGAAGTGTCAGGAAAATATTTTGGGGAATGCGAAATGGGGTATATGTGGGGAAAAGGCCTTTGAGTCCAGATAGTATGAGTGATAAATGGGAAAGAACATTTTTCAGAGGATGGGAATTGTATGAGGAACTCCTGATGCCGAACGCCTCTGAAGACACGTGTGGCCCATGGCATATGGAAGGACACCCTCAAAGATGGGTGACGGCTCCCAGGCTTTGTGGAGGGCAGAGGAGAGGGTCTGGAGAGCTCTGCTCTCAATTCTGCAGGCCTGGATCTCTAAATAGGTGCCACCTGTCATTGTCAACGCTGTGTGACTTTGGAGAAGTCTGGCTTTCAAACTCAAACCTTCAACTGAAAAGAGTCCTCAAGGCCCTGATGGTGCCTGCAGGGGAAAGTGGCTGTGCGGTACTTTTTTTTTTTTTTGAGACGGAGTTTTGCTCTTGTTGCCCAGGCTGGAGTGCAGTGGCGTGACCTCGTCTCACTGCAACCTCCACTTCCCAGGTTCAAGCGATTCTCCTGCCTCAGCCTCCCAAGCAGCTGGGATTACAGGCACGCACCACCACGCCCGGCTAATTTTTTGTATTTTTAGTGGAGATGGGGTTTCACCGTGTTAGCCAGGGGTTTCATCCTGTTAGCCAGGATGGTCTCGATCTCCTGAACTCGTGATCTGCTCACCTCCGCCTCCCAAAGTGCTGGGATTACAGGCATGAGCCACCGTGCCTGGCCTTGATTATGCTGCTTTTTCAGCCCAAATCCCTAGGGCATCAGGTCTCTGAGTGAGCTGTGGGACCAGGCCTCCTGGTCCTGTGGCCTTTCCAGTGCCCTCCAGAGACTGGAGCGAGCTGGCAGTTGTGTAGGGGTCAGTGGGCTTCAATGGTTGCCTGGCAGCTGGGCCAGAAACCCCCTCTGAGATTTATGGGGCTGGGAGGATATGAGGAGGTCCTCTCCTCATTTGAATATCTACCAGCTTAGGTCCCATTTTTTAAAACTCACACATTATTTTGACATGTAAATGAGACCATCGTGATAAATGACAACATGCAAATCTTTGACTTCCTCTGAGCCCTGGAAATTGGGCCAAAGGGACTTGAGAGTGCTGTGACAGGCTTCCCTGAACTATGGGCTGGACCTGTGCTACTATATTGTTTGGAGGTGAATTGGGAATATGCAAATTATCTTGTCACTGTACTTCTCTGGGCCTGCAGAACAAGGCTCTGTAATAACCTGCGTGGCCTCCCAGGTTTGACCGGACGCAGCTAAACAAATAACCTGGCAGAGGCTCCGGGGAGGGGTCCGGGCTCACCCAGATGTCCTCTCTGGCCACAGTCCTGCACCCCTCCCCACTTCCTGGGAGCTTTTCCTCCCACTTCCCTCCCTGAGGACCCTCTCCTGCTCCTCCTCTAGGTTCCCCTGACATGGTTTCTGTTTCTCCACAGAAGGAAGAGGCCCAGCAGAAGGGACTCGCTGAGCCACCCCCCGCCCCACTCCATGTTGGCTGTGCTCTCAGGTGAGAAGGTACCCAGAGGTCTACAGTGAGGGAAAAGTAGACCCAAGGCAGCAGGCCAGCGGGGGCGGCCATTTTGTCTAGGCTGGGGAGTTCTGTGAAATGGCTATCAGGAGTTGTGGCGCTTCCTCCTTCTTCCCATGAGAGAGGTTTCCCTCGCTTACCTCTCTAGTCTGTGACTTCAGAGATCATGACCCCTTGACCTTCACCATGACCTGAGGTATCGCTGGCCTTTTCCAGCCACAGAAGTGAGTTAGACATACTGGTCTTGGATACTGGCCAGACTTGGGTGGCTAAGGGCCAAGCCCTGGCTTCTGTGGCCTGAAGTGATTCAGCCTTCCACTGGCTTCTGACCAGCAGCTCCTGACCCTCTCTTTGCCTGACCTGAGAAGCCTCTGCCCTCTGCCCAGCCTCCGAGACTCTACCTGGCCTCCTCTCCCACTGTCTAGGCTGGCACCATGCCCCCCCCTGCAGAGGTGACGGACCCGTCTCATGCCCCCGCCGTCCTGCGCCAGCTCAATGAACAGCGGCTCCGTGGCCTCTTCTGTGACGTCACCCTCATAGCCGGAGACACCAAGTTCCCTGCTCACCGCAGCGTCCTGGCTGCTTCGAGTCCCTTCTTCAGAGAGGCCCTGCTCACTTCGGCCCCACTGCCCCTCCCGCCAGCTACAGGGGGCTCCGCACCCAACCCTGCCACCACCACAGCTGCCTCTTCCTCCTCCTCCTCTTCCTCGTCTTCTTCCTCTTCCTCCTCCTCTGCTTCCTCTTCTTCCTCCTCTTCCTCTTCCTCTCCCCCTCCAGCCTCTCCCCCTGCTTCTTCCCCGCCCCGGGTCCTGGAGTTGCCAGGGGTCCCAGCAGCTGCGTTTTCTGATGTCCTCAACTTCATCTATAGCGCCCGGCTCGCACTGCCTGGTGGTGGAGGGGACGGGGCAGCTGTAGCAGAGATTGGAGCTTTGGGGCGCCGTCTGGGCATCTCCCGCCTTCAGGGCCTGGGAGAGGGAGGTGATGCCTGGGTACCTCCTACCCCAGCCCCCATGGCCACCTCGCAGCCTGAAGAGGACAGCTTCGGGCCCCGGCCCAGGCCAGCTGGGGAGTGGGAGGGTGACAGGGCTGAGGCCCAGGCCCCTGACTTGCAGTGCTCCCTACCCCGGCGGCCCCTCCCCTGCCCCCAATGTGGAAAAAGCTTCATCCATCCTAAACGGCTGCAGACCCATGAGGCCCAGTGCCGACGAGGGGCCAGCACTCGGGGGTCTACAGGGCTGGGAGCCGGGGGCGCTGGCCCTGGTGGTCCTGCAGGGGTGGACGCCTCAGCCCTGCCTCCACCGGCGGGCTTCCGAGGAGGCCCCGAGCACGTGGTGAAGGTGGTGGGCGGCCACGTGCTGTATGTGTGCGCAGCTTGTGAGCGTTCCTATGTGACCCTGTCCAGTCTGAAGAGACACAGCAATGTACACTCGTGGCGGAGGAAGTACCCCTGCCGCTATTGCGAGAAAGTGTTCGCCCTGGCGGAGTACCGCACGAAGCATGAGGTGTGGCACACGGGGGAGCGCAGGTGAGTGGTCCAGGCTGGCAGGGGGAGCGGCCGGAGGCCAGCACTCAGAGATCACAGGGACAAGGGCAGCAATGGGTGGGGCTTGGGGCCTAGAAAGTTATCCTGAGACTAGGCTAGCTGCAGTAATCCCAGCACTTTGTGGGGCTGAGGTGGGAGGATCCATTGAGGCCAGGAGTTTGAGACGAGCCTGGACAACATAGAGACCCCATCTCTACAATTTATTTTTATTTTTTTCTTTCTTTTTTTTTTTTTTTTTTGAGATAGAGTCTTCCTCTATAGCCCAGGCTGGAGTGCAGTGGTGTGATGTCGGCTCACTGCCACCTCCGCCTCCCAGGTCCCAGTTTAAGCAATTCTGCCTCAGCTTCCCGAGTAGCTGGGATTACAGGCATGCGTCACCATGCCCAGCTAATTTTTTTTTATTGTATTTTTAGTAGAGTCGGGGTTTCACCATGTTGGTCAGGATGGTCTTGAACTCCTGACCTCGTGATCTGCCTGCCTTGGCCTCCCAAAGTTCTGGGATACAGGCGTGAGCCACCACACCTGGCTTTTTTTTTCTTTTTTTTTTTTTTGAGGCGGAGTCTCGCTCTGTCGCCCGGACTGGAGTGCAGTGGCCAAATCTCAGTTCTCCTGCCTCAGCCTCCCGAGTAGCTGGGACTACAGGCGCCCGCCACCTCGCCCGGCTAGTTTTTTTTTTTTGTATTTTTAGTAGAGACGGGGTTTCACCGTATTAGCCAGGATGGTCTCGATCTCCTGACCTCGTGATCCGCCCGTCTCGGCCTCCCAAAGTGCTGGGATTACAGGCTTGAGCCACCGCGCCCGGCCTTTTTTTCTTTTTTTTTAAGACTGAGTCTCGCTCTGTCCCCCAGGCTGGAGTGCAGTGGTTCAATCTCAGCTCACTGCAACCTTTGCCTCCTGGGTTCAAGTGATTCTCCTGCCTCAGCTTTGTGAGTATCTGGGATTACAGGTGCACACCACCATGCCCAGCTAATTTTTGTATTTTTGGTAGAGACAAGGTTTCACCATGTTGGCCAGGCTGTTCTCGAACTCCTGACCTCAGGTGATCCGCCAACCTCGGCCTCCCAAAGTGCTGGGAGTACAGGGATGAGCCACTGCACCCAGCCTCTACAAATAATTTGAAAAGAAAAAAAAAAAGCCATCCTGAGGCCCCTGCTCACCACCACTCACCTGTCTGCCTCCCTCCAGCCCCAGTTCCTTCAGCTGAGGTTTTTTTTTGATTTTTGTTTTTTTGAGACGGAGTCTTGCTCTGTCACCCAGGCGAGAGTGCAGTGGAGCAATCTTGGCTCACTGCAGCCTCGCCTCCAGGGTTCATCAGCTGAGGTTTATTAAGTCTCTTTGTGCCATGTCCTGGCTTGCTGCTCTGGGGAAGGGCTAGAGGGAAAGAGAAAGCTCCCTTCACCGGAAAGGACTGCGGCGGCACAGGCATGTCCAGGAATCATTACACTATTCTGAGCAGGGCCTTGTGTTTCCACGCGGTGTCCCTGTTCATAAATCGTTTCCCCATTCTGTCATCCGGACTTGAGAAGAAGGCTCTGTGAGTTAGGCTGGGTCCCAAGTGGAACAGCCGAGGCCTAGAGTCTCACAGCCGGTGGGGGCACTGAGCTCAGATGGGCGCCCCGCCCTGAGGCTGGCTGGGTGAGGGAGGCAGCGCAAGGCGGCGGGAGTCACAGGTTTGAGTGCAGGGTGCAGGAGGACCTGGGAGACTTCCGGGCCCTCGACTCAAGTGGCTGTGTTCCTGCCCTATTCCCTGCTATGCTGACCCAGGTACCAGTGCATCTTCTGCTGGGAGACCTTTGTCACTTATTATAACCTGAAGACCCACCAGCGAGCCTTCCACGGCATTAGCCCGGGCCTCCTCGCCAGTGAGAAGACACCCAATGGAGGCTACAAGCCCAAACTCAATACACTCAAGCTCTACCGCCTGCTCCCCATGCGGGCAGCCAAGCGGCCCTACAAGACCTACAGCCAGGGAGCCCCAGAGGCCCCCCTTTCTCCAAGCCTCAACACACCGGCCTCTGTGGCCATGCCAGCCAGCCCGCCGCCTGGGCCCCCACCTGCCCCAGAGCCTGGCCCTCCACCCTCTGTCATCACTTTTGCCCACCCAGCCCCCTCTGTCATTGTCCATGGGGGCAGTAGCAGTGGTGGAGGGGGGAGTGGGACGGCCAGCACAGGAGGGTCCCAAGCCGCCTCGGTTATCACTTACACTGCTCCCCCGAGGCCACCCAAGAAACGAGAATACCCACCTCCTCCCCCTGAGCCTGCAGCCACACCCACCAGCCCAGCCACAGCAGCCAGCCCAGCCACCGCTGCAGGGCCAGCCACGGCCACCACCACGGAGGAGGCCAAGGGCCGGAATCCACGGGCCGGAAGGACTCTGACTTACACGGCCAAGCCAGTGGGCGGGATTGGTGGAGGTGGGGGTGCTCCCGCAGGGGCTGGCCGGGGTCCCTCTCAGCTGCAGGCTCCACCTCCACTGTGTCAGATCACTGTGCGAATCGGGGAGGAGGCCATTGTCAAGCGCCGCATCTCAGAGACTGACCTGCGTCCTGGGGAGCTGAGCGGAGAGGAGATGGAGGAGAGTGAGGATGATGATGAGGAGGAGGACGAAGAGGAGGAGGAGGAGGAGGAGGAATCAAAGGCTGGTGGGGAGGACCAGCTCTGGAGGCCCTACTACTCCTACAAGCCTAAACGCAAGGCTGGAGCTGCTGGAGGTGCCAGTGTGGGGGGCAGTGGGCCGCCCCGAGGCCGCCGGCCACCACGCTGGAGGCAGAAGCTGGAACGGAGGAGCTGGGAGGAAACCCCAGCAGCCGAGAGCCCAGCGGGACGTGCCCGCACAGAGCGGAGGCACCGCTGTGGGGACTGTGCCCAGACCTTTGCCACCCTGAGAAAGCTGCGAAAGCACCAAGAGGCCCATGGTGGGGGCTCCCACAGCTCCCGGGCCGGACGGAGGCCCTCCACCCGCTTTACCTGCCCCCAGTGCGCCAAGGTGTGCAAGACCGCAGCTGCCCTGAGCCGTCACGGGCAGAGGCATGCTGCTGAGCGGCCCGGGGGCACCCCGACTCCTGTCATTGCCTATTCCAAGGGCAGCGCTGGCACCCGGCCCGGGGATGTCAAGGAGGAAGCCCCCCAAGAGATGCAAGTCTCCTCATCCAGCGGTGAGGCAGGCGGCGGGAGCACTGCTGCTGAGGAAGCTTCCGAGACCGCCTCACTCCAGGACCCTGTCATCTCAGGGGGTGAGGAACCCCCAGTGGTGGCAGGCGGGGGCAGCTATGCATATCCACCTGTGCAGGAATTTCCACTGGCCCTGATTGGGGGCGGCCGGGAACCTGGTGGTGGCAGGGGAAAATCTGGGAGTGAAGGGCCAGTGGGAGCTGGTGAGGGGGACCGGATGGAGGGGATAGGGGCTGCCAAAGTCACTTTCTACCCTGAGCCCTACCCGCTCGTCTACGGCCCCCAGCTCCTTGCCGCCTACCCTTACAACTTCAGTAACTTGGCCGCTCTCCCAGTTGCTCTCAACATGGTCCTACCTGATGAGAAGGGTGGGGGGGCCCTTCCCTTCCTACCAGGGGTCTTTGGCTACGCAGTGAATCCTCAAGCAGCACCCCCTACCCCGCCAACACCACCTCCCCCAACTCTTCCTCCACCAATTCCCCCTAAGGGAGAAGGGGAAAGGGCAGGGGTTGAGAGAACCCAGAAGGGTGATGTGGGGTGAACCTTGGGGCTCAATCCCCCTTTCACCAGATGCCACCCTCCCTGAACCCCCCACCACTACCAGCTCCCTGGCCTCCCTGCCCCTTGGGAGCCCCTCCACACTCTTGTGCAGGGACTTGGGGGCCCCTGGAGCTCAGGGGTCAGGCTGCTTTGTGTGAGATTGTAGTTTTCCCATCTCCTGGGAAGGGATCTTTCGAGGTTCCCCTCTCAATCTTCCTCCAGGGAATGGCCTCCATGAGGGGCAGGGCCAGCTTCCATCCCTTCTCCAGCCCTTGGGGCAACTGAGCAATATACTTAACCTGAATCTCTACTCACGGCCCCCACCAGCTCTGAATGTCTAACCTGCTCCCCTGATTCGTAAACCTAGGGGGAAACCATCTCTCTCTCCTAATGACCCCCCTTGTTCTGAAGCTTTCTCTAAGCCCTTCCCAGATGCTTCCTAGCACATTCCATTCATTGTGGCCCAGGGCCTGGACCAGACCATTGTGATACCTGACCCCACCCGCCTGGGAGTGTGGCTTTGGGTTCCATCCTTCCCAAGCGTGGGTCTCTACGTCCCTGTTTCCCTTGCATCAAGACGCCTTCCTTGGTTTCCATGCCTTTGGATCTTCCATGTTCCTCCCCATATTCCTGGACTTCGGAGATGGCCTCTCCCAAGCCAGGTCAAGGAGGTTTGGGGGAGGGCTGCCCCTCTGTTCTGTGGCTGAGCACGTTCCCAGTCCAGGGCAGGGAAGTATTGGCCCTATCTTGACCCCCAAATCCAGTGAGCTCCAGATTCTTCCAAGGCAAAAGAGGTGAGCAGATCACACCTCTTTCTGCCTCTACATACGGCCTATTCTGGGCTAAACCAGATTTGGGGGCCAGGAGGGAAGAACTCCAAATGGGATGGAGAAGGGAATCTACTTTCTCCCTGTTTTTTTTCCTGATGGTTTCTCCCAGACTAGACCAAATAGCCAGAAAAATGATAGGGGTGGGATGGGTGGGTAAGCCCAGGATTTGCACATGACCTTCCATCCTTACCTGTATTCCCATCTCCCCAGTGTCACTCCCCTCACCAGTCACTCCAGATGGTTTTGGGGGAACCATTCTACTCTTCTGGTGGGCTTTGGGGTATCCCCACCAGCTTTCCCTTCAAAATAGCACCTTACACCCCATCTTTGACTCAGTTCCCCTCACCCAAAGATCCCAGCCTAGGGATGGGGTACAGGGACTTTAAATAGTCCCTAATCCCTAATTTGCACTAGTTAACCCTGGTCAGGGGTCCCTGTATTTCCTTCCAGTGGGGGAGATGAAGAAATGTTTGCTCCTAATTCTCTTTGAAAACTGGGCCTCCCTGCTCTGTGATTGAATAAACGTTTCCCATCCCACCCACCTCCCCCCAGAAAATAGCTCACAAGGGGAGAGCCAGTTTGGGGGAGCAAATTTGACAAATGGGAATTAGAGGAGTGCAGTTTTAAAAGGAAAAGTTGTTGTCATCAAAATGGCAGCCTTTTCCCCAGCTACTGTTTTTGGGGCCAAGATGGCTGCCCTAGCAGCAATCACTGCCAAGGGCAAGATCATGGCTTTTGGAGGGAGGTGAGTTTAGGGAGGGCCAGGACCATCCTCCTACCCCTCATACCCTCCCAGCATATATAAAGGGGGAGGTTTTAGACAGGCTCCCTGAATGTTAACCATAGAGGAGTCACTCCTTCATTCCTCCTCTGTCTCTTTGCACTTTTCTTGGTCTTGGCCACAGCCTGAGTGATGAATTTCCTACTGAATGTACCAAGTTCCAATTTTTAAGAGGGGGGAGTTTCAAATGGGGAAAAAATGCAAAAAAAAAAAAAAAAAATCACTAAAAATTCCACAAATCTTGTTTCTGGCACTTTAGAAAAACTGCAAAAAAATACATAATAAAGAATACATATATATATCTACACACAAATTATATATCTATCTATCTATACAGCGGAACCACAAGAGAGACTGAGGAAGGCCTGGAGGCAAGGGCAGAGGTTATGACAGTGCCCCTATATCCTTAACCCGTACTCCTCTGAGCAAACAGGCATGGGAAAATGGAAGGGTTGAGGATGGACCGGAGAATTGGAACTTCAGAATAGGTCAAAATTCCAAAACCATGGACTTTTTTTTGGGAGAATTGAGATTGTAGACATTTATTTTTTTTTAAATATGATTAAGGAAAATAGCTTCCAGAATGTGGTGGTTCTGGGCAACAAATGAGATTGTGGCGACGTGGAGATTAAAATATATGTATTTGAACTGGGGAATTTGAATATTGTGAGTTTCAGATGTTGGAAATTTGGGATTTTGCAGTTTTGTCTTTTGAAAATGATCAAGTCTTGTTAGTTCGTGCCCTCTTTCCCCATGTTCCCTGGAAAGAAGGGTGGTGGCAGAGTGGGAAGGCCACTGGTTCTGTGCCACAGCACGCAAGATTTAGAATTCTACAGACTCTAGCTCTCTACGTAGTGAGGACCCAGATTTAGAGAAACTGACCAATATTTATCTCCGCATTTGTGTGTGTGTCCAACTCTGTAGGCCAATAAACCAACAAGACAAATGAACTGTGCTCCACAGTGGGATGCCAGGTGCAATTATTTGCGTGGCTGGTGGGTCTGGGGAAAAGGAACATGCTAACTTTGTCCCACAGGGATCCCTGCGAGTTGTGGCCCAATGCTCTCTCTTTGGACAACAACTTCCAGCAATTGAATAGTTGAGGGGGAGGGCTTGTTGACTGTTAGCTCAAGCTGACTTTGGCCCAACCTCCAGCCAGAAATGTTAACAGTCTAGTTCATACAACCTGCTGAGCGCAAGATCTCTATGTCCAAAATGGCCCTGACTTAAACCAGGTCTAACCTTCCTTCCACATTGAAAGAAAACTGAGGCACAAAATGTGTGATGCCCATAAGAGACACAACCTTTCTTTTTCCACTGGTAGCTTCCCCGCTTCAACTCCTTGCCCCCTATATCTTTTCTAGTGTTATGGAAGAATGGGCAGGTAAACTAAGTGACGTCGGTCAGGCGTATAGGGGCTTTGAGGAACTGTGGTATGAATAACTTGACCAGACAGAGTGGGCAGCCACTAAGCTCTAGCCAAGTTGTTGCCAACAGGGGAATCAGGCCTGGTGTTACTATATTTATTTATTTATTTATTTTTGAGACACAGTCTTGCTCTGTTGGCCAGGCTGGAGTGCAGTGGCGCAATCTCGGTTCACTGCAACCTCTACCTCCTGGGTTCAAGCGATTCTCCTGCCTCAGGCTCCTGAGTAGCTGGGATTACAGGTGCATGCCACCAAGTCCAGCTGATGTTTGTATTTTTAGTAGAGACGAGGTTTCGGTATGTTGGTCAGGCTGGTCTCGAACTCCTGACTTTGTGATCTGCCCACCTCAGCCTCCTAAAATGCTGGGATTACAGGAGTGAGCCACTGTGCCTGGCTTACTATAGTTTTTAAAATTATTTTTGGGCCTGGGTGTGATGGCTCACACCTGTAATCCCAGCATTTTGGGAGGCCGAGGCAGGTGGATCACTTGAGCACAGAAGTTCAAGACCAGCCTGGGCAACATAGTGAGATCCTGTCTCTATAGTTTTTTTTTTTTTTTCATAAAATTATTTTCAAGAGAAGACAGGAAGTCAAATTTCTCATGAAATAGCCACATTTTAAAAGCTGCCGGGCATGGTGGCTCACGCCTGTAATCCCAGCACTTTGGGAGGCTGAGGCAAGCGGATCACCTGAGGTTCGGAGTTCCAGACCAGCCTGACCAACATAGAGAAACCCTGTGTCTACTAAAAATACAAAATTAGCTGGGTGTGGTGGCGCATGCCTGTAATCCCAGCTACTTGGGAGGCTGAGGCAGGAGAATTGCTTGAACCCGGGCGGGGGCGGAGGTTGCAGTGAGCAGAGGTCGTGCCATTGCACTCCAGCCTGGGCAACGAGCGAAACTCCCATCTCCAATATATAAATAAATAAATAAATGGCGGTGAACTAGTGGCTGGACGCGGTGGCTCACGCTTGTAATCCCAGCATTTTGGGAGGCCGAGGCAGGCAGATCACGAGGTCAGGAGTTCGAGACCAGCCTGGCCAACATAGTGAACCCCCATCTCTACTAAAAATACAAAAATTAGCTGGGCATGGTGGTGTGTGTCTGTAGTCCCAGGTACACGGGAGGCTGAGCCAGAAGAATCACTTGAACCCGGGAGGTGGAGGTTGGGGTGAGCCGAAATTGCACCACTGCACTCAGCCTGGGCAACAGAGCGAGACTCTGTCTCAAAAATAAAAAATAAAATCAGTGAACTAGTGCAAATTTAAGACTCTGCAGGCCAAACAAAAAACACACCGTTGCAACCTCTGATACACACCGCATAGTGCTTTTTTCCCATCTTCTCATGTGATCCCCAGACAGTCCTATAGGGCATATGCTATCATTAGTTTCATTTTACAGATGTGGAAACAAGTACAGAGCAGTCTAGTGGCTTGTGTGAGCACCAAGGCTGGAACTTGAATGAAGGTCTTTAAAATGCTTCTTTTTCTCATTACCAATGCATGCTTGTAGAAATAACTTTTTTTTTATCCTAAAGATAGTACACATTACAAAACATAATAAATTACAGAAAGTTAAAAAGGAAATGACCACAAGACCCAACATGCAAACAATAAGCTACTTTATTTCTATTTTTATTTTTTTAGAGACAGAGTCTCACTATGTTGCCCAGGCTGGTCTCCAACTGTGGGGTTCAAGTAATCCTCCCACCTCAGCCTCCCAAGTCACTGGGATTACTGGCCTGAGCAACCATGCCCAGCTTATAAACATTACTAATTGCTGTATTTACTTCCAGAAATTTATTTCCCCTATTCAACAAATGTTAAGCACTTACCTATGTTACAGTGAGCAAGACACATTTCTTGACCTCATAAGGCTTACAATCTAGTTCCTGTTCTTTGTTCTATTTCACTGGCAACCTAGGTGTTGATACCCAAAAGAGCTTCTTCAAGATCCCAAAGAGTAAATCAGATGATAGTGCATTTCAGGTGGGTCCAAGACACCTGCCTATCCAGCCCTCAGTCCAGTGCAGTCCCCAGAAACGAAATTAAGAAGCCCGGATTCCTAGTGAAGGAGTTAAGAGGCAGAGAAGGATATGGCATGACAGTATCACCAGACTCTCACTTCAGCTGGTAGAGGGCCTGGGTCTCGACCCTCCAGTCTTCAAGGAAAGGGATCTGGAGGGGGCAAGTGGTATGTGGCGTCCAGGAAAATGACTAGGGTTCCAACGCTGGTGAAGATGATGAAAGTCCACAGGAAGAGGCGGTCCACTACCATGGCCACAAACTGCCAGTCCTCCTTCAGCTGTGGGTAGGCAAAGGAAAGTTCCTGAGCTCTGGGCCCAGACCCCGAGGGAAACCCTCCCATTTCCCCAACCGGTACCCGCCTGGGTCCTCCTACCATCGGTTTGAGGCAAGAGCCAGCAGAGCAATAGCGGAGCAAGACTGCAGGCAATGCATGGGCATAAAGAACCAGTAGGTAAGCAGGGGGTGGGACCAAATTAGGAAGATGTCCAATCAGAAACGAAAGCAAGGCCGGGCGCGGTGGCTCACGCCTGTAATCCCAGCACTTTGGGAGGCCTAGGCGGGCGGATCATGAGGTCAGGAGATGGAGACCATCCTTGCTAACACAGTGAAACCCCGCCTCTACTAAAATAGCAAAAAAAAAAAAAAAAAAAATAGCCAGGCGTGGTGGCGGGCGCCTGTAGTCCCAGCTACTCGGGAGGCTGAAGCAGGAGAATGGCGTGAACCCGGCAGGAGGAGCTTGCCGTAAGCCGAGATCGCACCACTACACTCCAGCCTGGGTGACAGAGCGAGACTGTCTAAAAAAAAAAAAAATTAGCCGGGCGTGGTGGCGCGCGCCTGTGTCCTAGCTACTCGGGAGGCTGAGGCAGGATAATCCGCTTGAACCCGAAAGGCGGAGGTTGCAGTGAGCCGAGACCGCGCCACTGCACTCCAGTCTGGGCGACAGAGTGAGAGTGTCTTAAAAAAAAAAAAAAAAAAAAACCACACACGACAGAAACGAAAGCGAGTGCTGATGCGGAATTTGGGGGTGGGGCCAAGGTCGCCTACGCCTGGCCCTGTTCCACTCCCGTTGGACATACCGCATCGTGGTCCTCCTGTTCCTGCAGCTGTCGAGCGATGTAGCTGATAGAGGAGACGACCTCCCGTAGCTCCGGAGGCAGGCCCACAGGCCGGTTTGGACCATCGATAAATCGCCGCAGATCAGGGACAGACAGTTCAGGCTGGAACCTGGAAGAGGAGTGACTGGCCACGCCCAGATGCAAAGACAGCCAATGCCAGCGACCCAGGCCCCGCTCCAGCTACCTCCAACAACTTGCCAGTTCTCAAAACCCGAGAGTGCCCTTCACGCTGTCCCCGACAGCAGTGATCTCTCTAACCTTGTGCAACTTCTTCCACCGCCTCCGTTTTAGTTCCCACCTCCCCTCAATGTGAGCAGCAGGGGTACTACAACTCCCATGATGCTCAACCACAGCATCTTCCGGGAGCATGAGCCGCTTCTTCCGCACATTCTTCTGGGAACTGTAGTTCTCCCTCTCCCTTTTATGTGGGTAATGGGCGTGGTCCTACCTGTTGGGTTTGGGGAAGAGAAAATCACTTGGCGGCTTCCGGATGAAATATTCATCTGTTCCTCGACCCCAGCCACTTCCTGGAGAAGAACAGTGAGGGGGCTCCGGCATCAGTTCTCTCTCGGGCTTGGGCCTTTTTAAACCCAGGTACGGCGGCAGTTTGTGAATGAATATCTGCAGAATAGAAGAGGCGTATTGGTGGGGGCTTTCATGCTTTCAGACCAGAAGGAAAACAGCCAACCACGCCACTCCACATGCCCATTCCCGCGCGTATGTGCGTGCACCTTCTTCCACAAACGAGCTACGCAAAGAAATGCAGCCTTACAGACCTAAGAGCTCTTTAGTGGGTTGGGCCAGTCGCGGCGGCTCACGCCTGCAATCCCAGCACTTTGGGAGGCTGAGGCGGGAGGATCACCTGAGGTCAGGAGTTCGAGACCAGCCTGGCCAACATGGTGCCACCCTCTCTCTACTAAAAATACAAAAATTAGCTTGGCGTGGTGGCGGGTGCCTATAATCCCAGCTACTTGGGAAGCTCAGAAGCTCAGGCAGGAGAATCAATTGAACCTGGGAGGTGAAGGTTGCAGTGAGCTGAGATTATGCCATTGCGTTCGAGCCTGGGCAACAACAGCAAAACTCCATCTCAAAAAAAAAAAAAAAAATAAGCTCTTCAGTGGGTTGGGAGGTAACCCAACTGAAAACAGTGGGCTTCCAATCTGATAGTACCTAACCCTAAGAATATTTCCCTGGGACCCGAGATGAGCAGTACTGATGAAGAGAGGAAGGGATCTGTGAAATGATAATGATGGGGGCCAGCTTAACTGTGCAACATTTCAACACCTAACAGGCTTGGGCACTTCAACACTCTACCACATAGCTATAGTTCTCCCTATGGTCTGTAAAAGGAAAGTTGGGGTTGGAGGAGGAGATCTTTCTTACCTGACGGACCCAAAGGGGCATTTGGTGGGTGTGGGGTGAGCGGTGGTGCAGGTTGAGAACCACGACACTAAGGATGACTGAGAAGGTGACGAGGACCATGGTAAACATGAGGTACTTGATAATAATTGGTACCGACAGGGAGGTCTCAGGTACTTTGTCAGCCAGTAGCAGCAGGAACACAGTAAGGGTCAGCAGGGCAAAGATTGAGAGCCCCATCTTCTCTCCTTGGAGGGCAGAGAGGAAGAGAGAAGGATTAGACTTTGCCAGAAGGAAAGCTCTATGGTATAATCAGTGACCATGTTTCCAGGCCATTCAAAGACAGGTTTCTGCAGCCAGGCATAGTGGTTCACACCTGTAGTCCTGGCACTTTGGGAGGCCAAGGTGGGAGGAGGGATTGCTTGAGCCCAGGAGTTTCAAACCAGCCTGAGCAACACAGGGAGAACTCATCTCTGCAAAAACAAATTTGAGGCTGGGTCTTGCTCTGTCACCCAGGCTGGAGTGCAGTGGCATGATAATGGCTCATCAAAACCTCCACCTCCCAGGCTCGAGTGGTCTTCCCACCTCAGCCTCCTGAGTAGCTGGGACTACAGGTGCACACCACCATGCCCAGCTAATTTTTGTACTTTTTTTTTTTTTTTTTTTAAACGGAGTCTCGCTCTGTCGCCCAGGCTGGAGTGCAGTGGCCGGATCTCACTCAGCTCACTGCAAGCTCCGCCTCCTGGGTTCACGCCATTCTCCTGCCTCAGCCTCCTGAGTAGCTGGGACTACAGGCACCCGCCACTTCGCCCGGCTAGTTTTTTTTTTGTATTTTTTAGTAGAGACGGGGTTTCACCGTGTTGGCCAGGATGGTCTCGATTTCCTGACCTCATGATCCGCCCATCTCGGCCTCCCAAAGTGCTGGGATTACAGGCTTGAGCCCCCGCGCCCGGCCACACTTTTTGTACTTTTTGTAGAGACAGGATTTCACCATGTTGCCCAGGCTGGTCTCGAACTCCTGAGCCCAAGTGACCCACTCACCTTGGCCTCCCAAAGTGTTGGAATTACAGACGTGAGCCACTGTGCCCAGTCTCTACAAAAAGAAAAAATAAAATAAAATTAGCCAGGCACAATGGCGCATGCTTGTGGTCCCAACTGTTTGGGAGGCTGAGTTGGGAGGACTGTTTGAGCATGGAAGAGGGAGGCTGCAGTGAGCTGTGATTGCACCACTGCATTCCAGCCTGAGCAACAGAGCAAAACTCCGTCGGAAAAAAAAAAAAAGAAAGAAACAAGCTTTTGAAAGAGCCATCTGCGTGCAAATCATTCCTACATTTGTATGTCCGCCCTGGAGTTCCCCCCTGAATGCCAGATGTATATCCATCTGCCTACTCAACCTCGCCTGGATACTTGGATGTCTAATAAATATTTCGAGCTTAACATGTCCAAAACTGAGCCGGACACAATGGCTCACACCTGTAAGCCCAGCACTTTGGGAGTCCGAGGCGGTTGGATCACCTGAGGTCAGGGGTTCGAGACCAGCCTGGCCAACATAGTGAAACCCCGTCTCTACTAAAAATACAAAAAATACAAAAAATCAGCTGGGCATAGTCATGGGCACCTGTAATCCCAGCTACTAGGGTGGGTGAGGCAGGAGAATCACTTGAACCTGGGAGGCAGAGGTTGCAGTGAGTCGAGATTGTACCATTGCACTCCAGCCTGGGCATCAAGAGTGAAACTCTGTCTCAAAAAACAAAAATAAAAACAAAATAAAACAAAATTACCAAAACTAAATTCTCTTACTACCAAAGCTACTCCTCCCATAGTCTTCCCTATCTCTTATTTATTTATTTTTAGACAGAGTCTCACTCTGTCACCCAGGCTGGAGTGCAGTAGCGTGATCGTGGCTCACTGCAACCTCTGCCTCTTGGGTTCAAACAATTCTCCTGTCTCAGCCTCCCGAGTAGCTGGTATTACAGGTGCATGCCACCACGCCTGGCTAATTTTTTTGTATTTTTAGTAGAGACAGAGTTTCACCATGTTGGCCAAGTTGGTCTTGAACTCCTGACCTTAAGGGATCTGCCCGCCTAAGACTCCCAAAGTGCTGGGATTACAGGCGTGAACCACCACGCCTGGCCTATACCTACTTTTAATTGCATGCAGATTAAGCAACGGATTAGGCAGAACTTTCTAGGGAAAGGGTAGTAACTTCTGTGTCATCGGTTGATTGCCATGGAAAGGGGTGGTAACTCCAGGTGTTCCCATGGCAATGGTAAACTGACATGGCACACTCGTGGGTATGTCTTATGGAAAGCTGCATCTTCCCTGTTCCTGTTCTAGCTAGTCCTCAGTTTGGTCTGGAGTCGAGTCCCACCTCCTACATCACCACCTTGCTCCAAAGCACATTACCTTAGGTCTGAATTATTGTAAAGCCCTCCTAACTGGTGTCTTTGCTTCATCCTTTTCTCCCATGCTGACTGTTCTCAACCGAGCAGCCAGACTGATTTTGTTAAAATATAAATCAAGCTGGGCATGGTGGCTCACGCCTGTAATCCTAGCACTTTGGGAGGCTGAGGTGGGCAGATCACCTGAGGTCAGAAGTTCGAGACCAGTCCAGTCAACATGGCAAAACCCCATCTCTACTTAAAGTACAAAAAATTTAGCGGGGCATAGTGGTGTGTGACTGGAATCCCAGCTACTCAGGAGGCTGAGGCAGAAGAATCACTTGAACCCAGGAGGCGGAGGTTGCAGCGAGCCAAGATCGCGCCACTGCACTCCAGCCTGGGCGACAGATCGGGACTACGTCTAAAAAAAGACAGAAATATAATCAGATCATATTACTCCTCTTTCCAGAACCTTCCAGTGGCTCCCCATCTCCTGCATGAAAGCAAAGGCCTTATTAGGGTCTATAGGTCCTTCCCATGAGCTCCTGGACTTCATCTCCTACTGCTTTCCCCTCTGCTTACTTCATTCAGTTCCACTGGCCTCCTCTCTGTTTCTTGAGTACTCCTGACCTCAAGTGATCCGCCAGCCCCAGCCTCCCAAAGTCCTGGGATTACAGGTGTGAGCCACCATGCCCGGCCCACTCTCCTTCTTTAGACAAAGGATTTGATGGCAGAGAGGAGGAAAACATGTTTTGAATACTAGAGTTAAGGATATCAGGTCTCTGAATCAGACTGCCACTGACCCAGGTTGGAACTGCAACACTTTCCCTCTCTGTGTAATGATTTCAGGCAAATGACTTAAACTCTTTCAGCCTTTTTATCCTCCACTGTAAAATGAGAATGACAATCTGTTACTTACCTCACAGGATTGTTGTAAAGATTAGAATTAGTACATGTACCATGTTAAATGAATTACCTTATAGCAACTGTTCAAAAAAGAAAAACAAAAAACAACCCAAAACCCAATGCTTACATAGAACTTACTGGGTGCCAGGCGGAGTTCTACTAACTCAGTCAATCCTCAAAATAATTCTATGCAGTAGGGACAATGGTTGGCCCCCTTCCAGATCAGGAAACTGAGACACATAGAGATTAAGGAATTTGGCCAGGTGTGGTGGCTCACGCCTATATCCCAGTACTTTGGGAGGCCGAGGCAGGTGGATCACCTGAGGTCAGGAGTTCAAGACCAGCCTGGCCAACATGGTGAAACCCCGCCTCTACTAAAACTACAAAAATTAGGCGGGCATGGTGGTGGGCATCTGTAATCCCAGCGACTCAGGAGGCTGAAGCAGGAGAATCGCTTGAACCCAGGAGGTGGAGGTTGCAGTGAGCCGAGATCACGCCACTGCACTCCAGCCTGGGCAACAGGGCGAAACTCTGTCTCAAAAAAAAAAAAAAAAAGATTAAGGAATTTGCCAAAAGTTATCCTATTATGCTGCCTCCTAAAGAAACGTTGGCTATTACTATTATATATTTCCCAGGGAGATAGGAGGTTAAAGGACTAGTGGGAGCCGGGCGCGGTGGCTCATGCCTATAAGCCCAGTACGTTGGGAGGCTGAGGAGGACAGATCACTTGAGTTCAGGAGTTGCAGACTGGGCTGGGAAACATGGTGAAACCCCTTCTCTACCAAAAATACAAAAAAATCAGCTGGGCATGATTGTGGGCGCCTGTGGTCTCAGCTACACAGGAGGCTGAAGTGGGAGGATTGTTTGAGGCTGTAGCAAGCTATGATCACCCCACTGCACTCCAACCTGGGCAACAGAGCAAGACCCTGTCTCAAAAAAAAAAAAAAAAAAGATCGGGCGCACGCCTATAATCCCAGCACTTTGGGAGGCCGAGGCGGGTGGATCATGAGGTCAGGAGATCGAGACCATCCTGGCTAACATGGTGAAACCCCGTCTCTACTAAAAATACAAAAAATTAGCCGGGTGTGGTGGCGGGCACCTGTAATCCCAGCTACTCGGGAGGCTGAGGCAGAAGAATGGCGTGAACCCGGGAGGCAGAGCTTGCAGTGAGCCGAGATGGCGCCACTGCACTCCAGCCTGGGCGACAGAGCGAGACTCCATCTCAAAAAAAAAAAAAAAAAAAAAAGGCGAGGAAAAAAATAAAGGAGTAGTGGGGTTCTGACAGTGGGCAGGGGATGTTAGGAATAGGGAAAGGCAATGGAGAGTTATCTAAGCCTGGAGGTTTGTGGTTCAGAGGAGTAAACGCTTTATGGATTAGAGGCTAGGACTCCTATTGGGAAAGAATTCCAGTTTCACTGAGCGGAGGAAAGGTGGCAGTCAATGGGAGGCAGAGCCTGGGTGGGATTGCTGGAGCCCAATCTATGATGCTTAGGATTGGCAGGAAAACCTTGCCTGGATTAAGGGTGAAGAGGAAGAAGCTGAGCCAATGACAAAAGGGTAGGAACCCTTCCCCCATTACCTGCATCTGGTGGCAGGTAGAAGACGAAGATGGCCAGAAGAGTGATGAGGATGCATGGGGCGATGACGTTGACCAGGTAGAAGAGAGGCTTCCGGCGGATGATGAGGTAGAAGATGACTTCCTGGCGCTGTCCTTCCCTCCCTTCCCTAGGATCACCTGGAGGCTGGATTAGCCGAGACGGCTTGTGGATAATCTCCCACTGGCCATTCTCTGGGGAGGAGGAGAAGGAGGGGGACACAGATATGGGAGCTGTCCTCGTTAGTGCCAAGTATGGCTTGCTCTGCCACAGCCTAGATCTGAGAGGGTTGACTTGATGAGACTAGCTGTGGACACTGGGCTGAGTAGCCCATCTCAAATAAACTTGGGCAAGTCTCAATTTCTATATTTTTATTTATTTATTTTGAGACAGAGTTTCGCTCTTGTTGCCCAGGTTGAAATGCAGTGACGCAATCTCGGCTCACTGCAACCTCTGCCTCGCAGGTTCAAGTGATTCTCCTGCCTCAGCCACCCAGGTAGCTGGGATTACAGGCGTCCACCACCACACCCAGCTAATTTTTTGTATTTTTAGTAGCGGTGGGGTTTCACTATGTTGGCCAAGGTGGTCTCAAACTCCTGACCTCAGGTGGTCCTCCCACCTCGGCCTCCCAAAATGCTGAGATTAAGGTGTGAGCCACTGTGCCAGGCCTATTTTGTTTTTTAATTTTTTTTTTTTTTTTTTGTGAGACGGAGTCTCGCTCTGTCGCCCAGGCTGGAGTGCAGTGGCACCATCTCGGCTCACTGAAAGCTCCGCCTCCCGGGTTCACGCCATTCTCCTGCCTCAGCCTCCCGAGTAGCTGGGACTACAGGCGCCCGCCACCACGCCTGGCTAATTTTTTGTATTTTTAGTAGAGACGGGGTTTCACTATGTTAGCCAGGATGGTCTCGATTTCCTGACCTCGTGATCTGCCCGCCTCGGCCTCCCAAAGTGCTGGGATTACAGGCGCGAGCCACCGCACCCCGCCTTTTTAAAATCTTTTTGAGATGAACTTTCACTCTGTCACCCAAGCTGGAGTGCATCTCAGCTCACTGCAGCCTCCGCCTCCCCGGTTCAAGCAATTCTCCTGCCTCAGCCTCCCGAGTAACTGGGATTACAGGCGTCTGCCACCATGCACGGCTAATTTTTTGTGTTTTTAGTAGAGACAGGGTTTCACCATGTTAGTCAGGGTGGTCTTGAACTCCAGACCTCAAATGATCCGCCCGCCTCGGCTTCCCGAAGTACTGGGATTGCAGGCGTAAGTCACCTCCCCCGGCAATTTCCATACTTTTAAAATGTAGATAGCCATACCCATCTTGCTGACCCCACAGGGCTGTATTGGGCGTCCCTGACAGGATATTTATGAGCCTGTTAGAAGCTGGAAATCATAGAGCCCATGGATGTAGGAGCCATGCCCACTCACCAATGAAAGTCCCTTCATGAATGTGGATTTCCTGCTGCTCTTGCCCGTCAGGACCCAGGCCTGTCTGCAGGCTGACCTCCGAGCTGTCGTAGCTGTAGGAACTGAACACCATAGTGCAGTTCTGCCAGTCGAAGGGGAAGTAGGTGACCTGGACGGAGGGGAGAGTCACTAGAGCTGCCAGAGAATCAGTCAGCGCTGATGGAGTTTGGGAGGCCTTTGGGGAGGGCACAGGGAAGGGGAATCATGGAGGAATTGGAGGGTTATGAAGGGAATCCATAGAGAAAATGGGGGTGGGGAGAGAGGTCACTGAGTAAGACTAGAAGCCAAAGAAAGTGTACAGAACACTCAGTGGAAAACCAGGAGGGTAGACAAGAGGTGAGGGTCATGGGGATTAGATAACGGGGGAAGGATGAAGGATGGGAGTCGCTGGAGAGTCAGGATGTCTATGGAAAGGGAGGGTTTCTAAAAACTCCTTCAGCTTCCAATGTAGAGCCGGGAAACCTGGATGCTGCAGCTGCTGCGGTAGATGCCCGGGGGTTGCCAACGCACGGAGCCGTCGGAGGACGCCACGACGTTAATGTCCAGAGCCACGTCAAAATTCCCATCATTGCTGCAGAGAAGAGATCTCATCTGGGATCAGGCCCCGCGCCCGGAGGCCCCGCCCTGCGAGGCCCCGCGCCACCTCCCGGGCTTTGGAAGGTCTCCTACTTGTTCAGTAGCACCAAGTCAGGGAGCCACACGGATTCCGCCGTGATGCGGAGCAAATCGATGCCGTCGTGCTCCGCAGGGTCCCAGCTCAGCCTGTAGTCAGTCCACTCCTAGTGAAGCAGAGGCTGAGGGGCTGTCCCGGGTTGGAGGCCGGGAGGGGAGGAGGGATTTCCAAAGGAAGCCCAGGAAGGGAGTGCAAGGAAAGGGAGCAGGGCAGGCATAAACTGTGGGTCAAGGGGCCGGGGTTCTGGCTCTGGCTCCGCCTTCACTCTCTGGGATCCACATCAGCTAATTTCCCTTCCCCCGCACCGGGTTTCAATTTTTTACTCTGTAAAAATGAGGAGACTGCACCAGCTAGCCTCTAAAACAGTGGTTTTCGAACTGCAGTTCGCAATCCTTTAGTGGATGGGAAATCAAATTAGTGGTCCTAAACCATTGTTTCAAAAATTAGAATGGGCCAGGTGCAGTGGCTCATGCCTGTAATCTCAGCACTTGGGGAGATTCCCCCTGAGGCTGGTGGATGGCTCAAGCTCCCGCGTTCAAGACCAGCCTGTGCAACACAGTGAGACCGCGTCACATACACACACACGCACACACACACACACAATTAGAATAAAAAATGCATGGGGTGCAACTCCTGTAGTAAAGTTAAGTGTTGTTTCCTCGAAGTTTGGCTTCAGTTGTAAACGTGTTATCTAAAGTCATGATGTAAAAAATATTCTTACTGGGCTGGATATTCAAGGAAATTGTCAAGGCAGCAGGAGGCCCTTTCCCACCCTGCGGGGTCTCCATACCAGGTCTAAGTACACCTTTGTGCTCATCTCTTCATCCTTCTCGTTCTACAAGGGAATAATTTAAGGAGTAAAGGTGAAGTAGGGTGGAGAGAAATGAGGGGGCTGGGAAGGCCAACCTCTCCTGGGAACCCCGCCCCCTTTTTCTGAGCCCCATCCTCTTGGGTCCAAGTCCACATCCCAGAAGGGGCGTTAGTTTAAGACCTGCCTCTATCTCAGAAACATCCTTTCCGGCCATCTACACTCCCAGCCTATCAACCTACCAGATCCGCTCCTGCCTAGTCCTCTGCCTTGCTCTATGCCGGGCCCTGCCCTCAGCTCTTAATCCACCCAGCCTTGAATCTCCACCCGCTGCCATTTATTGACCCCTGAGTACCAAACACCCTGGGCACTCAGGACCCATATGGCCCTACCTCAATGTCCATCCCCCAGCCCCTGCCTCATCCCCAGCTCCACTTTAAGGTCCGGTCACAGGTCCGTCCATCACCCTACCCGGCTCTACTCCAGGCCTGTCCACCAGCCACGGCCAGAGCTGGTCCATTTGTCTGATTTCGACCCAGTCTTCACTGAAGGCTGGTCCCTCTCAGCCTGGTCTTGTCCCAGGCCCCGCCCCCAGTCTGTCCCTGGTCCGGCCTTGCCTAAAGTCACGCCCCCCGGCCGGTCGGCAGGCCTGACCTCTATCCCCACCCCCGCAGTGCGCCCTCACCAGGCTGATGAGTTGTGCCAGGATGAGACCAACGCTGACCCTGACACGGTCTCCCACCTCCCGCGCTGGCCGCACAGAGCTATCATAGCCAGAGAAAAGTTTCTCCCGGAGGCGGCCCTCTGCCTCCGAGCCGCCGACGCCTGGGGAAGGAGAGACTAAGTGCAGCCCTGGTGTCTGGCCACAACCGCTGGACCCGTCACTGCCCCTTCGGGGCCTACACTTACCTGGGGCGAGCGGCGCCCCCAGCGCCCCCAGCAGCATCAGCAGAGCCCCTGGGATCATAGCCTGGCGGCTTGTTCAGTGACTTCACTCGGAGAGCCACTGGGACCGCCAGCACAGGGGAAGTGACGAGGAGCCCGGGAATGTGCACCTGTTGCTGGGGGCAGCCGCCAGCCCACCCGCCCCGCCCCTGGGACTTGATCCTGCCTCCAGCAACTGCCAAGCCCGCCACCAACAGATGACAGATAGCACTTTAGTTGTATACATTGTCTTTAATTGAGAAAGCGTGGAGTGGAGACCCGATCCCCTGGGAGCAGTTCCAGGAGTTGGGTGGAGCCTGAGCGGGGTTTGTGTGGGTGAGGGGACATCTACTCCTCTTGCAACAAGCCAGAAGTAGAACAGCCTAAGGAAAAGTGACCTGCCTTGGAACCCTAATCCCTCCCTTAGGGCCCCCTCAGCCTACCCTATCCAAATCTGAGGCTATGGGAGTCTCCCTCCTAGTTCACTAGCAGGTTCCCAGTTTTTTCCAGGCTGCCCCTAGCACTCCATGTTTTTCTGAAAAAATCTAGACAGGCCCTTTTTGGGTATCTAAAACTCAGCTAAGGTTCTAAGCTGTAAGGTAAAGCAAGTTCTATCCAATTAGAAGCTGTCGGGGCATATGAGGTCTGGAGTGCAAGAGGCCTTCACCCTCCTTGGCCTGACCTATAGGGGAGAAGGGTGAGACTTATTGCTGAATTGGGGTCTCCTCACTGGGAGGGTCAAGGCTGTATCCATTTGTCCTTTTTATTCAGGACACATTACTTTAAGGACCTCAGCTTTAAAGGGCACCTGGAAGGAATTCCTGCTGAGGTAGCTAAGTATTCATATCCAGCCAACACAGAGGCAGGTTCAATCATGCCATAATTTTGACCCCTCCCCCATCCCAGCTTCCCTACTATGAGCCAGGGATCTTTCCAAAATTCCTCTGCCCTTCTCCAGACTCTGTCTCCCTGGCACGACCTCATCTGGGTTGAAGTAGCTAGAAACTGCATGTAAAAATAAGCTTAGCATTCTATATGGAAGAATCATATTTTTAGAGAATTATCTAGGAAAAACAAGAAGTGGTTCTTGATTCATCCAGAACTGTTTTTATGAATCATAGCTGGGTCTTTTCCAGAACTCATCCGTAATAGGTATCACTCAAGAAGGTGGGAGGGTGGGGCCAGAACTTACTGAGAGCAATAATATGGCTATACAGGCCCCCGCTCCATCCTGGGTAAAAGGGGTGAGAGTCATGATCTATGTCCTAGAGCTGGGATTCAGGAGGAAGTATAGCTCCATAAAGCACTAGAATTGGGTGTCTCTGGGATAAGAAGGTTAAACCCGTGGTCATCTGAGACTGGTTCCAGTTCAGGCCAAGGCCAACAGCTAGACAAGGCTCAAATCTAGCCTCTTTCTACTTGGAAACCAGGGATCCATCTGAGTCAAGGACAGAAGCCTGATGGATCCAGAGCAAAGGCTGGCAGCATGCCTGGGTTCCAGCACAGAGCCCTAGTGCAGAAGTGGCCCTGGCTAGGGTGTCCAGTGTTCCAGAATGTGTCCAGACCAAGGCAGAAGGTAGAGTAGGGAAAGAAGGACACATGAATCCTGAGCTTCAGTGAATCTAGAAATGGCTCAGTGGCAACAAAAATGGGCACGGGACTCCAGGAACTGGCTGAGCCGGCGTGGGAAATGTTTGCGCCCTGGCTGTCCATTTGGGAACTCCCAGCGCCATCTCAGGAAAAGGCATGGCGTTGTGTGAGTGTGGAAAGAAAGAAGTGATCAGCCAGGACCATCTTCAGACATCCCCCTCTCTGACTCCCTCCTAGGCCCAAGGATCTAAGGGTCTCAGCAGCCTCAGAAGTCACAGCCAGCCCCTAGGCTCCCTCAGGGTAGAGCACCTGGTGGGACCTGGCTGCTCAGGGCATGTGTGTGGCAGCAAGGGTGACAGCAGGACTGGGAGACAGGTTGTGGTGGTGGCTGGCTCACTGGGAGTGCAGGGAACCTCCAGTCCAGGGACTACATTTCAGGGGGCAGGGGGACTGGAAGGGGAGGCCTCGGGGACACTGTGGAGAGAAGGCTCCCGGTACATGGCCACTGTGAAGGGGAGAAAAAGAGGAGCAGGGAAGGAGAGTTAGGCACAGAGGGACCAGGCAGAACCAGTGCTCTGAAAGGGCTCCCTTCCCGTACATTCACCCTCCCAGAACCCCAACCCACAGGAGGAGAGCACCCCAAACCCCCAAAGGGCAAAGCCTTCCTGGCTTGATCTGTCATAACAGGATCCTCTTATCACTTGTAGCCTGAGCTGTCTGCCCCTAAATATCTATATCAAGGTCAATACCCTCTCCTGTGGGCCACATTTTCTTGAGTCTATACCCACCCTCCATGAGCTTAGGCAGAAAGTGGGCAGCTGCCTTGGTCTTCTTAACTCGGTTTCCCTTCATGACCTGGCCCTCCTTGTCCAGGCCGAGGTACCAGGCCCGGCCAGAACGACGCTGGCGGTAGAGAGCAGAGGCGTACAGGACGTAGTAATTCTCAAAGACACACTCCTTAAAGCGACACTCAGCTGTGAAATGCGGCTAAGGAGACAAAGACCCAGAAAGGCACACAAAGACAGAGAGATAAAAAGACGCATCACTGGGCAGAAGGGAGCTCATAGAAAGCACAAGCCAGGATAGATAGACATAATCCATATGTTTTTTGGGGGAGGGGGAGGGCAACTTCTGAGTCCATGTAGGACCTGGGAGCAAAGGGAGGACAAGGAAGAGGCCTGGTAGGCCCCTGAGGGCTAAGAACTAGGCTCTGGGCCAAGCGCAGTGGCTCATGCCTGTAATCCCAACACTTTGGCAGGCCGAGGCGGGTGGATCAGCTCAGGTCAGGAGTTCGAGACCAGCCTGGCCAGTATAGCAAGACCCTGTTACTATTTTTTTTTTAAAAAAAGAACTAGACTTTTAGGGGTCTTGGAATAAGATTCCTTCTCTCCACTGTATTCCCAATTTCTCACTATCCCCTATCCTGGATGACTCTAGGGAAGTGAGTAATGACAAAATCTGGAGGAGATGGGATGAGAAGTAGGGGCCCTAAAAGGCAGAAAGAGTTGGACATTCAAAGAGCCTGGGGCTGTGTTGGGGGTATGCAAGGAGTGGGCATTGGAGAGACCCTAGAGGACTTGGTCCAGGACGGGCAGTGATGACAGGCCATGAGCAAAAGCTGGAGGGAGGAGTCCCAGGCAAAATGTCTGTAGTTGAGGAAGACTGTCATTCCCTCAAGGGACAAATTGAGGAAGGGGAGTTCCCAGTATTCCCCGGCCACTCAGCCTCATTGTCTCACCGAACTATAGAGCAGTCCGTCAGCATTCATGGCCATGTAGTGACCCAGCTTGGCGCTCTGGATGGTGACCACACGGAGGCCTACAGGGATCAGGTTGAAGTGGGCTGGCGTGGAGAGAGGGAGCATCAATACCCAGGCCTCTGACCCTCACCTGAGCTCCCCTCATCCCAGCTCCGCTTTTTCCCTTAGGGGTCAGGAAGACGGACCAATGGCAACAGAAGCTGAAGAGGGAATAGGATTGTCATCTGCTGTCCCCATTCTCCCCCTTCCCACCCGGCGGCCAGCTTCCCCTCTCACTGAAGGAGCTGGTATCCTCTGGGGTGCCCTGGATACTTCCGTCGGGATTCGCCTGGAGGTAGAAACCCTGGCGGCAGAACAGTTTGGTGACGATGCCTTTGAGCTGAGGCTCTGGAGAGAGAGACATTCATCTTTGAAAATGACATCTCTGTTCCCAGAAACATTCCTACACTTGGCAGGATCAGAGGATGCAAGGAGAATGAAAGGAAGGAAGAGGGTCCCAGGGCCCCAGCTCTCTTACCCTCCAAGCACGCTCTCTCCCACCTCCCTTTCACTCCTGGGAAAGCTGGTGTGGGTCCCTTCTGTTTCCTATAACCAGGAGCTTTCAGTGTAATTTATTGAAATTTATTTAAATGGCTTAATTCCTACCCTACAGCTTAACCAGAAGCGGGGAGGAGTGGGGGAGGAGGGAGGGGAGAGATATATCAAAAGGCAGGGACAGAGGGAGACCAGCAGGGGTACTGAAGGGGCAGCGTGTTTGCGAAGGTGGGGGACGGTGGCAGCAGCAAATTGACCACAGGGTAGGGGCTCTCCCTCAGGGGTGGGGGTGGGACTGGGCCTGACGCTGACTCAGCACCTGCTGCGGCTGCCGCTAGCTTGGCGAGAGCATTGCCTTGGCCCAGCGCCGGCCTGTCTGACACTGACCCGTCTGTTTGTCTGTCTGTCTGTCTGCTGGCTTGCGGGGGCCCAGCTCTCCCTGAGGCTCAGCCTCTCCCTTTCGGCCAGGTAACCCGCCTGGGGTAAGGGGGACATAACCAAGGATATGGGGGGGTGGGAGCTGAGGAGATGGAGAGGCAGGCTGAGTCACGTGGGGGCCCGGTCCCACTCAGAGGGTGGGCTGCGGATTGTACCACTATGGGCAGCCGGTGGCGCGGGGAGGAGGGCGCGAGGGGGCTACCCTTAAGGGAGTTGGGAGCGGCCGGGAGCAGGGCCAGAGGGACTCCCTGACTGTCGCACCTGGACGGGGACCACACTCTAACTCTCACAACTCTCCTCCCCCATCGCTTGCTCTCTGCCGACCTCCCTGTCCCCCCTTGTAGGTGGTACGACCCCCAAGAGTCTGCGCCCATCTCTAGCCGTGAACTGTATCTGAGTTCCTCCCAGCGTAGGGTCCCCTGAGCCTACGGGACCCGATTTCGGAGTGGCGCGGGGGTTAAGGGAGGGGGTGCCCAGCTCCGTTCTTGAAGCACAGGTCACGGGAGGAGGGCGCATAGAGGGCTGGCCGGTGAGGTAGCTGCAAGGACACCCGAGGGAGAGCTAGGGAGATTGGCTCGGAGCCAGGAGAGCTGGACCAGGAGGAACCGAGTCCAGCCGTGGAGGAGCGGGAGAACCGGGGCGGGCAGGGGCTGGGGGGGCGTGCTGCTGGAGCTGCAGAAACCCTTCGGGTGACCCAGGCGTCTGGAAACCCCCAGGCTTCTCCGCTCCAGATTGAAAGAATCGCGAGAACCGGCACGTAGGCGGAGGACGATGGGGGTGGGGACTGCTGTGTTCGGAAGGGGGGACGAGCAGGAACTCCGAGGCTTTCGGGGAGCTAGACTTAGCCCCTCAAGCCTTCCCCTTGACCTCGAAAATAAGGAGACTCCGGGTTATGGACTAAAGAGAAGGGAAACTGAGGCACAGTCTGGCAGGGACTTTGTCGTCCTGGCCCACCCCCTTCCACTTCCGAGGAGCCCCTCAGCCGGGCCCTTTCCTTCAGAGTCCCTGGCCTCAATCTCCCAGGCAGAGAAACCTCTGGCCGGGAGACCCCGCCCCAGCCGCACTCACCCGGGCCGCGGTCCGGCCGCGCGGGCCGCCCCCCGCACAGTCGCACCTTGGACAGCAGGATGAGGAGCTGCTTCTGGCAAAGGGACTTGGTGCCGCGGGGACACACGCGCCGCTGTGCCGACACCGGCCGGCTGCCCCCGGGCTCGCGGACCTCCCGCTTCTGCCGGATCAGGCTACTGGCCAGCGCCGCCATGGCGCCCCGGGAGGAGACACCCCCAAACCGGCCGGCGCCAGGAGCGCGCTGGGCTCCAGCCCGCTCACTAGGGCATGCTCTTGACGCTCAGGCCCCGACTCGCTGCCCCACCCACAGGACCTGAGGATAAGCCCCAGAACCCCCCCCCCCCCCACGTAAGCCCCTCCACAGCAGACAGTTGCCACCCTTGGGCCCAGTACTGGCTCCACCAGATCCAGCAGCCTATGTACTCCTCAGTGGATCCCACCCTCGAGTTTTGTCTCCTACTGAAAATGTCCCCTTTCCCTCCTCTCCAGTGTCTGTCCCCACTTCACCTATCCCAAAACCAAGACCCCCCAAATTTCCAAGACGTGGTTAAAATATCTCCAGGCACCTTTCCACTGTATTTTGGGGCACACTCCTACCAAATCCACTCTTGTAATCTACAGGGTGTGGGACTTTAGCTTTGGGGATATTCCCTCATCCCACCCCTACTGGGGCACTGCCAGTGTCAAGAAGGAACCCAACCTTGGTGTTTTTTCCTTTGCTACACTCTAAATGGAGGGGATCCCCTACTTTTTTCACTGAAATCTCCCCAAAATATGTCTCAGAATATCCAGGTTGCCCAGATTCAGTAAGACGGGGCTCCCAGACCCTCTGGCTGGATAACAGCTTTTTCACCAAGTCACCCCCGTGTCTAGTAGCATAGAATTCTAGCGGCCAAGACCCTTTCTTCACCTTCACACCCTCCGCTCCTTTTGAAGTCACCTCCAAATCCACCCTTCCTAGTAGATACACCAGGTAGTTGTCTGGAGGGCCTTCCGCCACCTCAAAATGAGGAGCATCCGTGTTTGCTTTTTTTTTCTCCCCTGGCTGCCCCTTAAATTTTCTTGGAGACAGCTGGTGCTGTTTAGATCCCACGCCCTCCAATCTAACCAGCCCCCCGAGAGAGGAGTGCACCCACGTTGTCACCAGTCCCCAAATGTGAACAGGCCCCCTACAAGTCAGAGCGGATCACAGCTTCCTGCGACAGGACTTCCTCGTCCTCCCCGGGATTGCCTATAGCACCCCCTCTTCCTTTCCCCGACGCCCCTCAACCTGTCCTGTCCTGTTGATCCGGCGACGGGTGGCGCTGGCTTCGGCTCCAGGCTCCTCCCTCCCTGTCCCCCGCAAACGGAGCTTCCCCCCACGCCCGGCTAGGCGTCCCGGACCCTCGGGAAGGAGTGAGGGTGTCTCTGCAGAGCTCCCCGGTCCGGCGAAGTCAGAGCACTGGGCCGGTGGCTGGACCAGGCAGAGCGGCGGCAGCGGCGGCAGCGGCAGCGGCTGTGGGAAGCTGAGGCGGCGGCGGCGGCGACAGCAGTTCCCCCTCCTCGGAGAGCCGGCCCGGGGGCGGGGCAGGGGGCGGAGACGCTGGGAAATAGGAGGGTGAAGCCGGGCAGGAGGAACCCCGGGGTTCCTTGGAGGTAGAGAGTGCGGACTGTGTCTTACAAGCAGGCAAAGCCGAGGCAAGGCCGCACGTCTCAGCCTTCAGAGGAGGGACAACAAGGCCTCCCGAACGCACCTCTGGATAGGAAGGAGAGGTTGGGCCCAAGGGAGATGGAATGGCGGACGCTGGGAGAATGGAGAGGGACCCTACTGGCCGGGATGTTAGCGAGGACAGAACAGCAACGAGGAAAGTGGGGGAAGAACTGGAGAGATGGAGGAGGGGTGGTGGTGAGATCCAGCCTCGGGCGAAATCCGGCCTCCTTCATATCTCTGCCTTTGTGTGTGAGCCAAATTGATCAGACCCTGGTCTCCATAACTCCTTTCCGCGTTTGGTCAGCAAATGTTTCTCCCATCTCTATTGACCCTTAAGAGAAATGACCAAAAGAACTGGGGACAGACGGTTTCTGGAAGCTGCCCCTGGGCGGAGTGCTGGCCACAGATGTGGAGAGTAGCGAGGCTGGAATGCGGCAACCTGTGCCGGGGCAGGCGGGTGGTCCTAGAGGAGCAACCAACAGGGAGGCCTTCCGGAAGGGGAGCTTCAGGCCCAGGGCACACAGTCCCCCAGGCGAGGGGCGAGCTGTGCCCCCCACGTCTCGCTCGCCCTCAGAGGCACTTTCCACTGGTAGGAACAACGTCTTTAATGGGCCCCGCCCCCCACGCCCGCCAAACCACCCCCTTTGCGGGCCACCTTGGCCTCCTCCACCGCGGCACGGAGGGCCCGGGCAGGGTCCCCGCGGAGCCGGACCAATTCTCCGAGCAGCGCAGCGGAGCCGTCCCCGGTACGGAGCTCTCGGCCGTTCAGAAAATAGTGAGGCAAAGTCCCGGCCTCGAGCACTCGGCCCAGCTCGTCTAGCAGCCCGAGGCAGCAGGCGCCCGCATTTTCTGGCCGCGCCAGGTAGAGCGCGGGCAGCCGCTCGCACGCCCAGTACAGCAGCGTCCTCAGGAGGTAGGGCGCCGCTGCCCGGGTCCCGGCCACCAGCGGGCGCAGTAGCGCCTGGGCCGCCGCGTGCGCCTGTAGCAGCGGCGCTGGTATGCGCGCTTTGAGCGCCAGCTCCTGGCGGGCGAAACAGAGCTGCCAGGCGGAGGCGCACGGTCGCTCGGTGCCGCCACCGGGCACCAGGTAGAAGGAAGCCGACTCAGAGGCCAGAGGACCAGCCCATGAGTGGCTCCGAGCCCCCTCGGGCCAGCCGGCCACGGATACCACTGGGATCAGGTCGAAGAGCAGGAGGCGGCGAGGGGGATCAGGGGTAGCCAGGAGGACGGTGGTGAAACCCGCGTGGCGAGCTGCGTGCACCAGACGCGGAGCACCCGGGACAGGGATCAGAGACTCGGCGACCGCCGCCAGCGTAGCAAAGAACCAGGCAGCCACCTGGGAGGGACATAATGTGGGCCACGCTTCCCGAGCCTCGGTCGGCTTTGGGACTGGGCTTTCGACGTCTGCCTTGGTGACGTCACTACTCAGTGTTTTCAAAGGCGCGGTAGAGCCAAGGTCGACTACGTCATGCTGAGGCAACTCGGACGATGAAACGTCACTAGGTGATTTTTTCAAAGACACTGGCGCCTCGTGCTCAGTGACGTAGCTGTGCGGCTGGTCTACAGAGCTTTGCCAATCCTTGGAACTTTCTTCGCTCTCCGTTCGGTGGATCGAATCACTTGCTCCTGGGACTGGGGGTCCTAAGCAATCCTGCCACATTTCCCGGATGGGGGTTCCGCAGACCAGCTCTGGGAGGCAGACCTGTGCGTAACAGGATTCCAGGTCCAGTTGCAGTTCAGTGCCGTCCAGTGAAAACATGGGCACTAGGAGTGTGAAGCCGGCATCGTAGTGAGGTCCTCGGGCGTAGGGACCCAGGGGTGCAGGCCCCAGATCCAGGGAGCCCTCGCGAATCCCACCACGAAGCAGCAAGAGCTCTGCCTGGGGAGGAAAGCGAGGGTCCCGGCGGTGAACTAGACCTAAAAAAAAGGGAACGGATCGGGAGGGTGTCGCCCAAAGCCGGGGCGGGGACGGGGGCGTAGTGAGGCTGAGAGCTGTGAGTTCCCAAAGGCAAGTAGGGTTACTTACCAAGCAAAGAGAAGACAAAGTCCTTGGCCCGGAGGAGATCGGCTCCGGGCTTGGGGCCGTCACTCCAGCTCTCCTGCACACCCAGCTCCTGGATCAGCTGGGTCAACTCCTGCAGCTGCGCCCCGGAGCAGAAGTCGATGTCCGTGAGCGGCCGAGCTGGGGCCGGGGGCGGCGGGCCCCACCAGGGGGCACTCCCCCAGACCGCGGAAGCCATGCGGTTCTATAGGGAAAACACGGAAGGGAGGTGGCCTAGACGGGCCTTTCCTTTGCTGCCAAAAAGTCGTCCCCGTTCTTCCCTCTTTCTGAGGCAGAGAGAGTGCGCCAGACACAAGCTACAAATGGGTCTGTAGATGATGGATTCTAAATTTAGTCCTCAAAATGAACAAATAAATACCTCCCCTATCCTGGACCTTTTCTCATATGCAGTTCCCCGCCCGCATGAACTGGTTCACCGAACTCAGCAGGTAGAAAGTAACTGTTGCGTCTCCCACGGAACGCAGTAGCCAGGCTCCGCCACCGCCCCTTGTCTACCTCCCTTTACTTCTTTTTTGGAAGAGGCTTATTGGTCAGCGGCTTCCCCCTTATGGGAAGCAGTAAGGGTGGGGAGGAGAAATAGATTCAACAGGTTACTTCTTCCTGATGCCCACGTGGCCACGCCCCTACATTTTCGGCCACGCCCCTTTCTGGAGGCTGTCGGGGTGGTTTCTGCCGGGTCGGGTCTCCAGTCAGAGCTCAGTCACTCCTTTAGCCCTGCTGAGATCCCGCGTTATCCTGGGAGTTGTAGTTTCCCGCTCTACTAGGGCGTAGGAGCCACGCCCCCACATCCTTTCCTGTTCGGCTGAAGTAGTGCCTGATGGAAGTTGTAGTTCCTCTGGAGATAGATGATTCTGTCTCTTTTCATGCCCATGTCAACCCCACTCAAACATTCCTTGGGGTTTGAGACCGGTAATAGGATGGCTCTGAGTCGCAAACAATAATGAGGGATGGGCCGGGTGCGGTGGTTCACACCTGTAATCCCAGCACTTTGGCAGACTGAGGCTGGTGGATCACCTGAGTTCAGGAGTTCAAGGCCAGCCTGGCCAACGTGGCGAAACTCTGTCTCTACTAAAAATACAAAAGTTAACCGGGCGTGGTGGTGGATGCCTGTAATCTCAGCTACTCGGGAGGCTGAGGCAGGAGAATCACTTGAACCCAGGAGGCAGAGGGTACAGTGAGCTGAGATCGTGCCATTGCACTCCGGCCTGGGTGATAAGAGCAAAACTCCATCTCAAAAAAAAAAAAAAGTAGGTCCCCAGCTAATCGACGCCGGAAGTAGCAATTGCTAGAGAAGCATTCCGCCGCCAGCTTCGCTATGGCGGCAATTCCCCCAGATTCCTGGCAGCCACCCAACGTTTACTTGGAGACCAGCATGGGAATCATTGTGCTGGAGCTGTACTGGAAGCATGCTCCAAAGACCTGTAAGAACTTTGCTGAACTGGCTCGTCGAGGTTACTACAATGGCACAAAATTCCACAGAATTATCAAAGACTTCATGATCCAAGGAGGTGACCCAACAGGGACAGGTCGAGGTGGTGCATCTATCTATGGCAAACAGTTTGAAGATGAACTTCATCCTGACTTGAAATTCACGGGGGCTGGAATTCTCGCAATGGCCAATGCGGGGCCAGACACCAATGGCAGCCAGTTTTTTGTGACCCTCGCCCCCACCCAGTGGCTCGACGGCAAACACACCATTTTTGGCCGAGTGTGCCAGGGCATAGGAATGGTGAATCGCGTGGGAATGGTAGAAACAAACTCCCAGGACCGCCCTGTGGATGATGTGAAGATCATTAAGGCATACCCTTCTGGGTAGACTTGCTACCCTCTTGAGCAGCTCTTCTGAGATGGCCCCAGTGGACCAGCTTCCAGATTACATAGAATGACATGTAATGCTAAATTTCATTTTGGCTTTGCAAATCATGAAGCTTAGGAGGCCTGGGGTCTTGGGTGAGTTAGAGATGGAAGTACATTTTAATAGGATGCTTCTTTTCTCTTCCCCCAGTGCCTAGGTTGCCAGAGCATTTGCACAAATGCCCCTGTTTATCGATAGGTGACTACTTAATACACGTGACTCATAATGCTGCTTCTTGTGCATGTCTGCTCTGATATACTTCAAACAATGTAGCAGACACTGTCATTTCTCAGTGGTTTTGCCTAACCAAACTTCTTCCTAAGGAGATTTGTATTCTGGCCTACCCTGCAGTCCTTCATTGTTGACAGCCACAGAATTCCAAACCAAGTAGTGTCTATCAGCCCTTTTAACTCTGTGCACACCCTATTTCAGTCTTATATTTGTTCTTCTAGGGAATGTATGCATCTCTCTATATATTTTCCCTCTCAAAACCAGAACATCAACACTGCTGTTTCTGACACTTCAGATATCCCACGCAAAGCCACATTGAATTTTTGCCAAATGAAAAATGCATCCAACAATCAAGTTTCTAAGAAGGTGTCAAGTGGGGAATAATAATGTATATAATCAAGAAATTAATTTATTAAAAGGAAGCAGAAGCATTGACCATCTTTTTCCCAGAGAAGAGGAGAAATCTGTAGTGAGCAAAGGACAGACCATGAATCCTCCTTAAGAAGTAGTCCTCTCAGAAAGGAGAAGCGCCACTCAAGTTCTTTTAACCCAAGACTTTAGAGAAATTAGGTCCGAGATTTTTATATGTTCAGTTGTTTATGTATAAAAATAACTTTCTGGATTTTGTGAGGAGGAGTAGGAGAGGAAGGAAGTTAATACCTATGTAATACATAGAAACTTGCAAAATAAAATGCCATTGGTGGTTGAAAAAAAAAAAAAAAAGTAATGAGGGACACACTCTAGGGCCTGGGGAGAGATAGGGACCCCTGCATCCCTGTGTGATACAGGAGCCCTGGTCATTTAGATCTACTAGAGTTTTTCCATGTAATTATAACTTCCTCATTTTGGGGATGAGGAAAGTACCACCTAGAAAGGTTGCACAGCTGAGCCAGGGAGGTGCTGGAAAGGGGTTCCCTGACTGGGTGGGATGGGGGGTGCATCTTGGAATCCCAAAGGTGGTAGTGTTAGGCAGGAGCACACAGATAGTGACCCAGAAATGGACGTTTGACTCATAGAAGAGACATACATGTTAGTGATGCCCACCTCAGGCCACTGCTACCTGAGTCATGGCAGGGATCTCAAAGTCTTGTTTTGTTTTGTTTTTGAGACGGAGTCTTACACTGTCACCCAGACTGGAGTGCTGTGGCGTGATCTCCACTCACTGCAACTTCTGCCTCCCGGGTTCAAGCGATTCTCCTGCCTCAGCCTCCCGAGTAGCTGGGATTACAGGTGCCTGCCACCACACCTGACTAATTTTTTGTATTTTTGGTAGAGACAGAGTTTCACCATGTTGGCCAGGCTGGTCTCGAACTCCTGACCTCAGATGATCCTCCCGCCTCAGCCTCCCAAACTGCTGGGATTACAGGCATGAGCCACTGTGCCCGGCCTGGACTTCTTACATTCTTTCTGCCCTTGGTCTGTCTCCAGGACGGGATAGGCCTAAGTCCATGGATAAGAAAATTAAGGAGGAGGGACACCTAGGAAAATTAGAGGCCTGTAAAAGAAGAGACTCCCCAGCTCTAGAGATCAGTTTGGGAAGCCCAGACCTCAGGGGTTCCTAGCCACTGACAGAGAGCTTTTCTCCCTCGGCAACCAGAGCTGGGGTCCCTGGGAGAACCGAGAGCAGCAAAGCAGCCCAGAACTGCACAAGTAGGTTCCCATACACACACATCTGGCTGTGACCCAAGAGACCAGGAGAACTGGAGACTGGGCTCTTTCTCACAGTCTGGAGTAACCAGGCATCAGACATCCCTGCATCTCACCTCCTCCCCAGAGGGTGGCTTCCGAGGCACTCTAAAAAGAACTAAGTTCTCTGGACTCATGGAAGCCTTGAAGATGTTAAGAATGGGTGACAAGGAATAGTTCATCTAGACTCTACTTTTTTTTTTTTTGAGACGGAGTCTCGCTCTGTCCCCCTGGCTGGAGTGCAGGGCCTAGTTCCTCTAGACTCTAAAGCATGGCTCTCCAATATAATTTTCTGTGATGATAGCAAGGTCCTGAGTTGGTCCTGTCTAACACAGTAGCCACCAGCCACCTGTCGCTGTTGAGTACTTGAAACATAGATAATGTGGCCGGGCGCGGTGGCTCATGCCTGTAATCCCAGCACTTTGGGAGGCCGAGGCAGATCACTTGAGGTCGGGAGTTCGAGACCAGCCTGGCCAACATGGTGAAACCCCATCTCTACTAAAAATACAAAAATTAGTTGGGTGTGGTGGTGCACACATGTAATCCCAGCTACTCAGGAGGCTGAGGCAGGAGAATCGCTTGCTTGAACCTGGGAGGCGGAGGTTGCGGTGAGCCAAGATCACGCCACTGCACTCCAGCCTGGGTGACAGAGCAAGACTCTGTCTCAAAAAAAAAAGAAAAAAAAAGAAATATAAATTAAAATTAAACAAAATTTAAAATTCTGTTCTGCAGAAACATCTACTTTTTTTTTTTTTTGAGACAGAGTCTTGCTGTGTCATGGAGGCTGGAGTGCAATGGCACGATCTCGGCTCACCACAACCTCCGCCTCCCAGGTTCAAGCGATTCTCCCTGCCTCAGCCTCCCGAGTAGCTGGGATTACATGCGTGCACCACCATGCCCGGCTAATTTTTGTATTTTTGATAGAGACGGGGGTTTCACCATGTTGGCCAAGCTGGTCTCGAACTCCTGACCTTGTGATCCGCCCACCTCGGCCTCCCAAAGTGCTAGGATTACAGGTGTGAGCCACTGCACCAGGCCTAATATACATTTTAATAGCCACATTTGGCTAAAGGCTAGTGTATGGGACAGAGCAGCTCTAGGGCCTTGAGGATAATGGGCTTAGCTATGCAGCTACAGAGGAGAAACAGGGACCTGTTATCAGCTCTGTGAGTGGCCAGCATCAGGGATGGGCTGGGGTGGATGTCCTCAAACAAACACAGAACATTTCTCTCGCCTTTTTATTCCTGATGCACTTTTGTCCCCTCTTTGTCCAAGGTTCTCATCACATTCTGATATCCCCACTCCTTGATGGTTTCCCCTGAGTTGCTGGGTGCCTCTTGACGAAGGCGCCTAGGAGACAGAGCTTCACACTTGTCATTGCCCACTGCCAACTGTCTCTGACGGGCATCAAAAACCACATGCCCTGCCCGGGTGTCTGGTCCAGGGCAGTGGGACTTCCAGTTGATTTGGGAAGGCATAGACATCTGACGATAGTTCTGGTAGCCTGAAGGAACTGGATCCACAGGGCGGTCCACCCCGTGCTGGCTGCCTGCCCGCCGGGAGGATGACTGCAGCTCAATTAATACAGGTACCTCTGAGAAGGTCTGCAGGTCACTGGAGACCACTTGGACCTTGGAAGAGAAGGAGTTCTGATTGAGTTGGACAGGAGCCCAGAGGACGTGCCGCTGTGCGTCCTCCTTCTGAGCAGCCTTCTTAGGCACAAATGACTTCATCAGGGACAGTGTGGACTTTGGGGTCTGAAGTGGGGATAAAAGCTGGACAGAATCAGAACCTAGAGCAGGGCTTGGGTTCTTGTGGAGGCCAGGATCTGGGATGAGGCATGAGTTCTTGTAGGGGCCAGATTCCTGGGTAAGGCCTGAAATCTTGGGGAGGCCAGAGTCTTGGACAAGGGCTGGGTCTTTATGAGGGCCAGGATCTTGATTAATTCCTGGGCACTTGTGGAGATTAGAGTCTTCTCTATGTTCTGAGCTCCTGTAAACTCCAACATCTTGGGGAGGGCTAAATCTTCTTTCATCTTTAGTGGCTTGGGTAAGGCTTGGGAGGTTGGAATCTTGAGTAAGGCCTTTAACTTTGTGGCCACCCCAATCTTGGATAAGTCCTGGATTCTTGTAGTCTCCTGAGTCTTGGGTAAGGCCTGAGCACTTTGGGAGGCCAGAGGTTTGGACAAGGCCTGGGCTCTTGCGGAGACAAGATTCCTGGATAACTCCTGAGCTCTTGTTGACTTCAGAGTCTTGGGCAACATATGGACCCTTCCGTGATCCAGAATCTTCAGTAAGGCCTGGGGTACTACAGACTCCTGGATCTTGGACATTGCTTGTATCCTTGTGACCTCCAGAATCTTTAGAAGAGCCTAGGTTCTTTTGGTGATCAGTTGCTTGGGAGAGATCTTGATTTTTATAGACCACAGTCTCTTGGTTTGGTTCAGAATTCCTATAGACTCCAGAGTCTTGTGTAAAGCCTGAACTCCTCTGAAGATCAGAAGTTTGGGTAAATGGTGTTTTCTCGTGGAGGCCAGGGTGTTGGGTGAGACATGGGCTCCTAAGGATACCAGCTTCTTGAGTCAGACCTGTGTTCTTTTGGGGGTGGGTATCTTGATTAATGCCTGAATTCTTGTGGAGGCCAAAGTCTTGAGAAGGGCTTGGATTCTGGCATAGATAAGAATCTTGGAGAAGGCCTGGGAAATTATGTAGGCCTTGATTTTGAGCAAGACCTGGGTTCTTGTGGAGGCCTGGATCTGGGGTAAGGCCTGGGTTCTTGTGGAGGTCTGGGTTTTGGACAAGGTCCAGATTCCTGGGAACTCTGGAGTCTTTTGAAGGGCACGGGGTCCTTTGAAGGCCAGAATGTTGGGTAAGGCCTAGACTCTCACGACATTCAGGGCATTGGGGTTGGATCAGGGGTTGGGAAATGGTGGCGAACAGGGAAGGGATGGGGAAGTGGGAAGTGGGGATGGACTGAGGAGACTTGGAGGTTGCAAGAACAGTAGGGGTTTGTATTAAGGTGGAGGGCCTCTGATGGTTGGTGGGTTGAGGAGGAACAAAGGATCTGGGAGGAACGAGAGGCAGGGAAAGAGTGCACGGTGGAGGAAGGGTGCACACTGAGCTCTGGGCAGTGGTTTCAGAATGAAAGCAAGGCTTGACACATGCAGTATCCTGGGAGTAGACAAGGAATTTGGAGTAGACTGGAGCCTGGGAGTCTGTGTTCTTCTCAGAACTGCAAGGATGGAAGCTGCAATAAGGGGAAGTCTTGGTCTGGGGCAACTTATCTTTGGCGTCATCTGAGATCTTCCATTCCATATTCCCTAACTCCAGGTAGCCCAGTATGGATCCTGCAGGAAGCTTGGCACTATCCCCACCGCATTGCTTTGTTTGCTCAGATCTACCAGAATTCCCCAGGTCCTGACCCTCTTGGGGCCTAAAGAGGGTAGCCAAGTCTTTTCTTGAATACTCAGGGTTCTGGGGGCCGGACATATGGAAGAAGTTCTGCTTTGCCCTGCGGGCATCATAGACCACATGGCCAGTGGAGAGGTCATGGCCGAAGGCAGGTCGGGGAGAGGGTATAGGAGTTATGATAGGGGCAGGGGTGGTGCCAGGGACAGGATCAGGGACAGGAGTGGTAGTCAGGGCCATGACCCGTGCTGGGGCAGGGGCGGGGGCAGAGGCTGGGACAGGGGCTGGTGTAGGAGCTAGGACAGGAGTACTGTGTGGGGCAAGAGTTCCGGGAGGAGCTGGGGCAGAGGTTGGGACAGGAACCGAGCTACAGACTAGATGAGAGTGGTCTGGGATATACGCTGGGGCATGGGCTGAAGTGTACTCAAGGGCATGGGTCTGGGGGTGGGCTGGGGCAGGCATAGAAGCATGGGCTGGGGAGTGGGCTGGGGCATGGGCTGAGGTGTGTTCAGGGCTGTGGGCCTGGGAGTGAGTATGCTCAGGGGTGTGGAGTGGAGCGTGGGTTTGGGCCTGGGCTGACGTATGGGCTCCAGTGTGAGCTGAGGCCTGGGCTGGGGTAGGGGCTGAGGTGTGAGCTTGGATATGGGCTGGAGTCTGAGCTGGGGTAGGGGCCGAGGTATGGGCTTGGATGTGGGCTGGAGTCTCAGATGGGGTAGGGGCTGAGGTGTGGGCTTGGGCCTGGGCTGAGGTGTCCTGGGCCTGGGAGTGGGTGCCCTCGGGGGTGTGGGCTTTGGAGTGGGTCCAGGAGTGGGCAGGGGTGTGCACAGAGGTGTGGGCCATGGCATGGATCCCGGGGTGGGTGAGGGTGTGCACAGGAGTGTGGGTTGGGGAGTGGACCTGGGCCTGAGCTGGAGCCTGGGCTGGGGCACAGTCTGGGGTCTTAGTCTGGCTCTCTTGGGGCAGGTGGCATGGACCCATGTCCAACTTGCTCATCTTTGGGAATTGGGAAGATGTCTCTGGCGTGGAGAGCAAGGAGGCTTGAGCCTTTAAGGCTGTGACCTGAGGTGCCTCCCCAACTCCCATCATCTCCTCCTTGTACAGTCCCCATGGAGACTCCCTGGGAACCCTGGCATGTCCACATTGAGGTGGCATCCAGCAGCATGCAGAAACCTTCTCATCATTCGTGTCTGGTATCCAGGAGTCAAGATGGTTAACGTGCCTGGGCAGGAAGCCTGGGCGATGATGGACGCGGGAAGAGACTTTTGAGCACAGGTTCTTGGGATCCACGGAGGAGCGAATACATATGGGATGGCTGCCGCTGCGTTGCTTGTCTGCAGGGAGAGGTAGGATGGGACAATGCTCTGGTTCCCTAGGGACTGAGAACTGGGCCAGGGATAGGAGAAAGGGGACAGGCCCATATCCCTGGGAGCCCATACAGGGGCCTACTCACCTTTGGGAAAAAAATGATGGAAAAGAATCCGCAAGGAGCTCTTCAGATGCTTCCAGAGCTGAGGGGAGCGGGAGGGCGGGTGAGTCCAGAAGCAGGGTGAGCCCCTAAGTCCAACTCTTGTCTGGCCACACCCCAACAGCCCTCCCACCTCAGCCCCTTCAAGACCCCAGGGCTCCCCCAACCCTGCTACCCGGATCCTGCCCTGACCAGAGTCACCACATTGATCCACACGTTGAGCAAGATGAAGCTGCCCAGAAGAAGAAGAATCGAGTCTCCTAAGTCTTGGCACTTCCTGGGGTTGGTGCCAGAGCACACCTGGGCCCCATGATAGGCTCGCTCACCCATGGCCTGGGGTCCCAGGACTGCCTGGGCCCCCGGCCCTCACACAGTCACTAGGAGGAAGACTCCTGTTGTTGGGGAGGGGGTGGACTGAGTCATAATGAGGCAGGTGGTCAGGATCACAATGAGGAAGGCCGAGGAAGAGGAGGGCCCAGGGTGGAACTCTCTGATAAGCAGGTTTGAGTAACCAGGTATAGACAGTCAAACAGGGTCTGGAGGCCAGTGATCCTCTCCTGTTTCTCCATTGTTCTCTACTGCTGGGTGACTCACTCACTCATTCACTCATTCCATCACTCCCTCCCTCCCTCCTTCCTTCCTTCCTCTCTCCCTCCCTCCCTCCTTTCCTTTTTTTTTTTTTGTGATGGAGTCTCGATCTGTTGTCCAGGCTGGAGTGCAGTGGTGCGATTTCGGCTCACTGCAATCTCCACTTTCCAGGTTCAAGCGATTCTCTGGCTCAGCCTCCTGAGTGGCTATAGCTGGGACTACAGGCATGCACCACGACATCCAGCTAATCTTTGTATTTTTCGTAGAGATGGGGTTTCTTTCCTTCTTTTTTTTTTGAGATGGAATCTCACTCTGTCACCCAGGCTGGAGTGCAGTGGCGCGATCTCGGCTCACTGCAAGCTCCACCTCCCGGGTTGACGTCATTCTCCTGCCTCAGCCTCCTGAGTAGCTGCGACTACAGGCGCCCACCACCATGCCCGGCTAATTTTTTTGTATTTTTTAGTAGAGACGGGGTTTCACCGTGTTAGCCAGGATGGTCTCGATCTCCTGACCTTGTGATCCACCTACTTCGGCCTCCCAGAGTGCTGGGATTACAGGCGTGAGCCACCGCGCCTGGCCGAGATGGGGTTTCTTTTTTTTTTTTTGAGATAGATTCTGTCTCTGTCACCCAGGTTGGAGTGCAGTGGTGTGATCTCAGCTCACTGCAACCTCTGCCTCCTGGGCAAGCGATTCTCTTGCCTCAGCCTCCCCAGTAGCTGTGACTACAGGTGCGTGCCACCACACTTGGCTAATTTTTTTGTATTTTTTTAGTAGAGACGGGGTTTCACCGTGTTAGCCAGGATGGTCTCAATCTCCTGACCTCATAATCTGCCCGTCTCAGCCTCCCAAAGTGCTGGGATTATAGGCATGCACCACTGTGCCCAACCAAGACGGGGTTTCATCATGTTGGCCAGGCTGGTCCCGAACTCCTGGCCTCAAGTGATCTGCCTCCTCGGCCTTCCAAAGTGCTGTACAGATGTGAGCCATGTGCCCAGCCACTCCTGCAGTTTCATTTCAGAATCCTGAACACTTCACCCCTTGACTACACCAGAGACTGGGAAGACCTCTGCCTCAGAGCCCTGGGGGAGGCCTGGCTGGAATCCAGAGCCTCGGCCTGGTCCTGTACCATGAGCTAAGTAAATCCCAAAGAGCCCCACTTGAGACACTGACTTCAGAATCCAGACCTGATCCTTTCTGGGAACAGGGAGACTATAGAGCCTGGGTGGTTGTCATCAGCCAGTGCAGGATCTATGTAGTGCTTGGTGCAGACCAGGAGGGCCTGCTCGCAGCCACATGGCCGCTAAACCAAGGGGTGCCTCGCACCAAGAAGGGGACACTGGTTTCTCATTTCAGGAAGCCAAGGGCAGGGACCCAGGCTGGCCGAAGGAGTGGCACTCCCATGCAACAGACCACCACAGTGCTTCTGGGACTCTGTTTCCCTTTATTCTTCTCTCTCCATGCCCTGCCCCGCGCCCCATATCCGCCTGCTGGTCAGTTGAGTTTCTCGGTCTGGCTCCTGTGCAGAGAGGGCCTTGAGGAGGAGGTGGAAGCCGGTGGCAGTGAGCTGGACCTGGCTCCGCTCTCCTGCACCTGCCGCTTCAGCTCCAGGCTGTCGTACACCTGATAGTTGGCGTTGCCCCCTGGATTCCGGCTGAGTGGGACGAACGTGGTCGGGGTGGGACAGGATCTGCAACCTGGACTTTGGGCCGGGGCTGGGAGGAATGGGGGACCCGTACTGAGCCTGGAGCTGGGGTCCGTTGGTGGGAGGCCTCGCCCAACACCGTGAGGGAGGCAGAGGTAGTCAGAGGACGCCGGGCAGGCAGAGCCTCAGCCCAGTCGGCTGCCCAGCGCGGCACTTCATGGGGGTCCCGGGAGCTGTAGCCCAAGGGTTCCGTGGATGGCTGGGGGCTGCGGTGGGACTGGCCGTGAGTGTGACCAAGCAGACTCCGCCGGTGGGACTGTGGGGAGTGGTGCTCCCGGCAGCCTTGGGCCTCTGGCCGGGCGTTCCGGGACACCAAGGTAGGGGGGCGCTCAAAGCCCTCCATGCCATGCCGCCGCTGATCCCAGGAGTCATACGGTATCCGGCTCACTGAGGGGTAAGGGCTGTGCCCCCTGGGGACCCAAGATGGGTTAGGGGGCAGCCGGCGGGGAGGTGGTGGAGACGAGACCCACTGCTCAGCCTCCACATTGCCCCACAGTCGGGACTGGGAACCGTGGGGCCCATAGGACTGCAGCCTCAGCTCAGACTTGGCCTCTACACGCTTGGGCATGCAGCGCAGCTCAGGTGACAGGTAGAGAGAGGGTGGTGGCAGACTGGCCAGGATACCACCCTGGTGGCCCCACAGTCCCACATTGGAGGGCAGACCGGCTCTCTGATAAAACCCACCCCAGCCGTGACGTGGGTACTTGGGATACGGGAAGGGCAGGTCGTCCTGCTCCTCCAGGTAGGAATCCAGGTCCTCCCGATCAAAGAAGGGCACTCGGTGTCGTTGTGACATCTTTTGGCTGCGATGTGGGTGATGGAAGACTGAGCGGCTATGGGGGATTTGTCTGTAGTTCTGCGGCTGCTGCTGGTGGTTGTAGCAGCGACGGCGACCACGGCGGGGGTGGGGGCGGCGGCGATGAAGACAGCGAAGACTGCTGCTGTGATAGCTGGAGAAACGGTGGCAGGAGAAAGTGGAGTACCGTGTGGGTCGGGCCATCTTCACCTGCACAGGGTCCAGGATGCAGTGGATGTGGACGTCCTGAGCCTTGTCTGGGGGACCACTGGGGGAACTTTCGCTGGCCTGAATTTCATCTGGGGAAGGCAAGAGTCTATGAAGTCAGGGCAATTGTCAGAAGAGCTCAAGGTTGGGAACACTGGGCCCTGGGTTTCTAGGGCCATTGTCAGGGGCGGGGATGGGGGTCCCCTACCTCTCCAGCAGCCACACTTACTTTTCCGAGTAGTCCAATCAATCATCTTGTCTAAGGCGTTCTGGAGTCCATGCCACATCTGGGGCAGAGTGGCAGAGAGTGAAGGCCAGGCCCTCCACGCCCAGCACCACCAACCCTGCCCCTGCCCCAATCTAGACTGCACCTGCAGGTGGAGATGTAGGCTGCAGCTGGCTCCCACCCTCAGCCCTCTTCACCCCCAGAGATGGTCCACAATCATCACTGACCATAGTTGTCACATTGATGCCAATGTTGACAAGAACGATGAGGCCCAGCAGCAGGAATAAGACGTCCTCGGCATCGTGGGGGCTTTCTTGGTATTGATTGCAACATCCCAGGGTGTTATGCCATAGCTGGTTTTCCATGGGGGGGGGTCCTAGGGCCACCTGGGCCACCCCCCTCCACCCCCACCCCCAGCCCCAACCCACACTGCACTCATACCAATCCCTGGAGATCACTACAAGCTGGTAAGGGAGCCAGGTCACAATGAGGCGAGCTAGCGAGAGTCACAATGTGGAGGTGGCAGCTTTTATCCATTCTGCTGGTTCCTTCTACCACCATCTCCAGCCGTGGCTCCTACTTGGTGGAGCCCGGTCCCCAGATATCCCAGATCTTAGTCTGTTCCTCTGTCTCCATGAGGCTTGCTTAACCCCACACCTGGTTCCTGAGCTGAAGACAAGGTAGTTAGAGGATGACACCGTCATCACAGGGGTTGAAGCATGCATAAGATATGTCCTGTTTCATTGTTCTTTTGAGACATTATGGCAACTTACATAGCCTGTTGGTGTGCCTTCCCCCATGGTTACTTTGGGGCCAGCAGCTAGGGTGACTAGATGGGCGGGTGACACTAAGAGTCCCCTCAGGCATCACCCTGCTGTACCAGTCCCTCCCTACTCTGCCCATTTCCCTGTCAAAATTCCTCTAGCTCCCATCTCTGCCCAACTCTTCCTGGCCACAGACTCCAGCCCTAGGTGTTGGTGGTCCGTGAGCCCACCCGCCCCTTCGTCACACTGACGTCTGCCTCACTGAGGTTGCTGGGTCTGCTGGGAACCAACCCCAGCCGTGGTTTCTCCATCCTGACCACCTGCACTCCCACCAACCCACCCTTACAAGGTGAAAAATATTTAAGCTACTACCTTAAGAAAACCCGGGCTGGGCACAGTGGCTCCTGCCTGTAATCCCAGCACTTTGGGAGGCCGAGGCAGGTGGATCACCTGAGGTCAGGAGTTCCAAACTGGCCAGCATAGTGAAACCCCATCTCTATTAAAAACACAAAAATGAGCTGGGCGTGGTGGTACATGTCTGTAGTCCCAGCTACTCGGGAGGCTGAGGCAGGAGAATCACTTGAACCCAGGAGGTGGAGGCTGCAGCAAACTGAGATCCTGCCATTGCTCTCCAGCCTGGGTGACACATCAAGACTCTGTCTCCCGAAAGAAAGAAAGAAGGAAGGAAGGAAGGAAGGAAGGAAGGAAGGAAGGAAGGAAAGAAAGAAAAAGAAAGAAAGAAAGAAAGAAAGAAAGAAAGAAAGAAAGAAAGAAAGAAAGAAAGAAAGAAAGAAAGAAAGAAAAGAGAGAGAGAGAAAACCCGCCAGTGCACTGGCTCAGGCCTGTAATCCCAGGCAGGTGGATCACCTGAGGTCAGGAGTTGGCCACCAGCCTGGCCAACATGGAGAAACCTCTACTAAAAATACAAAAATTAGCTGGGCATGGTGACGGGTGCCTGTAATCCCAGCTACTTGGGAGGCTGAGTCAGGAGAATCACTTGAACCTGGGAGGTGGAGGTTGCAGTGAGCCGAGATTGTGCCATTGCACTCCAGCCTGGGTGACAGAGCTTAACAGTCTCAAAACAAACAAACAATCCAACAACAACAACAAAAAACACATGCAATAAACAAAGCACAAAATAGATGTAATTGTTAATATGCCAAAAAGAGTGTTTGACTTAAAACAGGTGCATCACTGGGGTCTGTGGCACCCTGGAGACTGCAAGCCATTTGTTTACACAGTGAACCACTCAGCAGCAAGAAAGGCCAGTGAGCATTTCCCATCCAGCCTCCAAACACATAGTAGATGTTCAATATATATCCACTGAATGCAATCCATTGAAAATGATCAGTAACATTAGTTGAATGAGAGAAGCAGGGCCATTTGCAAATGGTCCATCTGCTCACATTCCAGGAATCTGTCTAGAGTGAAAGGTGAAGTCCAGTTCCCTCAGCCCGGGCTTATGCATCTGGCTGCTTGTTCCCAAGTGGTGTGTGTGTGCATGTGCTTGTGATCCCAGTTGTCTAGGAGAAGGGCAGGGCCTGAGTTTGAGTTTCTGAGTTCACACGGCGAACTGGGGAAGGTGGGAGATTCCGGTGGGTCACGCTGGCTCTGCAGCAATGGGATGGAGCATCTGAGGCCATGAGCCTGATCCTCAGTGTCTGTGTAACCATGCGCAAGACACTTAGCTTCTTTGAACTTAGTCTCCTCACTGGTGACATAGTGAGTTAATCAAAGGAGTGAGGTCACAGAGGGCTGTGATGTTACAGTGAGGTACCTCTTGAGGGGGGTCCCCAATACTTTTTTTTTTTTTGAGATGGAGTCTTGCTCTGTCACTCAGGTTGGAGTGCAACGGTGCCATCTTGGCTCACTGCAAGCTCCACCTCCCAGGTTCACGCCATTCTCTTGCCTCAGCCTCCCTAGTAGCTGGGACTACAGGCGCCTGCCACTATGCCCGGTTAATTTTTTTTTGTGTATTCTTTAGTAGAGACAGGGTTTCACCGTGTTAGCCAGGATGGTCTTGATCTCCAGACCTCATGATCCACCTGCCTTGGCTTCCCAAAGTGCTGGGATTATAGGCGTGAGCCACCGTGCCCAGCCAAGGGGCCTCCCAATATTTCATCCTCTGCTCCAGTCCTTCTTAAGGGTATAGGATCTTCAGTGTGAATGGGGAACTGTGAGGGACTAGATGCCCTCTCAGCCATCCCTCCCTAAATAAATAGGGCTTACGTGGGAACCAGGCCTCACCTGTGGCTGCAGCCTAACCCTGGGCTCTGGCAGGCACCAGCCTTCTGAGGAGCTAGGGCCATGAAAATGGAGATCTCTCCGTAGTGCAGGACTGACCTACAGGACCTGGGGTAGAATTTAGGGGCTTCTCCGTGCACTAAAGAAAACAAGGTGTTTTTTTTTTTTTTTTTTTTTTGAGACGGAGTCTCCCTCTGTCGCCTGGGCTGGAGTGCAGTAGCCAGATCTCAGCTCACTGCAAGCTCCGCCTCCCGGGTTTACGCCATTCTCCTGCCTCAGCCTCCCGAGTAGCTGGGACTACAGGCGCCCGCCACCTCGCCCGGCTAGCTTTTTGTATTTTTTTAGTAGAGACGGGGTTTCACCGTGTTAGCCAGGATGGTCTCGATCTCCTGACCTCGTGATAAGCCCGTCTCGGCCTCCCAAAGTGCTGGGATTACAGGCTTGAGCCACCGCGCCCGGCCTGTTTTTTTATTTTTTTTTTTGAGACGGAGTCTCGCTCTGTCGCCCAGGCTGGAGTGCAGTGGCTGGATCTCGGTTCACTGCAAGCTCCGCCTCCCAGGCTCCCGCCATTCTCCTGCCTCAGCCTCCCGAGTAGCTGGGACTACAGGTGCCGCCACCTCGCCCGGCTACTGTTTTTGTATTTTTTTTAGTAGAGATGGGGTTTCACCAGGTTAGCCAGGATGGTCTCGAACTCCTGACCTCGTGATCCGCCTGTCTCGGCCTCCCAAAGTGCTGGGATTACAGGCTTGAGCCACCACACCTGGCCAAGAAAACAAGGTATTAACGGGGCATGGTGGTGCCTGTTGTCCCAGCTACTCAGGAGGCTGAGGCAGGAAGATTGCTTGAACTCAGGAGGTTGAGTCTCCAGTGAGCCATGATTGCACCACAGCCTGGGTGACAGATCAAGACCCTGTCTCAGAAGAGGGGTAGGAAACAGGCCCGGCACAGTGGCTCACGCCTGTAATCCCAGCACTTTCAGAGATTGAGGTAGGCGGATCGATTGAGCCCACGAGTTTGAGACCAGCCTAGGCAAAGTAATGAAACCCAATCTCTACAAAAACTAGTGGCGCGGCCAGGGAGGGGTGGCTTATACCTGTTATCCCAGCGCTTTGGGAGGCTGAGGAAGGCGGATCACCTGAGGTCAGGAGTTCAAGACCAGCCTGGCCAACACATGGCGAAACCCCATCTGCACTAAAAATACAAAAATTAACCGGGCATGGTGGTTCACACCTGTATTCCTAGCTACTTGGGAGGCTGAAGGCAGGAGAATTGGTTGAACCTGGGAGGCAGAGGTTGCAGTGAGTCAAGATTATGTCATTGTAGTCCAGCCTGGGTGACAAGAATAGGACTCTATCTTTTTTTTTTTTTTTTTTGAGACGGAGTCTAGCTCTGTCACCCAGGCTAGAGTGCTGTGGCCGGATCTCAGCTCACTGCAAGCTCCGCCTCCCGGGTTCACGCCATTCTCCTGCCTCAGCCTCCCGAGTAGCTGGGACTACAGGCACCGCCACCTCGCCCGGCTAGTTTTTTGTAGTTTTTAGTAGAGATGGGGTTTCACCATGTTAGCCAGGATGGTCTTGATCTCCTGACCTTGTGATCCGCCCGTCTCGGCCTCCCAAAGTGCTGGGATTACAGGCTTGAGCCACCGTGCCCGGCCAGGACTCTATCTTAAAAGCAAAAACAACCACACACACACACACACACACACACACACACACACACACACACCAACCAGACAAAAAACAACAACAAAAACAAACAACTAGTGGCCCGTGCCTGTAGTCCTAGCTACTCAGGAGGCTGAGGTGGGAGGAAGTTAGGACTGCAGTGAGCTGTGATTGCACCACTGCACTCCAGCCTGGGCAACAGAGCAAGACTCTGTCTCAAAAAAAGAAAAGAAAAGAAAAGAAAACAAGGTAGAGGCAGCTGACAGCCTTGAAACCCAGAGGGCCTGGGAAAGGCTGAGGACAGGGACAGGCCTTTGGAGCAAAAGGTTGATGAGGGTCCTCAGGGCTCAGGGCCCTGTGGCCAGGGACAGCATTCTCTTCACAGCCACAGCTTCTAGATGATGTGTAGGCCCTGGCACCCCAACATCACCACAGATCACCTCCTCTCTCCTTTTTATTTTTTTCCATTCACCTCCCAGTCAGGGAACGGTACACCCAATTCTTGCTTGTCCCCTCGGCAGTGCTGGATCCAGAGGCCAGAGGGTAGCAGCGGGACAGGGCCTCCACCTCCCGGGTCAGTTCCCGTAGCCGCCGCCTCACGTCCCGGGCATCATACACTATTCGGCCTGAGGAGCGGCACCGGGAAAATTCAGGGACGACTGCTGGGCCCAGGATGGGAGCTGGGACAGGCTGGTACTGAGCCACCTCTGCCTCTGGCACCGCCCCCTCCCCACTGTTCTTGTGGCTAGGAGCCTCAGGGCTGGGAGGTGGGGGGTTCACAGAATACACATAGGCCCTTAGGCCCAGCTCGGACCGCATGTCTGTTCTGAGGGGCCTTTCCTCTATGGTAGGCTGGAAGCGGATGGTCTGGGGAGGGGGCTCCGGGGGGTCCTGAGTCCAGGGAACCCAGGTCCCCTGAGTGTGTTGGAAGCCTTCCCAGTCCTTAGGGCCATCCCAGTGGTAGGAGCAGATGGCTGGGTACTGATAGGGCTTCTCGTCATCAGTGTCAGGAGCCCAAGCTACTGGGCAGTGAGCACAGTGTGTGGGACAGCCTCGACGGCGATGGCGGCGAGCTGGGGGCGGGGTCACGGTCATCTTCACAGGGTCCATGGTGCACCGAAGATGGACTGCAGGGGAACTCTGCTTCTTAGAGGGCTGGGTCTGCTTTCCGAGTGAGGATGACTTAGGAGCTTCTGTGGATGGGGAGAGGTGAGACTAGTGGGGAGGCCAGCTCCGACAGGCATGGAGAGGCAGGGCCCAGGGAGGGCAGCCGCACAGCTATGGTGTCCGAGAGGGGTGAGCAAGAAGGGAAGGGGCTAATTTAGGGCCGAGGCTAGAGCGCCTGACTTCTGCCCCTCCTGTGCCCCAGTCCCCACACCTGCTTACCTTTCTCACAAATGGTATCATGGAACACTTGGTATAAGATGCCACGGAATCGGCTCCAGAGCTAGGTGGGGGAAGACACAGTGATGCCAGGCAGGCCCTGGCCGGCAGGCCTGCCCCCACCATCCCACCAGCTCCCTCCCACCCGGCCCCACCCTGACCAGGGTCACTATATTGATGCTAATGTTAATGCAGATGATGAGGCCCAGCAGCAACAGGACAGAGTTGCCCAGGTCCTGGCAGCTGTTGGTGTTGCAGTTGTGATACGAGGCCCACTCGGGCCTCGGCCGCTCAGCCATGGCCATGGGGTCCCTAGGACCACCAGGGCCCTTACGCCCCCAGCCCACCGTGCCCACAGTGTCCACTGACTGCCTGTCTGTCCCTGAGGGTCTTGGGAGTGAACAGGTCACAATGGTGCCAGGCCACTCCCCTATAGTGTGCCAAGGGACTACCCTGAGTCCTGGACCTGTGGCTGACCCTCTTGCCTGAGCCCAGGCCTTGGCAGAGAACACACCTCTCACCTCATATGCCTCTGCTAAGTTAGCTGCCTACACCAGCCCACCGGGCCTCCGGCCTGTTTGACATCTGCCCCCATCAGCCCTTGTCCTTCCATTATAGAACGACCCCAGGCTCCAGTCTCGGCATAGACACGAGTCCTGACGTTCATTTGCCAGACACATTACCGTGGCAACCAGACCCCAGCACCCACTCCCCCTTCCTCTCAGACCTCAGAGCTGGTCACTGAAAAGAAGGGCTGGGGGTCAGGACCCCTCCTCCCTCGTCACTTCCCCAGGGCTTGTTTCTTCAGAGACCGCCCTCCCCACAACAGAGCAGGCACAACCAACAGTTAAACTTTTATATTTACAATATTCTCTTCATCTTTTGCCAGGTTTAAAAATGTGTACAGAGCCGCAAAGGGTTGGGGTAGGGATAAGGGATTGTCGGGATTGTTTTGGGGAGAGGAGCTGGGCATTGGAGTCCGTGGCTGAATCATGGGGTCCCCCAGCCCCCCTCCCATGCCCCAATTTGGGGGGCATCTGTCTACAGGGTTCAGGGCCCAGGTCTCTAGCATTTGGAGGGCATGGCTGTTTGGAGAGGAGCTAGACCAGGCAGGGGAAAGGATCCAAAAAGAACTAATTTTCCATGGATGGAGGTAGGAGGAGAAGGGATAGTCAGGAGGCAAAGTTCTGGGGACTCAAGACCAGGGATTCTGGATTTGGGTGTCAGTGGAAGACAGCACCCCAGCCCCTATTCAAGTTTGGCACTAACACTCCACAAAATGCCAGCAGATGAGGACTCTCCCGTCGTCTACTGTGTCCCTTACGCCCTTCCAGACATCATTCTTTTCCCAGAGGTCCTCTGGGGAGTCACCTCACACATTTCAAATTCTTCCTGCTGGTGTCTGCCCAAGCCCCATCCCCACTGCCCCCTCCATCTGTTCCTCAGCACCGCTGACCTCATTCTCCCCAACCTGTCCGGTGAGACCTTTCTCCCTGCTGCCTCCCCTCCGCCCTTCAAGACTCCTTTCTTTCAGCCAAGGAGGGGGGGTGGGTCAGAGAAGGGTGGTCAGCTGAGGAGAGGGATGGTCCGATACTGAGATGGGGACAGCTTCAAAGAGTGACGGAGATGAAGGGGAACGGGGAACTGAGGCAGGGCAGGGGAGACATGGTGAGGAGAAGGGGCACAGGCGGGAGCCCCCTCACCTGCCACATCCCTCACCCTGTATCCTGCTTGCCCTTAGTTTCCCCTGCCCTGCCTGGGACTGGGAAACTCTTGGCACATTTTGGGGGTCTTTCCGTTCAAATCCACCTACATAGTTTGGCACGGATGAGCAATGCTCTGAGGCCTGAGGGAAAGGCTGTCCTCGTACCCCAGCGAGGGCTTTGGTCAAACATGCATGGCCTCTGCGGTGGGTACATTGCCACGCCCCCTACCCCCAACTCGGGAGCAAGGGCTGGGCCTCCTGCAGGTTTGTTCACCCTCCTCAGCTCCTGCCACCTAGAAGCCTGTGCTCACCTGCCATGTGAGGAGAAACTGAGTGCCGGGCCTGAGGCCTGGGGGAGGCAGGGAAGTGCTGGGAAGAAAGGGGCCGTCTGCCTGGGAAAACACACATCCACATGCAGGAACATGTTTCCACTCAGAGAAATGCGTCCTGGACCACAGGAAAATAAGCTTCCAGGCAACACCGGGATGCGTGGACGCCTCCCTCCCCCGGCAGGAAATCTGTGTCTGTCCTCTCTGGAAGGTGAGGGCCTCCCTGGCAGAACGTGCTTCATCTGACTTGTGCCAAGGCGGGTGTGGGGGGAACATGCTTCGCTGGGGTGCGGGCAGGGGTGGCAGGGGCGAGGGGACTGTGATTTCCTCGATGCTTCCCAGGCTCCATCCTCTGCGGTCTGGTGGCCAAGGGTCACTGTTCGTGAACACACCACTTCCAGGGTCTCCAGGGGGAGGGAGAGGGGAGGAGGTGGGAGAAGGGATGAGGGAACAGGATTCTGGGGTACAAATCCCCACAGAAATTATTTGAGGGGGCCAACATGTGTCCAGGGCGGCAAAAAAAACCTCACCCTGCACATGGGAAAACACACCCCGTTGTGAGAAAGCACACCTCCACGCGGGAAAATACCACATTCCACACACCGAAGACAGGTGTCCCAATGGAGGGGAGAAAACGCCCCCCAGTTGTTCAAAGGCCCAGGTCCAGAGAAGAGACTGGGCTTCTCTGCGTGGGAAAGACACGCACCCCAGGGAGGAATCCCATGTCCACCTTAGTGCTGCTGGATGGCGTGTGACGACTCCACAGGAGAAAAGCCAGTTGCCAAGTCCTCCTCCCTGCCTTCGGAGTGGCCGGGCCAGGGAGGGCCGGGGAGGAGGGCCTCCCCACGCCGCCCCCTATACCCGAGTGGTGGAGTGGGGGTGGGGTAGCGTGTTGTTGTGGCTGGTAGCAGTGGGAGGGGGCGGGGGGAAGGGCCCAAAGGGGTGAAGGGAGGGAGGCGGTGGGGGTGGCGGTGGCCCCAGGCCACTGGGCAGCAGGGTCAGGGCCCCGGGGGCCAAGAGAGGCACATCGTCCGGTGCCCGGCGCAGGGCCAGGGTGTAGTCGGGCGGGCAGGCAGGGCGCAGAGCCTCTGCAGGGTCCGCCCCGACGCCACCACCTCGCTTCAGCTGCAGTGACACCAGCTCCTCCTCTGGTGGCAGCTCACGGCCCGCAGCGGGGAGCAGGGGGCCCCCACCGGGCACGCCAGAGCCTGAGCCGCCAGGTGGGCTAAGCCGCCTGCACCGCAGCTCCTGCCGCCGGTCCCGCTTGTAGTAGAGGGCAGCAAAGGCCAGGATGTTGAGGAAGAGGAGGGAGGCACCCACGGCCACGGTGACGCTCAGCTCCGTGGAGTAGTCCCGCGAGTCCCCGGGGAAGCGGTCGTAGGCCCTCGGGCCGGGCTCGGGCTCAGGCTCAGGAGGCAAGGTGGCGGGCGGTGGGGGCCGACGTGTGCCCGGGGCGCCGGCGGGGGGACGAGGCGGCCAGCGCGTGGCGTAGGGAGGCAGGCGCGTGGTGGTGGTGAAGAGCTCCGTGTGCAGGTTGTGCAGGTGGGGCACGAGCTCCAGCCAGAAGGCCACCTTGTTGGCTCGGTAGTTGTCACGTACACGTGGCTTCAGGCCTATGTGCAGATACTGCTTCTCCTTGCTGTTGAATTTGCTCCATACCACCTCCTCAAAGCGATTGGGCTTAGTGTGAATGAACTTGGTATCCTGCGGCACTGGCTGGTTGGGGTCCCTGTGGGCACAGGAGGGCAGGGAAAGGAGGAGTGAGAGCAAGGCTCTGAAGGAGGGTGAGTGGCAGTGGGAAGGGAGCCAGACAGAGATGCAGAGACACAGGGGGACGGCAAGAAAGCCAGAGAAAAAGTCACAGAGGCAGAGAGACGTAGATGGAGATGAAGAGACAGAGAAACTGCAGGAGACAACGCCAGAGAGACAAATAGGGATGGAGACAGACTGCCAGAGACAGCCAGAAATGCGGGTAGAGGGGCAGGGACAGACACAGAGATAGTCCCAGAGAAGCAGAAGCTGAGCCTGAATGAAACAGAGACAGGGTCAAAGACATGGGAGGGACAGCCAGAGACAGAGACACAGCGAGGCTGAAATCAGCCGGCAGCCGGAGACAGCGAAAAGTAAACAGACGTAAGAGAGCAGCAGAGGGAAGGGGGAAGAGCTGTCAGTGGATTTCCAGAGAGAGACAGAGACAGAAGTAAAGAGACAGACACAAACTCTTGCACACACTCAGACACACACACCTGAGCAGTCAGCCAGAGGTGCAGAGCCCTAGGGGGGTTGGGCAGGGGGGATCAGGCAAGGAGGAGGGAGAGATGGACACCAAGCCAAAACCACCGAATGGGCCCCCTACTCCCCAGAAAGGACAGGGGCCTCTCTGTCTGATACTGCTGAGTCTCCAACACTCAACTCAGTGCCTGGCACAGAGGTGTCTGGGTTGCTTTCACTCGAGCAAGAGAGCAGGCCAGAGTGAGTGCCTTAACAGAGGAATGGCAGCCATGTGAAGGAAGGAAGGAGGGCCCACCCAGCCCCACCCAGCCCCACCCAGCCCCTCTGGCCCTCACCCAGTCTTGGCGAAGTTGGTCCAGTAGGTCATGACCACGGCACTGAGCATGACGTCATTCTTGGAGAAGTTGCAGGGGAAGAGGTCAGTGGCACCCACCATGGGCACGCCAAAGACATAGGGCAGTTCATCCCCGTGAGCCGCATCTGCCCACTCAGGCCGGCCCTCCGCCTGGCAGTGGTGGTAGAAGGTGTAAAAGTAGACAGGAGACTGGTAGTCGGCGTGCAGCTTGGCGGTGGCCACAGCTGGTGCCACCCATTGGTGGTCAGTAAAGAGTGCCAGCAGGGTTTTGCGGCGCATTTCACCATTGTCCCGGTCGGCCCAGTCTGTGTACATAAACTTGATGGTCTCCCGAAGCACATCCTTGCCTTCCGGGTAGCCATACAGGTTGTCCACAAAGTTGGAGACAGTGAAGTCGAAGGCGCTGGCAGACACCCCGTCCTCGCTCTCTGCAGAGTCCTCCACGAACTTGAGGCCCTCTCCCTGGTTGACGCCGATGAGCATGTCATAGTTGAGGAATTCTCCCTGCTGCATGAGGATCTCAGGGTCATCGGGGACCACGTCGCCGTCCACCACGGGCCCAAAGGCGATATGGTAGCTGGGGAGAAGCGGTCAGGGTCTCACCACCTGCTCACTGGCCTCCTCTCGGCCCTTGGCCTGCTAAGCCCACACACAGATGCTTCCCTCCACCTGCAAGACCCTTCTTCCCTACTTGAAATCCTCCAATGGGTCCTTTGGGGGATCTGGCCACTCCAGAAGTCTTCCCAAAGCACTTCACGGCACCCTGTGCTCACCTGCTCTGTCTGAGCCCCTCCACTGAAGGAAGGCTTGAGAGAGGAGGCCACCGACTGGGGGCCTGAAGCCCATTTCTCCTTGCCAAAGGGGATGCCCACAGGCACCTCTCACCTCAGCCTCCTTGGAACCAGCAAGGAGAGTGAAGGCCTGGACCCAGCCCTCTCCCATCCCATACCGGGCAGGCTGCACGTCCTGGTCCACCAGCTCCCGGGACGGCTTCCGGCGCAGACACTCCACAGCTTCAGCGCTGTCCTCTCGGTCACAGCCCACCTTGGCTGCCAGCAGCCGCGTGTACTTGAGCGGCTGGTAGTTGACAGACCAGCTGGAAATGGCGGTGCCACTCTGGGCGATGGCCTTCTGGAACAGCCCTGGTGGGACAGGCGGACCTCAGGCCAGGTTGTGAGGACTAGCCTGAAGGAGAAGGGGGAGCTGGCAGGGTCAGGAAGGGTGGGACAGGCTGGGACACTGCTGGTACCTTCTGAATGGTGGGAGAGGATCAGAAGGTTGACGCAGGAGGCCCCTGCCCCAGACCCAAAGATGGTGATACGCTCGGGGTCGCCCCCAAAGTGGGCGATGTTTTCACTGAGCCAGCGCAGGGCCTGGATCTGGTCCAGGAGCCCATAGTTGCCTTTTGCAGCCTGGTCCCCGGTGCTGAGAAAACCTGGGAGTAGAGAAGAAGAGGGCTCCCTGGAGGTGTCACAGCGCCCCTGCCCTCTTTCTGGGCAGCTCAGTCCAGCCCAGAAGCCATTCTACTGGATGTGGACGAACCCTGCCCACCAGGCACACCTCCCAGACTCCCCCGATCCCCAGAGTTGGCTGCCCACCCTCACCGAGCACCCCAAGACGGTAGTTGAGCGTGGCTACAATGACGTTGCCGTAGGCGGCCAGGACTGAGCCATCGAACATGTTTCCGGTCCCCTCCATGTAGGAGCCGCCGTGGAGAAACAGCATCACAGGCTTCTTCCCAGGGTCACGGATATCTGTGTGGGGAGGGGGTGGGCAGGTGGGCCAGGGGGTCAGGGACAAGGACACAGTCAGACCGGAAGCAGCACCGCCCAGCTCCCAGGCCTGCTGAGGACTGGCCTGGAGCTCAGGGGACATGTCACTCCCATCCCTGGGGGGCAAGACCGGATTCCCCTCCTCCCTCCCCAGCTAGCCCTGGCAGACGGTCCCTCCCCACCCTCTGCCAGCCTTCCCCGCAGCACTTCTCCAATGCAGACCTTCCAAGAAACCCCATAGAGGCTGGGGGTGGGCAGTGGCCCTCCTTAGGGTATCTGCTGGATCCAGGGAACCCCCAACACCCCCCCACATAGCACATCTCCTTCCTGTCCCTGAGACGAGCAAGCTCCCGAGGCTAGAACTGGAGCTGGAGCTGCTGGCAGGGTCCTGGCATCTCCTCCAACTCAGGCCTCGGGCCTCCACTCCACATGGTACCCTGGTCGGTGGGTGAGGGGTGTCAGGCCTAGGGTCCCTGGTCTGTGGGTGAGGGGTGCCGGGCCTAGGGTCCCTGGGGCTTGGTCTCCTCCCCGCCCTAATTCCTTTCTAGGTCACCTCCCCAGTCACCATGGCAACCCCCAGCCTAATTACTGTGGCAGGAGGAGGAAGAGCCTGCTTAATGAAGCCAGGGTGCAGCTTAGTCTTGGATACCCCCAAACTGGCCTGAGCCCTGGGTTCTGCACTGGACTCCTTCCCGCCATACCCCCAGAGGATCCCCTGAGCCCTGCCACATGTGATCAGGTCCTTGGGTCGCTCCAGATTGGACTGAAGGGTGACTCATTCCAGAGGAGGTGGGAGTCTGAGAGTGCTTGCCAGGGTCCCCGAGGCTACAGTACCCTCCCCTGCCCCTGCAGCTCCCCATGATTCAGCTATAGTGCTAGGGCTGGGGTCACCCCTGGCCCACAGGTCCTCCTCTTTCTTGACACTGGCCCTCCCCTGCTAGCCTGGACACTCAGCAAACCAAAGCCAGGCCTGGCCCTCCACAGCTGGTCCCAGCACCTCTGCCCACCTCCCTCATCCTGCTAGAAACATCCCTCCTGCCAGAAGGTCAACCTGCAGGTCACTAAGACATTCTCCTTGACCTCACAGACAGCTTCCTGCCTCCCATCCCTAAGACCCCCTCTGCAGCCCCCATGCTCCTGACTGCTTCCACCAGAGCTCCCAGGTGGGCAGCACCCTTGCTGTGTTCTCCCCAAATCCTGTCCTCTCCTTTGCTCCTGAACCTCCAGTGACCTCCCAGCAGTTTCAGGCTGGAATCTCCTTCCCTCCAAGGTCCTGTCCTAATTGTCCTCAGTTCTCCCATCCTCACCCCACCCCTCTCCCAGTGTGGGGGGAGGAGGGGTCAGAAAGGGAAGGAGGCAGGAAGAGGGGCTGGGGCAACAAGAATTCAAAACCAACAACAAAAACAGGATCAAGAAAGAAGAAAGAAAGAAAGAAGAAAAAAAAAAACAACCAAAAAGCAAGAAGCTCTCGGGGCAGATTCAACAAGAAAAGAAAAAACAAAAAGATCCATTTTGGAAAAAAAGAAAAAAAGAAAAAAATTCTTTGCATTTTTTTTTTCAAAATTTTGTGGTGAAACTTCAAGATATTGGGCCCTGCTTTCAAAAATTGTCAAATTCTTTCATTCACTTCAAATGTTTGCGTTTTCTGTGTCTGACAGGCTTTTGGAAATTGCAACAGGCTTCTGATGTTTCAATGGTGTCATCAATTTGCCAACTTTTACATTTTTTTTGAACTGTTGTTTTGCTCCAATTTCAAATTGTTTTTTTCAAATGTTACATTTCACAAGTTTCAGAACCGTCCAGATTTATTTCCAATTCTAAACATTTTATCCAAATCTTTTGAATTTTTTTTCTCTGACATTCCAATTTCTTTTTGTTTTTCAGCTTATTTTCACCATGTTTAGCTTTTCTGGCAGGTTTTCTAGTGGGTCCAACATTGTTCAAATTTCGTTTGAAGTTTTCATAATTCTTTTTTCCAATTATTAAAAATTTTTCTTTTCTTTTCTTTTTCATTTTAGTTGGGAGAACGACTGAGGGGCCTTGAGGGCTATGGGGACATTTAGTGAGGGGCAGGGCCATGAACTTCCTCTTATAAGCAACCACATGCAGCAGCGGGATTTTTAAATCTACCTGTGTCTGGCGGATTGAGCGTCGCCTCGTCACGTTTTTTTGTGAGCGGACCTAAGACCGGGAACACAAAACAGAGAAAAAAGGACAATTTTGTGGGGAAAGATGGGGGTCGGGGGGAGGTGGTGGATGGGGAGGGGAGGAGAGAAAGCAGAAAAGGGGAGGGTGGGGGAGGCAGAAAAAATAAGCCAAAAAAAGCAAAATTTGTTTGCAAGAAAAAGAAACCAAGAAAAGAGAAAAACGTTCTACAACCCAATTTGTTCCCCTCCCCGGAAAAAGTCATGCCCCAAAGAAAAGGCTGGTTTTGGGGGGGTGGGGTGCCTGAGTGGGCTGAGGCCTGTCTTAAGACATATCCACTTGGCTGGAAAGGTTTTGGCTTGTCGATGTGTTTGCTAATTGCTGGAAATGAAACAGTGTTAGAGGTGGGGTGGGAGGGGAGAGGAAGCCCACCCAGAGCCCCTGGGAGACCAAGGCCAGCTTGCCACCCAGGCCACCTCTCAGAAGGCCCCCTTCAGGGCCAGCGAAGCACCTGCCTGCCCCCACAAGGCTGTAGGGAGGAGAGACTGCAGCAGAAAAGACTCTGCTTTCCTCTGGACCACTCTGCAGGGCAGCGGGCAGGACAGGGTTGGGGGGGCAGCCTGCCCCACAGCTCAGCCCCAGAAGCCTTCCGCTCCCCACTGGGGGGCTATGGGAAGGTCAGCTGGGGCTGCCTGCCCGCTACCCAGCCTCACCACCAGCACTTCTCATCTATCCGCACTCACAGGCCTGGCTTCTCACCCCAGTTCCCCAGTGTGGGCAAAGCAGGGAAGGGGGTCATCAGGTCTTGCCCTCCGCTCCAGCTCAACCCTCCGCACTCCCCACAACCTCGTCCCTTACCCAGGCTTCCTCTCCTCCCGGCAAAATGGTGAATTTCCCACCAGGGCCACCAGCCACCGCCTCCCCTGCCCCTGCTCCACTGCCAAAAAGCACCCCCTTCCCCAACGGCCGAGTGGATGGTTCAGTCCACAAACAGGGAACAAGAAACACAGTGCCCTGAGCCAGCCTGGCACACAGGTGCCAGCAGGTACCGGGAGCACCAGGTTCACCCAGTGTCAGGGCTTCTTCCAGATTACGGGGTTGGTCAGGGGCGAGCTGGAGCCCAGAGGCCTGGGGGTTCCCCAAGGCCGATTGGTTTTTCCTCAGTGACACAGGGACTGGCACATGGGTCAAAGCCAAGGATGGGTCAAGGCCAAGGCAAGCTCTGGAAGGCATCTCCTAAGTGGCAGTGATCGCCCCATGGGGACCCGCTGGGAACAGGACCTCTTCTTTGTGAGAGGATGGGGTGGGGACAAAGTCAGCAGGGCATGTGTGCACGTGAGTCTATGAAGCGCGTGTGTGAGCACGCCTGAGTCAACCTCTTCCTCCCAGAGCTGGTGTGAAGATTCAGTGAGATCACCTGAATGTGTCAGGCCCCAAGCAGGTCTGCAATAAGCAGTGGCTAAAAATACAGAAGGTGTGGGCAAGGGTGGTGTGGGGGCAGGGGCGGACAACTGTGTAGAGGTGTTGGGGTGGACAGTCCATTGGTGGCAAGTTCAGGGTGGATGTTTCACATGGGGGGTGACGAGACAGCACCCATGAGGGGGCTCTGGGGTGTGCAGAGCCTGTGTGAGAGTGGGGAGTGCTGGGATGGGCAGCCCGCATGGAGGTGCTGAGGTGAAGGACTCACAATGGGGCAGGCGCTGGGATGGCAGAGGAGTGTGGCATGTACGGCTCTCCTGTGGAGGGTGTTGTACTGGGGGGCAGATGGGGTATGTACTGGGATAAATGGCTTATGGGGAACTAGGGTGCTTCAAATTCGAATAGGATTAGAGTAGATGACGCTCCGTGCATTGTGCATATGGGTTGTTGGGAGGCGTGGTTTATACGGAGCTGGGTATGGCTAGGATGGGGGATACAGGGTGAATGGTCCATTTGGGAGGTATTGGGACAAACATGGGTGGGTGGAGGTGCATGAGATGTTCCGTGCTTGGCAGGAGCGGATTCTGGGTGCAGGGGGCACGGTGTTGGAGTACTTGTTCAGTGAGTAGGGTGCAAGGTTGCCAGATGTGTTTTCACCACCTGAGGTCGGGTGCAGATGATCCCTAGGTGGGAGTGGGGTAAACAATGACTGAGGAGTGTTGGGGGTGTTGGGGACTATGGTGTGAGGGGCCTGCTGAACACACAGCCCAGGCGTGTGGCGTTACTGGGGTGTAAGGTGTACATGTGGATGTTCTTAAGGCACATGATCTGTATCCAAGGATGCTGGGGAGCACGGGTGTGTGTGGGTGACACGGTACGCAGTTTCAGAGATGTGCTGGGGGTGTGTGTGATATGAAAGTATTGGGAATTGTGACTGTGGGGTGCTGGAGCACAAGGTCAGTGTATAAGTTGGTTGGGTGATGATTTAAGTGTGGAGTAGCTGGGATCTGCAGTCTGTTTCGGGACTTGAGCACGTGCCGTGGAGGTGCTGGGTGTGTACAGGGTACATTAGGGGCTCCTGGGTACCAGGCCTATGTGTAAGGTTGCTGGAAACATGGCCGGTGGGAAGCGTGGTGGCAGCGGATGGTCTCTACGCAGATGCTGCCATGTTTTGGAGCGGTGAGATGGGTGTCAAAAGAGCCACGGGGCGGGGGACGGGGCGGTGTTTGTGAAGCTGGTCTGTTGTGATGGCTGGAATCCACCTATTGCAGTGTTCACTGGTGAACACTGGAAGGTGTTCTGATTAGTCTTGGAGTGCTGAGCATGGAAGGTGGAGAACTGCACAGAGGGAGTGTGCCAGGGGCTATGAGCAGTCCTGTAGTGAACAAGAGTTCATTAAGAACAGAAGTTCGAGAGTCCCAGGGAAGATGGGTGGGCTGTGCTGTGAGCGGAGGGGCCCTCCACAAGGAGCTTCCCTGATCCTTCAGGGGAGAACAGGGGTCAAGGGAGAAGAGAAGGGCATCAGTACCACTGCCAAGGTGCTCAGCTCAGGCAAGGGGCTCTGGACATGATGTGATAAGGTGGAAGGCAGCCCTCGCCGGCCAGGGGGAGAGGGAGAGCCTGCGTTGTCCTGAAGTGCAGATGTAGCTAACCTGGGTATTCTGCCAGGAACAAGCTCAGGTCTGGCAGCGGGAGGTGGGGCAAGGTTGGAGTGGGTGTCTGAGCAGAGGGTGGATCACCTGATTCCCCCTCCATGTCCAGGTTGAGATTAGCTGGCAGACTGTGCCTCTTTGGGGAGAGAGTGGGTGAGCCTAGACCAGTGCCTGCTATCCCTACCATGACCCCCTGTGGGCACAAAGAACTTATGGGGCAGCTGTCTGCAGGGTGTGTGCCTGGGACTGCCTGGAGGCACCCTTACAATCCTCAGGGGGCACGTTGAGGCTGCAGGGACACTCCGTCCCTCACTGCCCCCACAAAGGCCCAGCTCTGAGCCCGAGAGCGGTGCCAGTGCCTGAGGGTCTGCATGTGCGTTTGTGGGCTGTGTCCACGGGGTGCCCGGCTTTGTGCCCGCGCCCTTACCGTCCTCGGTGGGCACGTAGAGGTTGAGGTACAGGCAGTCCTCGCTCTGGTTCTGCACGTAGGTGGCAGCCGCCTCCAAGTTATCGGTGAACCACACAGGCAGCATGATGGCGGGCAGCGCCCCGTGCAGGTTCTGCGGGCAGGCGGGCGGCAGGGTGGTGGCGTTGCGCACGCCGGGCCACGAGGCGGGCGCCTCAGGCGGCTGGAAGCGGCGGGCGCCCAGGGGCGGCGTGGCGTAGGGCACGCCCAAGAACTGCACGACGGGGCCCAGGATCTCGTTGTTGAGCTCGCGCCGCACACCGCGCACTCGCCCGTAGGCCGTGTGCACCACCGGGAAGCGCTCCTCCCCGAGGCTGCCGAGGCCCAGGCCGGGGCCGCCCGGGGCGCCGCCGCCGCCGGGACCCCCTCCCCCCCGTTGAGCCCCCGCCAGCCCCACCAGACACAGCGCCAGGAGCCACATGCTGATCGGGGGACCCCCCCTCCCTCCCCGGGACCCCCCCCCTCGGAGAGAGAGAGAAGGGGGGGGAGAGGGAGGGAGGCCCCCCTCGCCCCAGGAGGGAGGAGGGGGTGGGGGAAAGGAGGGAGGAGGGGGGTGGGGAGGGACCTGGGTTAGACTGGACAGAGAAGGGGTCTGTTCCTCTCCATGGAGGGGGCACGGGGTGGGGAAGGGGAAGGAGGTGGGAGAAGGTGAAGGCAGGCCCGACCTGCGGGAGGTGGAGCAAGAAGGGTAGGGTGGCAGGAGACAGACAGACGGACAGACAGAAAATACAGAGGTGGCCCAGGGAAAGGGAAATTGGAGGGGGCAGACAGAAAGGAACGGGGAAACAGAAGAGAGAAGTGGTTAGTGACCTGGAATTCAGACCAAGTTGCCCCCTTCTCCCACCCACAGGCCCCCTGACACCTCCCCACTCCCACCCAGCAGCTCTTCTCCCCTCAGCAGGTGCCTAGGCTGGGGGTGGGGCCCAGATGTGGTTCAAGTCCAGGGCCCAGCCAAAGGAGAGGCGGGTCAGCTCCCCAGACCCAGCATGCACCCTTCCAGCTGATGTATCCCTCCCAGGCAGGCTCTCCTCAGGGACTCAGGAGTCCCAGATCCCACCTCCCTGGGAGGGAATGAGATAGACAAGGAAGAGAGAAAAAAAAAAATACCAAGTCATTAATTAGCAGGAAGTAGCAGGTTTGTTTATATGTGTTAATTACTCCTGAGCTGTAATTTCATGGTGCTGAACCCCCACCCCAGGCCAGACTCAGGCCTTTCTTGGGACTGCACAAACCCAGCACCTTATCCCCATTTCAACACACCATTCGTTAAGGATTTGTGCTGCCCAGGATCCCTCTCTCCCCAGACTCTCTCCATTTCCTCCCTCAGAAGTTGGGGTACCTTGAGACTGGGGTTAGAGTAGGGAGGGGACGCTGGAGGGGCAAATCCAGGGACAGATGCATGATCCTGCAGCCGGTTGCCGGGTGACGGGATGCTGCCCCGCAATGTTACCTCGGCAACGGGCTGCAGCTTTAACCCTGGAGGGGGGGTCTGGAGGAAGACGGGAAGGGGCTGGCTTGGTTTGGGGGTCCATTCAGGGCGTGAAGGGGAGGGCAGAGGCATGAGTCAGAATGCAAGAGTTCCCCCCAACCTTAGCATAGAGGAAGAAGTACATATGTTGAGAGGAAGGGGAGATTGGGGGCACTAAGAACGCTAAAAGCCCTGCCTGTTGGCCAATCAGAGCCTAGCATTAGTGACCAGGCCTCTGGCTGGGGAGAGGGGGTGCTGAGGTGGGCTCCAGAGGACATCAGAGGAGCCTACTGACTGCCCCCTCCAGCAATTTCAAGCAACCTTGGACCCCACCACCTCTTCATCTTTGCAAGCCATTGTGACCCATGTCCTGGGGGCAACCCTTAGCTTTCTTCTCTTCCCATCCCAACCCATTCATTCACTTACCCTTCCCCTTGCCTGCCCCCCCACAGTTGCTGCTCTGATGCCTGGGTACTCAGGGCAGCAGGGGCCAGCCAAGGGAAAAGATCAGACCGGAGGGGCAGACACCCAGGTCATTTCGGCAAGCCCCCCCCCCCACCCCGTCCCCCCACCAGCCGCCAGAGCTGTTTGCTGACGCGGGGTTTTCAGAGCCAGGCGCCAGCCCGCGGGTGGCTCTCTGCAGGTGTCAATTTATTCCAGAGATGAGGACACAGGAATCCTTACCACACACACCCAGTCATGCCCCCTGCCTTTCAGCTTCTCTAAGGCTCCTATTCCCCCATCACCTGGAGGTGGCTCGGGGCTGATTCTCCCAGGATCTCCTTTTCCTGTGCCAGACTGGGCCAGTTACCATGGCCTTGCTGCCCCCTCCCCCTCCCCACAACAAGATCTGCTTCAGTCACCCTCTCCTCCTGAAGGTACTCTGGGCCCCTGGCCTCCTCCCACCAGCCAGCTCCGCTCCCTCCTTCCCTCCCACTGGAGGCCCCCCATCTCTCTCCTCTCCCTAGCGCTCCCTGGGAGCATCTTTCCTGGGCCTCTTCCAGCTTGCTCCAGGTCTTGCCTTCAGTCTCTCACCCTCGGTCTTTTTACATCTTTCTCTTCTGTATCTCTCTCCTTGGTGTTTCTCATTTCTTTCTCTCTCCTCCAAATACCTTCCCCAAATTCCCCCCTCAAGCCTTCTGTCTCTCTCTCCTGTCTTTCCCCATCTCTGTCTCCCCCATTTTCTCTCCCCATCTCTGTCTGCCACATCTTGCTCCCTCCTCCTTCTCCCCATCCCTCTGCCTTCTCTCTCCATTCCTGCCCAGGCCTGACTCCCCCAGCCGGGGAGAGTTGAGGGACGGGGGCTCAGGCCGCAGGCCCCCCCTTCCTGCAGTGGTGAAAATGGCTTGGCCGGGAAGGGGAGAAGGAGGGGGAGGGGGAGATGGGAACACACGGGGTCTGTGGGCCCATTCAAAGGATCATTCATGGACTGGAGAGAGGCAGAGACAAAGAGACCAAGACGCAGAGACACTGCGAGAGCATCCCTAGGCGGAGACACGCAGACAGAGCAGGCTGAGGGAAACCAGGCGCAGGGAGGGAGATGGGGAGAGGGAGACCCCAGTGGACCGCCACGCAGCCCCCTCCACCGGCCCGGCTTAGGTCCTACCTGGCTCAGCCCTGGGGCCGTGGTGCCTCCATCCAGGGCTCCGAGTGGGGGCGAACGGCCTTCGGGAGGGGGCGGCGGCCTCTGAGCCCCCGCGGCCCCGCAGGCCCAGCCCCCGCCCGCAGCGCCTCACCCGGCGGGGGAGGGGGATCGCCCCAGCCCCGGGGGGCGGGGCCGGGATCCAGTCGATCCTCGGGAAAAGGAGGGCTAGGGGATGGGATCAGGGGGAGCCCGAGAACAGGGAACCCCGCAGTAGGGACGATAGAGAAAGGAGGGGACAACGGGACAGGACTAGACTGAGGATCCACTGGTTCCGTGGGCCGGCTTCCAGGGACCAGAAGGCGGTCCAGGCGGAGGATCCTAAGGATCGGGTGCTGGAGGAAGAGTCCACGGCAATCCCCAGGGGCCCGGGGCCCGGGAGCGCAGGATCCGCGGTGCAGGGGCAGGGATCCAGCCGGAATCCTCGGGGAGGGGGAGGGATCTAGTCGATCCCGAGGGCGGGCGGGAGGGGGAGGTCCGGGGAGTCAGAGGAGGGCGGGAGCCGAGTCCAGAGCCCCGGGGTGGGGGGTCAGCGCGGCTCCTAGGAGGGAAGGCGGGGGTGAGGGGTGGCTTCGATGGATGCTCAGCAGCCGGGAGGCCCGGACTCCTGGCTCCGCGCGCCAGGGCCCGCCCGCCCCGCGTCCATCCCAGCCCGAGAGTGATGATCCGCCGGCGGAGCAGCCGCAGCAGCCCCGCGCGTCACCGCGCGGCCGCCTCCCCCGCCCCCTGCCGAGAGAGCGGCGCACACCCCCCGCTCGCACCCGCCTGCCCGCCCGCCCTCCGGAGAGTGGGGGGCTTGGAGATGGTGGGAGGGGGCGAGAGTGGACAGACGGACAGATGGACGTAGCGGGCCAGGGCAGGGTGGAGACATTCCCCCGGATCTTCCACCCTCGGGGTTCTCTCGGTCTCGGGGGGTAGGGGGAGAAAAATCTTAACTACAGGGGGCGGGGCATCATACAAAGAAGGAGGAGCCTTCAGACATGGGGAGGAGCCATCTGTGCAGTGGGCGGGGCTTACTGGCAATAGGTGGGGCTTTGCTACCTTTGGGGCCGCCTCTTTTTGGGAGTGGGTTTGATTTGAAGCTGAACAGGAGGAGCCTGTGGGAAAGGGGGCGGAACTTTGAGAGAAGACCGGGATCTTTGGAAATTGGCCGGAGCGGGGGGGTGGGGGGGTTCGAAGACGCGATCAACTTGGAAAGTGGGCCAATCCGTGACGCAAATCCCCTAGTCCCGCCCTCAACCCCGCCCCCCACTGCTTAGCTCCTCCGCTCCTAATTGGTGCTGGTTTCTCCGCCCGCCAGACGTCTTCGCCACTCTGCAGCGGTTTTACAAAGGCGGGTGAAGAGCTCAATGCTGAAATGAAAACGGCCCGGATTGGGCGCATGTGAACCTTATTTGCATGGACGGCCGGGATTGGCTGGCCTCTTGGGTGGCCTAGGCGGTGTTGGTGTGGTGCGTCCTGTTCTACAGCTATGGCCGGGCCAGCTGCAGCTTTCCGCCGCTTGGGCGCCTTGTCCGGAGCTGCGGCCTTAGGCTTGGCCTCCTACGGGGCGCACGGTCAGGGGGCTGGGGACGAAGCTGGGACTGTGCTTGGGGCGTCCTCCGGGGTCTGTTGCAAGGGCGCAACCTATAGGAAGTGCCCAGCCTCCCGTTTATCAGCCTGCCCGCGGAGCCCTAAACCTTTTCAAGTCCCCCAGCTGGGTCCAATTGGTTCCCAGTACTGCCCGAGCGTGTTCCTACCAATCGGAAGCTTCCTGGGAGGGGGTGGTGCCGTTTCTCGCCAATGTCCACCTAGGTCCCCCCGGATTGGGGGCGGTCAGGGCTGGCACTAGGACCGGTAACCTTTGCTTCTTTTCTCCACAGGCGCCCAATTCCCAGATGCCTACGGGAAGGAGGTGAAGTAACTGCGCTGGGGCTCCCTGACTCGTGGGTCTACGAAGGCATAAAGTCTGGGGTCCCTGGGGGAAGTGGGCGGGGAGGGCGGGGGCGAGCCGCGGATCTCTGGAGCAGCAAAGGCCAAAGGCTCTGTAAGCCAAAGGCCTGAAGTCAAGCTGGGACTTCAAGGGTGGGGCGGGGGAATGTACTTTGGTCCCTTGTGTCATCAGGGGATTTCAGACACCCGTATTGCCTACGATATCCCTTCGTTTCTCTTTTTCTTACAGCTGTTTGAAAAGGCCAACAAACACCACTTCTTACATAGCCTGGCCCTGTTAGGGGTGCCCCACTGCAGAAAGCCCCTCTGGGTAATCTTTCCCTGTGCCTAACCCTGACCAAGCCACACACACTCCCTCTCAGCCTGCCCCGTTCTTACAATCCCGTTTTCTGTGCTGTGTCTCCTTCAGGCCGGGTTATTGCTAGCTTCCGGAACGACCTTATTCTGCACCAGCTTTTACTACCAGGCTCTGAGTGGAGACCCCAGCATCCAGACTTTGGCCCCTGCAGGAGGGACCCTGCTGCTCTTGGGCTGGCTTGCCTTGGCTCTTTAAGCTCCCTTTTGCTTAATTACTGGGTTTTCTGGGCAGATTTTTTTAAACAGCTGGAGTAAGAAGAGGATTAAAAAGGAAAGGCAAATAAACTTTGGAGTCTTTGTTCATCTAACCTCTTGGAGGAGGAAGAGTAGGCATTTAACCTCTGAACTCCCTCCATTTCCTAAGATTTAATCAGTGAGGCTTAGGTCTGGGGATTCTGTTCACTTCAAGTTAACTTATAATGTTCTTACCCTGGTGGGCATCAAAATCATAAAGAATGCTTGAAATAATGCAGATTCCTACTGAAGCACTCTTTTGAGCCTGATAATCTGTATTTTAATAAGCTCATTTTGTGGTTCTGATGCATACTAGGTTTTTAATTTTATTATTATTATTATTTTGAGATGGAGTCTTGCTCTGTCACCCAGGCTGGAGTGCAGTGGTGCGACCTCGGCTCACTGCAACCTCTGCCTCCTAGGTTAAAGCGATTCTCCTGCCTCAGCCTCCTGAATAGCTGGGATTACAGGCGCCCGTCACCATGCCCAACTAATTTTTTGTATTTTTAGTAGACACGGGGTTTTGCCATGTTGGCCAGGCTGGTTTCGAACTCCTGACCTCAGGTGATCCGCCTGCCTTGGCCTCCCAAAGTGCTGTGATTACAGGTATGAGCCACCATGCCTGGCCTGTTTTAGTTTTTTTTTTTTTTTGAGACAGAGTTTCACTCTGTTGCCCAGGCTGGAGTGCAGTGGTGCGATTTTGGCTCACTGCAACCTCCACCTCCTGGGTTCAAGTGATTCTCCTGCCTCAACCGCCCAAGTAGCTGAGATTATAGGCACATGCTACCACGCCTGACTTATTTTTGTATTTTTAGTAGAGATGGGGTTTCACCATATTGGCGAAGCTGGTCTGGAACTCCTGACCTCAAGCAATCCACCCGCCTCAGCTTCCCAAAGTACTGAGATTTTTAAAAATTACTATAGGGTCGTGGTTTTCAGCCCTGTTGTTATCAGCACCCTCTTACTCTGGAAGTGAGGATTAAGGCAAGGCAGGATAGGAGTATCATTAGTTACAAAATACTTTGGGGTTCAAAGCAGGGATAGATCATGTATTGGGGATCAGAAAATGTGTCACAATGCTTGAGATGATCCTTAAAGGAGCTCTATTGTGTGGAAAAAACAATGAACAAAGAACAAGATGGAGAGGGGAGGGGTTTGGAGAAGCGGGAGTCTTCAGTGTGGGCTGAGTTTAAGTTAGGCAGGAAAGAAATGAGAAAAGGTGGCAGGGCAGGCTGGAGTGGCAGTCACAGCATGTAGAGAACTGGAAGACATTGAGTGGGGACAGTGTGTATTTATTTATTGTGACGGAGTCTTGCTCTGTTACCCAGGCAGGAGTGCAGTGGCACCATCTCAGCTCACTGCAACCTCCGCCTCCTGGGCTCAAGTGATTCTCCTGCTTCAGCCTCCTGAGTAGCTGGGATTACAGGCGCCTGCCACCACACCCGGCTAATTTTTGTATGTTTAGTAGAGACGGGGTTTCGCCATGTTGGCCAGGCTGGTCTCGAACTCCTGACCTCAAGTGATCCACCTGCCTCAGCCTCCCAAAGTGCTGGGATTACAGGTGCGAGCCACTGCTTCTGGCAGGGACGGTATTTATTAAACCAGTGTTGATCGTGCGTCAGACACATTACAAGGAAGATCAACCATGAGTGAGACAGATACCATCCCCGCCCTTATGGAGTTTCCCATCTAGTAGTGGAAATAGACCTGAAATAACTAAACACATATATCATTGCAAGTTGTGTCGTATGCTTAAAGGAAACGAACAGAGAGGACCCTGTGCAATGGCTCAAGCCTGTGATCTGAACATTTTGGAAGGCGGAGGTGGGAACATTGAGCCCAGGAGTTTGAGAACAGCCTGGATAACATAGGGAGACCTCTGTCTTTCCAAAAAAAAAAAAAAAAATAGCCATGGCCGGGCACGGTGGCTCATGCCTGTAATCCTAGCATTTTGGGAGGTGGAGGCGGGTGGATCACGAGGTCAGGAGATCAAGACCATCCTGGCTAACACGGTGAAACCCCGTCTCTACTAAAAATACCAAAAAATTAGCCAGGTGTGGTGGTGGGTGCCTGTAGTCCCAGCTACTCAGCAGGAGAATGGCGTGAACCCGGGAGGCGGAGCTTGCAGCGAGCCAAGATAGCACCACTGCACTCCAGCCTAGGCGACAGAGCGCTACTCTGTCTCAAGAAAAAAAAAAAAAAAAAAAGCCAGGTGTAGTGGCCTGTGCCTGTAGCCTGTAGTCCCAGCTACTCGGGAAGCTGAGTTGGGAGGAACACATGTCTGGTTCCTGACTCATCTTTTTTTTTTTTTTTTTTCAGTCGGAGTTTTGCTCTTGTGGCCCAGGCTGGAGTGCAATGGCGTGATCTCAGCTCACCGCAACCTCCGCCTCCTGGGTTCAAGTGATTCTCCTGCCTCAGCCTTCCCAGTAGCTGGAATTACAGGCATGCGCCACCACACCCGGCGAATTTTGTATTTTTAGTAGAGATGGGGTTTCTTCATGTTGGTCAGGCTAATCTCAAATTCCCAACCTCAGGTGATCCGCCCACCTCAGCCTCCCAAAGTGCTGGGATTACAGGCCTGAGCTGCTGTGCCCGGCCTCTGACTCATCTTTAAAATGAAGAAATATTGTGATCTATGAGTGTACCTCAAGTTATGCCACCTCCCTGGATATACATGATTCAGTGGCTCCCCATTGCCCTCAGAAGACAGTCCAACATCTCAGCACAAGGCCCTTCACCATTTGGCTCTGTCATCCTTATCTCTTTTCTAACCTTCTCACAATCCTCAGGCCAGGCCCTAGGAATTCCTTCAGGTCTCTAACACACTCTCTTGCTTCAGGGAAGCCTTGAAAACTGCTGTTACAGGAGTTGGGAGCTCAGTAGAGACTAGTGTTGGTGATAGAAATTCTGGGATTAAAAGTATGCAGATTATAACTAGAGACACGGAATGAGATGGAATTACCTAAAATCTTCTTGCCGGGCGCGGTGGCTCAAGCCTGTAATCCCAGCACTTTGGGAGGCCGAGACAGGCGGATCACGAGGTCAGGAGATCGAGACCATCCTGGCTAACATGGTGAAACCCCGTCTCTACTAAAAAAATACAAAAAACTAGCCGGGTGAGGTGGCGGGCGCCTGTAGTCCCAGCTACTTGGGAGGCTGAGGCAGGAGAATGGCCTAAACCCGGGAGGTGGAGCTTGCAGTGAGCTGAGATCCGGCCACTGCACTCCAGCCTGGGTGACAAAGCGAGACTCTGTCTCAAAAAAACAAAACAAAACAAAAAAATCTTCTCATTAGAGAAAGAATCTGCACACTTTTAAAAATGCATACTGGCATGCCTGGCGCGATGGCTCACACCTGTAATCCCAGCACTTTGGGAGGCTGAGGCGGGCAAATCAAGACAACAGGAGTTTGAGACCAGCCTGGGCAACATGGTGAAACCCTGTCTCTACTAAAAATATAAAAAATTAGCTGGGCATAGTGGTGGGTGCCTGTAATCCTAGCTACTCAGGAGGCTGAGGCAGGAGAATCGCTTGAACCCGAGAGGTGGAGGTTGCAGTGAGCCGAGATCACACCATTGCACTCCAGCCCAGATGACAGAGTGAGACTCTGTCTCAAAAAAAAAAAAAAAAAGGCATACCTTCAGGCCTCCCAAAGTGCTGGGATTACAGGCTTGAGCCACCGCGCCCGCCTTTTTTTTTTTTTTTGAGACGGAGTCTCGCTCTGTCGCCCAGGCTGGAGTGCAGTGGCCGGATCTCAGCTCACTGCAAGCTCCACCTCCCGGGTTTACCCCATTCTCCTGCCTCAGCCTCCCGAGTAGCTGGGACTACAGGCGCCCACCACCACACCCGGCTAGCTTTTTTTTTTGTATTTTTTAGTAGAGATGGGGTTTCACCAGGTTAGCCAGGATGGTCTCGATCTCCTGACTTCATGATCCGCCTGTCTAGGCCTCCCAAAGTGCAGGGATTATAGGCTTGAGCCACCGCGCCTGGCCAGTTATTACTTTTTTTGTAGAGATGGGGTCTCGCCGGGCGTGGTGGCTCATGCCTGTAATCCCAGCACTCTGGGAGGCTAAGGTGGGCAGATCACAAGGTCAGAAGTTCGAGACCAGCCTGGCCAGCATGGTGAAACCCCATCTCTACTAAAAATACAAAAATTATCTCGGCATGGTGCTACTTGGAAGGCTGAGGCAGGAGAATTGATTGAACCCAGGAGGTTCAAGAAAGAGATGAGATGGGGTCTCACCATGTTGGTTGCCTAGGTTAGTCACAAACTGCTAGGCTCAAGCAATCCTCCTGCTTCAGCCCCCTACCCAGTTACTTGAAAGGCTACAGTGGGAGAATAGCTACAGCTCAGGCATTCAAGAGCAGCCTGGGCAACTTAGTGAGATGCTGTCTCTAAAAAAAAATAAAAATATCCCAGCACTTTGGGAGGCCGAGGCGGGCGGATGACCTGAGGTCAGGAGTTCAAGAACAGCCTGGCCAAAGTGGTGAAACCCCATCTCTACTAAAAATACAAAAATTAGCCAGGTGTGGTGGCAGGCACCTGTAATCCCAGCTACTTAGGAGTCTGAGGCAGGAGAATCGCTTAAACCTGGGAGGCCATTGCACTCCAGCCTGGGGAACGAGAGCTAAAACTCCATCTAAAATAATAATAATAATAATAAAATAATAATAATGTGGTGGTATATGCCTGTAGTCCCAGCTACTTGAGAGGCTGAGGCATGAGGATAGCTTGAGCCTAAGAATTTTTTTTTTTTTTTTTTGGAGATGGAGTCTCGCTCTGTCCCCCGGCTGGAGTGCAGTGGTGCGATCTCGGCTCACTGCAAGCTCCGCCTCCCGGGTTCACGCCATTCTCCTGCCTCAGCCTCCTGAGTAGCTGGGACTACAGGTGCCCGCCACCGTGCCTGGCTGATTTTTTGTATTTTTAGTAGAGACGGAGTTTCACCGTGGTCTCAATCTCCTGACCTTGTGATCCGCCCGCCTCGGCCTCCCAAAGTGCTGGGATTACAGGCTTGAGCCACCGCGCCCGGCCTTTGTTTTGTTTTTGTTTGAGACGTAATCTTGCTCTGTTGCCCAGGCTGGAATGCAGTGATGCGATCTCAGCTTGCTGCAGCCTCCACCTCCTGGGTTCAAACGATTCTCATGCCTCAGCCTCCTGAGTAGCTGGAATTACAGGCATGTGCCATCACACCTGGATAATTCTTTTGTATTTTTAGTGGAGACAGGGTTTCACTGTGTTGGCCAGGCTGGTCTCAAACTCCTGATCTTCAGTGCTCTGCCTGCCTGGGCAGAGTAGGATTAGAGATGTGAAGTGCTGGAATTAGAAATGTGAGCCACTGTGCCTGTCCGAGCCTAGGAGTTTGAGGCTGCAGTGATCTCTGATGGTGCCACTACACTTCATCCTGGGTGACAAGAGCGAGACCTCAGTCTCATAAATAAATAAATAGGCTGGGTGTGATGGCCGACACCTATAATCTCAGCAATTTGGGAGGCTGAGGCAGGTGCACTGCTGGAGCCCAGGAGTTCAAGACCAGCCCAGGCAACATGGCAAAACCCCGTCTCTACAAAAAATACAAACATTAGCTGGACATTGTGGCACATGCCTGTAGTACCAGCTACTCGGGAGGCTGAGGTGGGAGGATGCCTTGATCCTGGGAAGCAGAAGTTGTAATGAGTGGAGATCATGCCACTGCATTCCAGCCTGGGCAACAGAGCAAGACACTGTCTCAATAAACAAATAAACAAACCCTCAGAGGGGACCTCCAGAGTGACCTAAAGGGGCTGGGTGTGGTGGCTCACGCCTGTAATCCCAGCACTTTGGGAGGCCAAGGTGTAAGGATCACTTGAGGCCAAGAGTTTGAGACCAGCCTGGCCAACATGGCGAAACCCTGTCTCTACTAAACATACAAAAATTAGCCGGGCATAGTGGCTGTAGTCCTGGCTGCTTGGGAGGCTGAGGCAGAAGAATTGCTTGAGCCTGGGAGGTGGAGGTTGCAGTGAGCCAAGATCGTGCCACTGCACTCTGGCCTGGGCGACACAGTGAGACTCTCAAAAAAACAGAAAAACCAGAGTGACCCAAAGGTCCAGTGGCAGAGCCAAGGCTGGGTCTGCAGGCTCCTTCCTCCCAGTTCACTGCTCTCACTGCATTTCCATCCTTCATCTCAGGTGGCATCTAGGGCCCAGGGGGAACTTCCACATGGAGAACCACTGTTGCAGTACGTCTCACATCTCTTCTCTGTCCAGACCCTCCAACACTTCCCATCTCAGGGTATAATTCAGTGAACTAAAAGGCCATGTGTGATCTGGCCTCCTGTGACCTCTCTGACCTTCCCCTTGTTAACTCCATTCCAGTCTCACTGGTCTTCTGCCTCAGGACCTTTGCCCTTGCTGTTCCCTCTGCCTGAAACACTTACCCAGTAATCTGCACAGCTCAGTCCCTCACCTCCTTTAGGTTCTGGGTCAACTATCGCCTTCTTTTTTTTTGAGACAGAGTCTTGCTCTGTCCCCAGGCTGGAGTGCAGTAGCAAGATCTCGGCTCACTACAACCTCTGCCTCCCAGGTTCAAGCAATTCCCCTGCCTCAGCCTCCCAAGTAGCTGGGACTACAAGTGCCCGCCACCACACCTGGCTAATTTTTTTTTGTATTTTAGTAGAGACGGGGTTTCACCATGTTGGCCAGGATGGTCTCCATCTCCTAACCTCGTGATTCACCCGCCTCGGCCTCCCAAAGTGCTGGGATTACAGGTGTGAGCCACCGCGCCCGGCCTAACTATTGCCTTATTGGTGATGCCTTCGTAGCCTGACCTTATTTATTTATTTATTTATTTAGAGATGGAGTCTCGCTGTGTTGCCCAGGCTGAAGTGCAATGGCGTGATCTTGGCTCACTGCAACCTCTGCCTCGCGGGTTCAAGAGATTCTCCTGCCTCAGCCTCCCGCGTAGCTGGGACTACAGGCGCCCGCCACCACGCCCGGCTAATTTTTGCATTTTCAGTAGAGATGGGTTTTCGCCATGTTAGCCAGGCCTGGTCTCAAACTCCTGACCTCAGGTGATCCGCCCACCTCTGCCTCCCAAAGTGCTGGGATTACAGGCATGAGCCATCGCGCCCCGCCACGATCTTTCTAAAACACACATTTGAACTTCTTTGTTCTAAAAATGTCTCGGTGGACTCCTTGCTGCCCGTGGGGCCAAATCCCAGCTTCCGCACAACCCGCCGTGTATGTGGACTGCACTCTGTCTCTAAACTCATCTCTTGCGCCACTGAGCCAGTGCTCCCCAAGGCCAGGACTGGTCCTGGCTTAGGATCCAGTCGAAGAGACTCGTCTAGGGGGTCTTTTCTGACCGCGCGTCCTCCTCTGGCCCTCTAGGCGCCCAAGCACGCTCACTGACACCGTTTGGCGGCTTGTCACCTGCGTGGCTTGGGCACTTGCAAAAACTGCTGTTGCTGCGAGGTGCCCGTGTGGGTCACCGCTGCGCCAGGGAGAGAAGACGGCGAGGTCGCCCCTGGGAGGCAGAAGGCGAGCCAGGAGCCAGTACTGGAAGCCAATGAGTGAGTGTGAAGGGTGTTCCGCTGCGTCAGCGAGGCCCGACCGCCCTTGGGAGGAGGAGCCCAGGGGCCAGCGCGGCGCTGGCCGCCCTCGCCTCCCACCAAGGGCGCTAAGCACGCACGCCGCCGACCTGGCGGGATTCGCGGGGCCCGGGCCCAGCCGCCGCCTCCCACAGGCGCTCCTATTGTCCGGGCATCTGCAGTACGAGCGGAAGAGGCGGGAACGCCGGCGACGCTGAGGAGCAAAGCACACGCTCGGCTTCCCGGGGCAGCGGACGGCCTCCTTCTTCCCCGCGCAGACTCACCGCCCAGGAGGGGGCGGGCACGGCGGGTCGGGGGGCGGGGCCGGGGTCGGGGGGCGGGGCCGGCGTCCGAGCTCCGGCCCGCCTCCGCCTCCGCCTCCGCCAGCTCCTGTGAGCCGCCGAGTGCTAGGCACCCGGGCTGTTCTGGGGGCTCCAGGTGAGCGGGGGCACAGAGGGGTCAGGGAGACCGCCCTCGAGGTGGGGCTGTCGGTCTGACTGCGAGTCCATCTGTCCTGCCGTCCGCCCACAACCTCCTCCGCAGGATGAGAGAACAAAGGGAGGGGGCGGTTCTGGGGCCCCCGAGGGAATCCTGGGTCCCAGGTACCCAGCCCCGCCCGCTGACACTTGGGTTTCTCCCCGAGTCAGAGGCGCCGCCCAAGAGACCCTGGGCCGGCGCTGGGCGCAGCTGCCTCTCCGCGTTTTCCTGTCCGTCTTTGTGTCTGTCTCTGTGTCTGTCTGGCTATCTCCGAGTTTGCCTCCGCTTCCAGAACTAAGCCACCCAGACACCATCATCCCGAAACCTCAAGCCCTTCTCCCATGGCAGGTAAGTGTGCGCGCAAGTCCGGGGGTCTCCGTTATCCCCCCACGGACTTGAGAGCCGGGTGCGAACACATCCTCCCGGAATGTGCTCGGACTGGCTGGGTGGGGCCCCTCCCTTCCTTCCGGGGAACCTCCACCCTGCTCCCCTGCCCCATCTTTCTCTGCGTCTTGCCACCACGTTTCTCCTGAAGCCTTGCGACCCATGGGCTGATGAATAAGGGGATGAGGCCGTGGGTCCCTTTCTCATCTATCCTGCCCCCACCGCTTCACAGGCTACTTGCCCCCCAAAGGCTACGCCCCTTCGCCCCCACCTCCCTACCCTGTCACCCCTGGGTACCCGGAGCCGGCGCTACATCCTGCGCCCGGACAGGCGCCAGTGCCCGCCCAGGTACCTGCCCCAGCTCCCGGCTTCGCCCTCTTCCCCTCGCCCGGTCCCGTGGCCTCGGGGTCTGCTGCCCCCTTCTTGCCACTGCCTGGGGTGCCTTCCGGCCTCGAATTCCTGGTGCAGGTGAGTGGGAAGGAGTGAGGGCGGATGACTGGGAGGGGACCTGGGCGTCCAGATGGGCCAGCTGATGTGCGCGCCGCCCCTCTTTCCAGATTGATCAGATTTTGATTCACCAGAAGGCTGAGCGAGTGGAAAGTGAGTAGAAGGAGTGGGAGGTTGGACCTCATGATGGTGGCCTGGATGGTGGGCTCCTGGGCGCGCGAGGCTCTATAAGTCTCTCCGTGTCACCCCGGGCAGCGTTCCTAGGCTGGGAGACCTGTAACCGCTATGAACTGCGCTCTGGGGCCGGGCAGCCCCTGGGTCAGGCGGCCGAGGAGAGCAACTGCTGCGCCCGTCTGTGCTGTGGCGCCCGCCGGCCGCTGCGTGTCCGCCTGGCCGACCCCGGGGACCGCGAGGTGCTGCGTTTGCTCCGCCCGCTGCACTGTGGCTGCAGCTGCTGCCCCTGTGGCCTCCAGGAGGTGGGAGGAGGAAAGGGGCCGGGAGGGCGGGCCTTGGTGGGGCGGGACAATGATGAGGTCCACCTGAGATGAGGCCTGGATCAGGTGGGAGTGGGCAGGTGGGGATGGGAGGTTTAGTGAGGGCCAAGTAGACACATGATAGAGCTGGGACCCCTGCCTCCGCAGTGACCCTGTCTGCTTCCCACTCCAGATGGAAGTACAGGCTCCCCCAGGTACCACTATCGGCCACGTGCTACAGACCTGGCATCCCTTCCTCCCCAAGTTCTCCATCCAGGATGCCGATCGCCAGACAGTCCTGCGAGTGGTGGGGCCCTGCTGGACCTGTGGCTGTGGCACAGACACCAACTTTGAGGTATCAGGAATACTAGAGGTTCTTGGGACCTTCGTAAACCTAGATGATGCTTCCATGAGGCAGGGTAGTTAACACTAAGGTCAAGACCCTGAGCTCATCAATCCAAATCCACTGTGACTCCGACCACATTTGCAGCATTCCTCCATTTGGAAATAGAATGGCCCCGTGGTCTTACAAAAGCATAACAATGAGGATTTCATCTTCAGGAGCAATGTTGATTATTACACGTGGCCCTGAGATGGGCAGAAAAAAAAAATCTAAGGCCAGCCTGGATTTGGGGTGAAGGATGCTTAAGTCTGTGTGGGCTGGGCCCATGTGGCTGCTGTGTATGAGTTTGTGAGCCCAGGCCCTGGAGCAAGCACGATTTTAACATGTTAACATCCTGTGGCCTGCCCTGCTAAAGTAGAATCCACATGCCCCTGCCATTCTGAAATCCAATATATCCTTCTCACTGTGTATTCCTGTCACCAACCTGGAAGCTGGAGATCCCAAGTGGTGAGAATTTCAGAGAAAGGTGAGGCCTGGGAAGCACCTTGGTTTCTAGAAGACAGACCCTTGAGTTCTTTTTTTTTTGTTTTGTTTTTTTGTTTTGAGACGGAGTCTTGCTCTTGTTACCCAGGTGGGAGTGCAATGGCATGATCTCAGCTCACCACAATCTTCGCCTCCCAGGTTCAAGCAACTCTCCTGCCTCAACCTCCTGAGTAGCTGGCATTACAGGCATGTGCCACCATGTCCGGCTAATTTTGTATTTTTAGTAAAGATGAGGTTTCTCCATGTTGGTCAGGCTGGTCTCAAACTCCTGACCTCAGGTGATCCACCCGCCTCAGCCTCCCAAAGTGCTGGGATTACAGGCATGAGCCACTGCACCCTGCCGACCCTTGAGTTCTTTAAGGGATAATTCCTTGTGCAGATAAGGGAGAAACAACGGGTATAATCCAGTAGACTTTCCAACGCTTCTAATGAGGTACCCTACCTAAGGTTACTTTGCAAAAATGAGTCACCTTGGTAGCCAGAGGGAGATTCCGTGATGAGAACCAGTTGGGAATAAGATGTAATAACTGTGATCTCCGGATGGGAATGTATAGGCTGTGGGGTTCTCATCGGGCCAGTGTCCCTTTTACATAATTATAAATGATCCATACTTGAGGCTGCACCCGTAGGACCACGGCAGGAAGTGCCCCAGAGCTGTAGGACAGTGCAGGAAGGGGATGGGAATGACACAAAAGGAAATCACTCCAGTTCTAATCCTGGAGAATGAGCACAGGAAAAGGACCAGGAAGTCACGGGGAGTAACTACCCACATTGGCAGGGCCTGTTGCTGTGTGGCTCAGAGAAGCCAGTGGAAATTGTGGTCCTCAAAGGCTACTTACTGCTGCCCCTCCCCACAGTGGATAGGTGTGTATCCCCTCTAGATGAGGCTCTCATGCAGTGCTGGGCAAGGCCCTCCCCTACTTTGCAGATTAGAGAAAAGGTACTCTTTGGGGTAGACAGCCTTCTAGGAGCCTTCTTGGCTGGTGAAGTACAGCCAGGATTCTGGTAGCTTTCCTTGCCCTTTTGGCCAGGTTACTTTGTGCAGGGCATAAACTGTGCCAATTGTGGGTGGCAGGGGCATGGAGAACCAGAGCAAACCTAGCAAACGGCCATACCCTAAGGGGGTTGGATTATATCATGCTTCCATTTCTCCCACCACTGATGTTCAGTTCTGTCATGCATCGCCTTTGGATAGCAGCAGATCTGAGTCTGAATCCTAATTTTGGGTATAGACTCGCAGCGTGATCTAGAGTGCCTCAGTCTCCCCAGCTGTCATGCTCTGTGATGGGAACCAGTTGGGAAAGCGATCACTGGGTGACCTCTAGAGGGGAAGATTCACTGAGTGGAGACCCTGCAAATCCATACATGTGACTGTGGGAGTGAGACTGGAGCAGGTGAGACTGGCTGCCTCCTCCTTAGTTGGGTCCTTCCTCCCTCCCGGCTAACAGGTGAAGACTCGGGATGAATCCCGCAGTGTGGGCCGCATCAGCAAGCAGTGGGGAGGCCTGGTCCGAGAAGCCTTCACGGATGCAGATGACTTTGGCCTACAGTTCCCGCTGGACCTGGATGTGAGGGTGAAGGCTGTGCTGCTGGGAGCCACGTTCCTCATTGTGAGTTGGCTGCCCCTGCCCCCACCTCCTGTCTGTCCTTTGCTGTTATTCGAAGCTTTATGCATGACCTGGCCTCTTGCTAGGGGAAAGTCAGGGATAGGTGTTGTGGGGGTTGAGGTTCCAGAGCTGGCCTGTGACAGCCGAGCTGGCTGGCCCAGCCGGATCTCCCGTTGACCATGGCCTCCTCTTAGGACTACATGTTCTTTGAGAAGCGAGGAGGCGCGGGGCCTTCTGCCGTCACCAGTTAGAGGCCACCATGGTGTGAGGAGACCATCACCTCTTCGAGAACTCCAGATGGTTGCCTGCACTGGCCCCTCCTCCGGGCGGCCCCTTTCCTCCATGTACACTGCAGGGGACAGAAGGGGGCCCCCACCCCTACCCTACTCCCTGGCCTCCTGCCCCTGTGGTACCCAAGGAGGGGTATGTATGAGAGCCCCTCTCCTGCTACCTCCCACCATTGTCCCAGCAGTCCCTTGGCACACAGGCATATCAGCTTTCACGCTTTCCCCACGCACTCCCTCCCACCCCCTTCCAGGGCCTCTGCTCCAAAGGCGGCCTCTGGAACCCAGGACTCTGGGGTTTTACAAGAGGGCTGGGGTGGGGAAGGGCAAGCTGCACCAAAGATGGTGGACATAGCCACCCCCCCAGCATCTGCTTGGCCAATTAGTTCAGCCTCAGACCATGGCACTTCAACGGGGTCTCCACCTGCCCATCAACAGCTACAGGGGGACCCCAGTGCCAGCTTCCTCTCCCACTAGGGCCCTGCCGTCAGCTGGTGCTTGCTGCGATTCCTGTGCCTTATGTAACCGCCCTTCCTTCCCTTGCCCTAGGAAAAAGGCTGCATCTTTATATGTTACATTCATATAAACTTTGTAACTTTTTGGACATTGAAAGATATATGTAATAGGGGAGGGTAGAAGGAGTTGATATGGGAAAAAACAAAGGGGAATGTGAGAGCTGGGCTGGGGCAGGGGCTAGCCCATCTCATAATCCATACTACCAGCATCAAATGTCCTGGAGTTCAAGAGAGCAATCGTCATCACCCACGATGGCCCTGGACCAAATGAAGGCAGTTTGGGCCTATACCCCAAGTCAATATGGCGGCTTCCATCATCCAGGATGGCTGCCCCACAGAGTCCAGTGTGGTAGCTGATGGCAGTTCAGGATGGCTGTTCGCATGGTCCAGTGTGACCCCTTGATCCTCTCTAGTGAGTAGAAGCTTCCTCTGGATATGATGTACAGCAGCTCTTTTCCTCCAAGTCCTCTTGTTTGAGAATGTAGTGGGCAGACTAGATCCTTCTTGGCCGAGCCAAAGGAGCTTCAGCCTTCAGAAGCCAAGGAGCATAGGAGGGCGGAGACATTTGCCAGTGCCCAACCCTGGGCTCCTCCTCCACGTGCCTATAGCAGGTAGGATCTCCCCAGGTGGAAAGTCTACCCCCGTCAGGACCTTGTTCTGGTTCTGTTTAGTCCCACGTGGCCAGGCCCTCAGGGGCCTAGGCTTTTCATGCTGGTGTCCGTGCCCACAGAAGCTGAGCTCAGGGCCTGGCTAGGACATAGCGGCTGGCAGCTGAGAGATCCCACTGGTAATGCTCCAGGATGCGCCGGCAGTCAGCTCTGGACCGGCTACTCAGGTGGAAGAGCTGGTCTACCTGTGGAAGCAGGAGGGTGGGCTGCAGCTGACTGCCAGGTTGCAGGGGCAGGAGAGGAGGGACCCCAAGAGAAGGGACTGGCTTTACCTTGAGGTTCCGGATGGCAGAAACCACATCTCCGCCAGTGGCTCCTAGTGCTGTCTGGCACTCCTGGTGGGTGACCCCATGCACACTCAGCTCCACCTGTAACAGACAAAGCCCCACTCAGGCCCCTGCCCCTGCCTGTAGCCCCTTGTGGCCACCAGGCCATTTCAGTGAGACCTCACCTCCATAATCTTCCTCCGCAACTCAGGATCAGGCAAGAGGCCTCCGGAGAGGGCGGCGGCTTTACCGGCTCCAGGTGCTCCCATGGGGAGATTGTGTGGGGGTTTTTTTTTGGGCCACAGAAGCCTCTCCCTCGGGGGCTGGCTGGGCTGAGGAGAGCTAGAGGATAAAGGTGGGCGTGGAGGCAGGCCAGGGGGTCCTTGGGGCACAGCTCTGGCTTGTCGAATTTCAGGGGGGCTTGAACCACCCCCTGTGGGGCGAGGACCCAGGGACAGAACTGACTCCAGACTCCTGGAAATGCCTGCACAGTTGAGAAAGAAACAACTTGATCTCGTCTCGCTGCAGCCTCCACCTCCTGGGCTCAAGCGATCCTCCCACCTCAGCCTCCCGAGTAGCTGTGACTACAGGTGCATGCCACTATGACTGGCTAATTTTTGTATTTTTGTAGAGACGGGGTTTTGGCACATTGCCCAGACTGGTCTCAAACTCCCGGACTCAAGCCATCTGCCCACCTTGGGCTCCCAAAGTGCTGGGATTACAGGCGTGAGCCACCATGCCTGGCCCCACTCTCTGTCTTCATCTGTGCGGAGCTGGATGGTTTTGCAAGCATTTGCAGATGAGCTAGCCAGCCCTGTCCCTGGGTGGTTCATGTTCCAGGTGAGACAATGAGACAGATGTGCAAATGGACACCAAGGCCTAGGCAGAGGGCCCAGAGTGTGGAGGTGCTCTACAGTAGGGAAGGCAGGAGGGCTTCCTGTCTTTTAAGATTCCACAGGCCGGGCGCGGTGGCTCAAGCCTGTAATCCCAGCACTTTGGGAGGCCGAGACGGGCGGATCACGAGGTCAGGAGATCGAGACCATCCTGGCTAACCCGGTGAAACCCCGTCTCTCCTAAAAAATACAAAAAACTAGCCAGGCGAGGTGGCGGGCGCCTGTAGTCCCAGCTACTCGGGAGGCTGAGGCAGGAGAATGGCGTAAAACCCGGGAGGCGGAGCTTGCAGTGAGCTGAGATCCGGCCACTGCGCTCCAGCCTGGCGACAGAGTGAGACTCCGTCTCAAAAAAAAAAAAAAAAAAAAAGATTCCACAGTAGGCCAGGCGCGGTGGCTCACACCTGTAATCCCAGCACTTTAGGAGGCCGAGGTGGGTGGATCAGGAGGTCAGGAGATCGAGACCATCCTGAAAAACACAGTGAAACCCCGTCTCTACTAAAAATACAAAAAAATTAGCTGGACGTGGTGGCGGGCGCCTGTAGTCCCAGCTACTCAGGAGAGGCTGAGGCAGGAGAATGGCACGAACCCGGGAGGCAGAGCTTGCAATGAGCCGAGATCGCGCCACTGCACTCCAGCCTGGGCAACAGAGCGAGACTCCGTCTCAAGAAAAAAAAAAAAAAGATTCCATAGTATAGGGCTGGGTGCAGTGGCTCACGCCTGTAATCCCAGCACTTTGGGAGGCCAAGGCGGGCAGATCACCTGAGGTCGGGAGTTCAAGGCCAACCTGGGGCAACATGGTGAAATCTCATCTCTACTAAAAATACAAAATTAGCCAGGCGTGGTAGCGCATGCCTGTAGTCCCAGCTAGTCAGGAGGCCGAGCCAGGAGAATTGCTTGAACCCGGGAGGTAGAGGTTGTGGTGAGCCAAGATCACGCCACTGCACTCCAGCCTGGGCAAAAAGAGTGAAACTCTGTCTCAAAAAAACAAAAACAAAAAAAGATTTCACAGTATAGCTAGGATGCCAGTAGACAGAATTCAGAGGAAGGAAATAATAGATGCAAGGGCATGGATCAGGGCAGGGGGTCGGAATTGACGGGCTGGTCTTGATCTCCTCAGAGACTCTGGAGTCCACCACACCCACCTTTCATCCTCTCCAGGGGCACGTTTCTCCTCTGGCCCCGTGCTGGGGGCACATCCCAAAGATTTGCCTTCTTTCTGTCTCTGTCGGAGAGGGATCCAGTTCGTCCTCCACACCAACCCTCCCCACCCCACAGATCAATACACCCTCCCAAAAAAACTCACGGGGGAACCTAGGAGACCCAGCGCCCAGGGTGGAGGCTGCAGCTTCATTCTGGTCCTGTCCCCAAGCTTCCTTTCCAGAGAATCTCCTGGACTTCATCAGTTTTCCCAGCCCACCCCTGTCCCCCACCCTTTCAGGTCCTCACCCATCTATGCTTCCTGGGTGTTGATCTCCCCGGGCAGGGGTGCCTCTGTGAACTGGACGGGTGACTGGCAAGCCCCCCGCATCTGCCAGCGTCACCGCTGAGGCTGGGAAGCTGCCCACTTTGAAGGTGCGACCATTCTGGCCCTTCCAGATTGTGGAGTCGGGGCTGTGGAAAGAGGAGCTGGTAAATGGGATAGGCATAAGGGCAAGAGTTAGGGCTGGGCCCTGGCCCACAGTCAGCTCACCACTAGGCTATGTGCCTTGGAGCTAGCTGCATCTGCCTAGAGGAAGGGAAGCATTTTCCCTAATGCAATAAGGCTCTATGGGCCAGCAGTGGCTCCAGCAGGGAGGCCAGGACCATGCTGGAGCTTTCAGGACCCAGTGGGGAGAGGAGATGAGACAGAAGATCAGGGTTAAGGAGCTGGAGAGAAGCAGAGAAGGAAGGGATCAGGAATGAGGTTGGGAGGGTATCCTCCTCCTGAGGATGCTTGGGAGGTACGGGACTGTCACCTGCCCTCGATGACTGTGATGGGGTCACCAGTCTCCATCCTCAGGGCGCCTGGCTCTGTGACATCCCTCACACAGCATCCTTCCGAAGGCCAGGCCTGTGGAGACAGGCGGAAAAGGTGGCTGGGCTTGTGGCCTGAGTCAGAAAGGTAATATGGGAGCAGGAAGAAAGAAAAACCCCACTCTGTATGTCATCTGTGCTGGGCCCAAGGTGGGAATCTCCCTGTCCCCCAGTTGTAATTCAGTGAGGAAGGCAGACCTGGATCCCATGACAAACAGGTCAGGGCTCAAGGAGCAAGCAAGGGCCCTAGCTCTACCTAGGGGGACTAACAGGAGCGTCATCCTGTACACTGCTTTCACTCCTCATCCAGGCCCGTCAGAGCAGCCTCCCAAGCCCCTCTGGGAAATGTCCACTCCTCTGCAGCCTCACTGCCTCTACCCTCACCCAGACCTCTTCATCTTCCTTCTGCTTCACAGCCACTGTTGCCTACCTGGTCTCCCAGCCTCAGCATCATCCCTCTAATCCATTCTTGCGCCACACCAGAGTGCCATCACGGGCAGAGTGGCATGTAACTCCCCTGCTTAGTAGGCTTCCCTGGCTCCCAAATGCCTTCAGAATCAAGACTAAACTTTAGTGGTAGAGTGTAGCAGCTTAGGGAACAGCTCTGAAGTCAAACTGACTGGCTCAAATCCCAACTCCTCCACTTACCATGTGACTTTAGGTAACTCTCAGTGCCTCAACTGCCCATCAGTAACATGGAGATAATAATAATTACCTCATCCAGGCCGGGCATGGTGGCTCATGCCTGTAATCCCAGCATTTTGGGAGGCCGAGGCGGGTGGATCATTCAAGGTCAGGAGTTCGAGACCAGCCTGGCCAACATGGTGAAACCTCATCTCTACTAAAAATACAAAAATTAGCCAGGCATGGTGGCAGGCGACTGTAGTTCCAGCTACTCAGGAAGCTGAAACAGGAGAATTGCTTGAACCTGGGAGGTGGAGGTTGCAGTGAGCCAAGATCCCACCATTGCACTCCAGCTAGGGTGACAGAGCAAGACTCTGTCTCAAAAGAAAATAATAATAATAATAATTACCTCATCCAATGGTTGAGAGCATTAAATGAGCGAATCTGCATACACGCCCATGTAAAGCTCACAATGCAGTGTCCTGCACAGGTCAAGTGCTCTACGTGTTAGCTTAAAACGCTTTGCAAAGCCCTCCATGACACAGCTCCTGCTCACTCTGCTGCCTCATTATTATTATTATTATTTTTTTGAGATGGAGTTTCGCACTTTTTGCCCAGGCTGAAGTGTAATGGCGCAATCTCGGCCCACCACAACCTCTGCCTCCCGGGTTCAAGCGATTCTCCTGCCTCAGCCTCCCGAGTAGCTGGGATTACAGGCATGCACCACCATGCCCAGCTGATTTTGTATTTTTTAGTAGAGACGGGGTTTCTCCATGTTGGTCAGGCTGGTCTTGAACTCCCGACCTCAGGTGATCTGCCCACCTTTGCCTCCCAAAGTGCTGGGATTACAGAGGTGAGCCACCGTGCCCCAGCCTGCGGCTTCATTACTTCTATTTCCCCCTCCCACACTGAGTCCTTCTCTTCCTCTGCCTGTCAACATGACTGTAACTGAGTGCTGTCTCCTCTATGCCCCTTTTCTGGCCCAGACACAGACCCCAGCCTTTCAGTCTGCATCTGTGTATCCCCAAGTTGCCTCCTCAGGGCTCTGATCTCCCTGCAGGTAGGGACTGCATCTGTTTTGCTCAGAGCTGAATCCCAGAGCCCAGCACAGGCACCTGGATATGTTAGTCCTTGCATGGAACCCTGGAAGAACGAATGGAGGGAAGAGGGACTGTATCTGGTGAGGTAGGGGGTTCCCACCTCTTGCAGCAGCCCCTCCAGGTGGGAAAAGCTAGGCCGGTCAGCAGGGTGGGGGGCCCAGCAGCGCAAGGCGAGGGAGTAGAGGGCCCTGGAGCAGACGGGAGGCCTAGGCAGCCTGGCTCTGTCCTCCAGCCGCTGCAGGATGAGGTACGGTGGGACCCCGGCCCAGGGTTCCTCGCCTCCGGAGAACATCTCCCACAACGTCACCCCAAACATCCACACGTCCGAGGCAGACGAGAAGGCTCCGTGGCGCAGGCTCTCTGGAGCACACCTGCGGAAGGAAGTGGAGCTGAAAGGGGCCGGACACGTGCTCCTCGGCGGCTCACCTTCCACGGAGCACCCTGGAGTGCTCCCACCTTTCACAAAAGTCCTCTTTTCCTAGGAGGATAACCCTTCTGGTCCCAGCTTCCCTCAGAAGCCCGGCCCCCTCCGATCTCCCTCGGCTGCTGCCCTCCGGATTCGCCCGGCTCAGAGCCCGATCCCCCCGCGGGCCCGCGCTCACCATGCGTAGGGGATGGGGCGGGGCCCGCCCATGACGTAGCGGCCCCGGGTGCCGCCCAGAGGCCGCACCAGCCCGAAGTCAGCCACCTTGATGGTGCGCGGCGACGCCAGCAGCAGGTTGCGCGTAGCGAGGTCTCGGTGCACCAGCCCACGGGCCCCCAGGTACGCCATGGCTCCCGCCAATTGCCGCAGGAAGAGGCAGAGCAGGGACACGGGCAGCGGGGGTGTCGGGGCCGAGGCCGTTAAGCGCGCGTGCAGGGAGCCCAGTGGCGCCAGCTCCATCACCTGCAGGAGGGAGCACCGCGCCGCGTGAGCCGGACCCACTGGTCCCAGCTTCCCTCCTGCCGCACTCTCCTGCCGCACGGCTGTCCCGGGAACCAGCGGCTGGATCTGCTCACCATCTGCAGAGGCTGGCCCAGTACAAGGCCGTGCAGACGCAGTACGTGTGGGTGCTCCAAGTTCATCATGACCGATACCTCTCGCAGGAAGTCCCCCAGTTCTGTGCCCATCGGGCCTTCGGGACCTACCCGGAGGGACTTGACAGCCACTGGGACCTGGAGGTGGGGGGAAGCAACTTTAGGCATTGTGGGCATGAAGAACAGAGGGGACAGCTGGCCTGGATGAAGTGGGCTCCCTGGACACTCACACTCTTGCCATTGGGCAGCGTCCACAGCCCTCGGTGCACCACACCGAAGCAGCCCGAACCCAGCAGCTCCCCTCTGCAAACAGCACCCTCTGGGATCAGACACTTGAGGCCCCCCTCTGGCTCAGGGAGGTGCGTTGGGCTGTCGGAGGGCAGGGTGGGCTCCTTGTGCTCAGGGGCTAAACCTCCAAGGATCTGAAACAGGGATGGGAAATCCCGTATGCAGAGCCCTGCAGCCCCCTCCCTGCCCCTCAAGCCACCTCATTCCCAGGCCCAAGCTGTCCAGCCAGAACACACACCTTGTAGACCCAGTTCTTAGACTTAGGCCCGGAACGTAGCCTTTTCAGAGCTTCGGACAGTCTGCGCTGGGCTGTGGGAGGCCAGAATCAGGGCTGGGGTGGAGGTGGGGGTGGGGAAGAGTGCGGAGAGACTTACAGGGAAGAAAAGGGCTGGCAGAGGGTTGTGGTGGGGGAAGGCAACTGATAGGCTGTGGACAGAGACACCAGGGCCTCGGGGCAGGGGTCTCTCACCAGGCCGGCCCATGCCAATGCCGTCCAGGTCCTCAGGCTTTACAAAGTCGAAGTGCTCTGGCCGAGTGACATTAAGCTCCTCCAGGATGGGCCAGTAAAACTGGGCCAGCTGGATGTCCCGGAGCAGCTTCAGTAGCCACAGGGAGCCGGCCTCAGGAAGCATGTCCCGAGAAGGAGTCCCGAAGGATGAGGGCACTCTCCTTCAGATGTTCGGCCCAGAGTAGGCCCTAGAGAGACCGGGTCTCCAGCTCCACCTGCACGTCATCAGAAACACTCAGGTAGAGGGAGGGACACAGCAGAGACAGCCAGGATCCCTGCCACTCACACACACAAATACCAGGTAGAATATTTCCTGTGCCCACGGCATCTGGGTACTCTGTCCCTTCACCTCTGAGTAACCTGCCCTGCTCACACCTGCAATTTTAGCATGCTGCCTGCTCCTACTACAGACTCCAGGTATGTTACCATCCTGACTCTGAAATATCATGGCACATCATCCACCCGGACACCCAGAAACACTGCCCTTTTAGACCTCACTCATACACAGCTGAGACATCTCCCTTCCTCCAACATGAGACATGTTTGCCTGCCACACACACTAGAGATGCCCAGATATGACAACCACACCATACCTCAGGCATGTAGGTAGAGCGCACACACACACGAAGGTACACTGCCTCCCACACACTGCCACACACACACTGAGACCTACAGATATACTGCAAAACATGGCCGAGGCTCCCAAATACATGTCCTCCTTTTTTTTTTTTTTGAGAAGGAGTCTCGCTCTGTCGCCCAGGCTAGAGTGCAATGGCACGATCTCAGCTCACTGCAAGCTCCGCCTCCCGGGTTCATGCCATTCTCCTGCCTCAGCCTCCCATGTAGCTGGGACTCCAGGTGCCTGCCATCACTTACGGCTAATTTTTTGTATTTTTAGTAGAGATGGGGTTTCACTGTGTGAGCCGGGATGGTCTTGATCTCCTGACCTCGTGATCTGCCCGCCTCGGCCCCCCAAAGTGTGTCCTCTTTTTTTTTTTTTTTTTGTGATAAGTCTCGCTCTCTCATCTAGGCTGGAGTGCAGTGGTGTGATCTCGGCTCGCTGCAACCTCTGCCTCCCGGGTTCAAGCAATTCTTCTGCCTCAGTCTCCTGAGTAGCTGGGACTACAGGCACGTGCCACCATGCCCAGCTATTTTTTGTATTTTTAGTAGAGACAGGGTTTCACCATATTGGCCAGGCTGGTCTTGAACTCCTGACCTTGTGATCCGCCCACCTCGGCCACCTAAAGTGCTGGGATTACAGGCGTGAGCCGCCGCGCCTGGTCGATATATGTCCTCTTAACGCTGAGACATTCCAGCATGCGGCCACAAAACGCCCAGGCTCATTCATGTCCTTCCATGAGATGTTCCTTGTACATACATGTCATATCCATGGGACACAGCAGTTCACTGCCTCCAAACACCTAGATACACTGCCCCACACGACTGAGACACAAAGGTCCACATGAACACAACACAGAGACATCGAGGCACAGTGTGCACACAGCATACTGAGCTATAGGGGCATAGGGCCGCCTCAAGCCAAAAGAGGTCCAGGGTCCTTGCCTCTCCTCCACCGGAGGCAGCAACATTTGAAATCAAATCATGCACTTGTCATGGCCGCTAGGCTTAGGTGCTGCCTATGGAGTCACTGAGGCTGTCAGGTACACAGTCCCACACCTACTTGAACTCAGCCCCAGGCACAGATCCCTGCCGGCAGCCTGAGTCACTAGGTCTAACTTGGCTTCAAAGCAACTCCACCAACCTTTGTTAAATAAGGCTCTGGGCCTCTGGATACTGGCAGCCTGCTCACACTTTCCCTAATACACACCTGGACCCGTCCTTTCCCCTACAATATAAGCAAGGAGGAAGAGGATCGAGGCTGGGCCTAGCTGGAAACGCGCAGGTGGGCTCAGAACCGGGCGCGAGCGGGGGTTGGGTTGGCAAGGAGAAAGCCCTAGACCCTGGGGGACCCGGCCGTGCGCGCTCGGTGGAAAGTAGGGAGCGCAGGAGAAGGGAGACAGGAGCAAGCGCGGCTGCGGAAGGGAAGGACGTAGGAGAAGGAGACAGGCCCAGCGCCTCCGGGACGCGCCCCCAGCGACGGCTGCTCCGCTGGCCCGCCCCAGCCCGGGCCCCCTGCTCGGTCCGGACCCTCACCTGGTCAAGGCGGAAGCGGCGACTGCGGAACCTCCCAGGCTGCCTGGGCTAAATCCGAGAAGGCGGGACAGGAGTAAATCCCGCGGAGGGCGGGGACCTGGCGGCTGGCCCGGGGCTGGCGAGAGCCGCACCCCGAGTTCCCTGGTGGGACAAGGTGACGGTCGCCAGGGCGGCTGGCGGCCCCTCCCTCCTCCAGACCAGATCGCCCCGACTGTGAGAAGCCCCTTTCCCTTCTCTGCTCGACTTCCTTCAGGTCTTTCCAGCCTTCTCCGAATAGCTTCCCAGCCCTCCCCAGACTTCACTCCTCTGTTTCTGTTCCCCATGCCCTCTTGCCAAATCCTTCACCTCTCAGCCAGGACCCCACCCCTTACATGAATAAGCGCCCGATAGAGCTATCCTGTTCATGCACAGAGAATATAAGGCTAAATAGGACACAGTTCCTGCCCCGTGGCAGGGGGTTCAGTTTCCTAGCATGCTTTTCTTAATGAACCCTGGAATGGGGCCAGGGCAGAGAGTTGTTGGTGTTGGTAGGGAGAGTTGGCCCTGGCCTAGACAGAGTCTACAGTTGAAGCTGTTGTTGATCACGGGCAGCCTTCCATGCCTCAGGGCACGCTTCCCCATTACTGACACTCCTGGGCTTCATTCCAGCATAATGCCTGCCCTGCATGTAAGCTCTGCAGAACCCAGGGCCCTGCACGCTTCTACCTAGCGTGCGGCCTCCGGGACTCAGTCCAGACCTTGAAGAAGGCTCTGAGAAGGAGCATTTGTCTCTGTGTCTCTCAGGGGTCCCAGAGAGGAAGCTGCCAGTCTTAGGACATCTAATCTGCCCCCTGCCCCAAGGAAGGATGTGGGAACATAGCAGCTGCTGTCCCAAGCGTCCCTTGGAGCGAAAAGCCCTCCCGGTCTTGGTAAACATGTAGGATGTTTGATCCCAGCTACCACCTCGGTGTTTCCCAACCTGGGGTCCTCTTCTTCCTCCTTGCTTATAATGAGGGGTAAGGGAGGGGTCCAGATGTCTGTAAGGGAAAGTGTGAGCAGGCAGCCAGCACCCCGAGACCCAGAGCCTTATTTAATAAAGGTTGGTGGAGTTGCCTTGAAACCAAGTTAGACCGAGTGACTCTCAGGCTGCCAGCAAGGATCTGTGCCTGGGGCCAATCCCTGCGTGGATCCTACGTGGGATAGGAAAATCTTCATAATACTGTTCTATGGTATTGTTTTCTTGCTGATTCTTTTGCCCTCCAACCAGGATCGCTCATCACACTATAATTGTTACTGCACATCTGCAATCCCTGATAGAGGTTCTGTAGCTCCACAGGGTAGGTGCTGGGCCTGGCTTGTTCATGCTTGTGTTCTAAGTACCCAGGACAGTGTGGGCATATAATAGGCATGATACATGTTGGTTGTAAAGAAGTCTCCTCAGTCTAATCCTCATTGTTGTGTACATGATCTCTCTTTACTCCCCGCTTTTAAGATGTCATTAGTGTTTTGTAGTTTTATTACAATGTGTCTAGATATTTATTTATTCGATTTATTCTGCTCAGTATGTTGTATTTCCTGTATGTATGAATTCACATATTTTATCATATTGGAAAGTTCTCAGAAACCATCCAGATATTATTCTTCCTCCGTCCTCTGTGCTCTCTCCTTTGCCAACTGATTAGGAGTGTTCCAGACCTTTTCACTCTGTCCTCCGTGTCTTTTAACCTGTCTTCTGTATTTTTCATCTCTTTGTGTCTTGGTGATACATTCAGGTAATCTCTTCCAGTCTGTCCCAGTTCACTAATTCTCTCTTTGGTTACATCTGATATGCTGTTTAATCCTCACGTGGAAGGTTTTTTAATTTTATTTTTTGGTTATTGTTATATTCATATGAAAATTACTCTACTTGGCTGGGTGTGGTGGCTCACTCCTGTAATCCTAACACTTTGGGAGGCTGAGGCGGGTGGATCATGAGGTCAGGAGATCAAGACCATCCTGGCTAACACGGTGAAACCCCGTCTCTACTAAAAAAAAAAAAATACAAAAAAATTAGCTGGGCGTGGTGGCGGGCATCTGTAGTCCCAACTACTTGGGAGGCTGAGGCAGGAGAATGGTGTGAACCCAGGAGGCAGAGCTTATAGTGAGCTGAGATCGCACCACTGCACCCCAGCCTGGGTGACAGAGCGAGACTTTTCAGTAGAGACAGGGTTTCACCATGTTGGCCAGGCTGGTCTTGAACTCCTGACCTTGTGATCTGCCCGCCTCGGCCTCCCAAAGTGCTGAGATTACAAAAGTGGGCCATTGCTCCTGGCCCTACTCTACTTTTCTTTTTCTTTCTTTCTTGTCTTCTTCTTCTTCTTTTTTTTTTTTTTTTTGAAGCAGAGTCTCTCTCTATCACCCAGGCTGGAGTGCAGTGGTGCAATCTCAGCTCACACTGCAACCTCCACCTCCCAGGTTCAAGCAGTTCCCTGCCTCAGCCTCTCCAGTAGCTGGGACTACAGGCGCCCGCCACCACGCCCAGCTAATTTTTGTATTTTTTTGGTAGAGATGGGGTTTCACCATATTGTCCAGGCTGGTCTTGAACTCCAGACCTCATGATCCACCTGCCTCAGCCTCCCAAAGTACTGGGATTATAGGCATGAGCCACTGTGCTCGGCTCCTATTCTACTTTAATCACACTATTTTACTGAGATATAATCTATAGTCAGTAACATGTACACATTTAACTGTATGATATGATGAATTTCAACAAATGTATACATCTATTAATGTGGCTAAAGATCCAGAACATTTCTTTCATCCCATAAAGTTCCCTTGTATCTATTTTTAGTCAATTTCATCCCCCAGAGGGAACTACTACTCTGATTTTTAAGACCCAATGATCTGGCCAGGCACAGTGGCTCATGCCTGTATTCCCAGCACTTTGGGAGGCCGAGGCAGGTGGATCACTTGAGGCCAGGAGTGCAAGACCAGCCTGGCCAACATAGTGAAACCCCATCTCTATTAAAAATACAAAAATTAGCTGGGCGTGGTGGCAGGCACCTGTAATCCCAGCTACTTGGGAGGCTGGGGCAGGAGAATTGCTCCAACCTGGGAGGCAGAGGTTGCAGTAAGCCGAGATCATGCCACTGCATTCCAGCCTAGGCAACAGAGCGAGGTTTTGTCTAAAAAAAAAAAGAAAGGCTGGGCACGGTGGCTCAAGCCTGTAATCCCAGCACTTTGGGAGGCTGGGCGGATCATGAGGTAAAGAGATCGAGACCATCTTGGCCAACATGGTAAAAACCTGTCTCTACTAAAAATACAAAAATTAGCTGGCTGTGGTGGCGTGTGCCTGTAATCCCAGCTACTTGGGAGGCTGAGGCAGGAGAATCACTTGAACCCAGGAGGTGGAGGCTGTCATGAGCCGAGATCGCACCACTGCACTCCAGCCTGGTGACAGAGTAAGACTCTGTTCCCCCCTGCCACCAAAAAAAAAAAAAAGAAAAGGTGGAAAAAAAAACAAACCAATGATCACTTTACCTGCTCTTGATCTTATAAATGGAGTGCTTATTTAGTTTTTTTTGTTTTTGGCTTATTTCACTCAACATAATCTTTTTGAGATTCATCTATGCTGTGTGCATATTAGTAGTTATTTTTTATTATGAAGTAGTAGTCCATTATATAAATATATTACTTTTCAAATCTAGTATCCTAATGATGGATATTTGAATTATTTTTATCCACTGGAGTTTTTTTTTTTTTTTTTTTTTACAGCTTTATTGAGGTATAATTGCCATTCTACAAACTGCCCATATTTAAAGCTTGTGATTGGATAAGTTTTGACAAATGTGTGCACTCATGAAACCATCACCATAACCACAGTCATGAACATATTCCCCTCCTAAAGTTTCCTTATGTCCCTTTGTAATCTCTTCTGTCCCTCATTCCTCAGACAACCACTGATCTGTTTCCGTCGCTCTAGACTGGCTTGCATTCCCTAGAAGTTTATGTACAGTATGCATTCTTTTTTGTCTGGCTTCTTTTACTCAGAATAACTATTTTGAGATTCATTCAAGATATTGTATGTATCATCAGTATTCATCCCCTTTCAGTGCCGAGTAGTATTCTGTTGTATGGATGTACCACAATTTGTTTATACATTCACCTGTTGATAAACATTTGCAATGTTTCTAGTTTTCACCTATTATGAATAAAGCTGCTGCGACCATTTGTCTTTAAGTCTCCGTGTGGACATATGTTTCCCTTTCTCTTTGGTAAATACCTAGGAGTGAAATGTCTGGGTCATAAAATGAATATGTTTAATTTTTATTTATTTATTTTTTTTGAGACAGAGTCTGACTCTGTCGCCCAGACTGGAGTGCAGTGGCCTGATCTCTGCTCACTGCAAGCTCCGCCTCCTGGGTTGACGCCATTCTCCTGCCTCAGCCTCCTGAGTAGCTGGGACTACAGGTGCCCACCACCACACCGGGCTAACTTTCTGTATTTTTAGTAGAGATGGGGTTTCACCTTGTTGGCCAGGAAGGTCTCGATCTCCTGACCTCGTGATCCGCCTGCCTCGGCCTCCCAAAGTGCTGGGATTACAGGCGTGAGCCACTGTGCCCGGCCCATGTTTAATTTTTTAAGAAACCAAAAAATTGTTTTCCAAAGTGGTTTGACCATTTCCTTTCATTTATTTGTTTATTAAAAGAAAAAAAATTTTTTTGAGATGGAGTTTTGCTCTTGTTGCCCAGGCTGGAGTGCAGTGGCGCCATCCTCCACCTCCTGGGTTCAAGCGATTCTCCTGCCTCAGCCTCCTGAGTAGCTGCGATTACAGGTGCATGCCACCACACCCAGCTAATTTTTTGTATTTTTAGTAGAGACGTGGTTTCATCATGTTGGCCAGGCTGGTCTCAAACTCCTGACCTCAGGTGATCCACCTGCCTCGGCCTCCCAAAGTGCAGGTGTGAGCCACAGCCTCTGGCCAAGAAAAATTTTTTTTTAAACAAAGATGAAGTCTCACTCTGTCTAGCCCCTTTTATTTTCTTAATAGTATCTTTGGAAAATAACAATTTTTAAATTTGAATGGAGTCTAATTTATTCATTTTTTTTCTTTTAGTGCTTTTTGTGTCATATTTAAGAGTCTTTTTTGGGGGCCGAGCATGGAGGCTCACGCCTGTAATCTCAGAACTTTGGGAGGCTGAGGCGGGTGGATCACTTGAGGTCAGGAGTTCAAGACCAGCCTGGTCAACGTGGTGAATCCCTGTCTCTACTAAAAATATGAAAATTAGCTGGGTGTGGTGACACATGCCTGTAATGCCACCTACTCAGGAGGCTGAGGCAGGAGAATCACTTGAACCCGGGAGGTGGAGGTTGCAGTGAGCTGAGATTGTGTTACTGCACTCCAGCCTGGGCGACAGAGTAAGTACTCTGTCTCAAAAAAAAAAAAAGTTTTTTTTTAACTTCAGCAATTACATTTTTCATGTCATTTTTTCAGCCGAAGATACTTTTGGCTCTTTAATGTCCCTGGTCATCTTTTATAGTCTTCTGTTGCTTTATTATTTTTTAAAAACTTAATTAATTGTGCCAGGAGTTATGGCTCACATCTGTAATCCCAGCACTTTTGGGAGTCTGAAGCTGGAAGATCACTTGAGCCTAGGATTTTGAGATTAGTCTGGGCAACATGATGAAATCCTGTCTCTACAAAACATAACAAAAATTAGCTGGGCATAGCAGCAAGCACCTGTAATCCCAGCTGCTTGGGAGGCTGAGGCAGCAGAATTGCTTGAAACCAGGAGGCAGACGTTGCAGTGAGCTAAGATCCTGCCACTGCACTCCAGCCTGGGCAACAGAGCGAGAGCCTGTCTCGAAAAAAACCAAATAGTAATTAATTAATTGTTTCAGCTGGGTGTGGTGGGTCACACCTGTAATCCCAGCACTTTGGGAGGCCTAGGTGGGAAGATCACTTGAAGCCAGGAGCTCAAGACCAGCCTGGGCAACATAGTGAGACCCCTGTCTCTACAAAAATAAAATAAAAATTAGTCAAGCCGGCCGGGCGCGGTGGCTCAAGCCTGTCATCCCAGCACTTTGGGAGGCCGAGACGGGCGGATCACGAGGTCAGGAGATCGAGACCATCTCTGGCTAACACGGTGAAACCCCGTCTCTACTAAAAATACAAAAAAACTAGCCGGGCGAGGTGGCGGCGCCTGTAGTCCCAGCTACTCGGGAGGCTGAGGCAGGAGAATGGCGTGAACCCGGGAGGCGGAGCTTGCAGTGAGCTGAGATCCGGCCACTGCACTCCAGCCTGGGTGACAGAGGGAGACTCCGTCTCAAAAAAAAAAAAAAAAAAAAAAAAATTAGTCAAGCCTGATTGCATGCACTTGTAGTCCCAGTTACTCGGGAGGCTGAGATGGGAGGATTGCTTGAGCCCAGGAGTTTGAGGTTTCAGTGAGCCATGATGGTGCCATCACACTTCAGCCTGAGCAACAGAGCAAGAACTTATTTCAAAACAGAGAGAGAGAGAGAGAGAGAGAGAGAGAGAGAGAGAGAGAGAGAGAGAGAGAGACAGAGAGGAGCTTTGTTGCCCAGCCCAGGCTGATTCAAACTCCTGAACTCGGCCCAGCGTGGTGGCTCATGCCTGTAATCCCATCATTTTGGGAGGCAAGGCGGGAGGATCACTTGAGGCCAGGAGTTGGAGAAGAGCCTGGGCAACAAGTGATTCTCTCACCTCAAATCCACCTCCTGAGGAACTGGGACTACACCACAGGTATATGCCACCATGTCCAGCTGTCTTACTTTTTTCTTTTCTTTTCTCTCTCTCTCTCTCCCTATCTCTGTCTCTGTCTCTGTCTTTCTCTCTCACTCTCTTTCTGCTTTCTTTCTTGGGACAAGGTCTTGCTCTGTGGCCCAGGCTAGAGTACAGTGATGCATTGTGATCATAGCTCACTGCAGCCTCAAAGTCCTGGGTTCGGCTGATCCTCTCACCTCAGCCTTCTAAGTAGCTTAGATTTACATGCACCATCATGTCCAACTAATGTTTTATTTTTATTTTTGTATAGACGGGATCTTGTTGCTTTCTCATTTTTCATTTCACATTCTCTCTTTTGGTTGTTGTTGATTTTCGGCTTGGGGAGTTTTTGTTTTGTTTTGTTTTTGAGACAGTGTCTCACTCTGCCTCCCAGACCGGCATGCAGTGGCATGATCTCGGCTCACTTCAGCCTCTGCCTCCCAGGTTCAAGCGATTCTCGTGCCTCAGCCTCCTAAGGCTTACAAGTGCGTGCCACCATGCCTGGCTAATTTTTGTATTTTTAGTAGAGATGGGGTTTCACCATGTTGGGCAAGGCTAGTCTTGAACTTCTGACCTGAGGTAATCCACCTGCCTTGGGCTCCCAAAGTGCTGGGATTACGGGTGTGAGCCACCACGCCCAGCCCTTTTTTTTCTTTTCTTTTTTGAGACAGAGTCTCACCCTGTCGCCCAGGCTGGAGTGCAGTGGTGAGATCTCAGCTCACAGCAACCTCTGCCTCCTGGGTTCAAGCTATTCTTCTACCTCAGCCTCCTGAGTAGCTGGGACTACAGCCATGCTCCACCTCGGCCTTCCAAAGTCCTGGCATCATAGGTGTGAGCCTCCGCACCTGGCCCTTTTTATTTTTTAATAAGTGGAGATGGAGTCTCATTATATTGTCAAGGCTGGTCTCAAACTCCTGAGCTCAAGCAATCCTCCTACCTCGTCCTCCCAAAGCACTGGGATTACAGGCATGAACCACCGCGCCCAGCCCTTTTTTTTTTTTTAAATAAGTAGAGATGGGGTCTCATTATATTGTCAAGGCTGGTCTCAAACTCCTGAGTTCAAACAGTCCTCCTACCTCGGCCTCCCAAAGAGTTGGGATTGCAGGCATGAGCCATCATGCCTGGCCTATTCTACATTTTCTTTAATATTTCATTCATAGTTTTGTTTTTATTCCAATTGTTAATATCCTTACAGATCTAAATTTATAGTAGTTTCTGCTGACTCTCGTTCACAGTGGATTATTTCCTTGTGTGTCTGTGATTGTGAAATTATATTACATTTTGTTATATTTTATTTTCTCTTAGAGATAGGTCTTGCTATCTTGCCCAGGCTAAAGTGCAGTGGCTATTCACAGGCACAATTATAGTGTCCTGCAGTCTCAAGCTCCTGGGCTCCAGGGATCCTCCTCCTCAGCCCCCCGAGTAGCTGGGACTATGGGTATGTACCACCGTACCCAGTTTAATATTATATTTTATTGATCTTAATCTGTAGGAATTTCAAGTGCCTATATTTGAGATGTTTTACTACAGAGAGAAATTTCATTTGCTTCTGCCAGATGCCAGAGGTTGCAACCAACCTGAGACAGTTTTACCTTCTTTCAGGAGTCCCAAATTAATGCAGAAGTCTCCGTTCAGCTTCCTCACCTTGCAGTGGGTTTACAAATTAGTATGCAATCCTCCCGCCTCAGCCTTCCAAGGAGCTAGGACTGCAGCCGCGCACCGCCAGTACTGTCGGAAGCAGGTTCTCAGTACATGCTATTAGGTGAGTAAATCCATAAAATAATTAATGAAAGCAGTAGCTCTCATATAAGGAAGAACTGAGGGGGCCTTGGGAATGCCAAGAAGTGGGTGAATGTTCTCACTGGGCTGAATGAAACCATGAAGGCAGACTTCATGAAAGAGGCAGAAGTGGCCAGGCACGATGGCTCACGCCTGTAATCCCAGCACTGTGGGAGGCCGAGGTGGGTGGATCACCTGAGGTCAGCTTGGTCAACATGGTGGAACCCCGTCTCTACTAAAAATATAAAAATTAGCCAGGTGTGGTGGCGGGCACCTGTTATCCCAGTTACTCAGGAGGCTGAGGCAGGATAATCACTTGAATCTGGGAGGCAGAGGTTGTAGTGAGCTGAGATCATGCTGTTGCACTCCAGCCTGGGTGAAAAGAGCAAAACTCTCTCTCAAATAAACAAATAAATAAATAGGTAGTAGCGTTTGAGCTGAGGCCTGAAGGACAGGTCAGATATTGCTAAGCCTTCTAGGCTGAAGGGATGCAACAAGCAAAGTCCCAGTTCTTGGTAGGAAAAACCCAGTTGTTCCACGAGCTTCTTCAGGGAAAAGCATGTGAAATCTGACTTTCCTCTGAACACCCAGTGTACTCTGGGAAGTGCTAGAGGTCCTCTGATAATTGAATGAACGTGAGGCTAGGGCACATGAGGAGAGATGAAGGCAGATGTAGTCAGAGAGGTGGGAGCCGGAGCAGGCATGGATTCATCCCTCTAGCAAACTTTCACTGAGCCTCTACTCCATGCCAGGTGCTGGAGACCCAGGTGGACAAGCAGACACAGCGTCCCCCAGGGAGGCTTCATTCTAGAGGGCCTGCAGAACATGGTAAGGAGCTTGGGCCTTACCTGAGGGCTCTGGGGAGTGGTCTTACACAGGGGAGTGGCAGAATCAGCGTGCTGTGGAGACTGGGAGAGGGCGAGGGAGAAGCAGGGGGCAGAGCGAAGGGGCGCTGACCGCTGGATTAGGAGAGAGAGACTGGCCTGCCGAGGCCCTGCTTATAGAGTGATAAAAAGGGGAAAAAAAGGGTTTTAATACTCTCACGTACCATTCTGACAACAGATGTGTAGGTTTTTTCCCCCATGCCAAGCAATTCTCCAATTCTCTGCAGACATCAACTGGATGTCCTATAATTTAATTCGGTTCTGGCACTCAGTACCTAGTTAGTGCAGACCCTTACCTAGTTAAGGGCTCATTCTCACAGATGCCCCTGACTTCAGATGCCAACTGTTCCTCCAAGCCTCCTGTCTTTCTCACTGACCAGTTAGAACTCAGGGGTCCCCACAACCCCTACCTTGGGTTGAATAATTTGATAGAATGGCTCACAAAACTGAGGGAAACATTTACTTACATTTACCAGTTTGTTTTAAAGGATATTACAGGGCAGGCATGGTGGCTCATACCTGTAATCTCAGCACCTTGGAAGGCCGAGGTGGGCAGATGGCTTGAGCTCAGGAGTTTGAGACCAGCCTAGGCAACATGGTGAAACCATGTCTCTACAAAAAATACAAAAATTAATCGGGAAAAAAGACCAGGTGCAGTGGCTCACACCTGTAATCCCAGCACTTTGGGAGACCGAGGCAGGAAGATCACTTGAGGTCAGGAGTTTGAGATTAGCCTGGCCAACATGGTGAAACCCCAACTCTATTAAAAATACAAAAATTAGCCAGGCCTGTTGGTATATGCCTGTAACCCCAGCTACTCAGGTGACTGAGGCAGGAGAATCACTTGAACTCAGGAGGCGGAGGCTGAAGTGAGCCAAGATCGCACCACTGCACTCCAGCCTGGGCAACAGAGTGAGACTCTATCAAGAATGAAGGGAGGGAGGGAGGGAGGAAGGAAAGAAGGCAGGAAGGCAGGAAGGCAGGAAGGAAGGGAGGGAGGGACGGAGGGAGGGAGGGAGGGAGGAAGGAAGGAAATTACATCACAAAGGATACAGATGAATAACCAGGTGGATAAGATGCTTCCAGCAAGGTTTGCTCTGGGCATGACATCCTCCCAGCACCTCCAAGCTTTCTCCAACCTGTAAGTTCTCTGAACTCCATTGTTTAGGGTTTTTATGGAGGCTCCATTATGTAGCATGATTGATTAAATCATTGGCCTTGGTAATTGAACTCACTGTCAGCTCCTCTCCTCTACCTGGAGGCTGGGGAGGGGGTTGAAAGTTCCAACCCTCTAATCACATGGTTGGTTCCTCCGGCAACCAGCCCCCATCCTCCAAGAGTCATTCCATCAGCACCAGCTCAGGTGTGGTTGAAAGGGGCTTAGAAATAACAGCAGATGCTCCCAGCACCATCACTCGGGAAATTCCAAGGGTTTCAGGAGCTCCGTGCCTGAGACCAGGGTAAAGATCAAACATATATTTCCATCACGGACAGAGGGGAGGCCGAGGAGACAGGGCACCGTGGGTTAGACTTCAGGCTCAGGTCCTCTTCACCCTATCTTGCCTCAGCAGGGAACCAGAGGCAGAGACTCAAGCCTGCTTTAAGTTTGGGCTTGGGAAAAAAAAAAAAAACCCAGGGAATTAGAAGCCTTTTTTTTTTTTTTTTTGAGATGGAGTCTTGCTCCTGTCACGCTCGGCTCACCGCAACCTCTACCTCCCAGGTTCAAGTGATTCTCCTTCCTCAGCCTCTTGAGTAGCTGGGATTACAGGCATTGCACCACCATACCTGGCTAATGTTTTTTGTATTTTTAGTAGAGACGGGGTTTCACCACGTTGGCCAGGCTGGTCTTGAACTCCTGACCTCAGGTGATCCACCCACCTTGGCCTCCCAAAGTGCTAGGATTACAGGCGTGAGCCACTGCGCCTGGCCTAGAAGCCTTTTTTATTTCTCCCCTTCTCCTTATTTATTTCTTACTTTTTTTTTGAGATGGAGTCTCGCTCTGTTGCCCAGGCTAGAGTGCAGTGGCACGATCTCAGCTTACTGCAACCTCTACTTCCCAGGTTCAAGCGATTCTCCTGCCTCAGCCTCCCAGGTAGCTGTGACTACAGGCATTTGCCACCACGCCAGACTAATTTTTGTATTTTTAGTAGAGACGGGGTTTCACCATGTTGGCCAGGCTGGTCTCGAACTCTTGACCTTACCTGCCTCAGCTTCCCAAAGTGTTGGGATTACAGGCATGAGCCACCGCGCCGGCCTTTTTTTTTTTTTTTTTTTTTAATTATTCAGCTAAAAGAGTGGAAGAGGTGATTTATTATAGGGTTGTTACACTCGGCCACAAATAAACACAGATATAGTACAGAATGTCACAAGTCCAGGGCAGAGGACCAACATGGGCAGTTTTGTTTATGAGCAAGGTGGGTCTCAGAGGTGATTGGCGATCAGAGGGCGATGAAGTTCTAGATCCATTGAGACAAGCTCTAGACAGTAGCATGCAGTCCCACAACTTGTACCAGCATCCCCAGCGCCCGGCGTTCCATGTTTCTGCTCCTGTGGCCTCCACGGTGCAACAAGCTAGCGGGTTACTTGGACCTCTGCCTCATCTTTCTTCTTTTGCGTTTCAGCCTGCGCATTCGCTTCTTCCTCCACTTGGCTCCGTGGCGCAGAGGTTTCCAAGAAAATGACGCTAAGGCCAAGAGGCCGGCCTATTTTTTAACTTTTGGATTTAAGTTTCTCCCATCGCCACCTTTGCCCATAAAGAGGGTGGGATGTGGGGGAAGCACAGCCTGGTCATCCTAATCGCCATTAGGGAGCATCTCCTTCAGGCTGGGATGCAGCACCCATTAACACTTAGACCTGGAGACCCAGATGGGGCACCGCCTACCCCGGCTGCCCTTCCCTAACCTCTGCCCTCCCCCGCGGGCTCTGCATTCGGGAATGAGGACCACATTCACAGCAGGAGGGCCAATTCTTCCCCCACCGGGAAGATAAGCAGAGAGGGTACTCAGCTGCCTAGCGGCCCTCACTGCCTTGGATGGGGGTGAGATGGGAGAGGCACAGGTTGAGTGAGGCCCATTCCTGTGCAGAGGCCTCTCCATGCCAATGAGGAACCACATTAGTACCTCCTTAGCTTCTCCTTCCCTGCTCTGATCCTGAGATCACCGAATTGTCCTCCTTCCACCTCCCACAAGCCAGGCTCTCAACAGGGGAAAGCACTTCAGCATCTTGGCTCTCTCTCTCCTGAGCCTCTGCTGGGAAAAGTCTTCCCAATCTGGCCTACTCTTGTCTCACTTTCTAAATGCAAAACACCTATCCCTGGCCAGGCGCGATGGCTCATGCCTGTAATCCCAGCACTTTGGGAAGCCGAGGCAGGTGGATGACCTGAGGTCAGGAGTTCGAGACCAGTCTGGCCAAGATAGTGAAACCCCGTCTCTACTAAAAATACAAAAATTAGCTGGGCGTGGTGGCGCACACCTGTAATCCCAGTTACTCCAGAGGCTGAGGCAGCAGAATCACTTAAACCCAGGAGGCAGAGCTTGCAGTGAGCCAAGATCATGCCACTGCACTCCAGCCTGGGCAACAGAACAAGACTCCGTCTCAAAAAAAAAATAAATAAATAAATAGCCGGGCATGGTGGCAGGCACCTGTAATCCCAGCTACTCAGGAGGCTGAGGCAGGAGAATCACTTGAATCCGGGAGGCAGAGGTTGCAGTGAGCTGAGATTGTACCACTGCAATTCAGCCTGGACGACAGCGAGACTCTGTCTCAAAAAAAAAAAAAAAAAAAGACCCCTATCCCTGACTGGTCCAGTGTCTTCCTCTGCACCTCAAGACCCCCGTGCTTTCCCGTCATTGCACTGGTCTCCCCTGCTAGACTCTAAGCTCCAGGCAGACAAGGACCTCATCTTGCCGGGCCATTACTATGTCTTTCTTGTTCAGTCTATTGCCTGACTTCCATGCTACGTGCTCAGTAACATTTGCTGAACAAATGGATGAGACAGGCCGGGCGCGGTGGCTCAAGCCTGTAACCCCAGCACTTTGGGAGGCCGAGACGGGTGGATCACGAGGTCAGGAGATCGAGACCATCCTGGCTAACACGGTGAAACCCCGTCTCTACTAAAAATACAAAAACTAGCTGGGCGAGGTGGCGGGCGCCTGTAGTCCCAGCTACTCGGGAGGCTGAGGCAGGAGAATGGCGTAAACCCGGGAGGCGGAGCTTGCAGTGAGCTGAGATCCGGCCACTGCACTCCAGTCCGGGAGACAGAGCGAGACTCCGCCTCAAAAAAAAAAAAAAAAAACAAATGGATGAGACAGAGTCATCTGAATCGAGTGAAGCAAAGGAGAGGTTTGTAATTAAGAGCTCCTGTGCTGGAAGAGATGGGGATGGCAGTCTCCAAACCTCATCAATAAACATTCTTCTTCTGAACCCGTGTATGAGGCCCTCCCAGTTTGGTACTCCCTGATCCTGCACAGTGAGCTCCTCCCAGACCCTTGGGTACACCCTTCCTGTTCTATCACCCCTTCTTCATCTCCTAGGACCCTGAGTTCCCATCCTTTCCCAATTTGCATTTGCTTCACTTGTTTTTCGAATCATCAGCCCACCCCGTTGTACATATCTGCTGTTTTGCTTTCCAAAGTGGAAGCTGTCTCGTGCCCGCCGCGTTCCTTCACGCTCACAGTGCACCTGAGATGCTTGACAGCACAGTGACTTAGGCCTCAGCACTGAATCTGCCTGCCTGTGTTCTATCCAGCTTTACCACTTACAAGACTGTGAATCTGAACAAGTTACTTCTCATTTCTGTACCTCTGTTTCCTCATCTACAAGATATGTCTATTAGGAGCATCTATCTTACGGGGTTATTGGAGAAGTCGCTGTGTCCACCTGTGCGGTAACCAGCCTCCAAAGTGGCTGCGGCTGCAATGCTCCTCCTGGTATTCCTACTGTTGTCTAGTCCCTTCCCACAATGAATGGGCCTCATCAGTGTCATCAATGGGATCCCCAGAAGGGATGGTGCGTGACTTCTGAGACAAGCCCTATAAGGCACCATGGCTCCTGCCTGGCTCTCTTGGATCACTCCCTCTGAGGGAAGCCAGCTACCATGTCAAGAGGCCACTGAAAGCTGGGTGCGGAGGCTCATGCCTGTAATCCCAGTAACGTAGAGGCCGAGGCGGGAGGATCACTTGAGATCAGGAGTTTGAGACCAGCCTGGCCAACATGGTGAAACCCATCTCCACTAAAAATACAAAAATTAGCCAGGCGTGGTGGCAGGTGCCTGTAATCCAGCTACTTGGGGGCTAAGGCAGAAGAATTGCTTGAACAAGGGAGGTAGAGGTTGCAGTAAGCTGAGATCACGCCACTGCACTCCAGCTTGAGTAACAGAGCGAGACTCCGTCTTAAAAAAAAAAAAAAAGGAGAACATTCAAGAAGCCCTATGGAGAGCTCCACGTGTCAAGGAACTGAGGCATCCTGCTCCTGACCTCATGATCCGCCCACCTCGGCCTCCCAAAGTGCTGGGATTACAGGTGTGAGCCACCGCACCCTGCTCTCTTTTCTTTCTTTCTTTCTTTCCTTCTTTCTTTCTTTCTTCTTTCTTTTTTTGATGGAGTCTTGCTCTGTGGCCCAGGCTGGAGTGCAGTGGCCGGATCTCAGCTCACTGCAAGCTCCGCCTCCCGGGTTTTACGCCATTCTCCTGCCTCAGCCTCCCGAGTAGCTGGGACTACAGGCGCCCGCCACCTCACCCGGCTAGTTTTTTGTATTTTTTAGTAGAGACGGGGTTTCACCATGTTAGCCAGGATGGTCTCGATCTCCTGACCTCATGATCCACCCGTCTTGGCCTCCCAAAGTGCTGGGAATACAGGCTTGAGCCACCGCACCCAGCCCTTTTTTTTTTTTTTGAGACAGAATTTCACTCTGTTGCCGAGGCTGGAGTGCAGTGGTGCGATCTTGGCTGACTGCCACTTCTGCCTCCCAGATTCAAGCAATTCTCCTGCCTCAGCCTCCCGAATAGCTGGAATTATAGGCGCCCACCGCCACGGCCGGCTAGTTTTTGTATTTTTAATAGAGACAGGGTTTCACCATGTTAGCCAGGCTGGTCTCGAACTCCTGATTTCAGGTGATCTGCCCGCCTCGGCCTCCCAAAGTGCTGGGATTGCAGGCATGAGTCACTGTGCCCGGCCTTTTTTGTTCTTTTTTTAGACCCGGCGTCTCACTCTGTCACTCACGCTAAAGTGCAATGGCACAATCATGGTTCACTGAGGCCTTGACCTCCCAGGCTCCAGCGATCTTTCTGCCTCACTCCCAGGTAGCTGGGACTATAAGCACACACCACCATGCCTGGCTAATATATATGTATATATATTAGAGATGCAGTGTTGCTCTGTTGTCCAGACTTGCCTTGAACTCCTGGCCTCAAGCAATCCTCCCACCTTGACCTCTCAAAGTGCTGAGATTTATAGACGTGAGCCACCCCACTCAGCCCCAAATTTATAATCCACAGGCACTGTGAGAAAATAGTTATTCCTTTAGGCCCCTGAGTTTTAGAAAAACGTGTTACATAGCTACAGATAACTAATACAGTGCATAAAATGCTTAGAATGGGCCAGGTATGGTGGCTCACAGCTGTAATCCCAGCATTTTGTGAGGCCAAGGCGGGCGGATCACCTGAGATTGGGAGTTCAAGACCAGACTGGCCAACATGGTGAAACTCCATCTCTACAAAAACACAAAGTTAGCCGGCTGTGGTAGCACATGCCTGTAATCCCAGCTATTTGGGAGGCTGAGGCAGGAGAATTGTTTGAACCCGGGAGACGGAGGCTGCAGGGAGCTAAGATCGTGCCACTGCACTCCAGCCTGGGCAACAGAGCGAGACTGCATCTCAAAAAAAAAAAAAAATGCTTAGACTATCTGACACGCTGTCTCCATACACATTAGCCATCATTAACTCCATTTTGCAGGCAGCAGGACTGAGGTTTAGCTTGCTGAAGTAATGTGCCCCATGCACGTGGCTAGGATGGACCTGGCCAGCCATGTCATAAACCCAAGACATTTAGTGCCACGTCCTAGGCTCCTTTTTCTGTCCCACTGTACCAGTTATCTATTTTGAAGGAATAATACCTAGTGGCATAAAAATCACTGTTTGATCATTCTCCTGGACTTTGTGAGTCAGGAATTCCAGCAGGACACTGTGGGGATGGTTAATCTCTGCTTTACAATATCTGGGGTCTTAGTAGGAAAATAAAAGTGTGGGGGTAACTGGACATCTGGGCGCTGCAATATCACTCGTATGTGTGGCAGGAGATGCTGGCGTTTGGTTGGGACCCCTCATATGGACCCTTCCTGAAACCTGGGCCTCCTCAGAGATGGTGACTAGGTTCCGGACTGAGTACGCCAAGAGACAGCGGAAGCTGCCAGTTCCTTAAGGGGTGGGCCCAGAAAGTGGCATAGTGTCACTTCTCCCACATTCTATTGGTCAGCCAGACACAGACCCCAGATTCAAGGGAAGGATCCATAGAACCTGCCTCTCCATGGAAGGCAGGTCAGAGAGGATTTGGGGACCATTTTTTTTTTTTTTTTGAGGCAGAGTCTCGCTTTGTCGCCCAGACTGGAGTGCAGTGGCCGGATCTCAGCTCACTGCAAGCTCCACCTCCCGGGTTTACGCCATTCTCCTGCCTCAGCCTCCCAAGTAGCTGGGACTACAGGCGCCCGCCACCTCGCCCGGCTAGTTTTTGTATTTTTAGTAGAGACGGGGTTTCACCATGCTAGCCAGGATGGTCTCGATCTCCTGACCTCGTGATCCGCCCGTCTCGGCCTCCCAAAGTGCTGGGATTACAGGCTTGAGCCACCGCGCCCGGCCGTGGACCATTTAAAAACGTTTCTGCACCCACAGCAGCCTCCCTTGTTTGGGAGGTGCTCAGAAAAACCAGCCCTGCAGACCATACTGCAGTAGACTGGCTTTATATGCACAGAAAGAAACACAGGCCCGGTGCTGTGGCTCTTGCCTGTAATCCCAACACTTTGGAAGGCCGAGGTGGGCGGATCACCTGAGGTCAGGAGTTCAAGACTAGCCTGGCCAAAATGGTGCAACTCTGTCTCTACTGAAAATATAAAAATTTGTTGCCCAGCTTGGGCAACAAAGTGAGACTCTCTCTCAAAAAAAAAAGACATGCCCTAGCTCTTCCTTGCCTGCAGTTGGTAGACCTGACTCTTTTTTTTTTTTGTGAGACGAACTCTTGCTCTATCTTCAGGCTGGAGTGCAGTGGCACCATCTCAGTTCACTGAAACCTCCACTTCCCGGTTCAAGCGATTCCCCTGCCTCAGCCTCCTGAGTAGCTGGGACTACAGGCACGCGCCACCATGCCCGGCTAATTTTTTGTATTTTAGTAGAGATGGGATTTCACTGTGTTAGCCAGGATGGTCTTGATCTCTTGACCTGGTGATCCGCCCGCCTCGGCCTCCCAAAGTGCTGGGATTACGGAGGTAAGCTGCCGCTCCTGGCCTGGCCTCTATTTACCCTGACATTCAAGGCTCTCCATCAGCAGCTCCCACTTGTTATATCTGCTCCTCAGGCCAGAGCTGTTCAAAGGTAGCCCTACCTGGAATCTCCACTTGAATGCCCCTGCCCGGGCATCTCAGGGTCTGCATGTTCAAGCTCACCTTCCTCCCTGAGCCCGTCACCCCTCTGAAACCTCTATGGAGCTTCATGGCAGTGCCAACTGTATCCTGGCCATTCTCTTCCTTCTTCTCTTCCTGCCATGCCCACATGCCCGCTTCTCATCGGTTAGCAAGTGACCTCCCTGTATAATACTTCCTGGAATCTGGCCCCCACACATCGCCTGTGGCTTTCTCTCTCAGCACTGCCCACCCAACGCACCTCCCACGGCCATACTGAATCACCTGTAGCTGCCCAAACACCTCCTGCTTTTTCATCTCTCATTGCCCAGGCTTGTCCTTATACCTGGGATATCTTTCTCCTTTGGCTCAGGCACAACCTCTTCTGAGAATCCTTCTCTGAGCCCCTGGGGGCGTCCCTTCTCTAGATGTCCCTCAGCTGTGTCACATCAAGGTGGTGCTGTTTCTTTACCAATCCGTCTTCCCTCCGAACCATGCCCTGCCCTATTAAACCACCAGCTAACAGGTTTTTTGTTTGTTTTCGAGACTGAGTCTCACTCTATCACCCAGGCTAGAGTGCAGTGGCGCAGTCTTGGCTCACTGCAACCTCCCCCTCCTGGGTTCAATAGATTCTTCTGCCTCAGCCTCCCGAGTAGCTGGATTACAGGCACCTGCCACCACACCCGGCTAATTTTTGTATTTTTAGTAGATACGTGGTTTCACCATGTTGGCCAGGCTGGTCTCAAACTCCTGACCTCAGGTGATCCAACCGCCCTGGCCTCCCAAAGTCTGGGATTACAGGCATGAGCCACTGTGCCTGGCCACCTAATGGTTTATCTTTGTTTCCACAGTGTTTAGCACATGGCAGACTCCAGGGTGTGTCCCTGACAACCCCAGTCCCTTCTCTGAACCCTTGTGATATACATTCCCCTAGTAAGCTCTTCATAAGCATGTGGCACAAGAGGTTGGTAGAGTTTGTGTTTCTTTCTTTCTTTCTTTCTTTCCTTCCTTCCTTCCTTCCTTCCTTCCTTCCTTCCTTTCTTTCTTTCTTTCTTTCTTTCTTTCTTTCTTCCTTCTTCCTTCCTTCCTTCCTCCTTCCTTCCTTCCTTCCTTCCTTCCTTCCTTCCTTCCTTCCTTCCTTCCTTCCTTCCTTTCTTCTTTCTTTCTTTCTTTCTTTCTTTCCTTTCTTCCTTCCTTCCTTCTTCCTTCCTTCCTTCTTCCTTCCTTCCTTCCTTCCTTCCTTCTTCCTTCCTTCCTTCCTTCCTTCCTTCCTTCCTTCCTTTCTTTCTTTCTTTCTTCTTTCTTTCTTTCCTTTCTTCCTTCCTTCTTCCTTCCTTCCTTCCTTCCTTCCTTCCTCCTTCCTTCCTTCCTTCCTTCCTTCCTTCCTTCCTTCCTTCCTTCCTTCCTTCCTTCCTTCCTTCCTTCTTTCTTTCTTTCTTTTTTTGAGACAGGGTCTCACTCTGTCACCTAACCTGGAGTGCAGTGGTGTGATCTCAGCTCACTTCAGCTTCGACCTCCTAGGCTCAAGAGATCTTCCCACCTCAGCCTCCTGAGTAGCTGGGACCACAGTCATGTGCCCTCACACCCATCTAAATTTTTTTTTTTTTTTTTTTGAGATGGAGTCTTGCTCTATCCCCCAGGCTGGAGTGCAGTGGCGCTATCTCTGCTCACTGCAACCTCCACCTCCCAGATTCAAGTAATTCTCCTGTCTCAGCCTCCCAAGTAGCTGGGATTATAGGCGTGTGCCACCATGCCCAGTTAATTTTTGTATTGTTAGTAGAGACAGGGTTTCACCATGTTGGTCAGGCTGGTCTTGAACTCCTGACTTGAACACCCGCCTTGGCCTCCCAAAGTGCTAGGATTACAGGCATGAGCCACTGTGCCCAGCCGAGACACCCAGCTAATTTTTAATTTTTTTTGTAGAGATGAGGTCTCACTATGTTGCCTAGGTTGGTCTCAAACCCCTGGGCTCAAGCGATCCTCCTGCCTCAGCTTCCCAACATGCTGAGATTACAGGTGTGAGCCACTGGCCTCAAGCATTTTATATTAGCTTATTTAGACTTCACAGCAATCAGTAACTACTACTGAATTTCATTGAATTTATCATGAATTGTAATATAGCATCAATTGTAATATATACCATTATTTTATTTAATTATTTAATATTTAAATTTATTTATTTATATATTTTTGAGATGGAATCTCGCTCTATTGCCCAGGCTGGAGTACAGTGGCGTAATTTCAGTTCACTGCAACCTCTGCCTCAGCCTCCTGAGTAGCTGGGATTACAGGGACCTGCTACCACGCTTGGCTAATTTTTGTATTTTTAGGAGAGATGGAGGTTTATCATGTTTTTCAGGCTGGTCTTGAATTCCTGACCTCAAGCAATCCACCTGCCTTGGCCTCCCAAAGTGCTAGTTTTACAGGTGTGAGCCACCGTGCCCTGCCAATATACCATTATTTTATATACTAAGAAAAAAATACTATCCATTAAGCCATGGCACACCTTCAGTTTAAGATGCATTCTGACTTCAGAGATGTTCAAATGTAAACAGATTTAAAACGTTATATAGAGTCGGCCGGGCGCGGTGGCTCAAGCCTGTAATCCCAGCACTTTGGGAGGCCGAGATGGGCGGATCACGAGGTCAGGAGATCGAGATCATCCTGGCGAACACGGTGAAACCCCGTCTCTACTAAAAAAAATACAAAAACTAGCCGGGCGAGGTGGCGGGCGCCTGTAGTCCCAGCTACTCGGGAGGCTGAGGCAGGAGAATGGCGTAAATCCAGGAGGCGGAGCTTGCAGTGAGCTGAGATCCGGCCACTGCACTCCAGCCCGGGCGACAGAGCGACAGAGCGACAGAGCGAGACTCCGCCTCAAAAAAAAAAAAAAAAGTTATATAGAGTCAATAAAACACATTTACTGCATTATTTAAAAGATGAGGCGGCCAGGCGCGGTGGCTCACACCTGTAATCCCAGCACTTTGGGAGGCTGAGGAGGGCGGATCACCTGAGGTCAGGAGTTTGAGACCATGACAGCTAACATAGTAAAACCCCGCCTCTACTAAAAATATAAAAAATTAGCCCAGCGTGGTGCTGGAAGCCTGTAGTCCCAGCTACTCTGGAGGCTGAGGCAGGAGAATCGCTTGAACCCGGGAGGCAGAGGTTGCAGTGAGTGGAGATCGCACCACTGCACTCCAGACTGGGCGACAGAGTGAGACTCCATCTCAAAAAAGAAATAAATAGATAAAATATGAGAAAACAGGCACAGAGAGGTTAAATAACTTGCCCACAGTCCAGTAAGAGACAAAGCCAGGATTTGATTGAAACCAGGTAGCCCAACTCCAAAGCCCAATTCTTAATCATCATTTGATGCAGGGCTGGGGGTTGTGAGCACTGTGGAAGTTTTCAGGGAGGCCAGCGTGGCCGCTGAGGGTGAAGTGCATTCCAGGGGAGCAGGCAGTCTGGTGGTGCCTCTGGGAGACTGGGGTCCACTGTGAGAGGGTTCTGGGTGGGCTGGGGCTATGGAAGGATGGGACAGACAGGACAGAGATCCTTGAAAACTGGGCAGGACTGCCTGTAATCCCAGCACTTTGGGAGGCCGAGGCAGGCGGATCACTCGAGGTCAGGAGTTCCTGACCAGCCTGGCCAACATGGTGAAACCCCGTCTCCGTTAAAAGTACTAAAAAAATTACCCAGGCATGTGGCTCATGCCTGTAATCCCAGCACTTGGGAGGCTGAGGAGGGCGGATCACCTGAGGTCAGGAGTTGAGACCATGACAGCTAACATAGTAAAACCCCGCCTCTACTAAAAATATAAAAAATTAGCCCAGCGTGGTGCTGGAAGCCTGTAGTCCCAGCTACTCTGGAGGCTGAGGCAGGAGAATCGCTTGAACCCGGAGGCAGAGGTTGCAGTGAGTGGAGATCGCACCACTGCACTCCAGACTGGGCGACAGAGTGAGACTCCATCTCAAAAAAGAAATAATAGATAAAATATGAGAAAACAGGCACAGAGAGGTTAAATAACTTGCCCACAGTCCAGTAAGAGACAAAGCCAGGATTTGATTGAAACCAGGTAGCCCAACTCCAAAGCCCAAATTCTTAATCATCATTTGATGCAGGGCTGGGGGTTGTGAGCACTGTGGAAGTTTTCAGGGAGGCCAGCGTGGCCGCTGAGGGTGAAGTGCATTCCAGGGGAGCAGGCAGTCTGGTGGTGCCTCTGGGAGACTGGGGTCCACTGTGAGAGGGTTCTGGGTGGGCTGGGGCTATGGAAGGATGGGACAGACAGGACAGAGATCCTTGAAAACTGGGCAGGACTGCCTGTAATCCAGCACTTTGGGAGGCCGAGGCAGGCGGATCACTCGAGGTCAGGAGTTCCTGACCAGCCTGGCCAACATGGTGAAACCCCGTCTCCGTTAAAAGTACTAAAAAAATTACCCAGGCATGTGGCTCATGCCTGTAATCCCAGCACTTTGGGAGGCCGAGGCAGGAGGATCACCTGAGGTCAGGAGTTTGAGACCAGCCTGGCCAACATGGCGAAACCACATCTCTACTAAAAATACAAAAGTTAGCCGGGCGTGGTGGTGCATGCCTGTAATCCCAGTTACTCAGGAGGCTGAGGCAGAAGAATCGATTGAACCCAGGAGACAGAGGTTGCAGTGAGCTGAGATCGAACCACTGCACTCCAGCCTGAGCAACAGAGTGAGACTGTCTCAAAATGATAATAATAATAATAATAATAATAATAATTTGTAAAAAAATATATATTGGAAAAAAGGGAGAGGTACAGCCAGGTGCAGTGGCTCACACCTTAATTCCAGCACTTTAGGAGGCCGAGGTGGGTGGATCACCTGAGGTCAGGAGTTCGCCACCAGCCTGGCCAACATGGTGAAACCCTGTCTCTACTAAAAATACAAAAATTAGCTGGGCGTGGTGGCAGGCACCTGTAATCCCAGGTACTTGTGAGGCTGAGGCAGGAGAATCATTTGAACCTGGGAGGTGGAGGTGGCAGTGAACCAAGATCGCGCTATTGCATTCCAGCCTGGGCAACAAGAGCGAAATTCCATCTCAAAAAAAAAAAAAGAGAGAGAGAGGTACTACTGTGGAAAGAGTAGGAGTTCTTCTTCCCATCCTTAGGGCCTCTCTGGGCACCCCGGAACAATGATTCTAACCCTGGCTGTGGGTTACACTAACCAAGGCCCCATATAGGACCATTTATTCCAGAATCTCTGGAGATGGGGCCAAAGCACAGCAAGTTTTAAGGCTGCCCAGGTGGCTCTGATACGCAGCTGGCTGAGAACGCTTACCCTGGAGCCTCGAGGTATCCAGTTTGAAAACCCCTGGGCTGGGATCCCTGCCAGGCCTAGGCACTCAGACTGTGCCTTGTGGTTGGCAACAGACCTCTCTTCTCATGTTCCATGTCCCATGTCCCACTCCCAAACCAAAAACTCCTGATAGGCAGGGGGCCAAACACCAGGGTTTCTCAACCATTCTCTGACATTTTGTGTCTTGTCTTTCTTCTTCTTCTTCTTCTTTTTTTTTTTTTTTTCCTGTCTCCCTTTCCTGGTAAACACTGACATTTTGGATGGGATAATTCTTTGCTGTGAGGACTTTCCTGTGCATTGCGGGATGGTTAGTAGCATCTCTAGTCTCTACCCACCAGAGATCAGTAGTGCATCCCCCCAGTTAAAACAGTCCAAAACGACTCCAGATGTTGCAAAATGTCTACTGGGGTGCAAAATGACCCCCATCTGAGAACCACTGTGCTACTCTGAGAGTCTCCCATCCTTCCTCTGCCCTCCCCAGTTGCAGACATAGGCTAGGCAAAGGCAGAGGCCATGAACAGCAAGTTTAGTTAGGCCTGGCAGGACGGAGGCCTCTGAGGGAGGCCAGGGTTTGGAACTGTTAACACGATGGAGGGAGGGCATGCCCGCGAACCCACCGACGTGATCTCACTCTAGCGGGGTGAGTTTTCCAGAACATGCATTCCTGGATTCCTAATCAGTCATAGGAGGGCCTGGAATAGCTTCTGGGGCAGATGCCCCCGCTTTCCCGGAACAGGCAGAAGGGGGTGTGGGTGTGGTGGGAGTGGCGTAGGGGATTCTTTCCTTCTGTAGATATTTTCCTGGCATTGTTGACAGCTGTGTGATTGGTTGAGGGCTGGAGGGGAGGAACTTTCCAGCTGTGGGTGCCTGGGTTCCCGGGAAGCTGTCTGACACTGGGATTGTGGGGGGTCTGGGTTTTTGGGGATTTTCTTGTTTTTCATGATCTCACCAACCAGAAGCAGGAATGTCTGGGTTTTAGGGTCTGGAGACTGTTTTTGGAGCTGGGACTAAGGGGCTGGCGGGTTCCCCTCCAAGGGATGTAGAAGTTGTGAGTGCATACTCCTTAGAGCTGGAGGCTGGGAGGCTGTCAGCGTCTTCACAAGCCACTTTTTGCTTGGAGGTGGTGGGACCTGAGGGAAGACAGAGGATGGGAAGCCTACGGGAGGGGCCTGGGAGGGACCGAGGGAGGGAGGGTGGGAGGTGGAAGGCACCGGATGGGGTAGGATTCCTGTCCTTATCCCGAAACTCACTCCACCAGAAGACTCAGAACACCCAGAAGCAGGATAGCTCCAAAGACGGAGAGGAGCAGAATCTTGGCTTCCCAAAGATCCTGACTTCCTGCAGGGAACCCAGGAGGCAGTGAATGATTCTGGAACGCACACTCACCGACGGGGGAGCCCAAGGGCTCAGGGATCTGGGCAAGGTGGGGCGGGGCCAGGGTGGGTGTGAGGACCTGGGAAGCAGCGCTTTCGGGGCCAGCAGGACACCTCCGTCCCCTTGCAGGTGGAGCAGTTGTACAGCGTGGTGCTGCCCCCTGCAGGAGACAGCAGAGGCAACGCTGGGGAGGGGAGGCCCGGCCTCCACCCTGCCTGGTACCCAGCTTCTTCCTGCAGCTGCCAGGCCCTCCTCTGACACCCTGCAGGCCCCAGGTCCTTGCTACCCCTTTCCTTTCCTACTCACGGCAGGCAGGAGGACAGAGAGCTGAAATGAAAGACAAGGAAGGGGTGGGGGTGTGAGTGGATGAGCTGCTCACCACACATCCCTTTGGCCAAGACGCTAGGCTCCCCTTGAGGCCCATCCCACGTCGGTACCTTCCCTGGTGTACTCAGGGAGCTTGATCTTTCGAAGCCAACTCCAATATGAAGGGAGTGAGGAGAGAGCCTCTTTGATCTCTGGGGAGGCGGAGAGCAGCTCTGTTGCCCTGGGCCTCGATGGGGCCAGTGCCCCCTCCCTTCACCCAGCCCCCTCCCTGATCAGCCCTCCTGTCTCTACCCCTCCACCCTTCCCCTCTCACCCCAGCCCCTGTCATCCACCCCTCTCCCTAGTGTCCTCCCAAGCCCCTAGGTCACTCTTTCCCCTTGACCTCACCCATGACCCTCAGGACTCTGTGAGTCTTCTCTGTGACTTTGTTCATGGACATCTCATCTGTGCAGATGGGCAAGGATCAGCGACTCCCTCACCAACTCAGGTTCTGGGGTCTCTCCTGACTTTCCCAGCTATGGAGCTCTCTGAGAGAGAGAGGCCAGCATGTCCAGAAAGGGCCACAGATGGAGGGCACAGCTGGGAAGTCACATGCCACCCTCTGGGGATATGGGGGTGAGTGCTTGCTGGACCCATCCCTGGATGTCTGATCCTACCTAAGGCAAAGGCCGAGAAGTCCGGGGAGGCCCCACATTCCTTCTGCCCGGCCTCCATCTGGTTGCAGAGCCGAGCCAGGCGGCCTGACAAGTCGTGGGCTGGGAGGCGGCAGAAGACACAAGCCTGGGCGGCTGCCAGGAAAACCCCGCCTAGTGCCAGCCTCCACATGAGGACCACTGGGGGATGGGGCGGGGCTGCCCCAGCTGGGCGGAAGAATGCTCTGCAGCCCTGGCTCCAGCCCTTGCCTGGAGGTTCTAGAGTGTTCCAGAACAATGGCACTGCCCATCCTCAGCTAGGGTAAAGCTCGGGCTCAAGGAACTGGGGTCCAGAAGACATCTCCAGCAGGCGATGGGCAGAGAAAGCAGGGCTTCTGTTGTGAGGGGACAGCACCCCCAACCTGGCCCTCAACAGCCTTCACAAGTTTGTGGTTCCAAAAGCAGTTTTATTTTTCTTCTCGTAAATCATGACCAGTGAGAAATAATGCGTGCCCCCCCAGTGAAGAAGCTGTGCATGAGTATCCCACCCGCTCTGGGACCCAGAAATCCCATCCTTTCCCATCTCCTCCCCCACTGTCCTGAACTCTTCATCTCCTCTCTCTGCCCTGGGCAGCCTTGGGCCTTCCCCAGCTATCTCCTAGCAACAGGCCCATGGTTGCCTCAGCAACCAAGAGTTCCATACAGGCCTCAGAGGCCCAGCTAAGCCCAGTGACTTCTCTTACCTCTCACCGGGAAGATCCCAGTGACTCAAACCCCAACAGACCCCTCCTGGCTACATGGTGATGCATATACATGCGTGCACATAAACACACACACACATACACCCTGTGATTAAACTACTAATTGTCAGCCACCTCATAGGTATACCACAGACACACCCTGTGCCAGAAGAGTCACTAGGCAACCCCAAACAGGCCTGGACATGCAGACATCACAGACACTGTAGTCAGCAACACAGATAGGAACCAGGATGCCGTGGACCTATACGTCAGTCAGACACACGGGCTGATATGCACGCACACATGAAGGAAGGCCAGGGCCCAGCAAATACTGCCCTGTTCCCCCTGGCCAGCCCTGCCATCAATATAGGATTCTTCCAGATGAGGGATGCTCCAGCCCCATTGCCGTGAGGACTCTCCTAGCTCCCGTGTGTCAGCCTAGGGTGGGTTGTGGCCTTGCCACGTCCCTCAGTAGATGGCTTGGAACACAGCAAAGAATTCCTCTTCCCATGTTCCAGAGTGTTCTGGCCTCTCATTGGTCAGGCCAGGCCAGGCCACCCAGCTTCAGGAGGAGAAGCCATGGTCCGAGAGACCGCATGGGGAAATGCAAAGTCCTCCCTTTTCCCCAGACCTCAATATCCTTCCAGGGTTTTGCCAGGTCTGGTCTGGGTAAAGAGATGTTCCCCCCTTTTCCAGTCCCTTAAACACTGAGATCCAAATCAAGGAGAGACTGGAGGTCCCCAGCCTTAGGTGAGAACAAGCCAAAAGAACCTTCCCTACCCCTCCCAGGGTCAGCACAGGTCGAGACCTTCTGGATCATTTGTGAGTCCTTGGTGGGCCAGGTTTGGGAATTCCTGCCCACATCTGAGCTCCAGTCAGGTGCAGGAGAACCCCGACTCTCATAGCTCCTGAAGCAGAGCTGGAAAGAGGCTTCAGGGGTGCCATTACCCCATTCTCTCTCCTCCTCACAATCAAACTGAGAAGAGTCCTCAGTGCCGGACAAAGCGCAGAGACCGGGAGTTGAGCAGGTCTTCGGGGTCGGGGAAGACAGAGTCTAGGCGGAAGCCGTGCTCGAGAGCCACCCGCAGCACCTCCTCCAGGAAGCTTGGCGTGCCCACCACCTCCCGCCGCTCTCCTGGCCCTCCAGTCCACAGCGGCTGCAGCCCCAGTCTCCCATACTCCACTTCGGGGAGTTCCACGGGGCGGGGGGCCCACTCCAGATGAAAATGTGGGCCCCCCTCTGCCCTATCCCCACTGGCCACACCAAATCGGGCCCGCAAAGCACCTAGACAGTCAGGGTCGGTGCAGAAGAGGTTGGCTCGGAAGGTGTCCACCTGGACGGAGCTCAGCTCATAGTGATGGGGTCCCCGGCGAGCAGAGAAGTGCACCAGGCGGGGGCTGGCATCGACATCTGCGTGGAGCAGGGCAGCTGTGGGTGCAGGGGTCCCCCGAGAGGCCTCCAGTTCCCGCAGCGCGTCCAGGAGGGGCCGGATCTGGTAGAAGTCAGCCTCTGCCCTGAGCAGCGCTGTCTCTCCGTACCCGCGGGGCAGGTCCAGGCGGCCCAGCCTCAGGAAATTGAGGATGTGCCGGAAGGCCTTGCCATCCCGATCGATGAAGTAGTGGCCGCCTCCTTGCGGATTGAGGTTAGGAGGCATGGGGGTACCGGCCCTAAACATGGCCCCCAGCATGGAGTCTGGGAAGCGGGTCAGGGTCTCCAAAGTGGTGGAATATAGTGTGCCCCCCACATTCAGGGTCACGGGGCCCCCAAAGGAGGGGGGCGAAGAGGGCACAGGAGGAGGAGAAATTTTGGGAAGCACAGGAGACACCGAAAGAAAAGAAAAGGCACAACTTCCTGGGTGTGTGCAGAATTGGGTCGAAGCTGTCAGATTCGCTGGGTTGGAGGCACAGGTGGAGCACACGCAGTAAGTTTTGGGGCTCACCCCAGCTACTTTGGTGGTGGATGGGGAGCTGGTCTCAGGACACAGAAATCCCCAAAGGGTTGAGAGAAGAGATGAAAAGAGCAGAGGGCAGCCAGAGAGGGGAAGGGAGCTTGAGGTTTGGACGTATCCGATTTGAGTTGGTCAGCGACACCCCTCTGTGGTCTTCAGACAGTGGGTTTCCGGAATCCAACCAGCAGATGACGGTGGCGAGCACAGGGCCGACTCTGAAGGGCTGGCTTCCGAGACCCCGGGCAGATCGCTGCCGCCGTGGATGAGTTCCCCAGGGCTCTGGGGCCACTCAGAGGCCTGGCCTGGCTGCCGGCGCGGGTCCCAGGAGATGGATACGGAACTGACGGGAGCAGATGGCGGAGCCCCCTTGTATCCACCGGGGAGCGACGATGCGTGTGCTCAGCCCGGGCTGGGGAGTGTCCGAGGGCTCTGATGGAAACAGCCAGGAGTCTCGGGACCCGGCCGCGCCGCCTTCCCTGGGTGTCGCCGCAGCCGCTGAGGCCCTCTCCGCCCCCAGGAAGTGGCCTAAGGGCAGCGGCCCGGGGCCCTTTAAGAGACAGCCCCGCCCCTTGGCGCCCCGCCCCCGCCCCCGCGAGGCTCGCGCTGCTCGGGCGGAGGCGGGAGGCTGGAGGCTGGAGGCGAGTCTCGGACGCGATAGACTAGGCGGACTGGCTGGACTGGCAGACGCTGGCGGGACGGGGTGACTCAGGCACGTCGTCCCGGATGTGGCCGGGGCCTCCCCGCCGCCCCTACAGGTGTGCCCGACCTCACGTCTGCAACTCGGCAGGGCTGGAGCCTCTAACCCCACCGCTCAGAGCCCGAGGCCCTGCCGGCCCGGCCCGGGAGCCTCGTCCCTCCCAGCGGCTCCCCCGGGGAATTCCCGAGGGGGCGGGTGCTGAGCCGCCGCATTCCGGGGATGCCTTCCGGCCGGGGTGGCCCGGGCGCGCTCTCTCCGCGGCGGCGGCGGGGCCAGCGAGCCCCAGGGCCAGCCCCACCCCTCGGCAGGACTGGGCCGGCCAGGTCACCCCAGCCCGAGAGCCCCCGCCCCGCAACGCCCGGCGCTCGGGTCGTGGCCGAAGCTGCCGCCTCACTCCCTGGAGTCGCCCCTTCCTGGACTCGAGGTCGCAAACCCCCAGCCGCTCCCCGCACCCCGGGAGCCTCAGCGCCCAACACCCTACAGGTCCAAAGGTGGCGCCCAAGAAGTGAACCAGAAGGGAAGAGCGAAGCACTGAAGCTTTAATGGCAGAGGGCCCGGTGACGGGGAGGGGAGGGAGGCGCGGACCCTTAGGGCCTGGGGTCACAGCGTGTGGAGGTCGTGACTGCGCCGGCTCAGCTTCTCCGGGTCGTCTGACGCCATGAGGGAGAAGTCGCGGAAGATGTCAAGATACGTCTCATCTCCTGGGGGAGGGAGGAAAGGCCGGGAGGCGGCTGGGCCCCAGTGCAGAAGGGCAGGATCCGGCGTTTGGGGCCCGCCTGGGGACCTCGCGCTCCGAGCCTGGATGGGAACGTGCGCGCCGCGAGCACCGCGCCAGCGCCTATGCCTTGCCAGGGCCTGGCACGTCGCATGCGCCCAATTCGCATTTGTCAAATAACGGAATGAATGCAGCTGGGCACTAGGGAGAGAGGTCACCGTGGACCAGAAGCCCAGAGTTCGGGTGTTGGGCCTGGGGGATGGGGTGGGTGTATTCTTTACCTGCCTGCCCCTGGGCCGCTTCAGCCTCCCTCATCTTTGCCAGTCGTAGCCTGAAGGGAAGGGAATTAAGACATGAACGACGCTATCCTTGGCCGGGCGCGGTGGCTCACGCCTGTAATCCCAACACTTTGGGAGGCTGAGGCAGGTAGATCACGAGGTCAGGAGATCAAGACCATCCTGGCCAACATGGTGAAACCCTGTCTCTACTAAAAATACAAAAAAATAGCTGGGTGTGGTGGCACACGCCTATAGTCCCAGCTACTCGGGAGGCTGAGGCGGGAGAATCGCTTGAACCCAGGAGGCGGAGGTTGCAGTGAGCCGAGATGGCACCACTGCACTCTAACGTGGGCGACAGAGTGAGACTCCGTTTAAAAAAAAAAAAAGTCTCAAAAAAAAGGAACACTATCCTCACCTCCCCCGCCAACTTCCCATCCTTTGAGCTGGGTTGCGTTCGTTCATCTGCCCACCCGGGGTCACGTCTAGTGCTAAAAAGATGCCTGACGGCAATGTTGATGGGCGAATGACGCCTCTCAGGGTGGGCCAAGCATCCTCGCACCCTGCCCGCCCTCCCGCCTGCCTTCTACTCCACGCCCCAATGCACACTTGGCGCAGCCTTTCTTGAGCCTGGCCCAGGCGCTGGCCCAGCCCTTCCCCAGGCCCCACCCCTAGGCAGGCTCCAGTTTCTGCATCAGCCCCGCCCGCCCGAAAGTGGGTGGGGTGGTGGTGGTGGTGGTGAGGCTCCAGCAACAGCGCCAGCCCCTCCCCTTCAGGCATTCTCACAGGGTGACGATGTCAGCGTTGGCTGTTTCCATGGCGATGGTCAGAGGGTCCCTGCCTTCAGAGTCTCGAGCCCCCAGATCAGCCCCCCGTTTCAGGAACAGGCAGGCGAGGCTGGAGAGAAGAGCCAGGGTGAGCCGGCCACCCAACTCCTCCGAGCCTTCCTCCCCATGGCTGTCATCCCTACCCTGTGTGGCCAAGAATGGTTGCGTGGTGCAGCGGGCCCCGGCCCCTACTGTCGGCTTGGTTCACATTCGCCCCGTTCTGGAGGAGAAACTCACAGGCCAGAAGAGAATTCTGCATGGAGAAATCGAGAAGGGGGGTTGAGGGTGGCATCCCTAGTGGTGGATTTCAAGATGTCTTAGGATGGCGCCAGTTCAGAGAATGGGAGGGTAGGGTGTGTTAATCAGGAGTGTAGAAGGGGTTACAGCTAACTCAGGCTTGACTCTAGCTCTTTGCATGTATTCATATATAAATCTGTAGTACAAGCTTATGAGGTATGTTACTATTTTACAGATGAGACTGAGATTGTTAAAAGTCTCCTGTAAGGGGTGAGAGCCTGGGTTCAAACTCAGGTTCTCTGCCTCCAAATCACACACTCTTAGCAACCAGTCTCTTGCTGATGTCTCTCTATGGGTGGAGGCCCTAGGGAACAGGTCGTGGGAAGAGGAGGTAAGGGCAGGGCCTAGAGTCAGGAGTAGGTGTCAGAGCCCTAGGGTAGGGTGGGGAGGTCCGCAGGGCTCTCACAGCAGCTGTGGCCTGGATCAGCGGCGTGGCATTCTCTTGGCCCCCATTGACCCAGTTGACATCAGCTCCATGGGCAAGGGCATCGGCCATGGTGGGAAGAGATGGAGGATGCCCAGACGCTCGAAACAGCAAGGCCCCGGGGTGCAGGCTTCCCAGGTCCTCAGAGGGGGTCTCTGTTCAGGGGATTTGGTTCTTTTAGGGGGAAGCAGCTCCGAGTCTGGGAAGAAAACCCTCAGCACAGTGCCCTGATGCTCTAACGGGACATGTCTTTTCTAAATGGTGGGGAGCTTGGGACTGTGGAGGGAACAGAGTGTGCAGGCGTGGGTATGTGTAAGTGTGAGTATGCATGTGTACGAGTCCCTAGGGTGTGGGGGAGAGATGGCATCACCACCTCATCCAGTCCAACCACCCCAACTGCTGGGATGACACAGGTGAGCTGACTGCCTGACACTCGGCCTCAGCTCTCAACCCCTGCCGCTCCAGCCAAACCCACCCCCCCTTTTCTCATGCTGCTGGCACCCCTTACCCTACCTGCCCACACCCAGCCCCACATTCCTTCCCATTCTTCATGTCACACTCCACTGTAACCCCTGAAATGGCAGTCCAGTCCCTCCGACATTCTCCAGGGGAAGGCCTGGGCTTCACACTCTGTGCCTCCCTGCGGGACCCAGCACGGTGCCAAGTACACAGCAGGTGCTCAGTGAATGCCCAGCCAACCCTATACCTGGCTTGGATCTCAAGCTCCCTGGCCGGGGCCTGATGGAAGGCTTTGGGGGCACAGGAGGCTGCCCCCTTGGGGGCCCCCGGCCACCTCTTCGCCCTCGAATCTCAGGCAGCTTGGTCAGGAACTTCTTCTCCACATATTTAGCATGAATCCAGGCCTCCTTCTCCTGCCTGTGGGAGGAGAGAAGCACGCAGTCTTCCCTCTTCTTGCTCCAGGTATCCCCCATTCCCCTGGGAGGCTAAACCCCAAGCTTACCGGGAGCAGCTGGGCCCTGGTTTCTTCACTGCCATGGCCTCCACACGGGCCTCATAGATCTGGTTGATGACGACATTTCCCAGCTCACACATGAGCTTCGGGAGGCCCAGGCAGAGGCAGAGACAGGTAAGGTAGGGGTGAGTGATTCCTCAGGGGTCTCGCGCTGCACCCCCATGTCCTTGCCCTGCCCCAGGTTCTTGCCCCCAATCTTCACAATACCCCAAGTTACCTTCACTAGTTCTGGCTCCCATGAGTCAAGGGTCAGTGACCGGACTTTGGAGAAGTGAACACCAAGGCTCCTGGAGGGCCAGAGGGGAGGGTCAGGCCCTGTGTGGGGCAGTGGCCTGGGCAGCTGCTGCTGCTCCTGAACACACTGGGAGGCAAGGCTGGCATGGGGGCCCATGCGGAGGTGCTGGCCCAGGGAGCAGGGCAGCTGCGGCCATGTAGCCTTGACCTGGCCCTGGCAGGACCCTGCTTCGTCACCGATTCCTTCTTCCTTAGGTTTCATTTCAAGGCTCCAGCCACCTCCCTTCTCTAGTGACACTTTGGCCTGGACAACCTCTCCCATGTCATCTCTCTTCCACCACACTGAGGCGGGGGGCAAGGGCCTTAGACACTTGCTAAGGCCTCGTGACCGTTTCTCTGCCTAGTCTTCCTTGGCTCCCCCACCCTCAGCAGCCTTGATGCCACACTGCTTCCAACCAAGCCAACACATTCTGGATATCCCCCAATTCTGGCCAGACTAGGACACAGAGGGGCCAGGCCCACCTGGGTCCAACTGGCACCCCACAGGCTTGGGCCCAGGCCTGGTACCCAGTGACAAAGCCAGAAGCTAAGAGAGGAAGCCAGGACAGGGAAGGAAGAGGGGCCAGTGTGATGAGCTCTCTATTGGAGCCACAGTGCAGCCCAAAGGAGTGGGGCTCCCGCCTGGGCCTCATGGAGTAACCTGTGGATGCCGGAACACTGAATGCAGAGGGTGACACCAAGGTTGATGCTGGCCCACTCCGGGGCTGGCTCCCGGCAGTCGCAGCACTGGGCATTGCCATCCACACTCTGAACCTGTGCCACCACGTGCCCGGCTCCCCCAGGCTCCCTTCCCCTGGCCATTCCACCACAGCCCAGGGTGGCAGCAGAGCTTATGGCCAGGTGTCCCGAGTCCTGGAGAAGAGAAGAAAGGGTGGCCTAGGGTAAGGGGTGCCCCATCTCCATGGACAGCCTGGCTCCGCACCCCCAGGTTAAGTTACCTGGCCTGGACCCCGGGGGCTGTCATCAAGGCGAGCCTGACTGAAGGCAGAAGCGATGCTGCTCTGCACAGCACTGACCCACAGCTGCAGGAGGCGCTCTGAGTCAGCCTGGAGGAGGCAGGACCTAGGTAGGAGGGTGAGGGAGATGGCAGAGGGGTCTGAGGTCTGGGAAGCAAAGTGGCAGGATGAGCAGGCTGACATCCAGCCGGTGTTCAACCAGTTCCAGTGGCATTGAAAGACTTCTGTACCAGTTGGTAATAGCCTCCTGAGTATCCCCCATCACCCTGTACCCTCTTCCACAATGGCCCCCCAGTACAGCCACCAAAGGGTTAAATTTAGGTCTGGAGCTGCATGGCGGGGCCTCCATTGTCGTAGGCCTCCATTGCTGTGGGCCCTGCCTTTCAGAATGGCAACTGTTTAGATATGTTAGAGTATCACCCCTGGGGACTGCACTCACTTGCTGGTGGACACCACCTCAAAGCAGAACCGCCTTTCTGAGTCAGGGCAGAGTTTCACCGTGCAGAGACGAAGGTCATCCACCACCACAGTCACAGGGTCCTGGCGGGACAAGGTGATAAGGGGGCAGATGTCCAGCTGCAGGCAAGGGCTGAGTCTCCCTGGGGCCCAGGCATCCAGGACCCAGGCCCACTCACCTTGTACTTCTTCTGGTAAACCAGTTGGTTGCTCTGAATGGTGAACCAGCGTCTGTAAGAGAAGGAAATCATTATAGACATGGGCAGCTTTAGGATGAGGGATGGAAGAGAGGCTGTGCTCTTTGCCTATGAGGATCTTACTGAGAGGAGAGACACCTGGGCTGACTGTTCCACGAGACATTCCAGAGAAAGATGGACAGTTGTGTAGCCTGGAACATCTAAAGGATGCTATTTAGTCGTATCTTGGACAATCCAGATTTCATATAGTTATGAAGACAACTTTCCAGCAGATGGCAGTAACATTATTTTTCTAATAAAATGTCTACTGCTACAATTTAAAAAATACTATTTAGGCTGGGCTCACACCTGTAGTCCTAGCACTTTGGGAGGCCGATGGGGGCGGTGGATCACCCAAGGTCAGGAGTTTGAGACCACCCTGAACAATATGGTGGAACCCCGTCTCTACTAAAAATACAAAAATTAGCCGGGCATGGTGGCAGGCGCCTGTAATCCCACCTACTTGGGAGGCTGAGGCAGGAGAATCGCTTGAACCCAGGAAGTGGAGGTTGCAGTGAGCCGAGATCGTACCACTGCACTCCAGGCTGGGCAACAGAGCGAGGCTCTGTCAAAAAGAAAAGAGAAAAGAAAAGAAAGAATCTTGGGGGCCAGGTACAGTGGCTCATGCCTGTAATCCCAGCAATTTGGGAGGCCAAGGTGGGCGGATTGCTTGATGACAGGAATTTGTGACCAGCCTGGGCAACATGCTGAAACCCTGTCTCTATCAAAAATACAAAAATTAGCCAGGCATGGTGGCGGACACCTGTGGTCCCACCTATTTAGGATGCTGAGGAGGGACGATCACTTGAACTCAGGGGGCGGAGGTTGCAGTGAGCCAAGACTGTGCCACTGCACTCCAGCCTGGGCAACAGAGTGACACCCCATCTCAAAAAACAGAAAAAAAAAAAGTATCTTGGGGAAGCGGCTCCATTTTCTAATTTGCACAGAGATCCCATATGGGCTAGCAGTGGCCCTCGAAGGGGAAGGAGTCAAGTCACAGCATGCTGCCATCCTGTTCCAAACCCTATAGCGGCTCCCAATTGACCTCAGAGTAGACCCCAAGTCCCTACAAAAATCTATACGGCCCTATAATGACTCATGCCCCCATTAGCTCCAGTTTCATCTCCTACACATCCTCCTCCCTCACTCTGTCCAGACCCAGGGCCACCACCCTGCTCTTCCAACTCCCCAGCTATCTCAGGGCCTTGGCACTGGCTCTTCCTCCTGTCTAGAACTTTCTTCCCCCAGATATCCTTCAAGTCTTTGTTCAAAAGTTACCTTCTCATGAAGCCCACACTGCCCAGCTATTTAGAACTGCAACCCCTACCCAGCTCTCCACATTCCTTGCTTTATTATCTTTCTCCTATAGCACTATCACTTTCTTACATAGCACGTAATTTACCGACTAGGTTTATCATCTGCCTTTGCTGATGGAATGTAAACTCTACTAAGGCAGGGGGGTTCATCCGTTTTTCCTTGCAGTGCTTAGCGTGCTATTACCACTCGAAAATACATAATTGGGTGGGGTAGGCTGATTGGGGTGTCCTCTCCTCACCTGCTCCAGGTCTTAAATGCGTTGCTGGCCCGTTTGAAGAGATGTCCTTCCATCACCAGGCCACTGGGCCCCTCTCTTAAGCTTGGTTCTGGCTCCTCCCCACCCAGCTCCTGGAGGCACAAAGAGGTTCAAAGGGCAACTGAGATGGGCAGAGACCAAGGCCATAGGCATCTGCCTCCTGCCCGCAGCCCTAGCCCTCACTTCTGCTTTTTGAAATATTTTTTAAAATTTATTTTTAGAGACAGGGTCTTGTTCTTTCACCCAGGCTTAAGTGCAGTCGTGTGATCATAGCTACTGCAGTCTTGAACTCTTGGGCTCAAGTGATCCTCCCACCTCAGCCTCCTGAGTAGTTAGAACTACAGGTGCATGCCACCACACCCGCTAATTTTAAAATTTTCTGTAGAGATGGAGTTTCACTACGATGCCTAGGCTAATCTTGAACTCCAGGCCTCAAGCGATCCTCCCACCTCAGCCTCCCAACATGTTGGGATGACGGTCGTGGGCCACCGCACCTGGCCCCTCACCTTCTGTTTCAGCAGCACGTGTCTCTGCTCCATGTCCCTCTTCTCTCGTGCGGAATTCAAGACCAGCTGGTGCAACTGGGCACAGGAAGGGCATCTCAGATGCCCAAGGCCCCCCAGTTAGGAGTCCCTAACCTCCCTCCACCACCTGCTGTGCCCTGGGGGCCCCACCTGGGCGCCCAGCTCCTTTCGATACTGGGACAGCTGGCTCAGCTCCTCGTGGCCCTGCTGGAAATGGGTAGCCTGGGCTTCCACCAAACGCAGCGCCTGGGGGACAAGGTGGGCAGTGGGTGGGCTGAGGAAGAACCCCTCTCCCCTTTCCCTTGTGCTGGCAGCAGGCTCCTCTCCACCCTGCCCTCACCCCCCACTACTCACAAACTCCATGATGTCAAACTTCCTCTTGTCCTCAATCACATTGATCTGAGGATGTAAAAAGACCCAGGTTAGTCTTGAAAACACAGCACCCCTTCCCACTGCACAGGGGGGACAGCCCAGCCTCGAGGTGACACCTGAGGCTCTGGTACCCCAGGAAGACAGGTTGGGGTAGGCACCTGCAGAGCATAATCCAGTGCCCGTCCCCGGTACCCAGCTCGCGCTGTCCTCAAAGCAGCTCCTGCCTCTTCTGCCTCCTGGGCCCGGCGCCTGGGAACCTCTGCGTTGTGGGTCAGGGCAGCCTCCAGGCTCTCAGCCCCCCGCCAGAAATCCCGGCGAGCCTCTCGGAAACCCCGAAGACCTCTGAGGATGGGAAGATAACACAGAAGCGCAGCTAACACCCACCTGCCCCAGCAGAGCATTGCCAGGGTAAAGCCTTCATGTCCTTTCAGTTAGTCTCTGCATGTGGGAAACCCAAGGAGATCCCTGGGATGGAAGTCAGGACACCAGAAACCCCTAATCTCACAACTCCACCACTGGGGAGGCCCCTGTGGTCATGGGAAGAGGGCGACACAGCTGGTTTCCAAGAAATAAGGCCCCTTTCCCTCCCATCTCACTCCGCCTTTTTTTTTTTTTTTTTTTTGAGACAGGGTCTTTTGCTCTGTTACCCAGGGTGGAGTACAGTGGCACAATCACAGCTCACCGCAGCCTTGACCTCCAGACTCAAGCAATTCTCCTGCTTCAGGCTCCCAAGAAGCTGGGACAACAGACATGTGCCACCACGCCCGGCTATTTTTTTTTTTTTTTTTTTTTTTTGAGTCAGAGTCTCACTGCGTTTCCCAGGCTGGAGTGCAGTAGTGTGATCTTGGCTCACTGCAACCTCCACCTCCTGGGTTCAGGTGATTCTCCTGCCTCGGCCTCCTGAGTAGCTGGGATTACAGGCACCTGCCACCATGCCCCACTAATTGGCTTTTTTTTTTTTTTTGTATTTTTTAATAGAGCCAGGGTTTTGCCATGTTAGACAGGCTGGTCTCGAACTCCCGACCTCAGGTGATTCACCCGCCTTGGCCTTCCAAAGTGCCGGGATCATAGGCCTGAGCCACCGCACCCGGCCTAATTTTTGTATTTTTTGTGGAGACAGAGAGTCGCCATGTTGGCTAGGTTGGTGTCGAACTCCTGGGCTCAAGCAATCCTCCCGCCTCCCAAAGTGTTGGGATTTCAGGCATGAGCCACTGCGCCCGGCCCCATCTCACTCCTTGACCAGGGTCTGGATCTGCTGCTGCAGTGTGTGTTGGGTGGCATCTAGAAGCTCCTGAGGGAAGGAGAAGTTGGTAGGTTGGGGTCAGGACCACAGGCGACCTGGCCACCACCCCCACAATCCCTACCTTCCCCTGCTTACTGCATGGCTGTCCAGCTTGTGGTTCAGGCTCACGGTGAATTTTTCCAGACACTCCTAAGCAAGCAGAGGTATAGAAAGAGTACCAGGCGTGGGGTGGCAGCGCCCTCCCGACTCGAGACCCAGACTGCTATGGCTATCTAGGACAACAGCCCAGCCCCGCTCTGGCCTGGAACCTGCAGACCCCAGGCCAGCCCTCCTCTTCCATGGCATCACCTCCTCACCCCAGACCCCTTCCCACCCAGATGCAGACCCTCCGTATACCGCCATCATGGGTTCTGGTGGACCCAGGTGGGCCAGGTCACAAACGCCGACAATGAAGGCACGGCTGGCAGCAAGGTAATGGCGCCCACTTTCCAGGAGACCAGTGCCCAGTTTCAGGAGCTGGGAAAGAAGGAGAGTAACAGGGAGCTGTGCAGTCATCCCCACACCAGGTGACGCCCCCACACCTGCCCCACTTCCTCTCCCCTTGCCCAGAGCGGCGCTCCCCCATTCCTGCCTGGCCTCACTGTCCTCCAGGCTCATCCAGCTCTCCCTGTATCTAACACACACCTGCTGTGTTCTCATCACTGCCTCTTTGCTCCCACTGCCTTGGGCCTGAAACCAAATTCCTGCCCATTCCCCTCAGCCTGTCGCCAACACATCTGTCAGCCTTACCTGCAAAACATCTTTCCCTGTCCATTCACACACATCTCTTCCTGCCCTGCCTACCTGCTTAGATCCAGAGCTCCCTGGAGATTCTAGCCTCCTGCATGGTCTGGATGCTCTACGTGGTTGCTATTAAATTCTACAGTATTGGCCGGGCGTGGTGGCTCACACTTGTAATCCCAGCCCTTTGTGGGGCCATGGCAGGCCAGTCGCTTGAGCTCAGGAATTCAAGACCAGCCTGGGCAACATGGTGAAACCCCATCTCTACTAAAAATACAAAAATTAGCTAACCATGGTGGCACGTGCCTGTAATCCCACGTGCCTATAATCCCAGCTACTTTGGAGGCTAAGGCAGGAGGACTGCTTGAACCCAGGAAGCGGAGGCTGTAGTGAGCCGAGATGGCACCACATGCCTGTAATCCCAGTTACCTGGGTAGCTGAGGCAGGAGGACTGCCTGAATCCGGGAGGTCAAGGCTGCAGTGAGCCGAGATGGCGCCACTGCACTGCAGCCTGGGTGACAGAGCAAGACTCTGTCTCAAAATAAATAAATAAATAAATAAATAAATAAATAAATAAATAAAATCTATAGTATTTACTGCTAGGAGTTGTCCCATTCTGTGCTCACTGCACATTCCCTCATAAATATTAATCCATCATCCAGACCACAGGTCAGGACCAAGAGGAAATGCTGGGGTACTCCTAGGGTCCATCCTATCTGGCCCCTTTGACTGACAAACAAAGAGACTTGATAGTCCAGGCAAGGTGGCTCAGACCTGTAATCCCAACACTTTGGAAGGTTGAGGTGGGTGGATCACCTGAGGTCAGGAGTTGGACATCAGCCTGACCAACATAGTGAAACCCCATCTCTTTTTATTTTTCTTTTCTTTTTTTTTTTTTTTTGAGGCGGAGTCTCGCTCTGTCGCCCCGACTGGAGTGCAGTGGCCAGATCTCAGCTCACTGCAAGCTCCGCCTCCCGGGTTTACGCCATTCTCCTGCCTCAGCCTCCTGAGTAGCTGGGACTACAGGCGCCCGCCACCTCGCCCGGCTCGTTTTTGTATTTTTAGTAGAGATGGGGTTTCACCGTGTTAGCCAGGATGGTCTCTATCTCCTGACCTCGTGATCCGCCCATCTCGGCCTCCCAAAGTGCTGGGATTACAGGCTTGAGCCACCGCGCCCGGCCTATTTTTCTATTTTTGAGACGGAGTTTCACTCTTGTTGCCCAAGCTGGAGTGCAGTGGTTCGATCTCAGCTCACCACAACCTCCGCCTCCTGGGTTCAACCAATTCTCCTGCCTCGGCCTCCCGAGTAGCTGGGATTACAGGTGCCCACCACCACACCTGGCTAATTTTTTGTATTTTTAGTAGAGATGGGGTTTCACCGTGTTAGCCAGGATGGTCTCGATCTCCTGACCTCGTGATCCGCCCATCTCGGCCTCCCAAAGTGCTGGGATTACAGGCTTGAGCCACCGCGCCCGGCCTATTTTTCTATTTTTGAAACGGAGTTTCACTCTTGTTGCCCAAGCTGGAGTGCAGTGGTTCGATCTCAGCTCACCACAACCTCCGCCTCCTGGGTTCAACCAATTCTCCTGCCTCGGCCTCCCGAGTAGCTGGGATTACAGGTGCCCACCACCACACCTGGCTAATTTTTTGTATTTTTAGTAGAGATGGGGTTTCACCATGTTGACCAGGCTGGTCTCCAACTCCTGACTTCAGGTGATCCACCTGCCTTGGCCTCCCAAAGTGCTGGGATTACAGGTGTGAGTCAGCGCACCTGGACTGACCAAGATAAAATCTTTTTTTTTTTGAGACGAAGTCTCGCTCTGTCGCCCAAGCTGGAGTGCAGTGGCCAGATCTCAGCTCACTGCAAGCTCTGCCTCCCGGGTTTACTCCATTCTCCTGCCTCAGCCTCCCAAGTAGCTGGGACTACAGGCGCCCGCCACCTTGCCCGGCTAGTTTTTTGTATTTTTTAGTAGAGACGGGGTTTCACCGTATTAGCCAGGATGGTCTCGATCTCCTGACCTTGTGATCCGCCTGTCTCGGCCTCCCAAAGTGCTGGGATTACAGGCTTGAGCCACCGCGCCCGGCCCCAAAATCAAATCTTACCAGATATCACCATGGGTTGTCTGTGACAAGGGACAAGGATGTTCACAAATCACTGTGTGAATCTGAGTACTCTGTGTCTAGTTTTTTCCTTACCATCTCAGCTCCTCCCCCTTAGAAGAGTAAGAAACATTCATAAGACTGGACTAGTGACAAACTGGGACATCTGTACAATAGAACAGTACTCAGCAATAAAAAGGAATGAACTGTTGATACGTGCAACAACTTGGATAAACTTCAAGAGCATTAATCTTTTAAAAAAATTCGTATTATTTTTAGAGTTGGGATCTCTGTCTCCCAGGCTGGAGTGCAGTGGTGGGATCACAGCTCACTGCAGCCTTGAACTCTTGGGTTCAAGGGATCCTCCAACCTTAGCTTCCTGAGTAGCTGAGACTACAGGCACACACCACCACACCCGGCTCATTTAAAAACAAAACAAAGCATTTTTTAGAGACAAGGGTCTTGCTATGTTGCCCAGGCTGGTCTCAAGCTTCTGGCCTCAAACAATCCTCCTACCTTGACCTCCTGAGTAGTTGGGATGACAGGCATGAGCCACCACACCCGGCAGGAGCATTATTCTGAGTGGGGGGGAAAAAAGCCAAATCTCAAAGAGTCACATACTGTATGATTCTATTTATGGAACATTCTGGAAATGACAAAAGTAGAGAGATGGAGAACAAATCAGTGGTTGCCACGGATTAAAGCAGTGTGGGAAGGGTATCGGGTATCGCTGTAAAGGAATTCCTTATGTCCATTTGTATGTGGCGATGGTTAAAGGAATCCATACACGTGATAAAGTACCGTAGAATTATACACAAAAACGCAAAAAAAAAAAAAGAGCATATGCAAAATGTAAAATCGAAGTAGGATCTATAGAGTTTATTTATTTATTTAGAGACAGAGTCTTGCTCTGTCGCCCAGGCTGGAGTGCAGTGGCGCGATCTCGGCTCACGGCAACCTCCGCCTCCTGGGTTCAAACAATTCTCCTGCCTCAGCCTCCTAAGTTGCTGGGTTACAAGTGTGTGCCACCACGCCCGGCTAATTTTTGTATTTTTAGTAGAGGCGGGATTTCACCATGTTGGTCAGGCTGGTCTCGAACTCCTGACCTCGTGATCTACCTGCCTCAGCCTCCCAAAGTGTTGGGATTACAGGCGTGAGCTACTGTGCTTGGCTAGAGTTTACTGGGTTTTTTTGTTTGTTTTTGTTTTTTGAGACGTAGTCTCACTCTGTAGCCCAGGCTGGAGTGCACGATCTCAGCTCACTGCAAGCTCTGCCTCCCAGGTTCACGCCATTCTCCCACTTCAGCCTCCCAAGTAGCTGGGACTACAGGCGCCCACCACCACACCTGGATAATTTTTTGTATTTATAGTAGAGATGGGGTTTCACAGCATTAGCCAGGATGGTCTCGATCTCCTGACCTCGTGAGCCGCCCGCCTCGGCCTCCCAAAGTGCTGGGATTACAAGCATGAGCCACCGCACCCAGCAGAGTTTATTGTTAATTATAATGTGACAATATTAATTTCCTGGTTTTAATAATGTACTAAAGATGTCACCACTGGGGAAGCTGGGTGATGAGTACATGAGACCTCTCCTTACTAGTCTCCTGAGTCGATAATTTACTCAAAATAAAAAATTCAGGCCAGGTGTGGTGGCTCACACGTGTAATTCCAGCACTTTGGGAGGCTGAGGTGGGAGGATGACTTGAGTCCAGGAGTTCCAGACCAGCCTAGGTAACATAGGGAGACCCCATCTCTACAAAAAAATAAAATTTTAAAAAGCCAGGCATGGTGGCCTGTGCCTGCAGCACAGCTACTGGGGAGGTTGAGGAGGGAGGATCACTGGAGCCCAGGAGTTCAAGTATCTGGGACCACAGCTGTGGCCACCCCATCCAGTCCGTTGTTTGATATCATTATTTGTAGACCGGGTGTGGTGGCTCACGCCTGTAATCCCAGCACTTTGGGAGGCTGAGAGAGGTAGATCATTTGAGGTCAGGAGTTCAAGACCAGCTTAGCCAACATGGTGAGACCCCATCTCTACTAAAAATTAAAAAAAAAAAAAAAAAAAATTAGCGGGGTGTGGTGGTGCATGCCTGTAGTCCCAGCTACTTGGGAGGCTGAGGTAGGAGAATCGCTTGAACCTGGAAGGCGGAGGTTCCAGTGAGCTGAGATCGCACCACTGCACTCCAGCCTGGGCGACAGAGCAAGACTCCATCTCAAATAAATAAAAATAAAATTATTATTTGTAGAGATGAGGTTTCACCATGTTGCTCATAAAACAATGTTGCTGGGCCGGGCGCGTTGGCTCAAGCCTGTAATCCCAGCACTTTGGGAGGCCGAGACGGGCGGATCATGAGGTCAGGAGATCGAGACCATCCTGGCTAACACGGTGAAACCCTGTCTCTACTAAAAAAATACAAAAAAGTAGCCGGGCGAGGTGGTGGGCGCCTGTAGTCCCAGCTACTTGGAAGGCTGAGACAGGAGAATGGCGTGAACCCGGGAGGCGGAGCTTGCAGTGAGCTGAGATCTGGCCACTGCACTCCAGCCTGGGCGACAGAGCGAGACTCTGTCTCAAAAAAAAAAAAAAAAAAAAAACAAAAAACAATGTTGCTCACCAAATTTGTGACAATTTGGTACACAGCAATAGAACTAAGACATAGCATGCAAATACATAATGTGTCAGAGGTAAATGTTGCAGAGAAAAGTAAAGCGAAGTAAGGGAAATGAGAGAGCATTTGTGTGTGTATCTGTGTGAACATGCTGTTTGATACAGTGCTCAGGGGACACCTTACTGTCTTGAATTGAAACATTTCACTGGTTTGTCTTCCAGTCAGCCTTTGGGCTCCATGGGAGCAGAAATGATCTTGCCCTCCCTGAATGCCCAGGGCCTGGCACAATGCAGGAGGAGCTCAAAAGTTGAACAAGGAAGTCCAAAGTAAGTCTTTTTTTTTTTTGAGACAGTCTCGCTCTGTCGCCTAGCCTGAAGTGCAGTGGTGCGATCTTGGCTCACTGCAACCTCTGCCTCCCGGGTTCAAGCGATTCCTCTGCCTCAGCCTCCTGAGTATCTGGAACTACAGATGGGCGCCACCACGCCTGGCTGAGTTTTGCATTTTTAGTAGAGATGGGGCTTCGCCATGTTGGCCAGGCTGGTCTTGAACTCCTGACCTCAGGCGATCCATTCGCCTTGGCCTCCCAAAGTGCTGGGATTACAGGCATGAGCTACCACGCCCGGCCCAAAAGTAAGTCTTGTTTTCCAAGATCCTGAGCTTCTTGAGGGTACAGAACCACCTTTTATGCTTCTCTAGAGTCTCCAAAATATCTCCCCTACACAGTATTCAATAATCCCTGGAACGCATTCTCTATCTCCAGCTTTCTCCCTGGCCCTACCCCTCTCAACCATATCCACTCCAGGGTCACCTCTCCATGTCAGGGTCACCTTTTCCAGACGGGTCTCCAATTCTGACACTTGGGCTTCCACCAGCTCAATAGAGGCTCTGGGAAAGAGGGGGTCATGGGAACAGAGCTTGGGTCGGTCTGGTCTGTCTGCCTCATCAGGCCAGATGGAGTTGCAGGGCGGTGGGTATGGAGGAGAAAGCTGCAGAGTTGAGAGGCTCGCCCCCCACCCGCCCACTTGTGCTCTGCCCGCTCTGCAGTCTGGGAGCTACCACAGCCCAGGCCAGAGCAGGAAGGGTAGAAGGAGGGTGGATGTGGCCAGGGCAGGAAGTTGCTAACCGCCCCAGAGCAGGTGCTGGGGGAGGGGCAGGGGTCCCACTGAGAGGCCAGAGGGAATGCCAGCTCTAGGGCTGAGGGAAACTGCAGAGGCCAGGAGGAGCATGCAGGGGCGGAGAGCACTGGAGTACCCTGCTTTGATAGCTGGGGTACCACTTTGGCCCACAGGCTCGCTCCTGCCTCTTGGAGGCCTGCTGCCTGGAAGGAGATCTGGCCTGGGGAAAGATGTGTGTGTGCTGGGGGTGATAGACTTTTCCCTCCTTAGCCCCCTAGACCAGTTCACACTTACCGGAAACGGGGTGAGTCCTTGAGACACTCCTCGAAATCCAGCTTGACCGTCATCTCAGCTTGCCTGCTGTGGGGCCAGCGGGCCCTGGAGGCCGGACGCCTGGGGATGCAGGTGGAGGCACTTTCTGTCCCAGCAGGTGGAGATGATGGGGAAGAAGAGGGACCTGAGCGGGGAAGGGCCTGGGGGGCACAATTCTTTCCCCAAGGGGAAAGTGGTGTCCTAGGAGGAGCTCCCACCCCACACTTCCAGGCAGTGCTGGGAGGGGCAGGGGTGGGGCCTGGGTGGAGGATGGGGGCCTGAGATCAGAGAAGCCACAGCCCCGCCCTCAGAGGCGATCTGCCAGCTCCTTCCTCTTGGGGCCCTAGCCTCTGTTTCTTTCTCTCTTCTTGGTTGAGTCTTGGGGGCCTGGCAGATCTAGGTTCAAATCCTGGCTCTGTCACTTAGAGGTTGTGTGCCCCTGGACGAGCTGTCTGATTCCTCAGTTTTCTCATCTGGAAGATGGGAATGATGACCCCTTCCTCCAGGGAATTAATTAATTAATTAATTTTTGAGACGGAGTCTCCCTCCGTCACCCAGGCTGGAGGGCAGTGGCGCGATCTCGGCTCACTGCAACCTCCGCCTCCTGGGTTCAAGCGATTCTCCTGTCTCAGCCTCCCGAGGAGCTGAGACTACAGGTGCCTGCTACGGTGCCCGGCTAATTTTTCATATTTTTAGTAGAGGCAGGGTTTCCCCTCGTTGGTCAGACTGGTCTTGAACTCCTGACCTCAGGTGATCCACCCACCTCGGCCTCCCAAAGTGCTGAGATTACAGGCATGAGCCACTGCGCCCAGCTGGTTCACTAAATTAATTGCATCAGTCATTATCATCCTGCCGCAGCTTGGGCCTTCTCGTGATGCTAGGCTCCTGTGGAGTCCAGTACCCTGGACTGCTCCCAGCTTTCTTCGCTCTGCCCTCATATTCATAGTTCCTATGTGTGAACTCCCCTTCCTCCTCCCCTCTCCTCAACGACTGTGCAGGCCCAGCCTGAGCACCCGATTCACAGCTCCCAGACTCTTGCTCTTCTGCTCTTTATCGTCCACTCATAGGGTGGCTAGGAAGGGAAGGTTGCCCCCACTCTGCCCCCAACCAGCCCCAGTTTCCATTGTTTGCTTTCGTTTTCTTGAGTCCATGGAAGTCCCAGGGTTTCATCTGGAGAGAAGAGTTTGAGTTCATGGCTTTCTTGTAGCAGGCGTGGGATCTTGTTCATGTGACCCTGAATCCCCTAGAACCTCCCCACTCAGCTCCTCTACCTCCCTGGCCAGTGTGAGCATCCCCTTGCCTCTGCCCAGGCTCAGTCTGTCAGGCTGCGCTTGTTCTGGCTTGAGGGGTTGGGGTTGCTCCACTCTTCCTCTCTGAACTCCCTGGGCTTTGCCAGCTCAGCCCCCTAGCCACCAGCTGGACACCATTTGAGACTCACTGTCTTTGAAGGACAGAGAAATACCTGGAGTGGGATGGCGTGGCAGAGAGGAGTTAAGGAGGAAAGCATGGAGCCAGTGGGTGGTGCCAAGCTGGAGGGGGTCTCAACCCCTTCTGAGTCTCCCTGGTTCCTCTCCTGTCCAATGTGGACCTTGGACTCGAGGCTGTTCAGGGCCTCTCCTTCCACCTGTTGCTGATGTACTGGCCTGAAATAATTGGAGAGCTGGGAGATGGGAGCTTGCCAAGAGACAGTCCCACGGAGATAGCGGCCTGGTGCCCTCGACAGGCTGCAGTGGTGTCACTGTCACCATCAGGGAGCTCTCTGTGGCCTTGTGATCCCTAAAGGGGCCTCCCATGTGGTCCAGTAGGTGGACCTCAGTGCTTACAGGGTTCTCAATCACCTAGGTCAAGCTTGTGGAGCCTAGAATCAGGGATCAGGGCTGGGGTACCCATCAGGCTGTGGGTTCCCAGCCCTCCTGCCCCCTAGGCTGGCCTGCCCAGGCTCTCACCATCCTGATGCTCATCTTCCATGTCCTCCACAAGCTCTGGGTGGGAGCAGGACCTCAGGTATAATCCTTTGCCATAATACTCCTTGTGCTGCAGAGCAATCTTCTGCCCCAATATGATGGTGGCCACAGCTGGTGGCGGGAGGCACTGATTTCTGTAGGTGGAGGAATCTGAGGAATCAACCAAATGAATCCAAGTCTTCTGGCCATCTGGTATATCCATGCCTCCCAGGTGTCTGTCATGGGCCCTCACCAGAGGGGAGAAGCTCAGGCCCCAGATCCTCATCTCACTGACTTATCTTACCCTTCCCATTTGAGAAAAACTTCAGTGACCACTCCACCTCCCCCCATGGTTGTCTCGGACTTTTGTTTATTTTTTATTTATTTTTTGAGACAAGATCTTGCTATGTTACTCAGGCTGGAGGGTGGTAGTGCCATCATCGCTCATGGCAGCCTCAAACTCCTGGGCTCAGACTATTCTCCCACCTTAGCCTCCCCGGTAGTCTGAACTACAGGTGCACGCCACCATGCCTGGCTAGTTTAAAACAATTTTTTTTTTTTTTTTTTTTTTTTGTAGAGACGAGGTCTCCCTATGTTGCCCAGGCTGGTTTTTGAATTCCTGGCCTCAAGCAATCCTCCCAAAGTGCTGGGATTATGGAAGTGAACCACCGAGCCTGGCCAACAAACAAGCCCCCAGTCAGACTTTCTGTTCCTCAACAGCCAATAATCTCTGGGGGCTATCCTGAATGGGGTCCTTTCTCCAGCTGCCCTCTTTCTTCCCTGGGGTCACTTCCCAGCATTACCTCCCTGTCAGGCAGCAGAGTCTTGAGCTGATGGCCACTGAGGAAGACAGACTGTGGTAGAGAAGTGAGGAACGGGCTCTGGAATACAACCCCCTCTAGTCCCTGGAGCCCTCCCATCTCTAACCCTGGGCCTCAAGGATGTGCTTCTGGGTGACCAGGCCTGGCTCATCTTTGGCTCCTCTGGCTGGTTCTCCTGCCCAGCCTCTCTGCACAGGCCTGGGCTCTGGGTCCAGCATCACACCTCGACTCCCACCGCTGATACTGATACCACCATTGCTGTCCTCTTCATCCTCCAAGGGCCAGTTTTTCTGAGCCTTGAGAAACTTCCCTTTGTCATAGTGTGCCTTGTGGTGCTTGTCAAAGTCACTGGAGCCTGTGACCGTGGTGACAGCCTGGCTTTCCCACTGCACTCTTGCCAAAGACTCGCTCCACCTCCCACTTTCCATTCAGTCCCAAACCCTTCATCTCATGTTGTGGGAGAAAGATTACCTAGGTGCTGAGGCAAGAGGCTGAAGGCACAAACTGTTTCAGTATAATAAAGAAAATAGTTAGAATCAGAATAGTCATAACACAAATTAGATATAGAGATGATCATGGACAATTATCAGTCATTATTATAAACATGATTAATCATTAGCTTTTAATATTACTCTTTGTTGCATTACTAATATAACCTAGGAATAACCGGCGGGTATAGGGTCAGGTGCTAAAGGGACATTGTGAGAAGTGACCTAGAAGGCAAGAGGTGAGCCTTCTGTCATGCCCGCTTAAGGGCCGCTTGAGGGCTCCTTGGTCAAGCGGTAATGCCAGTGCCTGGGAAGACACCCATTACTTAGCAGGCTGCGAAAGGGAGTCTCCTTTCCTTGCAGGAGTCACGGAACACTCTGCTCCACCAGCTTCTTGTGGAAGGCTGGATATGATCCAGGCCTGCCCGCAGTCATCCGGAGGCCTAAACCCCTCCCTGTGGTGCTGTGCTTCAATGGTCACGCTCCTTGTCCGCTTTCATGTTCCTCCCGTACTCCTGGTTCCTCTTTGAAGTTCGTAGTAGATAGCGGTAGAAGAAATAGTGGAAGTCTTAAAGTCTTTGATCTTATAAGTGCATAGAAGAAAACGCTGATGTAGGTTGCCTTCTCTCTCTCTGCTTCGGCTACCTAAAATGGAAGGGCCCCCGTCCTGTGATCATGTGACTTGCTTCACCTTGTCAATCACTTAGAAGATTCACCTTCCAGGCCGGGCGCGGTGGCTCAAGCCTGTAATCACAGCACTTTGGGAGGCTGAGACGGGCGGATCACAAGGTCAGATCAAGACCATCCTGGCTAACACGGTGAAACTCCATCTCTACTAAAAAAAACATACAAAAAACTAGCCGGGCGAGGTGGCGGGCGCCTGTAGTCCCAGCTACTCGGGAGGCTGAGGCAGGAGAATGGCGTAAACCCGGGAAGTGGAGCTTGCAGTGAGCTGGGAGCCGGCCACTGCACTCCAGCCTGGGCGACAGTGCAAGACTCCATCTCAAAAAAAAAAAAAAGAAGAAGAAGATTCACCCTCCTTACCCTGCCTGTAATAAATATCAGCACGCCCAGCCATTCGGGGCCACTGCCGGTCTCTGTGTCTTGATGGTAGTGGTCCCCCAGGCCCACCTGCTTTCTCTTTATCTCTTTGTCTTGTGTCTTAATTTATTACAATCTCTCGTCTCTGCACACAGGGAGAACACTTGCTAAGCTCCATAGGGCTGGACCCTACATCATATGTCTTGGAAAAGTTGTCTGCAGGCCCTGAGCTCCTGTCAGCACAGTCCTGGCGGAACCTGGGGCAGATACTGTCCATCATGGCAATCCTGAAGGGGTAGGAGACTAGTGGGGGCATCGAGAGAAGAAAATAGCAATGGGGACAGGTGGTAAACGAGGCCAAATTGGCAGACCCCCGCCCCCATCCAGGCCTGATAGAAATTGTAGCAACTCCCATTGTGGGTGTCAAAAAGCAGACCAGCTGCAGACCTGAATTCAGGGCTGAAGGGAGGAAAGAGGCCCCACACCCCGGCTGCTCTCTGGCAGAACTCACACCTCTCTGCCAGCACTCCAGGATTCACTGAGCAGGAGGAACCAGCAGAGAGGTCCTCAAAACTGTCCTGCAGCCTGTAAAGGAGGGGGAAGCAGTGCTGGGAAGTGGGGGGTCAGGCAGTATCCAGTCCCTAAAGCTCTCTCTGCCTCCTCCACCTGTCCCCCTCCTTTAAACAGAGAAGAATCTCTGGACTGAAGGGTTGGGGCTGAGGGCTCAGCACCTGTGGTAAGGACTGTTGGGCTCATCCACCGTCATAAATCCATAGTCCTTGTCAGCAGGGAGGTAGGTGGCCAGGATATTCATCTAATCCCAATGCTGAGGCTTCCTTCTGGGGCTCGACCTTCTAGTGAACCCCCCCCTCCTTATAGGCCTCCCTCATTTTCCCAGTCATTCAAAACAGTTTTTTGTTTTTTGTTTTTGTTTTTGAGACGGAGTCTCACTCTGTTGACCAGGCTGGAGTGCAGTGGCACGATCACAGCTCACTACAACCTCGGCCTCATGGGTTCAAGTGATTCTCCTGTCTCAGCCTCCTGAGTAGCTGGGATTACAGGCACACACCACCACGCCTGGCTAATTTTTGTATTTTTAGTAGAAATGGGGTTTCACCATTTGGTCAGGCTGGTCTTGAACTCCTGAGCTTGTGATCTGCCTGCCTCAGCCTCCCAAAGTGCTGAGATTACAGGCGTGAGCTACCGTGCGTGGCCTTCAAAACAGTTTTTGTTGTTGTTTGTTTTTTGAGATGGAGTCTTGCTCTGTCTCCCAGGCTGGAGAGCAATGGTGTGATCTCAGCTCATTGCAACGTCTGCCTCCCCGGTTCAACCCATTCTCCTGCTTTAGCCTCCCAGGTAGCTGGGATTACAGGCATCTGCCACCACGCAAGGCTAATTTTTGTATTTTTAGTAGGGATGGGGTTTTACCACATTGGCCAGGCTGGTCTCAAACTCCTGACCTCAGATGATCTGCCCACCTTGGTCTCCCAAAGTGCTAGGATTACAGGCGTGAGTCACCACACCGGGCCTCAAAATAGTTTTCTTATACCCTCTTGTTGAGGCTGAGGATGGGGTCAGACTTAATGACAATCACAGTCCTGTGCAGCCAGGATTTATGGGGCACCTGCTCTTCTCCGGAAGGCCTGGAACCTCGGACTTCCGACTCAATTGCCCTCACCTACTCTAACTCTTCGTTCTTAAGTCTCTGCCCCTTTCCTTCTGGCTCTGATCCTCCAGAGTCCTGAACCCTCCCGACTCTGGGCTGCCTGCCCACAGAGCTGGGCTCCTTACTTCTCCACATTGGGGGATTTTTGCATCAAGTTGAAGCTGTTCTTTCGTAGGATGCTCCGGGGGCCGGTCCTGTTGGGAGTTTTGGGGGTTCAAGCAAGTTGATCCAGAGTGCGGACTGCACTCGCGGCTGTTTACCTCTCGCCCTATAGGCCCCCCGGGCCCGGGGCTGGAAGCCCTAGATACACTGGTTCGAGGCTCGGGGATGTTGAATTCACCAGGGTTTGTGCCAGACCCAAGGCTGTGGCTCGCAACCTCCCCTAGGTGCTGACTGGGCCTGGAACCAAGGACCACTATCCCCCCGAAGGGCCAGCTTGAACCAGTACCGCGAGATACGGAGACCCCGGAGTGCACGCGGGGCCCAGAACCGTGAAACAAGACTACTCCGGAGGGCTGCCCAGCGCCTGCCTCGGCTCCTCTGACCGCTGCGGGAACTCCTCTGGCAGCCCCTCCAGGGGAAATCCCGGTTGAGGCCCCCAACCGCCCCTAGGCACTCCAGTTTCGCCATAGCCCCACCTGGGGGCCGCTCTCAGCGATCCTGCCCCACCTCCTGGCTCCACGTAGCCCCGCCCCTGGCCCCGCCCCCACCGCTGCCGGCGGGGGATGCTCGGGCTCAGTCCCGGGTCCACCTCTCCCCTGCTCCCGAGCTGCGGCGGGCGGAATCAAGGCTATATGGAGACACTGGCTGGGGGTCCCTCCGCTTGCCCCTTTCTTTTGTGTCCCACCCAAAGACTTTCTTTGTTTGTCTGGGCAATTTGTTCCCGCCCTTCTCCATCACCACCCTCATCCAAACCAGCCAATCCCAGTCAGGGGACCAGGCCAGGGGGCAAGAAGCCTCGATTGTGACGTCACGGTCCTCCAGCCTGAGCGTGAGCGTCGGGGAGATGGGCTGGGGGCTTGTGAATAGCTCTAGGGGAGATCTTTTGGGGTCGTCAGCGCTGTCGCTTGAAACTGCCTGTCGGGGGTTCTCTAGACTCTTTGTGGCCTTAACATGGAATAGTTTGGTTGAGTTGGAGTTAAGGCTGGGCTTGACTTAATCATCAACGAGCTTCCCCCATCACCGCCAGTCGGCTCGCTCAGCCAATCAGGAGAGGTGTGAGGCAAAGTGGAAGGATTGCGGCGCTGTCACAAGACACTTCGGTCTCAGTGGGGTGGCGGGCAGACTTTCACTTAGACTTTCACTACCGCTTCTCTAGGTCCTGCAGACTCGGCTCACGCTGCTTTGGAGCGTGCATCCCGAGGGGAGACAATCCCCCCCTCGTGCCGTAAAATGAGTGCTTCAAGGTGCCACCTCCCCCTAGCGAGGGCAGGGTGGTCGGTGCCGCTGTCGCAAAGCAGAAGCGTTTGGACTCCAGTACCCCACCGTCGTAAAGATGCCTGAGGTGGGCGTGTCTTCCCCCCACTGTCGCAAAAGCTCCCTACCCAAGTCTTCGTCCCCCTCGGAGCCAGTCCATCACCTCGCTATGCCGTAAAGCGAGGCTCCCGACCCCGTCGTCCTTCTGTTCTCACCGTGGTCGTCCCCAGCTCCTAGCACGGGCTGCTTCGTTGCCCGGCAGTGCCGTAAAGCATACCTGGCCTCAGTCCCTGGTCGTATCCCTCAGTGTCTGCCCGCCGCGGTTGCCACGGTGCCGCCAAGCGCGGCTGTCGCGCTGTCCCGGTGTCAGCGGAGATGGCGGCGGGGTCGGGTGGGAGTGGGGGCTCTGGGGGAGGCCCCGGACCGGGGCCGGGCGGGGGTGGGGGACCCAGCGGGAGCGGCTCAGGACCGGGGTCCAACGGGGGTCTGGGCAGCGGCGGGGAGCTGCACCCGCGCACTGGGCGCTTGGTGAGCCTGTCGGCCTGTGGGCGTACAGCGCGGCGGCAGCAGCCGGGCCAGGAGTTTAACCACGGGCTGGTGTTGAGCCGAGAACCCTTGCGCGATGGACGCGTCTTCACCGTCCGCATCGACCGCAAGGTGCAGCGCTGGTACCGCGGAACCGAAATGTGGAGGGTGGTGGGAGGGGACTAGAGGGAGACGGGGTAGGACAGCCAGGGTAGCCCACATCGCTGGGCACCGAGAGGGAACAGAAAGACCATAGAGCACCGGGAGGCGGCCAGGAAGACAGCATGAAGCAGAAACATTCAGTTTGCAGAAGACAGTAAGAGCTTGAGTGTTCTCAAGATCCAGAACCAGGGAAGGGACAGGAAGGCTAACCCACTAAAATGGCGGGGAGCAGGCCTCCTGGTACAATTTCTTGAGCATGGAGGATGGAGAGATGTCAGAGAGGTGATGACAAGTGAAGAAAGATACCAAGGAACGAACAACCCTAATCCCATCTCTTTGGGAGTCCAAGGCGGGCGGATCACTAGAGTCAGGGGTTCGAGACCAGCCTGGCGAACATAGTGAAATCCCGTCTTTACTAAAAATTAGCCAGGCATGGTGGCGCGCACCTGTAATCCCAGCCACTCTGGAGGCCAAGGCAGGAGAATGGCTTGAACCCGAGAGGCAGAGGTTGCAGTGAGCCAAGATCATGCCATTGCACTGCACCCTGGGCAACAGAGTGAGTGAGACTGTCTAAAAAAAAAAAAACACTGAAGGACACACTTACAGGCTGTGCCAGAAAGATAGGTGAGGAGAAATAATCCAGGATGAGGGAGGTGTGTGTGATTCAGTGAAGAGGTCAGGCTTACAGAAAAAGAACTTGGGAGGAGGTTAAATCTGGGTAGAGCCTGATCCTTGGAGAGAATTAGGCCAGGGGAAGGGAATGAATGATACACAAGAGCAAGAGGTGTGGGTATAGGAAGTAGGTGAATTTGGATGGTTGGAGAGCCATAGAGGCTAGGGAAGTTAGAGGAGGCAGGAGACTGGAACCAAGGAATTCGTGCTTGGCTTGGAAAGGAGTGGTATAGTAAACACTGAGTAGAGAGCAGAGTTGCTAAAGGAAAGCCCAAATAATTACCGAGACAGAGTCCAGAAAATCACTAGTCTGCACCTCTGGATTAGTGTTCCAAGAGACAGAAAGCCAGCTAGCTGTCTGAGAGGTGGGAAGATATGGTGGCCTGTGGAATGGAGGGTGGCCCATTCTAAGTCTCTGTCCAATACCCCTATCCCAGGTCAACTCCTGGAGTGGCTCCATTGAGATTGGGGTGACAGCGCTGGACCCCAGTGTGCTGGACTTTCCAAGCAGTGCCACGGGGCTGAAGGGGGGCTCGTGGGTAGTGTCGGGCTGCTCTGTGCTGAGAGATGGACGCTCTGTGTTGGAGGAGTATGGTCAGGACCTGGACCAGCTTGGCGAAGGGGACCGCGTGGGTGTGGAGCGCACAGTTGCTGGGGAGCTTCGGCTCTGGGTGAATGGGCGGGATTGTGGTGTGGCCGCCACAGGCCTGCCCCCTCGTGTCTGGGCCGTTGTGGACCTTTATGGCAAGTGCACTCAGATCACCGTGCTACCCCCTGAGCCAGGTTTCAGCCCCCCTACTCCCATCCCCACACCTCCCCTTGAGCCCTTGGCCTCCACTGAAGACTCTGCCTTGGCTGAACAGGGTACCTCTGCTGATGAAGGTGAGAACACGGCTAGGGCAGTGGTGGTGGGGTGGGGACAGAATGGGGGAAATACAGTGACAAGACAGACTGGGTGTGGGCAGGGCCACCCTGATCCCCAAGTCTGTTGAATGGGAAAGCAGGAGCTAGAGGATGGGGGGTGTCTCCTGGCTATGAGCCCTGAAGCAGGGACTGAACCCTTATTCCCCTCCCATCCCACCTGGTCCCCAGCCTTCATGGTGTCCCCAGCGCAGGCCCGGCCGGAGACGTTTCCTAACAGCCTTGAGCCGCATAATGGTGAGGGCTTTGGGGAGGCCCTGGGAAGGGGAGTGGGAAGTGAGGTGGTCAAGGGAGGACCCTCAGGAGAAGGGACAGGGAGAGAGGCACCTGGTCTGGGGGTATAGAGCCTCATCCCAACTTCCCAGCTTCCTTCTTCCATCCTGCTGCTGTAGACTTTGCCAGCATGGAGCTGTCTGAGGTGGTGAGCAACACCATCCTGTCTGCCTACAATGGAGGGCTTCTCAATGTGAACCTGAGCTCCCCGCCAGCAGGGGAAGGCCTGGGGTCTAGCGGTGCTGCCACCTCGCCCATCCTCACTTCCAACGACGCCCTGCTCTTTCATGAAAAGTGTGGAACCCTCATCAAACTCAGCAACAATAATAAGACGGCTGAACGCCGGCGGCCCCTGGACGAATTCAACAATGGGGTTGTCATGACCAACCGCCCACTTCGGGACAATGAGATGTTTGAGGTGTGCAAAGTCCTGTGGTCTCATTGGCGCCTTACCCCTGGGAGCTAAAGATAGGGCTCGATCATGGGTGCTAGGAGGGTGGGTCCTGGGGAAGAACCAAGGGCTGAAGGTCTCTTTCTGCATTTACATTCCCTGCTTCTCCCTTCTGTCCCTCAATGCCAGATCCGTATCGATAAGCTTGTTGATAAGTGGTCAGGCTCCATTGAGATTGGGGTCACCACCCACAACCCCAACAGTTTGGAGTACCCAGCCACCATGACCAACCTCCAGTCAGGTACCAGCCCTGGGCAGGGGCAGGGGTGCGGGCCTGGTATTGCTGAGGGGAAGGAAGCCCCGTACTTGAACCCGAGTGTCCACCATCACCCAGGCACCATCATGATGAGCGGCTGTGGGATCCTGACCAATGGCAAGGGCACCCGCCGGGAGTACTGCGAATTCAGTCTGGATGAGCTGCAGGTGAGGCTGGCGCACAGATCCTCGGGCCACTTTCCAGCAGAGCCACAGGTACTCTATGACCCTGCCAGGGCACCAAGCAGTGTCTCCTGTGTGACCTAGAGCCAGTCCCTGTATCTTCTACCTCAAGGTTCCTTCCGAGAAGGCAGAGTTGCCCAAGAGTTCCGCATTCAGATTTTGGAGTTAGATGGTTGAATTCCTCTTACTGTTTTCCCATTTGTAGTGGCGAACCGAGGCAAGAAGCTTCTCCTCTTTCATTGCTCCCCCAGCCCCTGCAATCTCTAAAATGAGCCTACAAGTCGTACTTATTCCATAGGCTGAGACTTGTCGAAGCTGATGTCTGTGAGGTGGTTTAACTCAGTGCCTAACTCACGGGGAGCATTGAGGAAATGTAGAAATTGTCATGTCTGGAAAACAAGGACCCAGGACCTGTCCTCCAGGATGGTCTGAGACTCTGGCGAATACCTTTTGGAGTTGTTCCTGTGTGGAGTGGGGTGCTGGGCAGGCCTCGGGACTCCTCTGAACTATTTTTCTTCTTTGAGTAGGAGGGTGACCACATTGGCCTCACAAGGAAGTCCAACTCTGCCCTGCACTTCTTCATTAATGGTATCGATCAGGGTAAGGGTCGCTCAGAGAGGGCCTCTGGGCTGGGGCTGTCGGTGGGGCTGGGCCTGGGGGCTGTACTTCATCCTCCTGCTTCTCTTTGGTGCTTGGTCTCCGTGTTTGACTTCTCCCCTCATTCTCCCTGCCCACTCCCACACCCCTGTACCTTCCTGCAACAGGAGTGGCAACCCCCTTGACGCCCCCAGTGGTGTATGGCGTGGTGGACTTGTACGGGATGGCCGTGAAGGTGACCATCGTCCACAATAACAACCACAGTGACCGTCTCCGCCGCAACAACGCCATCCTGCGGGCGCTGTCCCCCGAGGGCGCTCTCCGCCGTGCTGCCCCTGCCGCTCAGGCAGAACCTGAGCGCCTGCTCTTCCACCCCAACTGTGGGCAGAAGGCAGCCATCACCCACGAGGGACGCACTGCCTTGAGGCCCCAGTATGGCCCATGGGGTGGGGAGAAGCCTGAAGAAGGAGTTCTAATGGGAGGGGGGCAGGGCCCAGAAGTAGAAGGCAGAGGGAGCCTGGCGGGGGCAGCTTCCTGGAGGTTGAGGTTTAGTTCTTTGGCTTGGGGCTGTGAATGTTGGCAGGCATTGCTGGGCTAAGCCTTGGCACATTGAGAGCGTGTGTTGGGGATCTGACTGTCCACTTGCTGTCCCCTCAGTGCCACCGATGACTTCAATCATGGCGTGGTGCTGAGTAGCAGAGCCCTGCGGGATGGAGAGGTGTTCCAGGTGCGCATCGACAAGATGGTGGACAAATGGGCTGGCTCCATTGAAATTGGTGTCACCACCCACAACCCTGCCTACCTCCAGTTGCCCTCCACCATGACCAACTTGCGCTCTGGTGAGCTCCCAGGAAGGACAGGGCCAGGACAGGGTTTTGGGGGGAAGCTGTCCCCAAAGCCCTGGCAGTTGTTCTCCAGCTTCTTTTTCACTTGTCACTCTTGTGACCACTCATTCAGTGGCTAGAGAGTGCCCCGTGGGCAGGGCTGTGGCTGTCTTGGAAGCTGCAGAGTTTTCTTGTCCTGCTCAGGGAAGAAAGCTAGTCGTCAAAGAAAAGGCAAGATGGGCTGTGGGCTCAGGAGTTCTGTGGGGGCTGCTATGGAAAGGAGAGGAGCCCTTCATTTCCCTTCATGTCCTCTACTGCTCCTTGTCCTCCCAGGGACCTGGATGATGACTGGGAATGGGGTGATGCACAATGGGACGACCATCCTGGATGAATACGGGCACAACCTGGACCGCCTCAAGGTGGGAAAGTGGGTGCGCCGCCTGGCGGCCGCAGCGGTCATCACAAACACCACAGGGCTGATGTAGGACCAGCCCCGGCAGGAACTCTGCCTGACTCCTCACTCCAGCACCCCCTTCTTCCAAGGCAGGGGACACGGTGGGCGTGGTACGGCGGGAGGACGGGACTCTCCACTTCTTTGTCAATGGGATGACTCAGGGCCCTGCTGCCTGGAACGTGCCCCCGGGTGTCTATGCTGTCGTCGATCTCTATGGCCAGGCGGCCCAGGCCACCATTGTGGACGACGTGGGTGAGGGCCGGGCTAGGCTGGGGCCAGGGGTTAGGGTGGCCTTGGGAGGTCTGAGAGACACTTAGAGATCTAATGGGTGATGATGTCCACTTTTACAGAGGTGTCTCCAGTTCCTGAACCACTTCCTGAGGGGAATAACCAGGTGTCTCCAAGCTCTCCATCCTCAGGGGCGGGGGGCTCTGACCTGCGCTTCCACCAGCTGCACGGCAGTAACGCAGTCATCACCAATGGGGGCCGCACTGCCCTCCGCCACAACTGTCGCAGCGAGTTCAATGATGCCATCGTCATCTCCAACCGGTCAGTCTGTCAACTTTCATGTCCCCACCTTCCTCCTGCCCAGCCTCAGCCACCCAAGTAGACTCTCTCTGATCACCAAACTCCCTGGCAGGGCCCTGCGGGATGGAGAGCTGTTTGAAATTGTCATTCAGAAGATGGTGGACCGCTGGTCAGGCTCCATTGAGGCTGGTGAGGGGCGTGTGTGTGTGTTGGGGGCCGTTGGATGTCTGTCCTTGGGGGACCGGCCTTGACTTACCTCTGCCTCCTCCCAGGGGTGACTGCTATTCGGCCTGAAGACCTGGAATTCCCCAACACCATGACAGACATTGACTATGACACATGGATGCTGAGGTTGGGCTTCCTGCTTTGGGGGCCAGCTTAGGGCTGGGTGGAGCTGGCTGGGATCAGGGAAGCCAGGTTTCGGCCTGTGGTGGCTGTGGGCAGTGACAGACCTAGGGGATCTGCCTGTCCCCTCTCTGGGATTCTGGGAAGGCCTGCTCAGGCCCACAGGGGCTCAGTCCTCCTTCATCTTAGGCAGTTCTTGCTTTTCCCTGAGAGGATCCCAGGGACAAAGGAGATAGGACTGGGCCTTACACCCAGATCAAGACCCCAGCCCAAGGCATTGGAAGGTTCTGACAGGCAGGGAGTGGGCAGGGGCCAATGTGAATTTGAAGCTGGCAGGCTGACTCACCCCTTCTGCCATCCCCCCAGTGGTACAGCCATCATGCAAGACGGTAACACGATGCGCAACAATTACGGGTGTGACCTGGATGCGCTGGGCACAGGTGCACGCATTGGCATGATGCGAACTGCCAAGGGCGACCTGCACTATTTCATCAATGGCCAGGACCAAGGCGCTGCCTGCTCGGGCCTGCCTCCGGGTAAAGGTGACTATGTGGCTTTCAGCCTGCCACCCTCAGCCCAGACCACCTGGTTGTCAGGCTTCTGACCTTCCCTCTCCTCCCCAGAGGTGTATGCAGTAGTCGATCTCTATGGCCAGTGTGTCCAAGTGTCCATCACCAATGCCACCGGCCCCATGGACAACAGCCTGGCGACCAGCAACACTGCCACCGAGAAGTCCTTCCCACTGCACTCCCCAGGTGCGGCAGCAGGGCTGGGGCTGGATGGGCTGGGCTTGCCTGCTGTGCACCTGAGGAGCAGGGCTTCCAGGTTAGAGCAGCTGTGCAAAGACAGTTGGCTGGGGTAGCTGCTGGCTCAAGGGAAGGGACAGCACACGGTAGCAAGCAGCCAGTAAGGGGAGGTTACACTTGGTACTTAGAGCCTGGACACTTCCCTGCCACAAGGGGCCAGGACACCATAAACTGAGCATGCCAGGTTTGGAAGTGAGTCTTGCTGTGGTGAAAAGAGGTATCAGGGCCGGGCGCAGTAGCTCATGCCTGTAATCCCAGCACTTTGGGAGGTCAAGGCGGGTGAATCGCTCGAGCACAAGAGTTTGAGACCAGCCTGGGAAACGGCGAAACCCCGTCTGTACCAAAAATACAAAATTTAGGCAGTTGTGGTGGCGTGCATCTGTGGTCCCAGCTACTTGGGAGGCTGAGGTGGGAGGATCGCTGGATCCCAGGAAGTCGAGGCTGTAGTGAGCCATGATTGTGCCACTGCACTCCAGCCTGAGTGACAGAGCGAGACCGTGCCTCAAAAAAAAAAAAAAAAAACCAACAATAAAGAGGCGTCAGGAGGCCCTGAGGAGTAATGGCAGATGGCAGATGGGGCGTTGGTACCCCCATCTTGTTTCATCTGAAAGCTTTGCTCTGTTCCATCTGAAGCTTGCTGCCCCGATCCTACCCCTTCCTCTGGTGCCATCTTTTCACAGTGGCTGGCGTGGCTCACCGATTCCACAGTACTTGCGGCAAGAATGTCACTCTAGAGGAGGATGGCACGAGGGCAGTGCGTGCCGCTGGCTATGCTCATGGCCTTGTCTTCAGTACCAAGGAGCTGAGGGCTGAGGAAGTCTTTGAGGTAGGCGATATGACAGAGGGCCTGGCTGCCAGGCCCGTCGCGACAGGGCCAGCTCTTCTTTTCTCTGTCTCATAGGTGAAAGTGGAAGAGCTAGATGAGAAGTGGGCAGGTTCCCTGCGGCTGGGACTGACCACACTAGCCCCAGGGGAGATGGGACCCGGAGCAGGTGGCAGTGGCCCAGGGCTGCCTCCTTCCCTGCCAGAGCTCCGGACGAAGACCACTTGGATGGTATCCAGCTGTGAAGTGAGGCGCGATGGGCAGCTCCAGAGGATGAACTATGGCCGGAACCTAGAGAGGCTGGGGGTGAAGTGGCTGGCTCCAGGGACAGGGGAGGGGTTGGGAGTGGCGCTGGCAGGGAGGGGTGGGCTGAGCATCATCTGTCCTTGTCCTACCTTGGTCCTAGGTGGGGAGCCGTGTGGGTGTTCGTCGGGGGGCAGATGACACGATGCACATCCTGGTGGATGGAGAGGATATGGGGCCTGCAGCCACTGGCATTGCCAAGGTAGGCCTGAATGCTTCCTTGGATTCTGGGAGGATGGTTGAGGTCTTCCGCTGATCTCTGATTTTTCTGGGTCTTGTGTGCCTCCCAGAACGTGTGGGCTGTGTTGGATCTCTACGGGCCAGTCCGCAGTGTGTCGATTGTCAGTTCCACAAGGCTGGAGGAGTCAGAAGGCACCCAGCCTCCTTCCCCCAGTTCAGACACCGGCAGTGAGGGCGAGGAGGATGACGAGGGCGAGGAGCATGGCCTGGGAGTAAGGCTGCAGCATGGCCTGCTGTGCACATGGATGGGCAGTTGCTGGGCCATTGGATGCCAGGCCTTTTTTGGGTTCTCTGATCATTGGGTGGAGGCTCACACTCAGGGTCTGTGCAAACTCCAGTGGGGTGGGTCGGTCCTGGCATTGGCAACCCATGCAGCTTAGTCTCTTCCTCCACACCAGGGCCAGAATGAAGTGGGTATTATACCCACCACCCTCGAGTTCCTGGAGAACCATGGGAAGAATATCCTCTTGTCTAATGGGAACCGTACAGCCACACGGGTGGCCAGCTACAATCAGGGCATCGTTGTCATCAACCAGCCTCTGGTGCCCCAGTTGCTGGTCCAGGTGGGCTCTCCCTCCCTGTCCCCAGCTCCTCTCGCTCCACAGTGACCCATGACCAACCCTCCTGAAGAAAGGCCTTTATGGGTGGAGAAAAAGAAAGCAAGCCACTTGGATGAGCTTTCTGGGCTTTTATTCATAGCCTGTAATGGGGCTTGTCAGTCAGGTACCACGAAGTCCCTACCTGGCGATTGGTGAGGGAAGCAGTAGGGACAGGCTGGAGGAGTCCAAGGGAAATGCCTGATCCTATATGTGGGAGCAGAGGGGACTTTCCAGAAGAAGGTGCCTTTTTGCTACAAACGGAAAGATATATCAAAGTTAGCCAGATGAGCCCAGGTACGGTGGCTCACACCTGTAATCCCAGAACTTTTGGAGGCCAAAGCAGGCGGATCGCTTGAGTTCACGAGTTTGCGACCAGCCTGGGCAATATAGCGAAACTCTGTCTCTGCAAAAAAATACAAAAATTCGCCAGGCATGGTGGCACGAGCCTGTAATCCCAGCTACTCAGGAGGCTGAGGTGGGAAGATCACTTGAACCTGGGAGGCAGAGGTTACAGTGAGCCAAGATCGCGCCACCGCACTCTAGCCTGGGAGACAGAGCAAGATCTTGTCTCTAAAAAAAAAGAGGGCCGGGCGCGGTGGCTCAAGCCTGTAATCCCAGCACTTTGGGAGGCCGAGACGGGTGGATCATGAGGTCAGGAGATCGAGACCCTCCTGGCTAATACAGTGAAACCCCGTCTCTACTAAAAATACAAAAAACTAGCCGGGCGAGGTGGCGGGCGCCTGTAGTCCCAGCTACTCGGGAGGCTGAGGCAGGAAGAATGGCGTAAACCCGGGAGGCGGAGCTTGCAGTGAGCTGAGATCCGGCCACTGCACTCCAGCCTGGGCGACAGAGCAAGACTCCGCCTCAAAAAAAAAAAGAAAAAAAAAAAAAGAGAAAAAGGCCGGGCGCGGTGGCTCAAGCCTGTAATCCCAGCACTTTGGGAGGCCGAGACGGGCGGATCACGAGGTCAGGAGATCGAGACCATCCTGGCTAACACGGTGAAACCCCGTCTCTACTAAAAATACAAAAAACTAGCCGGGCGAGGTGGCGGGCGCCTGTAGTCCCAGCTACTCGGGAGGCTGAGGCAGGAGAATGGCGTGAACCCGGGAGGCGGAGCTTGTAGTGAGCTGAGATCCGGCCACTGCACTCCAGCCTGGGCGACAGAGCGAGACTCCGTCTCAAAAAAAAAAAAAAAAAAAAAAAAAAAAGAGAAAAAAAGCTAGCTAGATGAAGGAAGTCCTACGAATAAGAATCCTGACAGATCGTTACAGAGGCAACAGCAAGGTCATGGCTCAAACAGGGTTTGTTTTTTTTTTTTTTTTGAGATGGAATTTTGCTCTTGTTGCCCAGGCTGGAGTGCAGTGGCACGACCTCGTCTCACTGCAACCTCCACCTTCCGGGTTCAAGCGATTCTCCTGCCTCAGCCTCCCGAGTAGCTGGGATTACAGGCATGTGCCACGATGCCTGGCTAATTTTGTATTTTTAGTAGAGACGGGGTTTCGCCATGGTGGTCAGGCTGGTCTCAAACTCCTGACCTCAGGTGATCCACCCGCCTCAGCCTCCCAAAGTGCTGGGATTACAGGTGTGGGCCACCGTGCCGGCTGATGGTTCTTCTTTTTAATTATTATTAGAAAAAAAAAAAAAGGGAAAGAAACAACTGAATTTGCATTTTCTGGTCCTTCCATGCATAAGAAAAGGCAGCATCCCAGGCCACATTCTGGGAGATGCAGTATTCCCTCCCTGGCTGGGGTAGGGAGCCTGGTTCTTCCCAGGAGGCTGTGATTATGGAGTAGTTTCTTCTTCCCCAGGTGCGGATAGATTTCCTAAACCGACAGTGGACATCTTCCCTTGTTCTGGGAGTCATCACCTGCGCGCCTGAGAGGCTCAACTTCCCGGCTTCTGCCTGTGCCCTCAAACGGGCAGCCTGGCTGCTGCGGGGCCGTGGGGTCTTCCACAACGGTCTCAAGGTGAGTAGGAGCCACAGAGAAGGGGTGGGACCAGTCTTGTGTTTAGGGAAGGGCTGGCCAGAAGGGAGAAGTGGGCCCCTAGCCTTGGAGGTAGGACCACAGGTGTAAAAGGGGGACGGTAATGGGCAGGCAAGGATGAGTGGCATTGCCTGGTTAGTTTTAGGCCTGCTGCTTCCTGCGGTGTCCCTGCCATTGAGAATGTGCCAGTTTTGGGGAAGAGGAGGGGCTCTAGGTAACTGCAGTGGGAGGAGAGTCTCGGCAGCAGGCAAGCGTGGAGGCAAAGCCAAGGCACTGGCAGCAGGAAGCAGAGCAAAGGGCAGGACGGCTGCTGTGGTGGAGTGTGACCTCTGGAAGACAGCCGGTCTCTCCTCCCAGATCTGTGAGAAGTTTGGGCCGAATCTGGACACGTGCCCTGAAGGCACCATCGTGGGACTGCGGCTGGACAGCTCTGGGGGGCTGCATCTCCACGTTAATGGGGTGGACCAGGGGGTAGCTGTGCCAGATGTGCCCCAGCCCTGCCACGCGCTTGTGGACCTCTATGGGCAGTGTGAGCAGGTTAGTGGCAGTGGGGGCAGGGAGGAGGGGTGCCTAAGAGTCTGGGCGTCCAGGACGGGGAAGTCTCTGTTCCAGAATCAGCAGGCCCTGGGGTCTTACCAAGCTCTGTCTGACTACCCTCTCCCCTGCAGGTGACAATCGTGAACCCTGAGCCAGGGGCTGCCAGTGGGAAAAGTGCTGGAACCCAAGGGGACATGGAGAAAGCAGACATGGTGGACGGTGTGCCAGCCCAAAGGGACCCAGCTCCTGCCCCTACTCTCCTGCCCCTACCCTTCTAGCCTAACTCCTGTGACCTGTGCCCCTCTGCTCCCTCAGGTATCAAAGAGAGTGTGTGCTGGGGCCCACCACCGGCCGCTAGTCCTCTAAAGAGCTGCGAGTACCATGCCCTTTGCTCTCGCTTCCGAGAACTCCTGCTGCTTCCTGGTGAGTCCCAGTCCCCAGAACTGACTTCATCCCCAGGGCCAGGCCCAGAGCCGTGGAGAGCAGCTGAAGGGTGCCAGTGTGGCTGAGATCAAGGGTGGGAGCCACAGCACCAAGCCTGCTACTTACTGTCCCGCAGAAGATTATTTCATGCCTCCGCCAAAGCGAAGCCTGTGCTACTGTGAGTCTTGCCGGAAGCTGCGAGGAGATGAGGCCCACAGGCGCAGAGGGGAGCCTCCCCGGGAATACGCACTGCCCTTTGGCTGGTGCAGGTTCAACCTCAGGTACATATGGGCAGGGTCATGCCTTTCCCCTACTGTTTTCCCCCTGGAGAAATGGAGATCCCAAGAAGGTGCATGGAAGACGTGATAGAACTTCCTGTCTAAGGAAAAGCCAGGAAGTGCCAGGAACTTCCTGCCTAAGGAAGAGCCTCGTGAAGCTCCTCCACTGGGGAGCCAGTGTCCTTCGTTCTATCTGCCCCGCTTGTCCACCTCCTAGAGTGAATCCCCGCCTGGAGGCTGGGACACTAACCAAGAAGTGGCACATGGCCTATCATGGGAGCAATGTTGCAGCTGTACGGAGAGTGCTGGACCGAGGGGAGCTGGGAGCAGGTACTGGGGAGCAGGCCCATGCAAGGTGGGCTGAGCCTGGGGGGCTGTGGAGGAATAAAAAGGGCTGTCTTGACCCAGTTCTTCTCCCAGGTACTGCTTCCATCCTGAGCTGCCGTCCTTTGAAGGGAGAGCCTGGGGTAGGGTTCGAGGAGCCTGGCGAGAACTGTGCACCTCCTCGGGAGGAGCAGCCCCCTCCTGTGCTGCTTTCCCCCTCCCTTCAATATGCTGGGGCCGAGACCCTGGCCTCCAAAGTGCAGTGAGTACTGGGAGGGGTGGGCCACGAGAGATCTCCAGGGGCTCAGATGGAGAGGGCCCGAGTGCAGCCACCGGGGTCTTCATGATTTGCCCTCCCCTTTTCGCACCTCCTCTTGCTAGCTGCCAGTCTCCAACTCAGCCCTTTTTTCATTCATTGAACAAATACCACTTATATACTCTTCTAGTGGGCAAAAAAAGGAAACTTGCGGAACCTCTGCCTTTTCTCTGTATAATGTTCATACATAATAAGTATTTATTAGTTATTATTTATTTATTTTTGCGACGGAATCCTGCTCTGTCATCCAGGCTGGAGTGTAGTGGCATGATCTCAGCTCACTGCAACCTCCACCTCCTGGGTTCAAGCGATTCTCCTGCCTCAGCCTCCTGAGTAGCTGGGACTACAGGCGTGTGCCACCAAGCCCGGCTAATTTTTCTATCTTTAGTAGAGATGGGGTTTTGCCACGTTGGCCAGGATGGTCTCGATCTCCTGACCTCGTGAGCCACCTGCCTCGGCCTCCCAAAGTGCTGGGATTACAGGCGTGAGCCACCGCACCCTGCCAGTATTTAGTATTTTTAAAGGTAGTAAGGACTATGGAAACAAAGGGTGGGGCGAAGGAGACAGCAGTGTGGTTGGTGTGGGCATCATAAGAAGGTGGGAGAGATTCGAGCAAAGGCTTGAAGAAGGAAGTGAAGGGTGTAGCTGAGCAGGCTTTGGGAGGAAGCGTTTCAGGTGGAAAGAGCAGCTAGAGTGAAGTTCCTATAAGGTGGGAGTATTTCCTAGGTACAGCAAGGCTTGTGTGGTTGGAACAGACTTTGCAAGGGGGAGGTGATGGGGAGAGAGGCTTCACTCCCTTATTTTTTCCTGTTTGACAGATTCCGGGACCCCAAATCCCAGCGGACGCACCAGGCTCAGGTGGCGTTCCAGGTGTGTGTGCGCCCTGGCTCCTACACCCCGGGACCCCCTTCCGCTGCCCTTGGAGAACCTCCTGACCCTCACTTCAGTCCAGCCGAACTTGAGTGGGTCACTAAGGAGAAGGGGGCCACACTCCTCTATGCCCTGCTGGTACGGGTGGAATGAGGGGTGAGACACAAATACTACAAGCACAGTCGGGCCTCGGGCCCATGGACTCTGGCGACTGCCTCCACCTCATTCCCGTGACTCGTGGCATGCGCAGGTGCTGGAGCTTGGCAGCCGCGCAGGAGCATGTAGGCAGGCTCTCAGATGTAGGTGGCAAGTGGCACAGCTCCGTGTCTGGAGGCCCAGCACTCTGTCTGATGGGAGGAGCCGAGGGAGCCCAGCTCCACGCCCTGGTACCCCTCTTCATGCACTGATTTGGGGAACATGACTCCCTTTTACTCCCCTTCCCCACATCACTTAATTTATTTCCGTTTTTGTTTCTGGTTACTGTGAATCCCAGAGGAGTCTCTCCCTGTGCCCACATGAAGCTGCTTTTTCCGGGGCCACCGGGCGGGAGTGGGGAAGGGTGGGCGCACTGAAGATGGGGGCCTCTGTACAGTTGTTACTGACTCTGATTTCTAAGGAGCCAATAAACACCGTCTCAGAGCCTCCGCCTCGTCCTCTCTCTCGCGCGCCCCGCTCCGGGGCCCGCGTCCCCTGGGATGCCACCAGGTGGGCCCGCGAAATTAAAGAGAGCGGAGGATGCTAAGACCAGTATACAGCCCTCGTCGCCCGCGTTCCCGGCTACGGGGTTTGGACGCCGCGGGCACCCGTCGCAGCGCGCTTCCGCCTTCTCTCACCCAACCTGTGAGGCCGGCCGCAGCCGTGACTCCGGAAGAACTCGGCCGGGCCTCCGGATGTGACGCACGGGCCAGGGCGCGCCGTAGCTGCTGAGAAAGCGCAGAGAAGGCGGGTAGGGAGGGCTGGCGTCCGGGCTGTCTGGGCAGGGAGCGGCAGCACCGAGCAGGGGATCCCGGCGCCGCCCGCGCGCGCGGTGGAGCGGGGGCTGCGGGCCCGGCCGGGTGGCGGGCTCCTGGGACACGTGACCGGGGCGGCGAGCGGGCCGGGCGGACGGGCTTCCGCCTGGGCCGGGCGCGGCCCCCTCTGAGCGCCCGCCTCCCCGCAGGCGTCGTCTGAGGTCTGGCAGTCAGAGACAGAGCCGGGCGCCCACGGCCCGAGCGCCCACGGCAGCACCATGCCCGCACTCCTGGAGCGCCCCAAGCTTTCCAACGCCATGGCCAGGGCGCTGCACCGGCACATTATGATGGAGCGGGAGCGCAAGCGGCAGGGTGAGCCGGAGCCATAACGGGGGGACACACGGCCCAGAATGGCTCCTGTACCTCAGAGTTGGCGTCAACCCAGCAGCCAACCAGTGCGCCCGCTGCCGAGCGCAGAGGAGGGAAGGAATAGCCCCGTTGTGGTGGGATTTAAGCCTCCTGGTCCACGCCCCAGAACCCTTGAGACGGGAAGGACCTTGGAGAGCACCTGATAAAGCCTCTCCGTTCCCTGTTGCAGCGATGGGGGAGCTTGTCCCCTCGAGGCAAAGAGCCCACAGGCGTGTTGGGATGACCGGGTTTTGCTGGTCTTCAATCTAACGTTGGAATTGTTTTCACTACCCTGCCTCTTCTTCATTCTGCCTGATTCTCCAGAGGAAGAAGAGGTGGATAAGATGATGGAACAGAAGATGAAGGAAGAACAGGAGAGAAGGAAGAAAAAGGAGATGGAAGAGAGAATGTCACTAGAGGAGACCAAGGAACAAGTAAGCAGTCCCTTGAACTCTCCCAGCTTTGATTTCTTCCCTTGACTCTCCCTGCCTTCATCTTCTCTTCCCACTCCCTCCCAGATTCTGAAGTTGGAGGAGAAGCTTTTGGCCCTACAGGAAGAGAAGCATCAGCTTTTCCTGCAGCTCAAGAAAGTTTTACATGAGGAAGAAAAACGGAGGCGAAAGGAACAGAGGTGGGACCAGAGTGCTAAAAACTGCAATGGGGGCCAAGTGGAACTGGGATCAAGTAATAAAAGAACTAGTGTTTCATGGCGAAAGAGAAGGCATCTGTCCTTGGCTTTGACCTGCCTTCCTCTCACTCCAGTGACCTGACCACCCTGACATCAGCTGCATACCAGCAGAGCCTGACCGTCCACACAGGAACTCATCTCCTCAGCATGCAGGGTGAGGACTAAAGAGACCACCTGATGGAACTGGCCTTCTTACAGGTTGCAGCCTCCCATTTCAGCATCATGAAGCCCCTCTCCCTTTCTAGGGAGCCCTGGAGGACACAATCGCCCAGGCACCCTCATGGCAGCTGACAGAGCCAAACAAATGTTTGGACCCCAAGTGCTTACGGTGAGAGGATTGGATGCCCAGCCCCTACTGCTTCCATCCACGCATCCTTGCTACCAGTATTCAAGTCACAAACATATCAAGCACTTAAGTTTAGGGGGAAACGGGGCGTACAGATAATACACAAGTCACTGGGTTTCAGCTTTCAAGTTTATAGGTGAGTTCTCATTCTCCCTCAGACCCGGCACTATGTGGGCTCAGCAGCTGCTTTTGCGGGGACACCAGAGCATGGACAATTCCAAGGCAGTCCTGGTGGTGCCTATGGGACTGCTCAGCCCCCACCTCACTATGGACCCACGCAGCCAGCTTATAGTCCTAGTCAGCAGCTCAGAGGTGAGTAATAGGAGGGATGGGGCTTGGCCTTCCTCACCGTCGAAGGAGGAATGCCATCGAGTAAAAGGTTTTAATGGCTTTTTCCTTTCTCAGCTCCTTCAGCATTCCCTGCAGTGCAGTACCTATCTCAGCCACAGCCACAGCCCTATGCCGTGCACGGCCACTTTCAGCCCCCTCAGACAGGTGATAACATCCCATGCAGGAGCTCTAGCTCTCTGGGTCCTCCCCTCCCTGTTTCTTTCTCATCTCACATGCCCCTCCTTCCCCACATAGGTTTCCTCCAGCCTGGTGGTGCCCTGTCCTTGCAAAAGCAGATGGAACATGCTAACCAGCAGACTGGCTTCTCCGACTCAGTGAGTATGGCACCTTGGGAGGTCAGGGTTAGGGATATGTTAAAGGGAGCTTCAGTATGCCTCAGGCCCTGACTCTGTTCTCTGCAGTCCTCTCTGCGCCCCATGCACCCCCAGGCTCTGCATCCAGCCCCTGGACTCCTTGCTTCCCCACAGCTCCCTGTGCAGATGCAACCAGCAGGAAAGGTAAGAATGGTAATATAATTTACCTGTCAGAATCCCTACACTAGGGATCCAGAAAAGCAGGATTAGGTAGGACAGGTGGCCCACATCACCTGGTTTTTCTTCCTCTTTGGGGGTGGTTACCAGTAGGGTATTAAGTGGGAGAGTATGCCCAGTGACAAAGCCCTCTTTTCATCACCACTGCCAGTCGGGCTTTGCAGCTACCAGCCAGCCTGGCCCTCGGCTCCCCTTCATCCAACACAGCCAGAACCCGCGATTCTACCACAAGTGACCATCAGATTATATCTTCAACATCATGCCCCCCACCCCACTGTGGGTGAGGGTACCCCGTGTGTCCCAGGCCAATAAAATCTACCTGCCACTGACCCTGGCTGCTGCTGTTTGTGTTGCCTCCCACCCAACTGTCTGGAATAGGTCAAGGCTGCTTGGGGGGTGGGGGGATGACTGGCAGGTCCACAGCAAGTCAGCAATAGATAGCGGGTTCCAATGAACTCAGTGGCAGAGTTCAGTCTTTTTGTGGCTTCCAAATATATCCATTTAATTCAAATAAGCAGCTGAGTTGGGGGCTTCATATTAAACTTGTAGTTTTATTCAGGTTTGATTTTAACAAATATGTCGGGGAGAGAGCCCGCAGGGAAGGGTAAAGCCCACGGGGGCAGGGCCCTCCCAGATGCCTGAGGAGGGGGCAGGTCCCCTCCCCTCTCCTCCTCTTCCCTCCCCATCTAAAGGGGTTTGGGGAGAGACACAGGCAGGGGAGGGGGCTGGTCCCCAGTCTGTTGGGGTGGTGCTCAGGGTAAAGGGCTATGGGCAACAGGAGACCAGAACAGGGATGAGTGGGGAGGGCACAAGGACCATTTGCCAGAATCCACCACTTTCTGATTCCAGATTGAATAAAAAAAAAAAAAAAAAAAAAAAAAAAAAAAAAAAAAAAGACTAAACCACAAGCAGCACCCACCCCGTTCTCCCCACCAGGGCTGTAGTGTGAGGGGAGAAGAGGAGGGCAGCTTCACCAAGGCCACAGCTTCGCTTGCTCCTGGCCAAGGGAGCTAGGTGAAGGGGAGGGGCTCCCCGACAGATTGAGGGGGTGGGGAAAACCAAAATAAAACGTCAAATAAATGGTGTAGGAGGAGTCCAGCCTAGGACCAGGCCACAGCCAGGCCAGGCTGGGGGAGGGGGCCTCTGCAGGTTCAGAGGATCACTGCTGCCACCACCGCCACCCTAGGTAGGAGAGAGAAATTAGTAAGATAGGATAAAATCTTCAACAGGAAGGATAGGGAGAACAAGGCCAGGCTAGGGGCACAAATTAAGCCTGGAACAATTAAGACTAGAGCAGATCTGCTGAGGACAACAAAATGTGAAGGACAGTGAGGGATTTGTCACACTCACCTGGGAGCCAGTTATTTTGCCATGGCCTTGATTGCAACAGCTGCCTCCTCTGTCATGGCAGACAGCACCGTGATCTGGAGGAGCAAGAGAGATAGCCAGGAGATGTCTGAACTCAGGAAGAAACGTACAGAACAAAGCTGAGCACAAAAGCAGGGAGGGGGCCAGGCGCGGTGGCTCACGCCTGTAATCCCAGCACTTTGGGAGGCCAAGGCGGACGGATCACGAGGTCAGAAAATCAAGACCATCCCGGCTAACATGGTGAAACCCTGTCTCTACTAAAAATACAAAAAATTAGCCGGGCGTGGTGGCGGGCGCCTGTAGTCCCAGCTACTCAGAAGGCTGAGGCAGGAGAATGGCGAGAACCCGGGAGGCAGAGCTTGCACTGAGTCGAGATCGAGCCACTGCACTCCCACCTGGGCAATAGAGCAAGACTCCATCTCCAAAAAAAAAGAAAAGAAAAGAAAAAGCAGGGAGGCACCATACCAGGATCTCTTCTCCGCAGTCGTACTTCTGCTCAATCTCCTTGCCAAGGTCTCCCTCAGGGAGACGAAGGTCCTCTCGTACCTCCCCACTGTCCTGGAGCAGTGATAGGTACCCATCCTGGATGCCAATCAGCTGGGGGCAGATAGGGAAGGAAGCTGAAGGTAGTAGGCCCAGGGAGGCTGAGAGTAAAGGCTCTGATAGGCAAACTGGAGTGACAGCAAACTAATACCAAATATCCTCTCCTGCCATTTCCTTCCTCTCCCAGCACAAGCTCTCCTGGTCAGTCCCTATCCCCCAACTTCTCCCTCCACCATAAATGGCTAACCCATCCTCATCCAAACCATCTACATACCTGGAAGTCATTCCTTTTGATGTTGGGGACATCCATGTTATGAGTTGACGGGCAGATATCTTCATATTTTTTCCCAGTGAAGATGTCAATGCCAACCAGGTGGACCTGTATGTGAGCATCACAGAGAGAAACCCAACCAAACTCTTAAGACGGAGGAAACAAAGGCTCCAAGTGACCTTGCCTGATGAGGGAAGTCAAACTACATTGTTGTGGCAAAGACTGGAGTATTGGAATTGAACCAGTCAACTCAAGAAACAGTAAAGCCTCTTAAAGAAAACAAAACAACAGAGGCTAAAAAAACCACCGTTGAGATTGGGGTTGACAGCACAAGAGAAAACTGCATGGCAGGCTTAGAGAAGACGGTTACCTTGATAAAAGATAAGATGCTAGGAGTCTAGGGGAGTGGGATGAGTCTGGGTAAAAGTTTGGAAGAGTTTTCTGGACACCAGGAGAAAGAGCTTAGAAATTGGGAAATAAGGAGGGTAGACGGGGAAAGATAAGAAAATAAGAAATGTGAAAGAGCTGAAGAGAAAAAAGGACTTGCAGGGAGATCAGAAATAACTATGTAGCTAGAAAATAAGGAAGCCAGAAGAGCACAGAGAAGGATACTAGGGAATAACCCAAGATCAGTGTCAAGTCAAAAGATGGAAAAACTGATTAAGGAAAAACACCACAAGAAACTCAACAAGAACGAACCACGTTGAAGTTCTAAAGAGACAGGAAAAATCTGAGGTGATGAGGGAAGTGCTAGCAAGAATGTTAAAACCCATGACAGCACGGAGGCTCAAGGAACCCAAGGAGAGTGGGATGGGGCAGGTAGGGGCAGTTTGATCCTGCATCAGAGTTCCAAAGGGAAAGCTAGAACTGAGGAACGAAGCGGCAAGGTGATCTGAAAGCTCAGAATTAATGCAGGAGTCCCTCCAGGGGAAGGCCACATTCTGGTAGAACTGGAGAAACCCTGGGCAACGTGATGGAAACAACCAGCTACAATGGCTCAAGGGAAGAAAAAGTGAAAACCAAGAATAAGGAAGGAGCAACTGAATAGCTAGAGCACAAAGGCCTATGAATTGAAGTTAAGAGACTGGCACAAAGCTGGAGAAACGGAGGGACTACCAGATAATGATGGGGGGACAGAAGGGTAACCACAGAAGAGGCTGAAGACTGGGGAGCAGGTGTAATTGTCTGAATGGGTATGAAGGCTGAGTGCTAAACAAAAAGAATCAGACAGTAAAAGCAGAGTTAAAGGAAAGTCAGCACTGTTGGCAGCTTGCTGCTGGGAGCGCCAAGGATACTGGAGGCACGGGGAAGGCAAGATGTGGAGGTGAAATTCTAACCTTGGCGTGGCCGTGCTTGCCAGTCTTCGAAGTAGACATCTCGACGATCTTACATGGCCGGCCTTTGAGCACCACAAAGCCATTCTTACGTAATGCTGAGCACTGCATTGGGAAGGTGGCTGAGGCCCCTGCATCTCCTGTCTCGAAGTCCAAATCATCTGCCATTTTAAGAGGCTTCGATTCCAACTAGAGCCAAGAAGAGAACTGAAGTGAATAAGCATGGAGGTTAACAGGACCTCCAATCTATCCCATTTCTCTCTGGAAACATTTTCCCAACTCTGTATTCCATTACCCACCTAAAATAAAGTCAAAGTTCCTGAACTTAAAATACTGACTGGGCTCAAATATACTCAAGAACTGGTGTGTGTATGGGAGGGTGGAATAGCTGGTTTCTCCCGCATAAATCAAAGTTAGAGTGGTGGCTTGGGAAAGGAAGGCTCTAGGGAGCTGGAATGTCAAATCTCAGAGATGAGAAAAGGCCTACTTCCTGGGAGGGGGGAGGACTCAGGTGTTACTTGCCACTGAAACCAACCACCCCTCTTCCCCACACACAGCCAGGGCTATAATTAGGTGAGCAGCTATGATCCAGCAAAAGGGCAGGGCTAATGTTGGGGGGAGGGTGGAGACCGGAGGACAAGGCCCCACCCATCTGTTACACCACCCCCCCTCCATCCACACACAAACCAGTCACTGCTACAGGAAACCACAAGGCCTCTTTGGGGGATTCCCGCCTCGCCAACATGCACTTGCAACAAGCCAAGGGGGAGAAAGCAAAGTTGTTTCCGAAATGATCCCCCTGCCAAACACCTCGATCTTGGTTCCCAAAGAGAACCGAGGAACCCAGCCTCTCCTGGAAGGCCCTCCCACTTTTCCCAGGATGCATCTGTCCTGTCGGCTTTTCAGGCCGGGCCAGTACAGTCAGTAGAAAGTGGGAGAGGTGGGGGGTGGTGAATGACAATAAAATGAAAGCAAAAGGTTGGTAGTAGTGAGTAGTAGAAAATCATACTAGGCTAGTAGAGTTAAGGACTTCGAAACCGTGGAACTCCCAAACCAGTTACAACCGGAAGACAGTGACAAGGTGAAGAATGCCTATCACGGTGGGAAACTCATCTGCCGGAGACTTTAAGGCGCTGTCCGCCCGGGCCGACAGAAGAGTTGGGCTCCTGTCCAAACGCCCTCAGTTTCCCCATTTCTCCGGCCTCCCAGCTCGAAGGAGTGCCACTTACACCTGGCTGGCCGCCACACTTCACAGGAGGGTTTTGCAGGAAAGCTCCAGGGGCCCTTGAGGTTGGGAAGCGCTAACATATGCCTGCAGCATGCTCTCCGGGGTGATCAGGACGCGAGCCTCCGGCTTCTCCCACTTCTCAAAAGCCCCGGCCCCCTAGGACACCCCGCGAGGGCTAGCTCTCCCCGCGCTAGGGGCTGCCGGCTTCTGCAGACCATGTGGCCGTTCGGGGCTTCCGGTGGCCGGGACCTGGGGGGGAGGGGTCCCCGCGCTGCCATGCGGCCCCGGTCCACGCTCGGCCATGCGGCCTGCGACCCCGAGGGCAGCCTCCCGTGGGGGGCACTTCCGGTGCCGCGGCCGCCCCCTCCTCAGAGACTGCGCCAGGCCGGAGCCACGCCGCCTCCCCTCCCCCCGGCCGTCCGCCAACCCCCCCCATCATGCCCTCTCACCGAATAGCCCCCTCCCCCACCTCACGTGGCCGCGCTGCGCCGGGTCCTCAACAGCCCAGGTACCCTTGCCCCGGTGGGCCGATCTGGCCCCTGGCCCTCGCCCCGGCGTGGCCGCCTGGCGGCCTCTCCCGCGTGGCTGCCTCGCGGCTCGCCGTCCCCCGCCCTGCGTCGCTCCAACGTCACCGGGCCAGCCCCAACCGTCACCCCGCGCGCCAACCGGGGCGCGCGCCCGCGCCTCTCCGCACCTCGCGCCGCTCTCCGGCCGAACCCGTGCGGCGGCGACCGCCGCTCCCCTCTGCCCCCTCCCCGACCCCCGCGCCGTTCCATCTTCTCCCGGGCCCAAACCAAGGTACCGCGCACGCGCGCCCTGCCCGCTCTCACCTCGCGCGAACGCACTGACTCGACCCCGTCCGCTCGCCGCGAGCCCAACCGCTGCCTCCGAGCCCGCTGCCGCCGCCGCCGCCGCCTCTACCGCCGCCGCCGCTGCTGCACACGGGTCTTAGTACGCAGGCGCCGACTCCCCACTGACCAACCAAGCAGCCCTATGACAGCCGCGCAAGCGTGCTATCTTTCTCCTCCGCCCTCCACCCCCGCACTGCGCAAGCGCACACACCCTCCCCATCTCCACCCTCCCTCCCACCTACCCGGCCAATGACGCGCATACGTGACCCCGCCCCTCACAAACCCTGAGCGTCTTCAACTAATCTGCAACGCGCAGGCGCACCCGGTTTTTTAATCTCTTCAACCTCCTCTTCCCTCCCCTTGATAGACCGCTTGTCCTACCGGACAGTCCTTGCGCCTGCGCAATACGGAGCCCTGCACTCCACACCCTCTAAAGGAAACGCCTGGGTCTCAGAACGCATGCGTGTTCGGAATCCTAAACGCCCCTTCCACCTCAGACGTAGTCTGTACGCCGGGCGTTGAAAAGACCACGCCGCTAGATCACTTGTCTCGTCTAGAACGCATGCGTCTCAGGATACGCCCCACCTCGGCTTTAACTGAACTTAAACGACTCACACGTTTCAGAAAACTTGCTCTGGGGGGTGGGCCCCTTGGAATCAGTCTCCCCAGTTCCACACATGCGCGGGAGATGTCTTTCCGCCCCACTCTTCCTAGCGCGGTAGTGTGGTCGGGTTCCCACCCATCTCGGCTTCACTTCTCTAAATCGAACGCCTATGCTGTGCCATAGAGTTCACCCGGGAAGATAGAGCGGTGCTGCGGCGGACACCATCTTGTTTAAACCCTCCGTCCGTATTGGTCTCTATGGCATCCGTAGAGGCCATTCCGCTTTGAGGTCCTCAGTAAAGAGACTTAGATGGTATTACTGTGTTTTCCCCAACTGTGCTCTGCGATTCCCAAAAGAATTGTCTACGAGATCCTTCAGAAAAAATTGTCTATAAAAAAAGAGTGGTGGGCTGGGCGCGGTGGTTGACACCTGTAATCCCAGCACTTTGGGAGGCCGAGGCGGGCGGATCATCTGAGGTCGGGAGTTCGAGACTAGCCTGACCAATATGGAGAAACCCCATCTCTACTAAAAATACAAAATTAGCCGCCGTTATAATCCCAGCTACTCGGGAGGCTGAGGCAGGAGAATCGCTTGAACCTGGGAGGCGGAGGTTGCCGTGAGCCGAGATTGCGCCATTGCACTCCAACCTGGGCTACAAGAGCGAAACTCAGTCTCAAAACCATAAATAAATAATACATAAGTAAAATAGTGGTAGGCCGGGCGCGGTGGCTCAGGCCTGTAATCCCAGGACTTTGGGAGGCCCAGGCGGGCGGATCACAAGTTCAGGAGTTCAAGACCACCTGGCCAACGTAGTGAAACCCCCGTCTCTACTGAAAATACAAAAAAATTAGCCAGGTATGGTGGCGGGCGCCTGTAATCCCAGCTACTCGGGAGGCAGAGGCAGGAGATTCGCTTGAACCCAGGAGGTGGAGGTTGTAGTGAGCTGAGATCACGCCACTGCACTCCAGCCTGGGCGACACAGCGAGAATGGTATGTTAGATTACATTGACATTGTCTTAAATCATAGGAGACCGTGAGGCTAGAGACGAGCTATTTTCCCAACTAGTAGTAGGTGCACACCACTGCCTCCAGCTAATTTTTGTAATTTTTGTGGAGATGAGGTTTCATCATGTTGCTCAGGCTGGTCTTGAACTCCTGGGCCCCAGTGATCTGCCCACCCAAAGTGCTGGGATTATAGGCATAAGCCACGGTGCCTGGCCAACAGGCTTTTTTTTTTTTTTTTTTTTTTTGGAGACAAGAGTTTTCACTCTAGTGGCACAATCTCAGCTCACTGCAACCTCTGCCTCCTGGGTTCAAGTGATTCTCCTGCCTCAGCCTCCCAGGTGGCTGCGACTACAGGTGTGTGCCACCACACCTAGCTAATTTTTTTTTTTTTTTGGTATTTTTAGTAGAGATGGGATTTCACCATGTTGGCCAGGCTGGTCTCAAACTCCTGACCTCAGGTGATCTGCCTGCCTCCGCCTCCCAAAGGGTTGGAATTACAGGCGTTAGCCACTGCGCTCAGCCTGACAGTCTTAACCAGTTCATTTCTCTGAGACGTTGACTAAGTGTCTTGACCGAGCTAAGGGTAAGACAGAAGCTCCACGATATCAAAAAGGGGTTGGGTATTCACAGCCCCCAGGAGTGTCCATTCAATCTAGAAGCATAGATAATCTGGACAGAAGACGGAGGCATACACAGAGAAAAACAAGGACAAAATATCATGTAGAATTGTGGCATGACGAGATAACACCTGGGAAGGCCACCAGTGCTGTTGTGTCTATGGAATCACCACAGTCCACGGTAGAGTCTTCAGCTTTGAAAGGTCCACATTTCTTTTGCCAACTCAAGTGACTTCTTCAGGGAAGCCTTTCTTGACCTAGCATACTAAGTCAGCTTCCTGTGTTACATGCTGTCACAGCAAACAGAGCATTTATCATGGATTGTTGATATTCATATATCTGTATAATTGTTTTATTAATGTCTGGTTTTCCTCATTAGAATAAATCTGTATAAGGGATGGGAACCTGTTTGTTTTGTTCACTACCATGTACTCAGCTCCTAGAATTGTGCCTGGCAAACACTTGGTATGTTATAAATATCAATTTAATGTTGAATAAAGATACACCTGACTTAAGCTAACCAGATTCACAGTAGACTGACAAAGATATGGCAGTATCAGATTATTTACAAATGAATTGAAATTACCTAAGACAATGGAATATCCGGCTGGGCGTGGTGGCTCAAGCCTGTAATCCCAGCACTTTGGGAGGCCGAGACGGGCGGATCACGAGGTCAGGAGATCGAGACCATCCTGGCTAACACGGTGAAACCCCGTCTCTACTAAAAATACAAAAAATTAGCCGGGCGAGGTGGCGGGTGCCTGTAGTCCCAGCTACTCGGGAGGCTGAGGCAGGAGAATGGCATAAACCCGGGAGGCAGAGCTTGCAGTGAGCTGAGATCCGGCCACTGCACTCCAGCCCGGGAGACAGAGTGAGACTCCTTCTCAAAAAAAAAAAAAAAATATATATATATATATATATATACAAGCGGGCATGGTGGCTCAAGCCTGTAATCCCAGCACTTTGGGAGGCCGATGCGGGCAGATCACTTGAGGTCAGGAGTTCAAGACCAGCCTGGCCAACACGGTGAAACCCCTGTCTCTACTAAAAATACAACAATTAGCCGGGTGTGGTGGTGCTTGCCTGTAGTCCCAGCTACTCGGGAGGCTGAAGCAGGAGAATGGCTTGAACCCAGGAGGTGGAGGTTGCAGTGAGCTGAGACTGAGTCACTGCACTCCAGCCTGGGTGACACAGCGAGACTCCGTCTCCTAAAAAAATTAAAAAAATAAAAATCCACAAAAATTAGCCAGGTGTAGTGGCACATGCCTGTAATCTCAGCTATTCGGAAGGCTCAAAAAAAAAAAAAAAAAACAGAGAGAGAAATGATTTAGCTGGGCGCAGTGGCTCACCCCTATAATCCTAGTACTTTGGGAGGTTGAGGTGGGCAGATCACCTGAGGTCAGGAGTTTGAGACCAGCCTGGTCAACGTGGCAAAACCCCGTTTCTACTAAAAGTACAAAAATTAGCCAGGCACGGTGGCACATGCCTGTAATCCCAGCTACTCAGGAGGCTGAGGCAGGAGAATTGCTTGAACCAAGGAGGTGGAGGTTGCAGTAAGCTGAGATTGTGCCATTGCACTCCAGACTGGGTAACAAGAGAGAAACTCTGTCTCACAAAAAAAAAAAACAAAAAGAAAAGAAAAGAAAAGAAAGAAAGAAATGGCCTGGTGCTGTGGCTCACACCTGTAATCCCAGCACTTTGGGAGGCTAAGGCAGGCGGATCAACTGAGGTCAGGAGTTTGAAACCAGCCTGGTCAACATGGAGAAACCCCGTCTCTACTAGAAATACAAAATTAGCTGGGCGTGGTAGCACATGCCTGTAATCCCAACTACTTGGGAGGCTGAGGCAGGAGAATCAACCTGGTAGGAGGAAGTTGTGGTGAGCCGAGATCACGCCATTGCACTCCAACCTGGGCAACAAGAGCGAAACTCCATCAAAAAGAAAGAAAGAAAGAGAGAGAGAGAGAGAGAGAAGGAAAAAAGAAAAGATTCAAATACAATCGTTTGGGTTCTAGCTTGTCTTAATGACATACACATTTATTTCCTACTTCCTTGTGGTTACACCCACTCACCATGATTAGAATTCAGATATTCTTGAAAACTGCCAGGCATAGTTGCGCATGCCTATAATCTCAGCTACTCTGGAGGCTGAGGCAGGAGGATTGCTTCAGGCCATAAATTCAAGACCAGCCTGGCAACAGGACTTTTGCTCTGTTACCCAGGCTGGAATGCAGTGGTGCAATCTCGGCTCACTTGCAACCTCCGCCTCCCAGGTTCAAATGAGTCTCCTGCCTCAGCCTCCTGAGTAGCTGGGATTTACAGGTGCACACCACCAAGCCCAGCTAATTTTTGTATTTTTAGTAGTGACAGGGTTTCACCATGTTGGTTAGGCTGGTCTCAAACTCCTGACCTCAGATGATCCACCCGCCTCGGCCTCCCAAAATGCTGGGATTACAGGCGTGAGTCAGTGCTCCCAGCCTGCCACAGGGATCTTGTATGTCTAATTCACTACTGTACCTTAGCATGTTTTAGCACCTCGCACACACTAGGTGCTCAATAAATGTTTGTTGAAGAAATAAAGGAATATGTATATTTTATTGTAAAATATGTGAAATATTTTTAGAAGGTGACCCACAGAATTGCTAACCAGTGCTGAGATTATCATGATAGTTACTGGTGCACTTGTCTCCCAGTCCAGATGGTCAGAGGAAAGCACTCAAGAAATCTCAGTGAAATGAATTCAAATAGGAAACTATCTCTGAAACTTTTAGAACAGAAGATTTACTATCCTGAGTACTGAGATTTACAGAGATGGCTGAAGCCAGGCATGATGGCTCATGCCTATAATCCTAACACTTTGGGAGGCCAAGGGTGGGGGCATCACTTGAGCCCGGGAGCTAGACACCAGCCTGGGCAACATGGTGAAATCTGTCTCTACCAAAACTACAAAAATTAACCGGGGGTAGTGATGTGAACCTGTAGTCCCAGCTACTCCAGAGGCTGAGGCGAGAGGATCATGTGAGCCTGGGAAGGTCAGGGCTGCAGTGAGCCGTGATTGTGCCACTGCACTCCAGCCTGGGCGACAGAATGAGACCCTGTCCCAAAAAAATGAAAATAAAAAATAGAGTTGGTTGAACAGCAGTGCTGTCTGCTAGGCCTTTCTTTGAGGGTGGAAGTGTTCTCTATCTGTGCTAATACAGTATCCATGAGCCTCATATGGCTATTGAGCTTGCAAAATGTGGCTGATGAGACTTAGGAACTGAATCTTAAGTTTTATTTTAGTTAAACTGAAATAACCACTTGTAGCAATGTCAGGAAGACTGGTCAGGAGGCCGTGCTTGAGACCTGGGTGGGTAGGGTGGCAGTGGATTAGATCTTGGGCCTTTAGAATTAAGCTAAAGGGCTTGAGCTTTACCTGAGTTTTCAATGGGAAGTCACTGGAGAGTTTTAAGCAGGATAGAACATTTCATTCATTCCTCCATTGGCTTGATTTTTTTTCTTTTATAACACCCCCAACCCCATTTACTTCCCTGCTCCTCCACAAGCAATTACAATGTTGCACACGTTTTGGTTTTGATATACTCTGAGAGATATGGTTTGTTGTTTGTGGGAATGATTCTTTTTATGCGTGTTATGTCATTGTGTGTGTGTGTATATACACACACACACACACACACACATATATATATATATTACTTTTTATTGAGACAGGGTCTCACTGTGTCACCCAGGCTGGAGTGCAGTGGCAGGATCATAGCTCACTGTAGCCTTTACCTCCCAGGCCCAAGCAATCTTCCCACCTCAGCCCCTCCCAAGTAGCTGGGACTACAGGTGTGTGCCACCATGCCTTGCTAATTTTTTAAATTATTTGTTGAGATGGAGTTTCCCTATGTGGCCCAGGCTGGTCTGAAACTCCTGGCTGCAAACAATCATCCCACCTCAGCCTCTCAAAGTGCTGGGATTATAGGTGTGAGCCACCGCCCCCCACCTGTTGTATATGTCTCATCTTATTTCTCACCCTTTTTCTCTAAACAATGTGTTTTTTTTTTTTTTTTTGAGATGGAGTCTCGCTCTGTCGCCCAGGCTGGAGTGCAGTGGCCGGATCTCAGCTCACTGCAAGCTCCGCCTCCCGGGTTTACGCCATTCTCCTGCCTCAGCCTCCTGAGTAGCCGGGACTACAGGCGCCCGCCACCTCGCCCGGCTAGTTTTTTGTATTTTTTAGTAGAGACGGGGTTTCACCGTGTTAGCCAGGATGGTCTAGATCTCCTGACCTTGTGATCCGCCCATCTCGGCCTCCCAAAGAGCTGGGATTACAGGCTTGAGCCACCGCACCCGGTCTAAACAATGTGTTTTTAAGATGCATCCTGGCAGCCGGGCGCACTGGCTCACGCCTGTAATCCCAGCACTTTGGGAGGCCAAGGCGGGCGGATCACGAGGTCAGGAGTTCAAGACCAGCCTAGTCAACACAGTGAAACCCCATCTCTACTAAAAACACACAAAAAAATTAGCCAGGCATGGTGGTGGGTGCCTGTAATCCCAGCTACTCAGGAGGCTGAGGCAGGAGAATCACTTGAACCCAGAAGGTGGAGGTTGCAGTGAGCCGAGATCACGTCATTGCACTCCAGCCTGGGCGACAAGAGCAAGACTGTCTTAAGAAAAAAAAAAAAAAATCCATCCATGTTGTCATGTGTACACCTAACCTGGTACTTCTGATTGCTGCATGACACTCCACAGTATATACATTTCACCCTCACACTCTCAGAGACGGATGCCCAGGTCACCTCTAACTTCCCAGCTTCATTCTCATGGAGGTCTTCTGTTTTTTTGAGACAGAGTCTCGCTCCATTGCCCAGGTTGGAGAGTAGTGGGATGATCTCGGCTCCACACAACCTCCGCCTTCCAAGTTCAAGCGATTCTCCTGCCTCAGCCTCCCCAGCAGCCGGGATTACAGGTGCCTGCCACCACGTCCCGCTAATTTTTTTGTATTTTTAGTAGAGACGGGGTTTCACCATGTTGGCCATGCTGGTCTTGAACTCCTGACCTCAGGTAATCCACCCACCTTGGCCTCCCAAAGTGCAGGGATTACAGGCATGAGCCACCGCGCCCGGCCTCATGTATGTCTTCTGTAAAAGAATCTCTTCAGGTCACGTGCCCAGAGGATGAACTGCCTGATCATAGGGAATGTAAATATTTAATGTGAGGAAGTAATGCTAGAAAAAGAAATGCATTTTAGACAAACCTTTCTGCCTTCATTCATTCAGCCATATATTCACTGGTCACTTACTAGGTGCCAGGTACTGTTTCAGGAGCTGATAATATAGCAGTGAACAGGCCGGGCGCGGTGGCTCAAGCCTGTAATCCCAGCACTTTGGGAGGCCGAGACGGGCGGATCACGAGGTCAGGAGATCGAGACCATCCTGGCTAACACGGTGAAACTCCGTCTCTACTAAAAATACAAAAACTAGCCGGGCGAGGTGGCGGGCGCCTGTAGTCCCAGCTACTCGGGAGGCTGAGGCAGGAGAATGGCGTAAACCCGGGAGGCGGAGCTTGCAGTGAGCTGAGATCTGGCCACTGCACTCCAGTCCGGGCGACAGAGCGAGACTCCGCCTCAAAAAAAAAAAAAAAAATATATATATATATATAGCAGTGAACAAGACAGATAAGATTCCAAGCTTACAAATGATAAACAAGAAAATACAAACAAGAAAATATCAAGTAATAGCTGGGCACAGTGGCATGTGCCTGTAATCCCAGTTGCTTGGGAGGTTGAGATAGGAGGATCACTTGAGCCCAGCCTGGGCAACATAGCAAGACCTTGTCTCTGCAAATAAAAAATTAAAAAATTAGGCTGGCCACTGTGGCTCACACCTGTAATCCCAGCACTTTGGCAAGGCAAGGCGGACGGATCATGAGGTCAGGAGATCAAGACCATCCTGGCTAACACGGTGAAACCCCGTCTCTACTAAAAATACAAAAAATTAGCCGGGTGTGGTGGTGGACACCTGTAGTCCCAGCTACTTGGGAGGCAGAGGCAGGAGAATGGCATGAACCTGGTAGGCGGAGCTTGCAGTGAGCTGAGATAGTGCCACTGCACTCCAGCCTGGGTGACAGAGTGAGACTCTGTCTCAAAAAAAAATAAATAAATAAATAAAAAGTTAGCCAGGTGCAGTGGCTCACGCCTGTAATCCCAGCACTTTGGAAGCCAAGACAGGTGGATTGCTTGAGGTCAGGAGTTTGAGACCAGCCTGGCCAACATGGTGAAACCCTGTCTCTACTAAAAATACAAAAATTAGCCAGGCGTGGTGGCATGCACCCGCAATCCTAGCTACTCAGGAGGCTAAGGCATGAGAATTGCTTGAACCTGGGAGGCGGAGCTTGCAGTGAGCCAAGATCATGCCACTTCACTCCAATGTGGACAACAGAGCGAGACTCCATTTTTTTTTTTTTTTTTTTTTTTTTTGAGACGGAGTCTGGCTCTGTCGCCCAGGCTGGAGTGCGGTGGCCGGATCTCAGCTCACTGCAAGCTCCGCCTCCCAGGTTTACGCCATTCTCCTGCCTCAGCCTCCCAAGTAGCTGGGACTACAGGCGCCCGCCTCGTCGCCCGGCTAGTTTTTCTGTATTCTTTAGTAGAGACGGGGTTTCACCGTATTAGCCAGGATGGTCGATCTCCTGACCTTGTGATCCGCCCGTCTCGGCCTCCCAAAGTGCTGGGATTACAGGCTTGAGCCACCACGCCCGGCCGAGACTCCATTTCAAATAAAACATTAAAAATTAGTCAGGTGTGGTGGCACGCACCTGTAGTCGGATCACTTGAGGTCAAGAGGCTGAGGTGGGAGGATCACTTGAGTACAGGAGGTCAAGACTGGAGTGACCTGTGGTCATGCCACTGCACCCCAGCTGGGATGACAGAGCAAGACCATGTCTGGGGGAAAAAAAAAAAAGTTCACTGCCATATTATTTGTTGTGGTTGAGAATTGGAGGTGCCAGGGGTGCTCCTCAGTGGAAATGTGAGCAGGTAAAATGTGGCACAACTCATACTGCAGAGCATGGTGCAGCAACGGCTTTGATCATCATAGAGCATGGGTGGATTTTAACAACACGGTACTAATTGCAAATAAGATCAGAACGAAATCTATAGCAAGATGTTATTTAGAGAAATTGAAAAATGCACACAAAAAGATACAGCAGATAAGACAAGGAGGTAGAGGCTAGAGAAAATGTAAAGGCTTTGACAGAGTGCTAGCTGAGAGAAGGACAGTGGAAAGAGCAGCTAAAGAATAAATGTGTGGCCGGGCGCAGTGGCTCACGCCTGTAATCCCAGCTCCTTGCGAGGCTGAGGCAAGAGAATCGCTTGAACCCAGGAGGCAGGGTTGCAGTGAGCCAACATGTGCCACTGTACTGCAGCCTGGGCAACAAGAGCAAAACTCCATCTCAATCAATCAATCAGTGGGAGAGGATAAGATGGACACTGTGGGTATGAAACACTGTAGCTGCTGGGAAATAAGAGAGCAGTTATTAGGAGAGAGAAGAGGTAAACTCTGATTGGGCTGCAACAAAAAAGTTGGAGTGAAAAGTTTCTGGGAGTAGATGGCACCAGGGGATAGAGGTGACATCATTTTTTCTTTTCTTTTCTTTTTTTTTGAGACAGGGTCTCACTCTGTTGCCCAGACTACAGTGCAGTGGTGTGAACAGGGCCCACCAGAGCTACAGTGCAGTGGTGTGAACAGGGCCCACCAGAGCTACAGTGCAGTGGTGGGAACAGGGCCCACCAGAGCTTGGACTTCCCAGGCTCAAGTGATCCTCCTAACTCAGCCTCCTGAGTAGCTAGAGTGCACCACCATGTCCAGCTATTTTCTTTTTTTTTTAAGTTTTTGTAGAGACAGGGTCTTGCTATGTTGCCCAGGCTAATCTCAAACTCCTGGGCTCATGCATTCCTCCCACCTGGGCCTCCAAAAGTCTTGGGATTACAGGCATGAGCCACCACGCTCAGCTGACGCCATTTTTTCAATCGTTCAAATATTATCTCAATTTGATCACACAAATCTTCACCTTTATTGTGCTAAACCTGGGCCTCCAGGAAGACTGTTCTACACAAAATGACTGTGGATAAGTGGTGATGACCTAAACTCAGTGAGGTGGGAGAATGCAGGGAGGAAAAAGAGGAGCTTAGACTTGGACTCATCAAGTTTTAGAAGCCTTAGGAGCTGTTGGCTAGAGACTACCGGACGTGGGGGTCTGGTAGAAGGTGGGAGGGACTCAGGAGTGGAGACACAAGTTTGAGAACCATCAGAAAGTGGTCACTGAAGCCAGGGAAATGGATAGAACAACCTAAAGAAGGGCTGTCCGGGCACAGTGGCTCACGTCTGTAATCCTGGCACTTTGGGAGGCCAAGTGAGGTCAGGAGTTCGAGACCACCCTGGCCATCATGGTGAAACTCCATCTCTACTAAAAGTACAAAAACTAGTTGGACGTGCCTGAAATCCCAGCTACTCTACTCAGGAGGCTGAGGCAGGAAATTCACTTGAACCTGGGAGGCAGAGGTTGCAGTGGGCTGAGATCGTGCTACTGCACTCCAGCCTGGGTGACAGAGTGAGACTCCATCTCAAAAAAAAAAAAAAAAAGAAGGAGATGACAGGAAAACATGGCCTAGGAAACACTGGGGTTGGAGAAGGAGAACAAGCATAACAGGAGGGGTGTGAGGTGACGGGGAAGGTTGGGTTGTGGAAGCTGTGGCAGGAATACCTCATTTGACGGTGTCCAAAGGGAACCAAAGCCATCCACTGCATGTCTCAACTGAGAAGGGACAGTGGAGCATTGCTGAAGCTGTCGCAGTGCAGTGATGAGGCAGAAACCAGGTTTGGGCTGGTGGGGTGTGAAAGAAAGTTGAAGTAAACACAGTAAAGACTGGTTTCAGGAAATTTGGTGTTCAAATAATGGAGATGTACATAGGGCAATAGTCGAGAAAGCAGGAGTTTGTTTTGTTTTGTTTTTTGAGACGCAATTTCGCTCTCATTACCCAGGCTGGAATGCAATGACACGATCTTGGCTCACTGCAACCTCTGCCTCCCGGGTTCAAGCAATTCTCCTGCCTCAGCCTCCAGAGTAGCTGGGATTACAGGCATGTGCCACCATGCCCAGCTACATTTGTGTATTTTTATTAGAGACGGGGTTCACCATGTTGGTCAGGCTGGTTTTGAACTCCTGACCTCAAGTGATCCTCCCGCCTTGGCCTTCCAAAGTGCTGGGATTACAGGTGTGAGCCACCATGCCCAGCCTGTTTTACATTTTGTTTTATTTTACTTTTTGAGACAGGGTCTCACTCTGTCACTCAGCTAAACTGCAGGGGCATAGTCACCACTCACTGCAGCCCTGACCTCCTAGGCTCAAGCAATCCTCCCACCTCAGCCTCCCAGGTAGCTGGGGCTACAGGTGCATGTCACCAACTTCAGTTAATTTTTGTATTTTTTATAGAGACGGGGGTCTCATTATGTTGCCCAGGCTGGTCTTGAACTCGTGAGCTCAAGCAATTCTCCTGCCTTGGCCTCCCAAAGTGCTGGGATTAAAAATATGAGCCACTGCACCCAGCCTGTTTTTGTTTTTAAGTAATGAATAAAACAGACAGGTAGAGAACACTTCAGGTGAGCAGCAACTAATGGAAAGGCAGTGACAGAAAAAGAAGGAAGCCTTTTCACTAGAATGCCTGGAGTCCTTGTTATCTATAGTACTTAAAAATATTTAAATAACCAGAAAATTATGGCCAGGCTCGGTGGCTCTCACCTGTAATCCCAGCACTTTGGAAGGCCAAGGTGGGCAATGGCTTGAGCCCAGGAGTTCACCCAGGGTGAAATCCCCTCTCTATAAAAAGTCCAAAAAAATTATCTGGGCGTGGTGGCACCTGCCTGTAGTTCCAGCTCAGGAGTGGGCCAGTTAACTATAGGGGGGAGGTTGAGATGGGAGGATCACTGGAGCCTTCAAGTTGGAGGCTGTAATGAGCTGAGATGGTGCCACTGCACTCCAGCCTGGGTGACAGAGTGAGACCCTGTCTCAAAAAAGAAAAAGGCCAGGTGTGGTGGCTCACACCTGTAATCCCAGCACTTTGGGAGGCCGAGGCAGGCAGATCACAATGTCAGGAGATCGAGTCCGTCCTGTCTAGCACGGTGAAACCCCGTCTCTACTAAAAATACAAAAAATTAGCTGGGCGTGGTGGCAGTGGGCGCCTGTAGTCCCAGCTACTTGGGAGGTTGAGGTTGAGGCAGGAGAATGGCGTGAACCCGGGAGTTGGAGCTTGCAGTGAGATGAGATCGTGCCATTGCATTCCAGCCTGGGCAACAGGGCAAGACGCCATCTCAAAAAAAAAAAAAAGAAAGAAAAGAAAAGAAAAAGAAAACTACATGCACAAATCCTTCAACTGAAGAGGACAATGAGCGGCATCTCTCTGTGGTATCTGTGAATTCTCCTTCATGGGGATGGAGAACACACAGCTGTTGAGCTGTTGCCAGTGTAGCTGTTGTTACAGCCAGGAGTACATTTCCCTGTAACGCTCCCACCTCTGGTCTCCTCACATCCTCACATTTTCTTTTCTTTTCTTTTTCTTTCTTTCTTTTTTTTTCTCGGACGGAGTCTCACCTTGTCGCCCAGGCTGGAGTGCAGTGGTGCAATCTTGGCTCACTGCAAGCTCCGCCTCCTGGGTTCATGCCATTCTCCTGCCTCAGCCTCCCCAGTAGCTGGGACTCCAGGCGCCCGCCACTACGCCTGGCTAATTTTTTGTATTTTTAGTAGACACGGGGATTCACCATGTTAGCCAGGATGGTCTCGACCTCCTGACCTCGTGATTCACCCACCTCAGCCTCTGAAAGTGCTGGGATTACAGGCGTGAACCACTGCGCCCGGCCTTTTTTTTTTTTGACAGAGTCTCACTCTGTCGCCCAGCCTGGAGTGCAATGGCGCGATCTCAGATCACTGAAATCATTGCAATCTTCGCCTTCCGGGCTCAAGCGATTCTCCTGCCTCAGCCTCCCGAGTAGCTGGGATTACAGGCGCGCACCACCATGCTGTTTTTTTTTTTTTTTACTCAGTCTCCCTCTGTCACCCAGGCTGGAAGTGCAGTGGCGTGATCTCGGCTCACTGCAAGCTCCACCTCCTGGGTTCACGCCATTCTCCCCCCTCAGCCTCCCAAGTAGCTGGGACTACAGTCACCCGCCACAACACCAGGCTAACTTTTTGTTTTTTTTTTTTTTCAGTAGAGACGGGGTTTCACCGTGTTAGTCAGGCTGGTCTCGATCTCCTGACCTCGTGATCCGCCCGTCTCCAATTTTTTGTATTTTTCAGTGGAGACGGGGTTTCACCATATTAGCCAGACTGGTCTCGAACTCCTGACCTTGTGATCCACTTGCCTCGGCCTCCCAAAGTGCTGAGATTACAGGTGTGAGCCACCGCGCGTGGCCAGTTTTTGTTTTTTTAGTAGAGATGGGGATTTCACCATATTAGCCAGACTGGTCTCGAACTCCTGACCTTGTGATCCACTTGCCTCGGCCTCCCAAAGTGCTGGGATTACAGGCGTGAACCACCGCGCCCGGTCCATTTTCTTAATCTTACTCCAAAAAGGGTTCAGCTTCCCTTCCTATGTCCTCTCTTCTCACCCTCCAGCCTGTAGCTAACTGGCCAGTTCCTGAGCTCCATCTGTGCCTTCCATGTGATTCTTTTGCTGCAGCGGCCACACTGAGGTTTCTTGCCTGCCTTCCCCAGCCTTGGTCTTAGGCTTCTCCAATTCCTTGAGCTCGGAGCTAGGCACGGGTAAGTCGGTCCTTAACAGTCTAAGGGCAGTGATCATTCTTGTATGCTTCACGGCCTCATCTTGCGACTTAATTGTTTTCTCGTCTCGTCTCTTTTTCTGTCCACTGAGCCCGATGCTCTGGAAAACAAAATCTTCAACTCTGAAAGGGCAGGAGGGGTGCAGCAGGCGACAAAGCAAGTGGAGGGGTGAGCGAGGAAGCGGAATCCGGCGGCCTCCGGGAGTGGCCGGCAGAGGGCGCGCCGGGACCGGGAGAGGCGACTGTGGCCGCTGCAGGCCGCTGGCCGCGAAGGGGACGCGGAGGACGCCAGCCCTTGGGAAGCGCACTTGGGACCGGCCCAGCAGCGCCTGGGGGCACGTGTGCTGCCCCGGGGCGCGCTGCCCTGGCTAAAAATACAATGCGCACCCGCGTCCTCCCTGGTGGGGGAGGCGGCCCTAGGGAGGAGATACTGCTGGAGCCTCGTTTTTCTGGGATTTCAGGCGTGAGCCACCGCGCCCGGACCATTTTCTTAATCTTCCCAGGCTCCCGAGAAACCTGGTACAAGCGTCGCACTGCCCCTCAATCCTCTCATCTGTGGAATGGGGGCCGTTCATGTATTCGATAAATATTGAACGTGTACGTTGTACCAGGCACTGCTGCAGGCGTCCGCCTTAACTACAAGGCTCTTACTGCTGTGGAGTTTACAGCCCACTGTGTGCAGGGAAATAAAATAAGCAAATGGTCAGGATCGTATCATATTTTCAAAAATGCCATCAGAAAAAGAAGGAATGGTGCGATCGCAAAGAGTCGTATGTAAGCTGCTACTTGAAGAGAGCCACCCTGGGACACGAAGGCGCGTTCTCGGCAGAGGAAACTGCATGTGCAAAAGGCCTCGAGTCCGCTGGAGCTTGACGTCTGACCAGAGACCACAGCCCCCGGCAGGCAGATGTGAGAGACCCCAAAGCCACTCTAGGGCGGTAGACATCAGAGCTGCAGCAGTCGGCGTGGGCCACATAGGTGGACACATTGATCAAAACTCAGGAAGGCTGGGCGCAGTGACTCACGCCTGTCATCCCAACACTTTGGGAGGCTGAGGCGGGTGGGTCACCGGTCAGGAGTTCGGGACCAGCTTGACCAAACTGGTGAAACCCCATCTCTACTAAAAATACAAAAATTAGCTGGGCTGTGGTGGCGCACGCAGGTACTCAGGAGGCTGAGGAGGGAGAATCGCTTGAATCCGGGAGGCGGAGGCTGCAGTGAGCCCACATCACACACTGAGCTTCAGTCTGGGCGACAGAGGGAGACCTTGTGTCAAAACAAACAAACAAACAAACACACCCAACTCAGCGAAGAGTTGCACATTGCACTACTTGTAAACTTTGTTTCCAATACAAACATAGGTAGAGGCAGGCCAGGAGCCACCTTGAGGTGGCTCAAGGTGGGGAATCGCTTGAATCCGGGAGGCGGAGGTTGTAGAAAGCTGAGATCGCGCCACTGCACTCTAGTCTGGGCGACAGAGCGAGACTCTGTCTCAAAAAGAAAAGAAAAGAAAAGAGTGGGGGGGGGGTCCTGGCTTATGGGAGCAAGTGTGAGCCGGGAAATCCATTCTGCTGCGCTTTCCAGCCTATCCCGCGGCAGACCGCGCAGCCCCAGGGTGTGCAGGGCCGTCCTGTGAGGAGAGGGTGGCAAGGGCAGTGGTGGCCGGAAGGCGTCTGCACCTGGCAGCATGCGGGCAAGGTCGGTCTCGAGGGTGGAGGCGAGCAGTGCTACTCACTGCCAGAACCAAGGATGCAGACTCCCCCCCCTCGCTCAGGTCGTCACGGGCAACCTTGGCGCCGCGGCCACGGCCCCGCCCCTCGCGCAGAGGCCAGGTGGCAGTTGGGGCGCGACCAGCCCGTTTGATTTCCCGCGGCCGGTGGAAAAGGGTGGAGGGGGGAGGGGAAAGGGGCCGCCGGCCAATGGGTTGGGCCGGGGGTGGTCACGTGGCGGCCAGGGGGCGGGGCTCAGGTGTACTTACTGGGCAGCCGGCGGGGGCCGGGGCCGCGGTGCGAAGTCCGGGAGGCGGGGTCGGCGTGCGGGCTGGGGGGCTGTTGGGCTGGGATTGGCCCGTGGTCGTGAGGCGGGGTCTGCGCGAGCGGCGGCAGCGGGCTGCGATTGGCCTCGGTTCTGGGCCCGCTGCCGGCGTGCGGGCGAGGCTCGGGGCGCGAGGACCGAGCTGGGCGGCGGGTTCGCGAGCCGGGGGGAGGGGCCGGGGCGGTGGCGGCGGCGGCGGCGGAGGAGGCGGTGGCGGCGGGGGCCGGTACTGGACCCGGCGGGATGAGCGAGGTGGAGGCGGCAGCGGTGGCTACAGCGGTCCCCGCGGCGACGGTGCCCGCGACGGCGGCAGGGGTGGTAGCGGTGGTGGTACCGGTGCCCGCAGGGGAGCCGCAGAAAGCAGGCGGCGGGGCGGGCGGCGGGGGCGGAGCCGCCTCGGGCCCCGCTGCTGGGACCCCCTTGGCGCCGGGCCCCCGCACCCCTGGCAACCCGGCGACGGCGGCCTCGGGAACCCCCGCCCCCCCGGCCCGGAGTCAGGCGGACAAGCCGGTGCTGGGTGAGGGGGGGGCGCGCACAGGGAGGCTCTGAGGGGTCGGCGGGCTGGGGGAGGGGTAGTGTGGAGCCCGGCAGGATCCGGAAAACCAAAGGCGGCCTGGCCCGGAGGCCCAGAGCGCTAACTGGGCTGGGAGCTGCGCACCCAACAAAGTGGATTCCCCTGGTGGGAAATCCTGCAGTGCCTTCCTGGGCGGGAGGGCGGGGCCGGCAGGTTCAGCTAAGGTCTTGGGGTGGAGAATAAAGCCCCAGGGTCCAGCCACGCCCCCGGGCGGGACACAGTGCCTAGTTGACTGGGTTAGAACTAGGCAAACCTCTGAGTCCGACAAGCAGGTGCACTGGGGACCCTTGCATTGGGAGGGCTAGAAAAACCCTCAGTTATGACCTGGGGGCGGCACTTTGCAGACCAGGTGAGTACCCAGTTCTAGGTGAAGGGTCTGGATTTGTAGGATGTGGGGAACATGCCTTAGAGTTGGAAGGCTTTTTGAAAGCCTGAATCCCCTGTGTGGGTGATTTCATTTGATGGAATAGGGTAAAAATACCTTGAAGCTACTAGTGAAACCTGATTGGCTTGAAGGCAAGCTTAATAGGTTATAAGGCAGTAGGCTAGATTTTTTTTTTTTTTTTGGAGTGTCTCAAAACTGAGTTCAACTCCATCTCTTCCCCCCGTCTCACTGTCCCCACTGCATCTCTGCCTGGCAGCAATCCGAGTCCTGGGCACTGTCAAATGGTTCAACGTCCGGAATGGTTACGGATTCATCAACAGGTATCCAAGAAACCCAGGGCGGGGGTGGAATGGGTGTCTTCCGAACTGGCCTGTGGGACTGGACACCCGCCCAACCTCATCTCGACCCCTGCGGAGGCACGTGGTTGCAATGTCCAGCTGATGCTGGTTGAAAGCCTTTAACCGCAGCACAAATGTGTGCTTAGTGACAAGAGGAAGGCTCCTCCACATCTTCAAGGGCAGCGGAGGATTAATGATTCAGGAACTTGGCAAACCTGGCTCTGATCCTGCCAGCTTCTCATCTCACCTTCTGGAATTGCTTCATTACTTTTACTCTGACATGCCTTTGGGGCAGAACGTATTATAGGGTTCTGTGTGCCTCAGGGCCCCCGGCTGGAATCCTCACTTTCCTGTTATGGCAGCACTCACAACTCAACTCCCTTAAAGAGCTCTGGCTCATTCGAGCCCCCCACCTGTTGGGACTGAGGCTGACAGTGGGGGGCAGGAGGAAGGAGCCAGAGGCTGCTGCTTTCCTTCAGTAGGCAGCCCCACCCCTCAGCACTGGGAGAGGCTGTGGCGGTGGATTCTGAGCAGAGCCGGGTCTCCTCCAGTGGGCCCTTCCCCAGCCCAGGCATCCTGCCCGGCCTGGCCCTCCTGGGAGGCCCTAGTTCACTCTTAGCACGCTGACCTTTGTGCAGATCCATGTGCTTTAAAGCTAAAACGTTTGTTCTGGGGAACGGTCTCTGTCTAATTCTGGAAATGGCAGACTGGGTAGGGGGTCGGAGCGCCTCCAGGAAAACTTTTCCTTTCTCCCCTCCCGCTACCCACTGGGGTTCTTGTGATAGAGAATGGGTGAAAGTTTTCTTGTCTCTCACCCTTGGACCCACGCGTGTTGAGAGTGGGCCTGACCCTGGGATTCACCTCCAGGCTGAGGATGAGAATAAAGTTTGGTGGCTGTTTGGAGCAAGTTCCTGACACGTTGTTCCCTTCTCAAACTTGTTCTGCACCTCTGGCCCCCTCTGCACTTTCTGCCTCCTTGACTGTAGAAGGAAGAAGACTGGAATTTTCCAAGCCTGATGAGGGTTGGGGGAGGGGTGTTGGCCAGGGACAGTTGCACCCAGCGCTGGCAGGTCATAAGGCTAGCCTGGGGTGGAAGGTGGAGCCCAGGCAGGGGCAGAGCTGTCTCCGGTCCCTCAAGGTGCCTTTGCCTCCCCAGCCTGCCCTTTCCTTGTGAAGTCCAGGTTTGGCATGGAGGTTTTAAGTATACCTCTCTTTACACCAGCTTCTGGGGGTCCTGCTGGCTCTCCCTCCCACTCCCCGGGCCCTGTCTCCCCCTAACTGTGGAATGCTAGAGAGGATGGGCCTGCTGAGCTTAGACTGGGCAGCTAGGGGGCCCTCAGTGAGGAACTGAGGGCTTTGTTAAAGTCCCCTCCTTAACGACTCATCCTGTTCTGCAGGAATGACACCAAGGAAGATGTCTTTGTTCACCAGGTAAGAGCTAGGTTGGCTTTCTGAGGGGAAGAACCGGCCCTCTTTGAAGGCCTTTGCCGTAATCCTTAGCAGTGCGCTCCACCATGCTTCTCCGGCTCTTCTTCACAACGGCCCGTCTGCCAGGGAATAGCTCCCCCCATCTGCCTCGGGTGCCTGTGTCAACCACCATTAGCCGCACTTGCGTTGGGTTACTAAACGCCTGTCAGAATTGAGCATGTCGCCCCTGGGCATGGCAGGCTTACTACCTCCTGGGACCTGTTAACACTCCAGGAAGCACTGAGGCAATTTTCAGAGGGAGAAGGTACTTGGGTGCAGTGGTTCTCAAAGCGTGGCCTCTGCACCAGCGGCAGCAGCATCACCTGACATCCAAATTCTCAGTCCCCAGCCCAGACCTGGTGAATCAGAGCTGGGGCTGGGGCTCCGCAATCGGTTTAACGAGCTCCTCCAGGTGATTCTGATGCACGCTACAGCTTGAGAACCACTGCTTGGTGGAAAGAGCTCTCATTGGGACTGAGGTAAGAAGCACAGTGCATTTTACCCACTTTGCAACTGAAGACTGTCCCTGCCTTTTGCTTTGGAGTTCATATTTCTTGCCTCCCTTTTTGAAATCCCAAGGGGTAAAGCGGGGGCGGGGGGAGGGGGAAGAGTGTGTCCTGGGGATGGTAACTGCACAGTCATTGCTGAGGCCCTGAGTTCAGGACTTTTCCCCTGCTAAACTTTGACCACCTCCTTGCTCCACCCTCCAGCTCTAGACCCCAAGTCAAATGTTGAATGAAACTGGGTGGTGGCCCCAGCAGGGGTGGTAGACACTCCTATCTTGCTGTCTCACTTTTCACATGGCCTTTTCCCCAATCAGACAGCTATTAAAAGAAACAACCCCAGGAAGTTTCTGCGCAGCGTTGGAGATGGGGAGACTGTGGAATTTGATGTCGTGGAAGGAGAGAAGGTTTGGGGACTACTATGGGGTATAGAGTTGACTAAGCGTATGGGAGGGTGGCCTGGAGGTCATCGCAGGCTAAGACTCTCCTGGGGCCAGCTCTGACCCGTTCTGCAGGAATGGGACTGTGTTCTCTCACCCTGATGTCCTCTTCCTTAACGCTTAGGCTAAGGGATGTCCTAAATATGTCCCTGTTACCGGTTAGCATTGTCTGGGTTTCTTCTCTGTGGTTCACCAAACACTTCGACGTCCGTTCTCCACGTGGGGCCCTGTTCTAGACTTTCCAAGTCCGCCTCTGTAGTAACAAGGTGGATGCTGGCTGCCAGGCCTTTCTCCACCCAGTCGTATACTCAGGAGGGTGCAGTAGCAATTATTTCAAAAGGACACATTGCTCCTTCCCAGATGGGTGCAAATGCACTCCACTGCCACTCCAGGGAGGGTAGAAAGAAGTTAGAGGAGCTAAAGGAAAGCTGGAGAGGGGTCTTCCCCTGGAAGAAGGGGAAGCAAGTTCGGAAATGCACATTGGCTGTTGGAGCGGATTCTGACTGTTCCCTCACCACCTTCCCAGGGCGCAGAAGCTGCTAATGTAACTGGGCCCGGGGGGGTGCCCGTGAAGGGCAGCCGTTATGCCCCCAACCGACGTAGGTTCCGCCGATTCATCCCCCGGCCTGCCTCAGTTGTCCCACCACCCATGGTGGCAGACATCCCCTCCGGGGGGACAGGACCTGGCAGTGAAGGGGAGCGGGCTGAAGACTCTGGGCAGCGGCCCAGACGACGGCGCCCCCCACCCTTCTTCTACCGACGGCGGTTTGTGCGAGGCCCCCGGCCCCCCAACCAGCAGCAGCCTATAGAGGTGAGGGGAAGCTGGAATATGGGAGCCACTCCCCCAAGTTCAGGAGAAGAGTGGGACTTAGGATAGAGACCATGGGTCGCCAAAGGAGGAGGAAGTGAGGGTTGGACAGAGCTGTGGATAACCTGACTTCGGAGCAGCTGCTGTCCCCACAGCTCCCCGGGGCCTTTGCATGTTCCCAGAGCACTGACGGGGTAGAACCCAAAGAGACAGCCCCATTGGAGGGGCACCAACAGCAGGGAGATGAGCGGGTCCCCCCGCCCAGATTCCGGCCCAGGTACCGAAGGTAAGACTCCCTTGCTAGGGCTTGGTCTTCCCCTTCCAGTGTTGGCTCCTTGGGGAAAGGGGCAGGAGGATGGAAGGGCGAAGCTCTAGGCAGAGCCTGGGCTCCTGGTGAGAGGTGCCTTGCGGGGAGGCGGTGCTCATGGGCTGGAAGCCTGGCTCCTGGAGGTAGGGTGGGGCAGCTGGGTGAGCCCTGGGGAGGGTGTGGTCTGCCCGGGGTGTTCCCTGGTCCCCTCAGAGCCCTGCTCCTTTCCCTAGGCCTTTCCGCCCCAGGCCACCCCAGCAGCCTACCACAGAAGGTGGGGACGGTGAGACCAAGCCCAGCCAAGGTCCCACTGATGGTTCCCGGCCTGAGCCCCAGCGCCCACGAAACCGCCCCTACTTCCAGCGGAGACGGCAGCAGGCCCCTGGCCCCCGGCAGCCCGCAGCCCCTGAGGTGAGGACTTCAGATGTGGAATGAAAGAAAAAGCTGAGACCAGCTCCACCCCACCCCCTCCTTTTTTCTTTTTCTTTCCTACTCCATCCCTTGGTTCCTTCCCTCGCCTGCCCTGGCCCTGCCACCACCCTCTTCCATGCAGCCTGCTGGGTCCACCCCTGGCAGGTGTCCCTTCCCACCAGGAAGCCCCAGCAGAGGCAATCAAGCCCATGTCATGCCCCCACCCCCTCCACCCACCCCAGTGCTTCCTGGAGCCATCGCACCAGCTTGTGGATGTGAACTGAGACGTGTGATTGAGGGTATTAATGGGAAGGGAAAAAATGAAAGAAGGTTGAAGTTCGGGGCTCTGAAGAACAAGTCTCAGCCTGGTGCGATGGCTCACGCCTGTAATCCCAGCACTTTGGGAGGCAGAGGCAGGCGATCACTTGAGGTCGGAAGTTTGAAACCAGCCTGACCAACATGGAGAAACCCTGGCTCTACTAAAGATACAAAAATTAGCCCGGCATGGTAGCGCGTGCCTGTAATCCCAGGTACTTGGGAGGCTGAGGCAGGAGAATCGCTTGAACCGGGAGGGGGAGGTTGCAGTGAGCCAAGATCGTGCCACTGCACTCCATCCAACCTAGAGTGAGACTCTGTCTCAAAAAAAAAAAAAAAAAAAAGAACAAGTCTCAATTGGCCACCGCTGTTCTTTAGACCTCAGCCCCTGTCAACAGTGGGGACCCCAGCACCACCATCCTGGAGTGATTCCAACTCAAAGGACACCCAGAGCTGCCATCTGGTGAGTGGCTGGTGCAGTTGGGCAGGTGGCCAGGAAGGCGGAGGACTGGGTGGCAGTAAGTCGCTGTTGTTCACAATCTGTCCATTTCCTTTTCTCTCTCAGGTATCTGCCAGTTTTTCCAACTGACCTGTACCCTACCCAGTACCCTGCTCCCCCATTCCCATAATTCATGGCATCAAAACACCAGCGTTTCACCTTTTCCTTGAGACTCAGGAGGGCCAAAGCAACAGCCTTTTTCCTTTTCTTTTTTCTTCCCTCCCTTTATCAAGGGTTGAAGGAAGGGAGCCATCCTTACTGTTCAGAGACACCAACTCCCTCCTGTAACTCAGGCTGAGAAGGAACCAGCCAGCTCTTACCGCCTCCTGGTTATTTTTCTTCCTGCCTCACTCCCCCAAGTTTATTTTTGTTTTCCCCCCGGCCCCCTACCTCTGAAGCCATTTTATGACCTGTCATTTGCCACCTGAGCCTCCAGTAAAAACAAAAACAGGCTTTCCTGTGGTCTTGGTCTCTGTCTCTTCTGTTTTGGAGAATCGCTAGTAACTCACTGTTGAAGGTGGGGAGGAGGGGATGTGGGGCCGTGGGCAGGGCCTGGCATCCTTGCTCCCATTTCTCCAGCTGTGCCGCTAGTGAAGAGTACCCTCATCAGGGGGATTCACTGCCCCTGTGACATGGGCTGACACCTCCTCGCAGAGTGAGTATTCTGCAGATGCCAAGAGCAGTGTCCGGCACTGGCAGCTACAATTTATTGAGCATTTACTATTAATAAAGCAATGAGTAGAAATGTGAGTAGGGGCATGAGCAATGGCATCCAGAAGATTCTGAGGCCTTGAGCTGAGGCAGGACAGAGGGAGGAAGAGGGGTGAAGAGTTATGGTCCCTGTCTCAGCCCGTCCTCAAGTGCCTCTACGACAGGATGCTTGTCTTCAGCAGTCACTTTATAGAAGTATCTATATATATACATTTAGTACAACCGACCTTTGGTTCTTCTTTCAACCCCCTTTTCAAACGTATATAAAAATATCCAAAGGCTCCTCCCAGCCCAGTGTTTCCAGGCAGCCTTTCAAATCCCCTTTTTGCCTTAGTTGGTCAAAAGCCTGTTCGTGCAGCACCCTTCCAGGAAGGGAGAGGAAGAAAGCTAGGGCTCCTTCTTGGCAGCCTTGGGGAACAATCAGGATAGAGCCCCAAGCCTAGAGGCAGGAGCCTGCTGTCCCGTCTTGCCACACATGGGCACATACTTTCCTGTTCCCTCTTACCCTGGAAGGCTGAGCCTGCAGTGAGGGAGATGAGTCCTTTTCCCTGGAGGGGTCAAGAGAGAACCCCCTTCGCCCAGAGTCTGTGTGGTAAGAATTCAGTGAAAGTCCCAGATTATGGGAGGAGTCCAAGGTGGTGGGAAACTGGATTTCTTGTCTCCTGTCCTGCTCTCTGCTCTGGTTTGTCCCACTGAGAAAGTCTAGACCTATCCTCCCTCCAATCCCCCTTCTCTAGCAGGGAAGAAGGTATTCTGGAGCTGAGTCTGGGGGGTGGGGAGGAAAGGGGAAGGGGGAAAGAAGAGGGAGGGGTGAGTGGCCCACCCTGATGGCCACGGCCTAACCACAACACATAAGTAATCCAAAAGAGTCACACAAGGGGAATGAGGGGGTGCTCAGACCACCCTTCCCCCAGCTTCCCAATTCTCCCAGGCTGCAGGGTTTCTTTTCCACCTGGAAGTAATAGGGAAGAGAGGGTTGAAGTGCTGCAGAGGAAAGGAAGGGGCCTCTGGGGTGGGTGGAGAGAGCTGGCTCTCCCACCCCTGCCTGGCCCCTCAGTCGTTCTCATCTGGCCCTAAGTACTCAAGTTCTGTGCTGGGTTTCACCTCCTGCTCTAAAAGAGAGGGTGTCCGGTGGAAGGCAGCTGAGATCTGGTCAAACGTCCGGCCTCGAGTTTCAGGTACTCTTAAGAAGGTGAAGATGAAGAAGCCCAGCAGGAGGACCGCAAATAGAAGGAAGACGTAGGGCCCCATAGCCTCCTGGGACAGGTGGAGAAAGAGGTGTTGACAGAGTGAGGTGGGGAGGGAAGGGTTGGTTTCAGGCAACCAGGAGCTAAAGGCCTTCATAGGAGCTGGGGAGATGACAGACAGCAGCTGCCTCCTCCAGGGACAAGGAAAATGATCAGGAATAAGAATTTACACGGAAAAGAGAATTCTCTGAACCCCAAACACTCTTAGTTTTCGCCCCCTTCACCATCCTCAGTTACTGCACTCAGGAGAGTCCCAGCTGTTTGTAGCATTCATGCAAAGCATATCATTTTATTCTTAGACTAAGGTAAGTTATGTCACTGGTGCGTTTCGGACACCTCAGTTGCTATCCAGTCTAGGTCAGCTCCCTTCCTTGCTTTATTCTGTGGAGCAGGTGGTCCACCAAAGTGACCCAAAGACCAATGGTCTGTGGCTGGAGGAGTCCCTGACTGGGAAGCAGGTGGGCTAGCTGTGTGATGCCCACCTCTGGCCTACAGTGTGGGAGGCTGGGGTGGGAGGACCTACCGCAACATACTGGAAACCCATGCCAATGATGAAGTTGCTTGTCCAGTTGGAGAAACCAGCCACAGCCATGGCTGCCGGGCGGGGTCCCTGGCTGAAGAGCTCGGCCACGATGAACCAAGGAATGGGGCCAGGACCAATCTCAAAAAATGCCACAAAGCCAAAGATGGCCACAATGGAGACGTAGCTCATGGCTGGAACTCGCTCCTAGGAGCCAGAGAGGGAGGGTGGAGAATCCAGTTGAGGGCTTTCTGGATCTTCCTTGCCCTCAACCCAGAGAGGTGAAATCTAACCCCTTCCCCAGCAGCTTGTGGGGGGCCTGTTGTCCCGGGTTAGAGCAGGCCCTTGAGCCTTTCTGAGCACTGGCGTTCTGCTGGCTATCCCAAGTGTGTTCAAGGCAGAGGAAATGTTATGGCCTCTCAGTTCTTATGACTGTCAGCTCTCCCTGGGCTCTAAAGCTGGATCTTTAGGAATAATTGTTCCTGAGGCTTGACAGGGGCTCTCCCTCCTGGCTGCCAGAGTTGTGCCACAGCTGCCTCCCAGTGCAGCCTAAATCCCTCAGGAGCAGACCAGAGTCCCAGCAGATTCTGGAGCCAGTCACCCACAGTCCCGGTCCAGAGCTGGCACCAGGATTGAAAGTGTGTGTGTTAAGAAGGGGACCTGGCTGGTCACAGAGACTCTCAGGACCATTCCCATGGGCTGGGCTGCTAGCCCCTCCTAGCCTCCAGGCCTTACCAGCAGGAGCAGAGCCACAGTCATCAGGATGGCACAGCCACACATGCCTGCCAGGCCCAGAAGATGGAGCGTCCGGCGCCCTGCCCGCTCCACCAACAACACCTGTGGGGAGAGTCAGAGCTTGACCGGAGCCTTTCAGGCACGGGAAGTAGGAGGGGCTGCGTGGGTGAGGGCAACCAAGAGCAGGACCTCCGGGACACCCAGGGATGTGAAGCCAGTGACTCGGGCCATTCCAGAGGTGAGCAGTTACCGAGACCAAGGTGAAGACTGTGTTGACCACACCCGCTCCTATGGTGGCATAGGCAGGTTGGCCTACCCCTGCTGTCTCGAAGATGCTGGTCGAATAATAGAAAACCTAGAGGTGGGGGAGAAGAAGAAGTGATGGCAGGGATGTCCCTTCCTCTACTCCAGCCACAACAGGCTGAGTGTTGGTGGAGGGGGTTTGCTCCTGACTCCTGTCTCCCCTCCCTGGGTTGTGCCCTGCCTGGAGGCTGCTCCACACATACAGCATTGATGCCAGAGAGCTGCTGGCTCAGCTGCAGCACGACCGCAATGATCAGGGGCTGCCGGTGGGTATGACTGCCCAGGAGCTGGAGCAGGGACAATGGCCGCTCACGCTCCAGCTTCCGCTTCTCATCCTTCAGCTCAGCCAGCACTCCAGAAACATCAGCCCAGCCTGTCAGGCGCTTCAGACCTGGAGGAGGGAAGGTCAGGCCTGAAGGGACCTGAGAGGAAGCCAGGTGCTAGCAAGACAAAGTGGAGGCATGGGCCTGGGTCAGGCTGCAGCAGGAGAGCTTACTCTTTCTGGCAGGTCCCTCGAGATTCCGGATGATATAGAGGTAGCGGGGGCTCTCGGGACAGAAGGGCAGCAGGACCAGCTGCAGGAGGGCAGGTAGCACTGTGAGGCCCAAGAGCAGTGGCCACAGGCTGGCAGTGCCCAGCAGGGACTCCAACCCCAGCACCTGTGGGAGAAGGTTGGGAAAGAAGGCAGGTCACTCAGCCCTCCTGCCTTACCTCAGAAGCACTGTACTCTCCACAGCCCCACCCCAACCACTGCCCAGGCACCCGTGAGGCCCGTCCCGGTTACCTGGGCGATCAGAATGCCAGTGACGATGGCCAGTTGGTTGAGCGTCCCCAGGGCACCCCGCAGGTGAGTGGGAGCAATCTCCCCTACGTACATGGGCACCAGCCCTGATGTCAGCCCTAGGCGAGGGAATAACCGAGGGCTGAGGGCAGGTGTCCACTCCCATATGAAAGCCCAGGTATGGTGAAAGACAGCAGGGCGCTAGGCAGGGCTGTGGTGCCCGTGAGTACCTGAGTAGGCACCAATGAGGAACCGTCCAAGGATGAGCATTTCATAGGAGGCAGCAGCGTTGGCCAGGCCCATGAGGCTGCCACCCAGCACCGCCAGGACATTGTTGACCAGCATGGCCCTTTTCCTGGCAGGTAGGCAGAGTGAGGCTGTGAGAGTGAGGGCACCCAGCGGTGGCTCCCTTCCTGTTTCCCCCACCCCTGCCCTCCAGCTCCGAACCTTCCAAGCCACTGAGAGATGATACCAATGAGGAAGGAGGAAATCATGCCGCCCACGGAAAAGATGGCCACAGAGAGGGCCCAGAGGGTGGTGAGGGTGCCTGGCGGGATGGAGCTGGGTCCCTCAGGCCCCTGCCTCCCCAGCCACGTCTCATTGTAGCTCTGTTCAATCACCTGGGAGACAGCAGAGGACAGATTTACTGCAGACCCTCACCTTTCCACCACCCCTGAGACACCTGTCCTCCTTGTTTGGGTACCCCCACCCTGCCAGCTGCAGGCCCTCACCTTCTGAGGGGCATTGATGACCCCAGTGTTGTAGCCAAACTGCAGGGAGCCAAGCACAGCAGAGAACACAGCAAGGACCAGGGTCCCAGTCACTCGCTGCTGAGGGGGTTCCCCATCCTGGACAGGCGGACACAAAGACACAGCATGTCACATGGAGCCATGATTTTTTTCCCTTCGCTAGGGGCCCGGGCCCAGCTGGAGCCTGAAGATACTGGGCTCCATCCAACATGCTGGGTGAGGGAAACTGGGCCATATTAGGAATTGCACAAAGATCTCAATGTAAACAGGAGCTCAACTTCAACCTGGGTATAAAAGAGAAACTGGATGTTTGAGTCCATAAGGCAGGGAAATGTTTGAGAACTTGTCTCAAAATTCTTCTGTGACCTTGGGACAGGCTTGGCCTTAAGAGCTCAGATTTGTGTGACCTTGGCCAAGTCACTTCCCCGCCCTGAACCTGAGTGTCCTCTGTGAGATGTGGGTGATGTTTCCTGCCTTGCCTACCTATCTGTGAGAGTGTTGTGAAAATCAACATCACATGTTAACAGTATCCCTGACAGTGCTGGTTTCATAAATTGACAAGTGCATTATTTGCATTATTATCATCAGCCGCTGTCCTCTTCCCTCCCCTCTGGGGGTTCTGTCAGCCAGCTCCAGGAGGCCCCCAACAGGACCAATAAGTGGTCTCCGCTCTAGAAAGGACATCCCGGTCATCTAGGGGTGGCCTTCTCTGTGTCGCAGCCTGCCCTCCCCCTGTAAACTCCGTGCAGGGAGGGCCGTCCAGGAGTTCTGCCTCGGAGAGCCATGCCCAGGGAAGGAGGGCAGGAAGGTGGTGTGAGGGGCGGTGGCAGTGGTGGCCGCTCGCTGGCGGCACAGACTGTCTCCAAGCGGAAACCTGAGCTGGGGGAGGGGGGGTTGACAGTCCCCTCTGCCCCTCCACCAACGATGGGGCCAAGGGAAAGTTCAGCGTCTTGGAGGGCGGCCAGGAGTGGGGGTGGGGGCCCACGGAGAGCCTACAGTCCTCGAAACACTGCCCGCGAGCGGAGACGGACGGACAGCTCCCGGAGGGCAAGACCCGCCTGGATCTGCTTTCCCGAGTCGGAACGAGGGTAGAGTGTCCCCGATTCCGGAGCGCCGCGCCGCCTATTAGGCAAGGGGGTGAACCCTGGCTCGCAGAATCCACTTGCTGCCTGTGCCCCGAAAGGCCCTCCAGACCCATTCTGCCTCTTGGTAGGATTGGAATCTCACAGTCACGGGTTGTCCAGGCCGGGTATAAATAGCCAGCCCCCCACCTTCACCCCCTGCGCCTGCGCATGAACCACCCCCAGCTGACCCCAACCGCGACCTCCAGCCCAAGAAAAGCGCTACCCGTGCCCCCCGCCCCGCCCCTCATGATGAATCCTACTTCGGAGCCTATCTGTTGGAAGCCCGACGGCATCTCGTCTTAGAAGAGCTGGACGCGCAGGGGCGGCGAAGATGAAAGAACAGATCCGGGAGTCTCTGGCCCCGGCCTGGCGCGCAGAAGCTGCGGGGGCTGTGGGGGTCCCGGAGTGACGAGCGAGGGCGGGCCCGATGGGACCTACAGCCACAAGTCAAGATGCCAGAGAGCAGTGGGGCTCCCGCGGATCTGGCGGAGCAAGGCTGGGGGAAAAGACGCTAGGAGCCCCCGCCACCTCGCTTCTGCCCCTGCGGGCCACGCCCTTCACAGCGCCCATTGGCCAGGAGCCCGCACAACCCAGAAGGCCACGCCCCCTCCGCCTGGGATTTAAAGTTTGGCTGGAGTTGGTGGGGCCGGCCAGTGAGGCCACGCCCCTCCGCGTGGCTGGAGAGTCACGCCTCTCGGGTTCTCGCCAACCTCCGACTGAGAAGTTTTGAGAAGAGTCCCTGGAACAAAAGGCCCCGCCCACCCACGTGTTAGGACTCCGCCCACCAGCTAAGATCCCGGGCTGCGGAAGCGTCTTAAACTCTGCGGGTCTGGACTGTGGGGTCGGAGAGGAGAGGAGAAGCCAGGTGTACTTTCCCCGGGGAAACTCCAGAGGCGTAAGACGGCTCGCGAGCCGGCTCGCGGGTTGGGAGAGGAGCAATGCCCCAAAGTAACCCGGGGCGGCTATTTTTAGCTCCCACGTTGGGAGCCTCCAAATGTCAGGTCCCGGGCGTCCCGGCCTGTCCCAGGCGGGGGCGGAGAGACAGGGAGATGGAGCCTTAAAGGGTCCACGACATGCTTCCCACGCGAGTGTGGCCCTGGGGGCCAGGAAATTCCGTTCCCAGAGCGGGTCTGGTGGCCGGGCTGCTTGGTCCTGTCTTTCAGTGCCTCCCTGCTCCGGGCGCTGCCTATCCCGTCCTTCGCCTACACACATTCCCCAGGTTGGTTCCTGGAGCCGGTCCGAGGGACAAGTGGTCACACTGACCACACCACCAGCCCTAAGGTCTCTGAGCCTCTGAGGTCTCTGACCATATGCTGGCCGCGTGGACAACACGCTATCTGGAGGCTGCTCCGGGTTTGGATCCTCCGCCAAATTCTGCCAGGCAGGAAGTGCGCGACCTAGGGTCGGCGCGTGGGGAGAGAGAACCGAGATACCCAGAGCGTGGAGTGTCTGGCTCAGAAAACAGGCTTCGGAAGCGCAGGGCTGTGGTGCCACCTGGAGGGCGAGCGAGGAGCCGTAGTGGATTGCACTTGGAATCTCAACCCACTCTCTCTCGCCTTTCCGTCACCCTAAGGCTTCAGGGACATGTAACCCAGGCCCTTCTCTGGAGCTGCAAATCCAGGTGTTCGTTACCGCCTGGATGTGGCAGCTCTAGTGATTAGCATGTCCAAACATGCTCCTTCTCCTAACTCTATTTCAGTGAATTACCCGCCCAGTCACCCCTATGGTAGAAGTCATGCGCGATTCCTCCTGTCCTGCGCCGCTCTCCCCGTTTATCCAGTTAGTTTTCAACGTTGGTGCTTTGACCTCCAAAACTCTCTCATATTCATCCGATATTCTCTGTGGCGGCTGCCACTTCAGTCCAGATCACCATCACCCTCACTGATCTTCCTGCTCTTCTTCTTTATGACGAGGGCAGAGAACAATTTTCAAAGGTCCAATCTCATCTCTCATGCAAGAAGTCACTGTCTCTATTGCCCCAACTGTCAAGTTCAAATCCCTTTTCAGAGTGAACTCCTGCCTCTCTTCTCCGATCTCTGGCCTTACCTGTCTCTCCTGCCTCTCCTATCTCCTTCGCCTCCTGTTCTGGGCAATGCCTAAGTCCTTATTGTACCCAGAACACGCTGTGCCGTTACACCCCTTCTTGATCCCTTTGCTGCACTAATCCCCTGCAAAATATGGAATGCCGGCTGGGCGCGGTGGCTCACACCTGTAATCCCAGCACTTTGGGAGGCTGAGGAAGGCGGATTCCCTGAGGTCAGGAGTTTGAAACCAGCCCGGCCAACATGGAGAAACCCCATCTCTGCTAAAGATACAAAAATTAGCCAGGCGTGCACACCTGTAATCCCAGCTACTCAGGAGGCTGAGGCAGGAGAATGGCTTGAACCCGGGAGGTGGAGGTTGCAGTGAGCCAAGATCGTGCCCCTGCACTCCAGCCTGGCGACAGAGTGAGACTCCGTCTCAAGAAAAAAAAAAAAAAAAATCCAGAATGCCAAAGGACTCCTATTCTTCCTTCAGAGAAAGCTTCCCCACCCAGCTCCTGCTCCACAGGTTCACTTCATTTCCGGCTTCTGGGGACCTTGATCCCTGAGTTCCAGCACAGAAGACTGAACAAATGACACAGTTCTTAGCACACTGTCTTCATTGATCTATTTCTCATTTTTATTTTTGTTTTTGTTTGTTTTGAGACGGAGTTTCGCTCTTGTTACCCAGGCTGGAGCGCAATGATGCGATCCTTGGCTCACTGCAACCTCCGACTCCCGGATTCAAGCCATTCTCCTGCCTCAGCCTCCGGAATAGCTGAGATTATAGGCATGCGCCACTAGGCCTGGCTAATTTTGTATTTTTTGTAGAGATGGGGCATTTCACCATGTTGGTCAGGCTTGTCGCCAAGTCCCGACCTCAGGTGATCCACTTGCCTCGGGCTCCCAAAGTGCTGGGATTACTGGTGTGAGCCACCATGCCCGGCAATTTTATTGGTTTTGAGTTGAGGTCTCTGTTGCTCAGGCTTGAGTGAGAGGCACAGTCACGGATCGCTGCAGCCTACACTTCCTGGGCTCAAGCAGCCCTCTCACCTCAGCCTCCCAGGTAGCTGAGACTACAGGCTTGAGTCACCACACCCAAATGCTTATTTTTTTTTTTTTTTAATTATCTATTTCCATACCCATTTCTCATTTTCCTCCTTCAAAAGTCAGTTATTCCAGGCTGGGTGTGGTGACTCACACCTGTAATCCCACTGTTACCCTAGCAGATTAGGAGGCTGAGACAGGAGGATCACTTGAGCGAGACCGTCTCACAAGAAAAAAAAAAAAAAGTAGATTATTGCAATGCATTAAATGTTCATTTGTTTTTCTTTGTGCTCTTACAAAATATAAATCATTTTGTGTGCAAAGTTTTTTTTTTTTCTTTTTGTGAGACACAGTCTCGCTCTGTCACCCAGGCTGGAGTGCAGTGGGGTGATCTCCATTCACTGCAGCTTCTGCTTCCCAGGTTCAAGTGATTCTCCTGCCTCAGCCTCCCGAGTAGCTGGGATTACAGGCTCACGCCACTGTGCCTGGCTAATTTTTGTATTTTAAGTAGAGACGGGGTTTCACCATGTTGGCCAGGCTGGTCTTCAACACCTGACCTCAAGTGATCTGCCCACCTCAGCCTCCCAAAGTGCTGCGATTACAGGTGTGAGTCATCATGCCAGGCCCAAACATTTTAAATTTCCGTAAATAGCATCTTGTTATATATTTCACTCTGATCTTATTTTCAGTAACCACGATGTTTTAAAAATCCACTTGTGTTGTATGATGATCAAAGCTATGGCTGCACGATACTTTACAGTATGAGCTGCATCACACTTTACCTGCTCACAGTCTCACTGAGGAGCACCCATTGCGCCTCCAGTTCTCAACCACAACAAATAATATGGCACTGGCTGGGCGCGGTGGCTCATGCCTGTAATCCCAGCACTTTGGGAGGCTGAGGCTGGCAGATCACCTGAGGTCAGGGGTTCGAGATCAGCCTGGCCAACATAGTGAAACCCTGCCTCTACTAAAAATACAAAAATTAGCCAGGCATCACCAGGCACAGTGATGGGTGCCTGTAATTCCAGCTACTAGGGAGGCTAGGGCAAGAGAACCATTTGAACCCGGGTGGTGGAGGTTGCAGTGAGACGAGATCATGCCACTGCACTCCAGCCTGGGTGACAGAGCGAGGGTCCCTCTCAAACAAACAAACAAACAAAAAAATGAGATCAGGCTGGGTGCAGTGGCTCACGCCTGTAATCGCAGCACTTTGGGAGGCTACGGTGGGCCGATCACCTGAGGTCAGGAGTTTGAGACTAGCCTGACCAACATGGAGAAACCCTGTCTCTACTAAAAATACAAACTTAGCCTGGCGTGGTGGTGCATGCCTGTAATCCCAGCTACTCAGGAGAATCACTTGAACCAGGAGGCAGAAGTTGCAGTGAGCCGAGATCGCGCCATTGCACTCCAGCCTGGGCAACAAGAGCGAAACTTCATCTCAGGCCGGGCGCGGTGGCTCAAGCCTGTAATCCCAGCACTTTGGGAGGCCGAGACGGGCGGATCACGAGGTCAGGAGATCGAGACCATCCTGGCTAACATGGTGAAACCCCGTCTCTACTAAAAATACAAAAAACTAGCCGGGCGAGGTGGCGGGCGCCTGTAGTCCCAGCTACTTGGGAGGCTGAGGCAGGAGAATGGCGTAAAACCCGGGAGGCGGAGCTTGCAGTGAGCTGAGATCCGGCCACTGCACTCCAGCCCGGACGAAAGAGCAAGACTCCGTCTCAAAAAAAAAAAAAAAAAAAAAGAAACTTCATCTCAAAAAAAAAAAAGAGAGAGATCAGTTACTTGTCAGATGTAGGCATTGCAAATACCTTCTCCTTTTCCATTATCTCTATATTAATTTTTCCTTTGTGAACTTCATGAAATAGATTTTTTTTTTTCTTTTTTTCAGATGGAGTCTGGCTCTGTCACCCAGGCTGGAGTGCAGTGGCGCAATCTTGGCTCACTGCAACCTCTGCCCACTGGGTTCAAGTGATTTTCTTGCCTTAGCCTCCTGAGTAGCTGGGATTACAGGTGTGAGCTAGCACATGCAGCCAATTTTTGTATTTTTAGTAGAGACGGTGTTTCGCCGTGTTGGTGAGGTGGGTCTGGAGCTCCTGACCTCAAGTGACCCACCCACCTCAGCCTCCCAGGGTGCTAGGATTATAGTTGTGAGCCACCGCTCTTGGCCAGAATAGAAATTCTTAATTTAAGTGTAATGAAAATGACCATTTTCTTCTCCTTATGGTTTGTGATTGTTGATAATTTGTATATATTCTTTCCCAACTCTGCACCACAGATGTATTCTTTCACATTTTCTTCCAGTAACTTTACAGTTTTACTTTTCACATTTAGGTCTTCTTGATTCCTCTAGAATTCATCCTTGTTTTAGGTGTTAGGGATCCAATTTATTTTTCTCTTTAGTGAACCACTTTTATCATATATCAAATTCTGATGTATGATGTAAGGGTCTGTCTCTGAATTTGTATTCTGTTCCATTGATGTATTTGTCTGTTCTTGCACAAGTTGATTTTTATGATACTTTGTAGCAAGTTTCAATTTCCGGGAAAGGCAAGAGATTTCTTGTTACTCTTTCTTGTTACTCTTTCTTTCTTTCTTTCTTTCTTTCTTTCTTTCTTTCTTTCTTTCTTTCTTTCTTCTTTCCTTCCTTCCTTCCTTCCTTCCTTTCCCCTCCCTCCCTCCCTTCCTTCCTTCCCTTTCTTTCTTTCTTTCTTTTTCTTTCCTTCTTTCTTTCCTTCCTTCTTTCCTTCTTTCCTTCTTTCTTTCTTTCTCTCTCTCTCTCTCTCTCTCTTTCTTTCCTTCTTTTCCCTTCCTCCCTTCCTTCTTTTCTTTTCTTTTCTTTTTTGAGACAGAGTTTTCTCTTGTTGCCCAGGCTGGATTGCAATAGCCTGATCTCGACTCACTGCAACCTCTGTCTCCTGGATTCAAGGGATTCCCCCGCCTCAGCCTCCTGAGTAGCTGGGGTTATAGGCGCCCACCACCATGCCTGGCTAATTGTTTTGTATTTTTGGTAGAGACCGGCTTTCACCATGTTGGTCAGGCTGGTCTTGAACTCCTGTCCTCAAGTGATCCGCCCGCCTCAGCCTCCCAAAGGATTACAAGTTTGAGCCAACGTGCCCGGCAGTTACTCTTTCTTTTCACTATAGACTTAATATTTGTTGTTTCTTATTGCTCTATACAACTTGGGGATACACTTAACAAGATCCTTTAAAAAAAAACACACAAAAAACTTGCTTACATAAATTTAACGTTAAAAAAAAAACTAAAACAACAATTGGGATTTTTTTTTTTTTTTTGAGATGGAGTTTTGCTCTTTTTGCCCGGGCTGGAGTGCAATGGCGCCATCTCGGCTCACTGCAACCTCTGCCTCCTGAGTTCAAGCAATTCTCCTGCCTCAGCCTCCCAAGTAGCTGGGATTACAGGCGCCTGCCACCACACCAGGCTAATTTTTTGTATTTTTAGTAGAGTCAGGGTTTCACCATATTGGCCAGGATGGTCTCGATCTCTTGACCTCATGATCTGCCCGCCTTGGCTTCCCAAAGTGCTGGGATTATAGGCGTGAGCCACCGCGCCTGGCCTTAGACCCTTATTCTTTCTTCATCTTTCAAAATCCTCTGCTCTTTGAAATTAATATCTCAAACTAAATGATCTGCTGCCTCTTACTTGTTGCGAGGGTCTTCAAACCTGGTTGTTCACCCACATTCATTGATAATGTTAGCACCTGGCTCATCCTCTTCCTCTTTTCACCTATTTTCCTCACATCATCGTTGATAACTTCAGAATCCATCAGGGCAATCCATTGTGGCCTCTCAGCTCCTCAGTCTCTTCTCCAGTGATCTTCCTCTTCAGCCCATCCTCAGACCTCTACCCTAGGCTTTGTTATCTCTAAAAACAAACTCTCACAATTTTTTTTTTTTTTTTTTTGAGATGGAGTCTCACTCTGTTGCCCAGGCTGGAGTGCAATGGCAACATCTCGGCTTACTGCAACCTCTGCCTCCCAGGTTCAAGCGAATCTCCTGCCTCAACCTCCTGAGTAGCTGGGATTACAGCTGTGCACCACCATGCCCGGCTAATTTTTGTGTTTTTAGTAGAGACAGGGTTTCACCATGTTGGCCAGTTTGGTCATGAACTCTGGAACTCAAGTGATCCGCCAACCTCGGCCTTCTAAAGTGTTGGGAATTTCTCTCTTGTTGCCCAGGCTAGAGTGCGGTGGCATGATCTCGGCTCACTGCAACCTCTGCCTCTGGGGTTCAAGCAATTCTCAGTCACCCGAGTAGTGGAGATTACAGGCACCCACCACCATGCCTGGCTAATTTTTTTATTTTTAGCAGAGATAGGTTTTACCATGTTGCCCAGGCTGGTATCGAATTCCTGACCTCAAGCTATCTGTTGGGCTTGGCCTCCCAAAATGCTGGGATTACAGGCATGAGGTGCCATGCCTAGCAACAATTTTTTTCTTTTGTTTTGAGACAGAGTCTTGCTGTGTTGCCCAGGCAGGAGTGCAGTGGTGTGATCTCAGTTCACTGCAATTTCTGCTTCCTGGATTCAAGCGGTTCTTATGGCTCAACCTCCCAATAAGCTGGGATTACGCCTGGCTTTTTTTTTTTTTTTTTGAGACTGAGTCTTGCTCTGTCACCCAAGTTGGAGTGCAGTAGCGTGATCTCGGCTCTCTGCGGGCCTCCGACGCCTGGCCAATTTTTGTATTTTTTGTAGAGATGGGGTTTTGCCATGTTAACAAGTCAGGCTGGTCTCAAGCCTCAAGCAATCTGCTTGGCCTCAAGTGATCTGCTTGCTTCGGCCTCCCAAAGTGCTAAGATTATAGGCATGAGCCACTGTGCCTGGTTTTCTTCCAATTTTTTGGATTCAAGCCAGGAATGTTTCATAATCATTTCTGGCCTTCTAGTTCATTTACTCACATATTCTCACTTGTTTTTTTTTTTTTTTTTGCTTTTTTAAAAATTTTATTTATTTATTGAGACAGAGTTTCACTCTGTTGCCCAGTGGCGCAATCTCTGCTCACTGCAAGCTCCGCCTCCCGGGTTCATGCCATTCTCCTGCCTCAACCTCCCGAGTAACTGGGACTACAGGCACCTACCACCACGCCTGGCTAATTTTCTTTGTATTTTTAGTAGAGACAGGGTTTCACTGTGTTAGCCAGGATGGTCTTGATCTCCTGACCTCGTGATCTGTCCGCCTCAGCCTCCAAAGTGCTGGGATTACAGGCATGAGCCCCCACGCCCAGCCCTTTCTCTCTCTCTCTATTTTTTCTTTTTCTTTTTTTTTTTTTTTTTTTGAGACGTAGTCTTGCTCTGTTGCCCAGGCTGGAGTGCAGTGGCGCCATCTCGGCTCACTGCAAGCTCTGCCTCCCGGGTTCACGCCATTCTCCTGCCTCAGCCTCCTGAGTAGCTGGGATTACAGGTGCCCACCACCATGCCCAGCTAATTTTTTTTGTATTTTTAGTAGAGACGGGGTTTCACCGTGTTAGTCAGGATGGTCTTGATTTCCTGACCTTGTGATCTGCCCACCTCGGCCTCCCAAAGTGCTGGATTACAGGCTTGAGCCACCGCACCTGGCCCCTTTTTTTCTGTTTTTGAGACAGGGTCTCCCTCTGTTGCCCAGGCTGGAGTGCAGTGGTATGATCATGGCTCACAGTAGCCTCGACCTCCCAGGCTTAAGCAATCCTCCCACCGTAGCCTCTCAAGTGAGTAGCTAGGACTACAGGTGCCAGCCACCATGCCTGGCTAACTTTTTGCTATTGTATTTTTTTGGTAGAGATGAGGTTTTGCCATGTTGCCCAGGCTGGTCTCCAACTCCTGAGCTCAAGTGATCCACCTACCTCAGCCTCCCTAAGTATTGGGATTACAGACATGAGCCACCATGCCCAGCCTCATGTATCCTCACTTCCTTCACCTCAGGGGACTTCTAAACCATTGACCCTACCAGTTTTTCACTATCCACCAACTATTTTGTGTTTGCTCTCCCTCTTACCCAATTTATATGTATAATCTAACACAATCACTTTCATGAAAATATTATACAATTCCTTCTTCCTCTTTTTAGTAACACCCAACCCTAGTTAATTTCAACTATTCATCTACTTGGATCCTTTTTTTTACTTTTTTTTTTTTTTTTGACGGAGTTTCAGTCTTGTTGCTCATGCTGGAGTGCAATGGTGAGACCTCGGCTCACTGTAACCTCTGCCTCCCAGGTTCAAGCGATTCTCCTGCTTCTGCCTCCCGAGTAGCTGGGATTGCAGGAATGCGCCAACACGCCTGGTTAATTTTGTATTCTTAGTAGAGACAGGGTTTCTCCATGTTGGTCAGGCTGGTCTCAAATTCCTGACCTCAGGTGATCTACCCGCCTCAGCCTCCCAAAGTGCTGGGATTACAGGCGTGAACCACTGCGTCCGGTCCCTACTTGGATCCTGTTATCCAACTACTTACTTCAAGGCCATTAGAGGAAAAAAATCCACAATGATGCTCACCAGTCACACTTTACTGGGACCCATTTTGCTCCTCTCCTCCCTGGGATATTTGGCAATATCTGGAGACATTTTTGTCACACTTAGGTGCAGGGGAGGGTGTATCTAATTGATAGAAGTCAGAGATGCTCCTAAATATCCTATAATATGCAAGACAACAAAAAATTAGCCCAAAATGGCAATAGAGATAGCAGGGAGAAAAAATGTTGACAGCGTCAAAGTTGAGAAATTCTGCTTTAAATTAATTAGTATAAGTCTCAAAGGGGCAATCAACACAAGGCCTTTGCACTTGCTGTTCCTTCTGCCTATAATATGGTTCCCTCGTGGCTTACTATTATTATTTTTTGTTTTTTTGAGATGGAGTTTTGCTCTTGTTGCCCAGGCTGGAGTGCAATGGCACGATCTTGGCTTGCTGCAACCTCTGCCTCCCAGGTTCAAGCGATTCTCCTGCCTCAGCCTCCTGAGTAGCTGGAATTACAGGCACACACCATCATGCCTGGCTAATTTTTAAAAAATATTTTTAGTAGAGATGGGTTTTCACCATGTTGGCCAGGCTGGTCTTGAACTCCTGACCTCAGGTGAACCACCTGTCTCAGCCTCCCAGAGTGCCCGGATTACAGGCATGAGTCATCGTGCCCAGCCTCTGGCTTATTATTTAACAGTCATTTCCTCAAAAAGTTCTCCCTGACCTCATCCTAGAGTAGATTGAACCTCATCACATTACACTGCTTTATTGCCTTCAAAACATGCACTGTTTTGTTTATGTCTTTATTGCCTGCTTCTTCCTTCTAGAAAATAAGTTACATTGCCGGGCGCGGTGGCTCAAGCCTGTAATCCCAGCACTTTGGGAGGCCGAGACGGGCGGATCACGAGGTCAGGAGATCTTAGGCCATCCTGGCTAATACGGTGAAACCCCGTCTCTACTAAAAAAAAAAAAAAAAAAACAAAAAACTAGCCGCGCGCGGTGGCGGGCGCCTGTAGTCCCAGCTCCGGAGGCTGAGGCAGGAGAATGGCGGGAACCCGGGAGGCGGAGCTTGCAGTGAGCTGAGATCCGGCCACTGCACTCCAGCCTGGGCGACAGAGCGAGACTCCGTCTCAAAATAAATAAATAAATAAATAAAAATAATAATAAGTTACATGAGTTCAGTATCCTTATCTGTTTTGTTTCCTGCTGTATTTCCAGGGTCAACTATAGTGAGTGATCCTTGTTTTTTTTCAGACGAAGTCTTGCTCTTGTCCCCCAGGCTAGAGTGCAATGGCGCAATCTTGGCTCATTGCAACCTCTGCCTCCCGGGTTCAAGCAATTCTCCTGCTTTAGCCTCTGGAGTAGCTAGGATTACAGGCACCCACCACCATGCCTGGCTAAATTTTGTATTTTAAGTAGAGACGGGGTTTTACTATGTTGGCCAGGCTGGTCTTGAACTCCTGACCTCCCAAAGTGCTGGGATTACAGGCATAAGCCGCTGCACCCAGACTTTTTTTTTTTTTTTTTTAATTGAGACAGAGTCTTGCCATCGTCCAGGCTGGAGTGCAATGGCGTGATCTTGGCTCACTGCAACCTTGCAACCTCCACCTCCTGGGTTCAAGCAATTATCTTGCCTCAGTCTCCAGAGTAGCTGGGACTACAGGCGCGTGTCACCACGACCAGCTAATTTTTTGTATCTTTAGTGAGACGGGGTTTCGCCATGTTGGCCAGGCTGTTCTCGCACTCCTGACCGTGTGATCTGCCCGCCTCGGCCTCCCAAAGTGCTGGGATTACAGGTGTGAGCCACCTTGCCTGACCCCTACCCCCTTTTTTTTTGAGATGAAGTCTTGCTCTGTTGCCCAGGCTGGAGTGCAGTGATGTGGTCTCAGCTCACTGCAACCTGTGCCTCCCAGGTTCAAGCGATTCTCCTGCTTCAGCCTCCTGAGTAGCTGCGATTACAGGCCCCTGCCACCAGCTAATTTTTTGTATTTCTAGTAGAGATAGGGTTTCACAATGTTGGCTAGGCTGATCTCTAACTCCTGACCTCGTGATCTTCCTGCCTCTGCCTCCCAAAGCGCTGGGATTACAGGCGTGAGCCACCATGCCTGGCCGCACCTTTTTTTTTTTTTTAGAGATAGAATCTCCCTCTGTTGCCCAGGCTGGGGTGCAGTGGCATGATCACAGCTCACTGCAGCCTCGAACTTATATGCTTAAGTGATCTTCACCTCAGCTTCCTGGGTAGCTGGGACTACAGACATAACCACTGTGCTTTGCCATGTTTGGCACATTATAGACACTTAGGAAATATTTGTTGAGGGTTGGGTGTGGTGGCTCGCGCCTGTAGTCCCAGCTATTTTTCCTCCTAGAATTTTGGGAGGCCAAGGTGGGCGGATCACCTGATGTCAGGAGTCCAAGAACAGTCTGGCCAACATGGTGAAACCCCATCTCTACTAAAAATATTTTAAAAATTAGCTGGACATGGTGGTGCGTGCCTGTAATCCCAGCTACTTGGAAAGCTGAGGCACAAGAATTGCTTGAACCTGAGAGGCAGAGGTTGTGATGAGCCAAGATCGCGCCACTGCGTTCCAGCCTGGGTGACAGAGCAAGACTGTCTCAAAAAAAAAAAAAAAAAAAAGAAAGAAAGAAAGAAAGAAAAAAGAAAATATTTGTTGAACAGTGAATGAAAACATTATTTATTTGCAATTTATTCATTCATTCTTCAAATATTTATTGGTGATAAAACCCAGACAAGTCTCTACCCTCTTGGAGCATACAGTACAGTGGGGATAGTGATACTGAATAAATAAGCACATAAAGTAAATATAGTATTTTCACACTGTGATAAGAGCTTTGAAAGCAAAGTACTGGTAGCCGTGAGAGTACTATGCAGATGATCTGACTCAGTTTGGGGTGGGGTGCTCAGGCCAGGCTTTCTAAAAGAAGTGATATTTGAGGGATAGCTGAAGGATGAGTTGGTTAGCTGGATAGAGGAAGGTGGGTGGGAGTGGATGGAGAAGAGCTTCCAGACCCAGAGAACAGACTGTACAAAGGCAATTCAGTTGGCAGGAACAGAGAGAAGGCTAGTGTGGTTGAGGCCGTCAGGTCAGCCATGGTGTGGCACTTACTGGCAAGAACACGAGTGTCACTGAAAGATTTTAAACAGGAAATGACAAAGCTCTGAGTGGGTAAGAAGCGGTCACTCCAGAGAATAGAGTTTAAAAGATCAGTGTGGAAGCAGGGAGATTAGTTTGGAGGCAGTTGCCGTGTCCAGCCTTGGGCTGGTGTAGGGTGGCGGCAGTGAGTTTGGAGAGAAGCCGCATATAGTGATGACAAACATTTTCCTTAGAGCTTAAAGGAAAATGTTCAAGAAAATCTCAGCTGGTCTGAAGGTAGTGAATTATTTCAATTGATTGTTCACAATCAGTTACAGATGGAACTTGTTTTTCTACTCTCATCCCCTTCTCACTACTGCACCTGACTAGTCTTTTAAAATTAAAAAAAAAAAAAAAAAAAAGGCCAGGTGTGGTGGCTCACGCATGTAATCCCAGCACTTTGGGAGACTGAGGTGGGCAGATCATGAGGTCAGGAGATCAAGACCATCCTGGCTAACATAGTGAAACCCTGTCTCCACTAAAAAAATACAAAAAAATTAGCCGGGTGTGGTGGCGGGCTCCTGTAGTCCCAGCTACTCAGGAGGCTGAGGCAGGAGAATGGCGTGAACTCGGGAGGCGGAGCTTGCAGTGAGCCAAGATCGAGCCATTGCACTCCAGCCTGGGCGACAGAGTGAGACTCCGTCTCAAAAAAAAAAAAAAAAAAAAAAAACGAAGTCGGTTGCAGTAGCTCATGCCTGTAATCCCTCCCAGCACCCTGGAGGCTGAGGCAGACAGATCACTTGAGGTCAGGAGTTTGAGACCAGCCTGGCCAACATGGTGAAACCTCGTCTTACTAAAAATACAAAAAATTAGCTGGGTGTGGTGGTGCGCACGTGTAATCCCAGCTACTCGGGAGGGTGAGGCAGGAGAATTGCTTGAATCCCAAAGGCAGAGGTTGCAGTGAACCAAGATCACGTCACTGCACTCCAGCTTGGGTGACAGAGCAAGACTCTGTTTCAAAAATCAAACAATGCCAGAACAATGATGACACACTGCTGTAACTGCAGCTATTTGTTGGCAGGGGGCAGGGGGAACATCCTTTGAGCCCAGGAGTTCAAGGCTGTAGTGAGCTACAATTGCACCACTGCACTCTAGCCTGGGTGACTGAGACCCTGTCTCTCAGGGTACATTAATCCAGAAAAGCCCATTAATCCAAAATACAACAATAAAAATGAATAACAAAGAGTTCACGGCTGGGAGTGGTGGCTCACGCCTGTAATTCCAGCACTTTGGGAGGTCGAGGTGGGTTGGGATCATCTGAGGTCAGGAATTTGAGATTGGCCTGGCCAACATGGTGAAACTCCGTCTCTACTAAAAGTACAAAAACTGGACGGGCGCGGTGGCTCACACCTGTAATCCCAGCACTTTGGGAGGCCGAGGCAGGTGGATCACGAGGTCAGGAGATCGAGATCATCCTGGCTAACACAGTGAAACCCCGTCTCTACTAAAAAATACAAAAAATTTGCCGGGTGTGCTGGCAGGCACCTGTAGTCCCAGCTACTCGGGAGGCTGAGGCAGGAGAATGGCGTGAACCGGGAAGGTGGAGATTGCAGTGAGCCAAGTTCACGCCACTGCACTCCAGCGTGGGAGACAGCGAGACTCCGTGTCAAAAAAAAAAAAAAAATTAGCCGGGCGTGGTGGTGGGCACCTGTACCCCCAGCTACTTGGGAGGCTGAGGCAGGAGAATCACTTGAACCCAAGAGGTGGAGGTTGCAGTGAGCCGAGATCACGCCATTGTATTCCAGCCTGGGTGACAACAGCAAAACTCTGTCTCAAAAAAAAAAAGAGTTCATGAAAGTCTTCATTTTATACAAAAGCAGGTCAATTAGCTTAGCGTAAAGGAGCCTTTAATATGTTTAGCGAATAAATGAAGGAAGGAGAAAAATGTCTGAGAGGGCAAAAAAAGATATAAAACGTGAGAAAGTTGAGGTAAAAAACGGAGAGAGGAAAATGAAATGAGACAGAGCCAGAATAAACAGGGTATGTGAGAATCTGAGAAGTATGAGGAGGTTGGAGGGTAGTAGGAAGACTGGGAGGAAACTGGGCAGGGTGGGTGGGGAAAGTGCAGTGTGCACCTAAGAAGAGGAAAGAAAGAGTAATTGCTGATGCTGGGTTCCAAGGACTGGAGACAAGGCGTAAAAGTAAACGAAAAGACAAGGAGTGGGCTGGGTGCGGTGGCTCACGCCTGTAATCCTGCACTTTAGGAGGCGGGGGTGGGGGGATTGCTTGAGTTCAGGTGTTCAAGACCAGCCTGAGCAACATGGTGAAACCCCTTCTCCACCAAAAATACAAAAACTTCAGCTGGGCATGGTGGTGTGCACCTGCGGTCCCAGCTACTGGGGACGCTGAGGCGGGGTGATCGCTAGAGCCCGGGAGGTGAGGCTGCAGTGAGCTGAGATTTGCACCTCTGCACTCCAGCCTGGGTAACACAGACCCCTCCCCTCTCAAACAAACAAACAAACAAACAAGACAAGGAGTGAAATAGGAAGCTCCAAAGCAGGAAAGGCAGGAAGGGTCTGAGATGACCAAAGATGAAGGAGGAAGGAGCAAAAGGCTGGAAGGGGTGCCAGGAGGAAGGAGGGAGCAACGCTTTGGGGAGACAGAGCAAGACTGCAGCGTGAGGGACCATGGACGACCACCTTAGAGAGCCAGATTATAGGGAGGACGGAACAGTGAGGGCGTGAGGGTGTGCACAGCAATAGGCAGTCCAAGCCCAGGCTCGGGAGGGAAAGAGAAACGGGCGAGTGTGGGGAGGGGTGGGAAAGGTGGAGGATAGGTCTGAAAAGACTCTAAGGGAGGGGAACGACGGGTGTGGCCAAGACTCGGACCTAGCCCTCACCCTGCTCCCCACCCTCGGCCGGCTCTCGGTCCCAGTGGTTTCTTCCTGCAGTTGGGAGCCTTGATGCGGGAGGGGCTCGTGGTAGGTGGGGAGGTTGAGTGCAAAGGGTTCAGGCTGCAAGTCATGTCGGGTTGGAATGGGGGCACAGGAAGGTGGGGCTGTTGGGGAGCCACGCTCAGAAGCCGGGTGTCCGTAGCAGAGCCAGAGAACCGGGACAGTGAAGCGGGTGCTGAAGGGGGCAACTCTCAGGGATCGGGCCAGGGCCCCCGAAGGTGGGATCGACTAGGGTAGGAGACAGCAAAAAAAGGAGAGCAGCGGGTGGGGGCGAAAGCAAGGCCGGGGAGAGAGCACTTTGGGCAGAACCCGGCGGGGAAAGGGCGGCGCCGAGGCTGGTCAGGGGCGCCCCGCAGCGTCCCAGGCGCACCTGTTGGGAAGAAGGGAAGGGGCATCCCGGTGTTCGAGGGAAATCCAGTCCGGAGGGGCTGATTCGGAGCTTGGGACTCCCGGGGAGCCAACGCCTCCTCCCCAGCGGCGGTCAAAACCGGGCAAGCGAAGGGGCGTGACCCTGGTGCTCAGGTTTCTTCCTCCTCACCTGGGCAAGGAGGGGTGGGGGCCACGACTTCCGGTTCAGGTGAGTGTCCCTTCGGTGACGTCAGGTCACCCTCGGCCGCCCCTCCGGTCCCGCCTTCCCCTCCCGCGCTCCCGGGGCCCGCGGGCCGCGCCCCCGACGCCCTACATATACTCAGGTGCGCCCCACCTGTCCGCCCGCACCTGCTGGCTCACCTCCGAGCCACCTCCACTGCGCACCGCAGCCTCGGACTAACAGCCCAGGATACTCTGGGACTTGCCAGCGCCCAGAACCGCGCCCAGACGGCCCCTCCACCTTTTGTTTGGCTAGGGTCGCCGAGAGCGCCAAAGGGAACCGCCTGGCCTTCGGGGACCGCTTTTGTCTGGAACCACCCTCCCGGCGTATCCTATTCCCTCTGCTGCGAGGCCTTCGCTTCACTGGAGGGGTCGATTTGTGTGTACTTCGGTGACAAGATCTGCATTCACCTGACCCAAACTCTTTTTGTCTCTTTGGGTGACCGGAAAACTCCACCTCAAGTTTTCTTTCGTGGGGCTGCCCCCCAAGTGTCGTTTGTTTTACTGTAGGGTCTCCCGCCCGGCGCCCCCAGTGTTTTCTGAGGGCGGAAATGGCCAATTCGGGCCTGCAGTTGCTGGGCTTCTCCATGGCCCTGCTGGGCTGGGTGGGTCTGGTGGCCTGCACCGCCATCCCGCAGTGGCAGATGAGCTCGTATGCGGGCGACAACATCATCACGGCCCAGGCCATGTACAAGGGGCTGTGGATGGACTGCGTCACGCAGAGCACGGGGATGATGAGCTGCAAAATGTACGACTCGGTGCTCGCCCTGTCCGGTAAGGCCGCGGGACCGAGGGGGCGGACGCGCCCCGGACCGAGGTGGCGGGGTGGCGCGCGTGGGAGAGCCGAGGCCCCATGGCTGGGCGCCCTGGGTTGCCGGGGCGCTGCAAGACGAGGAAGTGGTCGGGTGGGGGCGGCGAGGCTGGGCGGGAGCGAGCCGGGGTTCTGGCGGCTGCACGTGGGCGCGCACCTCGGTCGCCCACGGTCCTCTTCCGCCCCCCAACCCAGCCTAGTCCCTGGCTCCGAGCAGCGGTTCTTAGGCCGGGGCCGTCCCCTCCCCAGTCCCTGGGCAGGCCACGGCCTCCATCATCTCCCGCCCTTTTCTCAGACAGACACGACCCTGGGGCGCGGGGCACCGGGCGCGCCGAGGGCCGAAGAGCGGTGCGGCTGGTCACAGTGGGCCGCCGCCTGCGGCCTCTAATCTTATCGGCCGATTAGCCGAAGCCACAAACCCGGTGGCCTCGATAGCGGGCTCAGAGCAGGGCCGCCGGCTGGCATGTGCGCCGCGCGGGGCTCAGGCCACAGTCTCGGCTTCCCTTCGTTGCCCCTTTCACCCTTCCCCCTATACAGGGCGGTTTCACCGAAACCCCGGCGCCCCGGGCGGATCCTTGAGCGGAGAGGGCGGGGCGGGAGCAGGAAGGCCGCGGTGTTGGGAGGGGCGGGGACCTGCCCGTTTAGCCCAGGCCTTGGACATCTGGGCGCCCCTGGCCCGCGGCAGAACACGGCGCCGGACAGACGAGGTCCAGGGGTTAGTGGGCGCGGCCGGAGGCACGAAGGCTGGAGCCACCTGCGTTTCCAGCAATGACGGCGCCCTTTCCCCTGGCCCGCAGCGGCTATGCAGGCCACTCGAGCCCTAATGGTGGTCTCCCTGGTGCTGGGCTTCCTGGCCATGTTTGTGGCCACGATGGGCATGAAGTGCACGCGCTGTGGGGGAGACGACAAAGTGAAGAAGGCCCGTATAGCCATGGGTGGAGGCATAATTTTCATCGTGGCAGGTGAGCCCCAGGGTTCTCCCATCTGGGAGGAGAGAGGCTGGGCAGGGTGCCGGTTTGGGGTCTCACTATACCGAAACCCCTCATTCTCTCTCCAGGTCTTGCCGCCTTGATAGCTTGCTCCTGGTATGGCCATCAGATTGTCACAGACTTTTATAACCCCTTGATCCCTACCAACATTAAGTAAGTCTGGAAACCCTGCCTCCTAAGGGGACAGGTCTGGACCCCGGGATAGGGAGGAGGGCAGAGGCAGGCCAGGGTTTCTAACCACCTCTTTCTCTTCACAGGTATGAGTTTGGCCCTGCCATCTTTATTGGCTGGGCAGGGTCTGCCCTAGTCATCCTGGGAGGTGCACTGCTCTCCTGTTCCTGTCCTAGGAATGAGAGCAAGGCTGGGTACCATGCACCCCGCTCTTACCCTAAGTCCAACTCTTCCAAGGAGTATGTGTGACCTGGAGTCTCCTCGCCCCAGCCTGACAGGCTGTGGGCGTGTCTAGATGCCTGAAAGGGCCTGGGGCTGAGCTCAGCCTGTGGGCAGGGTGCCTGACAAAGGCCTCCTGATCACTCTGTCCCTGCACTCCATGTATAGTCCTCTTGGGTGGGGGGTAGGGAGTGTTGGGAGAGACAAAAAGAGGGAGAGTGTGCTTTTTGTACAGTAATAAAAAGTAAGTTTTGGGAAGCAGGCTTTTTTCCCTTCAGGGCCTCTGCTTTCCTCCCGTCTGGATCCTTGGAGGGAGCTTGGAATCTTAATGCACCTACTTCAGTTCAGAACACTTAGCGCCCCAGTGACCTGCACACTATTCCTGGCCCCCAGACTCCATTGACAATAGACTAAAAGACGCAGGTGCTTGTATCTTGACATCCATTCCCACCCCCCTCTTATTTAAATAGCTACCAAAGTATTTCTTTTTTAATAAAAAAATAAAGATTTTATTAGGTACGGGGGTGTTCTACTCTCACATTATCCCATGTCTTCATCCTACCTTCTGTCCTGATGAGACGCTGCTTCCTGGCTCACAGAGCAGGGATCCATAAACGAGGGGAACCAAGGTGGGGTAGGGACAGGGTAAGGCTAACACAAACAAGAGAAAGATGGTTCTGGGCCCAAAGTCTTCCTGCGCCCCCTCCAATTACAATCTAACCAAATCTGGCCAGTCAAATATCTAGATCGTCATCTGGGTCTTCTTGGTCCAGGTCATCATAAGCATCTGGCTCATAGAAGATGTGGCTGGTAGCCTGGCCTGGCCTAGGCCGCAGGAGAGCCTGCTGTCTGAGAAGGGAAGATTTGGTGCTGGTGAGGGTAGCTGACAGGTTGGGTCTGGATACTTTCTTCCAGGTGACTGTGACTCTCATTCAGGCAACCTGTTAGGCCTCCATGTCATTTTCTTGGTCCAAGTCCCTTTCTCTGACTTCCATGTTAGAGCTGAAGCACCATTTGGTACTGGAATAGATACCCTTGTACTGATCTCCTAATAAAACCGTAAGTTCCTACCAGCTTGGGGGCAACGATCTTGTAGTCTTGCTTCATCCACCCACACACTGGGCACAAAACAGCAGGCATGCACTAAGCCCTTGTTAACCAGCCTTTGCCACGCCCATACAGCCTTCTGTTCTAGCACCACTGCCTAGGGATAGGGCCACCTCCCAAGGGTCTGGTCTGGCTCAGCCCAGACCCAGGGTGCTCTGGGGACAACTGGAGCTGTGACCCAAGGGTCTAAGGGAGAGAAAAGAGACATAAAGGCCCTCGGCCATTGTAGGGGGAATGGGTGGATCAAGAACTTGGACTTGTCTCTGGAGGTGGACTTCAGCCCCTATAAAGTCAGGTTAATCAATAACCTGCTGTTGCCCCACCTCTCCGTGGCCCAGATGCTGGGCTCTACTCAGGGATCCACGTACCCAGGTCCCGACCTTACTTTTCAGAGCTGAACTGGAAAGGCAGGATCAGGCTATCTTTGGCTTCTCTCTCTTTCTTGGACAGGTGAAGGTTAAAGGTCAAATGAGTTGTGGGATCCACCTGTAGGTACAAAGGATGCTGCCACTCTGCCCCCATCCCTAGAATCCCTAACCCCACCCCCAACCTCTGCAGCTTTTATTCTCTCCCCTTTGACCAGACCCTAAACTACATTTCCTTGTTCTGGCCCTGGCATTCTTAGATACCGGGGGTATATGAGGATCAGAGTAGGGCTGGGACTCGACGGAGGGCCCCTCTTGGAGATCCAGGCTGAAGTCCGGAAGTATGGAGAACCACTGAGTCTGGAGAGAAAAAAGAAAAGAGTTTTTTTCATCTTACTGAAGAAACTAGAGAGACTCTAGGACCTCACATCCTCAGCCCCCAATCACCTATTTCACTGCTTTCAGCCCCTGCCCTCAACTTTTAATTTTTTTTTGAGACAGGGTCTGCTTTTGTTGCCCAGGCTGGAGTGCAGTGGCGTGATCTTGGCTCACTGCAACCTCCACCTCCCACGTTCAAGTGATTCTCCTGCCTCAGCCTCCCGAGTAGCTGGGATTACAGGCGCGTGCTACCACGCCCAGCTAACTTTTGAATTTTTAGTAGAGATGGGGTTTCTCTGTGTTGGTCAGGCTGGTCTCGAACCACTAATCTCAGGTGATCTGCCCACCTCGGCCTCCCGAAATGCAGGGGTTACAGGTGTAAGCCACTGTGCCCAGCCTCTATTTTATTTTCAAAAGTGAAAGCAAGTTTATTAAGGAAGTAAAGGAATAAAAGGATGGCTACTCCTTAGGCAGAGCAGCCCCAGTTACTGTTTTTTTGAGACAGAGTCTCACTCTGTTGCCCAGGCTGGAGTGTAGTGGCATGATCCTGGCTCACCTCCACCTCTGCCTCCCAGGTTCAAGTGATTCTCCCGCCTCAGCCTCCCAAGTAGCTGGGACTACAGGCACCCACCACTATGCCCAGCTAATTTTTGTATTTTTAGTAGAGACGGGGGGTTTCATCATGTTGGCCAGGTTGGTCTTGAACTCCTGACCTCAGGTGATCTGCCCACCTCTGCTTCCCAAAGTGCTGGGATTACAGGTGTGAGCCACCTTGCCCAGCCCCACTTACATTTTTTTTTTTTTTTTGAGGAGTCTCACTCTGTTGCCCAGGCTGGAGTGCAGTGGCATGATCTTGGCTCACTGCAGCCTCTGCCTCCTGGGTTCAAGAGATTCTCTTGCCTCAGCCTCCAGAGTAGCTGGGACTACAGGTGTGCGCACCATGCCCGGCTAATTTTTGTATTTTTAGTATAGACGGGATTTTACCGTATTAGCCAGACTGGTCTCAAACTCTTGACCTCACGCAATCTGCCCACCTTGGCCCCCCAAAGTGCTGGGATTACGGGCGTGAGCCACCTTGCCTGGGCCCCACTTACACTTTATAATCTTGGTAAGTGACTTAAATTTAAACCTCCCTGGGCCGCATGCAGTGGCTCACACCTGTAATCCCAGCACTTTGGGAGACCAAGGCCAGAGGATGGCTTGACCCCAGTAATTCAAGACCAGCCTGGGCAACAGGGTGAGATCCCACCTGTATAAAAAACTAAAAAGCTGGCTGGATGTGGTGCTACGTGCCTGTGTTCCCAGCTCCAGCTACACCAGAGGCTGAGGCAGGAGGATCACTTGAGCATGGGAGGTCAAAGCTGCCGTGAGCTATGATTGCACCACAGCACACCAGCCCGGGCCACAGAGTGGGACCTTGTCCAAAAAAAAAAAAAGAAAAAAACAAGGAAAAAAACCCCTCCCTGGACTGGCTTTCCCGCCTGAAAAACTGTGATAATAAAACAATCTACTTTACACCATAGCTGAGAAGATTAAATGGGGTAAGTGATGGAAAACACAGAGGGATACTCAATCAGCTTTTTTTCAAAAAAGGTCTCCCTGAGGGCCTGGCACAGTCGCTCACATCTGTAATCCTAGCACTTTGGGAGGCTGAGGTGGGAGGATCACTTGAGCCCAGGAGTTTGAGACCACCCTGACCAACACAGTGAAAGCCCATCTCTAAAAAAAGTTTGTTTTTAAAGTCTCCTTGAAACATCAGCGTTTTCATTGTTCTTCCCATCGTGCCAGTCCTTTCTCTGCCCCCAATTTCCAGTCCTTCCCTGTTAGTTCTTCTGACCTGGTCAGTTGGGCGCTGTCGGGGCCTCCGACACAGGATGTGGGCCGAGGCCTGGCCCTCTGTGCCGCCCAGGGTCACCTCAGTCTGCGCGAGGCTGCCGAGAGCTCCCACAGGGCCTGGCCCGTGAAGCTCTTCATGTAGCAAGCCCAGCACACTCACCTTCCCCACCGGGGAGCTGTCACCTAGAAAAGGACAAGAAATGTAGGATAGTAGGGAGCATTCAGGTTGGTGGCCTGGGAGCAAACAGTGAAGAGAAAAGGAGAGAACCCCACAATTCCATCACAGTGCTGCCAAAATCCTGACTTCCCTTGGCCAATCTCACTACCGTGCTCTGAGCCTCCTCCAGCCCACACCTTAATCTACTCTGTTATCCCCGTGTAAAGCTGATCAAGGCACCGCTCTACCTTCTACCCTTCAGCAGCTCCTCCTCCTTCAGGATGGAATGAACACTTCTAGCAGGTGGTGTCCACTTACTTTCTAGCCTCATCTCTTACACACGGAAGTACTTGTAGTTTCTGGAACTTCCCAAGATCTCAGTCAGTGCCTTTAGAGAGTCAGGCACTATGCTAAACGCCTTAACACAATGTTTGAATCCTTACAAAGGTCAGCATTTTTAGGTCAAACCATATGAAATCACTGACATTTAACAATTTTTTTTCTTTTTTTTTGAGACAGAGTCTTGCTGTCATCCAGGTTAGAGTGCAGTGGCGCAATCTTGGCTCACTGCAACCTCTGCCACCCGGGTTCAACAATTCTGCCTCAGTCTCCCGAGCAGCTGGACTACAGGCGCGTGCCACCATGCCTGGCGAATTTTTGTATTTTTAGTAGAGACGGAGTTTCAGCATCTTGGCCAGGCTTGTCTTGAACTCCTGACCTCATGATCCACCTGTCTCGGCCTCCCAAAGTGCTGGGATTACAGGCGTGAGCCACCACGCCTGGACTGTTTTTATTTTTTGAGATGAAGTATTTCTCTGTCACCCAGGCTGAAGTACAGTGGTGTGATCTCAGCTCACTGCAACCTCTGCCTCCTGGGTTCAAGTGATTCTCCTGCCTCAGCCTCCCAAGTAGCTGGGATTACAAAAGTGCGCCACCACGTCCAGCTAATTTTTTGTATTTTTAGTAGAGACAGGGTTTTACCATGTAGGTCAGGCTGGTCTCCAACTCCTGACCTCAGGCGATCCGCCTACCTTGGCCTCCCAAAGTGCTGGGATTACAGGTGTGAGCCACTGCGCCCAGCCAATATTTAACAGTTTTTGACCTAAGAAATAGCAATATAGTGGTTCATCCTAATACTTCCCTTGTACCTTCCCCCACATACAGGGGAAAGTGAAGCAATGAGAGATCACATACCTTAATACAAAGCTGGGCGTCTGACTCCTAAGTCCATTCGAGTACCCACAGTGCACTTTAGGGCTAGTCCCAGTGCCCCTGCCCGGCCAAATTTGCCTGGCTGACCGCTTGCTCTTCAAGAGTGCCTTTTTTTTTTTTGACACGGAGTCTCGCTCTATCACCCAGGCTGGAGTGCAGTGGCGCGATCTTGGCTCACTGAAAGTTCCACCTCCCAGGTTCATGCCATTCTCCTGCCTCAGCCTCCCAAGTAGCTGGGACTACAGTTGCCTGCCACCAGGCCCAGCTAATTTTTTTTGTATTTTTAGTAGAGATGGGGTTGCACCGTGTTAGCCAGGATGGCCTCATCTCCTGATCTGCCCACCTCGGCCTCCCAAAGTGCTGGGATTACAGGTGTGAGCCACCGCGCCCGGCCGAGAGTGCCCTTCTTTAAGGTACCCTGTGCCTGTCCTATATCATCACGGCCTTTATCAGACCATCTTGTAACTGCCTGTTCACTCATCTCCATCTTTTATGGGACTTCGAACTCCTAGAAGGCAAGGACCCAGCTACAGTCAGTCTGTATTTTGCCATTATCTAGAATTGTATCTGACATATTATATGTATTTACTATTCATTTGTTAAATAAATGAATGAGTGAAACAAATGAGTAAAAAAATAACTTGGAGGAAAAAAAGCAAATGGTAGATGGCATTAAGGGGAAGTAAAAAAAAAAAAAAAAAATAGCCGGGCGCGGTGGCTCAAGCCTGTAATCCCAGCACTTTGGGAGGCCGAGACGGGCGGATCACGAGGTCAGGAGATCGAGACCATCCTGGCTAACACGGTGAAACCCCGTCTCTACTAAAAAATACAAAAAACTAGCCGGGCGAAGTGGTGGGTGCCTGTAGTCCCAGCTACTCGGGAGGCTGAGGCAGGAGAATGGTGGGAACCCGGGAGGCGGAGCTTGCAGTGAGCTGAGATCCGGCCACTGTACTCCAGCCCGGGCGACAGAGCGAGACTCCGTCTCAAAAAAAAAAAAAAAAAAAAAAAAACAGACGAAAAGTTCAAAAAATGAAAAAAGGTCTGACTGGAGAACCCAGATGTTTCTTCTAGGCTAGAAAGGAAAAGGGGCACACTCCTTGGCAGAGGGAGATATATGAGGGGAAACAATGAAGGAGGGGTCTTACCAGGACAGGCGTCCTGATGGCTCACAGCACGCAGGGCCTGGCAGAGTGTGGTGCAGGGAAGGTGAAGCAGCAGCCAGCTGAGGGAATCGAGAGCAATGGTGACAGGACCAGGATCTGTCCTCTTGCATATGGCTCTCAAGGCTCCCAGCGGCTCCCCAGGAAGGGCCTCCTCAGTTTTTGACCAGTTGAGAGGGTCTCTGAAGAAGTCATGGTAAACCAGCCTGCAAAGGGAAAACGTGACACAATAGGATATTGCTCCTTCCCCCAGAGGATCACAAAGTTCATCCTCTGACCTTTGTGGCTGTTTTCTCAATTTTCATGAATATCCTAAATATTAGTGAAAGAATATTACTGAGAGATAGCAATGATTGAGAGCACAGACTGGTGTCTGACAGCCTGACCTCCAAGCTTGGCTTTGCGACTTGTTGCCCAAGGTCAGCTAAATGATAAATTATCTCTAAGACTCAGTTGCTTCATTGGTGAAATGAGATGCCAACCTCTAAGCACTCAGCACAGTGCTTGACACATAGTGTATGCCTCATAAATGTTAGTTATCACCATCATCACATATTTCCTGAGTGTGGCACCTAAAGTTTATCACTCTGGATGAAAAATGAGAAAGCAGAGGACTTGGTTCCTTCCTGTAGAACAGCTTAAAGAAAGTAAAAAATTAAGTCATGGAGTACCAACTACAGAAAAAAATAACAGCTCAGGAAAGGTAGACCAGTAAAGGTAGCAGAACTTTTTTTTCCCCCAGATATCTCTTTTTTATCTTCTGGTTCTCTTGTGGAATGCCATCTTTTTTTTTTTTTTTTTTTTTTGAGACAGAGTTTCGCTCTTGTTGCCGGGGCTGGAATGCAATGGTGCGATCTCTGCTCACCGCAACTTCTGCCTCCTGGGTTCAAGCGATTCTCCTGCCTCAGCCTCCCGAGGAGCTGGAATTACAGGCATGTGCCACCATGCCCAGCTAATTTTTTGTAGTTTTAGTAGAGATGGGGTTTCTCCGCGTTGGTCAGGCTGGTCTCAAACTCCCGACCTCAGGTGATCCACCCGCCTCAGCCTCCCAAAGTGCTGGGATTAAAGGCGTGAACCACCACGCCTGGCCATGGAATGCCATCTTAACATACACCACCACCTCTATCACAACAATGGCTGATGCAAAATTAGAGGCTCAACAGATAAGATGTAAACTACTATCATTATCCACTGAGTTGCCCAGACTAGGAACTAGAAAGCATCCTACTAATGGTTCTTAATGTCTCCTGATCAGGCACATGACTGGGTTTAGGGACTTCCTTATCTCAATACTTTCTTCTCCCCCCACATTAGTCAATAAATCCTGGAAATGCTACCCACTAAAGTCCTTTACATGTATTCTAAACTTTCCATCTCTACTGCCACTGCCTTAAACCAGGCCTCTATCACTTTCCACCATTATTCCCTAAAATTCATTAGGCCAGGAACAGGTCTGTCTCATTCACTGCCAGCTCCAGTATCTTGCACAGCACCTGGTTTATAGTTGGTGCTCGGTACATATGCACCTTAATAGCGAACTTGGATTAATGGATTACTGCAATACCCTTCCTACATGTTCTCCTTATCTCCAGGCTATTTCTCTCTCAACTTCTATGATCTTTGCTTTGGATTCCCCAAATACTCATCACTCCCTCATTACTCCTCTTACTAATTCTTGCCTCCTGAAAGACCCATATCCAATTATTCAATGAATATTTAAGGAACTGCTACTACATACCAGGTTCTGCGCTTGTTGTAAATAAATTTCCTTAGCAATAGACGTCTCCAATTTAATCAAATCTTTTCCAACTGATACTTACCGATTGTTGATATCTGAGTCAAAACCTTCACGAAACTCTTCCTCGCTCACTTCACAGCCCAGGATATGCACTTGCTCCCCACTAAGGCAGAGATGAGGGGGGACTGTCAAAGAGTGGGCACAGGTTCCCTATCCAGGGTAGGCTGAGGAGATACCGTGGGATACTCACCACAGTGCAGATTTCTTGACAAGCGCCTTCAAGAGACTGCGCCCCTCCCACTCCACGGAATCTGCACAGCGAGGGACGGATAGAGTGTGAGGGCACTAGGATTACCACCTTCGCGAACCCGTCGCGATCTCCACACCTAGCCTGTGACCCATGGCTCTTCCTCTCCACTTCCGTCCCCTCAGCCAGACCCGAACCCCCCTGTGCCGTTGGCTCTTACCCCGAAGCAGCACCAGGCCGCCCAAGGATAACAGCGAGTCCAACATCCCCAATTCGCGTCCGATCCCTGCTCTGGCGCCCTCTGATAGCGTCACGACCCACTGTCCCGCCCCCTCGGGGTGAAACGGGCGGGGCACTCGGGCGTCCTCCCACCATTAAGACCTAACATAGTCTGGAATGAGAGGTGATTATGTTCACTATTCCCAGCGGGGCGCTCACGAGGAGGCCGGCCCTCCCCGAGCCCTGGCGCACAGTCGTACGGACAACGAGCCCTTCTACATTTTCACTGTGACCGGGACGGGAAGAGCAGTTGGGGCAGTTGTCAGTGGGCGGTGAAGAGGACCCACAAACCCCCCGCGAGGGTCCTAACTGCGGGGCCAAGTGCCGTCCTCCGCCCCGCCCACGCAGTTTGAGGCGGGGCCTGCTTCGCCTCAGGCCCCGCCCCGCGGCCACCTTCTGGGCGTGCGCAGTACTGCAGCCTCGTTCGGAGTGCTTCTGGCTTTCCTTATACCTACCCCCATAGACCGCGCAGGGGGAACTTAGTCCCGGTGAAGCGAATACACGTCACCACCGGAAGCAGTGTCAAAGGGGAAGAGAGGGGGAAAGACAGGAGGAGGGAGTCCTTTGGGCGGTAAAATGGCGCCTGTCAGAGTGGGAAACCCAGCTGCAGAGGCTGCAGCCCCACTCCCCAGCGGCTAAAGGACCCCCGAGCTCGGGGAGGGGGAGGCCGCTCCGGCCCAGTGCTCCGCGCCCTTCGGCTCCCCCTCCCCCTCCTTCCCTGCTCCTTCGCTCTGCAGGGCCGTTCTCCGCTGCCTCGGCCCTTTGCGCGCCACAGCCCCCGCCCTCCCCGTTCCTGCGGGCAGCCCCCTAGCGCGCCTGCGCAGCGGGCCACTCTCCGCTTTCCCCCTTCCCCTCCCCCTCCCTTTTCCCTTCCTCCCTTTTCCCTAGCCCCCTCCCCCACTGCCCCCTCCCCCAATTATCCTTCCCCTTCCCTCCTGGTCTCGGAGGACCCCATCCTAGCCCGACCTGTCTCGGCCTGCAACCTCCCCGAAGCTGTCGGTGCCACTCCCAGCCCATGTGGGCCCCCGCGGGCTGCCCACGCCTGTCCCCCAGCTCCCCGTTGCGCTGGGCTTTCCCCTCGCCAGGGGTGGCTTTCTGAGCCGCCCGCTCCGTGCCCCTCTCTGCAGCCTCTCCTGCCACTCGGGGCCCCCGTTCCCCCTCCCGGCGGCGGGGGGCTGCCCCCGGGGGGCTGGCGGAGCTGGGCCGCGGGGGCCCCGGGGCCGGCGGTGCCGGGGTCATCGGGATGATGCGGACGCAGTGTCTGCTGGGGCTGCGCACGTTCGTGGCCTTCGCCGCCAAGCTCTGGAGCTTCTTCATTTACCTTTTGCGGAGGCAGATCCGCACGGTGAGCCAGGGTGGGCGCTGGCGGTGTTGGGGACTTCTGTCCGTGGTGGTCAGGGGTTTTCGGAGTGTCGGGCCTCTGTTTGGGCCTAGGAAGGGAGTCCTGGCAGGGGCTTTTCTCGCCAGAGAATTGGGCACCCTAAGCGGGGCTTGGGCTGGGGGGGACGGAGACCCTTGTAATAGAACCTAGCCCTTGGGGGTTTTGATGGGGCTAGATGGGTCAGGATTTGGTAACGCTTGGGGGCTAAGGTGGTGGGTGGGGCGCTCTTTTAAGAAAGCTGGAGTTGTTGCTAAAGAAACCCAGAGGCGGGGAACACCTGTTTGATGACAGCCAGATCTGTTGATGTGGGCTTGTGAAAGACCCTATTTGGAACAACGGTGTTTGGTCCCATAACAAGGGAGAGACAGACTTGTGTGTCAAGGGTGGAGGTGGGTGGGAGGGCTTGTTACAAACAAGGACTGGAACTTGGCCCTGGGTGTGAAGGAGAAACCCTGAGGTTCCCATTAAGAGAACTCTTCCAAAAAGACTGAAAATTTATTTCATAGTGTGAGTGTAGGTATCTGGATTTATAGAGGACTAAAGCAGATGCGTTTATGATGGGCCTCTTTAATTGTGGGAGGAAGTTCAAGGTGGGTGCTGTGCCCACCATTAAAGTTTGGGTGTCCCTGTCAGAGGACAGCGCTGGTCAGTTGCAGGGCTTGAATCTGAGGACATGTTTGCTTCTCCAGGAGAGCCTAGCATTCTGACGGTACTGTCTCGATGGACCCAAGCATCTCTGGGTCCCCTCCCCCTTAGCTTTTCTCCGAGGTCAGAGCTCCTTCAGCTAACAGCACTTCTAAATGAATGTGCTCTTGTGGTCTCACCACCACCAGGGAGAATCCTCGGAAGGAGTCTGGGGAGAATTTAGTAAGCAGAGACAAAGGTTCAGGGTCTGTACTCTGGTCTGTATCCCTTAGCATACCTCAATACAGTTTGAAAGAATAAACCCAGGTTGGGGTGACCTGGGGTCCAGGGAATTTCCAGAAAGCCCTCAGTGGTAGTGGTGGTTGACTTAACTGATTTGGGAGAATGGGTCTGGTCTTGGATTCATTCTCTCCTTTACCAGTCTGCTTCCACTTCCTGATTTAGGGCGCGAACAGTACAGGATGGTTGTGGCTCTAGGCTGTGGCCCGGAGACAAGAGCTAGGAGCCAAGAAAAATTTAGAGTCAGAGATGCTGGGATATATGTGGGGCTGTCTCCTGGGGTTTTATTTTCTTTTCTGAGACAGTCTCGCTTTGTCGCCCAGGCTAGAGTGCAGTGGCGCAATCTCGGCTCACTGCAACCTCCACCTCCTGGGTTCAAGCGATTCTCCTGCTTCAGCATCTCGAATAGCTGGAATTACAGGCACCCACCACCACACCTGGCTAATTTTTGTAATTTTAGTAGAGATGGGTTTTCACCATGTTGGCCAGGCTGGTCTCAAACTCCTGACCTCAAGTGATCTGCCCGCCTTGGTCTCCCAAAGTGCTGGGATTGAGTCACTGCGCCCGGCCTCTTGGGGTTTTCTTTATGGGTTGACTGCCATCTTCTCTGACGTTCTCGCTCTAACACATCAGTTTTCTGGGTATAGGGAGTGGTGCTTCAGCTCATCCACAGGTTACTTCCAAAATTGCTCTCCTTTGGGCAGCACTGACCCCACAGTCTTTTGTCCTCCCTTCCCTTCCAATCTGGTTTCTTTCCCCTCCCCCTTTCTGGCAGATGCTTGGAGCATTCCCTTCATGCCCAGCATATGCAACCCGAGATAGCAAGGCTAGACACCGGAGCTGTTTCGGACCTCATCATGGCCCAGGGAGAAAAGAAGGGCAGATCTTGACTAGGGGGACAGAGCCCTTTGGGTTTAAAAGGGAGAGCCTGGTTCTGGTGTGGCTTGGGGCCTAGGTATGCACTGAAGAGGATTTGTGCCTTTGAAGAAAAGTGTGGAGGAGGGAATTGCCAGGCTTTGCATGGGGAGATGTGCGTATTAGGAAATAGGAACCCCTAGAGAAGGCTTGGAGAAGCAGAGCTGGAAGGATGAGGTGGTGACGTCCTTGTCCCTTATTCACCTCTCACTTATGGCCCTGACTTCACTCTGGCCTTCTCCAAACCCTGCCAGTCAGCCTGGCAGGGGCTTTCCAGTATTCTTTGCCTCGCCCTGGGTACCAGGATAAGGGGACTGTTCAGAGGGCTGAGGTTCTCTGAACTTGTGACTTGGCTAGAAGAGACAGAAGTGGACAGGTGGCTGGTTAAAATAGGCCTGGTGGCTTCTAGCCAGAGGAACTTAGCTGACCTGAAAACCTCTGGATTCCCTTATTCTATATTCCCATTAAGGACCAGGAATCTCCTCCTGACTCCTACTCCCTGTGCACTAGGGAATCTGAGGCTCTCAGTTCCCAATGTGAGATGATGGTAGTTGCTACAAATAATTCTTGGGGTGAAGGTTGCATTGTGGGGGTCATTTCTTTGTTCAGTGTAACAGGATAATATCATAGCTAAGACGGCAGCTTCGGCTGGGCCGGGGGTTCACGCCTGTAATCCCAACACTTTGGGAGGCCAAGGCAGGTGGATCATGAGGTCAGGAGTTCGAGACCAGCCTGGCCAATATGGTGAAACCCTGTCTCTACTAAAAATACAAAAATTAGCCGGGTGTGGTACACGCATCTGTAGTCCCAGCTGCTTACGAGGCTGAGGCAGAATTGCTTGAACCTGGGAGGTGGAGGTTGCAGTGAGCCGAGATCATGCTACTGCACTCCAGCCTGGGCAACAGAGCGAGAAAAAAAAAAAAAGAGAAAGAGGCTGGGCGCGGTGGCTCAAGCCTATAATCCCGGCACTTTGGGAGGCCGAGACGGGCGGATCACGAGGTCAGGAGATCGAGACCATCCTGGCTAACACGGTGAAACCTCGTCTCTACTAAAAAATACAAAAAACTAACCAGGCGCGGTGGCGGGCACCTGTAGTCCCAGCTACTCGGGAGGCTGAGGCGGGAGAATGGCGTGAACCCGGGAGATGGAGATTGCAGTGAGCTGAGATCCGGCCACTGCACTCCAGCCTGGGCAACACAGCGAGACTCCGTCTCAAAAAGAAAAAAAAAAGAAAAAAGAGGGCAGGTTCTTGGGTTGAACTACATTGGTATAATCCTGGCTCTATCACTTCATTGATTCTACTATTTTTTTATTTTTTATTTTTTTTTGAGACGGAGTCTCACTCTGTCAACAGGCTGGATGTAGTACAGTGGCTTGATCTCGGCTCACGGCAACCTCTGCCTCCTGGGTTCAAGCCATCCTCCTGCCTCAGCCTCCTGAGTAGCTGGAGCTACAGGCACGCACCACCACGTCCAGCTAATTTTTGTATTTTTAGCAGAGACGGGGTTTCACCATGTTAGCCAGGATGGTCTCCATCTCTTGACCTTGTGATCTGCCCGCCTTGGTCTCCCAAAGTGCTGGGGTTACAGGCATGAGCCACCATGCCTGGCTGATTCTACTAATATTAACTGACCACCTTTGCTGTAGTGTTCTGGGAACTGGGAATACAGCCATGATCTAGACAAAATCATATTCTCATGGAGTTTTCATTTTAATTAGGGAGAGAAACAACTTAAGATAATTTCTGTGTGGCCTCAGTTTCTTTAACCTTAAAACAGGAATAACAGTAATATTAGGGTTGTTTTGAGGATTACATGAAAAAGGCCAGGCGTGGTGGCTCATTCCTGTAATCCTAGCACTTTGGGAGGCCAAGGCAGGAGGATCACAAGATCAGGAGTTTGAGACCAGCCAGGCCAATATGGTGAAACCCCATCTCTACTAGAAATACAAAAATGAGCCAGGCATGGTGGCGGGCGCCTGTAGTCCCAGCTACTAGGGAGGCTGAGGCAGGAGAATTGCTTGAACCCGGGTGACGGAGGTTGCAGTGAGCCGAGATCGCGCCACTGCACTCCAGCCTGGGCAACAGAGCGAGACTCCATCTCAAAAAAGAAAAAAAAAAAAAAAAAAGAAGAAATAATCCTAAATTACATACACAGTACCTGTGGTAAATGTTCAGTATGTGCTCCCTGTTACTGGGGAAGACTTCCTTATCAAGGGTTTCAATCCTCTTTTGTGCTATTTCTAGGTAATTCAGTACCAAACTGTTCGATATGACATCCTCCCCTTATCTCCTGTGTCCCGGAATCGGCTAGGTAAGTATGTGGTGGGAAGCCTCCTTTCGGGTGAAGTAGGGGCCAGCCAGCTTTGGGCCAGAGGTTGGTCAATATTATTCTTCCCCACTGTGGTTCAGCCCAGGTGAAGAGGAAGATCCTGGTGCTGGATCTGGATGAGACACTTATTCACTCCCACCATGATGGGGTCCTGAGGCCCACAGTCCGGCCTGGTACGCCTCCTGACTTCATCCTCAAGGTGTGTGGTGGTGGGGAGTGATGAAATGGTTCCATCTGTTCCTCTGCCCAGACCTGGACTCCCTTTCCCAGTCCCAGAGCATCTGTCTCCATCCACTGGCACCAGTGTCAGCCTGGAGGAGGGAAGCAGGTGGGTGGGGTGTTTTCTAGGCCTGGGTTGTGGTGGTCGTGACTTCCCCCAGCCCATCTGTTCTTCTATAGGTGGTAATAGACAAACATCCTGTCCGGTTTTTTGTACATAAGAGGCCCCATGTGGATTTCTTCCTGGAAGTGGTGAGTTTTGGAGAGCTAAAGGGAGCTCTGTAATGAAGGGATGGTTTTAGGGCTCTGGGGATTCGGAGGATTTGGAGGAAGGGGTGAGGAGAAATGGGTAAGAGCAGTTTTTGAGAGGGGAGGATGTGGAATGGTGGGGAAGTGGCTGTCAGTACTTGGGGTTCATCTGTTGTGCTGATGTAATTCTTTTCTGCCGGCATCTTTCTCTTTTGCTTGCATTTCTGAATCTTAAGAGTGTAGGATGCCTAACACTGAGTTTGGAGGTTTGGGCTGGGGGTTCAGAATTTCATGTCCTCCAAGACATTTGACGTTGATGGAAGGCCTGAAGGACTATGCCGTTGCCCTTCTGAAAGATAACTGTATGTCTAAAGGGATCATCACCTTGTATGGCATCGCCCTCTCCCCCAATCTATTTCAGGTGAGCCAGTGGTACGAGCTGGTGGTGTTTACAGCAAGCATGGAGATCTATGGCTCTGCTGTGGCAGATAAACTGGACAATAGCAGAAGCATTCTTAAGAGGAGATACTACAGACAGGTAAGCTAGAATCCCAGTCTAAGAGCGTGACTTGGGAAGGAGGCCACCAGGGAGGGATCTGGGTTTGAGGAAAGTATCCTGGAGAGAGGCCTACTACATAATCCCCTGCCTTCCAGCACTGCACTTTGGAGTTGGGCAGCTACATCAAGGACCTCTCTGTGGTCCACAGTGACCTCTCCAGCATTGTGATCCTGGATAACTCCCCAGGGGCTTACAGGAGCCATCCAGGTACGGGGGAAGGTGGTAAGGCTGGCAGGACCAGAACATGGTTCTGAGAAGGTATTTTTCCAGGAGACCTGGGCTTTGGTCCTTGAGAGCTGGGATTGCCTAGATCATTCCTAGTTTGCGAAAAGTCCAAATGCAAGTTATTTTTCTGTTTCAAGTGAGATACCACATACGTCCATTTCATAAGTCAGATTTCTTATGTCATTTTTTTCTTTTTTAAAATTTATTTTTGGCCAGGCACTGTGTCTCATGCCCGTAATCCCAGCACTATGGGAGGCTAAAGCAAAAGCACGTAGATCACCAGGTCAGAAGTTCGAGCCCAACGTGACAAACATGGTGAAACCCTGTCTCTACTAAAAATAGAAAATACTAGCCAGGCGTGGTGGCGTGTGCCTATAATCCCAGCTACTCGGGAGGCTGAAGCAGGAGAATCGCTTGCACCCGGGAGACGGAGGTTGCAGTGAGCCGAGATCGTACCATTGCACTCCAGCCTGGGTGACAGAGTGAGACTCCATCTCAAAAAAAAAATTAAAAAATAATTTTTCTTAATTTTTGAGATAGTGTCTCACTGTGTTGGCCAGGCTGCAGTGCAGCGTCATGATTATAGCTCATTGCAGCCTCGATCTCCCAGGCTCAAGTGATCCTTCTGCCTCAGTCTCCGCAGTAGTTGGAACTATAGGCGTGCACCACCATGCCCAGCTTTATTTATTTATTTATTTATGAGATGGAGTCTTGCACTGTAGCCCGGGCTGGAATGCAGTGGCGTGATCTCGGCTTACTGCAACCTCTGAGTCCCAGGTTCAAGCGATTCTCCTGCCTCAGCCTCCCACGTAGCTGGGACTACAGGCGCCTGCCACCATGCACAGCTAATTTTTTGTATTTTTAGTAGCGACGGAGTTTCACCATGTTGGCCAGGCTGGTCTTGAACTCCTGACCTTGTGATTCGCCTGCCTTGGCCTCCCAAAGTGCTGAGATTACAGGCGTAAGCCACCACCCCTGGCCAATTTTTTGATTTTTAGTAGAGAAGGGATCTCGTTGTGTCACCCAGGCTGGACTCAAACTCCTGAGCTCAAGTGATCCTCCCACCTCGGCCTCTCAAAGTGTTGGGATAACAGGTGTGAGCCACTGCGCCTGGCCAAGTGTGTTTCAAGTGAGGCACAATGGCAGTTAGTTTGACTAGAAGCATCAATAAGTATGAGACCTGGTGATTAAAACTTAATATTGGAACATAAATCAGGAAAGTTTTTTACTTAGGTTGTTGACTGCCAGTAGTGGGAGGTATATGTTTTTAATAATAATTCCTCCTTCCCTCCAAGAAGATAAAAACACCCAGTCTCTTGAATTCTGTTTCTCCTCATCTGCATTTTCACCCACCCTAGACAATGCCATCCCCATCAAATCGTGGTTCAGTGACCCCAGCGACACAGCCCTTCTCAACCTGCTCCCAATGCTGGATGCCCTCAGGTAAGGGAAGTGGGCTCTGGACACTTGGATATCTGAAGAAAGGAGGAGGTGGGGGATCCTCAGAGGGAATAAAAAACGTTTGTCCTGTTTTAACTCTCTTCCCTTAATAATTTAACATTTGGAACCAGGTCTTCTTACTTAAAAGCTCATCACTTTAGCGAGTAGGCTGTGGGCAAATTGAACCTATCTAATCATGAATATGGTGATAATTTAGGCCCCACATCTCCAGTGATGCCGCCTTACATGAGTGTTGTGAGGTTATCAACTATAAGGTACTCTACCAATGCAAGTTATTGTCACCCCAGGTTCACCGCTGATGTTCGTTCCGTGCTGAGCCGAAACCTTCACCAACATCGGCTCTGGTGACAGCTGCTCCCCCTCCACCTGAGTCGGGGTGGGGGGGAAAGGGAGGACGAGCCCTTGGGATGCCGTCTGATGCCCTGTCCAATGTGAGGACTGCCTGGGCAGGGTCTGCCCCTCCCACTCCTCTCTGCCCTGGGAGCCCTACACTCCACTTGGAGTCTGGATGGACACATGGGCCGGGGGCTCTGAAGCAGCCTCACTCTTAACTTCGTGTTCACACTCCTTGGAAACCCCAGACTGGGATACAGGCGGAAGCCTAGGAGACCGAATCAGTGTGTGTGAAGAGGCAGGACTGGCCAGAGTGACAGACATACGGTGATCCAGGAGGCTCAAAGAGAAGCCAAGTCAGCTTTGTTGTGATTGGATTTTTTTTTAAAACTCTTGTACAAAACTGATCTAATTCTTCACTCCTGCTCCAAGGGCTGGGCTGTGGGTGGGATATTGGGATTTTGGGCCACTGGATTTTCCCTAAATTTGTCCCCCGTTTCCTCTCCTTCTATTTTTCTCTCCTTAGAATCCCTCAGACCTGTAACCAGCTTTGTGTCTTTTTTCCCTTTCCTCTCTTTTAAACCATGCATTATAACTTTGAAACCAAAGCGGCCCTAGGTCCTTCTCTGGGGTTTTGGGAAGTGAAGGGAGGGAACTTTGTTTACATGCACCCTGTCCCCCGGGCAGAGGGGAAGGGACTGCTGTTGGACTCAAGGGGCAGGGGGAACGGTGGTGTTGAGTATGGGGATACAATAATGAATGTGGCCACCAGATGCTTTGGCGGGAAGGGCCGAGGATGTGCGCACTGGTGGGGAGTAGAAGGATACCTTCGGAGCAGCAGGCTAGAAAGCAAGAAAGGAGAAACCTGGACGGCCAAAGGGCGTAGAGCTGGAGAAACGTCGGGCTTCGTCCGGGGTACTGACGTGGACAGGCTAAGCGGGCGCTGGCCCTCCGACCTCCGCTGTCCGGGGAGGCGTCGGTCCCCACTCCCCGCCGTCGCCCAGGCGGCTCCACCTCCCCGCGCCCGCCCCAGCCGGCCCTACTTCGCGCACCCGCCACGTGACGCTCCGCCCTCTTTGAGATCACATGATTTCACTCAGAAACCCTGCGGTGTTCCTCCGCGCTGGCGTAGTCTCTACCCCTTCAACCTCCTCTCCAGTCCCTATTGGCCTACTCATTCTTGGCACTTAAGCGTTCTGTACCTCTCTCCAAACATCTGTTTTCTTTTTGACTTCTTACTTCTGGAGATCATCTCCGCCACTTGGGTACTACTTTGTTTTGGTGTTAACGGCCGCCTTCAGCGTAGCAATACGGTTCGTGAATAGCTAACCTTGTAATTGTCTCTGCTGTTCCTCTACGTTGTTTCCGAAAGGAACTTGGAGTAGCAAGTCTCGTATGATGATTACCATATCTTACTCCTCTTCAGCCCCAGCTTCGTTGAGGGAAAGGTTGGGGAACAGGTTTAGAGTTATTTTCCATGAGCAAAAGCCAACCGTCTTTGCTACGTCGCCTGCGTAGCCCACAAATTGATTCCAAAGCGATTACGCTAATGGCGTGAGGGGGCCGGTCAGTGGGTGGTGCAACGCTAGCAGCGTTAGCACCGCTGAGGTAGTGGCGTATCTTAGTCCGGGGGCCGTCCCCGATAGTCGGGGGCGGGGTTGGTGAATAGGGAAGTGGCGCAAATTCGTGGATCGCTCCGCTGAATCCGCCCGCGCGTCGCTGCCGTCGCCGCCGCCCCCCGTCCCGGCCCCCCCGGGTTCCCTCAGCCCAGCCCGGTCCAGCCCGGTTCCCGGGAGGATGAAGTTCGTGTACAAAGAAGAGCATCCGTTCGAGAAACGCCGCTCTGAGGGCGAGAAAATCCGAAAGAAATACCCGGACCGGGTGCCGGTGAGGACAGAAGCCAGGGCCGAGGGCGCGGGACGCTTACGCTGACGCCACAGCCTGGCCTTGGATCTGGGACGGGCAGCGCAGGGATCAGGCTGCTGGCTGTGTTGGGGTTGGGAGCGAGCCTGAAACTGCTGTCCTTGGGACCGAGGATGAAAGGAGTGGGGTAGTGGTGGACGTGGGGTTGAGAGGGATGTGGACAGGGGACAGAAACGTTAGCATTTGTGTGAGTGGAGGCCTTAGAGAGTTTGACAGCCTGAGCCTCAAATGGCCATCCCCCCAACTAGCTAAGGTTGCGAGATTGAATCACTAGTGGACCCAGACAAGTCCTCTCCGTCTGATTAAGATAGTTGTTTATGGTGACGCCCTATTCGGTGGATGGATCCTGGATATTTAAATAAGCTCCAGTCAGTGAGGTCAGGATCTCTGGGACTCAGTGCTGCACCGCGTGTACAAAAACAAAGAGATGAGTCTGGGGTAGATTTGGGTACTAGGAATATTGTTACTTGAGTTCTTGACAGGTGCAGCTTGGGCGCTGCATTCCTTCTGTCTCCTAATTTTCATCTCTTTATCAGGTGATAGTAGAAAAGGCTCCCAAAGCTCGGATAGGAGACCTGGACAAAAAGAAATACCTGGTGCCTTCTGATCTCACAGGTGGGAACCTGACCCAAGGCTCAGGCTTGCTTCCTGTGGGTGGGAGTGCAGTCTCTGTGGGAGAAGGCTCCACCTAGCAGCTGTTCTTTTGAGGGCATTTTTGACCTCTGTGACTTTCTTGAACCTTGTATCTTTTGCAGTTGGTCAGTTCTACTTCTTGATCCGGAAGCGAATTCATCTCCGAGCTGAGGATGCCTTGTTTTTCTTTGTCAACAATGTCATTCCACCCACCAGTGCCACAATGGGTCAGCTCTACCAGGTATGGTGACTGGGAAGTGGTGGAGGCTTTGGAGAGGAATCTTGGAAGAGCGTGAGGGGAAGAAAGTGTTGTTACATCAGTAGTTTTGGACTAGCTTCCTCGCTTGCCTTAACATTCCATAATAGCCGTGGTTTTGGGGGTGGGAACAGAACAGTAGGAGTAGAGAGAAGGAAAGAGAACAGTGAGCTAGAGAAACTGTTAGGGACTCTTCCCAGTCTCCCTCACCATTCCAAAGCAGCAGAAAACAGTTTGAGGCCTTTTTGCCCAGGACTGCAGAGATTATGTTGCTCGTGTGCTAGGCCTTGGAGTCAGTGAAGGAGTCGGGCTCTGGTTTCTGGTTCTAGAAGAAAGTGTCCGGGTCGTAGTTGGTTTAAGTAACTGGAGCCGAGCTGCTGAACAGTTTTCTGCCTTCATCCCAGGAACACCATGAAGAAGACTTCTTTCTCTACATTGCCTACAGTGACGAAAGTGTCTACGGTCTGCGAAGCTGCTGTCCCTGAGCTGGAGGGGGGCCTTGTTCTACAAAGAGAGAGGTGGCCCCCTTTTCTTGAACTCCTCCTCCTTCAAGCTCAAACACCACCTCCATTATTCAGGACGGGCACTTCTTAATGTTTGAGGCTTTCTCTCCAGCCTCTCTTAGGAGGGGTAATGGTGGAGTTGGCATCTTGTACCTCTCCTTTCTCCTTTCTTCCCCTTTCTCTGCCTGCCTTTCCCATCCTGCTTTAGACTTCTTGATTGTCAGTCTCTGTCACATCCAGTGATTGTTTTGGTTTCTGTTCCCTTTCTGACTGCCCAAGGGGCTCAGAACCCCAGCAATCCCTTCCTTTCACTACCTTCTTTTTGGGGGTAGTTGGAAGGGACTGAAATTATGGGGGGAAAGGTAGGAGGCACATCAATAAAGAGGAAACCACCAAGTTGAACTGAATTTTGCCTTGTGTTGCTCCCCTCGTCCCGCTGATTTTTAGTCTTTCCAAGGTGTCACTGGGTTTCAGTGGTGGGGAAAGAAGAGTATTGGGTACAAGGTGGAGGAATAGAAGTATATTTTGGTTTATTCTGTCCATGTTGGGCTTTTCCCTGTCTGCAAAAAGAGGGTGCTTTTGTTGTGATGGAATGGAATACTGAGGATCATTTCATGAAACTTTAGTTTTTTTTTTTTTTTTTTTTTGAGGCGGTGTCTCGCTCTGTCGCCCGGACTGGAGTGCAGTGGCCAGATCTCAGCTCACTGCAAACTCCGCCTCCCGGGTTCACGCCATTCTCCTGCCTCAGCCTCCCGAGTAGCTGGGACTACAGGCGCCCGCCACCTCGCCCGGCTAGTTTTTTTATTTTTAGTAGAGACGAGGTTTCACCGTGTTAGCCAGGATGGTCTCGATCTCCTGACCTCGTGATCCGCCCGTCTCGGCCTCCCAAAGTGCTGGGATTACAGGCTTGAGCCACCGCGCCCGGCCGAAACTTTAGTTTTATGACATGTATGTGAAACTGAATGTTAAAAATGCTCATGTAAAACATGTTTTTTTTTTGTTTTTTTTTTTTTTACTGTGGATTCCTGTGGAGAAAGTTCCAAAGTACCTGCTTTAGATGAACATCCACATTTGCTAGAACATTCTAATTAAGGAAGATATTTTCATGTGTGCAAGCTAGTAAAACGGCTGTTTTCAGTTGCATGTCACTTGGCTAGACTTCTGGTGTGTGGGATCCAGCAGAATGCAATCAGGGAGGGAGAAGACTGGGAGGGCGAGCCATTATCGCCAGGAATACTTCATCTCCCAGCAATCATTTCTCCGGCAGGCCGGAAGTGGGGCGGTCCCTGGGGGGAGAAAGAAGCTGCAGAACAAGGCAGTATGGTGGCCGAGAGTTCTAATCCCTTCTTCCTCTTCTTTCTTGGTCCCGCCCAGCCTACATCTCCCAGGGACCTGCGCGCGCACTTCCGCTCTCCCCTCCGGCTCCCGGTCTCCCCGCCACTCCCCGGGGGAGGGGAGCGGCTTGGTGCGCCTGCGCCAGCCTGTGGCTTTCTGGGAATCGAAGTTCCGGAGGCTCATGCGGTCCCTTTTCCGCTGTCCCCGGACGGACTACAAAACCCTTGGTACACTGCGCCTCGGCGCCGGCGGAGGGAGGAGGGAGGGAGGAGAGAGGAGGAGGAGGAGGAGGAGGGAGCAGGCGGCCGGCGGCGCGGGGGGAGGGGGCCCGGTCCGGGAGTGCGGGAGGCAGTGGTAGAGGGAGGTGGCGGCAGCGGCTAGCGGACTCGAGTCTCAACCGGGCTGAGGCGGACACTTCTGTGGAGCGAAGCAGTGGGAGCATCGAGCACTAGAGGCGGCACCGGGATCCCCGGCTCCGGGGAGGGGGGCGCCGGACCGGGAGGAGGGGAGGGGGCGATGCTGGAAGCCATGGCGGAGCCCAGTCCCGAAGGTGAGCTTTCGACCGGCGCGGAGCGCTGAGCCGGCGGGGGGGGCGGACGAGGAATCAATTGGCAAACTTGGAGGTCGAGCCCCGAAGCCCAGCGGGGGAGTTCGGGGAGGGGGTCGGGAGGCTGGCCCTGGAGGTGGGAGAGCGACGAGTTGAGAGACCTTGGAGAAAGAGGAGTGGGAGACTGGGTTGGGGTAGTTGGAGATCAGACGGTGTGGGGGTGCGGGGGATAGGAGCTTGAAATCCGGAGCCTCGGGGGTTAGGGCCCGAAAGGGCCACCGGCAGATTGGGGCCCTGGAACTGGAAGGTTGGGGAAATCCAGTGGCCGGGAGTTGCTCAGGAGAGAGGACGTAGAAGAGGCTGAGTGAGGGGCCCGGTAGTTCGCCGAGGTGGGGTAGTTTGTGGCGGTGGTACGGGAGCTCCGGATAGTTGCCGCCGGAGAATGCCCGGTGATTGTCGGAGGGGTGGGCAGGTAGTTGTGGGGAGAAGAGGGGGTCTGGGTATTGTCTACGGCAGACGGACCTGTACCGGGGGGTAGTTGTGGAGAGAGCGAGCCAGGAAGCGAGGCGAGCTGGGTAGTTGTAGGGGGTGTTGGGGCGGGGTGGGGGGGTTAAGACCGGCGACTTGCGGGGGGGTAGGGTTGGTCCGCGAGGGTTAGAGCCTGGGAGTTGCTGAGGGTGAGGGGGGCATCGGTGGCAGCAGCGGTGGCTGCTGTGGAGAGAGAGAGTGGCTGGTTGGGGGGAAGGGGCTGGAGTTGAGGGGTCCATAGCCTAGTGACTGGGTGGTGAGTACGGGGGCGGAGGGGGGGCGGCGGCGGCCGGAGAGGGCTCGGAACAGGGCCGGGGGGCCCGGCGGGGAGCCCGGGGAGCTCGAAACGAGGAGGGGCCAAAGCCCCGGATGGGGGCGGAGGGACGGCGAAATTGTGGGGAGCGCGGTATGGGGGGGGCAGGTGGGGCCGCGTCCGGGTTAGAGCTCCCGGGTCTGTCCCGGCCGTGAAGTAGCGTTGGATGCGTGTGCCTGTGTGTGTTTGGGGTGGGGGTGAGGGGCGCGCCGGGCCGCGTGCTCGAGTAGAAGGGGCCGGAGGGCGGGGAGCGGTTCGGCGTGGTCATCCTGGACCCTGGGGGCCGGCGGGCGGCGTGTGCGGTCTCGGAGGGCCTGAGGCGGTGGAGCGCGGTCGGATAGGAACTCGGGGCTCTGGACGCATGTGAAGGACGGGGGCGGCGGGCGGCGGCCCGGACGCGGACCCGGGAGCGGTAAGGTGGGGTGGGGCGCTGAGGGATCCGAGTAGACTGGAGTCGAGAGAGACCGTGAGTTGGGGGGGGGGCGGGGCGCCGGGCCTCCGGTTGGGGGAAGGGGAGCGCTATAGCGAGGCCTCAGAGGGCGCCGCGCCCAGGCTCCGCCCCTCGCGGGGCGGAAGGGGGAGCAGGGGCGGATCCAACGCAGCTGGGGGCCTGCTGGCCTGGCAGAGGGACCTGGGAGAGCCCGGGGTTCACTTAGGAACAACAGGGTTTAGAGGGGTAATTTTACACAGACCGTTTCCTAGTGTCTTGACTCAGCTTTTATTGCTTTTCCAGATCCACCTCCGACCCTGAAGCCAGAGACTCAGGTGAGATCTCCCTGATCTTTGCAGCCTAGAGGCCCTGCCTGACAACGCCCCCCGCCCCCCTTTTCTAGACGCCTCACTTAGGGACTGTGTCTCTGGGAATGCCCTTAAACTGTGTGGCTTTCCATGTGATCCATGTCTCCTTCCTTTCAGCCACCAGAGAAACGGCGGAGAACAATTGAGGATTTCAACAAATTCTGCAGTTTTGTTTTGGCATATGCTGGTTACATCCCCCCTAGCAAAGAGGTAGGGGCAAGAGAATTACTGACTTGAGGCTGGTGTCGTGGGACTAGAGAGTGGCTGTTGTTCAAATAGAACTGTATTGCTTTATAGGAGGAGGCCCCTAGAAATATGTAAGACTAGAGGGAAGTTGGAGCTTCTTAGGACTGGGGTAGGAAAGCCGGTATGCAGGGAGTGGATGGCAGGGTTAGCTAGCTTGAACAGCAATGAAGAGCAAGGGGGATCTGGAGTCGCTGCTCGAGATTTTGGCAGTCTCGAGGTGCTGTGAATGGAAGGTGTTTATGGATAAATTTTAGGGAGATGAAAATGGTAACAAATGAGGCTACACAGAAAAAGAGCTAAGGACATACGGCTCTGGTCTGGGGGACACCGTGTTCCACAGGCCCTGGGTAGGGGCAGCGGTGAGGTATCAAGACTCAAAGGTGGAGGTAACACAAGAGTGGTCACGAGGACATGCTGATGGGAGTTGGGGTGGGGAGAAGTTTTGGGAGTACAGTGGGATTTAGTGGTTGAGGTAGAGGACATTTTGGGGTAAATCTAGTCACTCCTTTTCAAGCTGGGTTTGTGGAGGGGCTGAGATGACACTGAGGTTCTGCTGACCCTGGTCTCTCTCCCCTTTTAAGGAAAGTGACTGGCCAGCCTCTGGCTCCAGCTCTCCATTGCGAGGAGAGAGTGCGGCCGACAGTGATGGCTGGGACTCGGCCCCCTCAGATCTTCGAACCATCCAGACTTTTGTTAAGAAAGCAAAGTCATCCAAGAGAAGGGCAGCCCAAGCAGGTCCCACCCAGCCAGGACCCCCAAGGTCCACTTTCTCTCGTCTGCAGGCCCCCGACAGTGCTACCTTGCTTGAGAAGATGAAGCTCAAGGACTCTCTCTTTGATCTGGATGGGCCCAAGGTGGCATCTCCTTTGTCCCCCACATCCCTGACACATACCTCCCGGCCCCCTGCTGCTCTTACCCCCGTGCCCCTTTCCCAGGGGGACCTCTCCCATCCTCCTCGAAAGAAGGACCGAAAGAACCGAAAGTTGGGGCCAGGAGCTGGGGCTGGCTTTGGGGTGCTTCGGAGGCCTCGGCCAACTCCTGGCGATGGGGAAAAGAGATCTCGAATCAAGAAGAGCAAGAAGCGGAAGTTAAAAAAGGCAGAACGGGGGGATAGACTCCCACCTCCTGGGCCTCCCCAGGCACCCCCCAGTGATACAGACTCTGAAGAGGAGGAGGAAGAAGAGGAAGAGGAAGAAGAGGAAGAGATGGCAACAGTGGTAGGGGGTGAAGCCCCAGCCCCTATGCTCCCAACACCCCCCGAGGCTCCTAGGCCCCCTGCCACAGTGCACCCTGAAGGAGTCCCTCCTACTGACAGTGAAAGCAAGGAGGTGGGCAGCACCGAAACAAGCCAAGATGGAGATGCTAGCTCCAGTGAAGGCGAGATGCGGGTCATGGATGAGGACATCATGGTAGAATCAGGTGAGAGGTTTGGGCTGGGGTGAGGGGTTTGAGGGTGTTGTGGATCCAACAACTGCTCAGGCAGAATACCAAACAAACCTTTTTTTCCCTAGGTGATGACTCATGGGATCTGATCACATGTTACTGTCGAAAGCCCTTTGCAGGGCGGCCCATGATTGAGTGCAGCCTGTGTGGGACGTGGATCCACCTCTCCTGTGCTAAGATTAAGAAGACCAACGTCCCTGACTTCTTTTATTGCCAGAAATGCAAGGAACTGAGGCCAGAGGCCCGGCGGTTAGGGGGGCCTCCCAAATCTGGAGAGCCCTGACAGCACCACCTTTAGCCTGGAACTTCCAAATGACATGATTTGGGAACTGAGCCTCAGGGTCCTCAGCCTACCCCCTGGAGCTTGGATACTGTCCGCACTTCAAGGCAGGAATTCCCAAGGGAGACTTGTTTGAAAATGAGTGTCTCACTTTCCTACCCTATCCGTCCTCCCCACTCCGGACTTGAAATTGAACCCATTACGGTTGCGGGTGGGAGGCTGTCTGTGTCTCTAGACACACAATCTCTGTCTCTTGGACCTGCCACCATCACTTTCTGGGTCAGGATTGGAATTGGGATGGAATGGGACAGTTGTCTATAAAACTCTAGTGTAAATATTAGCACTCCCCTCCCTCATCTTTTCTTCTATTTCACTCCCCATTTATTTTCTTCTACACCTGTTGTATTTTTAATTTTGGACTTCCCCTACTGGGCATGGCAGCTCAAAGGTGGAGTACTAGAGCCTGGCCAAGCAAGGAAGGAAAGCAGAAAGGTGACGATTCTCACTCACCTCTTTTGTTTTTAATAATATTGGCCGCTGTTTGTACAGACAGCCTGCGTGTTGTAAATAAAGCAGAGTGGGCTCTTTTGTGTTTATAGCCCTCACTGTCCTGCTTGGGAGGGAGGCTTTGGTGGCTGAAGACTAGCTGGAGGTGGGGCTGAAACCCACCTCTCATAGTCCAGTCTGAAGATGGCACAGCACTGGACCTCTCCCACCCCAAGATACTTGAGTAAGCCACCTCAGAGCTTTCATTGTATTTGGCCCTCCCCACTCGAGTCTAGGAACCCCTACAGTCCCCACCTTCACTCCCTGCACGCACACTCCTGCGGGTCAGAGTTGCTTCGCGCTCCCGCCGGGGTGGGGTAAAGCCGGGTGGGAGTCGACTGTCCGCTTCCTGAGGGCACAGGCCAGCTTAGCCTGGGTGCTCAGAGGACCTCGGCTGGGGTACACCTTTGGGGGCTGGGAGACCGTTGCTGAAGGCAGCGATCACGTGGTGGGGGTACTAGGAGGAGTCACGCGGTCACGTGACTGGGAGGGGTCACGTGACGGGGGCGGCTGAAGAGCGCGGGTGGGCGGGTTTAGGTCACGTGACATGAGGAGAGGTGGGCGGGGACCTGGAGGACGCTCGCGTTGTCGGTGGCGGTGGCGCGCGGCGGCCGCTGAGACCGCGGCTTTGAGTCGCACCTCGCGGCCCGCCCCCCGCCGCCACCCTTGCCGACCCCTGCTTTTTTCCCTTTGCTTCTCTCCAGTACTGGGTCCGTCCTGTCCGCGCTCCCGCGTCGGCTTGCGGGTGTGCGCAGGCGCGGCAGGGGCCATTAGCCCCTTGGGTGGGCGGTGGAGCCCGGGAGCGCGCGGGCGAGACCATGGCGGGCAGCATTGCTGGGGGCGGTGGGGTTGGGGAGACGAAGGTGATTTACCACCTGGATGAGGAAGAGACTCCATACCTGGTGAAGATCCCTGTCCCCGCCGAGCGCATCACCCTCGGCGATTTCAAGAGCGTCCTGCAGCGGCCCGCGGGCGCCAAGTACTTTTTCAAGTCTATGGATCAGGATTTCGGGTGAGCGCAAGGCCTAGATAGGACCGACGGGGGCTTTGCTAGAGTGGATTGGGCGACATGGAGGGGCACACATCTACTTCGGGCCACTCTACGATTTTCTGGCCTGTGGTGGAGCAGATTGTACTATGCTGAGGTAGGTTGACTCTCCCAGGATGGACAAGGTTATGCTTGGATAGATTGAGGCACACGGACAGACTAGGATATCCTAAACCAGATTAGAGAAGATTAGGCTCTACTGGAATAGGTGGGGGCATACTGGTTTATTTTGGAGTATTCTAGACTGTACTGAGTAAATTGATCTATCGTCTGGTCGTTTAGTACGTTCTCAGGAGTCCTGTAACGCTTGTAATCACAGCACTTTGGGAGGCCGAGGCGGGCGGATCACGAAGTCAGGAGATCGAGACCATCCTGGCTAACACGGTGAAACCCCATCTCTACTAACTAAAAATACAAAAAATTAGCTGGGCGTGGTGGCGGGCGCCTGTAGTCCCAGCTACTTGGGAGGCTGAAGCAGGGAGAATCGCTTGAACCTGGGAGGCGGAGGTTGCAGTGAGCCGAGATCGCGCCACTGCACTCCAGCCTGGACGACAGTGCAAGACTCCATCTCCAAAAAAAAAAACAAAAAACAAAACAAAAAACCTGGGCCATTATGGACTCTACTGGGCTGTATTGGTTAATCCTGGTTTCTCTTGGGGCAAGACATGGTTTTATTGGAGCACTCAGTATGAGGGCAGACAAGGCTGTTGGGGCCCATGGTAGTACAGGTAGCTGTATTGGGGTATTCTGGTCTATATTGGTGCAGACAGCTGCGTGTGGGGACATTCTAGGCTGTGCTAGAATAGATTGGGCTATCCTAGGGTAATTTGGACATTCAGGGCTATCTTGGACTATATTGGCGTGTAAATAATGCAGAGAAAGCCCTTTTGTGTTCATGGCCTTTGGGACTGAGCCCGCTCTGGGTCCTCAACCTCTGCTTTCTTTCTTTCTTTTTTTTTTTTTTAAAGACAGAGTCTCGCTCTGTCGCCCAGGCTGGAGTGCAGTGGCTCATTCTCGGCTCACTGCAAGCTCCGCCTCCCAGGTTCACGCCATTCTCCTGCCTCAGCCTCCCCAGTAGCTGGGACTACAGGTGCCCGCCACCACACCCGGCTAATTTTTTGTATTTTTTAGTAGAGACGGGGTTTCATCGTGTTAGCCAGGATGGTCTCGATCTACTGACCTCGTGATCGGCCCGCCTCGGCCTCCCAAAGTGCTGGGATTACAGGCATGAGCCACTGCGCCCGGCCCAACCTCTGCTTTTTTGAAGGCAGGCTGGATTAAGTTGGGATAGCATGGGTTTTAGAAGAACTGAACAAACTGTACTCTAGCTAGAAAGATTGTTTGACATGGGAAGGGTGATACTCTCTTGGGAGTTATCTTGGCTTTAAGTCAAGGTTCTTCTAGTTGTCAGCAATGCAATCTTGGACACTTAATTTAAATTTTGTGTCTTGATCTCGTGTGTGACACGGAGAAAATCACAGAATGAAATGGTTAGTTCAGGTGTGTGGTACGTAGTAAATTCTTGGTGAATGGTAATTGTCGTTAGTATTGAGGCTGACTACTCTATAAAGGTTATGGTGATACAGAATAATTTGTTTTAAGAGTGGACTGAGCTATGCTGAGATTGTGTTATGTACGGAAGAATCCTACATGATGCTGAGACAGATTGGTAGTGACTGAGCTGTGTTGTCACATTGACAGCAAATGGATTAAGTTGATATATATCCTGGCTCTTATGACCATATTAGGCTAATGGGTTAATTAGACAAGGTGTCCTAATTTGGGGGCAAGGGTATGTGTGGAAAGAGAGAGAGAAACAACCAGGGCAGAGAGTCTGATGCTTTATACGTTTATTCATTTAGTTGACAGTATTTGTCAGTGCCTAAGTGTCAGTGTGTGGTGTGTGACCTGGACATGGTGTTGATGAGAGTAAGTGTTCATGGTTTGATGTCGTGGTTAAGAAGAAGAGGCAAGTCCAGTCCACCACAGGGAACCCATTGGAAAGATGACCCCAAGGCTGGGCTTTGGGATCTGTCAGGCTGAGCAGATTGCTTCGTGCCGAATTTTATGCCAGATGAGGCACAGGGGAGTGGGAATCCCAGCTTGCTCTCTCCTTGGGAGCTTTCAGTCTAATGAGGAGCTCCCATTGTTTGTTTGATCTAATGGGTGGTTTTGTTTTTTGTTGTTTTTTGTTTGTTTGTTTGTTTGAGGTGGAGTCTCACTCTGTCGCCCAGGCTGGAGTGCAGTGGTGCAATCTCGGCTCACTGCAACCTCCGCCTCCTGGGTTCAAGTGATTCTCCTACTTCGGCTTCCGGAGTAGTTGGGATTATAGGTGTGCACCACCGTGCCCGGCTGATTTTTGTATTTTTAGGAGAGACAGGGTTTCATCATGTTGGCCAGCTCCTGGCCTCAGGTAATCCACCCACTTCGGCCTCTCAAAGTGCTAGGATTACAGGTGTGAGCCACTATGCCTGGCCTCTAATAGGTGTTTTTACTCAAGAAAGGACAGTCTTCTAGAAATGAATTAGAGAAAACTAAAGGAAAGTATAAGAGTAGAAACTTGGTTGAGGACCGAAGCCTTTTTTTGGAATTTTTTTTTTTTTTTTTTTTTTTTTTGAGACAGATTCTTGCTCAGCTGCTCAGGCTGGAGTGCAGTGGCGCAATCTTGGCTCACTGCAACCGCCGTCTCCTGGGTTCAAGCGACTCTCCCGTCTCAGTCTCCTGAGTAGCTGGGATGATAGGCACCCACCATCATGCCCAGCTAATTTTTGTATTTTAGTAGAGACGGGGTTTCACCATGTTGGCCAGGCTGGTCTTGAACTCCTGACCTCAGGTGAGCTGCCCACCTCAGCCTCCCAAAGTGCCAGCATTACAGGCGTGAGCCACCGTGCCTGGCCTTTTTGGAAGGTTTGTAAGGAACAGGGATGGGGTTGAGAGGAGGCTACCTGCCAGTCTCGTTAGATAGGTATCTTAGGCAGCTGCATCAGCATAGGGGATTGCCTTTGAAATTGTACTGAGAGGTTTGAATCAGACTCAAGGAAGTCTTTGGAACAGCACTACGCCCCTGAGGGTGTGTTACGGAGAGGAGAAATAAGGAAAGGGGATTGAGTTTGGAGATTTCTTAGATGTCAGAGTGAGTTCTTTCAATATAAGAGAAGACCTGAACAGGGCAGGAGAAAGTCAGCATCCTGGAGCCAGGTGAAGATTGGGAGGAACTTTGATGGGGATGGGGGTGGGGGTGGTTGGTCCAGCTCACTGACCTCCACCTTGTCTCTTGGCAGAGTGGTGAAAGAAGAAATTTCAGATGACAACGCCCGCCTCCCCTGCTTCAACGGAAGGGTGGTATCCTGGGTAAGAGGTGCAGATGCCGGGGGCTGGGTCCCCTCTGCATTCCAAGCTTCCCCAGGCCTCAGTCTGTTTCTGTAGCCCTCTCCCAGGCCAGGTATTAGCAGCCCTGGTTCTTTACCTCCTATCTGTTTGGAGAGCCAGCGAGAGGCCCTCAGCCTTCTCCTTCTGGAGTCTCTAATACTTGCTAGGTTATTTTGCTTTTCTCCAGCTCTCTGAGACCCTTTCTCATTCTTTCACTTACTGCAACCTGTCACACCCCGACTCCCAGGTGAGCCACTGTTTATTATTTGCACTCTTCTAGCTGGTGTCCTCAGATAATCCCCAACCCGAGATGGCTCCTCCAGCCCACGAGCCTCGGGCAGAACTGGCGCCTCCAGCCCCACCTTTACCCCCTTTGCCACCCGAGAGGACTAGCGGCATTGGGGACTCAAGGCCTCCATCCTTTCAGTGAGTCCTTCTGATTGTTGACTGCGGGAGAGGGAGGTGAGGAGGGAACCCAGGCCTTTTGGTAGGGTACGCCTAGGATCCGGAACCCTGTTCTCCTGATGTGGATTGGAAACCATCTCTGCCTGTCCAGCCCTAATGTGTCCAGCAGCCATGAGAATCTGGAGCCTGAGACAGAAACCGAGTCAGTAGTGTCACTGAGACGGGAGCGGCCTCGCAGGAGAGACAGCAGTGAGCATGGCGGTGAGGGGCAGGCCTGGGGGCCGGGAAGGGCTGGGCCAGACCCCAGCCTTGGTGGGGTGAGCAGGGGGAAGCTTGATTCCTGAGCTTCCTGTCCATATGCAGCTGGGGGCCACAGGACTGGTGGCCCCTCAAGGCTGGAGCGCCACCTGGCCGGATATGAGAGCTCCTCTACCCTCATGACCAGTGAGCTGGAGAGTACCAGCCTGGGGGACTCAGACGAGGAGGACACCATGAGCAGGTGTGGCTCCGCACAGCTCTCCCCAGCACGCCCAGCCCCGTTTCTTCTCCTCCAGTCAATCCTCTCGTTCTTTCTCTTGACCCCATGACCACTTTGGCCTACGTTTGCTCTCCTTCCAACCTCCTGGCAGGTTCAGCAGCTCCACGGAGCAAAGCAGTGCCTCCCGCCTCCTTAAGCGCCACCGACGGCGGAGGAAGCAGCGGCCACCCCGCCTGGAGAGGGTGAGGGGTTCCCACGGGAAGGCTGGTGCTGGGAGAAGGTGGGGCATAGGCTTTGGTTTGGGTGGTGCCTGGACACTGGCAGCACCCCAGGGTTGACCCTGGGTTATTGAAGGGCACTCTAGCTCCTTCTTTTCCCACCACAGACATCGTCCTTCAGCAGCGTCACAGATTCCACCATGTCTCTCAATATCATCACAGTCACGCTAAACATGGGTATGGGGGGAGCCTGTGGCTAGGGCGTAGGGAGGGCCTGGTCTCTAGGGTTCCAAGGGTCCTGCGGCTGGGGCTCCTCTCCTCACATGGCCTCTCTCTCTAGGGTTCTGGGGGTCCTGCGGCGGGGGCCTCCTCTTCTCACATGGCCTCTCTCCACAGAGAAGTACAACTTCCTGGGTATCTCCATTGTGGGCCAAAGCAATGAGCGGGGAGACGGAGGCATCTACATTGGCTCCATCATGAAGGGTGGGGCTGTGGCGGCCGACGGGCGCATTGAGCCAGGGGACATGCTGTTGCAGGTATGCTGGGGTAGGGCCACCGAGCTGCCCTGCACGGGAGCCCTCAGCCTCTCCCAGCATGCCTCTGACCCACGTGCTCTGCTTCCAGGTGAATGACATGAACTTCGAGAACATGGGCAATGACGACGCTGTGCGGGTGCTGAGGGACATTGTGCACAAGCCTGGGTAAGTTGCCGCGCAGGCTGCAGGTCCTCAGTCCTCTTTTTTTTTTTTTTCTCTTTCGTGTTTTGTTTTGCAATTTTATTAAGTAGTAAGGCGTGGTGGCTCATGCCTATAATCCCAGCACTTTGGGAGGCCGAGTTGGGTGGATCGCCAGAGGTCAGGAGTTTGAGACCAGCCTGACCAACATGGTGAAACCCTGTCTCTACTAAAAATACAAAAATTAAGTGGGGGTGGTGGCGCACACCTGTAGTCCCAGCTAGTGAGGAGGCTGAGACAGGAGAATCACTTGAACCCCAGGGGGCGGAGGTTGCAGTGAGCCGAGATCACACCGCTGCACTCCAACCTGGGCGACAGAATGAGACTCCGTCTCAAAAAAAAAAAAAAGTGCTAGGACATAACGTTCAAAGTACGTGAAACAAATGCATGACGTATCAAATATACTAGAGTGAATATCCATGTCACTGCCACCTAGACCATCAAATAGGAGATTGCTCATGTTCTAGAACCTCCTCCTCAGATGTCCCTTCCTGCTCCCAAATGCCTCCCTCCCCCAGGGGTGGTCACTCTCCTGACTTCTTTGGCTATCGCCATAACAGAGAAAAGCTTTGCATCACTCGATAGTTACCACTCTTGCATGTATCCTTGAACACCACGGTTTCATTTTACCTGTTTTTGGTCTTTCTGTGAATGGAATTGTACAGCATGTACTCTCTTGTCTCATTTGGCAGTATGTTTTTAAGAGTTTTCCATGTTGATGAGTCATCTGCATTGTGGTGCCTTCCACCCTCACCTTCTCTAGCCCAGCCACGAGGTGCTTGCTTCTCCCTCTCTTTGTGTCTCTTAGTCCATCCTTGCTTCAGGCCCCCACCCTCCTGAGGCCTCCTCTTCCCCTGCGCCCTTGACTGGACTTCTCTTCCCCATAGCCCCATTGTGCTGACTGTGGCCAAGTGCTGGGATCCCTCTCCTCAGGCCTATTTCACTCTCCCTCGAAGTGAGTGACACTCAGGGAGGGGGCCTGAAGTTGGGGGTGGGGGCCAGCTAGGAGGCTGGGGCTGGACCTCTGGTCATGGGGAATGGGTGGGAGGAGGGTCCAGGCAGAGGTGGAACAGGAGGCTGAGTCAGGGAGGGACTGGGCTGACTTTTGGGGACTGAGAATGGGTCATTTTGGTGCCATCTTTGTCCCAGATGAGCCCATCCAGCCAATTGACCCTGCTGCCTGGGTGTCCCACTCTGCGGCTCTGACTGGCACCTTCCCAGCCTATCCGGGCTCCTCCTCCATGAGCACCATTACATCTGGATCCTCTTTGCCTGATGGTGAGCCACCAGCCCACCGCATCCCACCCTCCCAGCAGAAGGCTGTCCTGCAGTGGTCTGACCCATTGCCTTTGTGGGAGTGATCCCTGACTCTGATTCCTTGTGGTCTCCTCTGCCAGGCTGTGAGGGCCGGGGTCTTTCCATCCATACGGACATGGCATCGGTGACCAAGGCCATGGCAGCTCCAGAGTCTGGACTGGAAGTCCGGGACCGCATGTGGCTCAAGATCACCATCCCTAATGCCTTTCTGGGTACGGCTGGGTCCTGGGCAGGTGGCTGGAGAAGGGGAGGAGGAGGCAGCCAAAGCTGGGAGTGGCACAGGCAGAGGCGAGAGCAGGAGTTGGAAGGAGAACCTGAGGCCTTTTTCCACTATGGATGCTCCCAGGCTCGGATGTGGTTGACTGGCTCTACCATCACGTGGAGGGCTTTCCTGAGCGGCGGGAGGCCCGCAAGTATGCCAGCGGGCTGCTCAAAGCGGGCCTGATCCGACACACCGTCAACAAGATCACCTTCTCTGAGCAGTGCTATTACGTCTTCGGAGACCTCAGTGGTGGCTGTGAGAGCTGTGAGTTCCTCTGCCCCAACTCTGGGAGTGTGGCTTTGCCTGCCTTGTTCTGCCTCTCCAACCCTAGACCTAGCCTAGAAACCGCAGCCAGGGCCACCATGGATGGTCGAGCAGCGTGTGTCCCGCACTAGGTCCTGCATTGGCCGAGGATGGGGGCTGACGTCCACCCATGCGCTGCTGGACAAGCCACGCGCCAGGTGCAGGACTGTGTCCACCGGGGGAAGGTGCACCTCCTCCTGAGTCCCACAAAGACATGGGCTAGTGGTGGCCCTGGCTGTGCCTCTGCCCTCATGGCAGAAGTAGATGGGAGTTTCCTGTCAGAGACCCTTGTGAACCCGTTTTGAGCCCCATCGTGGGTTGGTCTGGGAGAACTTCCCAGTTCCTCTCCATTCCATGTCTTGGGGCCTTAGCGTCTTGAAGCAGTGATTTCTTCCTCGCTTCCCTTGCTTTCCAGACCTAGTCAACCTGTCTCTCAATGACAACGATGGCTCCAGTGGGGCTTCGGACCAGGATACCCTGGCTCCTCTGCCGGGGGCCACCCCCTGGCCCTTGCTGCCCACTTTCTCCTACCAATACCCGGCCCCACACCCCTACAGCCCGCAGCCCCCACCCTACCATGAACTTTCATCTTATACCTTTGGTGGGGGCAGTGCCAGCAGCCAGCACAGTGAGGGTAAGTCATCCCCACATACCTGTACACCTAGGGTCTGAGGGTGGATCAGAGGGGAGCCAGGGGGGAGCCTAGGTGAGGACTCAGTTGCCCCTCCCCTCCCTCCACAGGCAGCCGGAGCAGTGGGTCGACACGGAGTGATGGGGGGGCAGGGCGCACAGGGAGGCCCGAGGAGCGGGCCCCCGAGTCCAAGTCCGGCAGTGGCAGTGAGTCTGAGCCCTCCAGCCGAGGGGGCAGCCTTCGGCGGGGTGGGGAACCAAGTGGGACTGGCGATGGGGGCCCTCCTCCATCCAGAGGCTCAACTGGGGGTGCCCCTAATCTCCGAGCCCACTCGGGGCTCCATCCCTATGGACCACCCCCTGGCATGGCCCTCCCCTACAACCCCATGATGGTGGTCATGATGCCCCCACCCCCACCTCCAGTCCCTCCAGCAGTGCAGCCTCCGGGGGCCCCTCCAGTCAGAGACCTGGGCTCTGTGCCGCCAGAACTGACAGCCAGCCGCCAAAGCTTCCACATGGCCATGGGCAATCCCAGCGAGTTCTTTGTGGATGTTATGTAGCCCACTGTGGGGCCAGGCTTGGCCTGGCGTTCCTGGTGTGTGACTGGGTGTCCTGGCCATCATGTGCTTGCTCTTACAGTGCCTGGGCTCAGCCTACCAGCTGCTGCCATATAGGAGATTGTGGCCACTGTGACTCTCACCAGCAGTGCCTGGTTCCTCCCCCTTCCCTCGGGTAGACAAGGGACCTTTGATTATTTTTAGCTTTTTTTTTTTATAAGCCTTTTTGGGGGTTAAAATAGAGTTTCTTACATTTTTGGGACTTTTTAAATAGGCATTTTCTCTTTTATATGAAGAATTCCCGTCCGTTGGGCCCCTTCTAACCCCAGAATGTGACCTCCTCCTCCAGTTATCCATAGCCCTGCCCTGTGCAGGTTTGGGGGTGGTCAGTGGTACCCTGGGGTTAGGCACCCTAGACAGCAGCCTGAGGAAGCTGGGAGATTTGGGCCATGTAGCTGCCTTTGTTACTCTATTTATTTTAGTCACTTGTATAAAACACCAAATAAAGCAATAGAGGCAAAATCCCCACGCCTCTGGCTCCTTTCTTTGGGAGGGAGGCAGGCAGCAGAGGGAAAGAACGGACACACAGGAGCAAAGCATGACTGGTTAGAAATTTTTATTATTTGCGAGGCAGTAAGTGCTCTTGAGAGCAGGCACAGTCCTGGGAATACTAGGCCCCCTTCGGGACAAACCAGGGCCCAAAGGAGAGGGGCTTTGGCTTGAGGGAAGGCACATAACCAGGCCAGACCCTGGCTGGGAGTATTCAGAAGCCAAGTGGGTTGCTGGTGACCACACCACCCCGCTCCACCAAGGCCTTGGAGATGCTTTTGAAGTTGCGGTAGAGCTCATGCTGCTGGGGGTCAGACTGCAGGGCGGCCATGCCTTCTCGGATCCGGGCTGCAGCCTGGGGAGAGGGAAGGAGGGTTGGGCCTGCACCTGTAGCCCTCACCTGAGCTTGGCAGCCCCGAGTCTCACCTCGATACACCAGGTGTCACAGAGCATTTTCTCATGCTGGGCCGTGGGGTGACCCTCACTCAGGGATCTTGAGGCCCTGGCAGGAAGCAGGAGATGAAAATAAATCTGGGCCGGCTGGGATCCAGGCCCAGGCCCCTTGCGGCTCAGGCATTCCCCACCTGCCTCCTCACCTCGAGAGAACCACCACCATGGCATAGAGGTCGATGGCCCCGTCTGCCAGCCGCTGCAGCAGAAACTGTTCATCTGCCGGGTAGGTGGGGTGGGGGTGGGGGCATTAGTCTCAAGGAGAGGAAAGGGAGGGGTGGAAGGGTATAGAGCTCACTCACTGACAATCCCCTTCTTGTGTTTTATCAACTTGGCCTCCACCACAGTGGCAAACTGCTCCAGAGCCTGTACTGCCTGAAGAGATGGGGAGAGTGCAGGGCTCAGAGGGGCCGTCAGCTACAGTCCCTGACGCAGGCTCTCCTGGACCCCTGGCCACTTACCAGCTCACCGCTCCGACTCAACTCCGGGTGGACAATTCCACTGAGACTCAGGCCGCTGCCCAGCCCTGCCCGCCTGAGAGGAAGAGGGAGAATGACTGGTTAGTTGTCATACACCGCCCTGTCCTCCCCTGGCCCTGACCCTAAGCCTACCGCCTTAGCTGTTTGCCTGCCTCTCCTAGCAGGAGGCCAGCATTCCCAAAGGGATTCTTTAGAGCACTGCCAAGCCCAGAGAGCTCCTTTCCTTTGTCCTATGGGGGAAGAGGGTCCAGCAGTCAGGACTCACTGTCCTCCCCACCTCTACCCCCACCCAATTCTCCCTCTTACCATACAGCCCTGCAGAGCCACAAACAGCCGAAGGATGTCATTTGTCCCCTCAAAGATCCGGAAGATGCGAAGATCTCGGAGCACACGCTCTACTCCAGGTTCCTAGCACAGGGCCACACAAATTATATGCCCCTGCTGAGATGCGCCTACCCACCCCTGGCCCAACCGAGGCTCAGAAGACCGTCCTTTACCTTCATGAAGCCCATACCCCCCATGATTTGGATGCATTCATCTGTCACCTTCCAGGCTGCCTCCTAGGGACAAAGAACAGATGAGACTGGTTTTGGGAGCTGAGCTCCCAAACTGGACTCCCTCCCGGCATGCCTGGGACCTCACCGAGCCAAAGATTTTGCTGATGGCGGCCTCTATCTGGAAGTCCGTGAATCCCTGGTCCATGTTAGCACTCACCATGTAAGCCATGGACTGAGGTTGCATGGTTGGGACATGGGAAGGAAAATTGCAAAGGGCTTTGTCAGACTTGGGTTCATCACCCAGATCTCCAAGATTAGGGATGACCTAGCTTGTTAGGTCAGGCCTAGGTCAGGCAAATAGTTGTTCTGGGTCAGTTCATCAGGCGCTTCCAGGTTTTTTTTTTTTTTTTTTCCCCCCGGAGTCTCGCTCTGTTGCCCAGGCTGGAGTGCAGTGGCACAATCTCAGCTGACTGCCAGCTCCACCTCTCGGGTTCACGCCATTCTCCTGCCTCAGCCTCCTGAGTAGCTGGGACTACAGGCGCCTGCCACCATGCCCGGCTAATTTTTTGTATTTTTAGTAGAGACCGAGTTTCACCATGTTAGCCAGGACGGTCTCGATCTCCTGACCTTGTGATCCACCCGCCTCGGCCTCCCACAGTGCTGGGATTACAGGCGTGAGCCACAGTGCCCGGCCGGTATTTGTTTTCTTAAAAGGGGTGGACGTAAGGGATGGGGTAGAATTAACTTCTGGTACTGCTGGCAGGCACCTGAGCAGAACATCGTTGCGCTCTCCCTTCGGCAGAAGCTGAGCTGACTATGCCTCCCCGCATCCCCTAGGGCATTGGTGTAAAGCTGGAGACCCACTGCCCCAGGTGCTGCTGGGGGTTGTAGTCTGACCCAACTGAGAAGAAAGCCCCAGGGCTCCAGGGAAGAGGGGCTTGGGAGGCCCTCACCTCAGTTACATACTGCAGCGTAACCATCCGGGCCAGCTTCTCCTGGATCAGCCCAAAGTTGTGAATTTTCTCCCCAAACTGGATACGATTAGTGGCATAATCTACCTGGAAGAGGGTCCATGTATCCCACTGTGGTTCAGTGTGGTTCTACAGTCTCCCTAGAGAGGGGCTGGGCTTGCGCCACAGGGATGGGCTTTGCATACAAGCAGAGTTCAGTCTATGCTAGATGGAGACCTAAGCTAACAAGTCTGCGGCTGCTGGTAGGGGAGGAGTTTCTGGTGTAGGGAGTGCCTGCAAGTGATCAGGGACACGGCAAGGGGGACAGTGAGACTACTGTTCGGGTTACCTGGGGACTCGGGCAGGGTACTCACCGCCTTAGTAATGATTCCTCTCATGGTACCTGCCAGGGCCGCAGCCATGCCAAACCTTCCATTGTTGAGGACGTGCATGGCGACTTTGAAGCCACTCCCAACCTCACCCAGCACATTCTCTGATGGCACCCGTACTCCATCAAAAAACACCTCTGCTGTGTTTGAAGCCTTGATGCCCATCTTCTTCTCAGGGGGCCCACTGTGTCAGGGCAGTGTGGGAAAGCAGAGGTGTGTTCAACAGGTTGTCAGTGGGGAAAAACTGCTCCTTCGCTCTTTATGCACTAGGGAGGAATTACAACTCCTAGACTATTAGAGGCTACAGCCAACACTTAACCCCAGGCCCTGAAGGCTAAGGAGGCCTGGCTATGTCCTATTTTGTGTTGGACTTGGTTGCTGGAGCCAAAACTTTAGCTCAGTTGCATACATATTAGTCCCAAAGGCCACATTCAGTCCACCTGCTTTGGCTTTTGCACACATCCCCGGGTGACTTGCAACAGCCATCTGCCCAGGAACCCAGTCCTGCCCCTCAGTCCTAAGCTCTCCCACACCAAATTCACTCACTGGGTAACACCCCCGAAGCCCCTCTCCACCACAAAAGCTGTGATCTTTCCTTCACGGCCCCCGTGGCTGGATCTGTAACTGGTGTCTTGGCAAAGACTGTGAAGATGTCTGCCAGGCCCCCATTACTGTGGAGGAATGAGGGACATTCAGGGCCTGGAGGATGGGGAGCAGCGGGGCCTGGAATTGGGCGGAGGAGAAGGGGAGAAATGGGAGGCAGATTGCCTGATCCAAAGCTTGCTTCCATTGAGGGTGTAATATTTTCCACAGGGGCTGGGCACAGCGCAGGTTCGGATGGAGGCTGCATCTGACCCGCTTGAGGGCTCGGTTAGACAGAAAGCGGCCAAAGTTTCCCCTGTTGGGGAGAGAGCTCCTTTACCCCAAGTTCTGAGGAGCTTCAAAGTCCCCTCAGCCCACTTCTCCATCCCTCCAGCAGGCAATTCCCCTTTAACACCTGGGAGTATCCAGTTTTCTTTTGCATGTCCCAACCAGCACACCGTGATGCCTCCCCAGAATCTTCCCCCGACCGAAATGCCCAGCCATCTGATAATCTAAGTACCAAGTGGCCTAATCTGTGCCAGGCTCAGTATACTCCCCAATCCCTGGGTCTCCTAGGGTTGCCTCACCAGATGCCAGTTTGGGGAGGTATTTTTCTTTCTGGGCCTTCGTTCCAAAGAGTAGGATGCCTTTGAAACCGATGCTCTGATGGGCCCCCAGGGTAATGCCCACGGCAAGGTCATGCATGCCCACGATCTCCACCAAACGGGCGTACTGGAGGGGAAGCAGGGATCTGGGGCTGTCACTGGCTGCAGCGGGACCTGACCTTAACAGGAGAGCGTGGGCAGCAGGGCAGTTCCTGACCTAGGGCAGTGCCTGACCTGGGCCATCCCCAGTGTGTGGAAAGGAAGTGGGGCGTGCAAAGGGCACAGAAGAGAATGCTGGTCTGTCTGAGGTCTAGGTAGGAGGATGACTTGCTACTAGTCTATTGTTAGGCAATCCCCAACTTAGCTGTAAGGACTTGGGAACCAGGGTGAGGCCCATGGTTCAGCCCTAGGGGACTGCATGTAAATTGTGTTATGTTTGGAGAGTTAACATCCATCCCACAGGCACCCAGGGCAGATGCTTAGAAGAGACCTTGATCCTAGAGATGGCAAAGGAGCTGAGTCTGCCAAGCTGGAGTATGAGATACTGGGATGTGGCGATGGGGTGCCCTCACCTGGGTGTTGCAAAGGCCCACACCACCCAGCTCACTGGGCACTTGCAGACCGAAGGCCCCCAGCTCCTTGAGGCCCTGCAAAGTGGTCTCCTCCACCATCTCCAGAGTGTCATTCTTGGCAGGATCGTTCACTTCCTGGGGAAGGCACAGGATCCCACATCCAGGCTCCTTTTGAGCTTAACATCTCCATCTACCCCACCAGGGACCAAGCCCCGAGTCAGTCCTTACCTCGAAGAAACGGGACACAGGCTCCACCAGCTCTTTAAGAAACTCTGTCTGCTCTTGGTTGAGCACTGGGGTGGGGGACAGGCTGGTCAGGCCAGGCTGGCAGGGGAAACCACCCTGGCCCCACCCAGCGCCGATTACCCCTTCCCTTACCGGACGGGTATGGGAACACCTGATCTGTGGTGAGCTGGCCTTTGAACATCGCCACAGCAAAGGACTTAGATTCCTGGGCAGAGAGAGGCGAGTTTCAGGACTCTGGTTGGGGTGAGTGTCTCCGGCTAAGGTCCACCTGGCCTCGGGGGTACCTACCGCTTTGGCCGGTTTTTCCTTGTTCAGAGCGTCAGAGAGGTGGGCATCTGACTTGTCCAGAGCCAGCTGGGAAAAGAGATGGTTAGCAAGTCCAGGGAAGGGACTTTCGCTGTGCCAAGGGGAGCACAGGCGAGGCGGCGCGAAGCGGTGACCTTTCCCCTAGTTTCACCCTAGGGCACCCTGGATTGCCCTTTCCCCTACTTTCGGCGACAGCGCCGTGGGCAGGTGCCTAGCACCAAGAGGGAGACCCCTGCCGACAGCGGGAGGCGGGCGCCTAAGCGGACCGCTGCTCCCACACCCCCTTGCCAAGGCTGCCGCGACTTACCTGAGCGGCACTTCCGGCATAGGGCCGCCGGGCAGGGCCGGGCCGGGGCTGCCCCAGGAGCGCTGTGGGCCGCGAGCTGTGGGGAGTGGGGGTTCAGTCCTGGCCCGGTGCCCAGGGCCGCTGCCCCCCGTCCCTCTTGTCCATACACAGACCTTCCGCCCCCGAGCCTCAGCAGCTGCCGCCCCAAGCTCGGGGCTATCCGAGCCGCCTGCATCTCCGAGTGTCTCTGGGCGTCGTTGGACAGAGCGCTGACCCAGCTCTGGCGTCCTGTACGCCCAAGTCTTGGGGCTCCTAGCCCTGACTCATCGTCCAGAGTGCACCGGGCGGCGGCGGTTGCGGGCCCCGGGGCATGCTGGGAGCTGTAGTTCCCTGGAGCCCGGCCCTGCGTTCCGCTGACCTAGGGGGATCTCCAAGCGTCTCTCGTCTCCCCCAAACTCCTTAATCCCGCCCGTCCGAACTAAAGTCTAGTCCTCCGACGGGGTGATGGGATAGGATGGGACAGAAGAGGAAGGGGCTTAAGTCACTGCAGCCAGAGGGATGGAGGTGGACTGAAGGGAGAGCTTCTCCGGTGGGGTTAGAAGAGAGAAGTAGGGAAAGAGAAGTGTAAGGTAGACGGCAGAGGTAGAGGCACCGAAAGACAGACCCTAAGGTTCCTTATGAAATCTGTCTCGGCCAACACAAAAGGGAGGCACGGTGGCGGGGGGGGGGGGGGGGGGCACCCAAGCTAGGGTGTGAGTGCCCTAAGTGTATTCTTCTGAGACGTAAGCCATTTCACTAACTCTTGAAGCAGCTACAGTTTCCCAGTAGGAAGGCCCCGCCAGGTTCATTGCGCTTCCCTTAATAAAGCCTCTGAGACCTTCCTGAACGTTCCCTTCTGTCTCTGCTCTCTGTTACTTCCAGAGACCATGTGCCCAGGCAGATGGATTCCTCCCGGGCCTGAGAGGAACTGCAGGAATTCTCCTGCCTCTTACCCGTGAAACCCCAACTTCTCTAGCCCTAGGTCAGGAAGTTCCAAACCATTTCTACCCCTCTTTCTGCAATTCTCACGGGTGAGAGGAGGCCCCGGAGGAGAGAGAGGTGGGGTCAGCTGCTTTTTGAGCTGCTGGAGCCCTCTGTCAGGAGGCCCTCTTTGCTGGCTTCTCAGGAGAGTGTGACTAGGTTCTGCCTGCCTATGGGGAGAGGGGGCCAGGGTGTGTGGAGCAAGATGGTGGCGGCGCTGGTGCCCTGGGACCTGGGGGAATGGGACAGCTGGTCTGTTCAGAGATGGCCTACTTTACTCACAGCTGGAATTTAGTGGGGAGAAGCAGCTCAACTCCAATCCTGGAGGATTAGGGAGATTAAAGTGAGAGAAGAGAGAGATGTCCCAGAGACCAAGAGGTGAAAAACAGGGGTCCTTGTGGAGGGGAGGTCTGGGATTGAAGTGGGGGGCTGGGGCTCAGGGATCCTTCTCCCCGAATCTTTCCATAGGGCTTGGGGTGAAGGGCACAGGCCGGGGAGATGAAGTGACAGTGTGTTCGTCTTCCTGTGTTGGCCTCTTCCCTGTCCCAATTCTCCTTGCATCGCACTAGCTCCCAGGTCAGCCCTCTGGCTCCTGGCACCCCCACTGCTGCGGTGGGCACCCCCCCTCCTCACAGTGCTGCATAGCGACCTCTTCCAGGCCTTGTTGGGTGAGTAGCCCGTTTTCTGAGGGACCTGGGCCTCCAAGGGCCGTCCGTTACCGAACTTCGGGGGCTGTTTGGGAGCCTGGAAATCATTTGGTCCAAGCTGGAGCCCCATGCAGGGTCATGCCTACAGTGTCCTCCGTGAGTGTGGACCAGCCTCGGCTGAAAGGGCCCCTCCCTTGCCAGCCAGACAGCAGCGGTGATGACAGGGGTGATGTGTCTGGAGAGGCCTGGGATGGGGAGGTAACTCAGTTCTGTTCTGTGACAGACATCCTGGACTATTACGAGGCTTCCCTCTCAGAGAGTCAGGTAAGGAGGTGGGGGCAAGCGCCTTACTTCCTGAGGGGCAGGCAGGGCTGGAGGGGTGAGGCAAATATTGCTCATATTACATGGAAACTTGGGGGCCCTGCTGACAAAAGACTGAGTCGGTGGCCCAGGGACTGGGGGCACCGAGAATGCACTCTCTGTGGGCCTGTACCCCCTCTCCCTTTCTTCCTCCTTTTCTTTGGCTGCCTCAATTTCAGGCACTAAAGAGTCTAAGGCTTTTTAGGTTTCCCGCTGAGAAACCTGAGGGAGAACTAGGCCCCCAGGGATTGCCTCCTGCAGCCCCTCCCTCATACCCGACCCCCTACCGCCTGCCGTGGCCTCCCTCCCGTATTCAAATAACCATGGGTGCTCCCAGGCCAACTATAGGTGCTTCCTTCTCTAAGAAATGAAATCCAGCCTCATCGTCTTTGCTGTCATCGCTGGTGGCTGGCCAGGTCTCCATGTTTACCTCAGGGCCTCTGTGCTTCTGCTCTATCTCCTTTCCCATTATCCGGGTTCCTGCCAGCACGGAAGGAGTTAACTCTGCCAAGGCACCCCCCCATTCTGGCTCCTAGCTCCCTCCCTCCCTCCCCCTGCTTCCTCTCTCCTCCTCTCTCCCCTTCCCTCTTCGGCTCCACGGCTCCCTCGGCCGCTGCCGTTTCCAACCCCCCCACCCCACTCCCCCGCCACGGCCCCTAGCCCCTGGCCGTTTGGCAAGACCCCCCCCTACCCCGGGGCTCCCCGAAATCCAGTTCCCCTCCCCCACCCCAGCTCATGCCCCAGCCCCCGAACTCCGGGGCTGCCAGCCCCCGGTGCCCCCGCCCCTCCTGAGAATCGGGGTGTGCTCCCCAAGCCCCCTCCCCTCCATTGGGGAGCCCCTTTTAGGGCCCCCTTCCCGCCCCTCCCACGCTCCCCTCCCCTTCCCTTCTCCAACCCCCTCCTTCCCCTCTCACCCCTCCCCCATCCTGGCCCCCCCTGCAAAAGTGGGGTGCGGAGGGGGGAGGGGTGAGAACCCACGGAGGGGAGGAACGAAACTCCGATGAAGTCAGAGCCCCTTACCCGCCGCCGCGGCCAGGCACCCCAACATGGACTGTCTGTGTATAGTGACAACCAAGGTAAGCATGATGGGGGGGCTATAAACTGGGGGGAGGGCATGAGTTTGTGGGGAGGGGTTAGTAGGCCTTATCTGGGACTGGCGTCCCTGGAGTGGCAGCATCAGAAGTAAGATGTATTTGGGGGTCTTAATTTAGTTTTGGGGTTCACATCTGAGAAAATGCTGGATTTGGCCACAGGTGCCCCCTGGAGTGATCCCTTTGTACCTGTAAGGAAATGGAAAATTTAGGATATTCCATGGTTTGGGAGGCCTGGCGGGTTTCGGGGTTCACCAGCGCTGTTTGAGGGAGACTTATTTAAGGAGAAGCCTGGCTCACAAGGAAGTCCTGCTGGTGTATGTGGGAAGGTGGGCTGTGCTGGGGGGGTTCCTCTTTCCTCCCCAGGGAAAAGCTGGCTTCCAAGGGCCTTGTCCAGTTTTGGGGGGCTCCTGGCATGGGGTAAAGGTTATTGGTTGTGAGTGCCTGACTGGTCTGGGGTGTTAGCTGGCAGGGAAGGGGTGGGCCTTCAGACTCTGGAACAAGCATCTCGTGGTGGCTGCATTTAGGGATGCTCTTTCAATTTGAGGGAACTGTTAATTTAGGGTTCAGTCATATAGAATGGAGGTAGTTAGAAGTTGTCAGAGGGCTGGGGCCCTGGCATGGGATTACCTGAGGGAATGGACCAGGCGAGGCAAGGATGTGGGGGTATTCCCATAGGAGGCAGAAGATTGCAGCAGCCGAGCTTGCCAGCCTCTGAGGAGGAGGATGAGAGGCTTAGGGAGAGAGGGGATTTGAGGAGGGGGACCGGGTGGGTGGTGCACAATTTGGGGGTGGCCCAAAGGCAGGTGCCCAATGTCCCCATCTCCTCCCACACTGTATCTAGCCCTGATCAAGAAAGAGGGAGAAGAGCAGATGGGGGGACTGTTCCAGATACCCCTGACGCTTGGGATCAAGGTGGGGGAGGACACCAGGATTTAAGGGTCCCTGAGGACTTATGACCGAGGTTACTGAGGTTACCGGGGTGAAAAGTGTAGGAGGAGGGCAGGGCTGGCAGCGGTGGGGATCTGTGCAAGAGTGTCCCTCTGGTTGGAGCCTGGCAAAGGCAGGAGATCTTGGATGGAGCACAGGCGAGCTCCTGGTGGGATGCGGATACCTAGGCTCTGCTTGGAGACTCTGGGACTGGAGAGCTGGATGCCTGGTGTGTGGAGGGAGGCTTGGGCGGGTGGCAGGCAGCTGGGGGCTGGGGGGTGGGACAGGAAGTGGGGGCCGGGGGAGGCGGGGTCCGGGTGAGTCACAGGCTGGGGAGGGGGTTATATTTAGTGGGAACTGCAGCTTTTCATGGGAGGGAGCTGAGGACACACATGTTCCCTGCCACAAACTCACACATGTGTGTACACATGCATTGTGCACGTGTGAGGATGGTTGGAAGAGATTGGGGGCTGAGGACCTTTAGATTTGGAGCCCCCACACTCTCTCCACCAGGGTGACTTGCTTGTCCCTCATTCTGTGGGCTTCGGGCTTTCTCCCAGGCTGCCTCTTCCCCACATCCCTGTAGTTTCGTGGATTTTTATGCCTCAGTTTCTGTGGCCTGGTTTCCTCTGCTCCTGCTGTCTCCTGCCCTTAGGCCTGCCACTTGGCCTTAGGCTCCGTGGCTGTGGTCCTCTGTATCCAGGTGTAAATAGAAAGCCCGCTGGAATGTGTGGGCTCTGCTTCCAACACGTGAACACACAAATGGGAGCGAGGGTGAGGGGCTTGCCTGCACTGGCAGCTATTCTGGGTGGGTGGGTGGCCTTATTCCTTACCCACTCCAGACTCCTACTTCTTCCATGGTGCCCAGGGTTGAGCATCCCTGAAGGAAGGAGGCTTATCATGCATTTGGGGTTTACAGAGGCGTGGAGACCCAGGCTTGCCACATTCGTTGGCTGGAAAACTTGTCAGCCTCGGGATGACGAGGACTCCAACTCCCATAAGGCCCCGAGGCACAAGATCCCTCAATGTTAGAGGGTTGCTGCCCATGGCGATGTTGGGAGTTGTGGTTCATCTCTATCCAGGGCAGCCAGCGGAGGATAGCCCAAGAGGAGCCTGCAGGGGGCACATGGCTCCTGCTTCCCCAAATGCTGGATGGGGTAGGGAGTGCTCAGGCTTTGCGGTCGTTGAGCTCCCCAGCTCTGCCTGAGTCTTCCATCTTTCATTGCCTATATTTAGACTCCTGCCGCAGTAATTTAAGGAACATTTATTGAAAGCCTACTACGTGCTAGGCCCTGTGTTGTGTGCAAACTCCACTCTACAGCGATCACTTTGCCTTTCCTGGTGCCTTTATCTCTGCCAGCATCTCTCGTCTCTGAGCATCTCTTTCTCCCACTCCGCCCCCGTCCCTCCCCCTTTCCCCGCGCTGCTGCCGCCGTTGCCATGGTAACCGGCGACGACTGAAGCTGCGTGGCGGACTGGAGGGCCGGGCGAGGGTGGCGGAGGGCGGAGCAGAACAAGTGGGGGTGGGGATACAGTGGGGGAAAGACTGAGGCTATTTGCCAGAGCCCCAGGAGCGAAGCGGTTAAACCCTCCGGGTGGTCCTTATTGGGCAAAGCCGAGATGCCGGGGGCGGGGCAGTGTGGCCGACGGCCTCATTCATTGGCCGGCAGGGGCGTGGCGGAGGGACAGTGTGGGCGAAGCAGGGGGGCCGAATGGGCGGGAAGTGGACGGAGGCGTGGCCTCCCGGGCAGGTGGGCGGAGTCTGGCTTACTCTATCGAGGGAGGCAGTAACCCTTGGAAAGGGGAGGAACCTTGGGGCTGGGTTACCTGACCGAAATGAGGGCGGGGCTGACCCGGGATGGGCGTGGCGTGGTTCCCCGTGCGTAAAGGAGACAGGGTTTAAGGAGCTATTGTCCAAGTAACTTCAGGGCGCGGGGGTCTTTGGAAAGGAGAATCCGGGGGTTGGGAAGTCTGACGTCTCAATTTTCCTAAGATGGAGGTCTGTTCAGATTTCATCAGAGCACCCCTCCTACCTCAGCTCTGTGTTCCCAGGAGACGGTTGCTAGGCGACAGCAAAGTCCTTGATTGCTGCGTTGCCAGGCAACAGAGAAACGGAAAATGGAGGGAAAAGGGAAATGGGGGATGGGGAAGGGTCTTTATGGGCCATGGCGCCCACTGGTGGATAAGCAGGGCCTGTAAGTTTTCTATTCTATAAGGAATTTTGAGTCCAGCCCCTTCTGCACTGACTCCTTGGATCCTCTGGTGATCCAAGCCTTCCCACCAGATATGAAACTAGGACATTGGGGATCATCTTGGGGGCGCATGTAACAGATGCCGATCAACGGGGTCAATCTCGCTTGGGTGAGATTCTAGGGAAGTCGTCATTTCTACCATGTGTGAGCATTTTATAGAAGTCAGCCGATTTGAGGAGACCCCTCACTGGGTTTTAAGAGCTGGAAAGGTGGGCCTTCAATGGGAGAACTGGGCGTTCAATTGGAAGAGAGGCTTTCAGGTTAAGTTGTTTGAGAGAAAATGGAAATCTCTGAAGAGAACTGAAGGAGGAGGTTGGGAGTGTTCTGGACGACTTGTGGGTAATTGCAAATTGCCGGCCATATCTTTGGTGTGTGTTTTTTGAGGCCTGAGTGTGGAGAAGATATATTTGGGAGCAATCTTCCGACAAAGATGGAATTCAGAATCGTGGAGATGTTCTGGGTAGCCAGAAAAGGGTGTAATCTATGAACCTCAGGGGTAAAGAAAAGGAGAGGAGGGGCCGGGTGCGGTGGCTCACACCTGTAATCCCAGCACTTTGGGAGCCCGAGGCGGGCGGATCATGTGAGGTCAGGAGTTCGAGACCAGCCTGGCCAACATGGCGAAACCCCGTCTCTACTAAAAATACAAAACATTAGCCGGACGTGGTGGCGTGCGCCTGTAATCCCAGCTACCCGGGAGGTTGAGGTAGGAGAATCACTCGAACCCGGGAGCCAGATGTTGCTGTAAGCGAGATCACACTATTGCACTCCAGGCTGAGCGACAGAGCAAGAATGTGTCTCAAGAAAAGAAGAAAAAAAAAAAAAAAAAAAGAAAGAAAGAAAGAAAAGGAAATACTTTTAATTAATTAATTAATTAATTTTGAGACCGAGTCTCACTCTGTCGCCCAGGCTAGAGTGCAGTGGTGCGATCTCGGCTCACTGCAATCTCTGCCGCCCAGGTTCAAGCGATTCTCCTGCCTCAGCCTGCCGAGTAGCTGGGATTACGTGCACCTGCCACCGTGCCCGGCTAATTTTTGTAGTTTTAGTAGAGATGGGGTTTCACCATCTTGGCCAGGCTGGTCTTGAACTCCTGATCTCGTGATCAACCTGCCTTGGCCTCCCAAAGTGCTGGGATTGCAGGCATGAGCCACCGCGTCCGGCCAAATTTTTTTTTTTTTTTTAAGAGATGGGATCTCACTGTGTTGCCCAAGCTGGTGTTGAGCACCTGGCCTCCAGTGATCCTCCCGCCTAAATTTCTTTTTATAAGGGTTTTGGAAAAAAAATGACGAGATTGCAATTGAATTTGGAGGGTCTGCTTTAAAGTAGATTAAATATTTCCTGAAATTGGGTTCTGGTGTGGAATTGGAGACTGGCATATTAGGAAGTCATGAGTATCTTACTAGATTCGGGGGTTTGGACAGGGGATCCCAAACAAATTGGAGGACTTGTTATTTGGATATTTATATTAGAGCAAGAGTAATATTTGCACTAACTGCAAGGTCCCTGTTAGTGGATTGGGGGATAGATGTGATATGGAAAGGGATGATTTAGCATGTACTAATTTGGGGGCACAACAAGGATCTGTGGTTCTTTAAAGTTTTGAAGAATCATGGGCTGCCTATCAGGTGGGGCTGGACTGCAGGGAAGAACTATGCTGGTTAGAATAGGAGATGCCTTGGAATCTGAGGAGATTGGGGGGTTTGGTGGGAGAAGCAGTGTAGATCCCTTGGAATTTCTTGTGAGAGAAGTGCTGTTTGCTTCCCTGGACTCTGCGAGTCCAGTAATGACGAGATGTCCAGTGAGGTTTTGGAATGGTTAGGGGTCTCGCGATGTTGGGGTTGGGGCATTAGATGGGATGGAATAAGGAGTCCCCGAGAACTAGAGAGATAAACTGGCAAATTTAAGTCTGTCTCTATTCGTAGAGGGGTCGGAACAGAAGTACAGTGGAAAGTGAAGTCCACAGAGAAACAGCATGAACCAGGGGAGTTGGTGGCTAAGAGGGTCTCCCCTCACCCCTCTCTCTCCCAACGTGACGCTCTCCCTTACTGCGCAGGCGCCGTTCCCCCCCCCTCCGGCCGCAGCCTCCTGTCGCCGCGGCCGCCGCAGCCCCCGCCCCTCTGCCCCTCCCCCTCCCCCAACCCCGGGACCCTTGATATCCCACCCACCCCCTTCCCTCAGTCCCCCTCCCCTTCTCCATGTCGGCTCGGAACAGATTCGCCTCCATGTGTCTCTGCGTGGTACGTGCCGCGATATGGGCTCCGGCCCCGCTCCCCTCTTCCCGGACCCCCGCAAATATCAGGGTGCAAGCTTCAAGCGCTGTCGCTCTTCCTTCTGCTTGGTGCGGGGTCTCTGGGTTGCAACTTCTTGCGGACAGGCGCTGTGGGTCGCCCCTCTTATCATTCACTTTGACTCACACCCCTATGTTTTGGGGGTGCAAGCCTCGGTTCCAGGTCATTCTGTGCAACTGGGACTCCGGTGAGGAGGGGGCCAAAGGGGAAGGAACAACAGCGACTCCGTCCGTGACCCCCATTCCCCGGGCCTTTTACTTGTCTTAAGCCCTAATATATTGGGGGTGCAGACATGTCCCAGTAGCATCTGAGTTGTGGTGGGTTAGGGCCCTGAGTCCCAGTAGGATAAAGGGGGGGTCCTCCTTTCCCGTCCTACTTTAATTGCCCTGTAATCCAGGACTGAGAGGTGCTGATCCGCCACCTCCCCAGCCCCCAGTATGCAGTTTCAGAATTACTCTCCCCCACCCCGACCCCTCCAGACGTTTCCCCGCCCCCCACATGTACGTCGAAAATTTCCAGAGACTGAACCTAGTCCCTAACCTCTTCCAGCCACATTCTGGAAACCCTGGTACCCATTTCTTGTTCCCCATTTTCCCCATGTTGCCTCTCAATCCTGAGGGGCCTTTTCCTCGGTGCCAGACACCACCCTCCCTCCGTGGGGGTGGGGCAGGGAGAGATACTGGGGGCTCGCTGAGCTATAAGTTTACCTTCATTTCCTCTCTAGAATAAAAGATGAAATGGCCCTCCTCATGTCTCCATTTTCTTTGGGTGCACGCTGACATTTCCTCCTCAGATTCAGGAATTTTCTCTCTGAGGTGGAGTGAAGATGGAGGGGCACTGGACTCAAACCCTCCCCCAGACTCCAAAACTTGGAGCTTTGGTCCTAATTTTCCTTACAGGGAACTGGAGGCCTTGTGAAGAAAGAGTGGGTAGCAGAGAGTGGCTTCCACCCCTTCCCCCAGGTCTCTTCAATTCTGGGGCTTGCCCCTCAGCTTGTGCACTGCCCAGGTAGAGGACCACCTTCTCAGGATGTGGAATGAACAGTCTCTGTCGATTCATAGAACTCCTTTATTCAAGACAGCTCAGCCTTGGAGCAGGGCTATTTTGTGTGTTCTATTTTCCTTCTCTACTTTTTGTGCCCGTCGGATTGAAATCTGGAGTTCAGGATTCCTTCTCCAAGTCTGTGGCCCAGAGAATAGACTCAATCTTGCTAAGCCCCTGTTTTCCTTCTTTAAGACTCTTTAAATATATCAGGATGCTTCTTGATTCGCGTTGTCTCTGTCTTCTGGGTTTGAGAGTTTTCGTGCTGACAGGACCACTTCCCTTCTCCCATTCTTTTATTGTACCCTTACTCTACAGCCAGAGTTGTGTTATATTCTCAGCCTTGGTTCATCATCCTTAACATTTTCAGAATCATACTCTAGGATTGGCCATTGACCTTGATAAGCTTCCTCCCGTTTGATCTCGCAGCTGCTGCCTTCTAAGTATTAGGGCACTCTCAGCCTCTCAGAAACTTTTGGGAGGGAAATTCTGCTCTCTCTCTCTCTCTTTTTTGTTTTGGAGATGGAGTCTCGCTCTTTCGCCAGGCTGGAGTGCAGTGGCATGATCTCGGCTCACTGCAACCTCCGCTTCCCAGGTTCAAGCGATTCTCCTGCCTCAGCCTCCCATGTAGCTGGGATTACAGCCATGCGCCACCATGCCCAGCTAATTTTTGTATTTTTAGTAGAGATGGGGTTTCACCATGTTGGCCAGGCTGGTCTCTGACCTCAGGTGATCTACCCACCTCGGCATCCCAAAGTGTTGGGATTACAGGCATCTGCTCCTGGCCTCTCTGTCTTTTTGAGACAGGGTCTTTCTCTGTCGCCCAGGCTGGAGTGCAGTGGTGTGATCGTGGCTCACTGCAGCCTCCACCTCTTGGGCTCAAGCAATCCTCCCACCTCAGGTTCCTTAGTAGTTGGTACTACAGGTGTGCATCACCATGCCTGGCTCATTTTTGTATTTTTTTGTAGACGGGGTTTCACCGTGTTGCCCAGGCTGGTCTCCAGCTCCTGGGCTCAAACAGTCTGCCCGCCTCAGCCTCCCAAAGTGCTGGGATTACCATGCCTTCTCTTTTTACCCATGTGTGCTTAGCAGTGCATTCTGTCTTCTTCAGTCCTTGAGGGAACCCTGCATATGATACCTTCCCCTTCCTGAACCTGAAGCTTGGAGGGTCTGTCTCTGTAGAGGCCTGTTCCAGAGGAGAGGAGCAGGAGAGGGCAGAGGCGGACGTGGAATGGCCCAGGCAGAATTGCTGTCTTCTTCTGCTGTCTCCATCTGCCCTTTTCCTCCTTCTCTGGCCCCCAGTTAATCTCATTTTACTGTTGTCCCTATTAAGCTAGCACAGGAGGCCCTTGGGATGGCAGCTGATTAACTGGGCAGGGAGTCAGGGGCCATATTGGACCTTTCACCCCAAAAGACCAGAGGGAGACCAGGAATTCACTCTGAGGCTCAACATGCTACCCTCCTCCCCAACCAGGGAGGCTGGCACCCATTCTTGCCCCTGTCCTGAGCCCTGCTGTCTCTCTTCTTACCCTTCCTCCCCCAGCCCACGCCCTTCTAGCATATCCGGATTAGCTGGCTGGACTGTGGGCTGTTGTAGGGGTAGGGCCAGACTCCCAGGGCCCCTCTGTTGACTGCTTGGAAACCAGCAAGGGCAGTAAACTGGACAGGCTTAGCCTTGTCCTATCTCGGGGGCTGATGCCAAGTACCTTCTGGTGGAAGGGGCTGACTTCAGTCTTTGCCTAAGGAGTGCAAGGTAAAGGAGAGCCAATCACCTGTGGGGTGGAGGCTGCAATGGGGAGACTGAGGCCATGGAGGTGCGGTACGGGGAGGATGCCATGCAGAGTAGGAGCAGCCAGAGGGGTAGGGGAGGGGAGGCTAGAACAAGAGTGAGTCTGAGATGGTGAGAGAAGCAAGAAAGTTGGGAACTGGATGCAGAGAATGGAGGTATGAGTGTCAGGAGCTAGAGCTCTGAGAAGCTGGAGGGACCCGAAGATGAAGGTGGCAGGGAAAGGGGTGAAGGCACAGATGCCAGAGGGGCTATGCCCGCCAGAAGGCCGGTGTCCCAGGATGTGAGGAGTAGGAGTTGGGGGATGGGATTAGGACCTGGGATTGATTGGGACCTGGAATTGATGAGAGGTGCTGAGGCCCTGGCGGGAGAGGGGGCTGTCGGGAGAGTGGAGAGAGGGGAGCCAATGGGCTAGAGGAGAGGGAGGGGGAGGAGCTGGTCAGGCCCCAAGGCCTTCCGCACTGTACTGGCTGGGGGAAGTGGAGGCGGTCAGGGCGGCCAGCCTGGAGCCTGAGGCACCGGGCCGGCCCCAGTGACACCTCCGTTCCCATCCCCAGAAATACCGCTACCAAGATGAAGACACGCCCCCTCTGGAGCACAGCCCGGCCCACCTCCCCAACCAGGTAAACGCCCCCGAGCTGGTGCACGTGGCGGAGAGGAACTTGTCCCACCTCGAGGCTGGCCACGGGGTCGTGGGCCACGCCCACCTCTCCCCCTTCAAGGTAGGAGACCCTGGTGGCCCCCTCCCCAGTGCGGCCCTCGGAGCCTCGGAGCTGCAGCAATCCCCAAGGGCCGGTAGGGTGAGAGAGAGCCGTGGGGGGGTGGGGGGGATGCTGGAACTGGGGGTGGGGGTTTGGGACGTGGGCTCCTGGGGCCTGGGGGAGGGGGCGTTTGGGAGGCTGGAAACACCTTGTCCCACAGAGGAGAAACAGGCAAGGCCAATGGGAGTGGATGTCGAGCCTAAAGCAAGAATGTGTGTGTGCACGCGTGCCTGTGCCTGTGTGCGTGTGCTGTATGTGTGTGTGTGCCTGCGCGTGTGTGCACGCGTGCGTGCCTGTGCCTGTGTGCGTGTGCTGCATGCATGTGTGTGCGTGCGCTGTATGCGTGTCTGTTGAGGTGTGTGCATCCCCCAGGAAGCCCCCCATGCCTGGGACCTCCTCATTCCTTCTCACCCGCAACCTCTGTTTCCATTTTCTGTGTCCAGAGCTCTGTTCCAAGCGCCTGCTGCCCTCATTTGCTCTTGTCCCTTCCCCGCCTCCTCCCCCTACCCCCGCCTCTGGGCCTGGTTCGCCCTGTCCCTGAGTCTCCAGCCCTTTCCATCTGTCTGGCCTGAGACTTCACATGGTGGGGCCTTGCTGCCTCGTCCCCTGCCCCAGCCTTTGCTCCACTCCTGAGCTCTCTCCGGGCTCTGCAGCCTTTCCTCCCTGCTGGCTGACTGGCTGGCTCTTGATGCTGTCTCTCTCTTCCTCCCACGCATTCTCCTCTCCCTCTCCCTGATCCCCAGCTCAGGCCGCTGCGGCCTGATCAGTCCTTTCCCTCATCAGTCCTCTCCCTCCATCAGCCAGCTCCCCTTTCCCATGTTCCCTCTTGCCTATTCATCTTCACCTTCTCTCTTTTCCTCCTCCCCTCTCTCATCCTCTTGGGTTCTCACTTCTGCATATCTTCTTTCTGTTCCCCTCTGCCCCCTCCATCATCCCCCACCACCTGTTTCCCTTTCTCCTCTCTGCTCACAGCGTCCTCCTCTCTCCAGCCCCGGGAGGCCTGGTTTCTGGGAACTTCCATCCTCCAGTCCACTTTCCATCTTCCCCTCCCTCCGTCTCCTTTTCTGGGGACACAGGATGGGGAGGACTGGAGAGCACCAGGCAAGCTGTGAGATTGAGGGGACACCGTGGGGTCAGGGTGGGGATTCTAGGATGTTGTGGGATGCTCTGGGAAGGGGGAAGTTGCTGACATTTCACCAACAAGTTGGATGGGGAGGAGATCTCTGAGCCTAGGGAGCGGGCAAGCAGGTTCTGGAGTGAGAACTGGCAAGACAGGAGTTAGGGAACAGGAAGGTAAGAGGTCCTGGGTCAGGGTCCGGATAGGGGTAAGACTGTGAAATCAGGGCGATGAATGGAGCTGACAGAGCAAGGAAAGGAAGGCCCTGGAGACAGGGATGGTACAGAGTGTTTGTGTGAATTCTGTGGATGCTAGGAGTGAGGGAAAGAAGACTAGAGATGCTTTTTGTAAGGCAGGGCCATTAAATCCCTGAGCAGGGGGTAGAGGAGGTAGGGAGCCTGAGGGGTGGTAGTTAGTACAGAGCTACTGTGGATCAAAGCTTAGGAGCAGAAGAGGGTGGAGGGAGAGAGTGTTGGAGGCCACAAGCATGGGGTGGAGGTCTCAGGACAAGGCCTCACCCAGGGAACAAGGGAAGCCCCAATTTTCAGAAGAGAGGGGGAGGTGGTTGAGAAGTGTAAGATTGTTACTTGAGAATAATCTTGAGGGTATGAAGGCAGGGTAAGGGAGAATGGTGATACGCTCTCTGGGGAAGCAGAAATTGAGATGGAGTAGCTGGGTGGGGTGGCATGTGCCTGTAGCTACACAGGAGGCTGAGGTGGGAGGACTGCTTGAGCCCAGGAGTTCAAGGCAGCAGTGAGCTATGATCACACCACTGCGCTCCAGCCTGGGTGACGCAGCGAGACCTTGTCTCGGGAAAAAAAGAAAAAAAGAAATTGGGATGGAGGATGAGGCCACGACATTGGTAAGGGATGGGGCTGGAGGGTGCAATAGGGCCAGGGAAGCGGATGGAGAATGGAGGCTGGAGGCTAGGGTTGGAAGATGGATGTTGAAGAGCGAGACAGGGATGGAGATGGAGCGTGTGGGATGCGGGCAGAGATAGGGATGGGAAGCAAATGAATGTCGTAGTGGATGAAGGTGGGTGTGCTGGGAAGGAGGTTCCAGGATAGGGATGGGATGGGGATTGAGGATAGGCTATGGGATGGAGGATGAACACGTGGATGAGATTTTGGCAGTCAGTGCCTGTTGGTTGGACAACAGCATTTGCTGAGATGTGAAGGGTTGGAGGGTAGTGTTAATCGATTTATGGGTGTGAAATCTATGATACAGCTTGAAAATGGTTGGTAGTTTGTAGGCTTGGGAAATAGCAGTAGGAGAGGGGAGGGACCCCTTTGGACGGGGAGAGCGGGAAGGAGACTGGGGATTCCTTGCGCTTGGACTACTGCAAATACATGTTTCTTTAAGGAGGAAGTAGGTTGGGGACCCCGGAAGGAGGCTCTTGGCGGCCTCCCCCCATTGCCATAGAGACGTGGCTTCGGTTGCCCTGGCAATTGGGAAGCCCCTAGGACCGGCCTAAAGCTGGCCCCGCCTGGGAGTCTAGAGACCAGGCGATTGACGTCAGGGACCTGGGCACGCCCCACTTTAACCCCTTCCCGAATGCAGTTGGGGGAGGGAATAGATGGGCGGGATAGGACCCGGATGTCTTTCACCACTCCCCCTTCCTGACGTCCTTTGCACTGCGTAGGGTGAGGGGCGTAGGGGAGCGAGGAAGGCAGGTTATTCAGAATGCGCTGCGCCCACAAACCTCTTCAGCCCGGCCTCCTCTCGGCCTGGCTAACGCTGGGCGGGGCCCAGGGCAGGAGAGGCGGGGCTCGCGGAAACCTTCTGCGCTCAGGAGTTTGGTCGGCCCCAGGCCACGCCCCACCCCCCTGTTGTCCTGACGACAGGGCCTCCTGGAGGTGGGTCTCCCCGGGTCTTGGCTGGTCCTAGATACCGTTGCTAGGCAACACGGTCCCTAGAGGAAGGGGTGGATTGGACGTCTGGTTGGTGAGACCAAGGGAGGGGTCTGCAGCTGGGGGAACCCCGGATTCCCGGGGTACAGGGTTTAGGACAAATGTGTGTGAAGGTGAGGGACAAGTCTAGGGGAGGGTTATGAAAATATCTGGGTAGATATGGGGGAATTGGGGGAGATGGGGCAGGAAGTGGGGACCAGGACCCGGTGGACATGATCCCTGGGTTGTCCATGTGTAGCACATAAGGCATGTAACACCCTGTGGTGTTACATCCGGTGAGAAGCTCCCTTCCCCCAAGCCTACCCCCCTCTCCCCACTCTTTGCCATCTGCTGCTCCCCTCTCCGTCTGGCTGTCTCCCTTCCCGCTTCTCCTACACCTCCTTCCACATGCAGGGGGCCCCGGGCTGGGCAGAGTTAGATCCGTGTGCGTGTGCATCTGTGCGTGTGTGTGTGCGTGCGCATGTGCACGCGTGTGCGTGTGTGTGTGATGTGGCTTGAGACTGGGCCCTTGAGCAGCTCTCAGCGTGGCAGAGTGGGCTTGGCTAAGAGGTGAAAGGGTAGCCACGCTGATGGGACCCTCCGTTACGGGCTCCCTCTCGAGTCAAGGCTCAGGTGGCTTTTTGTCTCTTGTTTCCCCAAACAGGCCAATTCTCCCCCTGTGATTGTCAACACAGATACCCTAGAAGCCCCAGGATATGTGAGTTGTTTAGATTTTGGGGCTGGGGCCATTGCAGAAGGAAGGAGGGAGTAAGGGAGGGCAGCAGATGACGGGCAGGTTGTGCGGCAGGAATGTCTGTCTCACAGCTTTTGTGTTTCTGTCCCGTGCTGGAGTTGCAGGTGAACGGGACCGAGGGGGAGATGGAATACGAGGAAATCACATTGGAAAGGGTGAGCAGGCTCCTCCATTGGCAGTCTCCTTGCCCCCTCATCTGTACCTTTCTTTCTGCCCATGTGGTCTGCGTGGCCAGCCCCTCACCCTATCCCTTCCTGCTCTGGCTGCTCCAAGCCATTTCCCACCCCACTTGCCTTGCCAGACTTGGGCAGTGAGGGGAGCTGACCCTCTTCCCCTCCTTCGCCCAGGGTAACTCAGGTCTGGGCTTCAGCATCGCAGGTGGCACTGACAACCCACACATCGGTGACGACCCGTCCATTTTCATCACCAAGATCATACCTGGTGGGGCTGCGGCCCAGGATGGCCGCCTCAGGTGAGGAGAGGATACAGGGGTTAGGATGCTTGGTCCCTGGAGAGGGAGGGCCAGGGCAGCAGGAAGCTCTTGACTCAGGCCCACCTTGCTGCTCCCAGGGTCAACGACAGCATCCTGTTTGTAAATGAAGTCGACGTGCGCGAGGTGACCCACTCAGCAGCGGTGGAGGCCCTCAAAGAGGCAGGCTCCATCGTTCGCCTCTATGTCATGCGCCGGAAGCCCCCAGCTGAGAAGGTCATGGAGATCAAGCTCATCAAGGGGCCTAAAGGTAGTAACTCATTTTGTTCCCACCCCCATCCCAACTGTCCTGTGCCCCAAGCCTGCTTCCTGGGCACCTGGGCACCCACCTCTGGCCTCCCCTCCATCCAGGTCTTGGCTTCAGCATCGCAGGGGGCGTAGGGAACCAGCACATCCCAGGAGATAATAGCATCTATGTAACAAAGATCATCGAAGGGGGTGCTGCCCACAAGGATGGGAGGTTGCAGATTGGAGACAAGATCCTGGCGGTGAGGACCCCATCTAGCCCATTTTCTAGCCCAAATCTGGGTCTCACCTACTAGCCCTGGCAGGCGCAAGTTCATCACTTCATCCCAGTGCATCTGTCTTGGGCCATTTGTGGCTTTGTCTGAGCTTTGCTTTCCTTGACTCCAGGTCAACAGTGTGGGGCTAGAGGACGTCATGCATGAAGATGCTGTGGCAGCCCTGAAGAACACATATGATGTTGTCTACCTAAAGGTGGCCAAGCCCAGCAATGCCTACCTGAGTGACAGCTATGCTCCCCCAGACATCACAACCTGTGAGAGCCCTTCAAACGCCAAAGCTCCCCATGACCCATCCCGTTTAACCCATGACATGCAGTCCCATGACATCCCTGTAGCTGTTCCTCTTCAGATATTCCCCATGAAATAGCCACAGCCTCTGACTGTTGTCAGAGAAGAGATGGAAAATCAATTACCATAAAAGAGCTAGAAAAGATCGTCAATGATCTCTCCCATGGAAGGCACAAAACCTGGTTGGTTTTATGGCTAATTTTATGAAATTCTCAAGGAATAGATAATTCTTCTGCTCTTCCAGAGTATAGGAAAAGATAAAAAGATTTCACATTTCATTTTACGAGTTATGTTCAAATGGTCACAAGGATAACGTAAAACAAGGAGAGTATAGATGTGTTTTGCTTCTGAATAGAGATACAAGAGTTAATAATAATATAGTAGCAAACCAAACATGGCAGCATGTTAAGGGAATAACATAGGGTTAGTTTCAGAAAACTAAAGATGGCTCAATATTAGGAAATCTCTTAATATGATTCGTATATTAAAACGTTAAGGGAGGCCAAGTGTGGTGGTTCATGCTTGTAATCCCAGCACCTGGGAGGCCAAGGTGGGAGGATTTGAGACCACCTAGGGATTTGAGACCTAGGAATTTGAGATCAGCCTAGGCAACATAGCGAGATCCTTGCTCTACAAAAAATAAAAATAATTAGCACGTGCCTATACTCCTTGCTACTTGGGAGGCTGAGGCTGGAGGATCGCTTGAACCGAGAAGTTGGAAGCTACAGTGAGCCAATGATTATGCCACTGCCCACCAGACTGGTGACAGAGCGAGAGGAGAAAACGATACGATCATCTCAAATAGATGTGAGAAAGGCATTTGCTGAAATTCACCATCTCTTTTGGATGAAAGCTTTTAGTAAACTAGGAACAGAGGAATTTTCCTTAAGATGGTGAAGACTAGTTATCAGGAACCGGTAATGAACATTTTATAATGATACAATTTTAGTAGTGTGTCCATTAACTTATTTTTACATTTAATTTTTATTTTGTTCTTGAAATGGAGTTTTGCTCTTGTTGCCCAGGCTGGAGTGCAGTGGTACAGTCTCGGCTCTCTGCAACCTCTGCCTCCCAGGTTCAAGTGTTTCCGCTGCCCCAGCCTCCCGAGTAGCTGGGATTACAGGCACCCGCCATCACGCCTGGCTAATTTTTTTTTGTTTTTTTTTTGAGACGGAGTTTCGCTTTTGTTGCCCAGGCTGGAGTGCAGTGGTGCAATCTTGGCTCACTGCAACCTCCGTCTCCCAGGTTCAAGCGATTCTCCTGCCTCAGCCTCCCGAGTAGCTGGGATTACAGGCATGTGCCACCACCCCAGCTAATTTTGTGTGTGTATATATATATGTATTTTTTTTTTTTTTTTTTTTAAGACAGAGTCTTGCTCTGTTGCCCAGGCTGGAGTGCAGTGGCGCAATCTTGGCTCACTGCAAGCTCCGCCTCCTGGGTTCATGCCATTCTCCTGCCACAGCCTCCCAAGTAGCCGGGACTACAGGTGCCCGGCACCACGCCTGGCTAAATTTTTGTATTTTTAGTAGAGACGGGGTTTCACCATGTTAGCCAGGGTGGTTTTGATCTCCTGACCTCATGGCCCACCAGCCTTGGCCTCCCAAAGTGCTGGGATTACAGGCTTGAGCCACCGTGCCCAGCCTCCGTTAACTTACGAAGAAGGCAAGGATGCCTCTTCCCACTGCTGTTATCCTTCATTGCTTTAGAGCAGGGTTTCTCAATGTTACTCCTGGCATTTTTGGACCCAATAACTATTCATTGTGGGGGGTTGTTCTGTGCCTTGTGGGATATTAAGCAGGATTCCTGGCCTCTGTCTATCATATGACAGTGGTACTCCTCCCCTTCAGTCATAACAATAAAAAATGTTGTGACAGAATTGCCCCAGCGAAATTATGGTAGTTGAGAATCACTACTTTAGAGATTTCAGACAGTGTAACAAGACAAGAAGAATAGTTACATTTGGAAGGGGAAAAAAAGTTATCTTTATTTGTAAATTATACTACTGTGCATCTAGATCAAAATTTAAGTGAATTAACTGAATACATATGGGAAGTTAAAATGTGGCTATTTGTTGGCTGGGCATGGTGGCTCAGTCCTGTAATCCCAGCCCTTTGGGAGGCTGAGGCGGGTGGATCACCTGAGGTCAGGAGTTTGAGAACAGCCTGGCCAACATGGAGAAACCCTGTCTCTATTAAAACTACAAAAAAAATTAGCTGGGTGTGGTGGCGGGCGCCTGTAATACCAGCTAATCCTGAGGCTGAGACAGGAGAATCACCTGACACTGGGAGGCAGAGGTTGTGGGGAGCCAAGATCATGCCACCGCACTCCAGCCTGGGTGACAGAGTGAGACTCCATCTCAAAAAGAAAAGAAAAAAAAAAAAAGACCAGGTGCAGTGTCTCACGCCTGTAATCCCAGCACTTTGGGAGGCCGAGGCTGGTGGGTCACGAGGTCAGGAGCTCAAGACCAGCCTGGCCAACATGGTGAAACCCCGTCTCTACTAAAATTACAAAAATAGCCGGGCGCGGTGGCTCAAGCCTGTAATCCCAGCACTTTGGGAGGCCGAGACGGGCGGATCACGAGGTCAGGAGATCGAGACCATCCTGGCTAACTCGGAGAAACCCCGTCTCTACTAAAAACTACAAAAAACTAGCCGGGCGAGGTGGCGGCGCCTGTAGTCCCAGCTACTCGGGAGGCTGAGGCAGGAGAATGGCGTAAACCCGGGAGGCGGAGCTTGCAGTGAGCTGAGATCCGGCCACTGCACTCCAGCCTGGGCGACAGAGCAAGACTCCGTCTCAAAAAAAAAAAAAACAAAAACAAAAATTTGCTAGGTGTGGTGCGCATGCCTGTAATCCCAGCTACTCGGGAGACTGAGGCAGAGAATTGCTTGAACCCAGGAGGTGGAAGTTGCTGTGAGCTGAGATGGCACCACTGCACTCTAGCCTGGGCAACAGAGTGAGACTCCTTCTCAAAAAAAAAAAAAAAAAAAAACAACAACAAAACGGGCCGGGCGCGGTGGCTCACGTCTGTAATCCCAGCACTTTGGGAGGCCGAGATGGGTGGATCGCCTGAGGTTGGGAGTTCGAGACCAGCCTGACCAACATGGAGAAGACCTGTCTCTACTAAAAATACAAAATTAGTCAGGCATGGTGGCGCATGCCTGTAATCCCAGCTACTCAGGAGGCCGAGGCAGGAGAATTGCTTGAACCTGGGAGGCGGAGGTTGCGGTGAGCTGAGATCATGCCATTGCACTCCAGCCTAGGCAGCAAGAGCAAAACTCTGTCTCAAAAAAAAAAAATTGAAGAGGCTTCTACTGGCCAGTGAAAACTCATTAAATATGTTAAAATCTTTAAGGTAATAATAATACTTAAAAATATTTTGGCCAGGCGCGGTGGTTCACGCCTGTAATCTCAACACTTTGGGCCGGGCGCGGTGGCTCAAGCCTGTAATCCCAGCACTTTGGGAGGCCGAGGCGGGTGGATCACAAGGTCAGGAGATCGAGACCATCCTGGCTAACACGGTGAAACCCCGTCTCTACTAAAAAATACAAAGAACTAGCCGGGCGAGGTGGCGGGCGCCTGTAGTCCCAGCTCCTCGGGAGGCTGAGGCAGGAGAATGGCGTGAACCGGGAGGCGGAGCTTGCAGTGAGCTGAGATCCGGCCACTGGACTCCAGCCTGGGCGGAAGAGCGAGACTCCGTCTCAAAAAAAAAAAAAAAAAAACACTTTGGGAAGTCGAGGCGGGCAGATCACCTGAGGTCAGGAGTTCGAGACCAGCCCGCCCAACGTGGCAAAACCCCGTCTCTGCTAAAAACACAGAAAATTAGCCGGGCGTGGTGGCGGGCGCCTGTAATCCCAGCTGCTTGGGAGGTTGAGGCAGAAGAATTGCTTGAACCTGGGAGGCAGAGGTTGCAGTGAGCCGAGATTGCACCACTGTGCTCCAGCCTGGGCAATAGGAGTGAAACTGCGTCCCAAAAAAAAAAAAAAAAGTTTTTTGGAGGATGCTAGGCAATCTCATTCATTCTGAAATTGGTGAATAAAGGGAGAGAGGCATGCAGAGAGAGGCATGCATTTATCCTCCCTTTAGTGTGCAGACTACCTCAGAGAGTAACCAATAGGTTGACACAGGGCTGGTTTTTTTTTTGTTGTTGTTGGAGGCAGGTCTTGCTTTGTCACCCAGCAGGCTGGAGTGCAGTGGTATGATCTTGACTCACTGCAACTTCCGCCTCCTGGGCTCAAGTGATCCTCCCACCTCAACCTCCCGAGTAGCTGGGATTACAGGCGAGTGCCATCACGCTCAGGTAACGTTTAACTTTTGTCTTTTGTAGAGATAGGCTTTCACCATGTTATCCAAGCTGGAGGGTTTTTTTTTTTTTTTTTTTTTTTTTTTGAGAGAGAGAGTCTTGTTCTGTCACTCAGGCTGGAGTGCAGTGGCACAATCTTGGCTCATTGCAACCTCCGCCTCCTGAGTTCAAGCAATTCTCCTGCCTCGGCCTCCCGAGTACCTGGGATTATAGACATGAGCCACCATGCCCAGCCAATTTTTGTATTTTTGGTAGAGACGGGATTTCACCATGTTAGCCAGGTTACTCCTAACCTCAAGTAATCTGCCTGCCTTGGCCTCCACAGTGCTGGGATTACAGGCGTGAACCATTGTGCCTGGCTAAGATTTTTCTTTTTTAAAGAAGAATTCCCACTAATAAATGCTCCCCACTCCAAAGAAAGAAAGAAGTAGAATATCACCATTTTGCAATCCCTGATACATATCAGAACCAGGCGGTGATTGTCAATGTGGCTAAAACTCACCTGAAAGGCTGATGGGGCGCCATATAATGGATGGACAGGGCTGACGACCCTGAACCTACCATTCATCTTACCTGACAGAAAGACAACCAGACATTGTATCCTGTGGTGACGCCATAGGAAGAACATAGCGCTACCTATGAAGTATACAGGACTTACTAAAAAAAAACCTCTGAATTGAACTTGAAACTGATCAAGCCTCCAGGATGAACTGCCAGTTTACAGGAGATACAGGGGCAGAGGCATAGGCTAAACAAACCACAGGAGGGTAAGCAGTAATTTCCCTGTTAGAATTTCCCTCATAGGGCCGGGCGTGGTGGCTCACGCCTATAATCCCAGCATTTTGGGATTATAGGCGGGTGGATCACGAGGTCAGGAGATCAAGACCATCCTGGCTAACACGGTGAAACCCCATCTCTACTAAAAACACAAAAAACTTAGCCGGGCGTGGTGGCGGGCGCCTGCAGTCCCAGCTACTCGGGAGGCTGAGGCAGGAGAATGGCATGAACCCGGGAGGCGGAGCTTGCAGTGAGCCGAGATCCAGCCACTGCACTCCAGCCTGGGCGACAGAGCAAGACTCCGCCTCAAAAAAAAAAAGAATTTCCCTCATAGGCTGGTCAAGGTGGCTCACACCTGTAATCCTAGCACTTTGGGAGGCATAGGCGGGTGGATCATTTGAGGTCAGAAGTTCGAGACCAACCTGGCCAACATGGTGAAACACCGTCTCTACTAAAAATGCAAAAATTAGCTGGGCATGGTGGCGCGTGCCTGTAATCCCAGCTACTCGAGAGGCTGAGGCAGGAGAATCGTTCGAACCCGGGAGGCAGAGGCTTCTGTGAGCCGAGATCATGGCACTGCACTCCAGCCTGAGACTCCTTCTCAAAAAAAAAAAAAAAGAATTTCCCTCATAGAATGTGGGAAATTCTTTTAGAGAAATGACCTAGTTTTTTTTAACAAATGGATGGCAAAGAGTTGGGGGGGAAATAGAGGGAGAAGAATTTTATGGATTAAGAGATTTGAGTGACACAGGAACCAAAAGAAAACTCCCAAAGCATAATATTAATGTTCCCTTTGACTTGCCCATCCCTGGCATACTGAGGACATGTAATGTTTAAATTCTTTATCCCCTAGGACAACCAGCCTGTAATGTCACCTCTAAATTCCTGACCCCTGACGTCACTGTGATCTGATATCCCCTTACCACCCCACCCCCGGCGTCTCTGAGAAAATAACTTCCCTTCCACCTGACGTTGGCTCTCCTGGCACCTGGGGAGAAGGTTGGGTGGCGGGTGCTCTTTCCCTCCAGGCACTTTCATCTCTGCCCTGTGTCTTCCTCAGCTTATTCTCAGCACCTGGACAACGAGATCAGTCACAGCAGCTACCTGGGCACCGATTACCCCACAGCCATGACCCCCACTTCCCCTCGGCGCTACTCCCCAGTGGCCAAGGACCTGCTCGGGGAGGAAGACATTCCCCGAGAACCGAGGCGAATTGTGATCCACCGGGGCTCCACGGGCCTGGGCTTCAACATCGTGGGTGGCGAGGACGGTGAAGGCATCTTCATCTCCTTTATCCTGGCCGGGGGCCCTGCAGACCTCAGTGGGGAGCTGCGGAAGGGGGACCAGATCCTGTCGGTGAGGGAAGGCCTGCCCCTACCTGCACCACCCCCTCCCCTCAGGGCAGAGCGCAGAGCTCTTGGGGAGGGGCCTGGGTGGGCTGCAGCTGAGTCCTCTTGCGGGACCACTCCCTGCTCCACCTGGACCCAGAAGTGCTGCCTTCTGTCTCTGGTGACACAGCCTGTTCTCCTCTTTCTAGGTCAACGGTGTTGACCTCCGAAATGCCAGCCACGAGCAAGCCGCCATTGCCCTGAAGAATGCGGGTCAGACGGTTACGATCATCGCTCAGTATAAACCAGAAGGTACCAGGCCAGAAGTTCCTGTCTTGTGAGCTAAAATGGCCCTTAGAACTCTGCCTCCTCAGCTGATGGCTTCAGTAGGGGAGGACGGGTGGCAGTAGGATGGGGACAGAGCTCAGGAACCTCCCTGTCCTTCCTCAGAGTACAGCCGATTCGAGGCCAAGATCCACGACCTCCGGGAACAGCTCATGAACAGCAGCCTGGGCTCAGGGACTGCCTCCCTGCGGAGCAACCCTAAAAGGGGTTTCTACATCAGGTCAGAGGCTCCCTGGGCTGGGCTCCTCAGCCCCTCTGCGTTCCTGGGCACTCTGTGCCTGGCCCTGGCCTCAGCCGCTCCTCCTCTCTACCCTGCCTGCTCTGACTCCCCACCCCAGGCCTGAGGCGCAGCGGGGGTTCATGGGCTTCGCTGCACAAGTTAACGTTTGAAATACTCCCTGTCGATGGGAAAATAGCCTCTACCCCAAGTATTCCAATTGCCTTCTAGCCCCTGGTCATCCCAGCACTTCCTTGGGACTCCCAGGCCACCGCACAGTTTGGCATCTCGAAGGTTAATGCTTGGTGGAGCATGGTCCTCTAGGGTATTTGGAGTGTTGCCCCAGCCTTCACGTCCCTGTGGGCAGTTCTGGAGAAGTGGGCTGCAGCTCTGTGGTGCCTGCCCCCGTCTCTCCAGCGGTATTGTGGGCAGTCCCAGAGAGGTGGGCTGCAGCTCTGTGGTTCCTGCCCCCGTCTGTTCAGTGGCATTTTGCTCCCCTCTTAGGGCTCGTCTCCATTGACTCTTTTTGTGGCTTAGGTTTCTGCCAAAGCACATCTCTCTCCCGCCCCGACGGGTCACCCCCCACTTCTCTCCCTGTCTGGCCCTGTGGCTTGCATGGCCTCGTCTGCCACTCCACTCTGCAGATGTCTCTCGGAGCTGTTGGCCCTGGCTGACCTCTTTTTGGAGGTCAAGACCTGCACTTTTGGCCATCTGCTTTCTGGCCATCTCCACTGGGATGTCCCACAGGCATCCCACACTCAACATGTCCCACGCTGAGCTCGGCATCCTGCTGTGGAACTGTGTTCCGTCCCGCTGTGCCAGCAGTTTCCCTCTTGCTGAGTGGCATCACCGGCCACCCGGACGCTGGCTCCCGCCTGAGCCCTTGCGCTGCTCTTCCTCCCTGCTTGGGGCCAGTTGGTCCCCAACGTTGTTCTGACTCCTAGTGACCACAGGGGTTGTGTGGTGGCTCCCAGGGGGAGCATCATGTGGTTGTCACACTCCCGGGGGCCCGGGGTCCCCTCCCTCCTCTCCAGGCCCATTGCTTTCCTCTGCATCTTCGTTCCTTCTCTGGTTCTGACCCCAGGGGTTGTGACTTACTGATAGAGATTTGATACTGGTAAGGGTAATCATTAGTTGGAAACACGGGACCTTTCTTTTTCTTATGAATTTGGGCAGATTGAAGGTTACCCCGTGACTTTTTTTGAGATGCGAGTCTTGCTCTGTCACCCAGACTGGAGTGCAGTGGCATGCTCTCCGCTCACTGCACGCTCCGCCTCCCAGGATCACGCCGTTCTCCTGCCTCAGCCTCCCGAGTAGCTGGGACTACAGGTGCCCGCCACCACGCCTGGCTAATTTTTGTGTGTGTGTGTATTTTTAGTAGAGACGGGGTTTCACCATGTTCGCCAGGATGGTCTCAATCTCCTGACCTCGTGATCCACCCGCCTTGGCCTCCCAAAGTGCTGGGATTACAGGCGTGAGCCACCACGCCTGGCTGTACCCCTGTGACTTTATGACGTGCATGTGTACTGCAAGCTGCTTTCTTGAGAGGGTTGAGTTCGAGCCCTCCCTCTGGAAACTGGACTCAGTGTGGACTGAATGATGGCTAACAGTTGTGGTGATTATGAGTTATAGTCAGCGTTTGGTCCCCACACAGTTTTGGGTTCCTCGGCATCCATTGCACTCATGGGAGGGCCGTCTGCAGACCTCTGTCACCGAAGGGTGACTGGGGCATCCTTCTTGGAGTCTTCAGCTGGGCTCTGACCAATAGCCACTTGCCCTCCAGGGCCCTGTTTGATTACGACAAGACCAAGGACTGCGGCTTCCTGAGCCAGGCCCTGAGCTTCCGCTTTGGGGACGTGCTGCATGTCATCGATGCTAGTGATGAGGAGTGGTGGCAGGCACGGCGGGTCCACTCTGACAGTGAGACCGACGACATTGGGTTCATCCCCAGCAAACGGCGGTGAGGCTTCTGGGCTCTGTAGCCTTCTTGCCACAGGCACTGAAGTTGCCAAGGTCCCCCAGGGTGGGCAGCCAACAGGGGATGGGTTTGCCCTCTGAACTCCTAGCGGTTTGTCTGTTGGGCCGTCCTGGGGACCCTGGCTCCCATGAGCCTTTGGGAAGGACCACTCCTCACTGAGGAGCACAGTGCCCAGGGCTGCAGGAGAAGGGGTTGTCAGCTGGCCTGGAGCGTGGGGTCAGCAGGGTTCCTCACTGGGCATTCCCTCACCCGCCTATCTCTCCATGTATCCCACAGGGTTGAGCGACGAGAGTGGTCAAGGTTAAAGGCCAAGGTAGGTGGAGGAGGGTGTGAGCCTGGGTGGAAGCGTGAGGGCTCATGGAGCTGAGCTTGTAACTAACCCCGTGGCCTGCTTTTTCTTCCTAGGACTGGGGCTCCAGCTCTGGATCACAGGGTAGGTAGGGTCAGTTTGGGAAGATGTGGGTGAGAGAAGCACTGAGCTGCTTTTGATATCCTCAAGGGGGAGACAGGGCTCCAGGTCCCCTGTTTCAGAGCCCCTTGCAGATGCCCCACCTCCCACCAGGTCGAGAAGACTCGGTTCTGAGCTACGAGACAGTGACGCAGATGGAAGGTGAGCCCTGGCCCCTGCCTTGGCCCCAGCACCTGCTGCTCCCCCAACCCTGTGCTCGGCCTAAGCCAGGTTCTCTCCGCAGTGCACTATGCTCGCCCCATCATCATCCTTGGGCCCACCAAGGACCGCGCCAACGATGATCTTCTCTCCGAGTTCCCCGACAAGTTTGGATCCTGTGTTCCCCGTGAGTGCTGGGGCCTTGGATGGAGGAGAAGGTGGAGGTGGGGATGGGACGGAGGAGGCCCATCCCTGGGGCCATAGGTAGAGGCTTTGGGGGATTGGTGTGTAGGGGGATACAGGGTTTCTGCAAGAAGGGGTGCTTCTCAGCCACCCTCTCATTTCACAGTACCCATGCCCAGGCCAGAAACTTGGAGGCCCTGGAGGGTGCTAGGGGAAGCGGTTCCGGCCCTCTGCAGTCTTGGTCTCCCTTTCACCCAAGGACCCGCTGGGCACTGTGGGGTTTGATTGAAGGAGGCAGGATTTCAGCTAGAGGGATGGTGGTTAGATCTTCGGGGGGTGGGGTGACTTCCTGGCAGATACGACACGACCCAAGCGGGAGTATGAGATAGATGGCCGGGATTACCACTTTGTGTCGTCCCGGGAGAAAATGGAGAAGGACATTCAGGCGCACAAGTTCATTGAGGCCGGCCAGTACAACAGCCACCTCTATGGGACCAGCGTTCAGTCCGTGCGAGAGGTGGCAGAGCAGGTAGGACCTGGCGGGCACCTGGTCCTCTTCCTTCTCCCCTCTCCCCACCCCATTGCCTCCCTCCAGCTCTCTCTAACTCTCTCTCTCTCTGTCTCTTTCCCTGCTGGGTCTCGACTCCGCTCCTCCACCTCCTTCTCCTCTTGGGCAACTCTGACCGCCTGCTCTCTGCCCCTGCTCTCTCTCCCGCCTCCCTCGCTTCCTGACCCCAAATTTCCCATCACCATCTGGCCTCTTTCTCTCCCCACTCCCTCCTCCTTGCCCCATTTCTCCTCTCTTCCCATGGCCTTGTCTTTGGTGGCTTGGCCTTCCCCACTGGGTCCCTCCCTTTTTCCTGATTCCCCTCTGGTCCTCTCCCCTGCCTCACCCTTTCCTGGGGCCCCGCTCCCCTTTCCCACTCCTCTGCTAACTCCTTTCCTTTCCCCACTGCTCCCCACCCTGCCCTCCCTCCCTCCACGGTTCCTTTCTCCATCTGCCTCCCTCCCTCCCATCTGTCTCCTTGTTCCTCCCATCTGTCTGTCCTCTGTCCGTCCTCCCCTCCCTCCTCCCTCTATCCTACTTCCTTTCTCCTTTTTCTTGGCTTTCCTTCCGGCCTGTGTCACCTCTGCCTTGCACACCCCGCCCCACTCGCTGCTGCCCCGGCTCTGCCACCATCTCTTGGGTCCCTGTCTGCCTGGTGCTCCTCCCTTCCTCCATTCTGTCCTGTCCCTGCCCTCTCCCGTGCTCTCCATCTTCCTTTTCCTTTCTCTGTCTTTTACTCTGTCCATGCCCTCTTCCTGCCTGACTTTCTGCCCCTGTGTTTCTTGACATCCATGTCACTCCCCTTCGGCCAACCTCCCATTCCCCACCTCTCCTTGTCCCATGTCCCTCCGGCACCGCTGTCTGTCCTTTCCCGCCACCTGCTGGCCCCCCTCCGCCCACCCTGCCTGCCCCCAGGGGAAGCACTGCATCCTCGATGTCTCGGCCAATGCCGTGCGGCGGCTGCAGGCGGCCCACCTGCACCCCATCGCCATCTTCATTCGCCCCCGCTCCCTGGAGAATGTGCTGTGAGTATGGTCCTGGGGGCCTCCCCTCTGCTCCCCCAACACATGTGGCCCTGGGCCTCACAAGGCCTCTGCAGTCAACTCTCCCTTCAGAACGCTGGACAGCGGTTTCGGCAACCCCAGAAGGGGATTCCTGAAACCCAGCAGAACCTGGAATCCAGGAGACCTGGAACCCAGAGGATGCAGGGAATCGGGCCTTTCCCCTCCTCTCCTGCCTTGGGCTAGACAGGACTACATCTCCCAGCAGCCCTTGGGGTATACCAGCTGGGGCGAGTCAGGGCCTCCAGGGCTGTTGGGAGTTGGAGTCCGAATCCCATCTCTGGGGCTGAAGGCTGGAAGGATGAAGCTCTGGAAATGTCCCTGAAGTAGCCACACCTGGCTCGGGCGGTTGTGGGTGGGTGGGCGGTTCTCGTCTGTGGCCCCAGAGGATACTGGGAATTGTATTTTTTTTTTTTTTTGCTATATGCTCCAAGTAGAAGAATACTAGTTGCAACTTAACATTCCTAGATAGAGGAGGTAAAAGGCAGGGTCAGGTGGGCCCAGTCTCAGGCCTGCTCTCCCTCCCTCTTCACAGAGAGATTAACAAGCGGATCACAGAGGAGCAAGCCCGCAAAGCCTTCGACAGAGCCACCAAGCTGGAGCAGGAGTTCACAGAGTGCTTCTCAGGTGAGGCCACAGCAAGGCTGTCACCAGCACGTAGGGTGCCTTTACTCGGATTAGAAAGAGCTCCCCCGCCACTCCCAGTGGATGGTTTAGAAAGAGGTGCCCCTGTGGGCATGGCATGGGGGCTTACGCCCATAATCCCAGCACTTTGGGAGGCCGAGGCAGGTGGATCACCTGAGGTCACGAGTTCAAGACCAGCCTGGCCAACATGATGAAACCCTGTCTCTAGTAAGAATACAAAAGTTAGCAGGGCGTGGTTTCGGGCACCTGTAATCCGAGCTACTCAGGAGGCTGAGGCAGGAGAATTGCTTGAACCGGGAGGCGGAGGTTGCAGTGAATTGAGATCACACCACTGCACTCCGGCCTAGGCACTAAGAATGAAACTCAGTCTCAAAAAAAAAAAAAAAAAGTGCCCCTTTGGGCGGGTGCAGCCTCATGGCTCATGGCTTGGAGAATTAGAAAGAGGTGCCCCTTCCTCTGGGCTGGTGCCACTCCCTTGGCCAGGTGTCCTCTGGCCCTTCCTTGGCCTTACTCCCTGCTCCACCCCACTCCCAGCCATCGTGGAGGGTGACAGCTTTGAGGAGATCTACCACAAGGTGAAGCGTGTCATCGAGGACCTCTCAGGCCCCTACATCTGGGTTCCAGCCCGAGAGAGACTCTGATTCCTGCCCTGGCTTGGCCTGGACTCGCCCTGCTTCCATCACCTGGGCCCTTGGTCTGGACTGAATTGCCCAAGCCCTTGGCTCCCCCGGCCTCCCTCCCACCCCTTCTTATTTATTTCCTTTCTAACTGGATCCAGCCTATTGGAGGGGGGACACTCCTCTGCATGTATCCCCATACCCCAGAACTGGGCTCCTGAATGCCAGGAACCTGGGGTCTGGGGGGGGGAGCTGGGTTCCTGGTTCCGAGCCCTTGCTCCTTAGGATCCCCGCCCCCGCCCGCCCCCAATGCACACACAGACCCACCGGGGGCCACCTGCCCTCCCCCATCTTCTCCCACACACATTCCAGAAGTCAGGGCCCCCTCGAGGAGCACCCGCTGCAGGGATGCAGGGCCACAGGCCTCCGCTCTCTCCTGAGGCAGGGTCTGGGGTCACCCCTGCCCTCATCGCAATTCCCCATGGCCCTTAATTTCTCATTTATTTTTTCCACTTTTTTTCTTCTCAAAGGTGGTTTTTTGGGGGGAGAAGCAGGGGACTCCACTGTGGGCCCCTGCCTTCCACACGCCCCCACCTTTTTTCTTTGCCGGTTTGCATGAGTGGAAGGTCTAAATGTGGCTTTTTTTTTTTTTTTTTTTTCTGGGAATTTTTTTTGGGGAAAGGGAGGGATGGGTCTAGGGAGTGGGAAATGTGGAGGGAGGGTGGGGGGCAGGGGTCGGGGGTCGGGTGTCCGGGAGCCAGGGAAGACTGGAAATGCTGCCGCCTTCTGCAATTTATTTATTTTTTCTTTTGAGAGAGTGAAAGGAAGAGACAGATACTTGAAACTCGGTGTGTGGCCTGGTTATTTGGGACCTGGGTGTGGAGGGAGACGGGTGCAGCAGAGTCAGATCCTTCTTCATTCTAAGGCAGAGAGGTTAGTGGCCTGGAAAACGGGCCATGGAGGTAACTGGCAAATCAAGGAACCCGAGCGGGTGAAGACTGGGCCTGGGAAGGGCTGGAGCTCTGTCCAGAGTCATGACAGACCAGAAAGGGGAGGCTGGAACTTGTCTGGGGCCCTGCAAACTTAGTCCAGGTCTGATCCCCACTGGGCTATCTCAGCCCTGTTGGGTAGCACAACAGTCCCTAAAGGAAAATAGAGAGGAAACTTCATTCATTTATGTTCATGGAGTTGTGGACAGAGCTGGGCTCTGGAAATGATTTTTTTTTTTTTTTTTTTTTGAGACAGAGTCTTACTCTGTCGTCCAGGCTGCAGTGCCATCGTGCGATCTTGGCTCACTGCAACCTCCGCCCCCTGGGTTCAAGCGATTCTCCTGCCTCAGCCTCTCGAGTAGCTGGGATTACAGGTGCCTGCCACCACGCCTGGCTAATTTTTGTATTTTTATTTTTAGTGGAGACGGGGTTTTGCCATGTTGGCCAGGCTGGTCTCAAACTCCTGACCTCAGGTGATCCATCCGGCTCGGCCTCCCACAGTGTTAAGATTATAGGCATGAGCTACCGCGCCCGGCCTTTATTGCCTTATCTCTATGGGAAATAATCTGAGGCAGCTTTTTAAATAATGAGGGTAGGAAAATAAGAATCTAAATGCCAAAGATGAGAACTGGAGAAATGTATACGAGCCATGAGGGTAAATGTGATCTCTGGGCTTCCTGATAGCCGTGGCAAAAAAGGAAATTATCAATTACCTAGTTCTAGTTCTTTTAGGGAGTCATATTTTCCTGGCCCTAAGTCCTAACTGAAGCTTCTCAGATCCTGCTATGTAGAATGGTGATTCTCAGCCTTCTGCCTTCTTCATGTGTTTGGCAAGCTCTCAGCAGGAAGGCCTCAGCTGTGGCACAGATGAACCTTTGGGGGCACCTGCTGGGGTACTATTCCTTTCTCTCTCTGATTTTCAGGGGCTCCAGTGGGTAAGGCTGAGGCAGAGGGCCCTAAGTTGTGGTTAAATCCCAAACAGTGCAAAAGGGCATTTTTTGTAGCCACTCCGGACTAACGTTGAGAGTTGCATGCGATAGGCCAGCCCAGGGGTAGTGACTGTGTGGATGGCATGGCTGTCCAAGCCTAAACTGGTCCAAGAATAGAGGCAGAGATTGCTGAAGGGGTATCACTTCAACCAGTAGCCATGGATTGCCCTGCAGAATTTTCTATGCAGGACCAAGTCCAACAGGATCCTGGGGATGGGGACCAGGGGTCGGCATTTCTGGAAAGCTCCCAGGTGATTTTGATGTCTCACTGGGTGGAGAAACACTGCTTCAGAGGATGCTTTTCTTTCCTCTTTTTTGTTTTTTTTTTTTTGAGATGGAGTTTCTCTCTTGTTGCCCAAGCTGGAGTGCAATGGCACGATCTCGGCTCACTGCAACCTCCAACTCCCAGGTTCAAGTGATTCTCCTGCCTCAGCCTCCCAAGTAGCTGGGATTACAGGTGCACGCCACCAGGCACAGCTTTTTTTTTTTTTTTTTGTATTTTTAGTAGAAACGGGGTTTCACCGTGTTAGCTAAGCTGGTCTCAAACTCTTGACCTCAGGTGATCCGCCTGCCTTGGCCTCCCAGAGTGCTGGGATTACAAGCATGAGCCACCACACCTGTCCCTGGATGTTTTTCAAATAATCATTCTCTTAGCTTGGTTCTGTGTAATAGTAGATGGCTTGAGGCTGTGATAATGTTCTCTATCGTGAGCAGAAGGGAGAAATCTAGGAGCTGAGGAAGGTATGTGTAGGTAATGCATCTGCATGTTAAACTAGAAGGGGCAGAATCACATAGTTGACCTGGAAGGGGTAGAATCACATAATTTTGCATGTATTATTATTATTAGAGACAGAGTTTCGCTCTTGTTGCCCAGGCTGGAGTGTAGTGGCACCATCTCGGCTCACTGCAACCTCTGCCTTCTGGATTCAAGCGATTCTCCTGCCTCAGCCTCCCGAGTAGCTGGGATTACAGGTGCATGCCACCACACCTGGCTAATTTTTTGTTTGTTTGTTTTGAGACGGAGTCTCGCTCGGTCCCCCAGGCTGGAGTGCAGTGGCATGATCTCGGCTCACTGCAAGCTCCACCTCCCGGGTTCACGCCATTCTCCTGCCTCAGTCTCCCAAATAGCTGGGACTACAGGTGCCCCCCACCATGCCCGGCTAATTTTTTGTATTTTTAGTAGAGACGGGGTTTCACTGTGTTAGTCAGGATGGCCTCGATCTCCTGACCTTGTGATCCGCCCGCCTCGGCCTCCCAAGGTGCTGGGATTACAGGTGTGAGCCACCGCGCCCGGCCTAATTTTTTGCATTTAGTAGAGACGGGTTTCACCATATTGGTCAGGTTGGTCTTGGACTCCTGACCTCAGGTGATCCACCTGCCTTGGCCTCCCAAAGTGCTGGGATTACAGGTATGAGCCACCGCACCTGGTCTGCATGCCTTATTTTGTGAATTATAATTGATACAAGTACCTGACAACAATTCTGATAAATATAGAAATACATATTGCTTGAAAAAAGTTCCCTCCCTGTTTCCCCCCACGCACTATTCCTCAGGGGAAGCACGGTTGCAGTGGGGCTGTATTCTTACAAGACCATGGGAACTCTTCCCTGGCCGCTTGAGGAGGCAATGTAATATACTGCACTGGAGCCCCAGGCTCCCAAACAACGTAGGTTCAAATCTTGGCTCCTCTACTCCCCACACTTTTTATTTCTTTCAGTAAATACTTACTTGGATGTTCCTTGGAACTAGGCAGTGTTCTAGATGCTGGGAAGGCAACATCCCTCTCCTCAGGGAACTTTGGGTCCATCCAGTGGAGATGACAGACTATATAGGGAGTAAGTGAACACAGAGCGTTTAGACAGTGATGGGTGCTATTATGCAAAGAGAGTGATGGCCCTTGCTGGTTTAGACCGGGCGGTCAGGGAGGCCCCTTGCAGCATCGTTTGGGTTGAGGCCTGAAGGACAACCAAGACTGGGGTGATGAGAGTGTGCCAAGTAGAGAGAGGAACAGTCTGGAAGGAATCAATTTGAAAGATTGAAGGATAGAAGGAGACCACTGAAGTGGAGTAGGGTGGGGGACAGAGAGAAACAGAAGGTGTGTCAGAGAAGTCAGAGAGGCCTGGCACACAGGACTTTCCGTGGATTTATTCAGAGTGGCATAGAAGCTGCTGGAGGGCTGTGAAGGGAACGCTGGGGTTTGTCCCTGAGCAGGTTACTCTGGGTGTGAAGGGGAATATACAGCAGGGGGCAATGACAAGCCAGCTAGGCTGTTGCTGGGGTTAGGATGAGGGATGATGGTGGACTCACTGTCACTTTGGGGAGAGCTTAACCTCTCTAAGCCTCAGTATACCTAGCTGTAAAATGGAAATAACTACCTACCTTGCTGGATACCTGTGAGGAATTAATGGTAAAGTACATGTAAAGCCCTCAGCACAGTGCCTGACGCATAGTAGAAAATGGTAGCAATTATTGTCATTGGTCTCTTGGTCTATTTTCAGATATGGATAAACCCAAAAGTTAAAGCCTGGAATCATTTGGAGTTTTTACAAGTTTTACCCTCAAAAAGTAGGAAAGAGGCAGGCCAGGTATGGTGGCTCATGCCTGTAATCACAGCACTTTGGGAGGCTGAGATGGGCAGATCATGAGGTCAGGAGTTCAAGACCAGCCTGGCCAACATGGTGAAACCCCGCCTCTACTTAAAAAAAAAAAAAAATAGCTGGGGGTGGTGGCGGGCGCCTGTAATCCCAGCTACTCCAGAGGCTGAGGCAAGAAAATCGCTTGAACCTGGGAGGCGGAGTTTGCAGTGAGCTGAGGTCGTGCCATTGCGCCCCAGCTTGGGCGACAGGGTGAGACTCTGTCTCTAAAACAAAGTAGGAAAGAGGTGTAGAGAGGGTCCTGGGTCAGAGAATCCTGGCTGTCCCAAGGTTGAACAGGTGGGTGTGCCTGGGGTGGACAGAGTGGTGTTGAGGAAGAGAGACACCCTACTGGAGACACGGAGTTTGGGCACCCATTTCTGCAGGCCAGCTTCTTGTCAACTGCAGAGATGGGATATTGAAGCTCTTGGGGTGGGTTGTGTCAGCTCAGATTTAAACTTGTGTGCAGAGGCCCGTCTGCTCCTCTCAGCACTGGTGATCTCCTACTTCCCTTGCCCTGGTGCACAGCCCTCCAGCCTGAAAGGTTGGAGGACAGCCTTTCTTTTCCTCAACCTCCCCTGCTTCATCTCAACCCAATTGCTGCTCAGCTTTTTCTTTCTTTCTTTTTTTTTTTGAGACGGAGTCTCGCTCTGTCGCCCAAACTGGAGCGCAGTGGCCGGATCTCAGCTCACTGCAAGCTCCGCCTTTCGGGTTCACGCCATTCTCCTGCCTCAGCCTCCGGAGTAGCTGGGACTACAGGCGCCCGCCACCTCGCCCGGCTAGTTTTTTATATTTTTTAGTAGAGACGGGGTTTCACCGTGTTAGCCAGGATGGTCTCGATCTCCTGACCTTGTGATCCGCCCGTCTCGGCCTCCCAAAGTGCTGGGATTACAGGCTTGAGCCACCGCGCCCGGCCACTGCTCAGCTTTTTCTAGATATGGGGCCATAGGCTACCCTCTTTGGGAAGTTCGTGAAGAGCCCCTGCTTTGCCCCTCCTGCCTGTTTGTTCAGGTGCCTCTTCTTCAGCTCTGCGGATGTTAGACTCCCTGCAGGCCTGGGAGGAGGTCTAGCTTCAGCCCTTGGGTGCACAGGCCCACCCCAAACATGAGGCTGGAACGTGCTCTGCGAGGGTTGGTCATGACTGAGGGAGCTCAGAACGCTCCTTCTCCATAGCAGGGGAAGGGACTGTCTGAACTCAGACAGCCCCCGGGCCACCAGCTCTGTCCCAGCAAAGTTGCTAACCACCCTCCGGGGTGTGGGGACAGACATCCTCTGCCATCCTGATCCCAGTCTTCCCCCTTTTCTCCTCCTCCCACGCTGGAAGAGGCTTTGGAGGTGTAATGCAACTCATGGCTGTGTTGCTAATGAGAATAATGACACTAAAATCAGCTAGCACATGCTGAGTACCTGGTGTGTGCCGGCAGTGCGCTAGGTGCTTTTCACTCATTATCCCATTTAACCTTGATGAACATTCTGAGCCAGGCATGAACCCATTTTCCAGATGGGGGCAAGGTGGAGCAGGTCTGGCTGATGGAGGGCCTCAGGCTGGTTTTGCAGCACAAGCATCCTTCCTGGAGCCTCAGGCCTTCAGCAAACTTCCTGCTCAGCAGCCAGAAGCCCTCTTGCTTCCAGCCCTTCTCCTCTGTTCACCAGCTGCTCAGGCCTCCCCCAACCTGAAAATACTCCACTGTTCCTGATTTACCCTCATGGGAAGTTCATTTCATTATCTCTCCCTAGCAATATGTATATATATTTTTTTGGCTGGGCGCAGTGGCTCACGCCTCTTATCCCGGCACTTTGAGAGGCCAAGGCAGGCGGATCACGAGGTCAGGATATCGAGACCATCCAGGCTAACGCAGTGAAACCCCGTGTCTACTAAAAATACAAAAAAAAAAAAAAAAAAAAAAAATCAGCGAGGTGTGGTGGCAGGTGCCTGCAGTCCCAGCTATTTGGGAGGTTGAGGCAGGAGAATGGCGTGAACCCGGGAGGCAAAGGTTGCAGTGAGCTGAGATCGTGCTAACCTAACCCTTAAAATATATATATAGTTTTTTTTTTTTTGAAATGGAGTCTCGCTCTGTCACCCAGACTGGAGTGCAGTGGCGTGATGATCTTGGCGCCCGCTGCCACGCCCAGCTAATTGTTTTGTATTTTGGTAGAGACTTGGTTTTACTGTGTTGCCCAGGCTGGTCTCCAACTCCTGAGCTCAGGCAGTCCGCCCACCTCGGCCTCCAAAAGTGCTAGGATTACAGGCATGAGCCACTGCACTCGGCCTCCCGAGCAATATTTAACTTGGTACTCATAGTCCCCAGAGCTGGCCCTGAAGCTTGGATGACTGGCAGTCCTGGGTGCTTCCTCCTGCTTCTCCCACTGGCAGGGACTGTGCTCGGCTGCTTTCTTTCCACCATGCCCTGTCATGGGGCGGGGTCACCACGGGGCACTTTGCCACACCTGGACCTTGCCCACTCTGCTTTCAGAGGCTCCTGCTCACAAGTCTCTTCAGACTCCAGACCCATCTACAGTAGCCTCTGAACCCTGGGCAGCTGTGCCACCGTCCCCCGCCTCCCTGGTCCCCTCCTGAGTGCACATTCAGTAGCTACCAGGTCCACTTCATTCCTCTACTGAAGTTCTGTTCATCTGGCCCTCCCCGTCTGGCCTCCAGCCTCACAGTTTCTCACTGAGACCATCGCAGCAGCCTCCTGACTCATCTCCCTGCCTCTGGGCAAACCATCTCTGAGCCATCACCCACTCCAAGGCCAGGCTGTTGTTAAACTCACCGATCTGACCTCACCACTGCCCTGACTGCAACTCTTTATGGGCCTTCCTTTGTTATCAGCAATACAAAATTAATACATGAGACTTTCTCCACAAGGAAAATCCAAGGTCCATATCCTTTAAAATTCTTCAATATTTGAAAACATTATTAATTTTTATTAAAGAAAATATTTATTTATTTATTTTTATTTATCTATTTATTCTGAGACGGAGTCTCGCTCTGTCACCAGGCTGGAGTGCAGTGGCGCGATCTCGGCTCACTGCAACCTGCGCCTCTCAGGTTCAAGCCATTCTCCTGCCTCAGCCTCCCAAGTAGCTGGGATTACAGGCACATAGAGAAAGGGTCTTGGTCTGTTACCCAGGCCGGAGTGAAGTGGCATGATCTTGGTTCACTGCAACCTCCGCCTCCCAGGTTCAAGCGATCCTCTCACCTCAGCCTCGAGAGTAGCTGGGACCACAGGCATGCGCCACCACACCTGGATAATTTTTTGTATGTTTGGGTAGAGACAGGGTTTTGCCATGTTATCTAGGTTTGTCTTGAACTCTTGAGCCCAAGCCATCTGCTTGCCTCGTTTTCACAGAGTGCTGGGATTACAGGCATGAGCCACTGTGCCTGGCCACAAAATTTATTTTATTTAATTAATTCATTTATTTTTTGAGATGGAGTCTCGCTCTGTCGCCCAGGCTGGAGTGCAGTGGTGCAATCTTGGCTCACTCCAGGCTCCACCTCCCGGGTTCGCGCCATTCTCCTGCCTCAGCCTCCCAAGTAGCTGGGACTACAGGTGCCCACCACCACGCCTGGTTAATTTTTTTTTTTTTTTTGTATTTTTAGTAGACACGGGGTTTCACTGCGTTAGCCAGGATGGTCTCGATTTCCTGACCTCATGATCCGCCCACCTCAGCCTCCCAAAGTGCTGGGATAACAGGCGTGTTTTCCTGTCACCCAGCCAAAATTTATTTTCAAGAAAGGGATTCAAATGTATTAACATACACAGGGATAAACCACAGATTGGTTACCCTAACCAAGGTATATAATCTTTTTTTTTTTTCTCCTGAGACAGAGTTTTGCTCTGTCGCCCAGGCTGGAGTGCAGTAGCTCTATCTCAGCTTACTGCAACCTCCGCCTCCTGGGTTCAAGCGATTCTCCTGCCTCAGCCTCCCGAGTAGCTGGGATTACAGGTGCCCGCCACCACACCTGGCATATATATATATATATATATATACACACACACACACACACACACACACCCACATATACATATATATATATATTTTTGTATTCTTAGTGGAGATGGGGTTTCACTATCTTGGCCAGGCTGGTCTTAAACTCCTGATCTCGTGATCCACCCACCTCAACCTCCCAAAGTGCTGGGATTACAGGTGTGAGCCACCACACCTGGACTATAATCTTTAATTTAATTTAATTTATTTACTTATTTTGAGACAGGATCTCACTCTATCATCCAGGCTGGAGTGCAGTGGCACCATCATAGCTCACTGTGGCCTCAACTCCTGGGCTCAAGTGATCCTCCTACCTCAGCCTCCCGAGTAGCTGAGACTACAGGCACGATGGGGTCTTGCTATGTTGCCCAGTGTGCCTCAAACTCCTGGCCTCAAGCAGTCCCCCTGCCTTGACTTCCCAAAGTGTTGGGATGACAGACATGAGCCACCAGATCCGGCCTAACATGTTCTTAAAGGAATAAATGTAAAGGATGAGTGAATTCTCAGAGGGCATCGATCTACCGCCATTGTGGCATAGTTTTGTTTTTAGCTACTTCTTTGTTTTCAGTATTATCTGTGGTATTTTGCAGAGGGCCTGGAAGTTAGTGGTCTGGTACATGGTATTATTTATTTCCCTTCCATCTCTGACTTCCGTTCTAAAGTTACTTGCTTTGCCAAGGGTGGTGGCATGAACTTGTAATCCTAGCTACTCAGGAGGCTGGGGAGGGAGGATTACTTGAGGCCAGGAGTTTGAGACCAGTCTGGGCAACACAGTGAGACCCTCATCTCTAAAAATAATAATAATACTAGAATAAATGTAATTGGCTTTGGAGGGTGTTTTTTAGCACTGATCCAAGCCCTGCCCCCTAATCAATGAGTTTGGGGAATGAGGGTTATAGAGTAGAAATCAGATTTGAAAGTCTCTTACTCCAGTATAATGTGCAAACAGAAAAATGCACATATCATAAGTGCACAGCTTTCTGCAGTTTTGCAAGCTGAACACCACCACGGTGTAACCAGCATCCAGACCCAGGAGCTGAACTTTTCCATCATCCCCAAGCGCCTCTTGTGCTCTCGGCTAGTTACTATTTCTGCGAGGGAGACTACTATTCTTTTTTTTTTTTTTGAGATGCAGTGTCTCTCTCCCTGCGCCCGCGCTGGAGTACAGTGGCACGATCTCGGCTCACTGCAACCTCTGTCTCCCAGGTTCAAGCATTTCTCCCACCTCAGCCTCCCATGTACCTGGGACCACAGGCGCCCGCCACCATACCTGGCTAATTTTTGTATTTTTAGTAGAGATGGGATTTTGCCATGTTGGCCAGGCTGGTCTCGAACTCCTGACCCTCAGTTAATCTGCCTGGCTAGGTCTCCCAAAGTGCTGGGATTACAGGCATGAGTCGCTGCACCCAGCCAGGTGACCACTATTCCGACCGAAATAATGTAGGTTCATTTGCCTGAATAAGCCAGATTGTAAGTGATTATATTAGAGGATGTTTAATTAACAGCCCAACAGTCAACAAAATCATTGGCCATTGTCCCAGCACATGTAAATGACATGGTGGTTGTCAGGACACAGACAAAGCAGGGCACACACAGAGCTGTCACATTTTATGCAAGGGATGTGTTCCTGAATATCTCACATCATTGAAAATTCTCAAAATTCAAGCCTTGTTTTCTCACTGAAATAACTGTAAAGTAGGATTTGGATGACTTCACATTTGGACCTAAAGTGAGACTGATTATCTTTTTTTTTTTTTTTTTTTGAGACAAAGTCTTGCTCTTGTCCCCCAGGCTGGAGTGCAATGGCGCGATCTCAGCTCACTGCAACCTCTGCCTCCCGGGTTCAAGCGATTCTCCTGCCTCAGCCTCCCGAGTAGCTGGGATTACAGGCCTGCACCCGGCTAATTTTTCTATTTTTAGTAGAGACCCAGTTTCATTATGTTGGCCAGGCTTGTCTCAAACTCCTGACCTCAGGTGATCTGCCCGCCTTGGCCTCCCACAGGGCTGGGATTATAGGCGTGAGCCACTGCGCCCAGCCGAGATTATCTTTAATACTGCCTGATTTCCAAGTGAGCATAATTCAAATTCACATGGCTCTCTCTGAAGCTCCGTGGGGCTGTAAGGGACCATGGTTTAGCATCTCTGGGACACTGGAGCCCAGCTGTGTCAACCGGATGGGATCCTGGCTCTGGGTGTGGTTCTGGGGCCTGAACGCAGTGCCTGGAGTCAGGCTGCTCAGGTTCTAGTCTACCCTTTGCTGCTTCCTTGCAGCATGACCCTGGGCAAGCTCTTACCTTGTAGGGCCTTAGCTTTCTAATCTGTGAAATGGGATGTGCTCTGGGGATAATGAGAGAAGTTCATGAACGCAGTGACCTGAGGCACAGAGTAGCAGTGAGTGGAGGTTTGCCGGCATCAGTCCCAGTGGAGGCTCGCCTGCCTGTCCTGGAACCAAACCGGCCCTCATGCTGCTTGGAAGACTTTACTCCCTAGGAGAGGGAAGCAAGTCAGGCCAGAGCTGGGAAGCCTGGGGCTCGGCCCCGCAGGAAACTGGGGCCTGCAGCTCATGTGCCAGGGTCACAGGCCTGGATTGGGCAAGAGCAGAGAACCGGTTCCTCTGATCCTGTTCAGGGATATTTGGAGACACCAGTAGTTCTGGGGAATTTAGAGGCAGGAAGCAAAACGGAGAGGAAGAGGGGATATGGCAAATCCCACCCCAGCGCCTCCTGGCCTGGCACCCCTCCCAAATGGTGCACAGAAGAGTAAGGTGACTGGCCTGTGTGGTGGCAACATGATTCTCCTCCCTGGGGAGGGGAGCAGAGGCAACGCATCCCCCACTCCCACCCCCACACTCCCCTAAGTCCCAATCCATTTCCACCTCTGTTTACTGTCCAAAGTCCCGGGCACTGGAGATGCCACGTTTGGCGTGCTTGGACACATAGACACGCAGACACAGAGACACCAGGGCCCGGGGCCCTCCTATGGACCCTGCCCGCTCCCATCCCATCGTCCACGGCTGTCCACCCACCCCCATTCTCCAAGCTTCAGCCCCCCTCCTTAGTCCGGCATCTGCACAGCACTGAAGAACCTGCGAGTCAGACTCTGAGACCCTGAGCAAGTAAAACGGGGAGAGAGGCGGCGGAAGGCTGGCTGGGGGTGCAGGGGTGTGGAGGAAAGCCAGGCTGTGTTGGGGGTGCTGGTGGGAAACATCAGAGGATAGATTCTGGATGTCAGGCCTAGGGGTGGATGGAGGAAAGAAAAAAGGTCTGGGCTGGGCGCGGTGGCCCACGCGTGTAATCCCAGCACGTTGGGAGGCTGAGGAGGGCGGATTGCCTGAGCTCAGGAGTTCGAGACAAGCCTGGGCAACACGGTGAAACCCTATCTCTACTAAAATACAAAAAATTAGCTGGGTGTGGTGGCGGGCGCCTCTTGTCCCAGCTACTCGGGAGGCTGAGGCAGGAGAATCGCTTGAACCTGGGAGGCAGAGGTTGCAGTGAGCTGAGATCGCCCCACTGCACTCCAGCCTGGGGACAGAGCAAGACTCCGTCTCAAAAAAAAAAAAAAAAAAGAGAGAGAGAAAGAAAGAACAAAGGTCTCCATGGAGCCGTCAATCAGATGGGAGTAAAAAGATGGGCCCCTCATTCCAGCTCTAGTCCTGGTGAGCCCCCACCTCAGCCCCAGCCTCAGCCTTGCCTCAGTCCCAGCTCCAGCACCAGCCCTATCATGACCAAAGAGTATCAAGACCTGCAGCATCTGGACAATGAGGAGAGTGACCACCATCAGCTCGGAAAAGGTGAGGGCCGCCTTGCCCTGCCCCTGCAAGGCGAGAATTTGGCGGTTCTCCACCCCCCAGCCCCCCAGCCACAGCTGCTATTCTTGCCCGTGGCCTGGCTCTCCCTGCGTCTGTCTCCCTCTCCCAACTGGGAAAAGTGTCGGAGCTGCTCCTCTCAAGAGAGGGGCAGGGTGTGGAGTTGGAGTCCCTTTCTTGGTGACAGCTGCCCAAAGCTTTCCTGTGCCTCCTGGCACTCAGGGGTGGACCCAGGGGGTGTGGGAACAGCTAGAAGTTGGAGAGATGAGGTCACTGTTGGTTTTCTATGACGAAGTCAGGCCCCTCTTCCTTTCCCCTTCCAACACCACCCAAGGAGCCCTGGTGGTGCGTGCGTGTGTGTGTGCGCGCGTGCGCGTGCCTGTGTGTGTCAGTGATCAGTTTGGTGAAGTGGACAAAGGTTTCTGCGAAGGGTCTAAGGATTCTGTGACGGGGGATGAGGGATCTCTGACCTGAGGGAGAACGACACCCTCTTGCTTCAAAAGCAAATTCCCCTTGACCCATTTCTTTGTCCTCCGAACAGGCACTTGTTTAGGCTGGGCAAGGCTGAAGTTCTTGGGGGATGGGGTGCAGCGCGCTTTGACGGAAGGAGGGTCTGCAGCGGAGGAGAGCGGGCAGGGAGAGCCCCGGGAGGGCTCCCCACCCTCCAAGTCTCAGGACACAGGGCTAACGTGTCTCTTCCCCCTGCTGGGTGGAAGACTTGAGGGCCTGAAGGGTAGCTCTTGCACCTTCTCTCCCTGCACGCAGCCAAAGACGAGTGGAATTCACGGACAGAGAAAGAAACCTCCCGCCTTTCCCCACTTTCAAGGGAAGCAGCGGCTCCGAGGCGAGGGTCACTCACTTGCGTTGCAAGGCGGGGGAGGAGGCAGTGGACTGAGGTTCCTGGATTGGCTGCAGTGACGCAGTCATGCCATTAGGTGTCAGCAAAAGCTCAGGGCCTCGGTGGCATGGGGCGGCTTAGCGCTTAGCCCCCATCCCCAGCCCTCTTTTCTCCCCGATTTCCAGTTGCCTCTGGCCCTGCACGGTCGCCCACCGCCCGCATTTTTTCATGGACATGGTTCCTCCTAGACTACTAGGGCCGCCTTAGCTTGCTCCCCTTTCAGGACCCCGGAGCTGTGCCAGGCTCCCCTCTGTCCCCGCGCTCCTGACACCCCCTCCTCTCGCAGGGCCACCACCTCCGCAGTCCCTCCTGCAGCGTCTCTGCTCCGGCCCTCGCCTCCTCCTGCTCTCCCTGGGCCTCAGCCTCCTGCTGCTGGTGGTTGTCTGTGTGATCGGATCCCAAAGTGGGTGCCCCAGGGGTGGGTAGGGAAGGGGGCAACATTGGGGGGTGTTGACGGGGTACCGTGGCGAGGGAGTGGTGGGTGCGGTGGTGGTGGACACAGCGCTCCCATTTTGTTCTCTCTGCACCCTCTCCTGGCCAGACTCCCAGCTGCAGGAGGAGCTGCGGGGCCTGAGAGAGACGTTCAGCAACTTCACAGCGAGCACCGAGGCCCAGGTCAAGGGCTTGAGCACCCAGGGTGAGGGCGCTGAGGCGGGGCTGGGGCTGGGGCTGGGGCTGGGGCTGGGGGGCTGTCCGGACGCTGAGCGAGTGTCTCCCGCAGGAGGCAATGTGGGAAGAAAGATGAAGTCGCTGGAGTCCCAGCTGGAGAAACAGCAGAAGGACCTGAGTGAAGGTCAGAGAGGGAGTGTGTGTGTGTGTGAGTGAGTGTGAGAGTGTGTGTGTGGATGTGTGTAAGGATGAGAGGGAGTGTGTGTGTGAGAGACAGAGAGTGTGTGTGTGTGTGGATGTGTGTGAGAATGAGAGGGAGTGTGTGTGTGTGAGTGTGTGTGAGAATGAGGGGGAGTGTGGATGGGTGTGTATGAGAGCCTGTGTATGTGTGTGAGAATGAGAGGGAGTGTGTGTGTGAGTCTGTGTGTGTGAGAATGAGAGGGAGTGTGTGTGTGAGTCTGTAAGTGTGTGTGTGAGAATGAAAAGGAGTGTGTGTGAGAATGAGAGGGAGTGTGTCTGAGTGTGTGTGAGAGAATGAGATGGTGTGTGTGAGTGTGAGAATGAGATGGTGTGTGAGTCTGCTGTAAGAATGAGAGGGAGTGTGTGTGAGTCTGTGTGTGTGAGAATGAGAGGGAGTGTGTGTGTGTGTGTGTGTGAGAATGAGGGGGAGTGTGGATGGGTGTGTATGAGCCTGTGTATGTGTGTGAGAATGAGAGGAGTGTGTGTGTGAGTCTGTAAGTGTGTGTGTGAGAATGAAAAGGAGTGTGTGTGAGAATGAGAGGGAGTGTGTCTGAGTGTGTGTGAGAATGAGATGGTGTGTGTGAGTGTGTGTGAGAATGAGATGGTGTGTGTGAGTGTGTGTGAGAATGAGAGGGAGTGTGTGTGAGTCTGTGTGTGTGAGAATGAGAGGGAGTGTGTGTGTGTGTGTGTGTGTGAAATGAGGGGGAGTGTGGATGGTGTGTATGAGCCTGTGTATGTGTGTGAGAATGAGAGGAGTGTGTGTGTGTGAGAATGAGAGGGAGTGTGTGTGTGAGTCTGTAAGTGTGTGTGTGAGAATGAAACGGAGTGTGTGTGAGAATGAGAGGGAGTGTGTCTGAGTGTGTGTGAGAGAATGAGATGGTGTGTGTGAGTGTGAGAATGAGATGGTGTGTGAGTCTGTTGTAAGAATGAGAGGAGTGTGTGTGTGAGTCTGTAAGTGTGTGTGTGAGAATGAAAAGGAGTGTGTGTGAGAATGAGAGGGAGTGTGTCTGAGTGTGTGTGAGAGAATGAGATGGTGTGTGAGTGTGAGAATGAGATGGTGTGTGAGTCTGCTGTAAGAATGAGAGGGAGTGTGTGTGAGTCTGTGTGTGTGAGAATGAGAGGGAGTGTGTGTGTGTGTGTGTGTGTGAGAATGAGGGGGAGTGTGGATGGGTGTGTATGAGCCTGTGTATGTGTGTGAGAATGAGAGGGAGTGTGTGTGTGAGTCTGTAAGTGTGTGTGTGAGAATGAAACGGAGTGTGTGTGAGAATGAGAGGGAGTGTGTCTGAGTGTGTGTGAGAGAATGAGATGGTGTGTGTGAGTGTGAGAATGAGATGGTGTGTGAGTCTGTTGTAAGAATGAGAGGGAGTGTGTGTGAGAGTCTGTGTGTGAGAATGAGAGGGAGTGTGTGTGTGAATAAGAGGGAGTGTGGATGGATGTGTGCAAGTGTGAGTCTGTGTGTTTATATGTGTGTGTCAGTGTGTGTGTGAGAACGTGTGTGTGTTGCGTGTGGGTGTGACTGTAAGTATATGTAAGTGTACGTGAGTGTAAGTATATGTGTGTGAATGTGCACGTTGTATGTGCGTGTTGTGTGTAAATGTGAGTTGCGTGTGCATGTGTGAAAGAGTATATGTGTGTTGTGTGTGTGGCTGAGGGTGTGTGGTGTGTGTAGTGGGTGAGGGTGTGTTGTGTGTGTGTTGTGTGAATGTGTGTATGGTAGTGAGGGTGTGTGTGCCTGTGTGAGGGTGTGTTGTTTTGTGTGTTTGGGTGAGGGTATGTGGGTGTGTGTTGTGTATGTGTGTGAGAGTGTGGGTGAAGGTGTGTTGTGTTGAGTGTATGTAGGTTAGGGTGTGTTGTGTGTGAGGGTGTGTGTTGTGGGTGTTTTGTGTGTGAGTGGTTGTGTAAGGGTGTGTCGTGTGTATGTGGGTTAGGGTGTGTTGTCTGTGTGAGCGTGTGTCTTTTGTGTGTTGTGTGTATGTGGGTTAGGGTGTGTTATGCGTGTGTTGTTTTGTGTGTTGTCTGTGTGTATGTGGGTTATGGTGTGTTGTGTGTGAGGGCGTGTTGTGTGTTGTGTTGTGTACGTGTGTGTTGTGTACATGTGTGTTGTGTAAGTGCATATGTGGGTTAGGGTGTGTTGTGTGGCTGTGTGTGTGAGGGTGTGTTGTGTGTCTGTGGGTGTGTTTTGTGTGTTGTGTTTTGTGTATGTGGGTTAGGGTGTGTTGTGTCTGCGTGTGTTGTTTTGTGTGTTGTTTATGTGGGTTAGGGTGTGTTGTGTGTGGGTGTGTTGTGTGTGTTGTGTGTTTTGTGGATGTTTGTGGGTTAGGGTGTGTTGTGTCTGTGCGTGTTGTGTGTTGTGTGTTGTCTGCGTGTGTGTCTGCGGGTTAGGGTGTGTTGTATGTGTTGTTTTGTGTTTCGTGTGTTGTATGTGTGTGTATGTGGGTTAGGGCATGTTTGTGTGTGTGTGAGGGTGTGTTGTGTGTATTTGTGTGTTTTGTGTATGTGGGTTAGGGTGTGTTGTGTGTGTTTTGTGTATTGTCTGTGTGTATAGGGGTTAGGATGTGTTGTGTGTCTGTGTGAGTGTGTGTAAGAGTGTGTTGTGTGTGTGGGAGTGTGTGTGTATGGGGGTCTCTCAGGCCAACTCCGCTGCTGTTTGTGGCACTGCGATGGGTGTTCGGGTCCCAGCAGGAGGATGTGGGACTGACCTCTCCGCGGGTCCCGCATCTCCTCCCGCTCCCCTCCACCGCGTCTTCCCAGATCACTCCAGCCTGCTGCTCCACGTGAAGCAGTTCGTGTCTGACCTGCGGAGCCTGAGCTGTCAGATGGCGGCGCTCCAGGGCAATGGTGAGTAGGCCAGCCCGGCCCGCTCTCTGCCTCCCCCGCGCCCCTGGGCAGCGCCTTAGCCCCTGCGCCCGGTTTCTCCCGCTCAGGCTCAGAAAGGGCCTGCTGCCCAGTCAACTGGGTGGAGCACGAGCGCAGCTGCTACTGGTTCTCTCGCTCGGGGAAGGCCTGGGCCGACGCCGACAACTACTGCCGGCTGGAGGGCGCGCACCTGGTGGTGGTCACGTCCTGGGAGGAGCAGGTGAGGACCCGGAGGGTCTGGGAGGCTGGCTGGCCTCGGGGAGAGATCACCACCCGCCTCCTCTCTCCTCAGAAATTTGTCCAGCACCACATAGGTCCTGTGAACACCTGGATGGGCCTCCACGACCAAAACGGGCCCTGGAAGTGGGTAGACGGGACGGACTACGAGACGGGCTTCAAGTGAGTGCGCGCCCTCCCTCGGCCTGGGTCCGGCCGCCTTCCCGCCTGGGGCCCTGGGCGGAGGGGTCTGGAGCGACCTGGTCGCGGGTCCGACCTCCTGGGGCCCACAGCTGGCTCTGTCCCCAGGAACTGGAGACCGGAGCAGCCGGACGACTGGTACGGCCACGGGCTCGGGGGAGGGGAGGACTGTGCCCACTTCACCGACGACGGCCGCTGGAACGACGACGTCTGCCAGAGGCCCTACCGCTGGGTCTGCGAGACAGAGCTGGACAAGGCCAGTCAGGAGCCACTTCTCCTTTAATTTATTTCTTCAATGCCTCGACCTGCCGCAGGGGTCCGGGACTGGGAATCCGCCCATCTGGGGGCCTCTTCTGCTTTCTCGGGGATTTTCATCTAGGATTTTAAGGGAAGGGGAAGGATAGGGTGATGTTCGGAAGGTGGGGGGCTTGAAACCCGTGGCACTTTCTGCAGTTTGCAGGTTATCATTGTCAACTTTTTTTTTTTTTAGAGTAAAAAGAAATATACCTAAACGTTCTATGAGTTACCTGGTTATTGGGGATTCGGAAGCAGGAGTGGGCTGGTTGGCATTAGGAAGCCTTGGCGGGCATTGTAGCATCCTGGTAACTGTGTGAGCTTTGGGCCAGAATGGCCAGACTTTGTTATTTACAGATACGTGAGTTTGGGCAAATTATTCTGTTCTCTGTGTCCCAGCTGTAAATCTTACTGGAGACCATCCTACTTGGAGCAATACCCCCAGGAACAGAACCACCCGAATTTTTTTTTTTTTTTTAAATAGTCTTGCTCTGTTGCCTAGGCTGGAGTGCAATGACACGATCTCAGCTCACTGTAACCTCCGCCCTCCGGGTTCAAGCGATTCTCCTGCCTCAGCCTCCCAAGTAGCTGAGATCATAGGAGTGCACCACCACGCCCAGCTAATTTTTGTATTTTTAGTAGAGATGGGGTTTCACCATTTGGCCAGGCTAGTCTCGAACTCCTGATCTCAGGTGATCTGCCCGCCTCAGCTTCCCAAGCTGCTGGGATTACAGGCGTGAGCCACCACGCCTGGCAGAACCACCCGAATTTGTTGAGTGCTTCAACAACTTTGAATGAAACTCACTGGTGTCCTTTGCATTCATTACAGCAAACAGAAGCAGTGTTCACAGACATGGAACTGTGAACAAAAATTGCCAAAGTATTCACCCATAAACAAGACCTCAAGTGATTCCTAAAAGGAACAGTGCTCTGACCACAGTAAAATAAAGTTAGAAATGAACATGAAAGTGCAGCCAAGAAGAGATCTATCAACATACAATTTTCTCACCATTTTTTTTTTTTTTTTTTTTTTTGAGACGGAGTCTGGCTCTGTCGCCCAGGCTGGAGCGCAGTGGCCGGATCTCAGCTCACTGCAAACTCTGCCTCCCAGGTTCACGCCATTCTCCTGCCTCAGCCTCCCGAGTAGCTGGGATTACAGGCGCCCGCCACCTCGCCGGCTAGTTTTTTGTATTTTTAGTAGAGACGGGGTTTCACCGTGTTAGCCAGGATGGTCTCGATCTCCTGACCTCGTGATCCACCCGTCTCGGCCTCCCAAAGTGCTGGGATTACAGGCTTGAGCCACTGCGCCCGGCCTCACCATCTTTTTTTGTATTACTTCCTAAGTAATTCTGAGTTTTTAAGAGAAAATCAAAATGAAAAAGTCAAGCGATTTAGAAATGAAAAATTCAAGCGATTTAGAAATGAACTACAAGAGTACTGTATATGCTGAAACCGTGAGGTGGTCAAAGTAGTTATCGGGAGAAAATGTAGGTAGAGATAAGCACTTTTATTTTTTATTTATTTTCATTTTCATTTTTTATTTTTTTGAGATGGAGTTTTGCTTTTGTTGCCCAGGCTGGGGTACAATGGCATGACCTCGTCTCACTGCAATGTCCGCCTTCCGAGTTGAAGGGATTCTTCTGCCTCAGCCTCCTGAGTAGCAGGAATTACAGGCACCTGCCACCACGCCCGACTAATTTTTTATATTTTTAGTAGAGACGGGATTTTTACCATTTTGGTCAGGCTGGTCTCAAAGATAAACACTTTTATTAAAAGCAAGAAAGGCTGACTTGAAATATGCTGTTTCAACTCAGGAAACTTGAAACAGAATAATAAGATAAATCCCCTAAAGTAGAAGAAAAGAACTTACAAAACTATAAGCAGAAATAATGAACTAGAAAATAAAAATGCACATATGGTCAATAAAAGTAAAATTTGATGCTTAAAAAATGCAAATAAGGCCGGGCGTGGTGGCTCACACTTGTAATCCCAGCACTTTGAGAGGCCGAGATGGGCGGATTGCCTGAGATCAGGAGTTCATGACCAGTCTGACCAACGTGGTGAAACTCCATCTCTACTAAAAATACAAAAAAATTAGCCGGGTGTGATGGTGGGCGCCTGTAATCCCAGCTACTCAGGAGGCTGAGGCAGGAGAATTCCTTGAACTAGGAAGGTGGAGGTTGCAGTGAGCCAAGATTGTGCCACTGCACTCCAGCCTGGGCAACAGAGCAAGATTCTGTCTCAAAAAAAAAAAAAAAGGCAAATAAAATAAATATGAAGGAGAAAAAAAGGAGACACAGACATAACTTTAGAAAGGAGAAAGATTACGTAAGTAGAGACATAGGGGATATAATTACATAACACTTCCCAATTTAAAACAGTAGAGCAAATACAGTGTTTTTCCTGCCATTATTGTAATTTTTAGGCAAATCTCTTAGAAGCCGGGTTATAACTTTCAAACTTATAAGCAGGAAAAACGAAGAAAAAATATTAAACCACAGGAACAGAATAAAGGAGAAAAAAACTCAGAAGAGGTAGATAAGAAAAAACACAAAAGGTTGGTTATGAATCCACATATATTGCTGATTTTATTAAATGCAAAATACTAAGTTATCTTGTTAAAAGACAAAAAAACTTTCCAGACAGAATAAAAAATAAAATCCAACTATATGCCCAAGAACCACATCTGAAACAGGCTGGAAGCAAGATGATGAAAGACATATTGGTCAAATTCCAACCAAATGACTATCATATGAAGCACACTTTATTTTATTTTATTTTTATTTATTATTATTATTTTTTTGAAATGGACTCTCACTCTGTTGCCCAGGCGTGATCTCGGCTCACTGCAACCTCTGCCTCCTGGGTTCAAGCAATTATCTGCCTCAGCCTGCCGAATAGCTGGGATTACAGGTGCCTGCCACTACGCCTGGCTAATTTTTGTATTTTTAGTAGAGACGGGGTTTCACCATCTTGGCCAGGCTGGTCTTGAACTCTTGATCTCATGATCCACCTGCCTTGGCCTCCCTAAGTGCTGGGATTACAGGTGTGAGCCACCGCACCCAGCCATGAAGTACACTTTATGACAAAAAGTATTATTAGAGATAAAGAGGATTGGCCGGTGGCTCACGCCTGTAATCCCAGCACTTTGGGAGGCCAAGGCAGGCGGATCACGAGGTCAGGAGATAGAGACCATCCTGGCTAACACGGTGAAACCCCGTCTCTACTAAAAAAAATACAAAAACTTAGCCAGGCGTGGTAGTGCGAGCCTGTAGTCCCAGCTATTCGGAGGCTGAGGCAGGAGAATGGCATGAACCCGGGAGACAGAGCTTGCAGTGAGCTGAGATCGCGCCACTGCACTCCAGCCTGGGTGACAAAACGAGACTCTGTCTCAAAAAAACAAAACAAAACAAAAAAAAGAGATAAAGAGGATCACTTCCTAATGATAAAAAGTTCAACAGGAAGATACACCAGTATTAAATATGCATGCACTGAATAACATAGTCACAAAAGTATGTGAAACAAAAATTTTAGGGGTATAAGCAAACAAACAAGTTTACATTCATAATAGATTATAAAATATCTCTCTCAGTAATTGATAGATCAAGCAGACAAAACAATAAGGACAAAGATGTTTTGAATCTCAGATTGAACTGTTATGATCTAATGGACATATTTAGAACACTGTACTCATCAAATACAAATACCCCCCCCCTTTTTTTTTTGAGATAGGGATCTTGCTATGTGGCCCAGGCAGGTCTCAAACTCCTGGGCTCAAGCGATTCTCCTGCTTTAGCCTCCCGAACAGCTGGAATTATAGCCATAAGCCCCCATACCCAGTGGAATACCTGTTCTTTTCAAGTATACTCAGACATTCTCAAAAAATGTAGCAAATACTGGGCCACTAATCAAGCTCTAACAATTTCCAGATGGAGGCTTTTCATTATAATGACCAGGAATGTAAAATTCTATTTTTTTTTTTTTTAATTGAGACAGAGTCTTGCTCTGCTGCCCAGGCTGGAGTGCCTTGGTATGATCTCAGCTCACTGCAACTTCTGCCTCCCAGGTTCAAGCAATTCTTGTGCCTCAGCCTTCCGAGTAGCTGGGATTACAGGGGCACACCATCATGCCTGGCTAATTATCATTATTATTATTATTTTTTGAGATGAAGTCTCATACTGTCACCCCGGTTGATGTGCAGTGGTGCAATCTCAGCTTGCTGCAACCTTTGCCTCCTGGGTTCAAGTGATTCTCCTGCCTCAGCGTCCCAAGTAGCTAGGATTACAGGCACCCACCACCACGCCTGGCTAATTTTTTGTATTTTTAATAGAGACAGGGTTTCACTATGTTGGCCGGGCTGGTCTATTGCAGGATCTGGCCAGCAACCCGCAATGCAACTGAACTCTTTCATTGTTCCCAAATGGATCGGCAGGTCGAGAAATAAAAGACACACACAAGAAAAGCTGGGTCCAGGGAGTCACTGCCTTCTGGTCCTGTGATGCCGCAAATGCACTGGATATACCAGTATTTGTTATTAAGTTTAGTGAGGGCAGGGGTAGGTTAGTGAGGGATTTAGGGTCGTTTGATTATGAGGTGAGATGGTCATATGGGGATGAAGTAATTCTTTAATATAACATCTGTCTTCAGAAGTACAGTATACAGAGATAACAACTTACAATATAGTGTGTGCGTCAGCAATTTCTAACAGAGCCTTAAAACAGAAACACAATCTATCCATAACCTATGATTAGCAAGATATTAATCAGCAGTAACAGATGCAGCAAAAGCTGGTTGCAAACAATCAATAGAAACAGGACGTGAAGCTAGACAAACGATTAGACCAGAAATTCTCAGAAGGGAGTATGCCTTAACGCTAAAGAGGCCTAGAAGAGCTATGGCAAGATAAGGGCGTTTATAACCCTATCTTATGAATATGAACAGGCACCCCTCATGCATCCGTTTATAGGCTCTACACAAGGGTCGCATTTCATTCCTAGAGCTATGAACATCTGCTTTTCTGGGATAGGAATCTTGGTGATGTGAAACCTCCCTGACTGCATGTCCATTCATAGGATCTCTGCAGGGGGAAGCACATCACGTGCTGTTGGCTTATTCTGGCAGCCCAACCTGGCATTGTCTTTACACAATTCTGCATGCAATTTTGTATTTATGGTAATCAGGAGCATTTCATGTTTATTCTGTAGCAATAGTTTCAGGGAGTCTCCCTACACTGATCTTGAACTCCTGACCTTGTGATCCACCAGCCTCGGCCTCCCAAAGTGCTGGGATTACAGGCGTGAGCCACTGTGCCCGGCCAATTTTTGTGTTTTTAGTAGAGATGGGGTTTTGCCATGTTGGCCAAGCTGGTCTCAAACTCCTGGCCTCAAGTGATCCGCCCACTTGGATCCACCCTCAAGCATTGGGATTACAGGCACGAGCCACCACACCAGGCCTAAAATTATTTTATCAGATATTAGCCTATCAAATCAAATGCAGCATTAAAAAAGAGAACATGGCCAGGCGTGGTAGCTCACACCGGTAATCCCAGCACCTTGGGAGGCTGAGGCAGGCGGATCACGAGGTCAGGAGATGGAGACCATCCTGGCTAACACAGTGAAACCACCTCTCTACTAAAAATACAAAAAAAAAAAAAAAATTAGCTGAGCGTGGTGGCGGGCGCCTGTAATCCAAGCTACTTGGGAGGCTGAGGCAGGAGAATGGCATGACCCCTGGCGGCGGAGCTTGCCGTGAGCCGAGATTGCGCCACTGCACTCCAGCCTGGGCGACAGAGCCAGACTCGTTTCAAAAAACAAACAAACAAAAATAAAAAAATAAAAAAGATAACATGTTCAAGTAGTATATATGCCAAGAATTCAAGATGGTTTAACATGAGAAAAATCTGTTAATGTTAATATAGTAGATTTAGAGAGTACAGAAAAACAGATTAAAGGTATACAAAAGAAAACAATTACACAATGCAGAAAAAACACTCAGCAAAAGTTCAGCTCTGATTTATGATGAAATCTTTCTGGACTCTAGCTGTTTCCACCCTGTTGCTCCATTGTTGCAACCTATGGTTTCCATCATGTGTTTCAAGAGGTTTGCCCCTCCTGTCATGACACATTCCAGACAAGAGAAACGGGAAAAGGGAAGGAGAATGGCGCATTCTCTCTCTGTCTTTGCGGACGCTTCCACCACTTCACTTTCTATCTCTTTGGTCAGAGCTAATCCCAGGACCACAAATAGCTGCAAATGGGGCTGAGAAATGAACTTTATTCCATGAGGCCACATTCTAGCTAAAAACACAGGATTCTATTATTGTAGAGAAGGAGTCAGTAAACTTTGGCCCTCCCCTGCTTCTGTAAATAAAGCTTTCTTTTTCTACTCTTCTTTTTTTTTTTTTTTTGAGATGGAGTCTCACTCCGTTGCCCAGGCTGGAGTGCAATGGCACAATCTCAGTTCACTGTAACCTCTACCTCCCAGGTTCAAGCAGTTCTCGTGTCTCAGCCTCCTAAGTAGCTGGGATTATAGTCATGCGCCACTATGCCCAGCAATGTTTTTGTATTTTTTTTTTCTTTTTTTTTTTTTTTTTGAGACGGAGTCTTGCTCTGTTGCCCAGGCTGGAGTGCAGTGGCCGGATCTCAGCTCACTGCAAGCTCCACCTCCCGGGTTCACGCTATTCTCCTGCCTCAGCCTCCAGAGTAGCTGGGACTACAGGCGCCCGCCACCTCGCCCGGCTAGTTTTTTTTTTTTTTTTTTTGTATTTTTTAGTAGAGACGGGGTTTCACCGTGTTAGCCAGGATGGTCTCGATCTCCTGACCTCGTGATCCGCCCGTCTCGGCCTCCCAAAGTGCTGGGATTACAGGCTTGAGCCACCGCGCCCGGCCTGTATTTTTTTTTCGTAGAGACGGGGGTTTTACCATGTTGGCCAGACTGTTCTTGAACTCCTGGCCTCAGGTGATCTTCCCATCTCAGCCTCCTGAAGTGTTGGGATTACAGGTGTGAGCCACTGCACCTGGCCAGGTTTTTTTTTTGTTTTTTTTTTTTTTTTTTTGGGACAGGGTCTGGCTCTGTCACCCAGGTTGGAATGCAGTGGCATGATCTTGACTCATTGCAGGCTCTGGATCTTGACTCACTGCAGCCTCTGTCTTCCAGGCTCAAGTGATCCTCTTGCCTCAGCCTCCCAAGTAGCTGGGATTACAGGTACAAGTCACCATACCCTGCTAATTTTTGTATTCTTTGTAGAGACAAGGTTTCACCATGTTGCTCTGGCTGGTCTTGAACTCCTGTGCTCAAGTGATCTACCCGCCTTCGCCTCCAAAGTGCTGGGTTACAGGCATGAGCCACGGATCCCGGCCTGTAAATAAAGTTTTATTGGAACATAGCCATGCTTGTTTGTTTACATGTCATTTATGACTGCTCTTGTGCAGCAACAGCAGAGTTGAGTAGTTATGATAAAGACTGTATGACTTGGTAAGCCTAAAATATTTGCTAAATGGCCCTTTATAGGAGATGTTTCTGGACCCCTGGTGTAGCAAGAAGGGGATAAATGATATTAGAGCTAATTAGAAGCCTCCATTATACTGCTGTTATTGCTGCTCAGAATCATCCTGGGCATGCTAGCCAAACTGTGCAAGACAGAAAAAGACATTAAAAGTTGCAAGAATGGGAAAGGAAGAGATAAAACAATATGCTCATCCATACAGAAAATCAGCACCATCAACAAACAAAAAATTCGACCTAATAAGAAGCTTTGGCACGTGTACTAGCCTGCTATCACCACAATAACACATGAAGAACATACAAGAAAAAAATTATTTCCAAATTAACATATACATTCAATGCAATAAAAATAAAATTTTCAATAGTTTTTTTTTTTTTTTTTTTTGAGATAGCATCTCCTTCTGTCACCCAGGCTGGAGTGCAATGGCGGAATCTCAGTTCACTGCAACCTCTGCCTCCCAGATTCAAGCAATTCCTCTGTCTCAGTCTCTCGAATAGCTGGGGGTACAGGTGCCACCACGCCCGGCTAATTTTTGTATTTTTAGTAGAGATGGGGTTTCATCATGTTAGCCAGACTGGTCTTGAACTCCTGACCTCAGGTGATCCACCTGCCTCAGGCTCCCAAAGTGCTGGGATTATAGGAGTGAGCCACTGCGCCTGGCCTCAACTGGATTTTTAAAAGCAATGCAACAACTTTTAAAAAAATATATGAGGCAAGATAAAAGTCAAAATGGGAAAAAAAGGAGAAATTGGAGGAAGGGGGAACTAGCCTTATTAGATATTAAAATATATTACAAAGCCATAGTAATAAAATAGCACAGTAACAATACAAGAACAGATAGGTAAACCAATGTTATAGAATAAAGAGCTCAGAGACAGAACTGTGCATACCTGGAAACTTAATATACAATAAAGGCAACATCTCGAATTGGTAGAAGAAAGACATTATTGGGAAAACTGGCTCTCTATGAAGATAAGTAACACTGGATTCATGCCTAACATCACAGACAAAGGTGGATGCTGGATAGATTGAAGACCTAAACATATAATATAAAATTACACAACTAGTAGGAACAAAGAAAAAAAGAAAAATCTATACTACTAGGAGTATAGAAGGGCTTCTTCTCCTCTCTTTTTTTTTTTTTTGAGATGGAGCCTTGCTCTGTCTTCAGGCTGGAGTGCAGTGGCGCAATCTTGGCTCCCTGCAACCTCCGCCTCCCGGGTTCAAGCGATTCCCCTTCTTAGCCTACCGAGTGGCTGGGAATACAGGTGGGCGCCACCACGCCAGGCTAATTTTTTGTATTTTAGTAGAGACAGGGTTTCGCCATTTGGCCAGGCTGGTCTCTATCGCCTGACCTCATGATCCACCCACCTCGGCCTCCCAAAGTGCTGGGATTACAGGTGTGAGCCATCTCGCCCAGCTGAAGAGCTTGTTAAATAAGGCCTCCAAGGCACATTCCAAAAAGCCAAAAAAAATTTGTGAAATTGCATGAAAATTATAAATTTCAGTTCAACAGCAGTGTATCAGGTAGGCTCCCAGCAAGCAACAGATGGCACACCCAAAAATGGGTAAGCGCAAGATTTCATAATATAGGGACTAGCTGCAAAGGTGTGAACAGGCTTAGGGAAGCCACGAGAAATGGTGCAAGAACTCAGGCATCCCAGAGTGGGGAGCTGTTACCACCTCCAGGACCGCAGGGAGAGGACCTCCCAACAGCAGCTGTGATACGCAGTTGCAGGGGTCAGCTAGCCCACAGCCACTCTGCAGGGAGGGGCCGGGGAGTTAATATCCTGACTTCCCTCTCTTCCTGGAAGAGGGCTGGAAGCCAGATGGCAAGGGAGCAATTTGATGCAGTCATACAGCTCAGCCTCCCAGGCCACAGAACAACCTGGAGAAGGATAGAGAGTGGATCTGGAAGGACAAATGGAAGACATTCAACACAGAAGGAGCCCGAGATGAAGAAGTCCACAGGAAACCTATTGGAAAAGTAGCACCAGGTATAAACAAGCAGTTCACAGGTGAGGAAGCCTGGGGTTCTAATGCGTATATGAAGACATGCTTACAATCGCTAGTGACTAACCAGAGAAATCAAACACGTGCAAGCCATCTCTTTACACCCATCCAATTGACAACAATTAGGAGGAAGTCAAGTGCTGTCAAGGTTGTGGGAGAAGCTGCTAATGGGAGGACAAATTGGAATAGACATTCTGTAAGATATTTAGTGGAATTAAGAGTGCATATTTTCAGGTCGGGTGTGGTGGCTCACGCTGTAATCACAGCACTTTGGGGGGCCGAGGTGGGCGGACCATGAGGTCAGGAGCTCGAGACCAGCCTGACCAACATGGTGAAATCCTGTCTCTACTAAAAATACCAAAATTAGCTGAGTGTGGTCGTGGGCGCCTGTAATCCCAGTTATTCAGGAGGCTGAGGCAGTAGAATCACTTGAACCCGGGAGGCGGAGGTTGCAGTGAGCTGAGATCATGCCACTGCACTCCAGCCTAGGCAACAGAGGGAGACTCTGTTTAAAAAAAAAAAAAAAAAAAAAAAAGAAGGCATATTATCGGGCAGGCACAGTGGCTCATGCCTGTAATCCCAGCACTTTGGGAGGCCGAGGTGGGTGGATCACTTCAGGTCAAGAGTTCAAGACCAGCCTGGTCAACACAGTGAAACCCCGTCTCTACTAAAAATACAAAAAAAAAAAAAAAAATTAGCTGAACTTGGTGGTCGGTGCCTATAATCCCTGCCACTTGGGAGGCTGAGGCAGGAGAATCGCTTGAACTCAGGAGGCAGAGGTTGCAGTGAGCCAAGATTGTGCCATTGCACTCCAGTCTGGGTGACAAGAGTGAAACTCCATCTCAAAAAAAAAAAAAAAAAGATGATCCCCGAAAATCTTCCAAATATATACACCAGTGAGATTCTCTGACAGGTTCATTATGGCATTATGGAACACTGTAAAAATATACACTGCAGTGCTGTTTGGATAACAAGGAGCTGGAGGCAACCTGGTAGCCTACCGAGAGCAGAATGTGGGAAACATGTCTGATGGGCTACTATCCAGCATTTAGGACGGTGACTAGGGCTGGGCCCGGTGGCTTTCACCTCTAATCCCAGCACTTTGGGAGGCCGAGGCGTGTGGCTCAGCTGAGGTTGGGAGTTCAAGACCAGCCTGACCAACATGGGGAAACCCCGTCTCTACTAAAAATACAAAAATACAGCCGGGTGTGGTGGCAGGAGCCTGTAGTCCCAGCTACTTGGGAGGCCGAGGCAGAGCACTCCAGGCTGGGTGACAGATTGAGTGAGACTCCGTCTCAGAACAACAACAACAACAACAACAAACAAACCAGTGACTAGATATACACACAATAACATTAATAGACCTAATATCAGCATTAAATGAGAAGTAGAAAACAGAATGCAGTCTAGAACACAACAACACTGATTAAAGTCAAAAGCCTATGCACACAACTCCACTTCATAATTTTCCAGGATCCAGCTATTTTCAAGGACATACATCAAACCTATTCAAATGGATTTTTTTTTTTTTTGAGACAGAGTTTTACACTTACCGGCCAGGCTGGAGTGCAATGGCGTGATCTCGGCTCCCTGCAACCTCTGCCTCCTGAGTTCAAGTGATTCTCCGGCCTCAGGCTCCTGAGTAGCTGGGTTTACAGGCGCCCGTCACCACGCCCGGCTAATTTTGTATTTTTAGTAGGGATGAGGTTTTGCCATGATGTCCAGGCTGGTCTCGAACTCCTGGCCTCAGGTGATCCTCCCACCTTGGCCTCCTAATGTGCTGAGATTACAGGCATGAGTCACTGTGCCCAGGCTCAAGTGGGTTCTTAAGGAAGGGAGGGGAATTCGAGGGTGCAACGAGGATGAAGAGGAAACATGAAAATGAGGAAGGGCCTTGAACATATGGATGCTGAGAGCACGCCTGGAACTGAGGATGGGAGCAAGTCACACCTCACCTCTGCCCAGCAGGAGCAACCCGTAGGTGTATCTCAACCCCCCACGCCTGATATCACCCTTAATGGAGAGAGATGATAAACATTTCCACTAAACACAGGATGAAGAGAAGGAACGCATTGTCACAGTAGTGCTGAAGGTCGATCCTGAGAAGAAAATCAGGATAAAAAGATTAGGAAGGAGGAGGTCAGGTTTTGTACATTTGCAGACACTATGTACTTACTATTATGATGCAGTAGGGATGCCACAGTAATGCCTGGGCAATGTTGTCAGAGAACCTTGAACAGAATCTGATTAGCACTAACTACCAGCTTATTGGAAATGCAGTGGGAGGGGAACAGCCGCACAGGCATGCATGCCGTCAGATCCAGAAGGCGGAAGATTTTACAGCCAACTTATGCTTTCTTCAACAACAACAAAAAAAAGGGTAAGAAAAAAAAAAAAGAGGGGCCAGGTGCAGTGGCTCACGCTGGTAATCCCAGTACTATGGGAGGCTGAGGCAGGCAGATCACTTGAGCTCAGGAGTTCGAGACCAGCCTGGGCAACAACTCTGTCTCTGCAAGAAATACAAAAATTAGTTGGGCGTGGTGGCGTGTGCCTGTAGTCTCGGCTACTTTGGAGGCTGAGGTGGGAGGATCACCTGAGCCAAGAAATGTCAAGGCTGCAGTGAACCATGATTGCACCACTGCACTCCAGCCTAAGCAACAGAGTGAGACCCTGTCACAAAACAAAAAAAAAAGAAAAGAAGAAAAAAGCAATAGGCTCAGATGAAATACTTGTAATATTTATAACAATTAATTAATATCCAGACTATAAAGGCCCCCTACACAATTACAAGAAAAAAAATCAACAACCCATCAGAGAAATGGGCAAAGAATATTATAGTAAACATTCATCATTTGTATTTTAGACAGCCCCTTATAATGTGCATACTTCAGGGGGCGCCAGTAGCCACAGAATCATATTCTTCATCTCTCCCCGCCCCCTGGTGTAGCGGGAGGGGGGTGGCATGTGCCATGGGTATCACCCACCTGGCATTCTCTCCCAGAACATTGAGTCTTGAGTGTATGGTGCAAACTTATAGAAATAGTTGGGAGGTCATGTGTAAGATCTTTATTTTTTTGAGATGGAGTTTCACTCTGTCGCCCAGGCTGGAGTGCAGTGGCTCGATCTCGGCTCACTGCAACCTCCGCCTCCCGGGTTCACTCCATTCTCCTGCCTCAGCCTCCCGAGTAGCTGGGATTACAGGTGCCCACCACTATGCCTGGCTAATTTTTTGTATTTTTAGTAGAGACGGGGGTTTCACCATGTTGGCCAGGCTGGTCTCGAACTCCTGACCTCAGATGATCTGCCCACCTCGGCTTCCCAAAGTGCTGGAATTACAGGCGCGGACCACCGGGCCCAGCCCATATCTCCTTCTTTATTGCTTCAAGTTACCTGTGCTTGGGGTATAAAGGGAGGAGTCTGAATTTGGGGTGAGGCAGGTAGGGGGACACTGCAGTACTGTGAAGGAGTTACAAGCTTCTCAGTGGTATTACAGAGAGGGTCCACACCTAAGGCTGAAGAATGCAAGGTTACAGCAGGACCCGTGTGTGTGTGTGTGTGTGTGTGTGTGTGTGTCTACTCCAGGCCAGACTGGTCCCAGCTCTGCTCAACAGCTGTGTAGAGTGGGTGTGATAGTTCTTGGCAGTGGGGAGACCAACTGGTTCAAGTGATTCTCCTATAAAACTCAATTGCCTCCCTATGAGCCAGAATCCCATAGGAGGTCTGCCTGAGTTCGGGTGTCTCCCAAAAGCAGAGCCTGAGAGAAGGACTTGAGGGAGATAGTTTTCTTGGGAGCAGATCCCAGAAAGCAGGAGTGAAAAAGAGGAGGGAGTGAGGTGGGGAAGGAGGCAAGCCCAATAGAGGTACATTATCAAGGCTGCTGCACATTTTGGGTGATGGGGCTCACCAGCATCTCCAAGCATACAGAATGGTTGATCTGAAGGAGGGGTGGCTGGAGGATTTACCCACCAGCTTCCATTCCCCATGGGCATGAACTCCCCAGCAGGTCTGAGCTGTACACGTATTGGCTGAGCAAGCTTCTATTGGTGCTAGAGAAAGCACCGGTGCAGAAAGTGTGGCTCATGCTTGAGGGGGGTTGTTTTCAGCGCAAGGACCTGGTTGAGTTCTCATGGAACTGTCTACTTCTGTTGTGGCTGGAATCAGCAGGTCAAGGGGGTGCAACGTGGGCACCACAGGTGCCTACTACAAGACCCCACACCCAATCTCCAGTAAGAATCTGGGAATGCACAATAGCAACCAAACCATAAAACACTCAAGAATGAACTGAAGAAATGTGCAAGATGTGGATGAGAACAACCGTAAAACTCTAATGAAGGCCATAAAAATACTTCATACAGTCAACTTATTCTTGACTACGGTATCTCCATATTGCTATGATGTCAAGTTTCCCTAGATTGAGCTATAAATTCAAGGTTATGCAGATGAAAACCCTTGGGCAGCCGGGCGCGGTGGCTCAAGCCTGTAATCCCAGCACTTTGGGAGGCCGAGACGGGCGGATCACGAGGTCAGGAGATCGAGACCATCCTGGCTAATACGGTGAAACCCCGTCTCTACTAAAAAAATACAAAAAACTAGCTGGGCGAGGTGGCGGGCACCTGTAGTCCCAGCTACTCGGGAGGCTGAGGCAGGAGAATGGCGTGAACCCGGGGGGCGGAGCTTGCAGTGAGCTGAGATCCGGCCACTGCACTCCAGCCTGGGCGACAGAGCGAGACTCCGTCTCAAAAAAAAAAAAAAAAAAAAAACCCTTGGCAATGTCTTTTTGGAATTGGACAAAATGAGCCTAAATTCATCTAGAAGACTAAACATGTGAGAGTAGCCAGCAGAAAAAACTTGAACAATAATAAGGGGACTTGTCCTATCAGATATTAAAATAGATCACAGGTTGAAGGGGGGCCTGCCCCTCCACACCTGTGGGTATTTCTTGCAAGGTGGAGACAAGAGGCGAAGAAAAGAAATGAGACACAGAGACAAAGTATAGAGGAAGAAAAGTGGTCCTAGGGGACCAGCGCTCAGCAAGTGAAGACCTGCACCAGCGCTGGTCTTTGAGTTCCTTCAGTATTTATTTATTTATTTATTTATTTATTTATTTATTTGAGACGGAGTCTCGCTCTGTCGCCCAGGCTGGAGTGCAGTGGTGCAATCTCGGCTCATTGCAAGCTCCGCCTCCCGGGTTCACGCCATTCTCCTGCCTCAGCCTCCCGAGTAGCTGGGACTACAGGTGCCCGCCACCATGCCTGGCTAAATTTTTGTATTTTTAGTAGAGACGGGGTTTCACCATGTTAGCCAGGGTGGTCTCGATCTCCTGACCTCATGATCCACCCACCTCAGCCTCCCAAATTGCTAGCATTACACGCATGAGCCACCGTGCCCGGCCTCCCTCAGTATTTACTGATCGCTATCTCTATGATCTCTGCGATGGGAATGCAATGTGACTATAGGGTGATGGTGGGGAAAGGGTCAGCAGGAAAACATGTGAACAAAAGACTCTCTGTCATAAATAAGTTTAAGGGGCCGGGCACAGTGGCTCAAGCCTGTAATCCCAGCACTTTGGGAGGCCGAGACGGGTGGATCACGAGGTCAGGAGATCGAGACCATCCTGGCTAACACGGTGAAACCCCATCTCTACTAAAAATACAAAAAACTAGCCGGGCGAGGTGGCAGGCGCCTGTAGTCCCAGCTACTCAGGAGACTGAGGCAGGAGAATGGCGTAAACCCGGGAGGCGGAGCTTGCAGTGAGCTGAGATCTGGCCACTGCACTCCAGTCCGGGCGACAGAGCGAGACTCTGCCTCAGAAAAATAAATAAATAAATAAGTTTAAGGAAAGGTGCTGTGCCTGGATGTGCATGCACGTAGGCTACATTTATGTTTAACTTTACATAAACATCTCGGCGCAGTAAAGAGTAACAGAGCAGTACTGCCGCCACGATGTCTCGCCTCCAGCCAGAAGGTGGTTTTCTCCTATCTCAGAATAGAATGTATGCTCGGTTTTACACCGAGTCATTCCATTCCCAGGGACGTGAAGGAGACAGATGCTTTCCTCTTATCTCAACCCCAGAGAGGCCTTCCTCTTTCACGAATCCTCCTCAGCACAGACCCTTTATGGGTGTCTGCCTGGGGGCCTGTAAGGTCTTTCCCTTCCCATAAGGCTCTATCTCGGGTTGTCTCCGTGGGGGGAAACCTGGACAATACCCATTCTTGGGCAGGGGTCCCTGCGGCCTTCCGCAGTGCACTGTGTCTCTGGTTAATCGAGAACGGAGAATGGCGATGACTTTCACAAAGCATACTGCCTGCAAACACATTTTTAACAAAGCACATCCTGCACAGCCCTAAATCCCTTAAACCTTGAGTCAATACAGCACGTTTTTGTGAGCACCGGGGTTGAGACGAGAGTTACAGATTAACAGCATCTCGAAGCAGAACAATTTTTCTTAGTACAGATCAAAATGGAGTTTCTTATATCTTCCTTTTTCTACATAGACACAGTAACAATCTGATCTCTCTTTCTTTTCCCCACCATAGATCTACATAGTTAAAACACACTTGGCACAGGCATAGGGATGGGCAGAGGAGTCAATGACATGGAATATACTTCAGAAACGGATCCAGGGAATTAGTTGAGGCTGTCTTGGCTGTAAGTGACAGAAATTCAGTGAGAACTAGCTTAAGTAAAGAAGGAAGTCATGGCCGGGCGCGGTGGCTCAAGCCTGTAATCCCAGCACTTTGGGAGGCCGAGACGGGCGGATCACGAGGTCATGAGATCGAGACCATCCTGGCTAACACGGTGAAACCCTGTCTCTACTAAAAATACAAAAAACTAGCCGGGCGAGGTGGCGGCGCCTGTAGTCGCAGCTACTGGGAGGCTGAGGCAGGAGAATGGCGTGAACTCGGGAGGCGGAGCTTGCAGTGAGCTGAGATCCGGCCACTGCACTCCAGCCTGGGTGACAGAGCGAGACTCCGTCTCAAAAAAAAAAAAAAAAAAAAAAGAAGGAAGTCATACGAAAAAGACACATGGCCTGGGTGTGGTGGCTCACGCCTGTAATCCCAGCAATTTGGGAGGCTGAGGTGGGTGGATCACCTGAGGTTGGGAGTTCAAGACCAGTCTGGCCAACATGGAGAAACCCCGTCTCTACTAAAAATACAAAATTGGCCAGGCGTGGTGGTGCATGCCTGTAATCTCAGCTACTTGGGAGGCTGAGACAGGAGAATTGCTTGAACCTAGGAGGCGGAGGTTGCGGTGAGCCAAGATCATACCATTGCACTCTAGCCTGGGCAGAAGAGTAAAACTCTGTCTCAAAAAAAAAAAAAAGAAAAAGAAAAAGACACATGCATGCATATGTTTATTGTGGGCCGATTCACATTTGCAAAGTTACGGAACCAACTTATGTGCCCATCAACCAATAAGTAGATAAAGAAAATGTGGTGTTCGGGCGTGGTGGCTCACGCCTGTAATCCCAGCACTTTGGAGGCTGAGGTAGGTGGATCACTCAAGGTCAGGAGTTCAAGACCAGCCTGGCCAACATGGCGAAACCTCCTCTCTACTAAAAATACAAAAATTTGCTGGGCGTGGTAGTATGTGCCTATAGTTCCAGCTACTTGGGAGACTGAAGCAGGAGAATCACTTGAACTTGGGAGGCGGAGGTTGCAGTGAGCTGAGATCGCACTACACTCCAGCCTGGGTGACAGAACAAGACTCTGTCTCAAAAAAAAAAAAAGAAAGAAGGAAAGAAATGTGGTATATATACACCATGGAATACTACCCAGCCATAAAAAGGAACAACATAATGTATTTTGCAGCAACTTGGATGGCGCTGGAGGCCATTATTCTAAGAGAAGTAACTCAGCAATGGAAAACCAAACACCGTATGTTCTCACTCGTAAGTGGGAGCTGAGCTATGAATATGCAAAGGCATACACAGTGATATGATGGACTTTGGAGACTCAGAAGGGCTGAGTGGGGTGGTGGATAAAAGCGGGGGTGTGGAATTAAAAACTACATATTGGGTACAATGTACACTACCCAGGTGACAGGTGCACTGAAATCTCAGACTTCAACACTATTCAATTCATCCATGGAACCAAAAGCCACTTGTACCCCAAAAGCTATTGAAATAAAATAGTTTAAAAAAAAGAAGGGAGTTTATCAGAAAGACAGCAGAATTATCTCAGGGGTCTCTGGGCGGGGTTGCAACTGGGCCTTGTGTCAAAATGGGGATGGGTGCTTTTTCAGGGACCTGGGAAGTTCTCTCTGTGTGTGACCTCTACCTCTTTCAGAGATTCAGAGGCTCTGCCTCACTTTTTCCTCTTATAGTGAACTGGCTTCTCTGCTCTTCAGTTCAAATTTTTTTTTTCTTTTGTGAGACCGAGTCTCAATCACCAGGCTGGAGTGCAGTGCTGTGATCTCGGCTCACTGCAACCTCTGCCTCCTGGGTTCAAGTGATTCTCCTGCCTCAGCTTCCTGAGTAGCTGGGACTACAGGCGTGCACCACCATGCCTGGCTACTTTTTGTAGTTTTAGTAGAGACTGGATTTCACCATGTTGGCCAGGATGGTCTCCATCTCTTGACCTCGTGATCCGCCCACCTCGGCATCCCAAAGTGGTGGGTGTGAGCCACTGCGCCCAGACTCAGTTCAAATCTTTACAACACTCCTGAATTTTTTTTTTGCTTTTTAATTTTTTCATCCAACCCAAAATGTCAAATTCTTTAGTTTTATAGCTTGCGGATTTTCCCTACTCCCCCCACCTCTTTTTTAAAATTAAAGTGTTAGATTTATTTTAATACACCTGAATTGAGTGTGGAAAGGTGCAACAAATACACAAGAACATAGATGCAGTCTTTCAAAGAGGAAGTCTTTTCAAAAATGATGCTGTAGAAGAGATAAAGAATGTAATAATGGGGAATAGTTTAATCAAGGAGTTCTTATGACATTTGATTTTAAACCATATGTAAATACAGCAGTCGCTGAAGAATTTGGCAAAGATTTTTTTTTCTATTTTCAGTCTTTTAAAGCAGATACAGATTTGCTTAGGATAAAGCTGACTTTCAGAGCACACAAAAGTTGAGCACAAAGTATAGGATTAAATTCAGAAATGCAGAGTGATGAGGAGGAAAAGATATGGAGTAGGTGACTTCAACAGAAAACTGACCATCCCAGGTGATTACCTAATAGTCTCTCCTCTCTCTCTCTCTTTCTCTTTCTCTTTCTGTGTTTTCACCCCAAAGTAGTGGGAAAGACACTGATTGGCTCTGTTGGATCAGCTGACTAATACTGGCATGATTAATTGCAGCCAAAGGTCATGCCATGGCTGCCGTGGTGACTGCATGCGAAGGAGGGGAGAGTTCACAGAAACGTGGAGGCGGTGTTGGGGGTGGGATGTGGGGGAGGGAAAGCCAAACAGTAGCCGTCTCCTACATGCAAGTGCATATAGAAAGTCAGTAGCTCACCAAAGAAGAGTTTCAACTCAGAGGAGAAAAGATGAGTAAATGGTGGGGCGTGGGACATTGCTATCCAGTCCATTGATCCCAACACTTTTTTTTTTTTTTTAACATTTGATGACGATAATAATGTATTTCTTATGTGTGATCTTTCTCAGTTCTGAATGCCTGGGATTATACTTTTCAAAAATTCTTTTTCTTTTTTTTTGAGATGGAATCTCGCTCTGTCGCCCAGGCTGGAGTGCAGTGGCACCATCTCGGCTCACTGCAACCTCCGCCTCCCAGGTTCAAGTGATTCTTCCGCCTCAGCCTCCCGAGTAGCTGGGACTACAGGCGCCTGCCACCACGCCTGGGTGATTTTTGTATTTTTAGTAGAGATGGGGTTTCACCATATTGGGCTGGCTGGTCTCGAACTCCTGACCTCGTGATCCACCCACCTTGGTCTCCCAAAGTGCTGGGATTACAGGCATGAGCCACTGTGCCCAGCCAAAAATTCTGGCTGAAGGGTTATACTTCATACTAACTGAATAAAGAAATGGTAGAATCAGTACAACAAGCTATGGCTCCTTTTCTATGAAATGAGAACTCAAGAACTTCTTCCCTCCCCACCTAAAGTCGCTTGCTTTTCCATAAATAAACCCTTTGAAACAGCCACTGAATGCATAACCTGTATGGTGGAAAACATTCTGTGGACAATATCTTAATGCTTTGCTAAAATGAACCGTTCCATGATATATTTCTACCAGTTGGTTCCCCAAAGCCCTTCCCACTAAATACAATGCCTTCAGCACAACAGATACTTTTAACATAAATTCATTCTATATTCAGATTTTTCAATTATAGTGCTTATGCTGTCATTTTTGTCAGGATAATAATAACAGGTATAAATAGCTCTCTTTCTGTAATCTAAAACCAACTGTAAAAGAAAGTAGACACCAAGATACCAAAAATATTTCATACTTAAAGCCAAATGCATTTAGTTCTTTTCCATGCAGCACGTCATAACAAAGTATCTATGCACTTACTGTTTCTTTTCCAAAGCAGCAGTTTGGGCCAACCTTTGAGGATCTACTTGTCCCCCATGGTGAGTCATCTTACAATGTGTGCTTTTTTTTTTTCCTTTGGAGACAGAGTCTTGCTCTGTTACCCAGGCTAGAGTACAGTGGCACGATCTCAGCTCACTGCAACCTCCATGATATGGTTTGGCCGTATCTCAACCCAAATCTCATGTTGAATTGTAGCTCCCATAATCCCCACATGTGGTAGGAGGAACCCAGTGGGAAGTAATTGAAACATGGAAGCAGGTCTTTCCTGTGCTATTCTCGTGATGGCGAATAAGTCTCAGGAGATCTGATGGTTTTATAAATGCCGAGTTCCCCCACACAAACCCTCTTGCCTGCTGCCATATAAGATGTATCTTAGCTCCTTCTTTGCCTTCTGCCAGCCATGTGAAACTGTGAGTCCATTAAACCTCTTTTTCTTTATAAGTTAGTCTGAGGTATGTCTTTGTTAGCAGTGTGAGAACAGACTAATACAGTAAATTGGTACTGGTAGAGTGGGGTGCTGCTGTAAAGATAGCTGATAATGTGGAAGCGACTTTGGAACTGGGTAACAGGCAGAGGTTGGAACATTTTGGAGAGCTCAGAAGAAGAAAGGAAAATGTGGGAAAGTTTGGAACTTCCTAGAGACTTATTGAGTACCTTTGATCGAAATGTTGATAGTTATATGGACAATAAAGTCCAGGCTGATGTGGTCTCAGATGGAGATGAGGAACTTGTTGGGAACTGGAGCAAAAGTGACTCTTACTGTGCTTTAGCAAAGAGACTGGCAGCTTTTATCCCTGCCCTAGAGATACATGGAACTTTGAACTTAAGAGAGATGATTCGGGGTAGCTGGTGGAAGAAGTTTCTAAGCAGCAAAGCATTCAAGAGGAAACATTGCATAGAAGTTTGGAAAATTTGCAGCCTGATGATGCAATAGAATAGAAAATCCTGGCTGGGCATGGTGGCTCACACCTGTAATCCCAGTGCTTTGGGAGGGATAGGAGGACGGATCACCTGAGGTCGGGAGTTTGAGACCAGCCTAACCAACATGGAGAAACCCTCTCTCTGCTAAAAATACAAAATTATCCAGGCGTGGTGTCACATACCTATAATCCCTGCTACTCAGGTGACTGAGGCAGGAGAATCGCTTGAACCCAGGAGGTGGAGGTTGCAGTGAGCCAAGATTGTGCCATTGCACTCCAGCATGAGCAAAAATAGCAAAACTCTGTCTCAAAAAAAAAAAAAAAAAAAAAAGAATAGAAAAACCCATTTTCTGGGGAGATAGTCAAGCCTGCTCCAGAAATTTGCATAAGTAACAAGGAGTCGAATGTTAATCAACAAGACAATGGGGAAAATATCTCCAGGGCATGTCAGAGACCTCTGCAGGAGCTCCTCCCATCATAGGCACAGAGGCCTAGGAGGAAAAAATTGTTTCCTCGGCCAAGTCCAGGGTCCCCCTGTTGTGTGCAGCCTAGGGACTTAGTGTCCTGTGTCCCAGCCACTCCAGCCATGGCTAAAAGGGTTCAAAGTGCAGCTCAGGCTGTGGCTTCAGAGGGTGCAAATCCCAAGACTTGGGATCTTCCACATGGTGTTGAGTCTGCTGGTGGCACAAAAGTCGAGAACTGAGGTTTGGGAACCTCCGCCTAGATTTCAGAGGATGTATGGAAATGCCTGGATGTCCAGGCAGAGGTCTGCTGCAGGGGCAGAGCCCTCATAGAGAATCTCTGCTAGTGCAGTGTGGAAGGGAGATGTGAGGTTGGAGCCCCCCACACAGAGCCCCCACTGGGGCACTGCCTAATGGAGCTGTGAGAAGAGGGCCACCATCCTCCATATCCCAGAATGGTAGATCCACCAACAGCTTGCACTATGAGCCTGGAAAAGCCGCAGACACTCAACACCAGCACTATGAGCCTGGAAAAGCCACAGACACTCAACACCAGCCCATGAAAGCAGCCAGGAGGGGAACTGTACTCTGCAAAGCTAGAGGGGCAGAGCCATCCAAGGCCATAGGGACCAACCTCTTGCATCAGTGTGCTCTGGATGTGAGACATGGAGCCAATGGAGATCATTTTAGAGCTTTAAGATTTGACGGCCCCACTGGATTTCAGACTTGCATGGGGCCTGTAGCTCCTTCATTTTGGCCAATTTCTCCCATTTGGAACAGGTATATTTACCCAATGTTTGTACCCCCATTGTGTCTGGAAATAACTAACTTGCTTTTGATTTTACAAGCTCATAGGTGGAAGGAACTTCGGACTGTGGACTTTTGAGTTAATGCTGAAATGTGTTAAGACTTTGGGGGACTGTTGGGATGGCATGATTGGTTTTGAATTGTGAGGACATGAGATTTGGGAGGGGTCAGGGACAGAATGATATGGTTTGGCTGTGTCCCTACCCACATCTCATCTTGAATTGTAGCTTCCATAATCCTCATGTGTTGTGGGAGGGACCAGGTGGGAGGTAATTGAATCATGGGGGCAGGTCTTTCCTGTACTGTTCTTGTGAGAATGAGTAAGTCTCATGAGATCTGATGGTTTTATAAATGGGAGTCCCCTGCACAAGCTCTCTTGGCTGCCGCCATGTAAGACAATTATCTGCTCTTTCTTTGCCTTCTGCCATGATAGCGAGGCTTCCCCAGACATGTGAAACGGTGAGTTTGTTAAACTTTTTTTTTTTTTAAATAAGTTATCTAGTCTCAGGTATGTCTTCAATAGCAGTGTGAGAAGAGACTAATACACTCCACCTCCTGAATTCAAAGGATTCTCATTCCTCAGCCTCCCAAGTAGCTGGGATGACAGGCATGTGCCACCATGCCCGGCTAATTTATTTTATTTTATTTTTATTTTTTAGTAGAGGTTGGGTTTCTCCGTGTTGGCCAGGCTGGTCTTGAACTCCTGGCTTCAAGTGATCTGCCCATCTTAGCCTCCCAAAGTGTTGAGATAATGGGCATGAGCCACTGCACCCAGCTGCAATGTGTTCTGATAAGTGTCTTATATAGGGGGATAAGAAATGTTCTGGCTAACCTACAAAGTCACCAGGTGAGGAGTGTTGTCAGGGAGGGGCAAAACATTCCAGCTCTTCCCTCCTCATCACGTTCACGTTAGGACCTCATCAGTTAACTTGGACCAACAGATTCCTACAGAAAACCATTCAGGTTTGCCACTGCAGGAGGAAGGCACAGGAGAAGAGGAGGAGGAGAGATTCAATATCCGATGATGCAGTGTAAAGGCTGCTGGTTAGAAAAGTCAACTGACACAATGTGACGAGAGATAGAAAAGGAGAACCCAAAACAAAAACAAAAACCCAAACAAACCAGGCAGAATGGAAGTCAAGGAGTTCTCTTTAGGACACCATGCCAAGCAGAAAGCCTCCCAAATCCTCCAGTCACTGGAACATTCTTCCTCACAGATGATCCCACCTCTGGTTTTGCTTTGCCATCAACAGGTATCTGGTTGTTCTTAGGGCTTTTCAACAGTTCCTTGGCTGTCTTCACATCCTCCTCTACTTGCTTCCAGTCAACTTTGCTGTACCCAGTATGGTTTGCAAACTGAAATAGAGAGAAAACAAAAACAAAAACAAAACAAAACAAAACACCTACCTTCTCCAGCTGTTGCAGCCAACGTCCCAACCTCCTGGAATATGGTACCTGTGCCCTATCCGGGGATACCTCTGATGGACAGTGTGGTGGTCATGCTAGGCATTTGGCACAGATTCCTGCCTAAATATGGCTGCTTTGTAGCAAATTCTGCAAGGTCCAGAGACTCTGAACTTTCCCTAGAGTTTCCTTGACTGGACAGAGCCATTCTGTTGGGCCTATCTCTTGAGGACACTGTGGGGGCTCTGCATCATCTTTTCCCACTGTCCTTCTGGAATCAGCCCAATTTTCCATAGAACTGATGTTTACAGTTTTTTTTTTTTTTTTTTTTAAGAAATATAGAAATTGACCTTCCTTGTCTTAAAGCCCAAGAACTTACATTTGTCTTCTCTGAATTTCTTTCTCAGAAAATGATTATCAGGTCTCCCAGATAGTGTGTGTGGGGGGCTGGCTGAAACTTTCCAGATCACCGCATCCGGACAATGAGATGCTGGACCTCTCATCTGACCGCCGCTGCCTGCTGACCAACTCTTTTTCTTTAACTCTCCCTAACTCTTGTTTCCCTGCACGTAGTTATATTTCTTCCCTGCTATATAAACTCCTAACTTTCACGGTTGGAGAGATGGATTTGAGACTTGTTTCCTGGCTGACATCACTCACAATAAAAGCCTTTCTTTTCTGGTGATACTTGTTGTCTCAGTGATTGGCTTTCTGTTCAGTGAGCAGGTGGACCTAGACTGAACCCCTGGCATTCAGCAACACTGCCTGCTCTTGTCCTGTCCTTACTGCCCTTGAAGTCTTCAGTGCAGCATTATAATCACTCCTTTCATATCCTGAACTCTCTTGCTCCTCTTTCCTTCTGTCTTTCTTGACAGGTAAAATGCTGGTTAAATGCTTCCTCTCTCTTAGTTTGTTCCTGAGTGGCTGAATAAAGCCACTCTGCACCTGAGTGGCTGAGTGTGGCTATATAACAATAACAACAAAACCACCACCATATGATGGCCTGTCTGACTTTTTATTCTTCATAAGACACAATATTTATTATAACTAGGCAAGGGGCAGGAGGACAGTTCTATTTTTAAATGAGGCTGTTTTGTAATCATTTCAAAGGACAGATAGCTTAGCTTTCTACACTTATACAGTCAATATAAATATGAAGCTATTTTCTTTTCTTTTTCTTTTTTTTTTGAGTGGAAAAAAAGCGGTGCCGTCTCAGCTCATTGCAACCTCTGCCTCAAGGGTTCAAGTGATTCTCATGCCTCAGCCTCCCAAGTAGCTGGAATTACAGGCATGCACCACCACTTCCAGATAACATTTTTTTGTATTTTTAGTAGAGATGGGGTCTTGCCATGTTGCCCAGGCTGATCTGAAACTCCTGAGCTCTGGCAATACACCCGCTTTGACCCCCCAAAGTGCTAGGATTACAGGCGTGATCCACTGTGCCCAGCCTGAATCTACGTTCTTAATAGTTACTTTCGTACCAAACATTAAATAAAAGGCACATTCATACCAATTTTATATTTTTAAATGTAGGTACTATACCAGTTCTGAAACAGTGATTCGCGGCCTCTGTGTTATTTCTTATTTTTACTTGTTTTTGAGACAGAGTCTCGCTCTGTCACCAAGTTGGAGTGTAGTGCCACGATCTCAGCTCACTGCAATCTCCACCTCCCGGGTTCAAGTGATTCTCCTGCCTCAGCCTCCCGAGTAGCTGGGACTACAGGCGTGCGCCACCACGCCCAGCTAATTTTTGTATTTTTAGTAGAGACAGAGTTTCACCATGTTGGCCAGGATGGTCTCAATCTCTTGACCTTGTGATCCACCTGCCTCCCAAAGTGCTGGGATTACAGGCACAAGCCACTGTGCCCAGCCCCTTTGTGTGTGTGTGTGTGTGTGTGTGTGTATACTTTTTTTTAAAATTTTTTTTTTGAGACAGAGTCTCGCTCTGTCACAAGGCTGGAGTGCAGTGGCATAATCTCAGCTCACTGCAACCTCTGCCTCCTGGGTTCAAGTGATTCTCCTGCCTCAGGCTCTGGAGTAGCTGGGACTACAGGCACGTGCCACCATGCCCAGCTAATTTTTTTTTTTTTGAGACGGAGTCTTACTCTGTCACCCAGGCTGGAGTGCAGTGGCCGGATCTCAGCTCACTGCAAGCTCCGCCTCCCGGATTTATGCCATTCCCCTGCCTCAGCCTCCCACGTAGCTGGGACTACAGGCGCCCGCCACCTTGCCTGGCTAGTTTTTTGTATTTTTAGTAGAGATGGGGTTTCACCGTGTTAGCCAGGATGGTCTCGATCTCCTGATGTTGTGATCCTCCCGTCTCGACCTCCCAAAGTTCTGGGATTACAGGCTTGAGCCACTGTGCCCGGCCAACTTTTGTATTTTTAGTAGAGACGAGGTTTTACGGTGTTGGCTAGGATGATCTCAATCTCTTGACCTCATGATTCGCCTGTCTCCCAAAGTGCTGGGATTACAGGTGTGAGCCACGGCGCCTGGCCATGTGTGTTATTTTTAAACAACCATTATTTCACCTTTCCAGTAAGTGCTAAAGGGTGTACTTTTGTTTTGTTTTGTTTTGTTTTGAGACAGGGTCTCGCTCTGTCACCCAGGCCGGAGTGCAGTGGTGCCATCTTGGCTCACTGCAGCCTTCAGCTCCTGGGCTCAAGTGATCCTCCCACTCCGGCCTCCCGAGTAGCTGGGACCACAGGTGCATGCCACCATATGCAGCTACTTTTTTTTTTGTAGAGATGGGGTCTCACTACAGTCTATAGGTTGCTCTGAAACTCCTGGGCTCAAGCAGTCTTCCCACCTCAGCCTCCCAAAGTGCTGGGATTACAGGCATATGTCACCATGCTCGGCTATTTTTTTTCATTGAAGTAAATTAAAATTCATTTCTAAAAATTTCCTAATATTCTGGGAGGTCAAAACTAAGGCTCACTGTTCTTACCATACATATGGTTCTACATTTATAAATAATAAGTTTAAAAAAATACTCATTTCAGTAAGAACAGTATTTAAAACTTCAAGTTCTTGAACAGTTAATTGAACAATGGCATTTTTGCTTATTCAATTAAAAAAAATTTTTTTTGAGACAGAGTCTCACCCTGTCACCCAGGTTGGCATGCAGTGGCATGATGTCCCCTCACTGCAACCTCCACCTCTCCAGTTCAAACAATTCTCCTGCCTCAGCCTCCCAAGCAGCTGGCATTACAGGCACCCACCACCATGCCCAGCTAATTTTTGTATTTTTACTAGAGACGGGGTTTTGCCATGTTGGCCAGGCTGGTCTCGAACTCCTGACCACAAGTGATCCACCTGCCTCGGTCTCCCAAAGTCCTGGGATTACAGGTGTGAGTCACCATGCCCAGCCAACAATGGCATTTTTTAAATGTGTAAATGTAGCAGAATGCATTGTCAAATATTGCCATTGGCTCAAGTGAATTTTCAGCACTCCCCAGCGTTCCTGTAGACCGTATGAATCCATCCACTCTTCATCCCTCTGAAATCATGGTTCCACACTTTCTCCTTGCTTTGATCCTTTCTTACTCTCACCTGATGACTTTCTTTCCAATGTTGCTGGGAAAATGGCAGCTGAGGACTCACCCTCCTGCTCTGTGGTGGAGACTTCCTAGAGAGTCCTGAACTCATCCCTTGTTGTGGACACATGGAGGACTTCATTTCCCAGCCTCCCTTGCAGGTAGGCTGGGGCAACGTGACCAGATTCTGGGCTATACCTTCTGCAGTGTAGTATGCATCCAGGCCTGGCTGAAATGTCCCATGCCTGGTCCTCCTCATTCTTTCTCTTTGCTCCTCAGCTGGCTAGATGGAAGGGATCCCAAGGAAGCCCCTGAGGAAGCCCCAGTGGACAGCAGAGCCAAGGACGAGGAGCCTCGATCCCTGCATCGCTCCAGGGAAGGTCTGCGTGGGACTGTGCTGCGAGTGAGAAACATGCGCTTGTGGTGTGAAACCACTGAGATTTGTTGCTGTTGCCACAGCAGCTAAGTAGACTCGGTCATTTTCCCTCCTTGAAGCACATCCAACCACTCTGCTTGCAACATCCTCATTCACCTCGTCTTCCCTCCAGCTAAGTGGGTGTGCTTGCTCTGCTCCTATCAGAGACCATGGAGCCCACACCCACTCACTTATTCCAGGGCTCAACTCTCCTCTGCATGAACAAGTTTCTCTTTCTCCTGAGTCATGCCTGGGAGCTTCCAAACAGCCCCCATCACCCACACCTGAGGCACCCACTGTGTTGACAGCATCACCTCTTCAGCAGCTGCCCTACTTCTCTGCTCTCTTTAGAGCAAAACTCTTTGAGTTACTCCTTTCACTCTTTTCACTTCCTCACCCTTTATTATTTTTTATTTAAAAAAGTAATATTATGAGGCCGAGTAGGGTGGCTCACACCTGTCATTCCAGAACTTTGGGAGACTGAGGTGGGCGGATCACCTGAGGTTGGGAGTTTGAGACCAGCCTGACCAACATGGAGAAACCCCGTCTCTACTAAAAATACAAAATTAGCCAGGCATCGTGGCGAATGCCTGTAATCCCAGCTACTTGGGAGGCTGAGGCAGGAGAATTGCTTGAATCCGGGAGGCAGAGCTTGCGGTGAGCCGAGATTGCACCGTTTGCACTCTAGTCTGGGCAACAAGAGTGAAACTCCATCTCAAAAAAAAAAAAAAAAAGGCCGGGTGATGTGGCTCACGCCTGTAATCCCAGCACTTTGGGAGGCCGAGGTGGGCGGATCACGAGGTCAGGAGATCGAGACCATCCTGGCTAACACGGTGAAACCTCGTCTCTACTAAAAATACAAAAAAATTAGCCAGGCGTGGTGGCCAGCGCCTGCAATCCCAGCTACTTGGGAGGCTGAGGCAGGAGAATGGCGTGAATCTGGCAGGCGGAGCTTGCAGTGAGCCGAGATGGTGCCATTGCACTCCAGCCTGGGCGACAGCAAGACTCCATCTCAAAAAAAAAAAGAAAAGAAAAAAAAAGGAAGTAAAAAAAGTAGTATTATGAGGCTGGGTGGGGTGGCTCACATCTGTCATTCCAGCACTTTGGGAGGCTGAGAAGGAAGGATTGCTTGAGCCCAGGAGTTAAAGACAGTGAGCTGTGACAGCGCCATGCATCCCAGTCTGGGAGACAGAGCAAAGACCCTGTCTCAAAAAAAAAAAAAAATTATTGTTTTAAAATACTTCAAACCTACAGAAAAGTGTAGAGAAAAAGATTTTTAAAAATCAACAACCAGGCCAGGTGTGGTGGCTCACTCCTATAATCCCAGGACTTTGGGAGGCTGAGGCAGGCAGATCACTTGAACTCAGGAGTTCGAGACCAGCATGGGAAACATGGTGAAACCCCGTCTTTACAAAAAAAATGCAAAAAGTAACCAGGTGCGGTGGTGCATGCCTGTAGTCCCAGCTACTCGGGAGGTTGAGGTGGGAGGATCTCTTGAGCACAGGATGTTGAGGCTGCAGTAAGCCATGTTCATGCCACTGCTCTCCAGCCTGGGCGACAGAGTGAGACCTTGTCTTCTCCTCTTCTTCTTCTTCTTCTTTTTTTTTGCTGTTAAATTTATTCAATGCAAAATAACCCTCTCCAGTTTTACTGATGTGGCTGACCATGTCCATGACCAAATTCGCCTCTAAACTGGAATTTGGTTGCTGATCCAACCCCAGCCTCGGCTTTCCTGCCAGCACCAGGGCGCACAGCACTCAGTCTGTAGGTTTCTCTGTCGGCTTCCCCTCTTGTGAGTCTTGCAGGTCACTCACCCTCCAGACTACTTTTTTTTTTTTGGAGACAGTCTTGCTGTGTTGCCCAGGCTGGAGTGCAGTGGCGCGATCTCAGCTCACCGCAACCTCCGCCTCCCAGGTTCAAGCTATTCTCTGCCTCAGCCTCCCGAGTAGCTGGGATTACAGGTGTAAGCCATCAGGCCCGGGTAATTTTTGTATTTTTAGTAGGGACGGGGTCTCACCATGTTACCCAGACTGGTCTCAAACTCGTGGGCTCAAGTGATCCACGTGCCTCAGCCTCCCAAAGTGCTGGGATTACAGGCTTGAGCCACCGTGCCCGGCTATGTCTCTTTTTTAATTCCATTTTTTTTTCTTGATCACTGTTTTCAGATTGTGTCAATTTCAAAGAAACACATTTTGGCTTTGCTGATTGTTTCCACTGAGTTTTTGTTTTCTATGTAACGAATTTCAGTTCTCAGTCTTTTTTTTCCTTTCCATTTCCTGTGGGTTATTCTGTTCTTTTTCTAACTTTTTAAGAAGGATGTTTAGTCTTTATGCTTTTTCTTTGTTTCCTTTATGATTTTCTTTTCTTTTCTTTTGAGACAGGGCCTTACTCTGTCGCCCAGGCTGAAGTGCAGTGGTGCCATCATGGCTCACTGCAGCCTTGACCTACCAGGCTCAGGCAATCCTCCTGTCTCAGCCTCCAGAGTAGCTGGGACTACAGGCACGTGCCACCACGCCCAGCTAATTTTTTGTATTTTTAGTAGAGACGGAGTTTCACCATGTTGCCCAGGCTGGTCTTGAACTCCTGATCTCAAGCAATCCACTCAGCCCCCCAAAGTGCTGGGATTACAGGCGTGAGCCACTGTGCCTGGCCTCTTTATGTTTTTCTAGTGTGAACGTGTAAGAATATAAATATTCTCCTATTGGTCTTTTGCTGCATCCCACAAGTTTTGATGCATAATATTTGAATATTTTATTATATATTTTTTTCTGAGATAGAGTTTTGCTCTTGTTGCCCAGGCTGAAGTGCAATGGCACGCTCTCGGCTCACTGCAACCTCTGCCTCCCGGGTTCAAGCGATTCTCGTGCCTCAGCCTCCTGAGTAGCTGGGATTACAGGTGTGCACCACCACACCCAGCTAATTTGTGTATTTTTAGTAGAGACGAGGTTTCACCATGTTTGCCAGGCTGGTCTTGAACTCTTGACCTCAGGTGATCCACCTGCCTTGGCCTCCCAAAGTGCTGGGATTACAGGCATGAACCATTGCGCCCAGCTTATTACAATTTTTTCTTTGATTTATAACATGTTAGAAGTGGGTTTTAAAATTTCCAACAGTACAAGAATGTTTAAATTTATCTGTTAGTTGATGGCATCTTACTAACTGCATTTTAGTGAGAGATCTATATGATATTCCTTCCTTGAAATTTGTTGAGACTTGCTTTATAGCCTATCACTTTATCAATTTAGTATATGTATTCCAAGTGTGCTTAAGTTGAATGTATAATCTTTTTAATTATTTGGAGCAGGGTTTTTTGTATTATTAAATCATGCTTTTACATTCTGTTTTTTTAAATCTTTGCTATATATATATATATTTTGTTCCCTTGTTTGATTTTTTTTCCTTTTCTTTTTTTCTTTCTTTGACATAGGGTCTTGCTCTTTTGCCCAGGCTGGAGTGCAGTGGCTGGATCACGGCTCACCGCAGCTTTGACGTCCCAATATCTAGCAATTCTCCCAACACAACCTCCCAAGTAGCTGAGACTACAGGCACATGCCCAGCTAATATTTTAATTTTTCCGTAGAGACCAAGTTTCACTATGTTGCCCAGGCTGGTCTCAAACTCCTTGGCTCAAGTGATCTGCCTGCGTCAGCCTCCTAAACCCATGCCTGGGATTACAGGCGTGAGCCACAATGCCCGGCCTGATCGTTCAATAATTGCAGGAGACATGTTGAAATTCTCCGTTCTGGTGGTGGATTTGTCAATTTCTCTCTATATTTTCTCTCTATAAAAGGAAAAAAAGTTTTTCCTTTTTTGTTGAAGTTATTTCATTGAATTATATAATTTTACAATTATCAGATCTTCCAGGTGAACTGAATCTCTTATTATTGCCACAAACCCCTCTATCCTTAAAATGCCTTTCTATGGGCCCAGCTCACTGGCCCATGTGCCGCACTGGGCACTTGGCTGCAGTCTTGAGAGCAGCATCCAGGCCTGGATGTGGTGGACTGGGAATGCGGTGCCCAGGGAGGAGGGTGAGGAAGAGGGGAGGACGGCATGGAGAGTGGAGACTGACATGTTGGATAGCGGCAGGATGAAGCATTCAAAAGGAGACTGTCCTCATGTACTGGCACCTGTGATGCCCGTCCACAGCTGGTGGCCAGCCTTCTGCTTCTCATGTGGGACAGCAGCCACAGTGTGCTAAGTGCCAGGACTGTGGTACTGGCTGGCGAAACCAAGTAAGATCACCAGAGGGCGCAGCCATTTCCTGTATGAATCAGAACTCCCTGTTTGGAAGTGACAGAGACAGAAAGAATGTATTGACTCATAAAACCACATCTTGTAAAGGGCAGAGGCAGAACCGATTCTTTTATTTTATCACATAAGAGAAATAAGGAGAATGAAAAAAACCATGGAAGATTTCATTTTCAGGGAAACTCGAAAACAGACATATCCACTGACACTGAAGCTGTGATGGGAAGGAGGGGAAGCAGGGAACGTGGCTGATGGTCAAGGGGCCGCAGCTTTCTGGAAGCCACAGGAAAAATACACCCCTGAAGGTGAGAGGCTCCCTAGTGTCCCTAGTGTATCCTCAGAGGTAGCAAGTAGCAGGCACTGGAAGAAGTGAGGCTGGGGGCAGTGTTCTGTTCACCGACCGCCCAGTGAAGTGGAGGGATTGGAGCCACCCAAACAATCCCAGAGTTGAGCCTTGTGTAGGGAAAGCAGCCGGTCCCTTCAGAGCCAAGGAGGGAGACTTCTGAGTGTGATGCTGGGAAGGCTACCATGCGAATATTCCTCCCCGACAAATCCCACCCATTCAATGATGAGTCTAAAAAAGTAACTAGCACCGCATTGATAAGCTATGCCAAAGAAAAAATGTGGAAAACAGCAATAAAATTCAGCAGTAGATGAAGAATACTTACCAGAAAAAAATGTTGCCATGGAATAGCTGAAAACTGTAGCTAAACATTTTGCTGTGAACTAAAAAAATTAATTAAGTAATCACCCTGATGCAGGAAGATAATAAGGCAGAAATGCAAGAGCTCAAAACAGAGATTATGGAACAACAGGAGCAGATGAAATGGAAACTGAATTTCAGAAAGAACTGGAAGAAATGAAAAAGGAGGCTGGGCGCAGTGGCTCCTGCCTATAATCCCAGCACTTTGGGAGGCTTAGGTGATAGGATCACTTGAGCCTGGGAGTTCAAGACCAGCCTGGGCAACATAATGAGACCCTCATCTCTACAAAAAGTTTAAAAATTAGCCGGGTAGGCCAGGCACAGTGGCTCACGCCTGTAATCCAAGCACTTTGGGAGACCGAGGTGGGCGGATCACCTGAGGTCGGGAGTTCGAGACCAGCCTGACCAACATGGAAAAACCCTGTCTTTACTAAAAATACAAAATTGACTGGGCGTGGTGGCACATGCCTATAATCCCAGCTACTAGGGAGGCTGAGGCAGGAGAATCGCTTGAACCTGGGAGGCAGAGGTTGCAGTGAGCCGAGATCGTGCCATTGTACTCTAGCCTGGGCAACAAGAGTGAAACTCCGTCTCAAAAAAAAAAAAAAATTAGCTGGGTGTGCTGGTGCATGCCTATAGTTCCAGCTATTTGGGAGGCTGAGGCAGGAGAATCACTTGAACCCGGGAGGCCTCCGCTGGTGAGTCAAGATCACACCGTTACACTCCAGCCTGGGCAACAAGAGCGAAATTCTGTCTCAGAAAAAAAAGAAAAAAGAAATTGGAGGGAGCATAAATGAGAACAGTTACTATGGAAGACACTGTAAAGGACATAAAGAATAGAAATGAGAAAAGTGAACCAATGAAGTGGAAATACGGTAGATTAAAAACAATATGGGAAAATTATGTATACATATGCATATATATAAGATGCAAAGGAAATTCAATATGCAATATATGCGTAGTTGAACTCTCTAAAAAATAAAGCCAAAACAATAGATAAAACATACAGCTAAAGATATAATTCAAGAAAGTTTTCTTGAAATTGGCCAGGCATGGTGGCTAATACCTGTAATCCCAGCACTTTGGGAGGATAAGGAGGGAGGATTGCTTGAGGCCAGGAGTTCCAAACCAGACCAGGTAACATAGTGAGACTCTGTCTCTCCTTTAAAAAGAAAAGAAAGTTCTCCTGAAATAAAAGAGGCTTGAATCTATGATGAAAGAGAAAGCTAGATGTCAGAGAAAACTGATCAAGAATGTTTTTGTTGAGACCTGGCCTAGTAAAGTTATTGAGTTTTAAAAATAAAGAACTGTTTGAGCAGCCAGGAAAAAAGATCAATTCCTTTTTTTCTTTTAGGGAATAAAAATCAGGCTAGCCTTGGATGCCTGCAGACCCATGTTGAATGCTGGAAGAGATGGAACAAGATAGTCAAGGAAAGAAAACATGAGTCAGGGATTTCATTAAAAGACCATAAAATTTGTTTCCCTCTCCCCTCTCTCCTCCTTCTGGCAACCCCTGATCTTTTTACTGCCTCAATAGTTCTGCCTTTCCAGAATATAGTATCATATAGTTGGATGTATATAGTTTATAGCTTTTTTAGACTGACTTCTTCTTTTTTTTTATTTTTTGAGACAGAGTTTCGCTCTCGTTGCCCAGGCTGGAGTACAATCGTGCAATCTCGGCTCACTGCAACCTCTCCCTCTTGGGTTCAAGCAATTCTCCTGCCTCAGCCTCCTGAGTAGCTGGGATTACATGCATGCACCACCATGCCCAGCCTGACTGACTTCTTTCACTTAGCAATATACACTTAAGCTTCCTCCATGTCTTTTCATGACTTGATAGCTCATTTCTTTTTTAGCTGAATAATGTTCTATTGCATGGATGTACCATAGTTTGCTTATCATTTCGTGTACTGAAGGATCTGTTGGTTGCTTCCAATATTTGGCAATTATGAAAAGCTGCTATAGACAGTGTTGGGGTTTTCGTGGGGATATAAGCGTTCAACTCCTTTGGGTAAATACCTAGGAGCATGATTGCTGGATTGTATGGTAAGCCTATGTTTAGCTTTACTAGAAATTTCCAATCTGTCTTCCAGAGTGGTTATACTATTTTGCGTTCCCACCAGCAATGAATGAAAGTTTCTCTTATTCCACATCCTTGCCAACATTTTGTGTTGCCAGTGTTTCAGATTTTAGCCATTTTAATAGATGTGTAGTAGAGTTCAACTGTTATTTTATTTTTTATTTTTTTGAGACAGAGTCTTACTCTGCTGCTCGGGCTGGAGTGCAGTGGTGCGATCACTGCTCACTGCTGCCTTGATCTCCTGGGCTCCAGCAACCCTTCCACCTCCGCCTTCCAAGTAGCTGGAACCACAGGTGTGTGGCACTATGCCTGGCTAATTTAAATAATTTTTTTGGTAGAGATGGGGTCTCCCTATGTTGCCCAGACTGGTCTCGAACTCCTGGGCACAAGTGATCCCCCCGCTTTGGCCTCCCAGTTGTGAGCCACCATGCCTGACCCTCCAAATGTTACTTTAATTTTAAATTCCCTAATGACATATGAAGCTGAGCATTTTTCATATGCTATTTGTCATAGGTATGCCTTCTTTTGTGAGGTGTCTCTTCAGATATTTTGTTCATTTTTAAATTGTGTAGTTTCTTTTCTTTTTTTTTTTTTTTGAGACGGAGCCTCGCTCTGTGGCCCAGGCTGGAGTGCAGTGGCCGGATCTCAGCTCACTGCAAGCTCCGCCTCCCGGGTTTACACCATTCTCCTGCCTCAGCCTCCGGAGTAGCTGGGACTACAGGCGCCCGCCACCGTGCCCGGCTAGTTTTTTGTATTTTTTAGTAGAGACGGGGTTTCACCGTGTTAGCCAGGATGGTCTCGATCTCCTGATCTCGTGATCCGTCCATCTCGGCCTCCCAAAGTGCTGGGATTACAGGCTTGAGCCACCGTGCCCGGCCGAGTTTATTTTCTTGATGTTGAGTTTTTGGAGTTTATTGTAAATTTTGGATACCAGCTCTTTATCAGATATGTGTTTTGGAAATATTTTCTTCCAGTCTGTGGCTTGTCCTTATTCTATAAACCATAGACAATTTTGAGAATGCATGATCTTAGAAAATATAGTTCTCGATTGGGCGCGGTGGCTCATGCCTGTAATCCCAGCACTTTGGGAGGCCGAGGTGGGCGGATCACCTGAGGTCGGGAGTTCGAGACCAGCCTGACCAAAATGGAGAAACCTCGTCTCTACTAAAAATGCAAAATCATCCCGGTGCGGTGGCGGGTGTCTGTAATCCCTGCTACTCGGGAGGCTGAGGCAGGAGCATCACTTGAACCCGGGAGGCGGAGGTTGCAGTGAGCCAAAATCACACCATTGCACTCCAGCCTGGGCAACAAGAGTGAAACTCTGTCTCAAAAAAAAAAAAAAGAAAAAAGAAAATATAGGTCTCACGAACCCTTCCTGAAGAAATTACTGGAGGATAGACTTGAGTCAACTAAGGGCTAGCAAAAAAGTAAATTTTAGCAAGAGGAAGGCAGTGAATGTTTAATATATTTAACGCAGAACTAAGACCAAAACAGGCCAGGTCCAGTGACTCACACCTGTAATCCCAGCACTTTGGAGGTGGAGGCAGGTGGATCACTTGGGCCCAGGAGTTTGAGACCAGCCTGGGCAACATGGCAAAACCCTGTGTCTACAACAATTAGCTGGGTATGGTAGCTTGCCCCTGTAGTTCCAGCTACTTGGGAGGCTGAGGTGGGAGGATCGCTTGAGCCCGGGAGGAGGAGGCGGCAGTGAGCTGAGATTGCGCTACTGTACTCAAGCCTGGGTGACCGAAAAAAAAAAAAAAAAAGACTAAAATAAAAGTTTGTTGGTAGAATTGAGAGAGGGAATGAGAGATGTGGATATAAGTTATTCATTATTTTTAAAAACCAAATTTAAAAAGCTAGATAATTGTCTGGGAAAATGTTATTTATCAAAAAGACTCCGGGCCGGGTGCGGTGGCTCACGCCTGTAATTCCAGCAGTTTGGGAGGCCCAGGCGGGCAGATCACCTGAGGTTGGGAGTTCAAGATCAGCCTGACCCACATGGAGAAACCTCGTCTTGACTAAAAATGCAAAATTAGCCAGGCATAGTGGTGCATGCCTGGAATCACAGCTACTCAGGAGGCTGAGGTTGGAGAATCACTTGGACCTGGGAGGCAGAGGTTGCAGTGAGTCAAGACCATGCCACTGCACTCTAGTCTGGGTGACAGAGTGAGATTCTGTCTCAAAATATGAAATTAAATAAATAAATGAATAAATAAATAAATGTAATAAAGAGAGGCCGGGCACGGTGGCTCACGCCTGTAATCCAGCTGTTTGGGAGGCCGAGGTGGGCAGCTCATGGGGTCAGGAGTTCGAGACCAGCCTGGCCAACATGGTGAAACCCCATCTCTACTAAAAATAGAAAAATTAGCCGGGCATGGTGGTGGGTGCCTGTTGTCCCACCTACTCAGGAGGCTGAGGCAGGAGAATTGCTTGAACCCGGGAGGCAGAAATTGCAGTGAGCTGAGATTGCACCACTGCACTCCAGCCTGGGCGACACAGTGAGACTCCGTCTCAAAAAACCTGTACTGTCAGAAAGTAACCAAATCTACCAATAAACATTTCTCTCCATACAAAAATTAGGATTATCATGTAATAAAATCCCACAAGTGAGGAAAGCATCCTGCAAGATTTGTGCTAATGAGTTCCTATTTTGGAACCCATATTTGATTGGTTAAATTCCTCATTGGCAAGATTCCAGAGTTGGCAAAAAGGGCCAGGGTAAGATGGTATCACCACTTTCACCGCTGGGCCGGTCTGGAGCGTTAGCAATGAAGTTTGTTCTTTTTGTCCTTTTAAGACTCGCTCCGGAGGTGGCGGGCGCCTGTAGTCCCAGCTACTTGGGAGGCTGAGGCAGGAGAATGGCGTAAACCCGGGAGGCAGAGCTTACAGTGAGCTGAGATCCGGCCACTGCACTCCAGCCTGGGCGACAGAGCCAGACTCCGTCTCAAAAAAAAAAAAAAAAAAAAAAAAAAAAAAAAGACTCGCTCCGAGCCAGGCGCGTGGCTCACGCCTGTAATCCCAGCACTTTGGGAGGCCGAGGTGGGTGAATCACCTGAGGTCAGTAGTTCAAGACCAGCCTGGCCAACATGGTGAAACCCCGTCTCTACTAAAAATACAAAAAAATTAGCCGGGCGTAGTGGCAGGTGCCTGTAATCCCAGCTACTCGGGAGTCTGAGGCAGGAGAATCGCTTGAATCCGGGAGGCGGAGGTTGCAGCGAGCTGAGTTTGCACCACTGCACTCCAGCCTGGGAGACAGAGCGAGATTCCGTCTCAAAAAAAAAAAAAAAAAAAGACCCGCTCTGGGCCATTCTGCTGCGGCTACTTTGAAGTGACTTGACCCCATCCCCTGTGTTTTTCTCTACAGTTTCTAGGCCACTCCGTGGAGGAAATTTCTTCTTTCCTTCGGATAAATTCCTCGAATTTAAGCTCCCCTCGTCATAGCGATCTGCATTCCTTCATCCACAAGGCAAAGGAAAGGCTTTGCCATCAAACAAGCTTTAGTTGTATTTTCCTTGGTTTGTTTTTCTGCAGCAGAGTTCCAGGCTGGTGGGTGGCTCTGGGCGGGGCAGTGGGCTTTGCGGCTTCCTCTCCTCTCTGCACCCTCTCTTTTCCTTGGGCTTGGGGGCTTCCTTGCTCAGGTGACTGGGATGACCCCGCCCTCTCCAGCGCAGGGCCACACTTTCTGATTTTGTGGAGAAGACAACGATGTACACACACCCAAAAACCAAAACGCGGCTCAACGTACTGTAACACTTTTTGACCTGAGACAGGTTTCAATCCATTTAGAACGTTTGTTTCGCCAAGATTAAGGACACACCCGTGAGACAGTCTCAGGAGGTCCCGAGGACACGTGGCCAGGGTGGCTGGGGTACAGCTTGCTTTTATACATTTTAGAGAGATGTGGGACAGCGGGGGTGGGGAAGGGGAGAGGGGGAGAGGGGCTTCCCATCACAGGTAGAGGAGAGACAAAAGGTTGCATCCTTTTAAGTCCTTGATCAGCCTTTCACTGAACACACAATTTAGTCTGGCTTAGTGTGGGCAAATTGTGAGGGAGGTATGTAGGCTTTTTTACCTTTGCAGCTATCTTATTTAGGAATAAAATGGGAGGAATAAAAAGGCAAACCTTTGCCTGACTTTTCCTTTGGCTTAGTGATTTTGGGATCCTGAGATTTCTTTTTTTTCTTTTTTTTTTTTGAGATGAAGTCGCCCAGGCTGGAGTGCAAAGATGTGCAGCTCACTGCAAGCTCCGTCTGCTGGGTCCAAGCGATTCTCCTGCCTGATCCTCTAGAGTAGCTGGGATTACAGGTGTGTGCCACCACGCCCAGCTAATCTTTGTAGTTTTAGTAGGGATGGGGTTTCACCATGTTGGCCAGCCTGATATCAAACTCTTTTTTTTTTTTTTTTTTTTTTGAGACAGAGTCTTGCTCTGTCGCCCAGGCTGGGGTGCGGTGCAGTGGCCGGATCTCAGCTCACTGCAAGCTCCACCTCCCGGGTTCACGCCATTCTCCTGCCTCAGCCTCCCGCCTAGCTGGGACTACAGGCGCCCGCCACCTTGCCTGGCTAGTTTTTTGTATTTTTTAGTAGAGACGGAGTTTCATCGTGTTAGCCAGGATGGTCTCGATCTCCTGACCTTGTGATCCGCCCGTCTCGGCCTCCCAAAGTGCTGGGATTACAGGCTTGAGCCACCGACCCCGCCTTGATATCAAACTCTTGACCTCAGGTGATCCACTGGCCTTGGCCTCCCAAAGTGCTGGGATTTAAGGAGTGAGCCACTGTGTCTGGCCCTGAGATTTATTTTCCTTTCACAGATCTAACAACTGGAGTTCTTGTCCTTTATTTTGTTTAGAAACAAAATAAAGATTCTCCAATGTCCCTCAAGAGGATGGTGCTCAGTTGAGCAATATGGTTTGTTGTTCAAGGGAGGTGCTAAATCCTTCAATACACACATCATTGAGGTACACTAAATGATTAACTGTATTTTTATTGCAAATATTTAATGACCTGAAAACACAGAGGGTAATACTCCCGCTGGTGAAATGAAAACTCAGCTTTGTTTTGGGAGCAAATGAACTCTTCATTATCAGCACTTTCTGGGGTTGGGGAGGTGCAGGTTGTATGTTTACACACAAATTAACTTGTTAGAAACAATTAAAACAGAAATTACATACCAGAGGTACAACCTATGCAGACAAACATTAACAACAAATCTACGGAGAGAAGTTGTGTGTGTTGGGGGGATGGGAGGGGCAGGGAGTATATGGGAAATCTTTGTGCCTTTATTTATTTATTTATTTATTGGACAGGGTCTTGCTATGTTGCCCAGGCTGGAGCAACATGGCTTAGCACAGTCTCAAGCTCCGGGGCTCAAGTGATGTTCCTGCCTCAGACTCCTGAGTAGCTGGGACTGCAACAGGAGCTTGGCAGGACTGGTTTTGCAAGGTACAGATCACGAGGACCCCGCTGCTCAAACGGTACATAGGTGGATCAAAGCCTGCCAAAACCAAGATGACAACTGAGGTGACCTCTGGTTATCCTCACTATTCACTATACACTCATTATAATAAATGAGCATGTGGCCGGGCACGGCGGCTCACACCTGTAATCCTAACACTTTGGGAGGCCGAGGCGGGCGGATCACGAGGTCAGGAGATCGAGACCATCCTGGCTAACACAGTGAAACCCCGTCTCTACTAAAAATACAAAAAAATTAGCCGGGCGTGGTGGCGGGTGCCTGTAATCCCAGCTACTCCGGAGGCTGAGGCAGGAGACCCGGGAGGCGGAGCTTGCAGTGAGCGGAGATCGCATCACTGCACTCCAGCCTGGGCGACAGAATGAGACTCCGTCTCAAAAAAACCAAAAATAATAATAATAATAAAAATAAATAAATAAATGAGCATGCTAAAAGACATGCCCACCAGCACCATGATAGTTTACAAATGCCATGGCAACACTTGGAAATTACCCTATGTGGTCTGAAAGGGGGAGGAACCCTCAGTTCCAGGAATTGCCTGCCCCTTTCCTGAAAACCTCATGAATAATCCACTCCTTGTTTAGCATACGATCAAGAAATAATACTCCATTTGAAAAATAAATGAATTTAAAAAAAGAAATAAGCATAAAAGTAGCCAACTAGCGAACCTCAGGGCTGCCCTGCCTATGGAGTAGGCACTCTTTTCTTTCCTTACTTTCTTAGTAAACTTGCTTTCACTTTACTCTGTCGGCTCCCTCTGTGTTTTTGAGACAGGGTCTCGTTGCGTTACCCAGGCTGGAGTGCAATGGCAGCAGTCAGGGCTCACTGCAACTTCCGCCTCCCGGGTTCAAGCGATTCTCCTGCCTCAGCCTCCTGAATAGCTGGGATTACAGGCGCGCACCACCACACCTGGCTAATTTTTGTATTTTTAGTAGACACGGGGTTTCGTCGTTTTGACCAGGCTGGTCTCAAACCTGACCTCAGATGATCCGCCCTCCTTGGCCTCCCAAAGTGCTGGGATTACAGGCTTGAGCTGTTGGCTCCCTCTTGAATTCCTTCCTGCGTAAAGCCAGGAACCCATGTGACCTCCTGGGCTGACCTCTAATTTTGGGGTTCACCCTGTGACAGGATTACAGGAATGTGCTACCACACCTAGCTAATTTTTTTTTTTTGGAGAGAGAAGGGTCTCACTATGTTGCCTGGGCTGGTCTCGAACTCCTGGGCTCAAGCCATCGTTCTGCCTCAGTCTCCCAAATTGCTGGGATTACCAGCATGAGCCACCTTGATAGACCAGCATTTTTTTTTTAAAGGAGAATTAAAAAAAAAAATGTATGTACAGAAAACTCAACAGTGGACGTTTAACCCAGTTTAGTGGCAAGTTCTTTAGCCTTTGCCTTTTCCAGCTTAGCAATGGCTGAGCCACAGATTTTCGACCCAGGGCATTGCTGTGGCCACCCAGTGGGCTCACCTTGCCTGCTGCCTAGACAGAGCCGATTTATTAAGACAGGGGAATTGCAATGGAGAAAGAGTAATTCACACAGAGCCGGCTGCGCAGCAGACAAGAGTTTTTTTTTTTTTGAGATGAAGTTTCACTCTGGTTGCTCAGGCTGGAGTGCAATGGCATGATCTCAGCTCACTGCAGCCTCCACCTCCCGGGTTCAAGCGATTCTCCTGCGTCAGCCTCTTGAGTAGCTGGGACTACAGGCATGTGCCACCACGTCCAACTAATTTTTGTATTTTTAGTAGAGATCGGGGTTTCACCATGTTGGCCAGGCTGGTCTCAATCTCTTGACCTCATGATCCACCCACCTCAGCCTCCCATAGTGCTGTGATTACAGGTGTGAGCCACCGCGCCCGGCTCTGAGCCCAAGCTAAGCCATCATATCCCCTGTGACCTGCACGTACACATCCAGATGGCCCGAGCCACTGAACATCCACAAAAGAAGTGAAAATAGCCTTAACTGATGACTTTCCACCATTGTGATTTGTTTCTGCCCCACCCTAACTCATCAATGTACTTTGTATTCTCCCCCACCTTTAAGAAGGTTCTTTGTAATTCTCCCCACCCTTGAGAATGAATGTACTTTGTGAGATCCACCCCCTGCCCGCAAAACATTGCTCCTAACTCCACCGCCTATCCCAAAATTTTTAAGAACTAATGATACTAATGATAACTAATGATAATCCCACCACCTTTTGCTGACTCTCTTTTCGGACTCAGCCCGCCTGCACCCAGGTGAAATAAACAGCCTTGTTGCTCACACAAAGCCTGTTTGGAGGGCTCTTCACTCGGACACACGTGACACGGCCCAGAGTTTTCCTATTACTCAAATCAGTCTCCGCGCATTCAGAGATCAGAGTTTTAAAAGATAATTTGGCGGGTGGGGGTTTGGGAACGAGGAGTGCTGACTGGTCAAGTTGGAGATGGAATCACCGGAGATCAAAGTGAGATTTTCTTGCTGTCTTCTGTTCCTGGGTGCGGTGGCAGAACTGGTTAGGTCAGATTACGGGCCTGGGTGGTGTCTGCTGATCCACTGAGTGCAGGGTCTGAAAAGGATCTCAGGTACAGATCTTAGGTTTTACAATAGTGCTGTTATTCCCAGGAGCAATTTAGGGAAGTTCAGACTCTTAGAGTCAGAGGCTGCCTGACCCCTAAACTGTAATTTCTGACCTCATAGCTAATTTGTTAGTCCTGCAAAGGCAGACTGGTCCCCAGGCAAGTAGAGAATCTTTTCGGTTAAGGGCTATTATCAATTTTGTTTCAGAGTCAAACCATGAACTGAATTCCTCCCCGAAGTGAGTTCAGCCGACGCCGAGGAATGAACAAGGACAGCTTAAAGGTTAGAAGCAAGATGGAGTCGGTTAGGTCTGATTTATTTCACTGTCATAATTTCCTCAGTTATAATTTTTGCAAAGGAGGTTTCATTGCCTCCTCAGCGACTGTGGATCTCGTCATCCCTGCCATTGTAATTGGTCCTGATAGCTTCCCCCACCTTAGCCAGAGCTGCTTTGTCTTCCCAGTGAACCTGTGTGCAGGTGACAGTCTTCCCGGGGTCTTCCTACAGACCAGGCATCTCCGTCCTGCCTTCCCCTGGGTAATGCAGTAAGGGACCCCCACTGTAGGACACAGCGCAGACAGGGAGACAGCTAGCTTGACGAGTGTCACGTGCAGTCACCGCCAGCTGAGGCTTCTTGTTCTCCACCAAGGTGCTGCTGGGGTTAACCCTGCTCGTGGGACAGCTGGGGTTTTCACAGAGATGCTCTTTGCCGGCAGCTTTCTTCTCTGGCAGGCCAACAGCCTCTGCTTTTTTCTTGCCCTGTCTCTGGTCTGTACATGGTCCAGCTGATGTAGTGAGGAGCTGTTTCTCGGTCCAAGGCCTGGAGGAGTCGGTCACTCGCAGGAGGCACTTTCGTCTGCTCGTGGAGGTCAGCCCTTGTGCCACTGCAACCAGATGTGGTTGAGCCATTCAACAGTCCCTTTTGAGCAGGTGAGGTCGCTTTTGGGCTGGATATCCTGTTCAATGCCAGATTCTTAGGCTTTTTCTCAAATGCCAAAGTTCTTTTTTTGAGATGGAGTCTCACTCTGTTGCCCAGGCTGGAGTGCGGTGGCGCCATCTCGGCTCACTTCGACCTCCGCCTGCTGGGTTCAACCCACGAGCCACTGTGCCTGGCCTCTACTGCCTTCTCATTTCTGTGATTGCCACCAGATGCTGCTGCTGCTGCTGCAAACAAGTCCTGCTCAGCCAGAGGCCACCCCTGCCGTGGCTGTGCTGTAGTCACCGTGGATCTGGCTATAGTTTGGCTATAGTTTGATACAGTAATCCAGGAGCTAAAAAGAAATGACTTAGGCAGTTGGTAAGGGTAAGAGAGTCCTCGGTAAGGCATCCCTTTTAACAAAAAGCAGTCCCCAAATCATTTCTTTTCTAACAAAGAGCAGCCTGTAAAATTGAGCTGCAGACATAGACAGGAAACCTGGACGCTCGGATGGGTGAATGGCGGCAGCTGTGCCAATCGGAAAAGGCTACGTGGGGCCAGGCATGTTCAACATGGAGGCTTCATCTTCCCTTTTATCAACCACGTGTACAGTAAAGGAACCAGCAACGTGACGCCAGACAGGTAGAGAACCCATTTGCATAATAAAAGATTAGGGTGGGGTGGCCAGCTGCTTCTTGCACTATGTAAATGGCACACCTGGTTCCCCCAATCTTTTGGACCCTATGTAAATCAGACACTGCCTGGCCGGGTGGGTGCGGTGGCTCTGGCCTGTAATCCCAGCACTTTGGGAGGCTGAGACCGGGTGGATCACCTGATGTCGGGAGTTCGAGACCAGCCTGACCAACATGGTGAAACCCCGTCTCTACTAAAAATACAAAAATGAGCCAGGCGTGGTGCGCATGCCTGTAATCCCAGCTACTCGGAAGGCTGAGGCAGGAGAATCGCTTGGACCTGGGAGGCGGAGGTTGTGGTGAGCAGAGATCATGCCACTGCACTTCAGCCTGGGCAACAAGAGTGAAACTCTGTCTCAAAAACAAAACAAAACGGCCGGGCTCGGTGGCTCACGCCTGTAATCCCAGCTCTCAGGGAGGCAGAGGCGGGAGGATAGCTTGAGCCCAGGAGTTCGAGACCTGCCTGGGTAATACAGCGAGACCCCGTTCTCCACAAAAAGGAAAAAAAAAAAAGACAAAAAGCAAAACAAAACAAACCCCAAATCAGACACTGCCTCCTCAAACTCACCTATAAAACCCCGTGCATTTCACCACAGAGCCAGAAGACCCATTTGGGAACCCCTCTTTCTCTGCAGGAGAGAGGGATTTTCTCTTTCTCTTGTCTATTAAACCTCTGCTCTTAAACTCACTCCTGTGTCTGCCCGCATCCTCAATTTCCTTGGCATGAGACAATGAACCTTGGGTATTACCTCAGACAACGCTGCTGCTTCAAAAGCTTAATGGAACAGACCATTTACCCCTGTTGTGCCCTGCTCAGCTCTGTCCCCAAAGCCACTAGGCACCTAGGCTGTGAGAGTTTCAGTCTTTATTTTTATTAATTATTATTATTTTTTTTGAGATGGAGTCTCCCTCTGTCACCCAGGCTGGAGTGCAGTGGCATCATCTCGGCTCACTGCAAGCTCCGCCTCCCGGATTCACTCCATTCTCCTGCCTCAGCCTCCTGAGTAGCTGGGACTAGAGGCGCCCGCCACCACACCTGGCTAATTTTTTGTATTTTTAGTAGAGACGGGGTTTCACCTTATTAACCAGGATGGTCTCGATCTCCTGACCTCGTGATCCACCTGCCTCGGACTCCCAAAGTGCTGGGATTACAGGCGTGAGCCACCGCGCCCGGCCAAGAGTTTCAGTCTTTAACCGCCAATGACAGCTTGCTCAGGGCACACCCAGTTCCTCGTTAGTGCTGCTGAGAACCGTGTCGTGTCCTCGGGCTCCAGAGAAAAAACACTTCAGTTCATAGCCCTGCTCAGCTGTGGTCCTCAAAGTACATCTTCTCAGCATCTATCTGGTCAGGGAGCACCTTCAACCTGTGCCAAACCCGGCTTCCCTCACAAACCCTACCAGGCCTTAGCACTGACACAGGGTCCTAGGGACTGAATGTTTCTGTCCTCCCCACCCCAAATTCATAGGTGGAAGCCCCACTCCCCAGTGTGATGATATTTGGCGGTGGGGCCTTTGGGAGATAATTACATTTAGATGAGGTTGTGAGGGTGGGGTCCCCATGATAGGATTTGTGCCCTTGTTAGAAGAGAAGGAAGCCAGAGTGTGCTTTCTCATCCACGTGAGGACATAGCAAGAAGGTGGCTGTCTGCAAACCAGGAAGTGAGCCCTCCCCAGACACTGGATCTGCCAGTACCTTCACCTTGGGCTTCCCAGCCTCCAGAACTGTGAGAAATAAATGTTTTTTGTTTAAGCCACTCAGTCTATGGTGTTTTGCAATGGCAATGCACGCTGACTAAGACACAGGGCCACTAGTTCTATTTCCTCTTCAGTTATGATGGGCTTCCCTCGGGCCCTTTGGTGCCCTTTCCCGTCAGCTGACTTTAGTTAGAGCCATCTCTATTCATCATAGAGGTTCTAAGGACATTAGATCTCCAAAAGAAAGGGACTAGAGTCTCAAATTTCTTTGCTTCACAGAAGCTTTTTGGCCCCACCTTTCAGTGGCCTGTCTGCAAACCAAAACTGGCAAAGAAGGGCAGTCTCCCCCGACCCACTGGAGAAGTCCTGCCTCCCCTGCCTGGGGTAGGCGACGGCTGGGTCCCACTTAAACAGTTAAGGGGAGCTGCTCAGGGCTTACAAAGTCACTTGCTAACTTGCCTAGACAAAGAAGTTATTAGTAACTTTTACATGTCAGCATGGGTAAACAAAACAAATTTAAGTTCCTGTAATCAGGCACCATGTTTTATTATTATTATTATTGTTATTATTATTTGAGACAGAGTCTCGCTCTTTCGCCCAGGCTGGAGTGCAGTGGTGTGATCTCGGCTCACTGTAAGCTCTGCCTCCGGGGTTCATGCCATTCTCCTGTCTCAGCCTCCGGAGTAGCTGGGACTACAGGCACCCACCACCATGCCCGGCTAATTCTTCTGTATTTTTAGTAGAGATGGGATTTCACCGTGTTAGCCAGGATGGTCTCGATCTGCTGACTTCATGATCCGCCTGTCTCGGCCTCCCAAAGTGCTGGGATTACAGGCGTGAGCCACCGCGCCCGGCCACCATGTTTTATTATTAAAAGTTAACGGGGGCCGGGCATGGTGGTTCACACCTGTAATCCCAGCACTTTGGGAAGTTGAGGTGGGCGGATCACCTGAGGTCAGGAGTTTGAGAACAGCCTGGCCAACACTGCATTTAGTGTGTCAAAAGTAAAACTCAAGAAACTCTTTTTCAAAGAGTCTTTTAAATCTGGGGCTTATAAATGCAATCATCCTGTTTTCTGAACTCCATTTAATAGATCTGGGGATGAAACAGAAGCTATCACGGTCTCATGCCAAGCTGCCTCAGCACTTTTAGGGGCTTCGCAAGCCTTTTTCCGACCCTAAGATGTGAACCAGAAAGTGTTTGTGATTCAAGCTAGAATGAGTTACAAGTTGGCAAAAGAAAGGTAATGAGAGGTAAGTGTTGCCAAATGGTTCTCAGGAGCTGAATAACTGAATACTCTTAGCTATGCAAGAATGATCTCCTTACTGTTTAATGTTTCACTTCAGCTACTTAGAAGTATAAAATGCAGATTGATTGCCCTCAAGTCATCTTCCTGCCTCAGCTTCCTGAGTAGTTGGGAGTACGGGCGTGCAACACCAGGCCTGGCTAATTTTTAAATTTTTTGTAGAGACAGGGTCTTGCTATGTTGTCCAGGCTATGAAGGTAATTTTTTATATATATATTATTTTTTATCTTTTATTTTTATTTATTTATTTTTGAGACGGAGTCTCGCTCTGTTGCCCAGGCTGGAGTGCAGTGCCCGGATCTCAGCTGACTGCAAGCTCCGCCTCCCAGGTTCACGCCATTCTCCTGCCTCAGCCTCCCGAGTAGCTGGGACTACAGGCGCCCGCCACCTCGCCCGGCTAGTTTTTTGTATTTTTTAGTAGAGACGGGGTTTCACCGTGTTAGCCAGGATGGTCTCGATCTCCTGACATCGTAATCTGCCCATCTCGGCCTCCCAAAGTGCTGAGATTACAGGCTTGAGCCACCGCGCCCGGCCTATATATTATTTTAAATAATTTTGTGCATGAAACAGTTTCGACGGCATTTTGACTGAAACCTGTCACATGAGTCAGGTGTGAAATTTTCCACTTATAGCTCAGAAAATTTTGGATTTTGGAGCCTTTCGGATTTTGGATTTTTGGATTAGGGTGGCTCAACCTGTATTAACAAATAGTTGCGGTGCAGGGGAGCCTCTCTCCTTGCAGACTGGCACCTGCAGCTGTGACCACACGGTGGCGCTGCTATCCTGATGTTGGGAACATAAGCGAAAAACAAAACAAAACAAAAAAACCCAACTTCCTAAGGGCGAGAAAGTAAACTAGAAATATGAAATGAGGTTTAATACTGACTGCAGTAATTTTTTAAAACTTTGCCTTTTACATAAAAAATTGTGGTAAAATACACACCACATAAAATTTAACCGTTTTTAAGTATACGTTTCTGTTGCATGCGGCACATTCATTGCCATGCAACCATCCACAGAACTCTTTTCATCTTGCGAAACTGAGACTCTGAACCCTTTGAACAGCAACTCCCCATTCCCCGCCCACCAACCCCTCCCCCTGGCAACCACACCATTCTACTTTTTGTCTCTATGAATCTGACTACCTTAGGTAGTGGGATTATACAATATTTGTCCCTATGTGACTGGCTTATTTCACTCAGCATAATATCTTCAAGGTTTATCCACGGTGTAGCATGTGTCAGAATTTCTTTATTTTTAATTTTTGAGATGAGCCTGGCTCTGTCATCTAGGCTGAAATGCAATGGCTCAATCTTAGCTCACTGCAGCCTTGAACTCCTGGGCTCAAAAGATCCTGCTACTTCAGGCTCCTGAGTAGTGGGACTATAGGCACGTGCCACTACACCCAGCTAATTTTTTAAAAGTTTGTGTAGAGATGGGGGTTTTGCCATGTTGGCCAGACTGGTCTCAAACTCCTGGCCTCAAGTGATCTGCCTGCCTCGCCCTCCCAAAGTGCTGGGATTACAGGCGTGAGCCACCGTGCCCAGCCCAACTAACATTTCTTGACAGCCTACTGTGTGCTAGGTGCTCTTCTATGTTGCAGGGACACAGCACTGAGTAAGTTGGTCAAAAGCCTCACTTCTCTGAGGCCTGCAATCTCAAGGATGCTACGGGGTCATCCACTAAATAGAGCATGTTGGACAGGTGCTGGGGGCAAGTGGGGAGCAGTGGAGATGGGGCTCAAGGGAGCCCTTGGGGTCCTCTGTTGAAATTCTGTCCACCCCGCATCACTGACTTCTACTTAGCCCTAACTGGGGGAGTGGGTTACCAAATGCAAATGATTATAAAGCTGATAGATGAATCACATTGTTCTGTACTTTTTGATGAGCTGTTTCTTGAGACTTTTCCAGTGTTTGTATAAAAACACTAGCTTTCCTCTCTCTTGATTCTAAGAGCAAAGTTGGGGAGTCTGGGCCAGCTGTGTGCTGGGTTCCGTGCAGGATGTTAGAGACACAGAAATGAAAAAGCCATGGGTCCCGCCTGGCCTGGTGCAGCAGGGGAGACGGACAGTGCACCCAAAGATTACGGAATATGCCCTGCATGGAGGTGGCACCAAAGAGGGCCTAGTGAGCTCTACTTGGTGAGTCAGGGAAGGCTCCTTCAGAAGGAGTTTCCTCTCCTCTGAAGTCACTTCCTGGAAGATGAGCTGAAGGTCACGAGATGGGTGCCTGGACTGGGATTCCAGGGATTCAGCAATGAGGAGGCTGGAGATGATCCTGTGTGGAGCTCAAAGGTAGGTGCAAGGGGTTTGGACCTTTCTTATCTTGTGCTGTTGAACAGAGGCAGGTCTGCAATGCCCGGGATGCACCCCAGGGGTGCAAAGTAGCAAGAGCTTTGGTTCTGGAGTCAGATGGAACTGGGTCTGTGTTCATTTGTAGCGATATAGCAAAATGCCTTAGAATGGGTAGTTTACAAACAACAGAAGTTTGTTGATCAGAGTTCTGGAGGCTGGGAAGGCCAAGATCAAGCACCAGGAGATTTAGTGTCTGGTGAGGACCCATTCATCATAGACAGCAACTTCTTTTTTTTTTTTTTTTTGAGATAGAGTCTTGCTCTTGCTGCCTAGGCTAGAGTGCAGTGGCGTGATCTTGGCTCACTGCAACCTCTGCCTTCCAGCTTCAAGCAATTCTCCTGCCTCAGCCTCCCAAGTAGCTGAGATTACAGGCGCCCACCACCATGCCCATCTAAATTTTCTTTTTAGTAGAGATGGGGTTTCACCATGCTGGCCAGGCTCGTCTCAAATTCCCAAACTCAAGTGATCCTCCTGCCTCGGCCTCCCAAAGTGTTGGGATTACAGGTGTGAGCCACCGCGCCCAGACTTATGAGTGACCTTAATGAAGTTGCTTGATTTCTCTAGGCCTTAGTTTACTCATCTGTAAAATTGGGATCACAGCAGTCCCTTTTCCCTAGGCTTATTAGGAGGCTTAACTGAGATAATGGATGTAACATGCAGGGTACAACGCCTGGCACATAAGAAGCTCTAACAAATGTACACCTGTATTGCAGTATTATCGATTATGTATCGATTGCAGTATTAGTGATCATGTGTCAGGCGCATGTTTTTCTTGGTTAGTTCATTTTGACTCAAGTAATATTTATTTCAAAAGTATTGCTTCTTAGCTTTATTTATTTTTTGAGACAGTGTCTCACTCTTGTTGCCCCTGCTGGAGTGCAGTGGCGCGATCTCGGCTCACTGCAACCTCCACCTCCTCGGTTCAAGTAATTCTCCTGCCTCAGCCTTCCGAGTAGCTGGAATTTCAGGCGCCCGCCACCATGCCCGGCAAATTTTTTCTTTTTTTTTTTTGTACTTTTAGTAGAGACAGGATTTCTCCATGTTGGCCAGGTTGATCTTGAACTCTTGACCTCAGGCGATCTACTGCCTCAACCTCTCAAAGTGTTGGGATTACAGGCGTGAGCCACCGCGCCCAGCCCAGCCTTATTTATTTGTATAAATTTACGGGAAACAAGTGTGACATGTATAGACTGTAGAGTGGTGAACTCAGGGCTTTTAGAGTCTCCATCACCCAAACAATGTACCTTGTACCCATTAGATAACACCTAATCATCCAGGAATATTTAATTTGAAATTAATTTTATATGAAAACAAACACATATATCAGATACTATATACTTGTGGCAAGTGGCTCTCCTGGAGTTTGCTGTCCTTTGACAGGCAGGTGTGTAGGTGGAAAGTCTGGAGGGTGAAGTTCTGGACTGAGGCTCTTCCAGGGGTGGCGGAGGCACCATTTTTCCAGAAAGCCATCTCTGGACACCTTATTTCTGGGGTCCCACTCACTCCATGCATGTGAACCTGTATATTTTCCTCTTTTTTTTTTTTTGAGCTGGAGTTTCGCTCTTGTTGCCCAGGCTGGAGCGCAATGGTGCGATCTCGGCTCACCGCTAACTCTGCCTCCCAGGTTCAAGCTATTCTTCTGCCTCAGTCTCCAGAGTAGCTGGGACTACAGGTGCGTGCCACCAGGCCTGGCTAACTTTTTTGTATTTTTAGTAGAGACGGGGTTTCACCACGTTGGCCACGCTGATCTCGATCTCCTGACCTCGCCATCCACCCACGTCAGCCTCGCAAAGTGCTGGGATTACAAGCATGAGTTTGTAACTGTGCTGTTCCTGAAGGCAGGGTCCCTTCATTTCTGTGCTTCTGACACAGGCAAGAGCTGCCACCCTGTGGCCATATGATGCCTCCCCCACCCCCCAGGACCCTTGGATTGTGCTTAGCTTCATAGAGCCTTGTGATCCTGTCGAGAAGACAGAAAACCATTTGGTTCTGATACAGGAGTCGGGCAGGGAAGTGCTGGGGAGAGAAGGGCAGGTCTCTGGCTAGGGCTTCACCCCCGGGCCTGTGCCCACGGACCTCGATGAGGACAGGCATTTCTGTTTTCATGCCCAAATGTTGCATTTCCCAAGACCATCCTGGCCTGCCAAACCCCTATCCTGTGCCTATAAAAGCCCTGATACCCTAGCAGGCAGACACACAAGCGGCTGGACGTTGAGGGGAACACACTGGCATAAGAGCACACTGACAGGCAGATGCAGGCGGGTCACTGACCAGCAGAACGATTTGCAGTTTGGCTGAGGTGGTTGGAGGAGAGTCCGGGCACCGGACGGCCCGACTCCGGGCATGGGGAGGCCGCCTTCCCGCTCCATCTCCCTTCTGGCCACCCCATCCACCTCACTGAGGTCTACCACTCAATAAAAAACCTTATACTCATTCTCCAAGCCCACATGTGATCCTGTTCTTCCAGTACACCAAGGCAAGAACGCCAAGACACAGAAAGCCCTCTGTGCTTGTGATAAGGCAGAGGGTCTAATAGAGCTGATTAACACAAGCCGCCTACAGACGGCAAAGCTAAAAGAACCCCCCGTCACACACGCCTACTGTTGCTTCAGGAGCTGCAAGCATTCGTCCCCAGATGCTGCTGTGGGGTTGGACACTCACAAGCTGCCCGTCAGCAGGCTCCCCGCAGAGGTTGGAGCAGGGGGACTCTGAAGAAGTGAGTCATTCCCGCTGTCACACGCCCTGCGACGACAGGCACAAGGGAACCTTTCCCATTTCCGTTCCTGATTCCAGTCCCCAGTGGCATTTCGAAAACATGCATGTCGGCCACGCACGGTGGCTCACGCGTGTCATCCCAGCGCTTTGGGAGGCCGAGACGGGTGGATCACGAGGTCAGGAGATCGAGACCGTCCTGGCTAACACGGCGAAACCCCGTCTCTACTAAAAATACAAAAAATTAGCTGGGCGAGGTGGCGGGCGCCTGTAGTCCCAGCGACTCGGCTCGGGATGCTGAGGCAGGAGAATGGCGTGAACCCGGGAGGCGGAGCTTGCAGTGAGCCAAGATTGTGCCACTGCACTCCAGCCTGGGGGACAGAGTGAGACTCCGTCTAAAAAAAAATAAAAGAAAATTAGCCGGGCGTGGTGCATGCCTGTAATCCCAGTTACTCAGGAGGCTGAGGCAGGAGAATCGCTTGAACCCGGGAGGCGGAGGTTGCAGTGAGCCGAGATCATGTCACTGCTCTCCAGCCTGGCAACAGAGCCAGACTCTGTCTCAACAACAACAACAATAATAATAATAATAAATAAAAAGCATGCATTCCTTTCAACGTAGAGTTATCTACACCACAAAAAATCCTGGGTTACATGAATTTTATAAACCAGCCAGGGGGAACCAGGCCTCTAGCAACAAGACCATGGCAAACACCGTGGATGTAGATAGATGCAGAACACAGTAGATTAAGGAGGCGTGATCCACTGCAGGGTTCTTTCTGGGACTGATAGAACACTGCTTTACAAAACAAAGAGAAGCAGTTTGGAAACCTGCAGGGCGTCACTGCTCGCAGGAAACACCAGTTCTTATGAGCTGTTGCAAAAGCTGGGGACTTTCTGATGTTTGAGCTGCTGATTTCGTGGTTTTCATGGGACTTCTTGTACCTCACCCTGCCTTTCCAGTGCACCCAGTGGAGACCAAGGGACAGTGGCCCTGGGGGTCAATGACTTGAGAAGGAGACATAGATCTGAGGCCAGCAGGGCCAGGGGTCAGGGGTCAGGGACCAGCTGGGCAGGAGCAGGGATATCCCTTCACAACAATGGGGCTCATGGGATTGGGATCAATGTGTGTGAGTGTGTATGTCCCTGCCCAAATTGTTATTCAACTTCCACCTTAGCATCTCACCTCAGGGTCTTCTCTTTCTTCTTCCTTTCTTTCTTTCCTTTCTTTTCTTTCTTTCCCTCCCTCCCTTCCTTCCTTCCTTCCTTCTGTTTGGATGAATGGAGGCAGGATGGCGCACTCTGTCGGCCTCCTTTGCCGGAGGCCAACAGACCTCTCTCTACCCACCTACTTCCCTGAAGCTAGGTGACCAAAAATAAACTTGCAGTTTTGCTCCTGGCCTTTGCCTACTCGCTGGTTCTTTTGTGCTCGCTCTGGTGGTCTTTAGAAAAACAAATCACCTTCCTCCCTCCCTCCCTCCCTCCCTTCCTTCCTTCCTTCCTTCTTTCCTTCCTTCCTTCTCTTTCTTTTCTTCCGGGTTCAAGTGATTCTCCTGCCTCAGCCTCGAGAGTAGCTGGGACAACAGGCATGTGCCACCACACCCAGCTAATTTTGTATTTTTAGTAGAGACAGGATTTCACCATGTTGGTCAGGTTGGTCTTGAACTCCTGACCTCAAGTGATCCACCTCCCTGGGCCTCCCAAAATGCTGGGATTATAGGCATGAGCCACGGCTCCTGGCCCTTTTAGTTCCTCTTTCTACATTGGGCATTTAACCCACTCCTGCCCCTCTTCCCCGCTCAGTTAACCCTGCTCCCACTTTCTCAGCCGCATACAAAGCTTCTTCAGGAAGCCTTACTTTCCTTGCCCGCAGGTCCTCCCTAGCCAGTGCTCAGTTGATGGTTCTTCCTACAAGATCTACTAATCTACCTTTTCTTTTCTTTTCAAATTTATTTTTTATTGTTTGTAGAGACAGGGTCTCACTATGTTGCCCAGGCTGGTCTCAAACTCCTGGCCTCAAGCCATTCTCCTGTCTCTGTCTCCTTAAGTGCTAGGATTACAGTCGTGAGCCCCTGCACCTAGCCCAAGATCTGCTTTTTTTTTTTTTTTGGGGGGGGGGGGACGGAGTCTTTGCTCTTGTCACCCAGGCTGGAGTGCAGTGGTGCAATCTCGGCTCGCTGCAACCTCTGCCTCCTGGGTTCAAGCGATTCTCCTGCCTCAGTCTCCCGAGTACCTGTGATTACAGGCATCACCACCATGACTGGCTTTTTTTTTTTTTTTTTTTTGTATTTTTAGTAGAGATCGGGTTTCTCCATGTTGGCCAGGCTGGTCTTGTACTCCTGACCTCAGAGGATCCACCCACCTCAGCCTCCCAAAGTGCTGGGGTTACAGGCAAGAGCCACTAAGCCTGGCCATGATCTGCTTTTAATCTGACATCTTCTCACTGTTGTCACAGCCACCTCCAGTTCCAAACACCATCATCACCTCTCTTCTGGGACTTTGGCACCAACATCCCCTGCCCACTCTCACCCCTAAAGGTTCATCCTCATACAGCAGCCTGAAGGTGACTTTAAAAAATGTAAATCAGGCTGTGTGTCTCCTTGTTTAACTCATCAGCAATTCCCCATTTCACAGAGGAGAAAACTCCTCCAAACTCCTCTGGCTTTCCATGCCCTGGAGGTCCCTGGTGATCCAGCCCCTTCCTCCCTCTCTGGCCCCATCCTCTGCCTCCTCTGCTCTCCCTCACTGGCCTGCTCCCTCTTCCCCAGCACATACCTGCCATGCAATATGTGAGTGAGTGAGCGAGCCAGAGACAGGCAGAGAGGGAGCCTGTGGAGGAGGGAACGGCCGAAGCGTGGAATGAGGCAGATAAACACAGGAAGACAGACATCAGGGGAAGTGGAAACAGACTGTGGCGGAGAAGCCAGGGAATTCTCTCCTAATTTGGGGAACCTCACTTTCTCCAGGGCCCAACCCCTTCTCTTTGTTGGAATTGGGCCTGGGACAGGTTGCTAGTGGGGTTGGGGCTGATGGAGGTGTGGGGAGCTGGAACTGAGTCCAGGACTGAGTTCTGGACCAGGCTGGAGATGGGCCGGGTAGGAACTGGGAATTTATCCCTTCCAACTCCTGGGCTCCTCATTTTTGTGATTGGGGGTGGGGAGGGGACTGTCTAGAAGGGTTGGTGGTTCCCCTTTCTCTCACATCTTTTTTCGCTTCCTGCTCTTGAAGTTCCCAAAATTGTTAGTGTCTCCATTCCCAACCAGGAACTGATTCTTGTGCTCCCATCCTCCAGCCTCAGCTGCAGGAAGCTGGGGTCTTCCTCTGGGGCTCAGGTGCCAGGCTCTCCGGCCCGCCCATACTGACTCCTGTCACTCCCCAGAGGGATACATGTAAGTCAGGTACCTGAAGCTCAAGGGGAGGGAAGCAGAGCTTTCTCTGCAGCAACTGGAAGAGGATAAAAAGAGTAAATGAATTGATTTTCTTTTCTTTTTTTTTTTGTTTTTGAGATGGAGTCTCGCTGTGTCGCTAGGCTGGAGTGCAATGGCGTGATCTCAGCTCACTACAACCTCCGCCTCCCGGGTTCAAGCGATTCTCCTGCCTCAGCCTCGCGAGTAGCTGGGATTACAAGCGCGCAGCACCACACCCAGCTAATTTTTGTATTTTTAGTAGAGATGTGATTTCATCATGTTGGCCAGGATGGTCTTGATCTCCTGACCTTGTGATCCACTCGCCTCGGCCTTCCAAAGTGCTGGGATTACAGGCGTGAGCCACTGCACCCGGCCAGGAATTGATTTTCGTTGAGTACCTACCATAAGAGTGAAGGAACTGATTTTCACCGAGCACCTACAATGTGACGGCTTTGCTCATACAAAAAAAAAAAAGGCTCAGTGTTAGACACTTTGCCTTACATTAACCCATTTCATTCCAACAAGAACAGAGTGAGGCAGGTATTATCATACCCACTTCCAGCTGAAGAAACTGAAGATCAGAAAACTTGAGTCACTTGTCCAAGGTTCCCTTATTGCTGGTAAGCGGCAGAACCAGAGTTCAAGATCACATTTGTTTGATTCCTAAGGCCCTGCCTGGCTTCCCACAGGGAGTCACTTTTACATGGATCAGACTCTTGTTTTTTTTTTTCTGGGTTGGTGCTGGGCACGGAGGTTGAGTGGTGAGTAAGGTAGTTCCTGAGGTCAGGGAGCTGGCAGTCCAGACAGGGAGAGCAGCACAAAGCAGGAGCCGAGGCCATTGGTGCCTTCATGCAACACAGATTCATGGGGACAGACCAAGCGCAGGTACCTTTCTAGGTGCTGGGGATTTAGGACTGAGTGAGCCTAAGTCCCTGCTGTCTCGGTGCCTGGCTGTATGTGCAGAAAGATAATAACTGAAATATATAACATTCATTATCAAATGGCGATGAGTGCTGTGGAGAAAAAGAGAGCAGGGAAGGAAAAGGGGAAGGGTGTGGTGGGCGTACACACAGAGTCTCCTGATGTGGGGACACAGGTGGGCGGGGCATGAAGCCCACCCTGTTGGCGTATTGGCCTCTGGGCTTCTCAGACTGGTGCTGGGGGCCTGTCCATGTGTGCCCTGTCCACTTGCCTGGCGAAAGGGGAGTCCAGGGTGGCTCTGCTGCAGGTGGTCTTGGCATGGGTGGGGCGCTGTCTCCAGTGGCCTGCCTTGGACCCTGCCCTTTGGCATGTGGACTCTAAAGTCAAGCAGAGCTTTTCATGTTCATGCTGGTATTTGTGTACTGAACAAACTGTTTATTACCATTTTGTTTCCTTAAAGAAATTAACAGCCAATTTGTTAAAGTACATTTTAAACCTAATTTTCCTTAAGCTTCTTGTAAGTTCAGCTTATAAACATAATTATTCTTTTTTGTTTGTTTGTTTTTTGAGACAGAGTCTCACTCTGTCACGCAGGCTGGAGTGCAATGGCATAACCTCGGCTCACTGCAACCTTCGCCTCCTGGGTTCAAGCGATTCTCCTGCCTCAGCCTTCGGAGTAGCTGGGATTACAGGTGCCCGCCACCACGCCCGGCTAATTTTTTGTATTTTTATTAGAAACGGGGTTTCACCATGTTGGCCAGGCTGGTCTCGAACTCCTGACCTCAGGTGATTCATCCATCTCGGCCTTCCAAAGTGCTGGGATTACAGGTGTGAGCCACCGCACCCAGCCATAATCATTCTTTTAATAAACTGTGCTAAATAAGAGCCACCAACTTTACCTTCTCACTGGGTATTGCGTAATAGTGAAGGTCAAGTACACAAAACTCTCTTAAATAATCAGCTTCATTCACAATGCAGTTAAATGCCTAGAAACATTTTTAAACTGAGTTTACACATTTCGTGTATTTTAAGGATTTGATTTTAACAATAAAAAAACTAGTAAATAAGGCAAATTAATATTCATAAGGAATCTCAAGGTCTCTTCAACATTCCAACATTGTTTACAAACCTAATCAAATTATGTCATAGATTTCAACTGAAGAAGAAAGCACGAGTCTAAAACCAAGTACTTCATTTTATATTTTAATTTGCTATCACAGGCTAATTTCAAATCTTTTAGTATGCTGAATTTCCTTACACGTTATAATACCAAATATAGATTGTCTTAAATTTAGCACAAATGTATTAATACTAGATGTTAGCTTTACTTCGTTGCCTATATATTTAGTTTCAAATCTTCCTAGGTTTGGAATACACATTTTTGAAGGAAAAGCATTTACGTTCTGTGTCCCCTGGGGTTACCGGACGCTGCCTGGGGCTGCTTGCTGGACAGAGTTCTGACACTGCCCATTACTAGTATAATTTTCCTGGAGCCACAGGGAGAAGCTCTCTATCCCGTTCTAGTTGCTAAATCCATGCTCTCCAGATGGGATTGAACTCACAGCCCATATTTCTTGGGTTCTATATTTTTCCATATTCCATATATATTTTTTTGGTTGACTTGAATAGACGGGATACTGAACTACCACTATGGTTGCAACTAAGTTATTTCACTTTCCTGCTGGGGTGAACACAGAATTCTTTACCATTTATTCAGTGTGAGCAGGATCCAACTCTACCAGGCATTTATGATTGGCTTGTGCGGATGACCTTATGGGGGAAATGCATTCTTTTCAGCTCCTACGGTGGCCTCCACCTGTCCACGTTCTGCGCCGGTTCCTTTGGCTCGACCTTTTTCCTTCTGGGGTAGCACAGGACTTTCCCTTGGATCACTCCCGCTTTGCCTTCACACTGCGAGGTTACAGGAAGTCCTGAAGATCTCTTCCAGTCTTCCCAGAGACTGTGGGTTGCTGAGCAGGAACACCCTTCTCCCTTAGCTAGGCTTGGCTCTTTCGGGCTTTGTTGGAGCAAGGTAATTCTGAGGTCCTGGGCCCTCAGAGAACTCCAGTTAGGACACAACATTCCCTTTACCTATTTCTTTTTTTTTTTTTGATGGAGTCTGGCTCTGTCGCCCAGGCTGGAGTGCAGTGGCACAATCTCAGCTCACTACAACCTCCGCCTCCTGGGTTCAAGCCATTCTCGTGCCTCAGCCTCCCGAGTAGCTGAGACTACAGGCGTGCATCACCATGCCGGCTAATTTTTGTATTTTTAGTAGAGAAGGGGTTTCACCATGTTGACCAGGCTGGTCTCAAACTCCTGACCTCAAGTGATCCATCCACCTCGGCCTCCCAAAGTGCTGGGATTACAGGCGGGTGCCACCGCGCCCGGCCCCCTTTACCTATTTCTGAAATCCTTGCTAAGCTTCTGAGAGGGTCCTCCTGGAAGCCTTTACGTCGTAGGAGCCTTGTGGGCTGCTCCTGCCCCCTGGGGTGGGAGAGGGGAGGACAAGGCACCTGCCACCTGTAGAAACTCTTCTCCAAATGCCTCCTTCTCTTCCTTCCAGCCCACTTTATGTTTTTGTTTTAGAATCTCATCCGCTGTTATAAAGAACATCCACTTTTAGGCCGGGTGCAATGACTCACGCCTGTAATCCCAGCACTTTGGGGGGCAGAGGCGGGCGGATCACGAGGTCAGGAGATCGAGACCATCCTGGCTAACATGGTGAAACCCTGTCTCTACTAAAAACACACACAAAAAAGTTAGCCGGGCTTGGTGGCACTGTAGTCCCAGCTACTCTGGAAGCTGAGACAGGAGAATCACTTGAACCCGGGAGGTGGAGATTGCAGTGAACCAAGATCACGCCACTGCACTCCATCCTGGGTGAGAGAGCAAAACTCCATCTAAAAAAAAAAAAAAAATTAAGAACATACACTTCTTCTGGAAAACAAAACCCGCTTTTTTCATGGACACTTGGAGTGGAGACAAAAGTGACTCCATCTTGGCTGTTAATGCACCATGTTGGCCAGGCATAGGTGGCTCACACCTGTGATCCCAGCACTTTGGGAGGCCGAGGCGGGCAGATCACGAGGTCAGGAGATCGAGACCATCCTGGTTAACACGGTGAAACCCCGTCTCTACTAAAAATATAAAAAATTAGCTGGGCGTGGTGGCGGGCACCTGTAGTCCCAGCTACTCGGGAGGCTGAGGCAGGAGAATCACTTGAAACTGGGCGGCGGAGGTTGCAGTGAGCCGAGATTGCACCATTGCACTCCAGCCTGGGTGACAAGAGAGACTCTGTCTCAAAAAATTGTAGAGATGAAGGTCTTGCAGTGTTGCTCAGTCTGGTTTCAAACTCCTTCTGCCTCAGGAGGATCCTTCTGCCTCAGCCTCCTGAAGAGTGCTGGAATTACAGGTGTGAGCCACTGCGCCCGGCCAGTGTTCCTATGATTTCTCTCTTTCTTTTTTTTGAGATGGAGTCTTGCTCTGTCACCAGACTGGAGTGCAGTGGTGCCATCCTGGCTCACTGCAACCTCCACCTCCCGGGTTCAAGCAATTCCTCTGCCTCAGCGTCCCGAGTAGCTGGGATTACAGGCATCTGCCATCACACCCGGCTAAGGTTTTTTTTTTGTATTTTCAGTAGAGACGGGTTCACCATGTTGGCCAGGCTGGTCTCAAACTCCTGACCTCAGGTGATCCGCCCACCTCAACCTTCCAAAGTGTTGGGATTATAGGTGTGAGCCACGGCGCCCGGCCTGTTTTCTGGATTTATGTGGCAATATAGAGGGAGCTGGGACAGCGACTTATCCTCTATGAAGCGTTGCTCTTGTGGTTTGCAGCCAAGCTTGTAGCTCTTCTGCCTCCTTTAGAGCCAGTGTGCCCTGCTAAGGGGAGTCACAGTACTGCAGAGGCCTCAGCTTACTAGGGACCTGGCATCTGAGGCACTTCTTGCAGACCTCAATACCATTGAACTCGGCACTCCAAATAGCCCTGTCCCCCGCTCACGCCACCTGAACAGGGTAGGGATATTTGTGGCATTCCTTGGGGGTCCTTCTGTTTGCTCTGCAGACAGGGCTCCTTCTGCCTCCCTCCACACCAGAGTCCTGGGCTGCTCTGCCCTTCACTCACCCTTATCCACACCACACCTTGCAGAGATGCATCAGAGTTTGTGGCATGGGAGGGAAATCTTTTCTTAATTTCCAATAGTTATATGAATATTTTCTTTATTGAATTATTGCTACTGTAACTTCAATAAGGAACATATTGGGAAGTTGTGTGGAGAGAATGTATTAGTCAAGGTTCTCTAGAGGGACATACTAATAGGATAGATGTATATATGAAAGGGAGTTTATTAAGGACTATTGACTCACACTAACATAAAGAGAAGTCCACAATAGGCTATCTGCAAGCTGAGGAGCAAGGAAGCCAGTCTGAGTCCCCAAATCTCCAAAGTAGGGAAGCCAACAGTGCAGCCTTCAGTCTTTGGCCGAAGGCCTGAAAGCCCCTGGCAAACCACTGGTCCAAGAGTCCAAAAGCTGAAGAACGTGGAGTCCGATGTTCCAGGGGAGGAAGCGTCCAGCATGGGGGAAAGATGGAGGCTGGAAGACTCAGGCAGTTGAGTCCTTCCGCGTTCCTCTGCCTGCATTTATCCTAGCTGAGATGGGAGCTGATTACATGGTGCTCACCCAGGTTGAGGGCGGGCCTGCCTCTCCCAGTCCACTGACTCAAATGTGACTCTCCTTTGGCTACACCCTCACAGACATACCCAGGAACAATACTTTGCATCGTTCAATCGCAATCAAGTTGACACTCAATAGTAGCCATCACAGAGAAATACACAGGCTCAGGTATTCATCCTGGACTGGACGCTTCCCTCCTTGTCTTCCTTCTGCCTGTCTGGCTGCACTTCCCCTTCTCCTCTCCAGGTCCATGTGGGTGTTTTTCAGGCTCTGTTCTAGACCCTTCTCTCTGCTTCCCTGGCTTTGATTGCCTTTGATGGTTCCCGGTCTTCAGCCCCCAAGTGTCTGATTCATCTGTGTCCAACTGCCTTCTAGCCAGCTCCACCTGAATGCACCACCAGCACAAGAAACCCATGTCCCAAGCAAAACTTGGTGACTCCGGCCGGGCGCGGTGGCTCAAGCCTGTAATCCCAGCATTTGGGAGGCCGAGACGGGCGGATCACGAGGTCAGGAGATCGAGACCATCCTGGCTAACACGGTGAAACCCCGTCTCTACTAAAAAAGTCTCTACTAAAAAATACAAAAAACTAGCCGGGCGAGGTGGCAGGCGCCTGTAGTCCCAGCTACTCGGGAGGCTGAGGCTGAGATCCGGCCACTGCACTCCAGCCTGGGCGGCAGAGCGAGACTCCGTCTCCAAAAAAAAAAAAAAAAAAAATTCGGTGACTCCTTGCCCTGCTGGCAACCAGCTCTCCCATGGGCTCCTTGTCTGATGAGTGGCTTCATCAGCCAGCCACCTGCTTATTTCAACCCGAAAACTGGCTCTCCCAAATTCCCCTCTCCTCTGCTTCCCACAGCTGATGTTTACAATGGTTGCTGCTAAGTCTGTGCCTCTCCTGTAGCTGGGCTTCCTAGGGTTCTTGCTAACATCCTTTAGAATACAGGGATGGAGCTGAGTGCAGTGGCTCACACCTGTAATCCCAGAATTTTGGGGACGGAGGCAGGTGGATCACCTGAGGTCAAGAGTTCTAGACCAGCCTGGCCAAAGTGGTGAAACCCTGTCTCTACGAAAAATACAAAAATTAGCCAGGTGTGGTGGCGGGTGCCTGTACTCCCAGCTACTTGGGAGGCTGAGGCAGGAGAATCGCTTGAACCTGGGAGGCGGAGGTTGCAGTCACCTGAGATCCTGCCACTGCACGCCAGCCTGGGTGACAGAGCGAGACTCCATCTCAGAAAAATAAATAAATACAAAATAATAATAATACGAGGGCAGGAAAGTACAATTACTGGTCAGCTTTCCTCAGACTAGATCCCTCCCCATGCCAGGTGACCATTACACAAAGTGGAGAGGTGATTTATTAATATTCTACTGCTTATTTCCTGAGATAAGGATTAGCTCTTATACCACTGCTGTCTTCCAAATGCAGTTATATCAGCATCTTTAGTTAAAAAACAAAAATGAAGCATTCACATGACATGTCTATGTAAATGTTATGTCCTGCAGAACCTAGTACTCTACTGTGATAACGTTCCTCTTCTTGCATAGTTTCTTTTGCTTTTACTGGAGATATGCCAGTTATTCTAATCTTGCAATGTTTTCCTTAGGACAGTTTTCTATTTCTTAAAATAAAAACTCTCTAAAATAAGATTCTCCTTTCTCAGGAGGACTTCCTTTGTGGCGTTCTTAGCCACAGTCAGTGTCTTGAGTGTTAACTTAATTCAAATTATTTGCTGTTATCCTAGCAGACTCACAACTCCTGGTTATTCCATCATGCCCACAGGAGAAGAGAAAAGGGCCAGTGCCCCTTTTCTGATTTTGAAACCGGCCCTATAGTTCCATAGACAGTTTTGGATAAACATGGAACTTGACCCTTCTGCTGTTAAAACTTGAAACTCTTCAAGTTAAAACTTGAAATATATGTGTGTATATACACACACATATATTTATATATTTATTTATTTATTTATTGAAATGGAGTCTTGCTCTGTTGCCCAGGCTGCAGTGGCGTGGCGTGACCTTGGCTCACTGCAACCTCTGCCTCCCGGGTTCAAGCGATTCTCCTGCCTCAGCCTCCTGAATATAGCTGGGATTACAGGTGTCTCTCACCATGCCTGGCTAATTTTTGTATTTTTAGTAGAGACAGGGTTTCACCCTGTTGATCAGGCTGGTCTTGAACTCCTGACCTCATGATCCACCCACTTTGGCCTCCCTAAGTGCTGGGATTACAGGCATGAGCCACCACGCCCGAAAGAAACTTATATTTGTTTGATCTGAGTTCCTTCCTCAGGAAAGTACCTTCAGTCCTCTCAAAAATGTAGAGGAGGTCAGGAGTTCAAGACCAGCCTGACCAACAAAGTAAAACCCCATCTCTACTAAAAATACAAAAAGTACCCGGGCATGGTGGCGGGCACCTGTAATCCCAGCTACTCAGGAGGCTGAGGCAGGAAAATCGCTTGAACCCAGGAGGCAGAGATTGTGGTGAGCTGAGATCACGCCACTGCACTCCAGCCTGGGTGACAGAGTGAGACTCCTTAAAAAAAATGTATGAAAGAACTGAAACTCACCAGATCATGCACCAAATACCACCTTGCACCTCCCTAGTTCCTGTTTTCTTACACATTGTTAAATTTCTTCCCTGCTATATAACCCTTAGTTTTAGTCACTCCTGGAGATGGATTTGAGACAGCTCCCATCTCTTTGGCTGCAGCACCTGATTTAAAGCCTTTTTCCTTCGCACTACTCATTATCTCAGTGATTGGCTTTCTTTATGCAGCACAAGCCACAGGACTTAGACTGAACTCCTGATGTTTCGCTAACACCCAAGCTGGAGTGCAGTGGCGCGATCTCGGCTCACTGCAACCTCCACCTCCTGGGTTCAAGTGATTCTCCTGCCTCAGCCTCCTGAGTAACTGGGACTACAGGTGCGCAGCATCATGCCCGGCTAATTTTTGTATTTTTAGTAGAGATGGGGTTTCACCATGTTGGCCAGGCTGGGTTTCGGTAACAATTTGAAATAAGAATCTTCTCCTTGCTAAGGGATTCTAAGTGCAACAGATTAACAAGGACAATGGCCAATCAGAATCATAGGCAATTTCTGGAAATTATTTCTACTGGTGATGGTAACAATTTCTGTTAAACTCTTGAGAGCCTTAAGCCTTCCACAGAGATATTAAATGTTACAGCGAATATAAAAAGTCAGCAGGAATTATGAGTGCCCACCTAGGTTTCCACAGTGCGTGAGAGAACAAGACGGGGAGTTAGTAAACGTTCTCACTTTCACGGCTTATCAAATGAGAGTCTTTACTGCTTCCTTAAACTCATGTTCTTTTTAAGCTGGAGTGCAATGGTGCAATCTTGGCTCACCGCAATCTCCTCCTCCCAGGTTCAAGTGATTCTCCTGGCTCAACTTCCTTAGTAGCTGGGATTATAGGCACCCACCACCACACCCGGCTAATTTTGTAGTTTTAATAGAGACAGGGTTTCTCCATGTTGGTCAGGCTGATCTTGAACTCCCCACCTCAGGTGATCTGCCCACCCTGGCCTCCCAAAGTGCTGGGATTACAGGCGAGAACCACCGTGCCCAGACCTTAAACCCATGTTCTTTATGGTGACTTGCATTTCCAAGGCCAGGTTCTGGAATTTCACCAGTTTGCATTATAAGAAAGTCAGCCTGTAGGCAAAAAATACAGAAAGAACTGAATAAGATTTTCTTTCCTAATAATGAAAAAGGCTTATACTGAGATGTTCTTCTACATGTATTGTTTTTGGATTATTTCCTCACTTCCTGTGCTAGTTCCTGACATGGGAGTAGGTGATAAATAGTCTGAGAACTGGAGTATCTGACCGTTCTGTAGCCTACCCTCTCATACCATTGATCATTTGAGTCTACAATTCTAGGTCGAAAAAAATTTTCCTTGGAAGTTTGAAGGCGTCATCCTGTTGTCTCTTCGTGTTCAATGTAACAGCAGTAAAGTGAAATCCATTCTGATTCTTGTTTCTTTGTAGGTGAGTTACTCCCACTCCTGGTAGTTTTTAGAATTTTCTTTTTATCTCTGGTATTCTGAAATTACATGGTGACATGCTTTGGGTCATTTTTGAATGAATGTGCTTGGCTGGGCTATTACTAGAATACCTAAATCTGGAGACTTATCCTTTTAAATTCTAAGTACCATCCTTGTATTCTTTCTTTGATCTTTTTCTTCCTTTTCTTCCTCTTATTTATCTTCTAGAGCTTCTGTTAGTTGAATGTTGGCTCTTTAAACGTATTGTTTGTGTTATTTGTGGAGGTTTTATGGGGCTAATAAAAAAAGAACCCTTTCTTTTCTTCTTAAGTTTGAAATCAATTGAGAACCAAGACACAGTAGACAGATGAGGGGATATCAAAATGTCAGCATAATTACTGATCAGCAACAAGGAAGATTTGACTTCAAACCTTATATCAAAAAACCTTGTAATTAGTTAATCCAAGAATTAAGCAGATGTATCCACCCAGTCACAGGCAGAGGAGGGCAAAGCAGGTGCAGCTCTGCGCTGCCTGGCAGAGAGTAGAATACAAGATGTGCTTCTTGTGGGCAGGAAGATAACAAAGGGAGCCCCCAAGGGGCGGAGCCAAGCATGCCAATCAGTCAGTCTCCTCCCCTGAGGAGGTGTGGGTTAAGAAGGGGAGTCTGGGCCCCGTGCGGTGGCTCTTGCCTATAATCCCAGCACTTTGGGAGGCTGAGGCGGGCAGATCACCTGAGGTCAGGAGTTCGAGACTAGCCTGGCCAACATGGTGAAACCCCATCTCTGCTAAAGATACAAAAATTAGCTGGGTGTGGTGGTGAGTGCCTGTAATCCCAGCTACTCAGGAGGCTGAGGCAGGAGAATCACTTGAACCCAGGAGGCGGAGGTTGCAGTGAGCTGAGATTGCGCCACTGCACTCCAGCCTGGGCAACAAGGAGACTCTGTCTCAAAAAAAAAAAAAAAAAAGGAAAAGAAAGAGGCCGGGTGCGGTGGCTCAAGCCTGTAATCCCAGCATTTTGGGAGGCCGAGACGGGCGGATCATGAGGTCAGGAGATCGAGACTATCCTGGCTAATACGGTGAAACCCCGTCTCTACTAAAAAATACAAAAAAAAAAAAACTAGCCGGGCGACGAGGCGGCGCCTGTAGTCCCAGCTACTCGGGAGGCTGAGACAGGAGAATGGCGTGAACCCGGGAGGCAGAGTTTGCAGTGAGCTGAAATCCGGCCACTGCACTCCAGCCTGGGCGGCAGAGCAAGACTCCGTCTCAAAAAAAAAAAAAAAAAAAAAAAGAAAGAAAGGGAGTCTGGACTTTGTCTAGTTTCCCTAGTGGGAATTACATTCAGTAGCATGAGACCAGAGAAAAAATAATTTCTCCCAATTTAACTGTTTTATCATTAAAACAAAAAAACTTTATGTCTTTTTTATTTTTCTTGGAAGATTTTCTAAATTTTATATTTCAGATCTTCTATTAAATTTTTTGGAGTTAACAATATGTATATTTTTCTATTTTCTTTTTTTTTTGAGACGGAGTCTTGCTCTGTCGCCCAGGCTGGAGTGCAGTGGCTGGATCTCAGCTCACTGCAAGCTCCGCCTCCCGGGTTTAGGCCATTCTCCCGCCTCAGCCTTCTGAGTAGCTGGGACTACAGGTGCCCACCACCTCGCCTGGCTAGTTTTTTTTTTTTTTTTTTTGTATTTTTTTAGTAGAGACGTGGTTTCACCGTGTTAGCCAGGATGGTCTCGATCTCCTGACCTCGTGATCCACCCATCTCGGCCTCCCAAAGTGCTAGGATTACAGGCTTGAGCCACCGCGCCCGGCCTATTTTTCTGTTTTCAAAAGGTCTTGTTTTCTGAACAAGTAGAACATACAGGAAATTCTGACTTACCAACAAAGTGAATTCAGGAAAGCCAACAGAAAAACAGGTAAAGGATATGAAAAGGCAGTGCATGCAAGAGGAAACCCAAATAATTAATAAATCGATGAAGAAATGTTCAAACTCACTGTTAGCCAGAAATGCAAAATAAAAGAACAAGGATATGGCATCAGCTTGGCAACAATTGGGATGTTAATAATATCAAGCGACAAAGCCAAAAAGAGAATCCTCATATACTGCTGGTGGGAGTGTGGACTGGCAGAGCCATTCTGGAAAACAGTCTGGCAGTCCTGAGTGGAGTTAGGTATGGCAATACGCTGTGACTGAGCAATGCCATTCTGGGATGTAGTTTCCTTCCTCCCTCCCTTCCTTCCCTCCCTCCTCCCTTCCCCTTCCCCTTCTCCTTTTCCTTCCTTCCTTCCTTCCTTCCTTCCTTCCTTCCTTCCTCCTCCCTCCTCCCTCCCTCCCTCCCTCCTCCCTTCCTCCTTTCCTTCCTCTTTTCTTTTCTTTTTCTTTCATTCCTGTTTTTTTTTTTTTTTTTTTTTTGAGAAAGGGTCTTGCTGTTGCCCAGACTGGAATGCTGTGGTGTGGTCATGGTTCACTGCAGCCTTGAACTCCTGGCCTCAAGTGATCTTCCCAACTCCAGCTTCCCAAAGTGTTGGGATTACAGGTGTGAGCTGCCACACCTGGCCTGGATACAGTTTCAAGAGAAATTCTCACCTAGGTCCACAGGGGAACAGGATGAGGACATCAGTCATCATGTTAATTGTGAGAGTTAGTTGTTGGCAACAATCTGGGTTCATTATTAGGGGAAATAAATTGTGATAGATACACACCATTGAATACTGTGCAGCAGTTCATAGCAACAAACCAGATATACAAATAGCAATGTAACAATACATTGTAACATATAGCAATACAAATAGCTCTTAAAAATTTATTGTTGAGTGAGAAAGATCAGAAACAAATGCGATATATGAAAGTTCCACTAATGTAAATACAGAACAGATAGACATGCAAACTCCATCACGTATTTTATAAGGGTACCTACACATTTAGTAATACGTATTGTTTCAGCTATCTACCGATGCATAATAAACCACCCCAAAACTCCAGTGGCTTAAACCAAACTGTTTTTTCTTAAGATTCTCTGGGTCAGACATTTGGGCAGGGCTAGGCTGGGCGATCCACGGGGTATTGGCTCGAGTGAAACACTTGGTTACAATCAGCTGGTGACTGGGCTGCGCTGGAAACTCCCAAAAGGCTTTGCTCACGTCTGGGGCCTCAGTGCTCCTCTGTGTGGCCTCTTTCTCTCTCCGTATGCTGTCTTATCCCCCAGGACTCTCTCTGGCAGGATAGCCGGACTTCCTCATAGCATGGTGGCTGACTTCCAAGATTGAAAACGGAAGCTACCAGGTTTCTTGAGGTCTAGGCCCAGAACTGGCCGAGTGTCATTTCTAGTGCTTTCTGTTGGTCAAGGCAAGTCACACGGCCAGCCCAGACTCAAGGGGAAGGGAAACAGACTCTCCCCCTGGATGGGTGGTGTGACTTGCACCTGTGATGAGGGGAGAAATTGATGGGCACCATCTTTGGGGACTGTCACACAGGGCGCTCAGCCTTCCGGCTGCCTATAGAGAGTAGAAAGTATAGAATTGGTGAGGGGAAATAGGATGGGGGCTAGGGAAGAACCAAACCGGACAAAGGTTTAGCTCAGACCTCTGAGGAAGACCTACTGTCATGAAGTAAGGAATGTGACCAATCTAACCTTTGTGTCTGAGGTACGAAGAAACCTCAAATCAAAATCAACCAAATAAGGCCGGGCACGGTGGCTCACGCCTATAATCCCAACACTCTGGGAGTCCGAGATGGGTGGATCACCTGAGGTCAGGAGTTCAAGATCAGCCTGGCCAACATGGTGAAAATACAAAAAATTAGCCGGGCATGGTGGCGCATGCTTGTAATCCCAGCTACTCAGGAGGCTGAGGCAGGAGAACCACTTGATCCCGGGAGGCGGAGGTTACAGTGACCTGAGATCACGCCATTGCATTCCAGCCTGGGCGACAAGAGTGAAACTGTGTCTCAAAAAAAAAAAAAAAAAAAAAATAGGATTCCATAACCCAAAACAGAAAACCCCTCCAACAACAAAGTTAGAAGACCATATGGAAACTTTAGAAATAGTCCAAGTGCATGTTAACTTCTACGTTAAAATGATTTTCAAATAGGGAGAAAGAGAAGGACACAGAGGACGAGTCTGGCTTTCTCTGTCCCTCCCCTCCCTGTAGTGCCATGAGTGGGGGTGTAAGTGACAAGCCCTGAAATGTGGAATTGGTTCAGTCAAGAGGGGCGGCCAATGAGAATGGCCCCATCCCTAGTTGACATGTGGCAAAGCTTGACATGCAGTAGACAATCCATCGGTTAAGCTCTTACCTGTGTCTCGGGACTAAATCCACATACCCCTCAAGATGGGGGCTTCACAGCACTGTTGTTCAAACTTTGAGTTGTGACCCATTAATCAATTGGGAAACTCAACAGAAGGCAAGTAGTAAGGTACGCATTGCCATATCAAACTTCAGTGTCAACCGTGCATTTCCAAATGCATTATTTTATTCACTCACTCATTCAGTAGATACTTGTCAAGCAGCTGCTATGTGGCAGGCACTGGGGATCCAGGAGAAAGTAACACACACAAATGTGCATGTGTGTGTGGGTGCTTGTGTGTGTACGTTCTGGATCGTAGCGCGAAACTCGTCTCTCACAGTGGGTTGCAGTCAAAGGGCTGCCACTGCCTGGTGGCTGGGTGGGAATGTCAGGGTATTGGGGTTTGGCTACTTCCTATGTGGGTCAGAAAGTTACAAGAACAGAAAAGGCCTCTGTTTGAACTCATTTTCGGCACCCGGGGACACATGGGCGGCTTTGTAAGAGAAACCCTGCCTGTAGCCAGCAGCCCAAGTTTGGTGAGGGTCAGAATATCATGCACAAAAACTGTGTTTCCTTTCCCGAGCTATTGTTAGCACAAGTGCAGACAGTTAGTGAATCACGCTCCTTGGTTCATGGAAGCCAGTTTTCCTCGTAGGACCATGAAGACTCTTCTTTTTTTTTTCTTATCTTCTTCCTTTTCGTTTTTTTCCGAGATGGAGTTTCTCTCGTGTTGCCCAGGCTGGAGTGCAGTGGCGTGATCTCGGCTCCCTGCAACCTCCACCTTCCAGGTTCAATCGATTCTCCTGCCTCAGCTTCCTGAGTAGCTGGGATTACAGGCACCCGCCATCACGCCCAGCTAATTTTTGTATTTTAGTAGAGACAGGGGTTTCACCATGTTGGCTGGGATGGTCTCAAACTCCTGACCTCAGGTGATCCACCCGTCTCGGCCTCCCAAAATGCTGGGATGACAGGTGTGAGCCACCGCGCCTGGCCAGACCTTTTGTTATATGTTATTTTCCCCTCTTGACTCCATTTTGCCTTCCCAGTTTCTCTACTCACCTGGGCCTCCACCTAGAGCAAGTTGCCTCATCTCTCCGAGGCTCCGCTTCTTCCCCTGTGAAATGGAAATAGCAGAAGTCCTGCCTCGTAGCAGGTGTTGTGCTGTGATAAATATGGAAACACCTTGGAGAATTTAGGGCAGTGGCTGGGCCTGAGGACAATGTCTGTGTTGCCTGGGCCGGGGCAGGGTCTGGGCCGGACGGGGTTCTGTGAGGTTGGATTCCTCCTGCAAGGAGAGCTGTTTTTCTGCAAAGCCTCTTCCTCCTCCTGCTGCAGTTTCTGGATTTGAGGGACTTTACTCCCCAGGAGAGTGAAGCAAGTAGGGCCAGAGCTGAGAGTCCGGTGGCCGAGCCCACAGGAAGCTGGGGTCTGTGGCTCAGATGCTGAATTGGGCAAGAGTAGAGAACCAGTCCCTCTGATCCTGGTCAGGGATATTTGGAGACACCCACAGTTCTGGGAAATACAGAGGCAGGAAGTGAAAGAGGGAGGAAGAGAGGGAAACGGTAAACGGCACCCCAGCCGCTCCTGGCCTGGCACCTCTTCCAAATGGTGCAACGAATGGGGTGAGTGGCATGTGGAGTTGAGGGCAGCCCAGGGGACGCCTCGTCTCTGGGAATAAGAACAGAGATGGTCCCATCCCCTGCCCCCACCCCACAAATGAATTACAGCTCTGTTTCCTCTTCTGTTTACTGTCCAAAGTCCCAGGCCAGGAGGTGCCAGGTTAGAACTTGGACACTCAGACCCTCCGGTGCAGGCCTTGCCTGGACCAGCCCCTCCTCCACGCTCCTCTCCTCTATGAGCTCCACCTGCCCCAGTTCTCCTGGCTTTAACCCCTCCTTGGCCAAGGCTGGGATTGCCTGCGGGAGCCGGGTGTCCGCTCTCCACACCTCTCACAGGTGACTGAGGCTGGGGAGGCAACTGGGACGAGGATGTTTGGGAACAAGGAGGCCTTGGTTCAGGGACAGGGAGGACCCCGTGGGAAACTGTGGGGTGGTCTGGTCCATGAGCGTGGGGAGGGGTCTCCTGGCCAGGTCAAGGCCCAAGAGGTCTCCTGAGAAGGGACAGGACCCAGCGGGATTTCAAACCTCAGTCCAAACCCCCTGCCAACCTCAGATCCAACGCAGGCCACCACCCCGACCCCCTCTGACCCTGCGTTCCGCCCCGTAGTCAGCCTCCACGTGAATCTGCACCTCTGCCCCCGCCCCAGCCCTCAGAGCAACCTCAGCCTAGCCCAACTCCAGTCCAGGCCCCATCATGGCCAAGGACTTTCAAGATATCCAGCAGCTGAGCTCGGAGGAAAATGACCATCCCTTCCACCGAGGTGAGGGGCCAGGGCCTCGCGGGCTGAATCCCAGGAGAGGAAATCCATCTTTGAAAGGCAAGTGTGCAGTTTCTGTGGCTTCGCTCCCCTCTGTCTCAGCTCGCGATCGCTTTGTCCCTTTGAGGTCTCTGCCGCACCCACTCTGTGAACAGGGACTGAGGAGGGCCCAGCACCCCCGCTTGTCCCCTCACCTCACCTTCCTGTCTACCCCAGGACCCCGGGAAAGGCGTGTGCCCAGAGGTGTGAGGAGATCTGGAAGATAACTTCCTGCCCTTCTCCCAACCCAAGAACACGTGTGCCCCGTGTGTGCATGTGCATGTATGTGCATATGAGGAATGCAGATTCAGCTGGGACTCGTGTGTGTGTGCGTGAATGGTGTGTGTGTGTATGTGCATGAGAGCGTGCATATGTTGTGTGTGTTATGTGAGCGTGTATATGTTGTGTATGTGAGAGTGTGTGTATGTGTGTGAGAGCGTGTGTTGTGTGTGTATGTTGTGTGAGTGTGTTGTGTGTATGTTCTGTGAGTGTGTGTTGTGTATGTTGTGTGTATGTGTTGTGTGTGTATGTTGTGTATGTTGTGTGAGTCTGTTGTGTGTGTATGTTGTGTGAGTGCATGTATGTTTTGTGTGTGTTGTGCGAGTGTGTGTTGTGTGTGTATGTTCTGTGTGTGTGTTGTGTATGTTGTGTGTATGTGTTGTGTGTGTATGTTGTGCATGTGAGTGTGTGCGTGTTTGTGTGTGAGTGTATGTGTGCATGTGTGTGTAGAGGTGGGGAGAGTTGGGGTGGGTAGGGGACATGAGCACAGAGAGATCCTGGAAGATTCCTGCTCCCCCTATCTCCCAAGACCCTTCCCTGGATCCTTCTCTAATAAATCTTGACTGAAGGATCCAAGTTTCTTAGAAATTTTTTTTAGAGACAGGAGTGTAGTGGCAGCATCATAGCTCATTGCAACCTCGAACTCCTAGGCTCAAGCCATCCTCCCACCTCAGCCTCCCAAGTAGTTAGGGCTTACAGGTATGCACCACTGTGCCTGGCAAATTAAAAATTTTTTTTGAGAGATGGGGTCTTGCTATGTTGCCCAGGCTGGTGGGAAAAGATTTTAAGGCGAGAGAGATCTGAGTAGTTCTAGGCAGAAGGGCAAGAGCCAGGGATGGAGGCGTGTCAGGTGTGTGGGTGCTGGTGGTGGAGCCGGGTTCCATGGAGGCAGGGGGGCAGGGGCTTGGAGCTTAGGAAGGGGGTTGGTTAGTTGGGCTGGGAGAAGGGACTCCTTCTTCCTGAGGCTGGCCAGCCGAGGGAGGGCTGGTGCTGGGCAGGGCAGGGCATGGCACAGGAGGGACAGGTGGTCCCTCCGGGGAGCACTCAGGAACACCCCTAACGTCTCCTCTCCCTGTAGTAGGCTGGCTGGACTTCTCAACAGGCGGTGGCCCCACAGGCAGAGGCCCTGTCTGCTTTACTCTCCTCTGCAACTCCAGTGCCCACACGGCGCCCGGTACATAGTAAACACTCAGAAAGAATATTGAATGCTGCTGAATCTTCTGAGGGTGAGAGAATTTAGAGTTTGAGCAGGAGGCTTGGAGAGAGGCCAGGATTTCTGAAATTAATGGGAGATCGAGCTCTCTTGAATGGACTGAGGGATATCAGTGAGGGGCCGTCTGAAGGGATGCAGCCAAGTCACTGCGTTTCTCTCCAGCCGCCTGGGTGGTGCGGGCTGGGGCAGTGTCATCATGTGAGCTGACACTGATCAGTGGCTCACCAGGGCGCATCTTCCACTCCTCCCAGCACTTGATTTTTTTCTGTTACCCCTTTTTCTTTTAAAGACTTCAGTTATGCATGTAGGAATGGTCCCGCGGCTCACCCATGCTCTATTTTTTTATTCTTTTTTTCTCCCAGTGTTTCATTTTATAGTTATAGATGTTCTTTAAGTTAACTAAATTTTCCCCTTCCCTTTCCCTTTCTCCTTCCCTTCCAGTTGCCCCTCCCCTCCCCCTGCCCCTTCCACCTCCCTCCTCCCTTCTCCCCTCCCCTCCCCTCCCCTCCTCTCCTCTCCTCTCCTCTCCTCTCCTTTCCTCTCCTTCACTTTTTCTTCCTTCCCTCCCTTCTCTCTCTCTCATCTCACTCTGTTGCCCAGGCTGGAGTGCAGCTGCTCGATCACAACTCACTGTGGCCTCGACTTCTGAGCTCAAACGATCCTTCCACTTCAGCCTCCCATGTAGCATGTGGGTTTCATGTGCCACCACACCTGGATAATTGAAAATTTTTTTTTGTAGAGATGGTTTTGCCATGTAAAGGGGTTTTGCCATGCTGCCCAGACTAGTCTTGAACTCCTGGGCTCAAGTGATCCCCCTGCCTCGACCTCCCAAAGTGCTGGGATTACAGATGTGATCCACAGTGCCTGGCCCTAAATTTTTCTTACACATTTCTCATCTTCCATTATTTCCGTCCAGTGTGTTTTTTCTTTTCTTTTCTTTTTCTTTTTGAGATGGAGTCTCGTTCTGTCACCAGGCTGGAGTGCAGTGGCGTGATCTCACTGCCAGCTCCGCCTCCCTGGTTCACGCCATTCTTCTGCCTCAGCCTCCCGAGTAGCTGGGACTACAAGCACCCGCCACCATGCCTGGCTAATTTTTTGTATTTTTAGTAGAGACAGGGTTTCACTGTGTTAGCCAGGATGGTCTCGATCTCCTGACCTCGTGATTTGCCTGCCTTGGCCTCCCAAAGTGCTGGGATTCCAGGCGTGAGCCACCACGCCCGGCCAGTGTGTTTTTTCATTTCAGACATTGTAGTTTTCATCTCTAGAAATTCACCTGGGGACGTTTAAATATCCTCCACAATTCTACTTAATTTTTTGAACATAATGGGGGTATGGCTATAATATCTGTTTTACCATCCTTGTCTGCTAATTCTAGCATCCGTATCAGTTCTGGATCGCTTTTGAAATTTACAAACCTCCTCCTTATGCGTTGTGTTTTCCCGTTTCATTGTATGCCTTGTCATCTTTTATTGGCTGCCCGACATTGTCAATTTCACCTTGTTGGGTGCTGGATATTTGCGTATTCCTCTAAATGTTCTTGAGCTTTGTTCTGGGATGCGGTTAAGTAACTCAGAGTTAGTTTGATCGTCTGAACTCTTGTTTTGGTCTCCTCAGACTCTCAGCTCCATCTCCTCAACATGGGGAGTGTCTTGGGCTCTGCCTGAACTTCCCTTTCCTGGCCTGTAATCTGCAGACTCTCTCCAAGCAATAAGCTGGGGAGATCGGGGGGCTCATCTCGTTTGCTTCTTATCCCTCAGGGATCTTGACTCCTCCTTGCCTGATGTCCAGCGTCTTGAAAGCTGTCATGTTCTACAGTTGTCTGTTTTTGTTTTGATTGTCTCTGGGGAGAGAAGGAATCTTCCCATCTTGGGCTGTTAAGTTCAAACTTGCCTAAGAAGTGTGTTACATATTTTAACTCATCTAATTATCCGAGCAATCCAATCGGGTAGCTAGGACTGTGATCTCCATTTTACACACGAGACAGTGGAAGCACGGAGAAACTGAATGCTCCTGCGTGATCTCAGAGCTACCTGGAGGCACAGCTGGGCTGCCTTGTGGGCAGTCCGGTTTCAGGGTGGATATACAGACACGTTGCTGGGCTGACCCAGCGTTGGGAGTTGGTAAGTCTGACTGGGAAGCAGGACAGGGCCCTCTGAGTGGAGGGTGCTGAAGACAACAGTCAGGGACTTATCCGTGGAGGGCCAGCTTGGTGGGGAACACCGTGGTCCCGGAGCACTTCTGGATGAAGAGGAATGCGAAGGCCTCGGAGGAAGTGATGGGGGCAGTGAGAGGGCGGGCGGGGCTGTGCTCAGAGCGGGAGTGGGCAGTGGAGGTGTCAGAGGCCTCCCTGGGTGGAATGGGGTCCTGAGTGTGGCTGCAGTTGGGGGAAGGTGGAAGTCATTGGTGTGCAAAAGATGGAGAGTTATGGAGAGTCACTTACAGGGGCAGTGTCTGACTCAGGACAGCGGCAGGAAGTGACCTGGGGAGGAAGATCTGGGCCCCTGACTGAGCCTCCCCAGGATGTGGTCGTGCTGGGTGGGGGATGATAAGAATGAGAAGACAGGGAAGTCAGTGTCCGAGGCCAAGAAGGTGTTCTGTTTGCAGATGGATGCTGCAAAGACGGGAGCTCAGGGCTGGGACAACTGGCGCTGCTCTGGGCCTGGAGGCAGCAGAGGGGGAGCCCAGCTCTGTGTGCAGGAAGATGTGGGTGTGTGAGTGTACGTGAGTGGGTGTGTCAGAAGGTGTGTGTTGGTGTGTGTATGTGTGTGGGAGGGCGTATGAATGTGTGCATTAGCATGTGCGTGCACATGTGAGAGTGGGTACAGCAGAGCATGGTCGTGTGTGCAAATGTGTGTTTTTGAGTGAAGTGAGCAATGTGTGAGAGTGTGTGAGTGTGTGTGAGTTTGTGAGGGCATGTGAATGTGTGTGTCAGTGCTGTCAGGGTGCAGATGGATCAAGGGGCGGGAGAGGTACCTGTGAGATGACCTCGGGCTGAGGGGAGCAAATTTGGTGTGGAACAAGGTTTCTAGGGGAGCGAGGGCAGAGGGCGCTGGGGAGGAGGACTTGCGTGGTGGGGGATGAGGACAACAGGTGGGACCTGGAGGGTTGTGCTTGGAGAGTGGGCTATGGTGGAATGACCCAGATTTAAGGATCTCAATGGAATTTTGGGAGGGGAAGGATTGTTCCAGTATGGATTTTAGGAAGAACACAGGGCCCAGCTGCTGGAGTCTCCAATCTGAGGGGACAGGGGCCTTAGAAGAGCTGAGACTAAGGTCGGAGATGATCTGGAGGCCTCTGCCACTGGCTGGATAGGAGGACAACCATTCACACGTCCCCCGTCTCAGGATGTGTGCCTAGGCAGGGCCGGGTCTGTCCCCCAGCCCCTCTGTGTCTCCCAGTCCCCTAGCTCCAGGATCCGGGCTTTGCACACAGCTGATGTGAATATCCTGAGTCGTGTGCATGGGTGTGTGTGCACCAGGGTAGCTGCGTGTGTACATTTGTACATGGTAATATGGGTGCGAATGTGTAAGAGTGTGTGTGTAATGCTCAAATGCTGGGGTCAAAGCCTGCGATGACTCCCCCTTGGCCCCAACCAATCCCTCCACCCAGGTTATGCCTCCTCAGGCTTTGGCACCCTGCCTTTACCCTCTGACTCCTATGCCTCTCTCCCACAGGGCCACCTCTTGCCCAGCCCCTGGCACAGCGTCTCTGCTCCATGGTCCGCTTCAGTCTGCTTGCCCTGAGCTTCAACATCCTGCTGCTGGTGGCCATCTGTGTGATCGGGTCCCAGAGTGAGGGTCACAGGGGCCAGCAGGGATGGGCAAGGCGGGGGGAAAGAGACACGGGCAGTGGCAGGCAGTGACAGGGTGATGGGAGGGGAAGGGATGGAGGCGGGATGGAGCACAAGCTGGGGCAAATGCGGGGCCATTGAGGGGCCGGTCACACAGACGGTGATAGGGACACAGCCCCTCCACCTCATCCTGCCCCCATTGCCTCCTGACAAGGTGCACAGCTGCAAGCAGAGCTGCGGAGCATGAAGGAAGCTTTCAGCAACTTCTCCTCGAGCACGCTGATGGAGGTCCATGCTCTCGGCACCCATGGTGAGGGGCTGGACGGCTGGGCTCTCGTTTATCCGCACAGGTTTGCTGGGCTCAGTGCTGAGTCTGCAACAGGGCTGTGTGGGGTGCTTGTGGGGGTGCAGGCTGGGCAAGGCGTCCAGGAGCCCTGGGGGATGTACAGGAGGGAGGCAGGTGGGGACGGAGGAGGCTAGTGCCAGGTGGAGAGGTTGGATCTGCGACACCCGGAGGTGAGGAAGTCACCATGTCTTGGGCCTGTGAGCAAATCGAGTGTGGCAGGAGCCCATCGGAGCGGGAGGCCGATAAGGGGTGGCCAGAGAGGTGGGGAGGGGCCGGGCCACGCAGGTGAGCCGTGCTGACACAGTGAGGCTTTATTTTGAGAAAATGGGGACCCTTTGGAGGGATTGAAGCAGGAGAGTGGCCTGAGCCACTGTGGCAGTGCAGGGAGCCTGGGTGGGGTCAAGGAGGCCAGCAGGTGGATGCCTGCAACGCCCAGGACGAGGCACTGGCCCCTTGGTGCCCCAGCAGCATTAAGACGGAGGGAGGCTCAGCGGCGAAACAGCTGGCTTTCTGCTTTCAGGAGGCAGCGTGGGTGACAAGATCACATCCCTAGGAGACAAGTTGGAGAAACAGCAGCAGGACCTGAAAGCAGGTCAGAGAGCCTCCGGGGTGTGTGTGCATGTGCGTGCATGTGTACGTGTGTGGCGTGTATGTAGTGTGCATGTGTGTGTGCGTGCGTGCGCGCGCCTGCAAGCGTATCTGTGTCTCTCTCCGTATGTGTTGTGTGGTATGTCATGGATCTGTGTGTGGTGTGTAGTGTGGTGTATATGTGTGTGTGTTGTGTGTGTACGTGTGTGGTGGTGTGTGTGTGATGGGTCTGTGTGTGGTGTGTAGTGTGGTGTATATGTGTGTGTACGTGTGTGGTGGTGTGTGTGTGATGGGTCTGTGTGTGGTATGGTGTGTGTGTGATGGATCTGTGTGTGGTGTGGTGTATGTGTGTATTTGTGTGTGTCTGTATATGTGTGTGTGATGGGTCTGTGTGTGGTATCTGTAGTGTGTGTGTGGCGTGTCTCTATGTGGGGGTGTGTGCATATGTATGTGTGGTGGGTGTATGTGCTGGTATGTGTGCATGTGGTGTGTGGTGTGGTATATATGTGTACGTATGTATGTGGTCTGGGTGGCATGTCTGAGTGTGTGTGACGGGTCTGTGTATGTGGTCTATGTGTGGTATACGTGTCTGTGGTGTGTGTGGTGTGTGTGGTGTGGTCGATGTGTGGTATACATGTCTGTGGTGTGTGTGTATGGTATGGTGTGTGGTCTGTGTGTCTGTGGTGTGTGTGTATGGTATGGTGTGTGGTGTGGTCTGTCTGTGGTATGTGTGTATGTGTGTGGTGTGGTGTGGTCTATGCATAGTATACATGTCTGTGGGGTGGGTGTGTGTAGTGTGGTCTATGTGTGTGGTATGAGTGTGTATGTGTGTGGTGTAGTATATGGTGTGGTCTATACATGGTCAATGTGTCTGTGGCATGTGTTTGTGGGGTATGGTGTGTGGTGTGGTCTATGTGTGGTATGTGTCTGTGGTGTGTGTGTGTGTGTGTGTGGTGTGGTCTATGTGTGGTATGTGTCTGTGGTGTGTGTGTGTGTGTGGTATGGTGTGTGGTGTGGTCTATGTGTCTGTAGTGTGTGTGTGTGTGGTGTAGTGTGTGGTGTGTGGTGTGGTCTATGTGTGGTATGTGTCTGTGGTGTGTGCGTGTGTGTGTGTGGTGTGGTCTATGTGTGGTATGTGTCTGTGGTGTGTGTGTGTGTGTGTGGTATGGTGTGTGGTGTGGTCTATGTGTCTGTAGTGTGTGTGTGTGTGTGGTGTAGTGTGTGGTGTGTGGTGTGGTCTATGTGTGGTATGTGTCTGTGGTGTGTGTGTGTGTGTGTGTGTGGTATGCTGTGTGGTGTGGTCTATGCATGGTGTACGTGTCTGTGGTGTGTGTGTGTGTGTGTGTGGTGTAGTGTGTGGTGTGTGGTGTGGTCTATGTGTGGTATGTGTCTGTGGTGTGTGTGTGTGTGTGTGGTATGCTGTGTGGTGTGGTCTATGTGTCTGTAGTGTGTGTGTGTGTGTGTGTGTGTGTGGTGTAGTGTGTGGTGTGTGGTGTGGTCTATGTGTGGTATGTGTCTGTGGTGTGTGTGTGTGTGTGTGGTATGCTGTGTGGTGTGGTCTATGTGTCTGTGGTGTGTGTGTGTGTGTGGTGTAGTGTGTGTGTGTGGTGTGGTCTATGTGTGGTATGTGTCTGTGGTGTGTGTGTGTGTGTGATATGCTGTGTGGTGTGGTCTATGTGTGATATGTGTCTGTGGTGTGTGTGTGTGTGTGTGTGGTGTGGTCTATGTGTGGTATGTGTCTGTGGTGTGTGCGTGTGTGTGTGTGATATGCTGTGTGGTGTGGTCTATGTGTGATATGTGTCTGTGGTGTGTGTGTGTGTGTGTGTGATATGCTGTGTGGTGTGGTCTATGTGTGATATGTGTCTGTGGTGTGTGTGTGTGTGTGGTGTAGTGTGTGTGTGTGGTGTGGTCTATGTGTGGTATGTGTCTGTGGTGTGTGTGTGTGATATGCTGTGTGGTGTGGTCTATGTGTGATATGTGTCTGTGGTGTGTGTGTGTGGTGTGCTGTGTGGTGTGGTCTATGTGTCTGTGGTGTGTGTGTCTGTGTGTGGTGTGCTGTGTGGTGTGGTCTATGTGTGGTATGTGTCTGTGGTGTGTGTGTGTGTGGTATGCTGTGTGGTGTGGTCTATGTGTCTGTAGTGTGTGTGTGTGGTGTAGTGTGTGTGTGTGGTGTGGTCTATGTGTGGTATGTGTCTGTGGTGTGTGTGTGTGTGTGTGGTATGCTGTGTGGTGTGGTCTATGTGTGGTATGTGTCTGTGGTGTGTGTGTGTGTGGTATGCTGTGTGGTGTGGTCTATGTGTCTGTAGTGTGTGTGTGTGGTGTAGTGTGTGTGTGTGGTGTGGTCTATGTGTGGTATGTGTCTGTGGTGTGTGTGTGTTGTGTGTGTGTGTGTGTGTGTGGTATGCTGTGTGGTGTGGTCTATGTGTCTGTGGTGTGTGTGTGTGTGTGTGTGGTGTGCTGTGTGGTGTGGTCTATGCATGGTGTACGTGTCTGTGGTGTGTGTGTGTGTGTGTGGTATGCTGTGTGGTGTGGTCTATGTGTGGTATGTGTCTGTGGTGTGTGTGTGTGTGTGTGTGGTGTGCTGTGTGGTGTGGTCTATGCATGGTGTACGTGTCTGTGGTGTGTGTGTGTGTGTGTGTGGTATGCTGTGTGGTGTGGTCTCTGTGTGGTATGTGTCTGTGGTGTGTGTGTGTGTGTGTGGTGTGCTGTGTGGTGTGGTCTATGCATGGTGTATGTGTCTGTGGGTGTATGTGCTTCCCCAGCCACAGGCTGGAGCCTGGCAGGTGGGGACCGCGCCTGCCAGCCGCACTTTCAGCCTGTCTGTCCTAGATCATGACATCCTGCTCCTCCATCTGAAGCACTTCCCCGTGGACCTGCGCTTCGTGGCCTGCCAGATGGAGCTCCTCCACAGCAACGGTAGGGGTGGGGCTGTCTCCAGGCCCAGTGTGCCTGCCCCTCCGGCTAGCTCTCATCCCCCTGCCCCCTGCCCCCTCAGGCTCCCAAAGGACCTGCTGCCCTGTCAACTGGGTGGAGCACCAAGGCAGCTGCTACTGGTTCTCTCGCTCCGGGAAGGCCTGGGCCGAGGCAGAAAAGTACTGCCAGCTGGAGAACTCACACCTGGTGGTCATCAACTCCTGGGAGGAGCAGGTGAGGCCACACTTCCCCCAGGCAGGAGGAAGCCCTTGGAAGGCAGGCTCTGGGAGGCTGGATCAGGCTTATTTTATCCCCTTTTTTTTTTTTTTTTTGAAATGGAGTCTCACTCTGTCACCCAGGCTGGAGTGCAGTGGTGCAATCTTGGCTCACTGCAAGCTCCGCCTCCTGGATTCAGGCCATTCTTCTGCCTCAGCCTCCCGAGTAGCTGGGACTACAGGCGCCTGCCACCACACCCAGCTAATTTTTTGTATTTTCAGTAGAGATGGGGTTTCACCGTGTTAGCCAGGCTGGTCTCAATCTCCTGACCTCGAGATCTGCCCACCTCGGCCTCCCAAAGTGCTGGGATTACAGGCGTGAGCCACCGCGCCCAGCCTATCCTTTGAATCTGAAAAAAGAGTCCAGAAGCAGAAGCAGAATTGTGGTGGAGCTCTGGCAGGTTCAGTGAAACAGCCATTGAATCTTTTTTTTGTTGTTGTTTAAATATGTTCAGCTTTCTGATCTAAAGCAGCTGTTGATTTTAAGAGGTGGGAGTTTGCAGCCTGGAGCTTGGCAAAGAGACAGAAGCCAGGCAACCAGGTGATGTGGAGCAGGTCAGGAGACAGAATGCCAGACAGGACGACCAAAGGGGCCAGGACAGGGCTGAGAACACAGGGAAGGCAGTGAGAGTCCCTTCTTGCTATGCTGGCCTTCGGAGTGCTGGTCATGTGGATGAAGGGAACCCAGCAGGCAGGAACCCCATGACTCACCTGCAGAGGGTGACCGGTTCCCTCCAAGGTGCTCTGTCTCCCCTTCCCATGGCTGCTGCCAGATAGCAAAGTTCACAGAGAAGAATCAGCCCATTAGAATAGACAGGACAGTTTTGGAAAAGGAGGGTAATAATGGTAACATTTACTGAGCACTTACTATGTGCTTTCATACTTTCACTTCTTCAAATCCCACGGTCCCAGGGCACAGGCGCTCATATTTTTCCCAGTATGAGGGAAGGGAGGATGTCGGCACTAAGGGACAGAGATGTTAAGTAACTTGTCACACAGCTAGCGAGAGATGGGGCCACAATTGAGACCCACACAGCTTCTTTAGCCAGTGTTTTCAACTGCTACGTGCTGCCTTGGTACTGTGGGGTCTATGAGGGCCTTGTTCTGTATGAACTTGGAAGTTTTTTTTTGAGACGGAGTTTCACTCTTGTTGCTCAGGCTGGAGTGCAATGGTGTGATCTCAGCTCATTGCAACCTCCCCCTCCTGGGTTTAAGTGATACTCCTGCCTCGGCCTCCTGAGTAGCTGGGATTACAGGTTCATGCCACCACGCCCGGCTAATTTTTGTATGTTTAGTAGAGACAGGGTTTCACCATTTTGGCCAGGCTGGTCTTGAACTCCTGACCTCAAGTGACCGGCCCACCTCAGCCTCCTAAAGTGCTGGGATTCCAGGCGTGAGCTACTGTGCTTGGCGTGAACTTGGAAATATGTTAATGCCACAGTAGTTAAGCCATGTGATACAGGGGCCAGAATATATGTATTGTTTGCATTATGTCAGGATCTGTTAGTGCTTTACAGCATAAAGTGAGTACAAACATATTTTGCTTTACTGGTCAGGTTGAACTTGCCAGCATTTAATCAGTTTTGACCTATAAAAATGTCAGTTTCATGCAGTTCAACCTAAGATCTCAGTGCTCTGTGATTTGGCACACAGTAAGCTCATGGCCACTACAACTTCATGGTGGATGATGCTTTTGTCATTATGAAGCCAACATGTGGCCCACTTAATGCTTTTTGCCTTGAATTTGTCTGATATATAAATACCACAGTCCTTGATTTTTTTCACTTGCATTTGCTTGCTGTATCTCTGTCCATCCTTTCGTTTCTTACCTTTTCAAATCTCCTTTTTAAATTAATGATTCTAAGTCTTGACTATACATTGTAATTTCTTTTTTTTTTTTTTTTTTTTTTTTTTTTTTTTTTGAGACGGAGTCTCGTTCTGTCGCCCAGGCTGGAGTGCAGTGGCCGGATCTCAGCTCACTGCAAGCTCCGCCTCCCGGGTTTACGCCATTCTCTCGCCTCAGCCTCCCGAGTAGCTGGGACTACAGGCGCCCGCCATCTCGCCCGGCTAATTTTTTGTATTTTTTTTTTAGTAGAGACGGGGTTTCACCGTGTTAGCCAGGATGGTCTCGATCTCCTGACCTCGTGATCCGCCCGTCTCGGCCTCCCAAAGTGCTGGGATTACAGGCTTGAGCCACCGCGCCCGGCCTGTAATTTCTTCAAGAGTTAAAAAAAAAATATCGACTCCTGGATCTCGCCCTTAAAAGTGCTGATTTAGGCCGGGTGCAGTGGATCACACCTGTAATCCCAGCACTTTGGGAGGCCAAGGCAGGCGGATCATGAAGTCAGGAGTTCAAGACCAGCTTGGCCAAAATGGTGAAACCCCGTCTCTACTAAATATACAAAAATTAGCTGGGCATGGTGGTGGGTGCCTGTAATCCCAGCTACTTGGGAGGCTGAGGCAGGAGAATCACTTGAACCTGGGAGGCAGAGGTTGCAGTGAGCCGAGATCGCGCCATTATGCTCCAGCCTGGGCGACAGTGCGAGACTCAGACTCAAAAAAAAAAAAAAAAGCTGATTTAAATTAATCTTGGCTTCATCCTGGATCATTCCCTGAAGGGTACCACGGGGCAGCTAAGCTTAAGGTATTTCTCCTGTATAGGTTTTTTTGTTCTGTTTGTTTTTGAGACAAGATCTGGCTCTATTGCCCAGGTTGGCATGCAGTGGCATGATCTCAGCTCACTATAACCTGTGCCTCCCGGGCTCAAGGGATTCTCCCACCTCAGCCTCATGAGTAGCTGGGACTGCAGGTGCACACCACCACACCTGGGTAGTTATTTGTATTTTTAATAGAGATGGTGTTTCGCCATGTTGCCCAGGCTGGTTTTGAACCCCTGGCCTCAAGTGGCTCACCTGCCTGGGCCTCCCAAAGTGTTGGGATTACAGGTGTCTGAGCTACTGTAATCCAAAAACTGTGCCTGGCAGGTTTTGTTTTTGATGTTTAAAATCTAATAAGTACCTTTTCTTTCAATAGGTGAATGTCTCATTTATATTTTAATAACTATGTTTAATTCTAGTCCTTTCTTTTTTCTGCTTTACATGCTTTTTAATTTCTTACAATTGCTATGTGAGAGGTGTTCTTTTTGTTTTCCCCTTTTATGGTATTTTGGAAGCTATGTAGTTTATTTAGAGTTATTCCAGTGATTGTTTGTGTAACTTTAATAGGCTGAAAATTATTGGCTTTGAAAACTAAAAGTTTGTATAACTTCCATAGGAAAAGTGAGGAGACCAGGACACCTCTTATTCCCATGTGTCTGTGTCTTTCCTTTCCTAGGTTCCTTAAGTGTTTTATCTGAAAAAAAATTTTTTTTTTCTTTTGAGACTGAGTCTCGCTCTGTTGCCCAGGCTGGAGTGCAATGGTGCAATCTTGGCTCACTGCAACCTCTGCCTCCCAGGTTCAAGCAGTTCTCCTGCCTCAGCCTCCCAAGTAGCTGGGGTTACAGGCATGCGCCAACACACCTGGCTAATTTTGTATTTTTAGTAGAAACGGGTTTTCTCCATGTTGGTCAGACTGGTCTCCAATTCCCGACCTCAGGTGATTCACTTGCCTTGGCCTCCCAAAGTGCTGGGATTACAGGCGTGAGCCACCATGCCTGGGCTTTTTTTTTTTTTTTTTTTATGTAGCTCAAACTTTTCTTTTCAGTTCCTTTCCTTATCATGTTCTCTCTCTCTCTCTCTTTTTTTTTTTTTTTGATATCTTCTTTCACATTTTATGTCATTCTTTTTTTTTTTTTGAGACGGAGTCTCGCTCTGTTGCCCAGGCTAGAGTGCAGTGGCCGGATCTCAGCTCACTGCAAGCTCCGCCTCCCGGGTTTACACCATTCTCCTGCCTCAGCCTCCTGAGTAGCTAGGACTACAGGCGCCCGCCACCTCGCCCGGCTAGTTTTTTTGTATTTTTTAGTAGAGACGGGGTTTCACCGTGTTAGCCAGGATGGTCTCGATCTCCTGACCTCGTGATCTGCCCGTCTTGGCCTCCCAAAGTGCTGGGATTACAGGCTTGAGCCACCATGCCCGGCCTTAGGTTATTCTTTGTAAAATTTTTTGAGTATGTAAAGAAACTGTTCTCCAACATCCCCTCATATTCTGAAACAATGCTTCTTTTCAAAGTCTATTTTTCACCTCTCTTTTTGATATCACAATTCTTTTTTCCTCTACCTCATCTTCCTCTTTCTTTTTGGGGGCATAAGTTTCGTGTTGATTTTCTCTGTTACTTTTATGAATGGGCACAATGCTTTCTTTCCTATGGTTCACCCAGGAAAGGGGGAATGAATTATACTGGACTGTCTTCTCTGATCATCTGGCATGATCTGATTCCTTCTCTCAGTCTTTAACACAGAGGGCTGAATGCTGCTAATTTGTAATCTCTGCTCAGTTGTTCCGTTTCTTTTTTTTTTTGAGACGGAGTCTCACTCTGTCGCCCAGGCTGGAGTGCAGTGACGCCATCTCGGCTCACTGCAAGCTCCGCCTCCCGGGTTCACGCCATTCTCCTGCCTCAGCCTCCCCAGTAGCTGGGACTACAGGTGCCCGCCACTACACCCGGCTAATTTTTTGTAGTTTTAGTAGAGATGGGGTTTCACCGTGTTAGCCAGGATGGTCTCGATCTCCTGACCTCGTGATCCGCCCGCCTCGGCCTCCTAAAGTACTGGGATTACAGGCGTGAGCCACCGCACTAGGCCAGTTGTTCCGTTTCTGGTGGTGATGGGAGGGAGGGCTGGCAGCAGGTAGCAGCACATAGTGTGTCTCCAGGCACTTTCTCTCTAACTCCGTTGACTCCTCTGAATTTGGGGAGCAGCCTCACCTGCCTCAGGGCTGCCCCTTCATGCATGGGACATTGTCCTATTCGTGGGATTCCAGGATTTAGGGATGCCGCAGTTTCTGGTGCTCAATCAGATGAGGTGAATAACTGCAACCTTAGTTGTTTTTCTAGAGAGTGGGAGTAGAATTAGGCAATTGTCCCTCAAATACTATTGGGGCTCCTTCACAGGCTGTCAGAGGGAATTGTTAAGTGTGCACGTTGCTCAATGGATCCATCCCTCCACTTCCTCCACAAAACGAGGTGACCACACCTTCCCCTCCTACCCTACTGAACCGCAGGACTTAGGTCCCCAGGAAGAGCTGTATGTGTAAGAGAAAGCTACTTGGAGGGGCTACCATGCTGGGAGTGTGGGTGTGTGTGAGTCCCGGGGAGCTATCTGCAGGCTCGAAGGCCACGTTCACCCAAGCCCCTGTCAACTGGCTGACTGGGCTGCTTCCTCACACCCCAGGCGCCTTCCTATTTTCCCCCATTGTCAGACTCCATGTAGCTGGATCATAATGGGGTCCCAGCTTAGAAGCTCCCGGGCCTGACAGATCTCAGGAAATGACAGCCGCACATACAAGTGAGAGCTACCAGGGGCCGAGGTACTTGAGAGGCGAGTGAAACTGAGATCTTTAGCGGATCTGGGGTCTGGGGGGCAGGAAGAGCAGGGACCAGGGTCGGGATCCCAGGAGTTCGAAGCTGTGAGCAGAAGACAGGGAGAGAACCGGAGCTTGGGTAGAGCCATAAGCTGGGAATGAAGGGGGACACCGGGCCAGGGCTGTGAACAGGGGACAGTGGCCACTAACTCAGGTACAGGATTGGCTCTCTGTCTCTGCAACTCCCTGCAAAGTGTGGTCACTGCAGGGCCCATCTTAGAGGGCTTCTAAGGATTAAATGAGATTGTCTTTGCACAGACAGCACAACGTCTAGCCCAGCAAATGTGCACTGAACAATAGCTAGAGTGACAGAAGAAAAAGCTAGGAAGCAGCCTTGTTGGGAGCTGATGCTTCAGCCTGGGTGCAGATCAGGCTGGGGAAGGCTGAGGGGGGGCCACAGCTTCATGCCTGCATGGAGGGAGGATAAAGGCACAAGAGACTACAAGCTTCCTTCTCGCCTGTGTTTCCAGAAATTCATTGTACAACACACGAACCCTTCAATACCTGGATAGGTCTCACGGACAGTGATGGCTCCTGGAAATGGGTGGATGGCACAGACTATAGGCACAACTACAAGTAAGTGGCTTCTTCCCTCATCTCCTTGTTAGATTTCTCTGGGGACAGCCTCCTTGGCCTTTCATGCCCACCCACCCCGACTCGTCCCTCAGGGACCAAATTCCCCAGTCCTCTCCTCCCCAGACTCCCAACCCCTCCAAAGCTGTGCTTTTCTGGGCTGAGGGTGAGGGTTGCTGGGACTGGGGATAGGAAGCATCTTTCTCTGCAGTTGGGTTCTCCTCAGACTGGGTCGCAGGGCACACCCCAGCTCCACTCTCAGCCTTCAAGGAAAACGGTTGTGAAGAGGAGGATGATGGGTAAGTCGCTTTCTTACCACCGTGGCAGAGTCTGAGTTTTCTCTTGCCTCCTTAGGAACTGGGCTGTCACTCAGCCAGATGATTGGCACGGGCATGAGCTGGGTGGAAGTGAAGACTGTGTTGAAGTCCGGCCGGATGGCGGCTGGAACGATGACTTCTGCCTGCAGGTGCACCGCTGGGTGTGTGAGAAGAGGCGGAATGCCACCGGCGAGGCAGCCTGACCCCAGCACACCTCTGTCTAACCCATACCCCACACCTGCCCAGCTCTGGCTTCTCTGTGGAGGATTTTGAGGAAAGGAAGAAACATTGAGACGGGGGTATGGGGAAGAGCTGAGCAAAGAGAGAAAGGAGGTAGTTTAAGAGTCCCTGACCCTGGAGGGCTGAGATCCCACCTCCTTCTGTAATTCATTGTAATTATTATAATTGTCAGCCTCTTCAATGGAGTAGGAAAGAAGAAACAAATGCTTGAATCTCTTTGTGGCCTGGTTATTGGGAACTGAGAAACAGCGTGCAAAGAGGAGGGAGAGGAGAGAGTGTGGAAGATGCAAGCTGTGCGTCCCAGGCAGCTGCCCCTTGGTCCCTAATCCGAGGGTCATTGGTCAGGGAAACGGGAAAGGGGCTTGGAACAGATGGGCTGAGTGGCTGGCACCAGTGGGAAAGGGGTCAGCTGGGCTGTGGCTGGAGGGTCCGCCTGGCTCCCAGGGCTCCCAAAAGAAGCATCTTTCTCTGCCGTTGGGTTCTCCCCAGACTGGGTCGCAGGGCACACCCCAGCTCCACTCTCAGCCTTCAAGGAAGATGGTCATGAAGAGGAGGATGGGTAAGTCGCTTTCTTACCACCATGGATTTCTCTTTTTGACCCCAAGCAGATCCAGACATATCTCTAACACAGGGTGTCACCAACAGTCTCCACACTGGACAAAATTCCCGCTCCAAGAACATTCTGAAACTGACCTTAAAAACATTGTTCATCCTTAATTAATTAATTAATTAATTATGGAGTCTTGCTCTGTTGCCCAGACTGGAATGCAATGGTGCGATCTCTGCTCACTGCAACCTCCACCTCTCAGGTTCAAGCGATTCTTCTGCCTCAGCCTCCCGAGTAGCTGGGATTACAGGCATGTGCCACCACGCCCAGCTAATTTTTGTATTTTTAGTAGAAACAGGGTTTCGCCATGTTGGCCAGGCTGATCTCAAACTCTTGACCTCAGGTGATCTGCCTGCCTCTGCCTCCCAAAGTGCTGAGATTATAGGCATGAGCCACCGGGCCTGGCCCCATATTTTTTAATTTTTAAATTATAGAAGTAATACATTCTATTAGTAAAAAATGTTTTAAGTCACACACACACACCGTACACACACACACACACATACGAGTGTCCTCTCAGTCCTCCCTCGTCTCCCCAGAGTCAACTCTTTCCTATGTCCCCTGCCAGAGCCCTTCCTGTGTGCATGAGTAGATGCAATATTATGTCACTACAGAGTGCCTGTTCCGCTTCGCAGTGTCTGGTGGACATTAATCTAATCTATGCCGTTAACTGGCAGGTTTTACCTCCTTGGATTTAGCAGCTGTAGAGTATTCCAAGTAGGGATGTAGGATACATTATGTCATCATTCTCTGTGGGGGCAAGTAGTTACCACTTTTGTTTCTTTGTTTTCACATAGAATGATTCAAAGTAATTTTTGCTCATAACCTTGTGATAGGTCAAGTTTTCAGTTGCAACATTTTCTAGGATTGCCCCTTCAAAATGTACAGGATTGGGATTAAATTTAAAAAATTGTAGGCCGGGTGCGGTGGCTCATGCCTGTAATCCCAGCACTTTGGGAGTCGGAGGCGGGCGGATCATGAGGTCAGAAGATCAAGGCCACGGTGAAACTCCGTCTCTACTAAAAATACAAAAAATTAGCCTGGCCTGGTGGCAGGCGCCTGCAGTCCCAGCTACTCGGGAGGCTGAGGCAGCAAAATGGTGTGAACCCGGGAGGCAGAGCTTTCAGTGAGCCGAGATCGTGCTCCTGCACTCCGGCCTGGGCGACAGAGCGAGACTCTGCCTCAAAAAAAAAAAAAAAAAAAAAAAAAATTGTGAAAATAGGCTGGGCACAGTGGCTCACGCCTGTAATCTTAGCATTTTGAGAGGCTGAGGTGGTGGACTGCCTGAGCTCTCTCTCTCTCTCTCTCAAACACACACACACCCCCCAGCTGGAGGTGGTGGTTCATGCCTGCAGTCCCAGCTGCTTGGGAGGCTGAGATGGGGGGATAGTTTGAGCCTGGGAAATTGAAGTTGCAGTGAGATGTGATTGCGCCAGTACACTGCAGCCTGGGTAAGAGAGCGAGATCCTTTCTCAAAAAATAAATTATGGAAGTAATAAAACTCTAAAGTTTTCTAGGACTAGAATTTTTATAGAAAACTAGAAGTTTTATAAAGTCTATAAAACAAGAAGTATAAAGTCTGTAAGACTAGAAGTTTTATAGGGCTATAGGCTACTTGACCTGCCCCCTTTAGATCCTCTTACTGCCTGGAGAATCTGCTTTCAGTGGTTCTGGCTGTTCCTTCTAGTACTGACATCTGCAGTTCTAAGTAAGACACACGAACTGATATTTCATCTTTGTATCCATTGTAGACATTATTTAGTCTCCATCATGTAAACGAGGTACAATCTTCTCATGTAGTCTACAGTTTGTATTTAAATACTACTTTAAAATTTGTATCAGTTGTATCTGTGTCAATATTGTTACTGCTGAATCAACTACTATAATCTGATTACACTTCCTTTCTTGCACAACTCTCATTTCTTCTGAAATTTATCAGTGTTCCATTTTAAAAATTTGCCTCATATTCTTTGAACTTATTGCTGAGTCTTCCTGAACTGTAAAAAGCTTGACAATATGATTTTTCCGGATGTGCAAACCAGTCATATAATCAGTATTTTAGTTGTGTTTGCTGTGCTTCTTCCTGGAGCCAGAGAAGTGATTCCAAGTTTTATGGGGACTGAGGTGTACACAATTTTGGGGAGCCCTCTGTAAGAACAATTACAAAATTATGCACATAAAATTAAGCATAAAAATTACCATTTATTTAAATTTTAAAAACTACAAATTTCAAAACCAGAAAGCGACCAGAAACATCACAGAATCTAGAAAATGCTATTATATATATACATATATATAAATCGTGTGTGTACATATACATATATATGTGTATAAACACACACACACATCTATATATATTTTTTTGAGACAAAGTCTTGCTCTGTCGCCCAGGCTGGAGTGCAGTGGCGTGATCATGGCTCTCGGCAGCCTCAAACACCTGGGCTCAAGTGATCCTTCCACTTCAGCCTCCCAAGTAGCTGGGACTATAGGTGCAGACCACCACACCTGGCTAGTTTTTACATTTTTTTTTTTTCAGATGGAGTCTCGCTCTGTCGCCCAGGCTGGAGTGCAGTGGCCGGATCTCAGCTCACTGCAAGCTCCGCCCCCCGGGTTTACGCCATTCTCCTGCCTCAGCCTCCCGAGTAGCTGGGACTACAGGCGCCCGCCACCTCGCCCGGCTAGTTTTTTGTATTTTTTAGTAGAGACGGGGTTTCACCATATTAGCCAGGATGGTCTCGATCTCCTGACCTCGTGATCTGCCCATCTCGGCCTCCCAAAGTGCTGGGATTACAGGCTTGAGCCACCGCGCCCGGCTACATTTTTTAATAATGACAAGGTCTCACTAAACTGGGTTCAAGACCAGAAGGCCTTCTGGTACAAGTTTTGAGCCTCCTGGTCTCAAACTCCTGCACTCAGGCGATCCACCTGCCTCAGCCTCCCAAAGTGCCAGGTTTCCAGGGGTTGTTACAGGTAGTTAGGCGTGAGCAGGCAGGAGGGGGCTTTCCTACCCACTAGGAATGTTGGGTGACGGTTCGGCAATGATCACATCGCCTCTCTAGAAGTGATAAATTGGTAGCTGGTGTTAGGGAGAGGCCATTTCCTCAGGGACAACACCTGTTGCCCTGAAGTGTCGATTGAATGCAGATTCCAGGGAGAAGCAACTGCCCGGGCACCCACATTAAGAGACAAAATGAGCGGGGCGCGGTGGCTCACGCCTGTAATCCCAGCACTTTGGGAGGCAGAGGCAGGCGGATCATGAGGTTAGGAGTTCGAGACCCACCTGGTCAATATGGGGAAAACCCCTGCCTCTACTAAAAATAAAAAAATTAGGCCAGGCATGGTGGCTCACGCCTGTAATCCCAGCATTTTGAGAGGCTGAGGCAGGTGGATCACAAGGTCAGGAGATCGAGACCATCCTGGCTAACATGGTGAAACTCTGTCTCTACTAAAAATACAAAAAATTAGCCAGGTGTGGTGGTAGGCACCTGTAGTCCCAGCTACTCGGGAGGCTGAGGCAGGAGAATGGCATGAACCCGGGAGGCAGAGCTTGCAGTGAGCCAAGATCACACCACTGCACTCTAGCCTAGGCAACAGAGCGAGACTCCGTCTCAAAAAAAATAAAAATAAAAATTAAAAAGTTAGCCAGGTGTGGTGGTGGGCGCCTGTAGTCCCAGCTACTCGGGAGTCTGAGGCAGGAGAATTGCTTGAACCTGGGAGGTGGAGGTTGCAGTGAACCGAGATGGTGCCACTGCACTCCAGCCTGGGCGACAGAGCGAGACTCTGTCTCAAAAAAAGAAAAAAAGGAAAATAAAAGAGACAAAATGGCAGAGTAGGACCTTCTGGGGGCACGCCACTGGAAAAGGGAGGAAAGCCTCAGATGGGTGTATGTACAATTTCCTAAACTCACTGCACATGCTCACCTCCCGAGGGTAAGGTGGGCAGCCAGCCTATGGAAGAATCATGGGAAAGGGGCCAGCCTGGAGTCCTCGGATCAAGGTTAAACGTTGAGCTTGTCCTTCAAGTAGCCTGCTTGGGTCTCTTCCAAATGTACTTTTCTTTCCTTTCTTTCTTGTTCTAGGGCCTTTTAAAATAAACTTCCACTCCTTCTCTGAATCTTGCCTTGGTCTCTGTTTCTGCCTTATGCCCCTCAGTCAAATTCTTTCTTCTGAGGCGGCAAGAAATGAGGTTGCTACAGACCTGTAAGGATTCACCACCGGTAACTCGGATACTTTCCATGGGTGACAGTGTGAGCCACTGCACCATCCTATAATATTTTAATAATTAATCTTTCAACATTCCTGTAAAACCCATTTTTCCCTCTTTTTTTTTCCTGCATACTCACTGTTTGCTTCTGCATATTACAAAGTCATTTGTCTTTTCTTTTCTTTCTTTTCTTACTTTCTTTTCTTTTCTTTTTTTTTTTTTAGACCGAGTCTTACCCTGTTGCCCAGACTGGAGTGTAATGGGGCGATCTTGGCTCACTGCAACCTCTGCCTCCTGAGTTCAAGTGATTCTCCTGCCTCAGCTTCCTGAGTAGCTGGGATTACAGGCGCCCACCACCATGCCTGGCCAATTTTGTATTTTTAGTAGAGACAGAGTTTCACCATGTTGCCCAGGCTGGCCTCAAACTCCTCACCTCAGGTGATCTGCCTGCCTCGGCCTCCCAAAGTGCTGGGATTGCAGGCATGAGCCACGATGCCCGGCCTGGAATTGTTTTTTTTTTATTAGACAGGGAGTCTCGCTCTGTCGCCAGGCTTGAGTGCAGTGGCACTATCTCTGCTCACTGCAGACTCCGCCTCCCGGGTTCAAGCAATTTTCTGCCTCAGCCTCCTGAATAGCTGGGATTACAGGCACCCACCACCACACTCAGCTAATTTTTGTATTTTTAGTAGAGACGGAGTTTCACTATCTTGCCCAGGCTGGTCTTGAAGTCCTGAGCTCGTGATCCACCTGCCTCGGCCTCCCAAAGTGCTGGGATTACAGGCGTGAGCCACCATGCCCGGCAATGGAATTGACTTTTTAAACTCAATGTAATTCCCTGGAGATTCTTACAAGTTGTTGCACGTATCAATGGTTCATTTCTTTCTGTTGCTGAGCGCTATTCTGTGGTATCGATAGATGTACCACAGTTCGTTTAGCCATTTACTCATTGAAAGACATCTGGGTTGTTTCCAGTCTTTGGCTGTTGCAAATACGGCTGCTATGAATATTCACGTGCAAGTTTTTGTGTGAACACACATTTTTATTTCTCTGAGAGAAATGCCCAACAGTGCAATTTCTGCATCATGTAGTGGGTGCATGTTTACTTTTAAAAGAAACTGCCAAAGTGTTTTCCAGAGTGGTTGTACCATTTGATATTCCCACCAGCAATGTATAAATGATCCAGTGTGCCCACTTCCTCACCTGCATCTGGTTGTCAGTATTTGAAAGTTTTGGATCTTTGGATAGATATAAAGCGATACATTACTGTGGTTCTAATTTGCGTTTCTGTGGCAGCTAATGAGGTTGTACTTTCTTTCATGTGCTTATTTTCCATCTGCATATCCTCTTTGGTAAAATGTCTCTTCATGTCTTCCGTCCATTTTCTTTTTTTTTTTTTTTTTGAGACAAAGTCTCGCTTTGTCACCGAGGCTGGAGTGCAGTGGTGTGATCTCGGCTCACCACAACCTCCACTTCCCAGGGTCAAGTGATTCTCCTGCCTCAGCCTCCTGAGTAGTTGGGATTACAGGTGCCCACCACCATGCCTGGCTCATTTTTGTATTTTAGTACAGACGGGGTTTTGCTATGTTGGCCAGGCTGGTCTTGAACTCCTGACCTCAGGTGATCCGCCTGCCTTGACCTCCCAAAGTGCTGGGATTACAGGTGTGAGCCACTGTGCCCAGCTTTCTGCCCATTTTCTAATTGAGATTGTTTGTTTTTTTACTGTCAAGTTTTGATAATTCATTATATATTCTAGGTACTAACCCTCTGTTGGATATGTGGTTTGCAAATATTTTCTCCAAGTCTGTAGCTTGTCATGTTATTCTCTTAACAAAAACCCATTTCCAAAAAGACTAATATGGTAAATAATATCTTGGCAAGCCCAATTAAGGAACTGAGAAAAGTGACATGACCACAAGAAATAGGTTAAATGACACTTTTCCTGTTTTTATAGAAATGTGGCTAGATTCCCAAAGCTGAGAGTGATTGCTGGTAAGTGGCCATTTAAAACAGAGATGAGCTGGGGCAGGACTAATTAAGAGAGGCAAGATAATCACCATCACTCTTCCCAGGCTATGTAAAAGATGAACGGGGATTTAAGGAGATTGTTTCAAGGGAATTCATTTTTTTATTTTTTATTTTTTTTGTGAGACAGAGTCTTGCTCTGTCACCCAGGCTGGAGTACAGTAGTGTGATCTCAGCTCACTGCAACCTCCACCTCTCGAGTTCAAGTGATTTCTCCTGCCTCTGTCTCCTAGGTAGCTGGTATTACAGGCACCCGCCATCATGCCTGGCTCCTTTTTGTGTTTTTAGTAGAGACAGGGTTTCAGCATGTTGGCCTGGCTGATCTCAAACTCCTGCCCTCAAATGATCCACCCGCCTCAGCCTCCCAAAGTGCTGGGATTATAGGCGTGAGCCACTGTGCCAGGCTTCAAGGGAATTCTTAGATGTAGCCAGGGAGTCAGCACGTTTTCCCTCCACAGAAAGGGGAATGCTTCTTTATACCTTTATCAGTGAGATAATAGAGTCCCAAGGGAACTGTTTGTAGAGACAGTGGTTGTCTCCCAGGGGATAAGACGAGCATCTCCCTACCAGGCCTGATGGTAGCCTTATAAGATGCAGACACCATTGGGACCACTGTGGAATGCTGTCTGAGAAGGGCAAGAAGAGTTTTCATGGAGGCTATGGCTGTGTCCTCAGGAGTTTTGTGGAGTTGTGAAGAAACAGACTCATCTCTGCTTCTTGACAGGAGAAGTCTGAAGGCAAACACCCGGGCTGGAGCCGCCCCGTCCACCAGTTGATCAGGCTAGTAGTCGGCAGCATAAGAATGTCAGAGAACCTGTGAGCTGAGGCAACTCCATGGATGTCAGGCTTGAGCCAACTAGGAAGGACCCTGCCCAAGAGGACTGCATGGCAGAGCGAGGCTGAAAGAGGCAGTAAGTGTACAGTTTTCATCTGGGCAGGAACTGGTGGTGAACGGCTGTGTCACAGAAGATCTGTTGGGGGTCTCTGGGCACCCCCGATAGACCTCACGAAAGGCCAGTGTTGGATGCTTGCTGTGACGACCTCCTTGACTGCCACACTAACACAGATGGCAGGCCTGGTTTCCTTGCATTCTTCTCTCCCTTGCCCCAGCCCTTGAGGAGTACTGAGAAGAGGAAAAGAAAGAGAAAGGAGGAACAGAACAGCCCGGGACTCCAGTCCTGGCTTCTCTTGGGCAGTCCCCGAGATGATTCTTATGAAAGCGATTCATTAGAAAGTGATCTTAGGAGAACCGGACAGGAGAATGGGGAAGCAGGAAGAGGAAGGGAAGGAAGGCAAGCGTGCCTGCCATAGAAGCTCGCTGTGAGAGGCGGTTCTGGTGAAAGGAATTCATCAGGAAGTGCTTGAAGGCAAATCCTGCCTTGTTATTGTTGTTGGTGGTCTAACTATGCCTCAATCCCGCTGGGGAGCATTGGAAACAGTGTAGGTCACTTCTCAGAGTTGCCCGCATTAGGAACGGGGAGCTGTAGTACTTGCACCTCAGGTAACAGTCACGGGCTAACATCCGTTCCGAGACTTCCTGCCTCTGTAGCGGCATGAGGGCGGCCCTCGGACAGACAGACAGCGGTGTTGAGTCTTAAGAATAAAATCGGGCCGGGCGCGGTGGGTCAAGCCTGTAATCCCAGCACTTTGGGAGGCCGAGACGGGCGGATCACGAGGTCAGGAGATCGAGACCATCCTGGCGAACACGGTGAAACCCCGTCTCTACTAAAAATACAAAAAACTAGCCGGGCGAGGTGGCGGGCGCCTGTAGTCCCAGCTACTCCGGAGGCTGAGGCAGGAGAATGGCGTAAAAACCCGGGAGGCGGAGCTTGCAGTGAGCTGAGATCCGGCCACTGCACTCCAGCCCGGGCGAAAGAGCAAGACTCCGTCTCAAAAAAAAAAAAAAAAAAAAGAATAAAATCGGCCTGGCGCAGTGACTCACGCCTGTAATCCCAGCACTTTGGGAGGCCGAGGCAGGCAGATCACGAGGTCAGGAGATCGAGACCATCCTGGCGAACACGGTGAAACCCCGTCTCTACTAAAAATACAAAAAAACTAGCCGGGCGAGGTGGCGGGCACCTGTAGTCCCAGCTACTCGGGAGGCTGAAGCAGGAGAATGGCGCGAACCCGGGAAGCGGAGCTTGCAGTGAGCTGAGACTGTGCCACCGCACTCCATCCAGCCTGGGCGACAGAGCGAGGCTCCGTCTCAAAAAAAAAAAAAAGTTTGCATTAGTCTGGGCTGGACTTTTGAGACCTGAAATTAAAACTGTTTTCAATAGCTGAATGTATAGGAAGAAAAATATATTAGTACATGATGCCCTTTATCAGACTGGGGAACTTTCCTTCTATTCCTAGTGTACTAAGAGTATTTTAAAAAATCAAAAATGGGTGTTGAATTGTGTCTAATGCCTTCTCTGCATGAGTTGATACAATTTTATGACTTTTCTTCTTAGATTGTTAATATGCTGGATTACATTATTGATTTCTGAATATCGAACCAGCGTTTCAGGCCTGAGATAAGCCCTACTTAGTTATAGTGTATCATCCTTTTATGTATTGCTAAGTTCCACTTGCTAATATTTTGTGGAGACTTTTATGTCTATGTTCATGACAGATATTGGTCTGTAGTTTTCTTTTCTTTTATTACCTTTGTCTGCTTTCAGGATCAGAGCAAATGCGAGCCTAATAAAATGAGTTGGGAAGTGGTCCTTCTTCTATTTTCTGGAAGAGATTGCATAGAATTGGTGTTACTTTATCTTTAAATGTGTGGTAGAATTCGCTAGTTAAGCCGTCTGGGCTGGTGATTTCTGTTTTGGAAGGTTTTAAACTATGAATTCAATTTCTTTCCTTTTTTTTTTTTTTTTTGTGGGACAGTGCCTCTGTCGCCTAGACTGGAGTTCAGTGGTGCAATGATGGCTCACTGCAGCCTCGACTTTCTGCAGTGAGTGTACAGCTGGTGGGTGTACAGCTGAGGTCACCTTCCCACCTCCACCTCCAGAGTAGCTGGGCCCACAGGTGCACCCCACCACACCTGGCTAATTTTTGTATTTTTTTTTTTTTTTTTTTGTAGTGATGGAGTTTGCCATGTTGCCCAGGCTGGTCTCAAACTCCTGAGTTCAAGTGATCCTCCTGCCTGGGCCTCCCAAAGTGCTGGGATTACAGGTGTGAGCCATTGTGCCTGGCTAAAATCAATTTCTTTATAGTTCTAGAACTGTTCAGTTTATTTACGTATTTATTTATTTTTTATTTGAGATGGAGTCTAGCTCTGTTGCCCAGGCTGGAGTGCAGTGGCACAATCTCGGCTCACTGCAACCTCTGCCTCCTGGGTTCAAGCGATTCCCCTGACTCAGCCTCCTGAGTAGCTGGGATTACAGGTGCCTGCCACCATGCCCAGCTAATTTTTTGTATTTTTAGTAGAGATGAGGTTTCACCATATTAGCCAGGATGGTCTTGATCTCCTGACCTTGTGATCCTCCCACCTTGGCCTCCGAAAGTGCTGGGATTACAAGCATGAGCCACCGTGCCCAGCCCTATTCAGTATATTTATTTAATCATGGATATGGTAGTTAGTGGTTTTTGAGGCGTTGTTCCATTTTGTTTAAACTATTGAAATTTTGTACATAATCATAATGGTCCTTTATTATCCTTGTAATATCTTCAGGGTCTGTAGTGAAATCCCCTTTTTATTCTTGATAATAGTATTTTGTGGTGTCTGCTTTTTCCCTCTTCATCAGTTTTGCTAGAGGTTTATCCATTGTATTGATTTTTCAAGTAAGCAGATTTTGGTTTCATTGATTTTCTCTACAGTTTTTCTGTTTTCAGCTTCATTGATATCTGCTCTGATCTTTGTTATTTCCTTTCTTTTGCTTGTTTGGAGTTTGTTGTGTGTTTCTATTTCTTTTTCTTTTTCTTTTTTTTTTTTTTGAGACGGGGTCTCGCTCTGTCCCCCAGGCTGGAGTGCAGTGGCGCCATCTCGGCTCACTGCAAGCTCCGTCGCCTCCCGGGTTCACGCCATTCTCCTGCCTCAGCCTCCTGAGAAGCTGGGACTACAGGTGCCTGCCACCACGCCCGGCTAATTTTTTTTGTATTTTTAGTAGAGACTGGGTTTCACCGTGTTCGCCAGGATGGTCTCGATCTCCTGACCTTGTGATCCGCCCGCCTCGGCCTCCCAAAGTGCTGGGATGACAGGCTTGAGCCACCACGCCCAGCCTTGTGTTTCTTTTTTTAATTTTATAAGGTAGGAGCTTAGATTATTGACTTGAGAGAACTTTCTTCTTTTTAACATAAGCATTTTATAATAAATTTCTTTCTAAGTGGCCAGGTGTGATAGCTCACACCTGTAATCCCAACACTTTGGGAGGCTGAGGTGGGTGGATCACTTGAGGTCAGGAGTTCGAGATCAGCCTGAAACCCTGTCTCTACTAAAAATACAAATATTAGCATGCCTGTAATCCCAGCTACCTGGGAGGCTGAGGCAGGAGAATCACTGGAACCTGGGAGGTGGAGGCTGTAGTGAGCCAAGATCATGCCACTGTACTCCAGCCTGGGTGACTAAGTGAGACTGTCTCAGAAAAAAAAAAGAAAAAAAAAAAAACTTTTCTTATTGGGCAACAGGTCCCTGAGGCTCTACTATTTTCTTTCCTATTTTTTTTTTTTTCTCTCTGTTGCTCAGCTTGGGTAGTGTCTATTGATATAGCCTCAAATTCACTGACTCCTTTGTTATTCCATTCTGCTCTAGGTTCAACCATTGAGTTTTTTGTTTCAATTATTGTACCTTTCAATTTCAACATTTTTATTTTTTAATTTTTAAAATTCTATTTATTTAATTTTTTTGAGACAGGGTCTTGCTATGTTGCCCAGGCTAGAGTACAGTGGTGTGATCATGGCTCAATGCAGCCTTGACCTCCTGGCCTCAAGCAATCCTCCCACCTTAGCCTTCTCGATAGCTGGGACTATAGGTGCATGCCACCATGCCCAGAGAATTTTTTTTTTTTTTTTTTTTGTAGAGACAGTCTCACTATGTTGCCCAGGCTGGTCTTGAACTCATGGGCTCAAGTGACTCTCCTGCCTTGGTTTCCAAAAGTACTGGGATTACAGGCATGAGCCACTGCACCTGGACAGTTTTAATATTTTTATTTGGTTCTTCTTTGCAGTCTCTATTTCTTTACCAAGGCTTTCTATTTTAACATTTGTTTCAAGAGTGTTATCAATTGCTCACTTAAGCATTCTTATAATATCTGATTTAAAGTCTGTCAGAGAGTTTCCACATTGTTGTAATCTTGGCATTGCCTTTTGACATTAGGTCAAACTTTTAGTTGTTCTTTATATATCAAATGATTTTGGATTGTATTCCGGATATTTTATTTTATTTTTGAGATAGTATTGCTCTGTCACCCAGGCGGGAGTGCAATGGTGTGAGCTTGGCTCATTGCAACCTCGATTATAGGCACATGCCACCATGCCCAGCTAATTTTTGTGTTTTTAGTAGAGATGAGGGTTTCATCATGCTGGCCAGGCTGGTCTTGAACTCCTGACCTCAGGTGATCCACCCACCTCAGCCTCTCAAAGTGCTGAGATTACAGGCATGAACCACTGGGCCCAGCCTATTCTGAACATTTTAAATGTTAAGTTATGACATTCTAGGTCTTGTTTAAATTCTGTAGAGACTGTTGATATTTTTGTTTAGCAGGCAATTGACCTGGTTAAGTTGAGGCTGTATGTTCCAACACACCTCTGTAGGGTATGGTTCCAACGTCAGTTCAGTTCTAAAGCCTTTTGATATTTTACGTTCTCTTCTGTTTTTTTTTAGAACTCTTTAGGTCTGTCATGGCTGTGTGCCACTCAGTGGTTAGTGTGCAGCATAAGCGGTAGTTTTTTCATAAGTTTAGATCTCAAAGTCTTCAGGATGCTAATTGGGATGAGATCCTTACAGGCACGGCTCAGTGGTCAGCCATGGAGCTCATCAACAACTTGATGGTGTAGCTTTCCCAAGCATACATATCTTCATGATCTCCCTGGTACCCTCTGGTTTCCTGCAGTTCTTCTTTTTGGCTCTACTGTGAGAAACTCAAAGGTCTAAATGGAGGAAGGGCACAGCGAAAAAGAAAAAAACAATAACAGTACAAAGGCATTCTCAATTTATTAGAACTGCAGCTCCCTTAGATAGAGAGGAAGGATCTTCTCCCTTAGAATTTTGTCCTCTGCTGGCCCTAGTTTTCCCACTGCTGCCATTGCTGCCATGAGATTGACCATGGACCTGGGCACAAGAAAAGAAAGGGGGAGGCCAGGCGCAGTGGCTCACACCTGTAATCCCAATACTTTGGGAGGCCGAGGTGGGCGGATCACAGGGTCAGGAGATTCAGACCATCCTGGCCAACATGGTGAAACCCTGTCTCTACTAAAAATACAAAAATTAGCTGGGTGTGGTGGTGTGTGCCTGTAGTCCCAGCTACTCAGGAGGCTGAGGCAGGAGAATCGCTTGAACCTGGGAGGCGGGGGTTGCAGTGAGCCAAGACCCTGCCACTGCACCCGAGCCTGGACAGAGCAAGAATCTGTCTCTCAAAAAAAAAAAAAAAAAAAAAAAAAGAAAGAAAGAAAGAAAAAGAAAAAGAAAAGAAGAGGGGTGAAAACCCAAAGGAGATTTCTGTATTTCCTGTGAGTGTTAGGAGCTCCTCAAGCCAGGCCTAGAATGCATTTCCTGGAGCTCCCTCTGTCCATGCCTCAGTGTTCATTTCCAGAGTTTTGGTCATGCTGAACTCAGGTTGGGGAACCATAGAAGAAAAAATGGTAAACTCGCTGCCAATTCAGTGGTACTTCAAATTCTGGTGTTTTTCTGCAACAAACGTGTTACAATTCATTTTTCAGCGTTTTCAATAAGCTGATGCATACATTCTACCCACATTTTAGAGTTGTGTTCAATGGGAGAGAAAGGGTGGAATGTGTTTCCGTCATTTTACCTGGAACTGGAAGCCCTTGATAAACATTTAAAGCTCAAAATAATACATTTTGTATGATCAAAATGGAATTAAATATTCAATATATTAAATCAATAACAAAAAAGTGGAAAAAAGTTCCAAATATTTTGGAATTAAACAATACACCTCTAAATCACCTGTGGATCAAAAAAAAAAAACCATAAGGTAAATTAGAAAATATTTTTGGCCAGGCGTGGTGGCTCACGCCTGTAATCTCAGCACTTTGGAAGGCTGAGGCAGGCGGACCACGAGGTCAGGAGATCGAGACCATCCTGGCTAACATGGTGAAACCCTGTCTCTACTAAAAATACAAAAAATTAGCCGGGCCTGGTGGCAGGCTCCTGTAGTCCCAGCTACTCGGGAGGCTGAGGCAGGAGAATGGCGTGAACCCAGGAGGCGGAGCTTGCAGCCGAGGTCGTGCCACTGCACTCCAGCCTGGGCGACAGAGCTAGACTCCATCTCAAAAAAAAAGAAAAGAAAAGAAAATATTTTTAACTGAGTGAAAATGAGAAGATGCTACATCCAAACAGGGCTTAGATGAAATTGTACAACATTCAATGCTTATACTAGAAAAAGAAAAAGGGTCAAAAATCAAAGAATCTAAGCTTTTACCTTAAGAGACCAGGAAAAGATGTTTATATCCAACGTACGAAAATGAAGAAAATAAGAACAGAAGTCAATGAAATAAACAAACAAACAAAAATAAGGAAAATTAATGATACCAGAAACTTTCTGAAAAGATCAATAAAATTGATAAAATTGATAGAAAAAAGTGTGAAGACATAAATTGCCAGTGTTGGCCGGGCACAGTGCTCATGCCTGTAATCTCAGCACTTTGGGAGACCGAGGTGGGCAGATCACTTAAAGTTGGGAGTTTGAGACCAGCCTGGCCAACATAGTAAAACCCCATTTCTACTAAAAATACGAAAATTAGCTGGGCATGGTGGTGCACGCCTGTAATCCCAGCTACTTGGAAGGCTGAGGCACAAAAATCTCTTGAATCTGGTAGGCAGAGGCTGCATGAACCGAGATCATGCCACTGCACTCCAGTCTGGGCAACAGAGTAAGATTCTGTCTCAAAAACAAACAAACAAACAAACCCCCAAATTGCCAGTGTTAGGAATTAAAGAAAATATAAATATATATCCTACATACATCAAAAGGATAATATGAACAAGTATTTGCCAAAAAAATTGCCCATAAATAGAATAAAATGGACAAATTACTTGAAAGATACACATTGTCAAAACTAAAAACGCAATAGGAAATCTGAACAGACTTACCTGAATTCAAATAAATTCACAATTTAAAATCTTTCAACAAAGAAAATATCCAGTTTCAGATGACTTCTCTGATGAATTCTATCAACTCTATAGGTAGAAATAGTTAATTAAATGGAGAAAAGTATTTTCAATAAGTGGTGCTGGAATAACTATATATATATGAAAAAATCTAATTCATAATGATCATAGACACACATCAAAGCTGAAACTATAAAAATTATCAAAGAAAACACAGGCTGGGCATGATGGCTCACACCTGTAATCCCAGCACCTTGAGAGGCTGAGGTGGGAGGATTGCTTGAGGCCAGGAGTTTGAGACCAGGCTGGGTAACAATTGTGAGGTCTGTTCTCTACACAATAAAATATTTAACTGGTGTGGTGGTGCATGCCTGTAGTCCTAGCTACTCAGGAGGCTGAGGTGGGAGAATCGCTTGAACCCAGGAGGGGCTGATTCTCCTGGATTTTTAAAGTAGACAATCATGTCATTTACCAATAATGACAGTTTTCTTTCGCTTTCAACCTTCACAGGTTCTAATCACTTGTCTTTCTGTATGGTCTGGAAGAATCTCATGGAGAACTGGTGGCACAAGCGTGCTTTCTCTTGTTCCTGGCTTGAAAAAAAAAAATTCCTGACCAGTAGAGGTTCTAGGAGAGGGTAAGAATTCACAGAAAATGTGGTGGAAGAGGGAAATGATCATTGTCAACTGTGAAAGGGGTCTCAGGAACAGAAGCGTTTAGGAAAACGCAAGAAGATTGCTTGCCAGGACCTGACAAAGAAATCCAAACTAAAATCACAACAGGCATTGAAAGGGAATTTCTGCAAGATTACCACTGCAAGCAAGTTTTTATCAGTCTACTCATGATGGCAAAACCCAGTGCTTTTCTCACATGATTTTCATACGCACAAAAGGTCATGACATACCCAGGCGTCAGCGTTGCAAACATCAGGGATAGAGTTGTTTTTCCTAGGGAGTCAGCAATTTATAGAAAATGTTCAATTTTTCATTTATTTTGGGGACTAGGAGAACTATTTTTTTCATGAAACCCGCAAGCAATTTATCAGCGAAATTCTGTCTGCTCCACCTTCACCATATATCCAGAATCACAACACTTCTGACCACCTCATTTCTCACCTGGATATGACAGCAGCTTCTTACCTAGCCCCCCGTTTCCAGCTTGTTTTTCTTCATCAAATTCATAACACAAAAGACACACTGTTACAGTTAACATATAGGTCAAGTTATGTCATTCCTCTGCTCCAACCCCTTCAAAGTCTGCATCTCCGACTCAGAGTAAAAACAAATCCTTAATAACAGCCAACAAGGCCCACATTTTCCCCCATCGCTTGTCTACTCTTCTCTTCCCTGACTCACTTCTCTATAAAATCTCTGGCAACTCTGTCAAATGGATGATCCTCATATGCACCAGACATTCTCCCACCTCAGGGCCTTTGCACTTGCTCTGCCCTCTCCCTGGATCACTCTTCCTGCCAGAGCCCCTTGTGACTTGCTGCTTTGCCTCCTTCAAACTTTGCTCAGATATTGCCTTCCCAGTGAGGCCTTTCTTGACACTCTGGTATGGTTTGGATCTGTGTCCCTGCCCAAATCTCATCTTGAATTGTGATCTCCAGTGTTGGAGGTGGGGCCTGGTAGGAGGTAATTGGATTACGGGGTGGATTTCTCATGAATGGTTTAGCATCATCTCCTTGGTGCTGTTCTCATGACAGTGAGGGAGTTCTCATGCGATCTGGTCTTTTAAAATCTGATCCCCTGTCTTTCTCTTGCTCCTGTTCTTACCATGTGAGGCACCTGCTCCCCCTTCACCTTCCACTATGATCGTTAAGTTTCCTTAGGCTTCCCCAGAAACTGAGCAGAGGCCGGCACCATGCTTCCTGCACAGCCTGCAGAACTACGAGGCAATTAATCCCCTTTCCTTGATAAATTACCAAGTCTCAGGTATTTATTTAGAGCAGTGTGAGAACGACCCTATTCTTGAGGGACATTAAAAATCGACCCTATCTCATATCCCTGCTCTTTTCCCACAAAGCACTATTGCCATGTGACATACGGGTATTTTACTCATTTATTTTGTTTATTGGTCACCCACTAGAAGGTACACTCTATGAAGGCAGGCCTTGTTTGTTCACTTTTGAACTCCTGAATTCTGCCTCTTGGCAAGGAAAGTGCTTGGCATACCATAGACTCTCAATAAGTACTCAAATGGATGAATACATACATGTAAGAGTGAATGGACATGTGTTTATTGCAGCACGGTTTACAATAGTAAAGACTTGGAACCAACTCAAATGCCCATCAATGATAGCCTGGATAAGGAAATTGTGGCACATGTACACCTTGGAATACTAGGCAGCCATAAAAAAGAATGAGTTCATGTCCTTTGTAGGGACATGGATGAAGCTGGAAACCATCATTCTCAGCAAACTAACACAGGAACAGAAAACCAAACACTGCATGTTCTCACTCATAGTGGGAGTTGAACAATGAGAAAACATGGACACAGGGAGGGGAACATCACACACCAGGTCCTGTTGGGGGGTCGGAGGAAAGGGGAGGGAGAGCATTAGGACAAATGCCTAATGCATGTGGGCCTTAAAACCTAGGTGATGGGTTGATAGGTGCAGCAAACCACCGTGGCACATGTATATCTATGTAACAAACCTGCACGTTCAGCCATGTATCCCAGAACTTAAAAAAAAAAAAAAAAAAAGCTTCAAACCTGCTGAACCAGACTGAAAAAAAAAGTGAGTGAATGGAGAAATATCATAATATCATGTTCTTTTCATGGAAGATTCAACTATGTCAAAATGTTGATTATCTCCAAATTAATACGTGAATATACTGCAAGACTGTGGTAAACACACAGAGAGCTACCCAGGTCCCCCTTCTAGGAAGGATGTGGTGACCCGCTGTGGGGGGTGTAACCTGCAGACAGCCGCTTCCCGAGGTCACACCCATGTCAGGGTTGACTGCCAGTGACTGAAGAAGATGGAGCAGTCCAATGCTGGACAGCTCCCAGGGCTGGCATTGTTTGAACCCAGAGCTCCCTGTTGGTTTGGTTGAAGCACTCCAAAGTGCTGCTTCTCCCTCTGCCCAGCACCGTTTCATCCACTTTCCTTTTCAAAGTGCTAATCCCTCATAAATAGCTCGCACCCCAAATTCAGCCTCAACCCTGCCTTCCAAAAACATAACCTGCAACATATACTAATTAAAATACCAAATACCAAATAAAAACAAAACTGGAAACAACCTGGTCGGGTGTGGTGGCTCACGCCTGAAATCCCAGCACTTTGGGAGGCTGAGGTGGGCGGGTCATCTGAGATCAGGAGTTAGACACATCCTGGCCAACAGGGTGAAAAGCTATCTCTACTAAAAATACAAAAATTAGCTGGGTATGGTGGTGGACACCTGTAATCTCGGCTACTCAGGAGGCTGAGGCAGAAGAATCGCTTGAACCCAGGAGATGGAGGTTGCAGTGAGCCGAGATTGTGCCACTGCACTCCAGCCTGGGTGACAGAGTGAGACTCTGTCTCAAAAAAAAAAAAAAAAAAAAAGAAAAGAAAAGAAAAAGAAAGAAAGAAAAAGAAAAAGACATAATTAAAATTTCTGGTTTCTGTCAATAGAGAAATGCTAAATAAATAAATTATGGTGCCTATGATGAAATGAGGTGCAGGTAGATCAAGTACATTTTATAAACTCATGTGGAGAAATGTTCCTGATAGATTGTTAACTCCAAAAAAAAAAAAAAAAAAAAAGCGCATAGCAGAACACAACCGCATGTATATAGAAAAGATAACCTAAAATGTATTTCTTCTCCTTCTCTACCTTGTAAGATACTCAGTTTCCTTCCTACCGAAAGGGATGTGTGCATGGACTCAGGGCAGCTCCCTTAGGGGCTGGGCAGGGATCATGGGATGAAATGGAATCCTGTTCATGAAGACAGCGCCTGTGCTGAGAGCCAGAGCAGGGTGCCAAACTTTCTCCTTACAAGCTGTATATGATCTTGGGCTCTGAGCCTTAGCCCATCATCCAAAATGCCTCCCCCGGTGCTTGCGGGGAATGTCTGTGGAAGGTAAGTATCTGGCATAATCCCATCACAGATTAGATACTCAATAAAAGTTTGCTGTTTTCCTTGGCTTCTCCCTTCCTATTCTGGCCAAGAAGTTCTATTCTCGGTCACCCCCTTCCCTCCTTCCGAGTGGAGTGAGGCGAGTGAGGCCAGAGCTGAGCAGCTGAATGACTGGGACCTAGAGGATGCTAATGCCAGGGACTCAGGCCAGGATTGAGCAAAAGCACAGACTGGGCTTCTCTAGGATCAGAGGTGCGATGATGGAGACACAGCAATTCTGGGAAATGTAGACGCAGGAAGTGAAAGGAAGTGTAGGGTAGAGGAGCAACAGCAGATTGTACCTCTATCCAGTCCTGCTCCCAGATGGTAAAAATGAGGAAACTCCAAAAAGAGAAAAGGAAGTAGGCATGGCCTGGAGGAGGAGAGCAGAGCTGGCTTCAGACCCAACTCTCTCCACCCACACACGGTCTCTGTGTGTTCCAATCCCCGTTCATTCTCATTTACTGTCGAAAGTTGAGGAGATGGGGTGTCCCAGATGATAGGGTTCCTGGGATTTCAGACTGAAGACCAGCAGGACTCCAGTCACCTCTACCCCAGCTCTCCAGGACACAGCGCTTCCAACTCTGAGTGGCGTCCCAATTCTGGTCCTTGCTTCACAACCAACGTGAGAATTACACCCTCCAGACCTCCCACAGGTAATGGTGCTGTGGGTGCCGGTGAGACCCAGGGGACAGGGGATGTCAGAGGAAGCAGGGAGAGGGGGACTTTGGGTCTTGGGTGGGACTAAAGGAAAATAAATATAAGGTGGCAGTGTGGGATTTAATTACTATGTGAAGATTTGAGACTCTACGCCCTTCACTGGATTCTAGATTCGGTTACAGCAGCCACAATCCCCTGTCATAAACTACGACTCTGGGAGGCTGAGGTGGGAGAATCGTGTGAATCCGGAGGCGGAGGATGCAGTGAGCCAAGATGGTCTCATTGCACTTCAGCCTGGGCAACAAGAGCGAAATTCTGTCTCAATAAATAAATAAATAAAAATAAAAATAAACTAAGGCTCAAACTCAGCCTCATGGCTGGCCAATTTCAAGCTTTATCTTCAGCCCCAGCCCAGCCATGCCCTAACCCCAATACAAACCCTGGCTCCTACTTTATTATTATTATTTTTTGAGACTGAGTCTTACTGTGTCGCCCAGGCTGGAGTGCAGTGGCACTATCTCCACTCACTGCAACCTCTGCCTCCTGGATTCAAGCAATTCTCCTGCCTCAGCCTCCCAAGTAGCTGGGATTACAGGCATGCACCACACACCTGGCTCATTTTTGTATTTTTAGTAAAGATGGGGTTTCACCATGTTGGCCAGGATGGTCTCAAACTCCTGACCTAAAGTAATGTGTCTGCCTTGGCCTCACAAAGTGCTGGGATTACAGGCATGAGCCACCACACCTGTTGCCCCCCCACCCAGCTCCTACTTTAACCCCAACCCCATATTCAACTTGAATCTTAACACCAACCCAAAGCCAAAATTGAACCTCAATTCTATTCTATTTCCAAATTCAGCACCAAACTTAACCCCAGTTCCATCCATGGCTCCAACTTGCATACCGACCCCAATCCTAGCATGAGACACAATCTCTAGTCCTGCCTGATTACTGGCCCACTGGGTAGTCCTAGCAATGCATTTAGCTCCAACGTTACCCTCCAGTTTCACTCCCAAACTCAACTCGACCCCAATTCTATCTCAACTGCAAACCCAGGCCCATTTCCGTCTTAGCCTTAACCCTGGGCTCATTCTCAACCTGAGCCTCATCTCCCAACTCAACTTCAGCCCTGCCCTTGGCTCCAACCTAGTCCCAACCTCCCATGCCCCAGCTCCACCCCAGCCTGGGCACCGGCCCTGCCTTCATTTCAGGTGACAACCTCAGAGCCGTGCTGGCCCAAGCATGACAATGACATATGAAAACTTCCAGGACTTGGAGAGTGAGGAGAAAGTCCAGGGGGTTAGAAATGGTAAGAGGAAAGGGGAAACTCTCCTAAAATGCTCTCTTTATACATTTAGAAGGATTTCTCCTGTCATTTCTGTACCTCCATCACGTGTGCGGATGGGTCCCCACTCTGAGGAGGTCAGGCGCCAGCCTCCGATGGGCCTAGTGTGAAGTGGGTGCAACGTCCCTAGAAAGACTGGGACAGGGAGGATCACAGTGGACCCAGCTTCTGATGCCCTGTGGGGTGGGGACGAGAGCTGCACATTGGTGGAGGGGAAGATAAGTAGTTGGGTTTGGAAGGAAACTCATTTGTGAACCTGACTGTCCAGCAGGTAGGTGAGCACAAGCCCACGAAGGACCTGGCTGCCCCCAGCTCTCCCCATGTCCTCCTGCCCTTGCCCCCAGCTCTGACCATGGGACCCCTCATATCATCATCGTACCCCATCTGTGTGTGTGCACGTGGGTCCCCACGGGTGTGAGGGGCCTGTGTGACTGAGGACTTGTGCTTGTCCCTGTAGTCAAAGGCCTGGGCATCCCCCATCCGAAAATCCTCCTTGTCCAACCCTTCCCTGGTGTCCCCTGTGCCCAGCCCTCCTCACTAGACAGCTCCCTGGGCCCTCTCCTTCTCCCATCTCCATCATGTCTGGACCCTCCTCATCCTGACACCCTCTCCTCTTGCAGGGCTGCCTCCTCCCCAGTCCATCCTGCAGCATCTCCGTTCTGGGCCCTGCCTCCTTCTGCTGTCCCTGGGCCTTGGTCTCCTACTGCTGGTCATCATCTGTGTGGTTGGATCCCAAAGTGAGGGTCACAGGGGTGGACAGGGAAGAGAGAAATAATGGGGTAGAATATAAATAATGGGGTGCTATAGTAGGGCAGCGGTGAGGCCCGCAGTAAGAGCAACGCAGGGCAGCTGTGGAGATGACAGTGAGGCATGGTGAGGGCAATGCTACCAACTGTCATGGGGGTCACAACAGGGCCACTGAAGCACTGATGGGGGCACTGATGGAGTGATTGATGGAACGGTGGGGGACACTGATGGAATGATTGATGGGAATGGTGATGGGGGCACTGATGGAGTGATTGATGGGAATGGTGGGGGCACTGATGGAGTGATTGATGGGAATGGTGGGGACACTGATGGAGTGATTGATGGAATGGTGGGGGCACTGATGGAATGATTGATGGGAATGGTGGGGGGCACTGATACAGTGATTGATGGGAATGGTGGGGGCACTAATGGAATGATTGATGGGAATGGTGGGGGCACTGATACAGTGATTGATGGGAATGGTGATGGGGGCACTGATGGAGTGATTGATGGGAATGGTGGGGGCACTGATGGAGTGATTGATGGGAATGGTGGGGGGCACTAATGGAATGATGATGGGAATGGTGATGGGGGCATTGATACAGTGATTGATGGGAATGGTGGGGGGCACTGATGGAGTGATTGATGGGAATGGTGGTGGAGGTACTGATGGAGTGATTGATGGGAATGGTGGGGGGCACTGATGGAGTGATTGATGGGAATGGTGGGGGGCACTAATGGAGTGATTGATGGGAATGGTGGGGGCACTAATGGAATGATTGATGGGAATGGTGGTGGAGGCACTGATGGAGTGATTGATGGGAATGGTGGTGGAGGCACTGATGGAGTGATTCATGGGAATGGTGATGGGGGCACTGATGGAGTGATTGATGGGAATGGTGGGGGCACTGATGGAGTGATTGATGGGAACAGTGGTGGGGTCACTGATGGATAGAGTTGACGGACCCATAAATAGGATGGCTGCTGGCTCTGTCACTGATTAGTTGGGTTATGTACTCGAATTACTTCACCTCTCTGAGTCTTAGTTTCCTCATCGGCAATATTGGACAATAATAGTGCCTGCCCCACTGGGTTGCCGTGAGGACCTAATGAGGCAATGCTTATGGAGGGCCGGGACGGTGCTGGCACAGAGGACCCGATGAATCCCAGCTCTGACCTTCCCATCCACCTGTTTAGATTCCAAATTTCAGAGGGACCTGGTGACCCTGAGAACAGATTTTAGCAACTTCACCTCAAACACTGTGGCTGAGATCCAGGCACTGACTTCCCAGGGTGAGCCTGGCTTGGATGGGGCTCTGGGCTGGGGCCAGGCCAGGGAGGAGGAAGTTGACCCCTAAGTGAAGTCTCCATGTCCTCCAGGCAGCAGCGTGGAAGAAATGATAGCGTCTCTGAAAGCTGAGCTGGAGGTTATCAAGCAGGAACAGCAGGCAGGTGAGAGATCCTCCAAGTATGGGTCTGGGAGGCTAGGCTCTCAGACACAGGTGGGGATGGGAACAGACTCCTGGTGCTGACCTGCCTTCCCCTTCACCAGCAGCTTGAAAGGCAGCATGCAGGCCGGGCGCGGTGGCTCACGCCTGTAATCCCAGCACTTTGGGAGGCCGAGGTGGGTGGATCACGAGGTCAGGAGTTCAAGACCAGCCTGATCAACATGGTGAAACCCCATCTGTACTAAAAAAAAAAACAAAAAAACAAAAAAATAGCTGGGTGTGGTGGTGGGCACCTGTAATCCCAGCTACTCGGTAGGCTGAGGCAGGAGAATTGTTGAAACTGGGAGACGGAGGTTGTGGTGAGCCGAGATCATGTCATTGCCCTCCAGGCTGGGCAACAAGAGTGTAACTCCATCTCTAAAAAAAAAAAGTGGCATGCTTTCTCTGGAGAGCAGGCTGGAGAAATAGGAGTGGAGGAATCCAAAGCGGATTTGATGGCTGTATCTGACCATGATATAGGGGGGGGGTGGGGGCAGGAAGGAATGTTCCTGGGGTTGGCCCTGTGCAGGGACATCTGAGCTGCAGGAACACACTAAGCAGAAGGCACACCTAGGCCACTGTCCCCACTGCCCATCTGTGTGTGTCCCAGTTCATTCTGAAATGCTCCTGCGAGTCCAGCGGCTGATGCAAGACCTGAATAAACTGACCTGCCAGGTGGCTACCCTCAAGAACAATGGTGAGGAAGGTGTGGGGAGGACCTGGCCCTGCTTTTCTGCCCATGGCCCAATGGGGAGAGCCTCAACCTCTCCACTCTATTTCTTCCCACTCAGCCTCTACTGAAAGGACCTGCTGCCCCGTCAACTGGGTGGAGCATCAAGACAGCTGCTACTGGTTCTCTCACTCCGGGATGCCCTGGGCTGAGGCTGAGAAGCACTGCCAGCTGGAGGACGCCCACCTGGTGGTCATCAACTCCAGGGAGGAGCAGGTGAGGGCTTCTGGTACTCAGTTCCTAAGACAAGTCCCATTTAGGGAAATAGTTCTTAACCTTGGCCGCACATTGGAATCATCTGGGAACTTCCAGAATGACCGTCATCTGTGCCACACCCTCAGAGATTTAATAGGCCTGAGCATCCAGGGAAACATCCCCAAACTCCTCAGCTGATTTAACGAAGAGCGAAAGTTGAGAATCTGCTTTAAGGAGTTGGCTGGGATGGGAAGAAGTCACCACTGCCCTTCTGTCAACCCAGAATTTTGTCCAGGAACATCTAAGCTTCGCATACACCTGGATGGGCCTCAGTGACCTTGAAGGAGCCTGGAAGTGGGTGGATGGAACAGACTATGAGACCGGCTTCCAGTGAGTGCACCCTGGCTTTCTGTGCCAATGTCCTCCATCAGCTCTGCCCCCCAGGGATTTGACTGTCAGCCTCTCCTCCCCTGAACTGAATTCTACTCCACCTACCCTTCCTAGCTTGCTGTTGTCTTCTCCTCTCAGGAACTGGAAGCCAGGCCAGCCAGACGACTGGCAGGGGCACGGGCTGGGCGGAGGCGAGGACTGTGCCCACTTCCACCCAGACGGCAGGTGGAATGACGACGTCTGCCAGAAGCCCTATTACTGGGTCTGCGAGGCTGGTCTGACCCAGGCCAGCCAGGAGAGTCACTGAGCTGCCTTTGGTGGGACCACCTGGCCGCAGAAATGGCGGTGGGGAGGAGGACTCTACCCAGGACCTCCTCTCAAGACCGCTCTGGCAGAGGAATAAGCCCTGGGAGATTGGGAGCACTGCCAACATTTTGAATTTTTTTTCTCCTTAACTTTAAAAAGATGGTATAGAGTTCTTAAGCCTTTATTTGTTTTCCAACTTTTGAAAGTCAACTTCATGAAGGTATAATTTTTACATAATAAAAATGCACTCATTTAAAGAGTAGAGATGACTTTGACAAATGTGCATGCCTAGGTGACTACCGCTCCGATCGCAATAGATAACACTGCCATCGCCCCCACCCTCATGCCTCTAGACAGTCCAACCACTTCCCTGTTTCCAGGCAACTAGTGGTCTACTTTTTTTCCACTATTAACTGGCCTTGCTTCTTCTAGAGCTTCTAGACTTCATGTAAGTGAAATCATACACTCTCGTGTATATACTTCATATAAGTGAATATATATTCTCGTGAGAACTTACGTACTTTGTGTTGCTTGATTTTTGGCAATTTAAAAATGGCAGAGTGGAGAAGCCAGGTGAAGGCTTCGAAAGTCCTATGCAATTGAGAAAATAGCATTTTCTTCTCATATAGATTTGAATTCAAATCTTTTCTGTCACTTACAGATGGTATAAACGTAGGATGATTAGGAAAAGCCATTGTTTAATTTCTCTGAAGATCCCAGAGTTATTGGGAGAGATAGATAAGATCCCCAGGTGTATTGGTTAGCAGTTGGTGTGTAACAAACCACCCCAAAGCTCAGGGCTTATGCAATAAGCATTGATTATAGCTCATGAGGCTATAGGTCCAGTCTGGCCAGGTTTGGGTCATCTTGGCTGGGCTTGTTCAAGCGTCTGTGGTCAGCTGGTGGGTTGGGGGTTGGCTGGTCTAGGGTAGCCTTGATCCCATGTCTAATATTTGGCTGCTTCTGGGCTGGGACAATGGGGATGACTGGGCCACATTAGCCTAGCCTGGCCTTGTTCACAGAATGGCTGGGTTAGGGGTCCAAGAGAGAAATTGGAAGAGTGCAAGGACTTCAGAGCCTTGCTTGGAACTGAGCCATCATTTCTTCTGCATCCTATTGGCCAAAGCAGATTCCAAGGCTGCTCAGGTTCAAGTATCAGAGAAATAGATTCCACCTTTTAGTAGGGGGTGGGGAGGATCTACAAAGTCATTTGTATTGTATAGAGAATGGATATAGAGAGGGGTGGAGATTTCTATTTTTTCAATCAATCCAGCATATACCAGGGGACGCATCAGCTATTTTAATTTTTTTTTTTTTTTTTGAGACAGAATTTCCCTCTTGTTGCCCAGGCTGGAGTGCAATGGTGCGATCTCACCTCACCGCAACCTCCACCTCCTGAGTTCAAGCGATTCTCCTGCCTCAGCCTCCTGAGTATCTGGGATTACAGGAGCACACCACCATGCCCGGCTACTTTTGTGTTTTTAGTAGAGACGGGGTTTCTCTATGTTGGTGAGGCTGGTCTCAAACTCCCGATCTCAGGTGATAGGCCCGTCTCGGCCTCTTAAAGTGCTGGGATTACAGGCGTGAGCCACTGCACCTGGCTGCATCTCAGCTCTTAAGAACCAACTTTTTAAGTTCATTAAGCGAGGGCAGGACCCATTCATTGCTGTATTACTGTACCCAGAAATCTCCCTGGCATATGAGAATGTCTCAGTTAGCTGTCAGGATTTTCTGATAGGTTGTCTGAGGGGTTTGGGAGAATGAGAAAGTCAAGGATAATTCCAGGTTTGGGGCTTGAAAACCTAGAAGGATGGAGTCCCAGTTAATTAAGATGGGGAAGACCGTGTGAGAAGCTGGTTTTGTGGGTGGGATGAGGAGATAAGAAGCTTTGTTTTGAACATGTTGAGTTTTAGGAGGCTGTTAGACTTCCAAACGGAGTTTATTCTTTTTTATTTTTCTGTGTACCATAGTAAACATTTATAATTTTATTCAAATGTTTTTTTAAATCAGTTCCAGCAAGATACAGGTGTCAAAACCAAAGGATTTCTTTCTTTTTCTCTCTCTCTACATATGTATAGAGAGACAGGTTCTTCTGTCACCCCGGCTAGAATGCAGTGGTGCGATCATAGCTCACTGCAGCCTTAAACTCCTGGGTTCAAGCAATCCTCTCTCCTCAGCCTCCCGAGTAGCTGGGACTATAAGTGTGTGTCCCCATGCCTGGCTAAGTTTATTTTTTGTAGAGATAGAGTCTCACTATGTTGCCCAGGGTGGTTTCGAACTCCTGGGCTCAAGCGATTGTCCTGCCTCGGCCTCCCAAACTGCTGGGATTACAGGTATGAGCTGCAGTGCTTGGCCACAAAAGGGTTTATTGAAAAGAGTTGAATGACATTTACAGAGCGTGAGCAGGGTTCAGGAAGCCCACAAAAGTTGAAGTCCCTGTGGCTAAGAACAGCAGAGACATTACCTCTCTGAGGCCTGAAGGCACAGATCATCCACCCAAGCAGCTGTGTCCCTCTTTCCCTTGGGTCTGAAAGATTTTGGATCATGCAAGAGAAGCCACCCCGCAGGAGCGTTAGATCCCAGTTCTACCAGCGCCACAGAATGCAGAGGGGAGCAGGAGAACCAATACAAGGCAGTTTCCCTCCAGAATTTCCTGACCTGGTAACTATGCTAGATAAGAAAAGCCAACAGTTCCGTTCTCTAGTTTTACACAGGTAACTGGACTGGGGAGGCAGGGAGGGCATTAGGGAAAATACGGAGAGGACGACTTTGTGTTATGGGTGGAAATAACTGGGAAGATGGATCACAGATTGAACTAGTCATTGGAGGAGATTGAAACGATCTCTCCACTGACTTCCGCATTGGGTTGGACAACCCCAAACCAAACCAATCCCAGTTCCAGCCCCAATTTCAGTCCCAACGTCGGCTCTAAATTCATCCCTTAATTCAATCTCTGTCCCCACTGCAGCTCCAGCCTAGCTGTACTACACCCCCACGCTCCGCCCCACGTGTTTCCAATCTCAGCCCCAAACTCAGACCCAACCCCAGAGGAACCCTGTCTACAATCTTAGCCTGAGACCCAGTCTGATTTTTAGCCCCAAGTACATCAACACCATCCTCACCCCAGATACAACCCCAATTGTGATCCCTGTTTCTTTTTTTTTTTTTTTTTTGAGACGGAGTCTCGCTCTGTCACCCAGGCTGGAGTGCAGTGGCCAGATCTCAGCTCACTGCAAGCTCCGCCTCCCGGGTTCATGCCATTCTCCTGCCTCAGCCTCCCGAGTAGCTGGGACTACAGGCGCCGCCACCTCGCCCGGCTAGTTTTTTGTATTTTTAGTAGAGAGGGGGTTTCACCGTGTTAGCCAGGGTGGTCTTGATCTCCTGACCTCGTGATCCGCCCGTCTCGGCCTCCCAAAGTGCTGGGATTACAGGCTTGAGCCACCGCGCCCGGCTGTGATCCCTGTTTCAACCTCACCTGCAAACCCAGCCCCATCCACACTCCTAGTCCTCACGCCTGGCTCAGCCTCTATCACATCCTCCTTTCCTACCTCGAAACCAGCTCCACACCCACTTGCAGCCCTTATTTCAGGCTCCTCCTTGCACTACTTTCTCTGCCTTCATCTCAGCTCCCACAGCCACAGAGACCACTTGGGCCAAGATATCAGTGAAGTGTGAAGACCTCAAGTGCTTAGAGAGTGAAAAGGAACATGATCTTAGAAAAGGTAAGACAGGCCAGGTGTGGTGGCTCATGCCTGTAATCCCAGCACTTTGGGAAGCCAAAGTGGGTGGATCACCTGAGGTCAGGAGTTCGAGACCAGCCTGGCCAACATGGTGAAACCCCCGTCTCTACTAAAAATACAAAATTGGGCTGGGTGCAGTGGCTCACGCCTGTAATTCCAGCACTTTGGGTGGCCGAGGCGGGTGGATCATGAAGTCAAGAGATCAAGACCATCCTGATCAACATGGTGAAACCCTGTCTCTACTTAAAAATATAAAAATTAGCCGGGGTGGTGGCACTCGCCTGTAGTCGCAGCTACTCGTTAGGCTGAGGCAGGAGAATCGCTTGAACCCTGGAGGCGGAGGTTGCAGTGAGCTGAGATCAGGCCACTACACTCCAGCCTGGCAATAGAGCGAGACTCTGTCTCAAGAAAAAAAAAGAGGCCGGGTGCGGTAGCTCAAGCCTGTAATCACAGCACTTTGGGAGGCCGAGACGGGCGGATCACGAGGTCAGGAGATCGAGACCATCCTGGCTAACACGGTGAAACCCCGTCTCTACTAAAAAAATACAAAAAATTAGCCGGGCGAGGTGGCGGCGCCTGTAGTCCCAGCTACTCGGGAGGCTGAGGCAGGAGAATGGCGTGAACCCGGAAGGCGGAGCTTGCAGTGAGCTGAGATCCGGCTCCTGCACTCCAGCCTGGCAATAGAGTGAGACTCTGTCTCAAGAAAAAAAAAAGAAAAAAAACAAAGAAAAAGAAAAAACAGCCGGGCGCGGTGGCTCAAGCCTGTAATCCCAGCACTTTGGGAGGCTGAGACGGGCGGATCACGAGGTCAGGAGATCGAGACCATCCTGGCTAACACGGTGAAACCCCGTCTCTACTAAAAAATACAAAAAAATCAGCAGGGCGAAGTGGCGAGCACCTGTAGTCCCAGCTACTCGGGAGGCTGAGGCAGGAGAATGGCGTGAACCCGGGAGGCGGAGCTTGCAGTGAGCTGAGATCCGGCCACAGCACTCCAGCCTGGGCGGCAGAGCGAGACTCCGTCTCAAAAAAAAAAAAAAAAAGGAAAAGAAAAAACAAGCAGAAGACCCCAGAGACAGGCCCGCCCCTCAAAGTTTGCAGAGGCCTGAACTAGTTCCTCTTGAGCTAACTTCCCTTTGCTCCCCTCCCCCAGCTCAGTCTTGCACCTTGAGGAGCCTGAGGGACACGTGAGGACACCTTCAGCATGGTCCACACCCTCCATTCACCCCCAAACCCCTGCTCATGGCTACCACTTGGGCCTCAGGGTGTGTACACCAGCTGCAGGGTCTGCCACCCAGGGGACAGGCCCAGGGAAGACAGGTATACAGCTGCCTGGGTGGATGATATGGGCTCCCAGGTACCCAGAGGATGGCCTAGAAGGGCAGGCATGGCTTGGGGTGAGCACATCACCTTGGCCCTGGAAATTCCCTGTCCCGCAGGGAGGGATGGAGTCAGAGGAGGGCCGGTGAGGGCCCTCTATGTGTGAAGCCCAGGAGGTCTGTAGTCTAAGGATGGTTCCTCTCAGAGACAGTGCCCCTTTCTCCCTTTCTCCCTTTCTCCCTTTCTCCCTTTCTCCCTTTCTCCCTTTCTCCCTTTCTCCCTTTCTCCCTTTCTCCCTTTCTCCTTTCTCCCTTTCTCCCTTCTCCCTTTCTCCCTTTCTCCTTTCTCCCTTTCTCCCTTTCTCCCTTTCTCCCTTTCTCCCTTTCTCCCTTTCTCCCTTTCCTCCCTTCCTCCCTTCCTCCCTTCCTCCCTTCCTCCCTTCCTCCCTTCCTCCCTTCCTCCCTTCCTCCCTTCCTTTTTTTGAGATGGAGATTTTCTTTTGTTGCCCAGGCTGGAATGCAATGGCACGATCTCGGCTTACTGCAACCTCTACCTCCTGGGTTCAAGTGATTCTCCTGCCTCAGCCTCCTGAGTAGCTGAGATTACAGATATGCGCCACCATGCCCGGCTAATTTTATATTTTTGGTAGAGACGGGGTTTCTCCATGTTGGTCAGGCTGGTCTCAAACTCCCAACCTCAGGTGATCCACCTGCCTCAGTCTCCCACAGGGCAGGGATTACAGGCGTGAGCCACTGCGCCCGGCCGACAGCGCCTCTTTCTATCTGCAATGAGGGGTCCTCATGTTTCCACTGTGCTGTAGCTCCAGGGCTCCTGGTTTTGGTCATTTCTGTGACTCCAGTATGGACTGTGGAGATCCCCCTTTCTGAGGGTTCAGGGCCTGGCCTCTGTGGTCCTCGTCTTCAGGGGAGTTAGGGTCCTCAGTGGCACAGGGACAGGAAGCAGGAAAAACATGGATTATTTAGGAAAGTCTTTGAAAGGAGACCGTAATTTAACCTGCTTTCACAGATGAGCATGAGCCTATGAAGGGCCTGACTGCCCCCAGCTCTCCCTGTGTCCTTCTGCCCCTTGCCCCAGCTCTGACCATGGGACCTCACATATCACCGTTATCCCCCCAGCTGTGTGTGTGTGTGTGTGTGTGTGTTTGGGGGTTCCCACGGCTGTGAGGGGCCTGTGTGACTGAGGACTTGTGCTGGTCCCTGAGGTCAAAGGCCTGGGCATCTCCTACCCTGAAATCCTTCCCATCCCGCCCTTTCCTGGTGTCCCCTATGCTCAGCCCTCCTCTCTAGACAGCTCCCTGGACCCTCTCCTCTTCCCATCTCTGTCATGTCTTAGACCCTCCTCATCCTGACACCCACTCCTTTTGAGGGCTGCCTCCTCCCCAGTCCATCCTGCAGCATCTCCACTCTGGGCCCTGCCTCCTCCTGCTGTCCCTGGACCTCGGCCTCCTACTTCTGTTTGTCATCTGTGTGGTCAGATCCCAAAATGAGGGTCACAGAGGTGGACAGAGGAGACAGAAATAAGGGGGTACAGTGGTATGGTGGTAATGGTGAGGTATAGGTTTAGTAATGGATAGTCAGAGAAAAAGTCTTTTTTTTTTTTTTGCAAGAAAAAAATCTTGCAAAAGTGTTGGAGCAATGGTGGGGCAGTGATGTTGTTTGAATCTATCCCTGCTCAAACGTCATGTTCAGTTGCAATCCCCAATGCTGGAGGCCTGCTGGGAGGTAACTGGATCATGGGAGCAGTTTCTCATGGTTTAACACCATCCCCCTTGGTACTTCTGTCATGGTAGTGAGTTCTCGTGAGATCTAGTTGTCTAAAAGTATGTAGCACCTCCCTGCTCTCTTTTCCTCCTGCTTTGGCCATGTAAAATGCTATACTTCCCCTTTACCTTCCGCCGTGATTGTAAGTTTCCTGAGGTCTCTCGAGAAGCCAAGCAGATGCCACCATCCTCACTGTATAGCCCGCAGAACCGTGAACCAATTAAACCTCTTTTCTGTATAAATTACCCAGTCTCAGGTATTTCTTTATAGCAGTGTGAGAACAAACTAATAAAGAAGATTGGTACCAAGACGTGGGGCATTGCCATAAAGATACCTGAAAATGTGGAAGCGACTTTGGAACTTAGCAATGGGCAGAGGTTGGAAAAGTGTGGAGGGCTCAGAAGAAGACAGGAAGATGAGGCGAAGTTTGGAACTTTCTAGAGACTTGTTGAATGGTTGTGACCCAAATGCTGGTAGTGATATGGACAGAGATGGCCAGACCGATGAGATCTCAGATGGAGATGAGAAACTTATTGTGAATAGGAGCAAAGGTACTTTTTTAATACCTTGGCAAAAATTTTGGTTGGATTGTGCCCATGCCCTAGGGATCTATGGAACTTTGAACTTGAGAGAGATGATTTAAGGTATCTGGTAGAAGAAATTTCTAAGCAGCAGTGTTGAAGATGTGGCCTGGGTGCTTATTCATATGCATGAGCAAAGAAATGACCTAAAACTAGAACTTACATTTAAAAGGGAAGCAGAGCATAAAAGTTTGGAAAATTTGTAGCTCTGCCACATTGTAGAAAAGAAAAGCCCATTTTCAGGGGAGGAATTCAAGCAGGTCACAGAAATTTGCATAACTGAAAGGAAGGCAAGTGCTAATAGTGAAGACAATGGTAAAAAAACCTCAAAGGCATTTTAGAGACCTTCATGGCAGCCCATCCTATCACAGGCCTGCAGGCCTAGGAGGGAAGAATGGTTTCCTGGGCCAGGCCCAGGGCCCTACTGCCTTGAGACTCTGGCCTCTGCATCTAGCTCCAGATGTGGGTAAAAGGGACCCAGGTACAGCTTGGGCTACTGCTTCAGAAGGTGCAAA